>NC_139605.1:110414372-111614372 GCF_964270895.1 Podarcis filfolensis | reverse complement strand
ACAACAACTACCAGACTTTTAGAAGACATCTGAAGGCAGCCCTGTTTAGGGAAGCTTTTAATGTTTGATGCATTATAGTATTTTAGTATTTTTTTGGAAGCCGCCCAGAGTGGCTGGGGAAGCCCAGCCAGATGGGCAGGGTATAAATAAATTATTATTATTATTATTATTATTATTATTATTATTATTATTATTATGCTTGGGAGCAGCGGGGAGACATTAATATTCTTTCCAATCGGAGGGTTTTCCATGATGGTAGATGCCAGGATTCTCTGAACATTCAGTAATTGTACATTAATGGTTTAAAAGAAAAGAAAAGCCTTGAGAAGCATATACCGTATTTTTCGCTCTATAACACGCACCCGACCATAACACGCACGTAGTTTTTAGAGGAGGAAAATCTGTAGGCATGCCCCCCTTGGCATTCCCTCCATAACACGCACAGACATTTCCCCTTACTTTCTAGGAGGAAAAAAGTGAGTGTTATGGTGCAAAAAATACGGTAACTATTTGATCAACAGCTAGCATGGTTTTCGTTGCGGAGGTTTCATTATACAGTATAGTGCAACTGGGGATGGGGGATTGGCAGGGCTAAACAGTGAAGGAGGATGGGCTGCTTGAGGAAGCACAGGGCAGGGAGGGGGCCTTTAAGAGGCACAGGAGGTAAAAAGAGGGCAGGGGGTGTTGGCTATAGAAGGAGGAAGTGATTCACAAGCTGCTGCTTTCAGCTCAGTCTTTGCCACAAAGACTGCCTGAGCCTGAGTTGGAGGCATCCTCCAGGTCCTAACGCCTGCCGCATTTATTTCTCTCCCCCCCCCCTCCACCAGCTGGTAGCAGCTGTTGGCTTCTGATGCACATAATGTTCAGCAGCCACGGGCGCCTTCTGCCAAAATGGCAAGATTCTGCAAACCAGCAAGATTCCAAGACATTTTCTGTGACTATAAAAATCTGCAAAATGCTGAGATGAGAATGAATGGGTTGGGAGCTAGCCCCTTTGGGAGAGAGCGTTTTAGCCAAGAGGAGGTTTAGTGGAATGTAAGGGAAAGTTAGAACGAGATGCCTTGCCTTATGTTACTGACTCAAACCAACACGCGGCTCAGCCCACTGTCACTCCTTACTGACAGTCTCAAAAGAGTCTCAAGGGTTTCCGCACTTAAGGCTTTTCCAGGCTCTGTGTTCTTTAGTATACACTGTTCCAACATGGCAAGGAAGGTCACAGCCCAGAACCAGTATCAGCCTTGAGCTGCAAAGAAATGTTACTTATTTGTGGGATACATTACTGCACAATGAACATCTTTTTGCAGTTAGGAGGCAAACAGCATGGACTGGAAGATTTGCACTGATATCTTGCACTGAATATAGTAAGGATCAGCGCTTAAACTGTGAACTCTCTTTAAACTGATCCGTGTTGCTAGCGTGACACCAGAATTGGACGTTTTATGTAGCCACTACATAAATATAACAATGCCTATAGAAATTAAGTCTCTTGCAGCAAAAACAATAGAGTCCTGTGGCACCTTAAAGAAGTGTTAGAAACTCAGATATATAAGCTAATCACCATAAGCTAACGGCACTTTAAACCTAGGTTACAGTCAGAACGGAATGTCTAGGCAACTTTTTTGCTATGGGATTTATTATTATTATTATTATTATTATTATTATTATTATTATTATCACTTCTACAGTATATCGCTTTATATTTTACAGAAGAAAATCTCAACACATTATAAACAACACATTATAACAATGGTAAAACAATCCAGAATAAAACAAATACAAACTTCAAGGAAAATATTTCAGATCCTTCTATAAGTGACATTTTGCTTTCCCCATATTTCTTTACCTACTTCATCTATAGAGCTGCCCCATAGAAGTACTCTACAAAGTCAATGTGCTATACTGGTTAGAGCGTCGGACTAGGACCTGGGAGATTAGGGTTCAAATTTCCACTCAGTCGAGAAGCTCACTGGGTGACCTTGGACCAGTCACAGCATCTAAGCCTACTTTACAGGGTCTTTGTAGGGATTCACTGAGTTGGGAGGTGAACCATGTATTCCTTGGAAAAAAGCTGGGATATAAATGCATTAAATAAGTTCTTCTGAAGTCTACCTGCTTAAGAAAGCTGGAGGGGCCAGCCAGCCAGAGATATCAGTTGTCAACCTGGCATCCAGAGATCTCCATGTGGTCGCAGTTGGACCCATGTCAGTAGCAAAACACTCCTGGTGCCTGGCTAATTTCAAACACTGCCTTAAAGACTAACAAATATGCTTTGTTGTTCGTATGTATGTATGTATCTCAGAAGCTTAAATACCCCTTAACACCATAGCCGCTAAGCGGTGTACAGTGGTACCTCGAGTTACATATGCTTCAGGTTACATACGCTTCAGGTTACAGACTCCGCTAACCCAGAAATAGTACCTCGGGTTACGAACTTGCTTCAGAATGAGAACAGAAATTGTGTAGCGGCGGCCCCATTAGCTAAAGTGGTGCTTCAGGTTAAGAACAGTTTCAGGTTAAGAACGGACCTCCAGAACAAATTAAGAACTTAACCCGAGGTACCACTGTACAATGTGGTTGCAAACACAGGGATTTAGCAAAAGGTGATTTAGCAAAAGGACAGCAGCATGGAAACGCAACAGCCGCCACCTCTTTCACATCATTTTCCAGGTATGCATGTTTGGAGGTTGCAATCTGATGTCTGCCAATGGTTCTACTAGCCGCAATGGCTATGTTCTACCCCCACTGTTGATATAACTCTGAATACCAGCTGCCAGAAATCATAAGAGGAGAGAGTGCTTGTAGGATTTCCACAGGATGTTCTCCTGGGCCTTTGGCCTGTTCCAGAAGTGGTGCTCTTATGTTTCTGATGTCTTCCTCTCTCTGTACACTGCCTATTGGGAGCTAGCTGTTCACCCCTCTCTTGAGAAGTTTTAGGTTTAACCATGGTCGGGTCCAAAGCATGTTCCCTTGCCAGCGGGGAGGGGGAAATGGCAAAAAAAGCTCCCCTGTGCATGTTAGCACGTTGCAGAAATGTTGGAAATGAGCATTCTAATGAAGCTGCCCCATACTGTGGGGGTCTATCTAGCCCAGAATTATCTTTTCTATCCAGCAGCACCTCTCCAAGGTCTCAGGTAGAGGTCTTTCCCGAAAAGGACTTTCTGACCTAGTAGGGCTATTTTTACTTTCACGTGGAGAATATAATGCCAGACTGCATTAGACAAATCGTCCGATCCCATTCTCAGTGCCCGGGACCGGATGCTTCCAAAGAAAGGAAGAAAAGTGGAAACCTCAGGTCAATTTTAGCAAAACCTTTTTTCGTTGCCGTCATTCACTCATCTTCGCGCTGTCAAAAATTGGAGACAACCTGAACACGAGGTTTAAGTCACCTCAAGTCACATCTGGTTAAGGGGAGACTCTTGAGAGTCCCATGGACTGCAAGAAGATCAAACTGATCCATTCTGAAGGAAATCAGCCCTGAGTGCTCACTGGAAGGACAGATCCTGAAGCTGAGGCTCCAATACTTTGGCCACCTCATGAGAAGAGAAGACTCCCTGGAAAAGACCCTGATGTTGGGAAAGATGGAGGGCACAAGGAGAAGGGGACAACAGAGGACGAGATGGTTGGACAGTGTTCTCAAAGCTACCAGCATGAGTTTGACCAAACTGCGGGAGGCAGTGGAAGACAGGAGTGCCTGGCGTGCTATGGTCTATGGGGTCACGAAGAGTCAGACACGACTAAACTGTTAAGTTTTGGGCGAACATATCAGACGACACAGCGATTCTTCCAAAGCAGCTCTTTATTTGTAAGCTGGAACAGAACTGAACTGAGGAGCTCAGTCAGCCTGCTTATATAGAGCTCCAGAACAATCGTAACTGTTGCAACTTTCTAAAACTATCCAATCACTGAACGTCACTTTTGATCCTTCATTTGCATAACTATCTACAGTACCCCCTGCTGGCCCAGGGTGAGAACTTCAGTACATAACATAAACAACTAAACAACAACAACAATCCTTCCATTCCTTTATAAAGTGAGGAACAATTTCACACGTGCCACTGTTAAGGGCTTCCTCGCTATTGCCCTGCATGTGCAAAAGACAGAAATGTGGTTTTTAAGTGGCCTTGTGCATCAGTTTTCTTAACTGACCAACAGCCATGCAAGAAGGTGGATCTGCATGCACAGTTCAACCTCCTTGCAGTTTTTATGCGGCCTGTGAACAGAAGTGATCTCTCAGAACTGCTGTGATGGCCTGGGAATCCGATTCAGAGGCTGAACCGGAGGAACCCCAGCCTGCACAGGAGTCCCCGCCTCCAGGGCCGGCTGAACTGGGGCAGGGCCTTGGATCTGAAGCACCTGCACCTGTGCCGGATCCTCAGGAGCAGGCACCAGGTGAATCCTCTCTGGCTCCGGAGGTGATTGAAGACACAGTGCCTACAGGTGCGCCTCTCCCAGCCCTGTCAGGGGAAGGTGAGTCTCCCCCTGGGTCCATTAACCCTCCAGCCTCTCCTGAGCTGCAGAGGCTCAGGGCAGAGAGGCGGAGGGAACTGGTTTCTCCCAGGAGGAGTGCTCGCCTTAAGGCCAGGAGAGGCGGATCTCCTGGGGGCCGGGACCGCCCCTGGCCTCAGAGAAGATGAAGGCGAGTCAGCCCGGTCCCAGGTTGCGGGAGCAACGTCGTTGAAGAGCTGTTTTGGCCAGCACCCTGTCCTGTTCCTCGAGAGTTCCTGTCCTTGCCCTGCTCCTTGCCCTGGACCCTGCTTCGCCCGTGGAGGACCGTCTGCTGACCCTCGACTCAGGTCCTGGACCTCGCCCCACGGTAACCTCCCCCTGGGACCAGCACAACTGCATTTCTAGATCTTTGCCCACTTTCTTCCTACAGGGTTGTACGCCTTTGGGAATCCTTTCTTTTAAAACCAAAACAATCAAACAGACAACCCCTCTCCTCTCTATATGGAAGGATCTCTTTGGTCACTATTAACAGATGCCATCATCTGCAAGTCACAGATAGTTATTTCCTTAGGAATGGATTCCAGTACAACAGTTCTGTTTTGCAGAACTCTTACAGGAGAGAAAAGGGAAATTAAAAAAGAAAGAAGTTCAGCAAAATATGCCAGCAGCAGCAGATGCCATGCTCTTGTTGGGGGTTTTGTTTTTCCACATAAATATTTATACGTATCTACATACAGTGGTACCTCGGGTTAAGTAGTAATAATTTAATAATAATAATAATTTATTATTTATAACCCGCCCATCTGGCTGGGCTTCCCCAGCCACCCCCCAGCCAAGTACTTAATTCTTTCCAGAGGTCCGTTCTTAACCTGAAACTGTTCTTAACCTGAAGCACCACTTTAGTTAATGGGGCCTCCCACTGCTGCCGTGCGACTTCTGTTCTCATCCTGAAGCAAAGTTCTTAACCCAAGGTACTATTTCTGGGTTAGCGGAGTCTGTAACCTGAAGCGTATGTAACCTGAAGCGCATGTAACCCGAGGTACCACTGTACTATATAGATACATACAGATATACATATCCTTATTTACCTACCTGTCTTTCTATACACATAATTAACCACGATCTTAAAATCTATTTTTCTTTACTTCCAAGGGTTGAGGGGTAGATAATATGGAAAGATTGGGTTGCACGTCACATTACAGAATTTCACCTGAGGCTATATGCAGGTGACTATGAGCAACTGGGAGGTTTTTCTCTACAGGAGTGACACTGAAACCAGGAAAAGCATAATAATAATAATAATAATAATAATTTATTATTTGTACCCCGCCCATCTGGCTGGGTTTCCCCAGCCACTCTGGGCGGCTTCCATAGAAAACCAAAAATACACTAAAATATCACAGATTAAAAACTTCCCTGAACAGGGCTGCCTTAAGATGTCTTCTGAATGTCAGGTAGTTATTTATCGCTTTGACATCCGATGGGAGGGCGTTCCACAGGGCAGGCGCCACTACCGAGAAGGCCCTCTGCCTGGTTCCCTGTAGCTTTGCTTCTCGCAATGAGGGAACCGCCAGAAGGCCCTCGGCGCTGGACCTCAGCATCCGATGTAAATGGTGGCAACTGAAGCAGCGGAAGACTCACAGACCCTCTGAAATGCATATTTATTTATTTATTTATTTATTTATTTATTTATTTATTTTACCCAGCCCATCTGGGTAACATTAAATGATGTGTTAAGTGTACACTGCCTTCATCTATTTTACAATGTGGTGGCATAAAAGTGTTTTTTTTAAAAAAATAAAGAAATAGAATATTAAAGACAAAAATGTTCTGTTTAGAAAGTACAAAATACAGTGGTACCTCGGTTTAAGAACAGTCCTGTTTTTGAACGATTCGGTTTACGAACTCTGCAAAACCGGAAATAGTGTCCAGGTTTGCAAACTTTACCTCGGTCTAAGAATGGAATCTGAATGGTGGAAGGCCACTGGCAGCAGGAGGCCTCATAAGGGAAAACACGCCTCTGTTTAAGAACGGTTTTGGTTTAAGAACGGACTTCCAGAACAGATTAAGTTTGTAAACCGAGGTACCACTGTAGATCAAATTGCGCGTATCTGCTGTGAACATTTGCTGGAGAACATATGCTGCTCACACAGCAGGAATGAGGAAGCTGCAGCCCTTCACAATTCCAATTGGCTGAAGTCAGCATGGCCAATGGCTAAGGATGATGGGAGTTGTAGTCCAACAATGTCTGGAAAGCCATCCCTCACGCACTGCAAAATGACAGCAACTTCATTTACTGGCTCCTAGGCCATGATTAGAAAATAAAGGAGCTCATGAGAATAGAGAAGACGATCAGAAGCATTTTTACTGGGCATTGTAGGAGATGATATGAACAGAATGGATTGTAAGCTGTTTTTATATGCAATGACGGCAGCAAGAATATTATTGGCACAAAAATGGAAACAAGAAGAATTACCGACGAAAGAAGATTGGCGGAATGAAACTGATGGACTATGCTGAATTAGACAAGCTAACAGGAAGAATTCGAAACCGGCGGGACCAGAGATTCACAGAAGATTGGTGTAGATTTACGGACTATTTGAAAAGGAATTGTGACGACCAGATTACATTTGTAGGTTTGCAAGAAGTTTTGTGAGGTGAATAATTTGAATTATTGCATAATTGGATAAAAAGGAAGACATTAGTTAAGATAATTAAAGGCAATATGAATTTAAGAAATGCAGAAGAAATGATAAAAATGGGGGATCATCAGAGGTGTTGATGGAAGTCCAAAAAGATGGTATAAGATGTGAAATTTTGTGGTATGTATGATAATTAATATGTTTAAAAATGAATAAAAAATATTTTTTTAAACAAAGAGAATAGAGAAGACGGCCCTCCCCGAACTATTTAGCTATCATGCATACATTCCAAATTTCCTCCAAGAACCTTAAGGACATTTACCTGATTCTCCCCACCATCACCACCAGTTTATCCTTGCCACAACCCTGGAAAGTAGGTTGACCTGAGAGAGAGTGACTAGTCGAAGGTCATCCACTGAACTCCACGGCTGAATGGGGATTTCTGAGCATGACACTCTAACCACCACCCTGCTCTATGATCTCCATGGTCCTGTCTGACTTTAAGAATCTAGCAGCCAAACTTTTGGTTATGCAAGCTTACGCCAACTTGGGGGGGAAAGAAAAGGAAAAGGAAACATGAATCACAGCTCCCACGCCGCTGGGATGAAAGTTGCTCTGCTAAATCACTCCCTGTAATGACACTCTGATGAGTCACACCCAGACGGACAGCGACCTACAATCTCACACAACAGCCTCTGACTGTTTCAGAGAGAGAGAGAGAAGAGACTGGAGCAGGCTGTCCTCTTTAGCGTTTTTGGCCTGCAGCGGAAACGGCAAATGACATCATAGGTTCTCACAAGATGCCTCAGCGGTGACGCCATGAGGGTGCGGTGTGGTTGATACCATGACATTCCTGGGTTCTGGCGTCTCATTTCAGCCCTACTGAGGTCTGGAGAAAAGAGCTCTCATTCAAAGCCAAGCCCGAAGGCTGCAAATGGAGCAGTAAGTCAGGCAACTGAGTACAGTGTAAATTGTGAGGATGTTCATTCATCGAACCAAGATGGGTATGAATAGTCCCCAAATTAACAGATCGATTTGAAGCACTCAGCTCTGTCCCTCTCAAAAGCTTGTACCTGGCTTTCTGAACAGCAATCTTGTCCGAGGACAAAGACCCTGAACTAGGTGCCTCTGAGTTAGAGGGCTTCAGAATTTTCTGCAGTGGACTACAACAGCGACCCTGCGATAGCATCTTGATCTAACAAATGCTGCTGTCCTTGTTCACCCAAGCCACCTCTGAATACCTAGTCAACTAATCTACACTTCAGTCAGTCCACATTCCAGGCTGAAATATACTCTGAGTCGAGAGTGGATTTCATGCACTTTATTCAGCTCATAGTGGTGAGGAGGAATGAATGTCCCCTCAAGGTGTCTGCTTTATATACATTATTTACACAATGGGCCCCACGTGATTGGCTAATTCCGGAATTCTCCTGTAGGCCAATCAGGTTGTGGATTCACTTCCATCTGGAGCTGGATTGGGTGGCTCCTGCAGACCAATCATACTGCTGCATTGTTCTAGGACCAATCAGACTGCTGCATTCTGAATCCTATTGTTCTAGGACCAATCAGACTGCTGCATTTTGGATCCTATTGTTCTAGGACCAATCAGACTGCTGCATTTTGGATCCTATTCACTCAGTACATAACACAGGCCATGCACTCCAGACGACAAACCTTCCTCTACCAACATGATGTGAACTGACACCCTTACTTTGTCCACGAAGTTCAGCAACATTTCCAACAGCGGCCAGCCAACCAGATGTTTCCAGGTGCTCACACACAGGTAGTGACAAGAGACAGCCTACTCATTTGCCCCCAACATCCGGCAGTCAAAGGTATACTGCCATTGTACATGGGGGTTCCATTCTTAGCTATGGTGCCTTAGCTATGTGAATTAATCAGTCTCGTCTCACTTTGCCGCAACCTGCACAGATCATAGAATTGTAGAGTTGAAAGAGACGACAAGGGCCATCTGGTCCAACCCCTTGCAATACAGTGGTACCTCGGGTTACAGACGCCTCAGGTTACAGATGCTTCAGGTTACAGACTCCGCTAACCCAGAACTAGTACCTCGGGTTAAGAACTTTGCTTCAGGATGAGAACAGAAATTGTGCAGCGGCAGTGGGAGGCCCCATTAACTAAAGTGGTGCTTCAGGTTAAGAACAGTTTCAGGTTAAGAGCGGACCTCCAGAATGAATTAAGTTCTTAACCAGAGGCACCACTGTACAGGAATCTTGTTGTCCAACATGGGGCTCAAACCCACAAGCCTGAGATAAAGAGACCCGTGCTCTACCAACAGAGGTATCCTCTCTCATGGGAATAAATTCCATTATGTGAAGAAGCACTTCTCTTTGTCCTGAACTGTCAGCCAATCAATTTCTCTCCGTGACATAATTTGGTAAGCCTCTCTCCTGTTTCCCCTTGGTACTCATACATACACACAAACACACTCGCTATAATTTGACTGCTTTCCCTCCGGCGTCAGATCTTGGCATGCCTTAAGACCCAGAGCCCTGTCCAAACCTCCTGATGAGCACAAGTCATACGCCAAGTTCCCTGGCTTTGACCTTTGACCTGTCCACACCACGCCTTGACTACGAGGCTCAACTCATTCCTTGACATATATCCTCCCAGGGCTCGGCTTCTGATGCCACGCTGTGTCCCTTGAACTTGTGCACACATTGGGGCAGGGCTTTCCAACGCAGTTGCTAGGCGCTCGAAGCAGATTTTGAGCTGCGGCACCTCTGGGACTCCCGAGCAAGCTCTGCATAGTTCAAACAGTTTATATCCTAACTCGGCAAATAACCAGGAAGGACATGAGGGCATAATTGGACTGTAGAGCAATTCAAGCAACCAGTTGCTTGACATCACACGCCTTGCCGCAGGAGGGTGTTTTGCAATGAAAGCCCTGCAAAAGAGGGGCTACCTTGGGCTCCTTCTATAGCATATGTGAACAATCAGTGGGTGGACTGGAATTGCAAAAATGCATGCATATATATTGTAAGACAGGAGGGTTGGCTGACTCATTCTTACGTGGCCTACTTTTTTGTTTTTGTTTTAATGGGAAGCCCTATAAGATGATATGATTCACAAAGCAAACATCCATACTTGGGGCCCCGTAACAGTTTGCATCTTAACTCATCTGTATTAAGTGATCCTGAGTGTGTCTTCTTGCTCACCTTGTCCAACATTCTGTGCAAGAATTCCAGCAACCAGCTGGCCCTACATCAGGAATGGGGAATCTTAAGTTTTTTGGGGGGGCTCTCTACCTGGCCCTTGGGAATCTCCCCAGACCACCCCCTTCGTCAGCCCTGTCTTGCACTCACCTTGAGTGCACCCACCTGAACGCTCTAATAATATTGCTTGCTTGCCTGGCTGGAGGATAGGAAAGGACTCACAAACAGTGTTAGAAACACAGATATATTAGCAAGGCGAAATGGCTCCTTAAACCAAGGTTGAGGTCTCCAAAATGGAATGCCTAGTTGCCACTTTTGAGGCAAGTCTTTTTCAAATGATGGACTGACTGTGATTCTCAGTTAAGCCTCAGGCTAGTCCAGATGACAACCTTGAGCTACCGTATTTTTTGCTCTATAAGACTCACTTTTCCCCTCCTAAAAAGTAAGGGGAAATGTGTGTGCGTCTTATGGAGCGAATGCAGGCTGCACAGCTATCCCAGAAGCCAGAACAGCAAGAGGGATTGCTGCTTTCACTGCGCAGCAATCCCTCTTGCTGTTCTGGCTTCTGAGAGTCAGAATATTTTTTTTCTTGTTTTCCTCCTCCCAAATCTAGGTGCGTCTTGTGGTCTGGTGCGTCTTATAGAGAGAAAAATACGGAAGTTAAGAATGTGAAGAACTTAAAGAAGAAAAGTTGCTTGATCCAGGGACAGTCCACATACATATTGGCCTGTTCCGACCTCTTTTCCTTAAGCGTGGCTGCTCCTGCTCAGGTTACACAGAAAAATCATTTTGGTTCCAGAAATTCATTCCGATTGTGCAGATAAAATATAACTGACAGAATTCTACAGAATGGGGTACAGTGGTATCTTGGTTCTCAAACTTAATCCGTTCTGGAAGTCCGTTCCAAAACCAAGGCACGCTTTCCCATAGAAAGCAATGCAAAATGGATTAATCTGTTCCAGACTTTTAAAAACAACCCCTAAAACAGTAATTTAACATGAATTTTACTAACGAACGAGACCACTGATCCATAAAATGAAAGCAATAAACAATGTACTGCAGTCACACAATCAATCAATCAATCCGTAGCTAAACTGGGTTCCACACAGTCACAAAAACAAACAAAAAAAGCCACAAAAACACAAAATAAATAGCAAAAAGTGACAGACCTCAGCATAACACTCTAAACGGAAGCGTGGCACTCTAAACGGAGTGTGCCATTCAAATCAGAAACGTAACACTCAAAACAGAGCATGTCGGGCAAAAAGTTTGCAAACCAAAACACTTCCAGGTTTGCAGTGTTTGGGTTCCAAGTTGTTTGAATACCAAGCCGTTTGAGAACTAGGGTACCACTGTATTAGTGTCTGAAAACAGTCCAGATCTAATGATCCCCAGGCAGACGGTGGAGATGTCAGGCTCTATCCTGGCGCCCAGACATCTTCACTTGGTCACAAGTGGTTGATAGCTAGGAGGATAAAGCACCTGGTGCCTAGCTAATTTCAAGCACCGAGTGTATGTAAAAACTAAGCTACTGCATAAAGCTAACAATCACATTTACTGCTCAGGCTGCTTTCACCGGGGGCCCTGCTTGCCACTGGAACATGGCCCCCCCGAAGATTGCTTGGGAAGAAATGTGGCCCTTGGTTTGAAAAAAGGTCCCTCACACCTTCTCTAAGTGACAGGCCCTGGCCTACATTCTGCTCATCTGTTGTGAAAGAGTAAAAGGAAATGAGAAAAGTTCGGGGAAATCCATAGCCGCAGCAGAATGAAGGCTGTGAAATGCACTCCTCCTGCAGTTCGTCCTTCTTCCTCAGTACTGGCCTTCTGGAGGGGTGGTGTGCATCTGCATAAAAACGTCACTTCCCTTTGGCCTTCTGCTCAGCTGGCTGGCTTTGTTTGTCTTGACCGGTGCCCTTTCTCTGCTTTTGTTGGCTGATGAGCTTATATCTCGCTGCACGCCACACTGAGTGCAGGAACGGCAGCTCTTACACAGTTTGGATAAATAATAATTCCACCAGTTAATTACCGTATTTTTTGCTCTATAAGACTCACTTTTTCCCTCCTAAAAGGTAAGGGGAAATGTGTGTGCGTCTTATGGACCAAATGCAGGCTGCGCAGCTATCCCAAAAGCCAAAACAGCAAGAGGGATTGCTGCTTTCGCTGCGCAGCGACCCCTCTTGCTGTTCTGGCTTCTGAGATTCAGAATATTTGTTTTCTTATTTTCCTCCTCCAAAAACTAGGTGCGTCTTGTGGTCTGATGCGTCTTATAGAGCGAAAAATATGGTAACTATTTGCAGGGGTGGGAAAAGAAATATGGCTGAAGGGGTTCCCCATCAATAGTTAAAGATCTTCCAAGTGTCCCTATTTTCCAAGGACAGTCCTGGATTTACTGAAGGCATCCCGGTTTCTGCTTTGATCCTGGAATGTCCCGGCTTTTCCTTAGGACACTCCTATTTTCATCGTAGAAACGTTGGGAGGGGATGGAGTTATGCAACCTCTGAGCCAAGGAGATAAGTAACTATGAAACCAAGACATCTGAAGGCAGTCCTGCATAGGGAAGTTTTTCCATGTTTAATGTTTTATTACGTTTTCATATATGTTGGAACCTGCCAAGAGTTGCTGGGGCAACCAATCAGATGGGTGGGTTATAAAAACAACAACAACAACAACAACAACAACAACAACAACAACAACAACAACAGAATACAACAACAACAACAACAACAACAACAACAACAACAACAACAACAACAACAACAACAACAACAACAACAACAGAATAAAGGTCAAGGGACCCCTGACCATTAGGTCCAGTCAAGGCCAGCTCTGGGGTTGTGGCGCTCATCTCGCTTTACTGGCCGAGGGAGCCGGCGTACAGCTTCCGGGTCATGTGGCCAGCAGGACTAAGCTGCTTCTGGCGAACCAAAGCAGCGCACGGAAATGCCGTTTACCTTCCCGGCGGAGCGGTACCTATTTATCTACTTGCACTTTGACGTGCTTTCGAACTGCTAGGTTGGCAGGAGCAGGGACCGAGCAACGGGAGCTCACCCCGTCGCAGGGATTCGAACCGCCGACCTTCTGATCAGCAAGCCCCAGGCTCTGTGGTTTAACCCACATAGGTCAACCCTATTTTCATCAGAGAAATGTTAGAGGGTATGTAGCTATGCAAGGGCTACTGGGGAACTCTAATGGCCCTGAAAGCCAGCTGCAGTTGCCAGGCCACAACCTTGGTGCAGCAGGAGAGCCTTTTAAATCCCTTGATGTAAGAGGAGAAAAAGAGGCATTCACAGCTTCTCCCCATCAATTCTTCCTTCAAACCTGTCTGCCTGCCTACCCTTCATGGCCCACATACAGTAACAAGCAGGGTCTCAGGTAGGCTGTAGAGGTGGAGCTGGTAGAGAAGGTGGTAGGTTGAGGGGAGAAGCAGACAAAAGAGGCCACAGTTTCCTCTTCTCCCGCTGAACCAGGGAATGTAAAACTGCATGCATGCATGCCCTCTGGAGAAAGGTCCATAGCTTAGTGGGGAAGCACATGTTCAGTACACTGAAGGTCACAGGTTCAATTCTGTCATGTACTGAGCGGAATAGGATCCAAAATGCAGCAGTATGATTGGTCCTAGAACAATAGGATTCAGAATGCAGCAGTCTGATTGGTCCTAGAACAATAGGATTCAGAATGCTGCAGTCTGATTGGTCCTAGAACAACAGGATTCAGAATGCTGCAGTCTGATTGGTCCACAGGAGCCACCCAATCCAGCTCCAGGTGGAAGTGAATCCGCAACCTGATTGGCCTACAGGAGAATCCCGGAATTAGCCAATCACGTGGGGCCCATTGTGTAAATAATGTATATAAAGCAGACATTCTGGGCAAACTGCCATTCCTCCTCACCACTCTGAGCTGAATAAGTAGCACGAAATCCACTCTCGACTCCGAGTATATTTCAAATTCCCAGCTTCATTCCTGGGCCTGATGGGAGTTGGAGTCCAGCAGCATCCAGAGAGCCACGCAGGTTCTCCATCCCTGGGATTGAAGACATGGAGCTGGATCAATCCCTGGTCTGACTGGGTATATAAGGCAGCTTCCTGTGTAGCTACGTGATCAAATATCCCCCCAAGGCTAGCAAAAAGCTGTCTTGGGGTTCTGATTGAAGCTGAAGGAACTGACAGCAGAGGTTTTCTTGCGAAGTGGGGAAGAACCCACAATCTCTTTCCCAGCCACAACAGTGAGCTTCTGCTGCAGCCGAGAAAATTCACCTGGGTCACCCTGAGGTTGCAGGAACAGGGTGTTAAGAACATGGGCAGAGCCTCACTCAAGAGGGTTTTCCCAGGGTGGAGAGAACAGAATAGGAAGTAAGAGGTGCTGCCCTCCCTTCCATTCGCACAACTTCCTCATTAGGGTTTCTTTCTACACAGGCAGCAGTGCCAAGCTTTTGCTGGGGGTTCAGAGGGATATGAAAGGCTTAGGGCTGTGTGCTTTATTGTGTTTTTAATATTTTGTTGGGATACGCCCAGAGTGGCTGGGGCAACCCGGTCAGATGGACAGCATATAAATAATACCACCATTTCATCATCATCTGTGTACGCATACAAATGTATGAAGAAAAAAACAGTTTTATATGACACTGTTGTTTCTCTCCCTTTGCAAGCTGTAAATGCTTTGGCTAAGTTTTTCATCTTGGCCTTAAGAATGTGAAAAAAGTACCGTACTTTCTTTTGTTCATCCTAAATCTTCCAACTTGTACCCCACAAACGCTGCTATTCTGTGCTCTTCTCAGTATTTACGTATATTTCGAATTCCACTGCAGCAGAAACAACAGGAGAGACTTGTGCCACCTTAAAGATTTGCACATTTATTACAGCACAAGCTTTTGCGAACTATGGTCCATTTCACCAGACGCAACAGGAACTGCATCTCAAAGAATCTGAGCAGGAAAATATTTTCTGCAGTTCTCTTAATAAGAAACAACCATGATATGTAAAAGGATGGCTTCGAAGGGCAGGTTAGAGGAAAGATCTCACTTGTCAAGACCTCTCCAATCTGGCTGTCTCTGTACATGGTTTATTATACTGCTTGCCTAGTATTACTGTCTAGATTTTATAACCCTCTCTGTTTTAGACACGTCTGTTTTACGGACAAATGCATACCATACCTGCCAATAATGGAGGTTCCAAGCAATGGAAGATACAAAGCACAGTTGCTACAGTCTCCTTGTCCAAGCTCTGCAAATCTGCTGTGCATTTGCACATCCATTCATCTCACAGGGACTTTCATAGGAGGCCTTCCCAGCAACTTGTGCACTGTGTTAGTATTCTAGTACAGTGGTACCTTGGTTCTCAAACTTAATCCATTCTAGAAGTCTGTTCCAAAACCAAAGCGTTCCAAAACCAAGGCACGCTTTCCCATAGAAAGTAATGCAAAATGGATTAATCCGTTCCAGAATTTTAAAAACAACCCCTAAAACAGGAATTTAGCATGAATTTTACCATCTAATGAGACCATTGATCCATAAAATGAAAGCAATAAACAATGTACCACAGTCACACAATCAATCAGTCAGTAGCTGATCTGGGATTCACACAGTCACAAGAACAAAACAAAAAAAGAGCCACAAAAACAAAAACGAAAAATAAATAGCAACAACAGACAGAGCTCAGCTTAACATTCAAAACGGAAGCGTGGCACTCAAATCAGAAGTGTAACACTCAAAACAGAGTACGTTCGGCTTCCAAAAATATTTCACAAACCGGAACACTTACTTCTGGGTTTGGAGTGTTTGGGTTCCAAGTTGTTTGAGTACCAAGGCGTTTGAGAACCAAGGTACCACTGTATTTGGAATCAAAAAGGTACTTCATCACGTCATTCTCAAAGGGCTCATCCACATGTCTGCTTGTCCTGTGCTTAGAAAGCATGGATCCAATAGGTTTTCCGCTTTCCCCATTCTTTTTAGGCATGGCTTTGAGTTGCTTTTGGTTTGTCCCGCTGTTCCCCCCAGGAAAATTCACTTTTTACTGCTGAGATGAAGCAAACGTCAATCCATGGAAAGCCCAATTGACATTTGCTCGGATTCAATGGTAAACAGTGGGCTTTCCCTAGGGGAAAGCAGTAGGAAAAGTAAGCGGTATAGCGTCAGTTGTTGGTGTCTAGGGCGGGTGGACATGCCCTGGGCAGGGGGCACCAGCCCAGCCCTCGCCACTGGAGCGACCCCACGCCCACTGGAGCAAAGCGGGGCCACACTGAGCTGCCTGCCCACCCAAGCAGGGAGGAGCCCAGCCACCGACATGGCCCTTGGCGGGCGGAGAGGGACACCTGGAGTTACCTGCATGGGAGAACCTGGTTCACATCCCCACAAAAATTGTACGCCCAGGGCCACGGCACCCTGGTACCCCCCCATGCTACGCCCCTGGGACAAGCAGAAGTGTGCACAAGTCCTGAGATGAGGGGCAACCAATGTTGAATTGTTTGGGCCGGCCATGATCCGGAGGGACGCAATACACACACACACACATTTCACAGATTGTCCATTCCAGGAGCTGTGTTTTCAGAACCCCAAATCTGCTCTTCAAATCCCCCCACTTTAAACAGAAGCCAGAGAGTTTGAAAGGAAACCCCCATGGGCACACGCACGGTGTCAGTTTCCTGGTTTTCCTTTATTCTCAGGATCCCCAATCTGCTTTTGGAAATCAGAAATGCGGAAATTGCGGCCTGGGAGTTGTGTGGGAGCAGCTAGCCTTAACGCACTGGATGAAATCAAGGTCCATCTGCTCCAGCATTTGGTTGTCTACATGGACTGCTTGGGTGCTTGTGGGGAAGATTATAAATACGGCTGACTATCACCAGCACCTAGAGCAGGGTCTCCCAAACTTGGGTCTTCAGCTGTTGTTGGACTACAATTCCCATCATTCCTGACCACTGGTCCGGCTAGCTAGGGATGATGGGAGTTGTGGTCCAACAACAGATGGAGACCCAAGTTTGGGAAACCCTGATCTAGAGGTATGCTTCCTCTCAGCCTGGATTTTCCATTGAGCCACCTCCTTCCCTCTACCATTCCTCCTCCTTTTGAGTCATTTCTATGAGATTGCAAGCCTTTCTTGCATAGACATGTCTGTTATCTGTAGCTAAATAGTCATAATCATGGTTAATGGCTGTCTATCCTCGAAAATGAAGCTCTGCCAAAAAAAAAAAAAAAAGAGAGAGAGAGAGAGAGAGAGAGAGAGAGAGAGAGAAGGAAATTACACTGCCAACGTTTAACCCAGGGTTTCCCCAACTTGGGTGTCCAACTGTTTTTGGACTACAACTCCCATCATCCCAAGCTAGCAGGACCAGTGGTCAGGGATGGTGGAAACTGTAGTCCAAAAATAGCTAGATACCCAACTTGTGGAAACCCTGATTTAACCTAATGAACAGCAACTTGAGTTGTCTGTTTTGCTCCAAGATGACTTGGCCATCTTTCTTGCGTCATCAGGAGCTATTGCTTTGTATTCTTTGGGTACCTATTGCGCAAGGCACCTGCTCCCTGCTTGCGGGAAACTTCGGCCATAACTGCACAAGGGGAGCAGGGCGGCTAGATCAAGGGAAAGGAGATCAAGCAAGGGAATCAGTTAAGAGTCTTTTTGGTCCCTGTCTAGCCTTTGGATTTTATGAAAGTCACGCACAACTCTGCTCCACCGGGTGCATTGCATTAAATATGCCCCTAATGCAAAGAATCTGCCGTCTGGTTTTAAAAGCAGCTTAAGTTATAGCCTTATCTTCAAGAAGAAGAAAAATGTGGCATTAGAAATGGCTACATAGAAAGATGTTGACCGTATTTCCAGATGCAAGTACATCATTGCTCTTAAGTCCGTGAGCAGGGGGTCTCTTGCATAAGAGGATGGCTTTGGCTCTGGTTTTCCAACCATCTGATGGTCAAAGTAACTTCACATGGATCTGTGATCAAATGTTACACCAGAGGGGTGCTGGGGTTAAATATGGATCTTTCCAAAATTGTACACAATACATACACACCTTGGACAAGTGCGCAGATAGGAATTTGAGAAAATGAACATCTAAGTACGCACTTTGAGGCTAATTATTTTCAAAGCACAGAGTAATGCAGAAATGGAACAGAATTCTGAGTAAAAAATGCACAAATGTGACCAGAAACAGTAAAGATCTGTCCAATCTGTCCAAAGGTTGGGGATTTAGCTGGTTTGGTAACTTCTGTGTCTTGTCTGAAGGAGTGTCTCCATCCCCATCGTTCTACCCGGACACTGAGGTCCAGCGCCGAGGGCCTTCTGGCGGTTCCCTCGCTGCGAGAAGCCAAGTTATAGGGAACCAGGCAGAAGGCCTTCTCGGTAGTGGTGCCCGCCCTGTGGAACGCCCTCCCGCCAGATGTCAAAGAGAACAACAACTACCAAACTTTTAGAAGACATCTGAAGGCAGCCCTGTTTAGAGAAGCTTTTAATGTTCGATGTATTACTGTATTTTAATATTTGGTTGGAAGCCGCCCAGAGTGGCTGGGGAAGCCCAGCCAGATGGACAGGGTATAAATAATAAATTGTTGTTGTTGTTGTCACTGGCCCACCAAAAGGGGATTTCAATTTCAACTGGTGCTATTAGAATCGGAAACAATAGCAGTCGTTTGAGACTATAAAGTGGGCTGAATTGTACAAGCAGATTTCTACACACCAAGGTTAGAAGGCATGCTTGCTTGAGATCTGTTAGTCTTCTAGTTGGTTACGGATTCTGCCTGAAGGGCACTTTTAATGAGGGCGTGGAGAGTCAGAGGCCAAGACCCCTTGACCCCCCAAATGGCTTCCCCCACCCCCACAAGCCCAATTGCCACAGGTGCACCTGATCCACCCCCATCTTTCGCCTCTGGGGTTAGCAATTAGAGGACCAGATGGCACCAACTTCAGAAACCAAATCCACAGCATCATTAGAGGGCGGCAAATTATCAGATGCTTATTCTGCGAAAACTGTTTTAATTTCTCTCCTGCCATATCCCACAATGAAAGCCATACCCCAAAACCCTACAGATATACAAATGACAATATTTTGAAACCTTCAGGCTCTGAGCCTGCAAAAGCACCAAAAAACCCAAAAGGTCACCAGACAGAAAACCCCAAAGGTGACTCAATACTCATCAAACCCATCTACTGTTCTTATCGTGGCCGATTTGAATATTTAGATTTTCTGCCCTAGGCGTTAAAATGCCCTAGGTTGTGCCTAGTTTCTATTTGGACAAGTTTAACCTACACCCTTGTGTTGTTGTGAAAACCCAACAAGATAACACAATCTACCTGAGCCCTTTGAGGAAAGCAGCAGAATACATATGAATGAAACTGATAGTCACCTTTGTAGGAGACATGGGCATAACCATCAACATCGATGGGAAAATGGAGATCCTTGAGGTTCCAGCAACAGAGATGGGGATGACATTGCCAAAGTTTTCTCAACACTCCTGTAGGCTGGGGGCTTTCCTGTTTACATTTAATGAAAGCTGCCCTTTAGAGGGAGAGCAGAGTGGCTTGTGAAACTCACTCGGTGGCCTCACTCAAGACACAAGTCTCTCAGCTCACTCCCACTCTTGGGAACCAGAATGTTTCTGAATACCAGTTGCTGAGAAGCACTATTTTCCAGGCACAGATTTACAGAAGCCGTCCCAGTTTCTGATTTGATCCCGGAAGGTCCTGCTTTTCCTTAAAAGGTAAAGGGACCCCTGACCATTAGGTCCAGTCATGACCGACTCTGGGGTTGTGGCGCTCATCTCGCTTTATTGGCTGAGGGAGCCGGTGTACAGCTTCCGGGTCATGTGGCCAGCATGACTAAGCCGCTTCTGGCAAACCAGAGCAGCGCATGGTACCTTCCCGCCAGAGCGGTACCTATTTATCTACTTGCACTCTGAAGTGCTTTCAAACTGCTAGGTTGGCAGGAGCAGGGACCGAGCAACGGGAGCTCATCCTGTCGCGGGGATTCGAACCGCCGACCTTCTGATCGGCAAGCCCTAGGCTCTGTGGTTTAACCCACAGCGCCACCTGCGTCCCGCTACTTTTCCTTAGGATGTCCCTATTTTCATCGAAGAAATTTTGGAGGCTATGGAATTATGTGACTCCCGAGCCAAGGAGATAAGTAACTATACAACCCGTAGCAGACATCTAAAGACAGCCCTGTATAGGGAAGTTGTTGTTTTAATGTTTAATGTTTTATTCTGGCTTTTCTTCCATGTTAGAAGCTGCCCAGTGTGGCTGGGCCAACCCAGTCAAATGGGTGGGGTATAAATAGTAAAATTATTGTTGTTGTTATTGTTACTGAACAGGACGTCCCTATTTTCATTGGAGAAACATTGGAGGGTGTGGCACAAATGGGATGAATCCTGTTGCACTCATGATCTGCTTGCAAGCTTCCCAGAGGTATCTGGTTGGTCACTATGAGAACAGGACTAGATGGGTCACTGGCATGATCCAGCAGGACTCTGCATATGCTGTTGTAATGATAAGGCTAACCCCACATTTCCCACCCCTGAGCTTGTAGGAGGAAGCATTCGGCCTTGCATTTAAGCATGCGCCTGGTAACCAGAGGGACGCGGGTGGCGCTGTGGGTTAAACCACAGAGCCTAGGACTTGCCGATAAGAAGGTCAGCGGTTCGAATCCCCGCAACGGGGTGAGCTCCTGTTGCTCAGTCCCTGCTCCTGCCAACCGAGCAGTTCGAAAGCATATCAAAGCGCAAGTAGATAAATAGGTACCACTCCAGCAGGAAGGTAAACAGTGTTTCCATGCACTGCTCTGGTTCGCCAGAAGTGGCTTAGTCATGCTGGCCACATGAACCACAAGCTGTACGCCGGCTCCCTCGGCCAATAAAGCGAGATGAGCGCCGCAACCCCAGAGTCGGTCACGACTGGACCTAATGGTCAGAGGTCCCTTTACCTTTACTGGTAACCATAGGTGACAAGCAATTGCATGCAGCTGAATGAGTGGGCTGGCAGAGGAGGGGCAGATCACATAATCATAGAGTTGGAAGGGACCCCGAAGGTCCTCTAGTCCAACCCTCTGCAGTGCAGCAATCTCAGCTAAAGCATCCATGACAGATGACCATCCAACCTAGAAGGCTCCTACCAAAAGAGGGAAGTCCCCTCCTTGACTTTCGGCATGGAAATGCATAGGTTGCCACAGGAGGGACAGAGCTTTCTGTCTGTCAGCCTCCACCGACCTAAATTTTTTTTTTTTTTTAATCTTTATTGCAGGCTAGTAGTTTTTATGGGCTTATTTACATGGCTGGAAGAACAGGATACAAATGTGAAACAATCACAATATGCCAAATATTCCAGGCTTTATTATTCGAGCTGTAAGAGTCGCCATATGCTATATATCTTCATCATCCCTGAACAGAGACATCATCAAGAATAGGTAAAGGGACCCCTGCCCATTAGGTCCAGTCGTGACGGACTCTAGGGTTGCGGCACTCATCTCGCTTTATTGGCCGAGGGAGCCGGCGTACAGCTTCCGGGTCATGTGGCCAGCATGACTAAGCCACTTCTGGCGAACCAGAGCAGCGCACAGAAATGCCGTTTACCTTCCCACCGGAGCGGTACCTATTTATCTACTTGCACTTTGACGTGCTTTCGAACTGCTAGGTTGGCAGGAGCTATTCATCAAGGTTGGCAGGCTATTCATCAAGAATAGCCACTTGCAAAAGTATGAGCAAATAAAGTGGGAGGCAGTCTAACGTTTATGAGACTGGTCTGAGAAAGGCATCAGTTCCCAGGATGTGCACGACAACTATCTATCTATACACACACACATACACCCATTTTGCTTCGCCGCCGCCTGTGGGAGTGTTACCTTCGACAGGTGATAGAAGGCATTAACTGCTTGGAAGCATAATCAAAAGAAAGAGAAAGGGACATAGTGATATTGTTTTACCTGCCTCCTCTGGCAGCAGCCTCAAACACCTTTTAGAAACAAAACCTTCCTAATGCCTTAAGAGAGAATATTATGAAAATGATATATAGGTGGTATATGACACCAGTCAAGCTTGCAAAAATATATCATTTGCCCGATAATAAATGTTGGAAATGTAAAGAGAATGAAGGTACATTCTTTCACCTTTGGTGGACGTGCCCAAAGATTAAGGCTTTCTGGGAGATGATCTATAATGAAATGAAAAAGGTATTTAAATATACTTTCCTGAAGAAACCAGAGGCCTTTCTCCTGGGCATAGTCGGCCAACTGGTGCCAAAGAAGGACAGAACTTTCTTTATGTACGCAACAACAGCAGCAAGAATACTGATTGCAAAGTATTGGAAGACACAAGATTTACCCACCCTGGAAGAGTGGCAGATGAAGGTGATGGACTATATGGAATTGGCGGAAATGACTGGCAGAATCCGAGACCTGGGAGAAGAGTTGGTGGAAGAAGACTGGAAGAAATTTAAAGACTATCTGCAGAAACACTGTAAAATTAATGAATGTTAAAATGATGTTGGATTGAAAATAAGTGGCATTAGCAACAAAGTTAACAAGAGTATGCAAAATTGAATTGATAATGGATGAAAATATAGAGTTATGATATGTTAAGATACAGAGTTAAGATAAACGAAAGAGGGTAAGGATTTGCTGATTTGATTACTTAAATGGGAATACAAAAAGGGGAGGTGTGAGGAGGCCAAGGAAATAAGATAATGAGTTAGGGTTACAAAAAATGGATTTGTTTTTATTCTTCTTTTTCCTTTTTCATGTATTTTTCTTTTTTTTTTTTTGTATTTCTTTCTTTTTATATGACCTTTTTAAATTTATGTTTTTGTAAAACTTCAATAAATATCTTTTTTTTAAAAAAAAAGAAACAAAACCTTCCAAAATGTTATCCACCCGAGATGAAAGCATCATGTCTGTATACAGGAACACCAATCTCTCTTTTGCACTGCCTTCAACTCTCAATGGTCATCCCCAGCCTAACTTCAAATCCGAAATCTGGCTGCTAGCCTGCCTGATTGTGTTTGGACTCCAGTGACCATGTTAACACTTCCTCTGAAACGCATCCTTCAGAGGGTAACCCTCTACTTAATAATAAGAATAAGAAAAGAATAAGAATTTTTATTTATACCCCACCCTCCCCAGCCAAGGCTGGGCTCAGGGCGGCTAACAAGCAATAATAAAAACAAATTGAATGAATACCACTTAAAAAACAAGATTAAAATACAACATTAAAATATTAAAAGATTAAAATATTAAAATGCAGCCTCATCACAGGAAGAGAAGGAAAAATAAAGAGGGGGAGGGAATCAAACTGGCTCCAAGCCAAAGGCCAGGCAGAACAACTCTGTCTTACAGGCCCTGCGGAAAGAAATCAGATCCTGCAGGGCCCTGGTCTCATGAGGCAGAACGTTCCACCAGGCTGGAGCCAGTGTTGAAAAGGCCCTGCCTCTGGTTGAGGCTAATCTAACCTCCTTAGGGCCCGGGACCACTAGGGTGTTGCTATTTATGGACCTTAAGGTCCTCCGTGGGGCATACCGGGAGAGGCGGTCCCGTAGGTACGAGGGTCCTAGGCCGTGGACCATGCAGGAGGATTTATAAACACTAAAAAGTCTGCAGATCACTATGGTTTATATCAGCGAACTTTATTTTCCAGCCTTCTTCTGAATCCAAAATACTAAGTTGTCTCAGATTACAGTGGCACAGCGATATAACAGCTATCACTTTTGCAAAGCTAAGCAGGGTCTGGTATGATTTCAAATTGGATGGGGGACCGCATGTTGAGATTCCTACATTGCAGGACTTCGGGTCCCTTCCAACTACCATTATTTGATTCTAAAATGAAGAGTTCCACAAAAGATGGGCAAAAGAGAAGTACAAAGAAAGCGGGGCTCCTCCAGGCAACCCATCTTATTGAGCATTCATCTTAATCTGTTTATACAAAGCTTACATGGAAGTTGGGCTATGTCCACACTTTACTGAACATTTGTTCTGATTTGTTTGCAGGGGGGTTATACAACAATGAACGTTCATTCCAATTTGCTGACAGCAGTATGGTTATACATCTACCAGTTAGTAATTCATTCAACCCGTGCTTTTCAGTGCATCTCCCCATCACTTTCTTAACTGCAAAAAGCCTGTTTTGTTTTACAGTGGATTTGTTGCCCTAGTACAACAAAGCACTTTAACCCGTTCTTAATGGCACAAACCTCGATTTCCAGACTGAATCCCTCCTGTCAAACACTGACAGTCTGGAGGCAACCAGTAATAGGTTTGGAGTGCTGCCTCTTGAATTCTGAAATCACTTCCAGTATACCTGAAGGAGCGTCTCCACCCCCATCGTTCTGCCCAGACGCTGAGGTCCAGCGCCGAGGGCCTTCTGGCGGTTCCCTCACTGCGAGAAGCAAAGCTACAGGGAACCAGGCAGAGGGCCTTCTCGGTAGTGGCGCCCACCCTGTGGAATGCCCTCCCATCAGATGTCAAAGCGATAAACAACTACCTGACATTCAGAAGACATCTTAAGGCTTCAGGGAAGTTTTTAATCTGTGACATTTTAGTGTATTTTTGGTCTCTGTGGAAGCCGTCCAGAGTGGCTGGGGAAACCCAGCCAGATGGGCAGGATACAAATAATAAATTATTATTATTATTATTATTATTATTATTATTATTATTATTATTACTACTACTACTACTACTACTACTTCCGGCTTGCACATAACATTCAGCCGTGGTTTGTTCGGCTGAACAGCAGTTTGCACATCCAAACTCGCTGCAGTCAACGAACTAAAATATGAACAACAAGCCAGGATATGGAACAACGGGTTTGATATCAGCTTCCCATGGTTTCTTGTTACATCTGAAACCCAGCATCCTGGCTTAATTCTGGTTTATTTCAGTGCAAGGCAAGAGTAGATGTAAAACGAAACAAATTAGCAGGCAAAACAGCTGTGCTTGTTATGTGAGACTGAGACTGGTTTGTTCAACAAACCATGGCTAAAACAAACCATGGCTTAGCCTTATGTGGAAACGTGGCCAGTGACTGCTTATTTTCAAACTTTGTGGAGGCTTGAAATTTGCTTTACAAAGGAAGAAAGAGAGAGAGAGGAGAGGAGAGAATCTCAGTAACACACGTGCCAGATTCTACATATGGAGAATCAATGAACAGCGTTACCCCCCACCGATTTGAAGATGCTTTCTGAGCGGAAGAACAGACCGCGAGGTGTCTGAATGCTACTCCTGCTAACAGGGAGGGTGAAAAGAAGACCTAACATTGCAAGTGCGGCAGGTGGTCTGCAAACACCTTTGCCGCCCTGAAAACACACAGGCATTCTTCTGTCCTGGACTTAGATTAGAAGATAACAAAATAGTTCTGCTGCCGCCCAGCACCGTCAGCTTGAGCGGAAGGAAGGTCGACTGTGGAAGGCGCCTCCTACCCATGATTTATTTTATTAACAGTATTTATACACCTTCCAATAACCACGTTGTCTGGGTGGCACCAAGAGGAGTGGGAGAGAGAGAGAGATAAAGGTAGGAATTTATGTCTGAATGGTACAGCAAGGCTTGGAGACATGGGGGGAAGCAAGGAGAGGCACCATCAGAGCACCAGGCAGCAAACTGGACCCCTGGACATCTGCTGAGTGGGGGGATACAGCCGTCCCACCCATTCCAAATGCCAAATTCTATGACAGGAGGAGGAAGAAGCCCCAACTTGTTCCTCAGTCAGTAGAGAATGAGACTCTTAATATCAGGGTTGTGAGTTTGAGCCTCACATCAGGCAAAAGGATTTCTGGTTGCAGGGAGTTAGACCCTCTTGTGGCCCAATTTTATGATTATACAGTCCAAGTTGCACTTGATAGGCTGCATGGGTCCAATTCTGCTTTACAAATACAGCCATACCTCGGGATAAATGTGCTTCAAGTTAAGTATTTTCGGGTTGCGCTCTGTGGCGACCCGGAAGTAACGGAGCGCGTTGCTTCCGGGTTTTGCCCCGCGCACATGCGCAGTCAAAATGACATCATGCGCATGCGCGGAAGTGGCGAAACATGACCCGTGCACGTGCAGATGTGTGTTGTGTTCGCTTCCGGATGCGAACGGGGCTCCGGAACAGATCCCGTTCACATCCCGAGGTACCACTGTGTGTACAGTGGTACCTCGGGTTAAGTACTTAATTCGTTCCAGAGGTCTGTTCTTAACCTGAAACTGTTCTTAACCTGAAGCACCACTTTAGCTAATGGGGCCTCCCGCTGCTGCCGCGCCGCCAGATTTCCGTTCTCAGCCTGAAGCAAAGTTCTTAACCCGAGGTACTATTTCTGGGTTAGCGGAGTCTGTAACCTGAAGCGTACGTAACCTGAAGCGTATGTAACCCGAGGTACCACTGTGTGTGTGTGTGTGTGTGTGTGTGTGTGTGTATCTCAAAGGCTTCTGCTTCCTTTGATGGAGCAAAAATACAGAGGCAGGACACAAATCTGCTGCCCTTCTCACTCTTACAACCATAGGGATCTGCCCATAAACTGGTGTTTCCCACCTCGTGGGATTGCGGGGAGTGGGGTGGGGACTTTTGACCTCTGAAATAAACTAGGTACACACACACACACACACACACACACACACACACACACACAAAAAGAGGTTATAATTTTAGAGTGTGCAAGAGTAAGAACTAACCACCCTCTGAGGAGTCCACGCCGGATGAGTCACCATTTGGAGTCTGCCTCCTCCTCCAATTAATTCAGCTGATTCTTGCTTTTGGGAGTGACTGAATGAAGTCCCTGGTTCCAAACTTCCTTCTGCCATGAACTCACTCCACGCTCATAGGCAAACTTCTGTTCCCTCTGGCTTAGCTTCCCCCGGCTGCCCCTTGCCCGCCTCTGCCTTATGAGAAGAACAGCAGCGGGATTGCTGCCCGATTCAAGAGATCTGCTGCTGCTATCCACTAGATCCACTGACCTGGGAGTGAGGGCTCACCCACACTTCCTCTTGGTCCCGTGGGTCTGAGCGGTTTGCCGCTTGCCCCGTGCTTTCTAGCCACAGATCTGAGCAGCTTTGCCTTTCCTCCACTGCTTTCCCCTGGAAAACCAGCTCTTTAGTGCTAAATCAGGAAAAAAAAACCCAACAAAAATACGTTTTCCTGGGAGAAAACAGCAGGAAAAATAAAGTGTGGATGACCACTAAGCCCCGCTGGATTCAAAGGGGCTGGCTTCCACATAGACATCATCTCTTTTTGACAATGTCACTTCACTACACTTCATATCCTGCCCTTCTTCCAAGGAACATAAGGCAAAATACGTGGTGTGTGCCCCCCGCCCTTCCAATTTATCTTCACAACAACCCTGTGAGGCAGGTGAGACTAAGAGAGAGAGAGAAACTGGTCCAAGATCACCCAGTAGCCTTTGTGGCTGAGTAACGACTTGGACCCAGATCTTCCTGGCCCGAGCCCAGCACTCTAACCCAGGGGTAGTCAGTGTAGCACCACCCGAAACATTGTTGGACTCCAACTCCCAGCAGCCCCAAGCAGCATGGACAAAGGCAAGGGATGATGGGAGTTGTAGTGCAGCAGCATCTGGAGGGCGCTTCAAACAGGCTGTCCCTGACCGGACGACTGCAGTGCGCTAGCTCCCTTGTATGTATAACAGTCCAGTTGCAATCGCAGCAGTTTGGGGTCAAGTAAATCTGCGTGTGGGGGGGGGGAAATAGTTATAAAGGGGGGAAAGCATTCTACGTTCATTGATTATGATGAATGCATGTATCACATTGCAGGATTCATCCCAGAAGAGGTATCATTCCCCTTTTCTCTCACACACAGAAAGGTAAAGGTAAAGGGACCCCTGACCATTAGGTCCAGTCGTGGCCGACTCTGGGGTTGCGGCGCTCATCTCGCTTTACTGGCGCCGGCGCATAGCTTCCAGGTCATGTGGCCAGCATGACTAAGCCACTTCTGGCGAACCAGAGCAGCACACAGAAACACCGTTTACCTTCCCGCCGGAGCGGTACCTATTTATCTACTTGCACTTTGACCTGTTTTCGAACTGCTAGGTTGGCAGGAGCTGGGACTGAGCAACGGGAGCTCACCCTGTTGCGGGGATTCGAACCACCAACCTTCTGATCGGCAAGCCCTAGGCTCTGTGGTTTAACCCACAGCGCCACCCTTGGAGATTCCTTGGACCAGCGCTATTTGTATTTTTTCCTGGCAGGTAAACGGAAACTCGGCTCTCGCACCTAACCCACTCTGCTCACCTGAACTTTCAGGTTCGGGATGCGCAAGCTGCCTTTGCAGACTGCCAGTCAGGCATCACGACGCACCAGGGATTCTCGTTACATTTCCTGATCATGAATTCTAAAATCGCTCTCACGATTTTAAATTCAAACCGGTTTCAGGCAATGTATCAAAGCGTCACCCAGGCCTACTAGGGGATGGAAAGAAATGATGGTTTATCACAGCCTGAACATAAGAACCTGGCAGTATGGCGTCATAGCGCAACGAACTTACACTCGAAAAAAGGCAACAGGCGAGAGAAGCTTAAGCCGTTCCTACATACCTCCTGTTGATGTCATCTGCTGGCATTCCTGTTTGCTTGCTTGCTTGCTTTTTCCTGCAACCGAGCATGGTTGGCACAGCAATTGCAGCCAAAAAATAAAAATTTGGAAATATGGCCGCACGGTTTCATCAACTTGTGTTCAAGGGGGAAAGGAGTGGATTGGGAATGGCGGGAACATAGACAGAGCGAAAGTGTGGGTGCATTAAGGCAGGATCATTAAGGAAGCACAGCAACTTATAAACTGGGGAGATGTGTGGACAGTCCAGTTTAAATCCACTTCAAATGTGCTATTAATGAATCAAACATATGTTGCTTTATACGCCCACAACAAAACAGCAGTCTGGATGGGCCCAGAATCAATATTCAAAATCATCTTGAGAGGCTGGAACACTGGACAAAACCCAAAACATGAATGTTTCACCAGAGATAAATGTAAAAGAGATTGAAGTATAGGACAGGAATAAGATGTCTTAGTGGATCACAAGCAGGACATGAGCCGGCACTGCGATGTGGCTACTCAAAAAGTTAAGCAATCTCAGGCTGTATTTACAGGAGCCCCACGTCCAGATCACTGGACTAACAGTTCCAATCTATTCTGCATAATGGCTTTTTCCACCTGCCTTGTGGCACCTTGCAGCTCTAGGAGCCTTTCCCAGACCATGACTTTAGGAACTGCAGAAGCAGCTGGGAAGAGAGGAGGAGTATAAAAATAATTTTATAAGTTGTGTGTCTTTGTTTCTCCATTTGTACTGTGTTATTTTAGACACTGTGACTTGCTGTTATTTTTATTGATTATAGTTTAGAAGTTATTGTACCTGTTAAGAGTGAATTTCTATTTAATTATTATTTGTTGGTATTTAATTTTATCGTGTTCTGTTATATTATAATGGATTAGTGAATATTACATTATTTGATATAAGCTCTTTAAAGTTTTTATTTTGACATTTTGGTATTGGAACAGATTGCTATAAGGTGTGCGCGGTCTTTGTTGCTTCTTTGGCTTGTAAACCGCCCTGCATACAGTAATATAGAAAGGCGGTATGAAAATTAAAAGTGAAATGAAAAAATGAAATGAAATGCACTGGCTGGACCACTTCAGGACTACTCTGCCCAATTCTTTTTTAAGCAGAATGTTCACCAAGAGGAGGGAGGTCAGGATGGTGAACAGTTTTGGAAAACGAGTCCTGGGAGAAACAACAGAAAGAGCCGGGTGTGCTCAGCCTGGGGAACAGAAGACTGACATGATAGTTGTCTTTGAGTACAGTGGTACTTCGGGCTAAGAACTTAATTCGTTCTGGAGGTCCGTTCTTAACCTGAAACTGTTCTTAACCTGAGGTACCACTTTAGCTAATGGGGCCTCCCGCTGATGCCATGCCGCCGCCATGCGATTTCCGTTCTCATCCTGAAGCAAAGTTCTTAAACCGAGGTACTATTTCTGGGTTAGCGGAGTCTGTAACCTGAAGCATCTGTAACCTGAAGCATCTGTAACCCGAGGTACCACTGTATCTGAAAAGATGCTACACGGAAAATGGAGCAGACCTGTTTGCCATTGCGGCAGGCGGCAGGACCAGAACCAGTCGATGGTCGTTGCAAGGGAACAGATTGTGGGGTAAACATTAGGAGCTGCTTCCTAAGAGAGCTGTTCGGATAGTTCGCTTTGGAAGGAGGCAGGCTCTCCTTAGGTGGAGACAAATTTAAGCAGAGCCTGGATGGCCTCTTGTTAGAGATACTCAGTTGCGTCTCCTGCAAATTCGGAGGTTTGGCTTAGATGTCCTTCCATGCCCCTTACAACTCTATGATCCTATGGTTGTTGTGAGGTTGCTGCAAGGCTGAAATGTGAGAGAGGAAGACCCATATATGCCTCCTTAAGCTCCTTGCAGGAAAGGCAAGCTACAAATTTAAGAAATAAATAAATAGTGGCAGATGCAACAGGGAAGAAAAAACCTACACACTGCCCACAACTCCTTGGAGAGAGGACAGGGGAAAATTCAGATAATATTTTTTTTAAAAGGCTCATTTGGATCCAATTAAGATCTTCCAATTTTATTTCGTTTTTAAAACTTCAACCATGACCCCATAACTTAATATAGTTTTTAAAAGTCTTTTTAAAGCCCAAAGTGACCAAGAATTGCAAGGAGGTATAAATAGCTACGTTTCCAACTGAGAGTATTTCCACTTATTAGCAAAAAAACAAAAACAGAAAAACTGCAGAGTATCAGCAAATTGTAATGCACAGAATTCTCTTTGCTTCCAGAAGACAGTCTTCCCTTGCCTATCCAATCCATTTCAGTAAGATATTAATTTTATACAGTCTTAAGAGAACACAGGTCAATGCTGGGATCAGCAAAACAGTCCATACAGAGTTAGAAGTTGGGAAATGCAACTTCCACAACCAGAGACACAAACCCGTGTATCAAAAGACCCAGGAAACATGTTTATAATGTGCACATTTATCCCATCCTACAAACAGACACTCCTTCACACATGCAGGCATTTCTCTGGTTAGCTGCATTCCCATGAGCAATGCAACAGCTTTTACCAGCTTTGTCTGATCCACCAGCTACAGCCATGTCTGGATCTGGATAACTTAGCCACTGTAGTCCCTGCATGGGTAACAGCAAGACTAGATTACTGCAATGCATTCTATTGTGCGACTGGTCTGGAAACCGTAGCTAGTACAGGACCAGCGTTTGAAATTCGCCAGGTGCACTTTGCACCTGGCTATAGGCCACTTGCAAACAAGTTAAGATGCCCGGGGGCAAGGATGGAGCCTGCCGTCTCCACCATCTGGAGGTGCATGCCTGGGCACCCTTGGATCCTGACTGTTTTCACACACTAGCATCGCATCCTGTAGAATCCTACCTGTTATATTTTATCTGCACAATCAGAATGAATTTCAGGAACCAAAAAGTCGTATTGAAAAATATGACATTTGAGTCGTCTGGCCCCCAAAGGGAAACTAGCCATTTCGTTTCAAGACCGTAACCCTGGTTTAAGGAGCCATTTGGCACCTAGCTTATATATCCGAGTTTCTAACACTGTACAGAACGCAGCGGCTAGATTGCTGATGGGGGCAGATGGCCAACAGCACGTGACAACCAGTTGGTTAGAGTGTGTTGCTGATAACACCTCAAGGTTGCAGGTTTGATCCTCGAATGGGACAGCTGCATATTCTTGCCTTGCGGGGGGTTGGACTAGATCATGGGTAAGCAAACTATGGACCGGGGGCCGGATCCAGCCCAACTGTCTTCTAAATCCGGCCCGCGGACGGTCCAGGAATCAGCATATTTTTACATGAGTAGAATGTGTCCTTTTATTTAAAATGCACCTTTGGGTTATTTGTGGGGCCTGCCTGGTGTTTTTACATGAGTAGAATGTGTCCTTTTATTTAAAATGCACCTCTGGGTTATTTGTGGGGCCTGCCTGGTGTTTTTACATGAGTAGAATGTGTCCTTTTATTTAAAATGCATCTCTGGGTTATTTGTGGGGCATAGGAATTTGTTCTTTTTCTTCTCTTCAAAATATAGTCCGGCCCCCCACAAGGTCTGAGGGAATGTGGACCGGCCCCCTGCTGAAAAAGTTTGCTGACCTCTGGAGTAGATGATCCTCAGGGTCCCTTCCAACTCTACAATTATTTGACCCCTCTGCTCAAACATCTACACTGGCTGCCCCTACGTTACTGGCCCAGGTTCAAGGCTCATGGGCTGATATACAAATCCCTGAACAACTCGCGTCCAGGAGTGCTTAAGGACTGCCTGAGCCCTTGTATCCTTATCACTGAAATCATCCCAAGGAGCACTGTTAGTTGTTTTCCGTGTTACAGAGGCCCAACTCACCTTAACCAGAAGTCGACCATTTAGTGTCGCCAGTCTCATACCATGAAATACTCTTGCAGCAGAGATTCAGCAGGCACTCTCGCTTTTGACTCTTGCAAGACGCTTTTACACCAACAGGTCTATGCAATTGTTTAACATTTTCTGGAGCAGCCAGTCATTTCAATGATGGTCCCGTACTGCTTTTAATGGCTTTTTAACAGTTTTATAACCCTGTGCACTACCACAATATTTGGTGAGAGAGGATGGTATAGAAATACTTCTATAAATAAAGAAATAAACATGTGGACCAGTAGCTTAAGTGCCTTCTCGTTGTTGTTATTGTTATTGTCTCGTTATTTTGATCATGGTATTGCCCCAGTCACTCTGGGCAGCATCCAACCAATTAAAACACAGTAAGACATCAAACATTAAAAACTTCCCTAAACAGGGCTGCCTTCAGATGTCTTCTAAAAGTCAGAGAGTTGTTTATTTCCCTGACATCTGACGGGAGGGCGTTCCATAGGGTGGGCACGACTATTGAGAAGGCCCTCTGCCTGGTTCCCTGTAGCCTCACTTCTTGCAATGGGGGAACCACCAGAAGGCCCTCGGAGCTGGACCTCAGTGTCTGGGCTGAACGATGGGGGTGGAGATGCTCCTTCAGATATACTGGGCTGAAGCCATTAGGGCTTTAAAGGTCAGTACCTACACCCACCACCTGACACCCCACTCTTAAACACAGTGCCTGGAATTAAGATTCATTAAAATCAATGGGTTTCATTTCCATTTCCTGCATTTAGGTCAAGGATGCTGCTAGCTGAAGCCGAGGATGAAGTATTCCAACTCAGGTGATCTGCATGTATTGTAGTCCTACATACACACATAGTTTTGAGATCACTGATCATCTGTCAAACTTAGAAAAGTCTCACTCTCACACATGGCTACGCAAATACTACACACCGCAAATGACCTGACCCCCAATCATGATTATCCAAATTCAGCCTTAAGCACCCACGTTAGCTGTCAATCAAATCAAGGATGAGACTGTATACACGCGGCCACAGTTGCACCTGCTCACCTATGCACGCACACAAATAAATGTGCACACAGACACGAGGGCAAGTTCCTGAGCACTGGAGTGGCACCAGCAGCACCAAATCCATGAAACAACATGCTAGCCCCCGGAAAGTCACTTGAAAGTACTCCAAGACGCACTCATAACAAGAACATTTTGAAACACGCACAGATAACCCACCCATACAATGCACTGCTTAGAGGACTGTAATAAAGCAGTATATAAAGTGTCAAAAGAAATAAAACACACAAATGTCAAGTTATGCATACGGAGGCATAGGTGGAATATGTGCACATGAGTGTGTGTGCACACACGACTGGTGATATGGTTTCAGTCTTACCTTGAATCACCAATTATAATAACCGTGCCAGCGCTGTTGGCTATTTGTCCTTGTTGTCATCGTTTTAACAGGACAAGCCACTAATATGTGTCCACAGCTCACCCATCACAAAATGCTGCCCTGCTCCTTATTGGCACAGACAGCCCCTCCATCAATGCAGAGGTCTTCCCGCCCCATATCTGCCTATTTCTACAAATTCCACATCAGTCAATGGTCAGGATGGGAAAATGTCACCCAGTTTCAAAAAGAGGTTGGCAGGGAGGCGCAACGAGATGGCTAAGACAGCCACAGTTCCTTTGAGTGCCATACTCATCCCTAATATGGATAAACACAATTAATGCCCCAAATTGGGCCTTCCCCCTCTACCCCAGGTTTCTGTCCAAACGCATTACTATAGTGCCTGCAATTTTCACATTTGCTGTAGATCTTCCACAGTCCCGGGGACGGACAGAGAGGAAACTGAGGCACAGAACAGGTAACAAGCTTATTCTCCCCTGCCACCACCACCCCTTTCACCCAACACCATATGCATACAAGGTCACACAGTGAATCAACAATAGAGATAAGGTGGATATTTAAAATGCCAGAAGTCTGGGCTCCTATTTCCAACTTCCCGGGGGTCTCCCCCTTCTATCCTTCTTCCCTGCCCTGGCTAGAGATATAACTTGGGGTTCCCTGAAACCCTAGAGTACTGCTAGACCACATTTCTTGCCAGAGGGGGAAATAATCTACACGTTCAAATAAATACCCAGGCTAGTCAAGATGCATTTTCCAAACCTGACAAGGCTATTCAGGTTCCGAATGACAGTCCTGAGGAGGAGGGGGTGGTGCTGGGTTCAAGCCCCCATTTCTTACAGCTCCCTCGCATCCTCCTGCAAGCTACATGTCCCATCTTCCCTGGCATGCAGAGTATTCTCGCCTCACCCCAGATGTGGGGAGCAGAAAGGGCGGAGGGAGAGGAAGGGGGGGAAGCCTCCTTTATGGCACACTCTTCCTCAGAACACGTGGATGCCATAGAAACCACATCCTGGAACCCCACCCTCGAGAATACCCCGCTGGGGGTGGCTTCAGAAGTCTCCATCCCCCTGGAAAGAGCCAGGAGAGGGTTAAAAAACAAGGCCTCAGTCTGATCCTGGTGTGAACACCCCATGCCTAGAATTTGAACTGCCTGCTTCCAGTACCCAGCCCCTCCTGGATGCAGGTCCTCCGTTCCCGTAGCCAAAAAAAAAAAAAAAAGAAACCCAGACGAGAAACCAAACACCCCATAATCAGGGGTGCAGGGAGGAACCCACAGAATATTAATGTCCCAGGGAGATTCACGAAGTGCTGTGATTTCGCTGCCTGTTGTTCTGGTCTACCCAGCTTTTTTTTTTTTTTTATTCTATTTTTTCGTCCCCATCGCTCCGGACTCAAAGTCGCCCTTGGGAAGACTCCGGCCTTGGCAAGCGGGGTCTGGCGGTGCGAGGGGCGGATGGGGGTCACCCCGGAACAGAGGCCAAGATCAGCCAACCCAGGAGGTGGGCTTCCCTGTTGGGAAGCCAACCTCCTAGCTGCCTAACCTCCCCAAATAATTGGCAAGATCTGTCTCCCCTTCAGACACCAACACCACCACAGCGGGCTGGTGGGGAAGGCAACCCTGGTTTTCCTCAAACCCCCCCCTTTTTTTTTAACTTCTCCTCCCGTCTCTGAGCCAAGGACGTTTCCAAGATCTTGGCAATAGGAAGCAGAAAGGGGAGGTGAGGTGGTGGGGAGCCAGGACTGGCTTCTTCCTTACCTTCTTGTTGCTCTTGCTGTAGCCAAAAGTGGCGATCCCTGCACGAGGAGGCACAGAAAGGAGCATTTTCGCTTTAATGTTAGAGAGCTTGGGAAGGGAGGGGGAAGAGGGGGAAGAGAGAGAGAGAGAGAGACACACACACACTCACACACACACTCACACACAGAAAAGAGAGAGAGAGAGAGACAGGGCTTCTGGCTTACGTCACCAAGGCAAGCCAGCTTGGAATCCAGGGCCAGAGTGTCTGCTTTCCGCAAGGTCCTAACGCCTGCCGCTGGAGAAAATGGGCAAGGCTCCCTTCCTCATGCAGCTGGAAAACAAAATAAATAAATGGCAGAAATCAAAGCCACACGACTGACAACACACAAATCTCCTGATACAAAAGACCGCCCTCGAGAGAAGAACACTCAGGAGGGACTGAGCCGCATAGCTGTCAACTTTTCCCGTTTTTTAAGGGAAATTCCCTTATTCCGAATAGGATTCCTTGCAAGGAAAGGGAAAAGTTGACAGCTATGCTGAGCCGTAGGGGACGCGGGTGGCGCTGTGGGTTAAACCACAGAGCCTAGGACTTGCCGATCAGAAGGTCGGCGGTTCGAATCCCCGCCATGGGGTGAGCTCCCGTTGCTCCTGCTAACCTAGCAGTTTGAAAGCACGTCAAAGTGCAAGTAGATAAATAGGTACCACTCTGGAGGGAAGGTAAACGGTGTTTCCGTGTGCTGCTCTGGTTCGTCAGAAGCGGCTTAGTCATGCTGGCCACATGACCTGGAAGCTGTACGCCGGCTCCCTCGGCCAATAAAGCGAGATGAGCGCCACAACCCCAGAGTCGGCCACGACTGGACCTAATGGTCAGGGGTCCCTTTACCTTTTTATGCTGAGACGTGAAGTTGACAGGGCACCCAGCGTCCCTGGCGTGGCATCATCCCCTTTTCATGCGGGCAGTTTTGCCACACGTGATGCAAAAAAACCCCACCATGAGAACTGCCTGCAATACACTGCAGGGTTGGCATGGATTCCAAAGAAACCCCACACCATGTTCTTCTGACACCTGAAGGGAGGATCTGTTGTGATTCCCAAACCACCCAGGGCAGTCAGTGTTAAAATGTCAGGAGGCATTTTCTGTCCTTTTTTCTTTTTTCTTTTTTTTTGCAAAACTGAATGCCTGGGCAGTTAGCTGAGAGCCCCCTTGTGGTTTGGTGTTTCCCTGGATACAAACTGATTCCTGCACATTTTTATAGCGGAGAACAAATAGAATCTCACAGTTGTTTAATCGCTAAGTCCTCATCTGGTTTTTAGATTCTCTGGAGCACTTGGCTTGCTAGCATCTGCAAGCAGAAGCAAGCTTTCCTTTTTTCCTGACTTAAAACTAGAGGTACCCTTTTTATATCGCACAAGGTCTAGAGTTACCCAGTCGCAGAGGAGCCTATTCCGTGTGATTCTGCATGGGTCGCTGATCTGGGCACAACTCCTGTTTCGGAGGCAAACCAAGAGCAGTCAATCATGCAGAGAGGCAATGAAAAGACTCCTCTGAGGGCAGGTAATTCTGCTGCCTCTGCATAGGGAATGATTAATTGCTTCAACTTCACCAGATGCAGAGAGAACGGAGAAGGAGCCACCCTTGCTCACAAGGCAGACTGGAAGGAGCCAAAGCCCAGAGCAGGAAATCATGCAGAGACACAGCAGGCAGCCTCCTCCGGGCTCACAGGAATCTTTAGGTATTTGATCTACTTCTCATGATGCTCTAGTGTGTCCCAGCACAAAGGACGCTTCCAGACAGTCTCTTTATTGAGCATTCATCCTGATTTGTTTGTTGGGAAGTTAGACAACACTGCGTTATCTCACACTTTCCAGGGGTTTTGCTATTGGTTCACATCTGACAAAACATCAGATGTAAAGAAGTAGAAGGTTCGTTTTACCACATGTGGTGGACGTGCAAAGTAGCTGAGGACTTTTGGGAGATGATTTATAATGAGTTGAAAAATGTATTTAATGTAACTTTCCCCAAAAGACCGGAAGCTTTTTTTACTAGAGATAACTGGAGCAGATACCCCCCAAAAACCAGATAAATCGATTTCTTTATGCAACTATGGCAGCACACATATTATACGCAAAAAAATGGCGTGATGAGGTGGTACCTACCAAAGAAAAATGGCAGCTGAAATTAATAAAATATGTAGAATTGGCAAGTTTGGCGTGTAAAATTAGAGATCAGAAAGAGACTGATTTTAAAGAAGATTGGGAAATGTTTGCAGAATACTTTAAAACTCAAGTGTAAAAATGTTAGAATGCAAATAGGATTTGAGTAAGAACAGCAGTGGGGGTGAACTTTTTGTTTTTATTGTAAGATAAGGCGAAGGTATAGAGTAACTGTAATATACAGCATAAACTGAAATTTTGAGGGAACCGTAGAGGGAGAGAGGGAGGAAGAGAGGGAAAGTCATAGATGAAATGTTGTTGAATTATTTACCTGTTGAAAAATTATAAATAAAATTATATATAGAGAGAGAGAGAGTGTGTCAGATCTCCTGAGGAAACGGGTTTGTTGTAACTGCGCAAACTGAAAACAGTGACAGTCTGATAGCATCCATGGTTAAATCCCAATCCCACTATAACGCAAATATCCTATGGCCAAAATATTTATTTTCAGTATTTCAAGTATTTTTTGAACTTAGAAAGTGAGTTTTCTTTCTGCAGTTTGTCTCCTTATCTTTCCAGCATGTAAGGAGTTCCCACTGCCGTACCTTACAGACACAAACATCAGCATCCTCTTCCCACCTATGAAGAGCATCCGTATACAATCAGTAGTCCTGAAACATGCAGTCTAGGACATGCTAATGGGATTATATATAGAAACCTCATCCATCCATTCATTCACACCTCTTTTCCTTATGGCATACGCTGTCCCCAAGTCCCACTCCCTTTAGCCAGGTGGCCCATCTTCAAAGCTCTTGCAGTCATGTGGAGGAGTCCACCAACTCACCATTCAGGTAGAACTGTGTGAAAAGTAGGGCAACAGAAGGATCATCTTTCATTCGCTTCATTCCTCCACCTTCCCCTTGTTTTCTTGACAAATTGAGATGAATGGGCCCTTGCCATCTTTGAATTCCTTGTTATGCATGTGGCCCCTTTCAGAAGCAGGAATCCTTTACTGGATCCAGACCTTGAACCTTCAACTGTAACAAAAAGGTGCTTTGATTAATTTATTATTATTATTATTATCAATATATAAGCCGCCTTTCGGTACAGAGTAAACCACAAGGTAGTTTCCAGTATAATATTTAAATATGCAACACAAATAAAATCAAACCACAAAATGCTAATAAACTAAAATTCAATATAAAAATAATTACTAGCAGTATATCAGACAAACAAAGGCACCAGGCACCAGTTAAACCATAAATCTCTCCAAAGGCTTGAGAGAACAGGTATGTTTTAAGACAAAAATTTTAATAACTTGGTAGACATCCAAGGGCAGAGACTTCCTCAGCTGGGGTGCTACTACAAAGAAGGCCTTGTCCTGTGATCTTTGCATAGTGTGATCTAGCGGCAGCATTCTGCACTAGCTGCAGTTTCTGGACCATCCAAAAAAAAAAACCCATATAGAGCATATTACCAGTAATCAAGATGTGAGGATTCTATACCTGAAGGAGTGTCTCCATCCACATCGATCTGCCCGGACACTGAGGTCCAGCTCTGAGGGTCTTCTGGCAGCTCCCTCACTGCGAGAAGAAAAGTTACAGGAAACCAGGTAGAGGGCCTTCTCGGCTGTGGTGCCCACCCTGTGGGACGTCCTCCCATCAGATGTCAAGGAAATAAACAACTATCTGACCTTTAGAAGATATTTGAAGGCAGCCCTATTTAGGGAAGTTTTTAATGACTGGTGTTTTAATGTATTTTTAATGTCTTGCTGGAAGCTGCCCAGAGTGACTGGGGAAACCCAGCCAGATGGGTGGGGTATAATCGATAAATATTATTATTATTATTATTATTATTATTATTATTATTATTATTCAGTACTGCAGTGTCATGGGCTGGTTGGACGCAGAGGAATGGCAGGAGGAACCAACTGGAGAACCACCACCGGAAGAAGGCTCAAAGCCAGGAAGTGGTGGTGGGACAATTATGAGCGGTAAAAGGGAGAAGACCAGGAAGAGGAGGTGTTGGAAGCTGAAGAGATAACAGGGCTTAGGGAGCGGGGAGAGTCTGTGGCAGAGAGAAGTCCAGAATCAAAGGTAGAAGCTGAAGCAGGAGAGGAAGGAGGCCAAGAGGCAGAGATGAGGCAGGCTGCTGAAGAGTCACAATTATCTCCCCACCCCTCACTGCGACAAGCTCCCCTGCACCGCTTGTCTCTCAGAACCAGAAGAGATGTAAAAAGGGTGGAGCAGAGGTTGGCTGCATGCAGGCGCAGTCTCAGATTGCCTGGGGAAAGCCCTGGAAAAAAGAGGGAACGTAGATGGCTGTGAGGAGATGGGGACTCTCAGTCTCTGCAATGAATTTTCAAGGAGTGAGACCACCGGGAATGAGCTGCTGTGCTCCTTAGGCCTGACACTCAGCCAGCTCTCTGCAGATCGTGTTTTTGCTAATAAAGAGTTAACTCGAACTTTGAACAGTGTGATTGCTGACTGGCATGCTCCTGCAGCCAGGCTTTGAGGAAGGGACATAGCTCAGTGCTAGAGCACCTGGCTTAGATGCAGAAGGTCCTAGGTTCATTCCTCAGCATCTCCAGGTAAGGTTTGGCATGTCCCTAGTCTGAAACCCTAGCAAGCTACTGCTAATCAGTATAGATGATACTGTGGTGGATGGACTAATGGTCTGAATAGCATATGGCCTCTTCCTAGGTTTCTGTCCCGATGCAGAAACAGTCATAGTTGGAGAATCAGAAACAGTTGTCAAAAGGCAAAGTGATGGATCTAGGAGCTGTTAAGTTGTGGGTGAACATATCAGACGACACAGCGCTTCTTCAAACAGCTCTTGTTTATTCACAGGCCAGAACAGAACTGAACTGAAGGGTTCAGCCAGCCTGCTTATATAGAGCTCCACTACAACGCAACAGTAACCACTTTCTGTAACTATCCAATCACAGAACGTCACTTTCAATCCCTTATTTGCATATTTAGACCTGAGTGAAAACTATCTACAATATCCCCCTGCTGGCCCAGGGTGAGAACTTCAGTACATAACAGGAGCATCTCAGTAATACATAGAATGTCATGTAATGATGCCAATAGGACAAGCAATTCCATACCCTCCAACATTCCTCTGATGAAAATAGGGACGTCCGATTGAATTATTATTTTTATTCTTTAATTTTTTTACTTTACTTTATTATTTTTTATACCCCACCCATCTGACTGGGTTGCCCCAGCCACTCTGAGCAGCTTCCAGCATATACAAAAACACAATAAAACATTCCCTATACAGAGCTGCCTTCAGATGTTGTCTAAAGGCTGTATAGTTACTTATCTCCTTGGCTCAGGAGTCGCATAACTCCATACCCTCCAGCATTTCTCTTATGAAAATAGGGACATCCTAAGGAAAAGTGGGGGACGTGGGTGGCGCTGTGGGTTAAACCACAGAGCCTAGGACTTGCCGACCAGAAGGTCGGCGGTTCGAATCCCCGCGACGGGGTGAGCTCCTGTTGCTCAGTCCCTGCTCCTGCCAACCTAGCAGTTTGAAGCACGTCAAAGTACAAGTAGATAAATAGGTACCGCTCCAGCGGGAAGGTAAACGGTGTTTCCGTGCGCTGCTCTGGTTCACCAGAAGCGGCTTAGTCATGCTGGCCACATGACCCAGAAGCTGTACACCGGCTCCCTCGGCCAATAAAGCGAGATGAGCGCCACAACCCCAGAGTCGGTCACAACTGGACCTAATGGTCAGGGGTCCCTTTACCTTTACCTAAGGAAAAGTGGAACATTCCGGGATCAAATCAGAAACTAAGACAGCTTCTGTAAATCCAGGACCGTCCCTGGAAAATAGGGACACTTGAAGGCTCTGCAGTTCAGGATACAAAACTGCAGGGAGTGGTGGTGGTGGTAGTGGGAATCTCAATGAAAGAATAAGCAGGGTGAAGCCCCCTTCTCCCCAAAGGGCCTTAATGTTTCTAACTTCTGAAGAAAGTAGGAGCTGCCTGGGTGGTTCAAACCAAAAGTCCATCTACTCCCGCATTCTGCTTCTCATAATGGCCAATCAGTTGCCTCTGGAAAGCCCATATAAGCCGGGCAGGAAGGTAATATAATATCAATGAGAACCACTGCTATCTACAAAGCAACAACAGAGCATTCCTCAGCTTAGCACCACCCTAAAGGAGAGATGGTGTGGGCCACGTGGAAAATGCGTTCCCCATTCTTCATGGGGAAAGCCATGAGAAAAAGCAGAGAGGGGGTAGAATATCACCCCATAACTTATCCCCTGCAGCACAACTCTCCTTTGTGTCATGCTGTATTACTGGAGACAGCTGGCATCACGTGCTTCTCAAGGAGCTGCACAGAAGAGGGGATTTCTAGTTTTGGTACCATCCTGATGGAGAGGCGCATATCAACAGAAGTGTGGCCCGGTGGAATCTGGAACCGGAAGAGCTCTGCCTCGGTCTCCCATCTGCGAAATAGGAATGACAATGGCCTACTCCTTAGGCTTCGCTATCCAAATCTTGGGACTGTGTGTTCCTTTCCAGACCAGGCCCTAACCAGCCCTGGCTATCAGCACCTTCCTTCAGTGTCTTAACCTGGCTGGCAATGCCTTTTGATTGGCTCAATGGAGATGCACGGGGAGTGTGCATCTGTAACTCTCTGACGTTTGTACGGCTGGAATGCAGGCCAAAGGTTTGGTTAAGAAGGAGGTCAGCTCAATTTACTCCCATTTCCATTACGTGAGCAGGACACTCTAAAAAAGATTTATCCTTCTTTCATTATGTCGCAAAGTCCATGCACCCTTGCTTGTGCGTGACTCTGAGCAACCCCTTGAAAGCTTTCCTTGGTTTTTATGAGCACAACTTATTCTAAAGGAATTCTGAGTTTGTTTATTTACTAGGGTACTTCCAGATGGGGGGCTTCCTATCACAAACAGGTTGTTCAGATATTACAAGCAGGACGTTAGAAACTTAACTTAAAAAATATATATATCAGATTTTCCACAGAAATGGGTGAATCTGGATTAAATGGGAGGATGTAACAGGATTAAATTTGGATGCCGACGGCATTGTGTGGATGTTGTGAAAAACTTTTATGCACACAGAGCGCCACTTCCATATTAAGCACCCAATTTGAAGCACATCCAGCACTTCCTTTGGAGCAGTGATTCCCAAACTTGGGTCTCCGGCTGCTTTTGGACTACAATTCCCATCATCCTTGACCACTGGTCTTGCTAGCTAGGGATGATGGGTGTTGTAGTCCAACAACAGCTGGAGACCCAAGTTTGGGAAACACTGCTTTTAGAGATTAGTCTGCATGGGGCTCCCAATGGCCGTCCACCCATGCCCCGCTTAGCTTTACAGAGCTAAGCAAGGGGATTAAGAATTAACTATCTCATATTAAACTGTCATCTGATCAAGATCTGGGAAAGTGTCTTACACTGTTTGTACAAGTGATAGGTGAGAGGGACACAACCAAAGCTCCCCTAAAATAACGCACAGGCATAGACCCACAACATCATTGCCAGCGTCAGAAATAGGGTTGCCAACTTTGGAACCAGCCACGTTTTTTTCAGAGCGGCTTGACAGTACACACATTCGCAGGTGATCATGTTAGTAAAAAGCTTCATCTACTGATTCATGCTGTTTTAAAACACAGGAGCAGGCCAGGCTATTTTTCTTCTGCTTCTCAACAGTCAACAACACCAGCTCCCTCACTAAAATTATATCCTAAAAATATAGGGGAAAGACACCCTTCCATCATTATTTAATTGCTCCAATTGCAAGTACAGTGGTACCTTGGGTTACATACACTTCAGGTTAAGGACTTCGCTAACCCAGAAATAGTACCTCGGGTTAAGAACTTTGCTTCAGGATGAGAACAGAAATCGTGCTCCAGCGGCGTGGCAGCAGCAGGAGGACCCATTAGCAAAAGTGGTACTTCAGGTTAAGAACAGTTTCAGCTTAAGGATGGACCTCCGGAACGAATTAAGTACAGTGGTACCTTGGGTTACATATGCTTCAGGTTACATACGCTTCAGGTTACAGACTCCGCTAACCCAGAAATAGTACCTCGGGTTAAGAACTTTGCTTCAGGATAAGAACAGAAATCGTGCTCTGGTGGCGCGGCAGCAGCGGGAGGCCCCATTAACTAAAGTGGTGCTTCAGGTTAAGAACCGTTTCAGGTTAAGAACAGACCTCTGGAACAAATTAAGTACGTAACCAGAGGTACCACTGTACTTAACCTGAGGTACCACTGTAATTGGCAATTAGTCAGCATTGAAAGGATATGAGAGGATCCTTACCCACTTCAAGCCTACTGGACTCCTCACCTACCTGCATGAAGGTTTTGATCATTCCCCCTTAACAGAAGCCAGGTGCCAGGCAGAAATTCAACAGATGCAGTTTTTCCTATTGTGAAGTCACATAGGGAGAACCTTAGCCTCCTCCACCAAGCATCCCACCAGAAGGATCCCCTGCTCATTGCCTTGCCCTGCCTTGCCTTCCAACAATATCACGCCCTCTACGCTTTCTTTGCCCTTTGCTGTTCCCAAGCAGCATAGAAGCACTCCCGTCTATTGCTGCAGCAGCAAAATGCTCCCCTTACAGCTGTCAGGCCCAGACCTTGAAAAGGCTCCAGTCGTTTTTTAAAGAGCTGCACACAAATGGGAAATTTTCAGCATACACTGCTTTTCTCATTCACATGCAATAGTAGCGGGAGAATTTCCAGAGGCAGAGAAGTCACACCAGGCAAGACGCTGCCTTCTGCACAACTCTTACAGATACCGGATCCCTCAGGAGTTTGACAATGCAACCTAGTCATTGCCCTAGGATAGCCTCCCCGCAATCTGCAGGTGTTTTGGACTACAAATCCCATCAGACCCTGCATCATATGGCCATGCTGGCTTGAGCGTTGCAGGCCAAAAGATCTGAAGGTTGGGGAAGGTACGTTTCTGAGCACAATTCAAAGTGTTGGTGTTGACTTTGAAAGCCCTAAATGGCCTCGGCCCAGTATACCTGAAGGAACGTCTCCACCCCCATCTTTCACCCCAGACATTGAGGTCCAACTCCGAGGGCCTTCTGGCGGTTCCCTCCCTGCGAGAAGTGAGGTTACAGGGAACCAGGCAGAGGGCCTTCTCGGTGGTGGCACCTGTCCTGTGGAACGCCCTCTCATCAGATGTCAAGGAAATAAACAACTGTCTGATTTTTAGAAGACATCTGAAGGCAGCCCTGTTTAGGGATGTTTTTAATGTTTGATGTTTTGTTCTGCTTTAGTCTTCTGTTGGGAGCCGCCCCGAGTGGCTGGGGAAACCCAGCCAGATGGGCAGGGTATAAATATTATTATTATTATTATTATTATTATTATTATTATTATTATTATTAAGGTTGCTCCAGGTAGCTCCCTCTGGTTGCCTAGCGGGCCTGAATGATGTAGTCTGCAGGGAGGGAATTTAACAAAAAAGTAAAATTGACATTAGTTGCTCTATCTGGTTTCCCCTGGCCCTGCCCAGTATTGACACTAGGCCTCAGGCCAGAAATGGTTCCTCGCCTCATCCACCCTTGCGAGAGAGCTCGTCCTTTCACCTCTCTTTGTGATGGTAGCACTGTCAAGTAAAAAAATAATTTTAAAAACAACGGCAGCCTGCTGTTTTTGGCTTAGTTCAAAGTTGGGGAACCTGTGGCTCTGCATCCGCCATCATCGCTGCCCACTGGCCATGCCGGCTGAAACCGACGGAGGCTGGGAGCCCAATAACATCCAGAGGACCACATGTTCTCTGGTCTGGGTCCCTGGCTGGTTAGAGGGAATGGCTTAAAAAAACACATCTTTCTTTGAGGGCCAGTTGCCATGGAAGCACGAGGAACACCTGTCCTCTCAAAAACAGCCTCTTTTATTTCTGCCCCCCCCCAAGTGTTGCACCTTGATAAATAGATTGCAATGGCTCTGGGTCTCTTCAGATATGCTAATTTTTTATTTCAAGCCAGGTAAATCTTAAATGGGGCATTCTTTGGGTGTTTTTGTTTTTATTATGTATGCTGTGTTTTTATATTGTGATTTTATGTTGTGGGTAAAGGGCAGTATACTACTACTAATAATAATAATGGTGATAATAATAATAATAATAATAATAATAATAATAATAATAATAATGGCAGCGGCCCGGTTTTTATGGGGTAAGTGAAAACAGAGCTATCCTAAGCCAGAAAGAGAGACACAAGCCACAATGCAGAGAACTCGTGCGCAGAGAGCATAAATCATAGGGTTGCAGAAGAAACTATTATAGGATACTCACCTATCAACTCACCAGTAGGGCAGATAAAGATGCTTTGCTGTGCATGAAGTTATATCCTCAAATCTCATCCCAAAGCCCATACATTTACAGCAAACAGAACCTGTGACAATATTTTGCGGGTGCCCTGCAGGAAGGTGCAGATGCACATTCTGTGATTGCTGAGTAACACTTTGCTCCGTTTAGTACACCTTACATAACTCTATTTTCACTAGCACCTACTAGTGACTGTAGCTGCTCTTAACTTTACAACTACCAGATCCCACAAATTGCAGGAAGGCCTAGTTCTCTCCACAAGAGGATCCCCCTTCTGAGTGAGATGGAAAACCTGGCTTGAATTTGGAAAGGCAGCCATCTTAGTGAATTCAGTAGAAGCTCAAACGATATTTCTTTCGACGTACATAGTAATTCCAAAAATTTATGTACCACCTTTCCATACCCTCCAACATTTATCTGATGAAAATACGGACATCCCGTAATGATAATTTTACCATTTATACCCCACACATCTTATCTGGTTGCCCCAGCCACTCTGGGCAGCTTCCAATATACGGTATATAAAAACATAATAAAACATTAAACTTCCCTATACAGGATTGCCTTCAAACGGCTCGGGGGTTGGATAACTCCATAACCTCCAACATTTCTCCAATGAAAATAGGGACATCTGAAGGAAAAAGCAGGACTTGCCAGGATCAAATCAGAAACCGGGACAGCTTCTCTAAATCAGGGACGTCCCTGGAAAACAGGGACACTTGGAGGGTCTGCCTTTCTGCAGAGCTTTACAAAAATACAAGATAAAATACTGCACAAAATTAGAAACGAGCATGTTAAAAGGTAAAAATATATTTGAAAGCCCAGGAGAATGTTTTGAACAGACTATTTGCCTAGCACACAAAAAATTACAATGTTGGCGCCAGGCAAGCCTCCCTTGGGAGGTTAATCCATAAACAGGGCGCCACAAATACAGCATCGTGAGTAAAAATGATTGGATCCTTCCCATTTCTTATCCAGCCCATTTCTTTGATCAGCTTTGGGTTAGACAAGACAAAAAAATATGTGCCTAATAGCACTCTACCCCTCTCAAAGAGGGACAGGCTTAACTCAACGCAGCCTTGTACTGTACAGGGTACTTTTTAAATATCTAATGTTTTATTATGTTTTTATAGATTTTGGAAGCTGCCCAGAGTGGCTGGGACAACCCAGTCAGATGGGCAGAGTATAAATACAGTGGTACCTCGAGTTACATATGCTTCAGGTTACATACACTTCAGGTTACAGACTCTGCTAACCCAGAAATATTACCTCGGGTTAAGAACTTTGCTTCAGGATGAGAACAGAAATCGTGCTCCGGCGGCGCAGCAGCAACAGGAGGCCCCATTAGCTAAAGTGTTGCTTCAGGTTAAGAACAGTTTCAGGTTAAGTACGGACCTCCAGATCGAATTAAGTACTTAACCTGAGGTACCACTGTAGTTAAATTAAATTATTATTATTATTATTATTATTATTATTATTATTATTATTAGTGCTTTTTTCTGGGGGTACGCATAACCCTAAACATTTTTTAAGAAAAGAAAGCACTGATTATTTTTATTGAAGATGTCTCTACTTTCATCAGAGAAATGTTGGAGGGTATGGATGCTCGATCACTGAGCTTTTGCTCTTTCCTTTCAGAAAATACAAACAGAGCGAAGGAAGGAATCTTATTATTTTTAAAGAGAATGTTAGGGTGGAAGCCTAAATAGAGCCATGCGCTCCATCCTGAGGAGTCTGTGCTCTCTCACCCCTCTTTTGTAAGGTCTGCTTGCAACTGCTGGGCGTTGATGGAAGTGCTCTGTGGGCAAGCTGATATAGTTTCTTTTCTCTAGCGTTAACTGATTATTTCACATGACCCAGAGCTGAGCTCCGGCACAGACAACAAAAGTCCCAGGCTTGACTGCAACCCTGGCAAGCCCTTGCTTTGAGGCAGTGTCGTCTTTGCTAATGGGAGGAAGTCAAAAGGAGCCCCCCTCCCTTCTCCATGGAAGTAAAAAACTGCCTCATCCGAGTGGAAAAGGGTGGGATCCAGCACTGGGGAAACAGCCAGGCTGGAGAGGCCTTTGCTGGCGTCACAGCCTCTGGGTTTTCCAGCTGGCAAGACCCGACCGTAACTGCAGATGTGCTGGATGCCAGCCCAACTATCCGCGAGGGAGGGGGCAAAATGGTTGGGAAATATGTGGCCAGCTTGTTTTGGCTGAATGACAGTTTCTGTCCCAGGCTGGGGGAAGGGTATGAGAGGGCCTTGATTTTGCAGCGACCCCAAATGGCTAATTTCAGGGATTGTAGTCTTTGGGGCATTTGAGAAGCAGAGCCTGCCTTCTAGTGCATGTTTAAAGGAAGCGTGCAAAACAACACCATCACTATATGGTGTTCTTTAATCATTCTGCACAGCTCCAAACCTGAGTTTACTCTGGTTATAGAATCCAGTCCAGGAGTTACCTGTTGCTCTCTTAAAGTGTGCCATTGCTTGTCTAAATGTACTTACACTTAGAGCCAGACAGGAAAGACTGATGTGATGCAAACTGTCTCAAACAGTCCCTATTTTCCAGGGACAGTCCTGGATTTACAGAAGCCGCCCTGGTTTCTGATTTGATTAAAGATGCCAAATTACAGAAAGTGAACTTTTTTTGCACAGAAATCGCCAAAATCGCCACTTCCGATATGGTTGCCATACGCCCAGATTTTCCTGGGCCTTAAAGGGATTCCTGCCCGGACACAGTTCTCAACGGCCGAATCCTGGGGAAATCCGGACGTATGGCAACCCTAGATTTGAGCCAAATGTTCCGCTTTTTCTTAGCACGTCCCTATTTTCTTCGGAGAAATGTTAGAGGGTATGGAGTTATACGACCTCCAAGCCCAATAAAAAAAACCTTTTAAAATTAAAAATAGCACAGAATCAGCAAGCCTCGTCTTTGAATAGGGGGATGGGCATCTGATGCAGGGGGTTAAAAGCAGCAGTTCTTACGAGAGCGTGCAGGTTTATATGGGAGAAGGTGGTTTCCTACCCCCACCCCAAATACCTTGATCCCAAACCATTTCGGTCAAAAACAGCACTTTGAACTGTGCCCAGAAACAAAGAAGACGATCGTTAGGGCCCGCCTCCAGATGTCCTTTTTATTGTGCATTCATTATGATTTGTGTTCATGACGATATCAGCACAGTTTTACGTGATCCTGTTTCCAATCCTCATTGCACCTGCAGAATTTTTTTGGGCAGACACATAGCTGAGTTTCCAATCAGTGCGTGCCCTGTAAGTCCCTACTTTTTATACCACAAGTGATTCTGTTTATCCCCCGCCCCCCGCTTTTGTTGCACTAAAATGCAAGAGTGGCCCCTGCCCCAGATGCCAACTATGCAGTAACACTAGGGAAGCATCACAGAACAACCAAAAGCAGAATGGTGTGTGGACAATCCAGTATAAATCCACCATTATGATTGACGTGTTGCAGAATACATCTTCTGAAACAAAAACAAAAAAATGGAAGTACCAATTATCTTTTGTCATGTCCTAGCCTGACCCGTAACTCTTATTATAAAACTAGGTGGCTTAAAATAAATAAAATATAACACAAGGTGGGTTAAAACAATAATGTTAAAAGTGACATGGTAAAGGTAAAGGTAAAGGGAGCCCTGACCATTAGGTCCAGTCATGACCGACTCTGGGGTTGCGGCGCTGATCTTGCTTTATTGGCTGAGGGAGCCGGCGTACAGCTTCCGGGTCACGTAGCCAGCATGACTAAGCCGCTTCTGGCGAACCAGAGCAGCACACCAAAACACCGTTTACCTTCCCACGGGAGTGGTACCTATTTATCTACTTGCACTTTGACGTGCTTTTGAACTGCTAGGTTGGCAGGAGCAGGGACCGAGCAACGGGAGCTCACCCCGTCGCGGGGATTCGAACCGCCGACCTTCTGATCGGCAAGCCCTAGGCTCAGTGGTTTAACCCACAGTGCCACCCGTGTCCCTAAAAGTGACATGACAATGGTATAAATAGGTTTTTAAAAAGGTATAAATAATATGGAGTTAAAACAAAACAACTCATGCCAGATAAAATTACATGCAAGGGGGCCAAGACACAGATCCTAGAATGGGACTTGACAGGTAGAAGCAGGCTTGATGTTGGTGGAGCATGGGACTCCCAATCTCAGGGTTGTGGATTCAAATTACACATTGGACAAAGGATTCCTGGATTGCAGGGGATTGGACTATAGGTCCCTTAGGGTCCCTTCCAACTCTACAATTCTATGGTTCTATGATTGCTGGGGTCACAAGAAGAAGGGAGCAAGTTTAGCCCCCACCTCCGTGGTATTCCTGACGCATCTCTGTACGTATTTCTCATATAAATCACTGGCTGTCATTCACCGATTAGTATGAAAGGATAGGGATGCACTTTACACATTCATTCTATGACAGGCATAGGCAAACTCGGCCCTCCAGATGTTTTGGGACTACAACTCCCATCATCCCTAGCTAAACAGGACCAGTGGACAGGGATGATGGGAGCTGTAGTCCCAAAACATTTGGAGGGCCGAGTTTGCCTATGCCTGTTCTATGACAACACAGCACTAGGAGATAGCATTGCAGTGGAGCAAAACCTGCTTGACTATCCATCCTCCACAGACAAGAGACACCATGGGGGGGGGGAGTAGGTCCAGCCCTACCTTGAGGCAGAGAGAGGGAGCCACCTCGGGTAGCAGATGCTCGAACAGCAAGGTGCTAGAGGACAGAGTTGCACAGCATCCTCTTAACTAGTCTGCTGCCTTCAGGCCTCGGAGAAGAGCCTATTCCATCACCAGTGTTGAAGTAAACACCTGCTGCTAGTTTGGTTGTCTTCTGCACACAGAATGAGGTTTTTGGGGGTGGACACAGTGCTGGTACCAGGCTATTTTGCATCCTTGGCAAGGCTAACTGCTTGCACCCCCCCCAAATGCTAACTTCAATCTTCAAAAACGGGTATCTCGCAGGAAAAAAATGAAATGCACAAAACTCTAAACTTCTAGAGTTACTTTAAACTGCAAGGATAAGTAATGTAACCATCTTGGATTATCTTTCTCTAATGCAAAAGGAAATGTTTTAGCACACGAGTCAAACTGTGGTGCTAAAATTTAAGTTTCTTAAAAGTTTCAGTTTCAGGGACATAAAGATCTCACTTTGCTTGCCTTTTCCTTTGCAAATTTTGCCACCCATTCCTTCAGCTCAGATGTCGACGCTTCGGCAGATTCAACTAATATAGTTGGCAAGCCAGCTAGTCTCTTTTGCAGTATTGTTGAGCATATTTAAATCTGAGCTTTCACCACTTGTCGCTGACACTGGAAGTGTGAGAAGGATCCTTAGAGCAGCAGAAACATTAGGCACATTATCCAGAAATTTTTGTGGTAGTATGAAGAGTTGTACTCCTTACAGCAGCATAAACTTTGGAAGTCTTGGAGTTACTGCTATAAGTTCACAGCCCAGATGTTCAGCATCAGTACAGTATATTTGTTTCCATTGTGCATCCATTATTTTTCCAAATTCTTGCAGACCTTAAGGACATCCTCAGTAGTTTTTTTTATTGATATATATCATACAGAAAGCCAAATGGGGAATTATATTATTGTAGCTGTTGGAATCTCTCTTCAACAGATTATATGGCCATGTCTAAACAGCACAGTAGAAACCTACCGGTACTTTGGACATGCATTGCCTTTTCTTGGGCCTCAAACTGCCATTACTTTTTCTTTTTTTCTAACTTGTTCCGTCTCAAAGTTTGGTAGTATTTCTAACTCCTTTGCCATCTCAGTAGCATCTATCAAAACTTGTCTATCTGTTTCATATATTCATTTAAAAAAAAATTCTAATATATTAATTTCTTCAAAAATAATACAATTCTTCAAAATATAAAAGTAAAATATTATCAGAAATTTATAAGGTATAACAAAAAACTAATCTTTACAAAACTGTACATTTATAGCACGTTGTTTACCCCAAAGAATCCTGGGAGCTGTAGGTTGTAGAGCTATAATTCTCAGAAATATGTTGAATGCGTATGTCTAGAGACAACGGATAAAACAAATGCCATTTGTGTTTAATGGTTATCTCATTTGTATTTGCTTAAAAATCAATAAAATGTGTTTTAAAATAATAATTCTCAGAAATACAACCCCCTCACAGAACTACAGTTCCCAAGATTATGGGGGAGGGGGAACCGGTGTGCTTTAAATATATGAGTCTTTTCAATGCACATAATTGGGCCTGGAGAGGGCTGACCGATATCTGGTTTTCAACATCGTGATATATCACCAGCTAAACACTGCAATATACTGATATATTATAATGTATAAAATGTGGATGGAGCTATGCAGAGGCACTAGCCGGCTTCACGCTTTTCCCCACATTGTGATTTTTGCATAACACACACACAAACACACACATCAGGGTTTGCAATATATTGCCAGAGAGGGATTCCTCCCTTGTTTTCCTCAGGGCCTGGAGGCCATGTTTGGTTTAGGGAGAGGGACAGATTTCAATAAACAGCACCTGGCCATTGCTCCAGTCTTTGGCAATGGTCTTTCCACCCATCCCACCCTCTGCCCCCCCCCAACAACCACTAGTGCTTAAACAATTAATAATAATACCGTAATAATAAAATCCTTTCAGGACTATTCTTTCCCACATATGCAAACCTTCCCAAGTCTCCCTATTCTCCAGGGACAGTCCCAGATTAAAAGAAGCCATCCCGGTTCCTGATCTGATCCCAGAATGTCCCGCTTTTCCTTAGAACATCCCTATTTCCCTCAGAAAAATGTTGGAGGGTATGACAGGATGCCCCTATTTTCATCGGAGAAATGTTGGAGGGTATGGAATAAGACGTTCCCCAGGGCTTTTTTCAGCCGGAACTCTCCGGAACTCTCCGGTGGGCGCCATTGCCATTCTAAGAGAACGAGGGAGGTGTTCCTGGTGATCTCCGGCACCTCTTTTTCTAGAAAAATAGCACTGGGACGTCCCTATTTTCATCGGATAAATGTTGGAGGGGGTGTTATAGGGTGTCCCTATTTGCACTGGAGAAATGTTGAAGGCTGTGCACAACGTACCTTCCGCATGTACCATGTCAGGCAAAGGAACCACTAGGGTGTGCGCCGGCGAAACTGACTTGCTGAGGTTAGGAAACACGCTGTGCTGAGTATTCACATTAAAGTGCCTCGGGGAGAGCCTTGGCCTCTCCCTTCTGTAGCTCTGCAAATGGGAGAGGCAGTCAAGCCAGATGGAAGAAGAGCAGTCTCTCATTTCCTCCAGGGACGGAGCCTGGCTTAGAGCGAACGCAACAGGACCCTGGGCAAGGATGCTTCCATTGTGAGAGGCACTGAGAAAATTCCTTGCTCTCTCTCTCTCTATATATATATATAACACAAAGACCCTTGGTGGCCTGCGATCTGGAGAGGGAACTTTTCTCAGGGCCTCAAGGGTGGAGGCCTTTTAGCTAGGTTATTTCCTGGTGCAGGGATTTAAGGACACATGGCGTCATAACTCACAGGATGCCAAGTCTAAAAGTCCATCCATCCAGCCCAATAGTGCATGCTCGGACTGGCAGAAACTCTTCAGCGAGTCAGGCACAGGTGTTTCACATCATGTCTTACCTGATCACCTTTTTAACAGGAGGTTCAGGAGACCACTGGTCCCATCACCTCCTGGCAAATAGAAGGGGAAGAAATGGAGGCAGTGAGAGATTTTACTTCCTTGGGCTCCAAGATCAATGCAGATGGTGACAGCAGTCACGAAATTAAAAGACGCCTGCTTCTTGGGAGAAAAGCAATGACAAACCTAGACAGCATCTTAAAAAGCAGAGACATCACCTTGCCAACAAAGGTCCGTATAGTTAAAGCTACGGTTTTCCCAGTAGTGATGTATGGAAGTGAGAGCTGGACCAGAAAGAAGGCTGATCGCCGAAGAATTGATGCTTTTGAATTATGGAGCTGGAGGAGACTCTTGAGAGTCCCATGGACTGCAAGCAGATCAAACCTATCCATTCTTAAGGAAATCAGCCCTGAGTGCTCACTGGAAGGACAGATCGTGAAGCTGAGGCTCCAATACTTTGGCCACCTCATGAGAAGAGAAGACTCCCTGGAAAAGACCCTGATGTTGGGAAAGATGGAGGGCACAAGGAGAAGGGGACCACAGAGGACGAGATGGTTGGACAGTGTTCTCGAAGCTACAAACATGAGTCTGACCAAACTGCGGGAGGCAGTGGAAGACAGGAGTGCCCGGCGTGCTCTGGTCCAGGGGGTCACAAAGAGTCGGACACGACTAAACGACTAAACAACAACAACAGGAGACTAAGCATGGGACTTTCTGCGTGCAATGGCCTCAGATGTTCTGGTAGCCTAATGCGTTTAAACATTTAAATTATTTTTAAAATTAAATGTAAGACGTGTTCAAAAATTTTTAATTAATGCCAGCCCAAATGCTTGAGTGCTTTTGCATGACTTAGATCCTAGAAGCAGAGTTTCCAACTCTTAAATTTTTTTAAAGCACCTATCTGAGAGGGATCCATGGGCAGAGGTCAGGTAACTGATCCCAGAGTGGCTCTGAAACATAGCCAGACCTGATCCTGAGTACCACTGTATTCAATAGGTCTTCAGTATTTTGGAAGCACATTATTTCAGAGTTTGAATGAAGCTCACTTGGGAGACCTTGGGACAATCACTGTCTCTTGGCCTAACTTACCTCACAGGGTTATTGTGAGGATTAAATGAGGAGCGGGGACAGCTATGAGATCCTCTGAGGAAAAGGTGAGATATAAATACAACGATCAAATCAAGTTCAAAATTTATTGAAACCAAGGACCATTGATTGATTGATTCAGTTTCTAGTTCTCATGAGACTCTTAAGACATAAGGGAATGTCTGCAAAATATTACAAGTGTCTACAAAACATTATTAAATTCCATTCTGTCTTTAGAATTATGAACTCCTGCATGAACTATTGTCCAAAATGAATATTCACCAGAGAATTCTCTTTATCAAAGGCCTGCAAAAATGTTGACACTATGGGTAAGCAGGAAAACTACTGCCACCTAGAGGGTTGTCTAAGCATAGCTCCAGGACCAAATTACCTGTACTTTTGTGCTGCACAAAATATATATAATACAACAGCTTTGAACTAGTCAAGAAGAAGGGATGGAAGAGGTGTTTCCAGCACCTAGATCAGAACTCTCTCTTGCAGCCTATGGATGTTTATTCAGAAGCAACCCCTAATAAGCTAAACAGGGCTGAATTTGAATGAACAGCCCAATCCTATGCAAAGTTAGCTGCTCCTAAACCCATTGATTTAAATGGCATTAAACCCTGCACAGGACTGGACTGTGTGTGTAGATAGAACTGCAGTCTTCGTGGGATGGAAGGAAGTTAGGAAAAGTTAGGATAAAGCCAGTCTTCGAGAAATCTCCCATTTGAGTAGATAAGCATAAGCTTGGAGACTGGACTCCCGTTCCAGCACATATAAACCCCTGCATAATAACACCAATTGTAATGACAGTAAGTAAATATTCTGTCCCTGCTGCCCCCCACTTCCTAATCTGTAAAGTGGGAACAGCATTCAGGATGGTGTTTTTGAATTTTTCTTTTCTTTGCTGTGTGCTAAGGGAGTTTGGTCCTAGATGCCTCGTCTCTTGCATGTCAACTAAATTGCACAACACTGAGTTGGAAATTGTTACCCAAATTAGGGGTGGCAAATCTATGTGGGTAATCCTCTCATATTGTGCTTGTTAGCAACTTTATTTATATATATAGGCCTTCTCTTCAACCTTTAGGAGCATATCTGTATATACTGAAAGATTACTACTATTGAAATATAGGGACACGGGTGGCACTGTGGTCTAAGCCACCGAGCCTCTTGGGCTTGCCGATCGGAAGGTTGGTGGTTCGAATCCCCGTGACGGGGTGAGCTCCCGTTGCTCTGTCCCAGCTCCTACCAACCTAGCAGTTTGAAAGCACACCAGTGCAAGTAGATCAATAGGTACTGCTGTGGCGGGAAAGTAAATGGTGTTTCAGTGCATTCTGGTTTCCATCACAGTATTCCGTTGCGCCAGAAGTGGTTTAGTCCTGCTGGCCACATGACCCAGAAAGCTGTCTGTGGACAAACGCCGGCTCCCTCAGCCTGAAAGCGAGATGAACGCCGCAACCCCATAGCCGCCTTTGACTGGACTTAACCTTCCAGGGGTCCTTTTTACCGTACCTTTTTACTATTGAAATGCATTGGTTCCTTCTGAATGCCAACAGGAACATGGTGACAGGGCTAACCTAAAACAAGCCCCATTGAGTTCAGCAGGGATTACACTCAGGTAAGTAGCCTGAATTTCTGAATGGCAGTTACAAAGCGTGATTGTTTCCTTACACAGTAGTCTTTAGAGAGCCTCCCCAAACAACAATTCTCTTTGGGCTTCATTGTCGGCCAGGTAAATCAGCTGAAGCACGTTCTCTAAACAGGCCCTCTAAACCAATTTAAGTTGGGATCCACAATCTTAAATCCACAAATCCTTTTCAGTTCAAGCACAGTAAAGAGATTTCCACTAGAACCAACAGTCATGTGCTTTTTTAAAAGACGTGTTTTTAAAGGAGAAACTGCACCCCAATGTTTCTTGCCTGCACACAAACACATACTTGTGGATATACACGACTTTTCTACCTATATATGCATTTTTCAAAAATGCAGGTTTGTCTGGCTTGCAGACCATGGTTTTCAAGTGTACGTGCTAAAAATCCAGTGTGCTTATAACACAGACCTAAGAAAGAAAGCCAGCCACGGTGCAAGCCCAGTCTGGCTCCTCTGCTAAATGATAGGAAATTGGAAACAATTATTTCCTTCCCCTTTGTGCTGGCCTCCTTTCTCTTCCAAAATAAAGAGAGAAATGGTTTTAGTTTCTAGGAAATCGTTAACACATACTTTGCTGGAAAGTGGCAGAGAAATACCGGGCCTTAGCCCAGTACAACAACTGAGAGCGCATGCTTCTCCAACGTTCCCTAAACCGGAGAACCTAAACTCCATACCTGGACGAAATTATCTCTCCTTAGAAGAATTTAGCACATGCTAAATTGTGACTGTGGAAGCCAGAAATCCCATGGAATATACTCAGAGTCGCAAAGTGATTTCATACTCTTTATTCAGCTCATAGTGGTGAGGAGGAATGAATGGAAGTCCCCTCAAAGTATCTGCTTTATATACATTATTTACACAATGGGCTGCACATGATTGGGTAATTCCGGAATTCTACTGTAAGCCAATCAGGTTGTGGATTCACTTCTATCTGGAGCATGATTGGGTGGTTCCTGCCAACCAATCATACTGCTGCATTGTTCTAGGACCAATCAGACTGCTGCATTCTGAATCCTATTGTTCTAGGACCAATCAGACTGCTGCCTTTTGGATCCTATTGTTCTAGGACCAATCAGACTGCTGCCTTTTGGATCCTATTGTTCTAGGACCAATCAGACTGCCGCAGTTTGGATCCTATTCAACTCAGTACATAACATCCCACAAAGAAAGTTGTTCTATATTATATGATATAGGATATATTATATTTATGATACATATCAGGCATGTCCAACAGGTTGATCACGATCTACTGGTCGATCGTGGATGTGTCCCAGGTCGATCGGGATCGCCTTAGTGTTCCTTTTGCCAACCCTCCCTCCCCCCCCAAAAAAACTTGACAAATTTTGCCAACCCTCCTCTAAAAAAAGCTCAGCGACTCCTGACAATGACAATGGGTAGACCAGTATTACTTTTTTCACAATAATATTTATTATTTTCCATACATAATTATATATAGCAGTTTCCAATATCATTATTTCATAAAACCATATCACAGTCATAATCATATTTCCTAACTTTCCTTATCGTGCATTTTCTTATTTATATGTTTAATCCCAATGTAATCCTAGGCCTAATTAATTCTTCCAAGTGACTACATATCTTTAATATTACAGTATTTATTCAGATAGTCTTTAAATTTCTTCCACACAGCCAGTATTTTTACACTGTAGGTAGATCACAGTCTCTTGGGAGATGGACGTGCCTGATATGGTACATGATATTATGATTATATGCGCCTTGCACACACAAGCGGCGTGAGCAAACCGTGATCCAAGCCTCGATTATTAAACTAAAACGAAAACCCATGATGCTTCTGAAAAAGAGTTGGTGATGATGCCAGCCGATGTCAGTCACTTTCACAGTCCAGGGTCGGCGGTGCTGCTTGCTTCCTATTCACTCGGTGCCTAAAGGCTGCGGGGTGGGAGCTGCATCTCTAACAACCTGTGAGCATCGCGCTATGACTCACCTGGAGTCTGGGAAAGCGCACAAAGATCTTCCCTCCCTCATTGGCGCGTTGCGTTTATTTATTTGTCGCTGATAGGCTGGAGCCGCTGCCCATCCCTCTCCTTCCCCCGCCCCCTGCTTGATGCTTTCCCTTTTAAAGGGCCAGAAGGCGAGCTCCTTGTCACTCCCCCTTGCCCCCCCCAGCACCAATCCTGGATCCTCTTGCTGCCGCTTCCTCGTAGCTTCAGACGCTATCAAGCCCCTGCGACTTCTTGCTGCCGCCATGCGCTCCATCAGGATCTTTCCAGGAGTGCTGCAGCCTCCTGTGATCCGATGGAAAAGAGGGACGGGACGCTGCCCTCCCTTGGGCATTGGCAGAGCCGGCTGCTCGGCCTCGGCTCAAGGCAGAGAGGCAGCGATGGTGAACGGGCGTCACCAGCAACACCAGCAGCTGACCGACCAGTAAGGGAATGCATGCGCCATGTGTCGTATCGCTGTGGTGGAGGGGTGTGTGCATAGGTGATGTCAAAGTCTGTGGGGGGGGGGGTATTTTGTTTTGCCCATCCAGGAACTGTGTAGATTTTGTTAAGCAGGAACTGGGTGCAGGATTGAATTAGGGGACTCTGGTGTCCTCCAGATGTTGATGGACTGGGCATGGAGAGTAATGGTGCAGCAATAAAACGGCTAGCACATTTGCAAAGCTAAGAAGGGTCCGGTATGGTTCCAAATTGGATGGGGAAACCATGTGTTGAGATTCCTGCACTGTAGCCGGTTGGACTAGATGACCGTCAGGGTCCCTTCCAACTCTTCAGCTCTATGATTCTGTGACTTCCACGTCTCATCAGCCCCAACCGGCATGGCCAGAGATGTTGGGAGTTGTAGTTCAACAACATCTGGAGGTCGTGCAAGTTCACCACCCCTCATTAATGAATTGACTCCTCTACAATGCAACCTTTTGTTTGGCGCCAGCGAACTTTCCGCACTCTGGTACCTAGCCCAGCTGATATCCTAGCAGAAATTATCCAGCCCCACTTTGCTTGTATGTTTCTTTGCAGAATGACCAGCTGACAAATGCTGCCATTCTTAGGAGAGCTGTTAAACTTAAGGTGGTGTGGGGAAAATAGAAAACCCGGGGTGTCACGATCGATGCGATTCTGGAATTGTGACGCACTTAGGGCTTCATGCGCTGCCAAGCCTTGCACACTGAAGGGACACGTCCCCCCGTCCAGAGGCAGAGAAAAGAAGCCAGGTTGTCAGACTTCCAGACATACGGCTTTTGTCATTTCCGTGCTCTCTTATTTTTGATGCCAATTATTTCCGCCCAGCATGAAACACCTAAAGTGCTAAAAGTATTTGCTCCCTGCAGAAATGCTGGCTGCCGTTTGAAGCATACTCATAAAAGAGTAGAATTGCATTCAACATGGAAGAAAACACAGGAAATAGAAGACAGGGGCATTGTGGTAGTGGCATAGCCCCCACTGCCAGTGTCTATGTGATTATGAAAACCTCTACAAGTGATTTGTTTTGGGGGGTTTAAATTATTTGTCCAGAATCTGAGCACTTTCCCTGTATCACTCTAGTGGAGGAACTCCTACAGTCTTTTAAAGGAGCCCACTAGAGCTAAGATGGGATTGTAGTTCAAAATATCTGGAGAGCACCAGATTAGCAAAAACTGGGTTAACCTGTCCCAAGCCACATTTTTAGTTCAGGTGGAGGAAATGTGCAGCTTCCAACAAAACGTAACATTGAAAATTTTCCGATACTGGGCTGCCTTCAGATGTTTTCAGAAAGTTGTACAGTTGCTTATTTCTTTGACATCTGCCGGGAGGGCATTCCACAGGGTGGGTACAACTACCAAGAAGGCCTTCTGTCTGGTTCCCTATAATTTCACTCCTCAGCAGAGAGGGAACCGCCAGAAGGCCCTTGGAACTGGACCTCGAAGTCAGGGCTGGACAATGGGGGTGGAGAATCTCCTTCAGGTATACAGGGTCAAGACCATTTAGGGCTTTAAAGGTCAGCACCAGCACTTTGAATTGTGCTTGGAAAATTACTGAGAGCTGATGTAGATCTTTTAGGACCGCTGTTATATGGTCCCGGCGGCTGCTCCCAGTCACCCTTCTAGCTTCATTCTGGATTGTCAGTGTGGGTGATGAGATTTAGAGTTTGATGACAACTGGAGGTTCCCTACCACTGCTTTAAAAAGTCTTGCTCTCAAATCACCGGTATTTATTTTTAGAAATCTATAACCAACCCTTGCCAGGAGGGATATGTTCCTTTGCTCTATTCCTTTGCCTCTCTGTGAGTTCCATTCTCAGGCTGCTGCTACCACTGCTTGTTTTTTAACTGTACACTTACCTGAGAGGTTGCCCATACCTGAAATGTGCAACATGAATGCTTTACATCAGTGTTTCCTAAACTTGGGTCTCCAGCTGTTTGTGGACTACAATTCCCACCATCCCTGACCAGTGGTCCTGCTAGCTAGGGATGATGGGAGTTGTAGTCCCAAAACAGCTGGAGACCCAAGTTTAGGAAACACTGCTTTAAATAAATAAATGAACGTTGTGTAGGGGTGAAACACGACCTGTTCTCTGTTGTGGCCTCTTGTCTCTCCGCAGGGATGTGTCAGAGAATGGGATGCTGCCTCGCCTTAGTGACCTCCTTTTCTACACAGTAGCTGAAGGCCAGGAATGTATCTCCGTTCATAAATTCACCAGTGTAAGATGCTTCCAGCTGTCCTAAAGGGCGGGTGGGAAAGGTGGGACTTGGGGGGGGCATATTCCCAGGCCTGCCTGGAGATGCTGAGAGTGAATCTAGGATCTTGTGCACTGCAAGCAGATGCTCTACCACTTGCTACAACCACATGAGGAATCGGGCATCTAGAACCTCTGTCGAAATAGTGAGCAGAGCTTTACACATCTGCACCCATTAAAAAATCCGTAGAAGCAGGAGGCTGGTCTCATTTTCTTTACTGCAAGAGCAGATACCTTCCCCCCCCCCCCTTTCACCGGATTTTTATTAGTTTTCTGTAACAAAGTTTCAAAACATTTTGTCATTTTTATACCTAAACCAAACTTAACGAAGGAAGACCGGATCGCAGGTGGATATAATACAAAGCACATGATTTTAAAAGGCTAGTTATGGTGGATCGTGTCAATGGTTTCTTTGTACATTTTTCCAATAGCTCAGCTGAGAAAATAAAATAAATGGGAATGGATAAAAAGAGGGGTTTTTATCCCTCTGCAAGAGCAGATATTATAGATATTGGTGGTATGCACAGCAGGAGATGTGAGATGTTTATTCCGGTCCATATTGCATTTGAAATTTTGTTTGCACATGAAATGGTTTTTAATTGTTTGTATATATACTGTTGTTTTTATATATGGTATTGTTTTCCATTGTTTCCATTGCTGAATTATTATTATTATTTTACTGTGCAATCACTTCAGGATACTTTATAGGAAGCAATTCGAAAATGGAATCAAATAAACAAATAAATAAAAATACTCTATCCCGTTCTCATCCCCTCTTCTTGCTATGTGTTCATCTGTGTTGTTGGCAGAGGGCGCCTTCATTTTTTAAAAAAAACTATTGCAAAACAATTTACTTATAACAACACAGACAAAGACAATACCTCAATGACAACTAAACATCAACTAACAACACATCATCTAACATCACACACACTTTTGACTTCCGATTCACCTCATTGTGCTTTCTACGTATTTTTAACCTTTACGCATTTCCTGTTATATCTTTTACATATCCAGAAAATTTTCTACATTTATAGTTTCCCTTAATATTCAAGGTTCAGTCTAGACCTGTCAGGAGATTTTCATTTTCACAATATTGTTTTAGATATTCTTTACATGTTATCCATTCCTTACACACTTTCTGGTTTGAGTTTCCTCTTATTCTCCCAGTCATTTTCTCAAGTTCCAAGTGTTCTGTCATCTTCACCTGCCAGTCAAGATGGCGCCTTCATGTGCTCTTCTCAATTCAGGCCTTGCAAGGCACTGGCCTTTGGACCTCGGATCCACGCCTTCGAGACTGCATGAATCGTCTGCAAAAGGCAGCGCAGGAACCCAGCGCTGGCGGGATGCTGAACCGGGAACTTTTCCGAAGGTAGGGAATCCTTAGGTGCAGACAGGGAAGCTAGGAATACCTTTGCTAGGCTGACCTAGTTAGTTCCGCTGCCATCCAGGCAAGAAGACAGTTAAGGTGGGCAGTGTTGATTCAATTACAAGCAAACATCCCAATTCCCATGTCCTCTAATGTCTTATGGCACATTACTCAGCCGCTCCCAATTCAACTCCCCACCTGTTTTTTCGGTCCTCAGGTGTGTGAGCAGCAACATTGTACTGCTGACCCAGGCCTTCCGGAAGAAGTTTGTCATCCCCGACTTCCAGGGGTTCACGTCTCACGTGGAGCAAATTTTTGAAAGCGCCAAAGGACTCCAGGAGGGCAAGGTAGAAAAATCAAGTAGTGCATGAGGGCAGAGGCTAAATACAAGCAAATCACAGTGCAAACCTATATATACAGTGGGCGCTCGGGTTGCAAACGTGATCCGTGTGGGATGCACGTCCACAACCCACAGTGTTCGCAACCCGCAGCGGCACATCTGTGCACATGCGGGTTGCGATTTGTTGCTTCTGCGCATGCGCAAAGTGTGATTTAGCGCTTCTGTGCATGCATGTCCACCGAAACCTGGAAGTAACGCGTTCCGGTGGTGTAGTGGTTAAGAGCAGTGGACTCGTAATCTGGTGAACTGGGTTCACTTCCCCACTCCTCCACATGCAGCTGCTGGGTGACCTTGGGCCAGTCACACTTCTCTGAAGTCTCTCAGCCCCACTCACCTCACAGAGTGTTTGTTGTGGGGGAGGAAGGGAAAGGAGATTGTGAGCCGCTTTGAGACTCCTTAGGGGAGTGATAAAGTGGAATATCAAATCCAAACTCTTCTTCTTCTGGGTTTCGGCTGGTCCATAACCCCAAAAAAATGCAACCTGAAGTGTCTGTAACCCGAGGTATGACTGTACCTCCTTAGAAGTGAGTCACTTTGAGTTCCCTGGTAAGCATGCATAGCCGGCATGGGGAGCCACTGTCCCCAATTGTTGGCTATTCTGTCTGGGGCTGAAGGGATCCGCAGTCCGACAATATCTGGAGGGCCACAGATTCCCCATCTCTGGAATATAAGATTGCAACCTCAATTTCTCTATCATCTTCCACCTGTCATTCTGTTGGGCATCAATCAAGGCTGACTTTTAAGGTCCCTTCCAACTCTGGGATGCTAGGGTGCAATAAATTATCTATGCTGAAAAGGGAGAGTTTACCCCTCCCCAACAATAATCACCTCCCTGAAGTTTATATTGACATCCATCAGAAAGCATCCCTTTCCACCAATAGATAGTTCGGGTTCTGAAGATAATGGGTTTTGCTGACTGGTAAGTTAATAGCTGGACGCAGGTGGCGCTGTGGGTTAAACCACAGAGCCTAGGACTTGACGATCAGAAGGTTGGCGGTTCGAATCCCCGTGACGGGGTGAGCTCCCGTTGCTTGTTGCTCAGTCCCTGCTCCTGCCAACCTGGCAGTTTGAAAGCACGTCAAAGTGCAAGTAGATAAATAGATACCGCTCTGGCGGGAAGGTAAACGGCATTTCCGTGCGCTGCTCTGGTTCGCCAGAAGCGGCTTTGCTGGCCACATGACCCGGAGGCCACATGTATGCCAGCTCCCTCAGCCAATAAAGCGAGATGAGCGCCGCAACCCCAGAGTCGGTCATTACTGGACCTAATGGTCAGGGGTCCCTTTACCTTTACCTTTAAGTTAATAGCTACCAGAAATTTTTCAGTGGCTGCAAGAAACAGTTCTGTAAGTTTTGAACGTAGCCACCAAATGAGAGGATTAAAAGTGTGCAGCTGTCAGAGAAGGAACTGTTGGAAGCTGGTGTGTGTGTGTGTGTGTGTGTGTGTGTGTGTGTGTGTGTGTTTAATGGGCACTGTGACTGCTTTAAAAAGACCAGAACCCAAGGTTGAAAATGTATGGCTTAGTCATGCTGGCCACATGACCCGGAAGCTGTACGCCGGCTCCCTCAGCCAATAAAGCGAGATGAGCGCCGCAACCCCTGAGTCGGTCACGACTGGACCTAGTGGTCAGGGGTCCCTTTACCTTTACCTAGCCTTCCTCTTCAGTCTACTGATTTCCATCAGTGGAGTGACAGCACTGGAAGCTGCCTGTGCTGTCCTCCATTAGGTGGGCAGATAGCTGAGATGAGGATAACTATCCTTCACACACACCCATCCCCATTGCTTAATTTGGGGCTGATTTCTCATTCCCTTTTCTAGGTGGCCAACTACATCCCACAGCTAGCAAAGTGCAATCCAGAGCTCTGGGGCGTGTCTCTTTGCACCGTGGATGGTCAACGGTGAGTGAAAGGGACCTGAACCTTAAATATGGGATTGAACACAAAGAGATAGGAAACAACTCTCCTGCTGAACATTGCTTGGTGCTGTCAGGTTTCAGGGACTTGGCTTCCTCCCCCCCCCCGCCCCTTTTGACAGTAGATAAGCAGAACAAAGCGAAAGGAGTCTCTTACCAGTTAGAGATTTTAATAGCGAGAGAACAAAGAATCCATTTCTAGGAATGAAGGTGCTCCCACTTAAGGGTTTCACCCACTTCCCCCCTAGTCACCCACTTCACTACCGTCATTTCTGCATCTTGCAATCTGATCTCGCAACCATTGTACTTTCTGAACAGCCACCTTATCTGCTCTCTTTGACCTTGGGCTGAGCGGATGGATGCTTTCCAGCAAGAGCGAGTCTTTTAACTCTCTCTCTCTCTCCCCCCCCCCCCCCGGTTCTTCTTTTCCTAGCTGTTCACCACCCAGTTCTTCCCAACTTCGGTCTCCTGAACTATGTCTCTCTGCAAACCACTGTTCCAAATCTACTGTCCCACTGTTCCTGGGAAGATCCTGAGCAGGGGGTGGGGGAGGCTCCCACCATTCCTCCTCAGCAGAGGTGCATACAGAGGTACCTCGGGTTAAGTACTTAATTCGTTCCGGAGGTCCGTTCTTAACCTGAAATTGTTCTTAACCTGAAGCACCACTTTAGCTAATGGGGCCTCCTGCTGCTGCCGCACCGCCAGAGCACGATTTCTGTTCTCATCCTGAAGCAAAGTTCTTAACCCGAGGTACTATTTCTGGGTTAGCAGAGTCTGTAACCTGAAGCATCTGTAACCCAAGGTACCACTGTATTAAGGAGGCAGGGAAAGGTGGTGCCTTCTGTCGTCAGATTTGCCTGCGGACCCCCGTAGGGTAAGGCAGAGATGGGGAACCTTGGGATCTGGGACCATTTGTGGCCCTCCAGTTTTCTCTGTCTGGTCCTCAGTGTAATTCCCATGGCAGATCTATTTCTGGATGCAGACTAGGATGCCGGAATGTTCTGGGCTAAGCATAGACTCGTCTGCCCCAGGACTGGCAGGGAATTCTGGAAGGAAGAGCTACCAGTCTGTATGTAACTGTGAGCAAGCAAAGTGCTCTAAAATAAATCTCTTCACCTAACATAGTTGAAGATAAATAAGTCTCTTCACCTAACATAGTGTTCTGGTTTTTAAGAGCCCCAGCCTCTGAACTCGGCACCTGAACCCCTCCCAAAATCACATTTCTACCAACCCTGCTCCGCACCCTCCTTAAGTGTTTTTGCTTGGCTAAAATTTGTCCTTGAACTCTGATAACCAGTCCTGCTTACCTGGATAGAGAACAGGGTAGAAGTTGGCCTACTGCACAAAGGTAACAATTGTGTTCATTACTCCTCCAACTTTTTCCTCTGGCCCCATACATCACTGGTGTGCGGGCCCCAGAAGTTTGCTGAGAAGGGAATGTGGCCCTTGGTTTGAGAAAGGACCCCCACCGCTGGAGTAAGGGGTTACAGTAATCCCATCCGGATGCCTAGAAAGCCACTTCCGGTCAGTACAGATAACGCTGAACTTGTTGTTGTTTAGTCGTTTAGTCGTGTCCGACTCTTTGTGACCCCATGGACCAGAGCCCGCCAGGCACTCCTGCCTTCCACTGCCTCCTGCAGTTTCGTAAGACTCATGTTTGTAGCTTCGAGAACACTGTCCAGCCATCTCGTCCTCTGTTGTTCCCTTCTCTTTGTGCCCTCCATCTTTCCCAACATCAGGGTCCTTTCCAGGGAGTCTTCTCTTCTCATGAGGTGGCCAAAGTATTGGAGCCTCAGCTTCATGATCTGTCCTTCCAGTGAGCACTCAGGGCTAATTTCCTTAAGAATGGATGTGTTTGATCTTCTTGCAGTCCATGGGACTCTCAAGAGTCTCCTCCAGCACCAGAATTCAAAAGCATCAATTCTTTGATCAATTCTTCTAGAACGCTGAACTAGGTGAACCCAATAGTTGGTAGAAGGAAGATTCCTATGTAACTCTGGCTTCTAGCACCCTTAATTATTAAAAATAATAATTTGGTCCCCTTGCCATTTTATCATTGGCTAGCTGAAGGTGGCAGGGGTAAGGAGGCATCTTCTGTCCTCAGTCGCCCTCTCTGTCCCTCCCAGGTATTCCATGGGCCACACCAAGACCCCATTCTGCCTGCAATCATGTGTCAAGCCCCTTAAATACGCCGTCGCCGTCAGTGAACTGGGCACTGACCGAGTGCACCAGTATGTCGGCAAAGAGCCCAGCGGGCTGCGTTACGACAAGCTTTCTCTCAACGAGGAAGGTAAGGTGGGCAGAATTCCAAATGACGAAGAATGGAGGAATGATGGAGAGCAGCCAGTGTGTCTCTATGTGAAATACCAAGGTTTGGATCCTCACTGATCCAGCCACAAAGCTTACAAAGTCCTCTTGGGCAAGTCACTAGCCATGCTCACGCGTAACACTAAACCATGGTTTGACTCTATACAAATGAGCTGAAGTGAACCCAAGCAAAGCTTTGGAGTTGCGTGTTTTCTTCCCTCTTCCCATATTCTTCAACATTTCTCTGATGAAAACAGGGACTGTTTTCCCTGCAGAGACTTTGAGTCTCTGCAATGGGTTTTCATGGAGCGAGACCACCAGGAATGAGCCAGGTCTGTGCAGGTTTTGTTTTTGCTAATAAAGAGTTAACTGTTGTTGTTGTTTTCTAATAAAGAGTTAACACCACTTGCTTCGTGTGATCTGCTGCTAGCTCGCTCCCAGCACTATAGCATGGGAACATGAACATGCAAGATTGTTACCATCAGTCATTCCAGAACACTCTGTGTGTGTGTCCCTGTGTCAGACAAACCCCCCATAATTTGGGGACAAGCTGAGGCATAATAAGGGGCAATGTTCCATGGTCATGTTCCACCATGATCATTGATGCCGGCTGTATATATTTATATACAGTAAGACCTTGGTTTCCAAATGCCTCCATTTTGGAACATTTCGGCTCCCGAACATCGAAAACCCAGAAGTAAGTGTTCCAGTTTTTGAATGTTTTCCAGAAGCTGAACATCTGACACAGCTTCTGCTTGAGTGCAGGAAGCTCCTGCAGCCAATCAGAAGCTGCAGCTCAGTTGTCAAATATTTTGGAAGCCGAACAGGCTTTCAGAGTGGATTACGTTTGACAACTGTGGTTTGATTGTATTTAATTTTCTTGCACTGACATCCAGCCTGTACATGTAACTCCCTGTTGGTTCCCCATCCAGGCACTGACCAGTCTCAGATCTACTGAATAATAATAATAAATTATTATTTATACCCCGCCCAGCTGGCTGGGTTTCCCCAGCTACTCTGTGTAGTGATCAGATGGGAATACCATGAGACCATCTGATCACTACACTCTGGGTGGCTTAGCTTCAGTAAGATGTTGTACCATCTTCATGCTACACCCTTGGTACATAACTGGATAGGCAAACAATATTATGTTCTTGGGCCGGCTGTAGGTTTTGTCTTGATGGACTTAAGCAAGGTGAAGTTTGAATAACCCTGCATTTTTCTTTTTGCGTCCAGGCATCCCCCACAACCCTATGGTGAATGCAGGGGCCATTGTCATCAGTTCTCTCATCAGGGTAAGGCATCTGTAGCCACAGTTCCAGAGGTGGGCTTGGGTTGCCCTGCACTCGATAGTACAAAAAGAAGAGGGCACATCACATTAAGGGGGTAGAGCGAGCACACCTGTGGAACAACCAAACCCTGTCCTGAAGAATACGAACTGGAAAGGAAAGTGGTCCATGCCTTGAGAACCACTTTTGTCCTTGGAAGTTCTCAAGTCATGGACAAAACCTAACAGGAATAACAGCATGAGGATCACCTTTGTTGCCACCCAACAGCAAGCAGAATCGCAGAGCCATAGAATAATGAAGTTCACAGCTCAGGATTCTAGTGAACTAGTAGCTTTGTATCTGGTGTCGCTTGGATCTTCTAAGAAGCCAAAAATTCGGTGCAGTTTTCAAATCGGTGGTTTAAATCAGTGCAGTTATTGAAAGGTTCAGTCGGACATCTTGTTTCAAAATGGCACCCAGATTGTATCCAAACATAAGATCAAAACCTGCTACTTGGTCTCAGGGACGATTGTGCAAAATTACAATATTTCAAGAGGTGTTCAAATGCAGAGTGAACTGACAAGCATTTTTTCAAACTATAGATTATGCTGGTGTACCTCAGTCAAGTTATCGGTTGTTGTTAACAATGCGCTGTAACTTAGAATGGCGCTGAGAACCAAGTGTGGCCTTTCTTCCTCAGTAAAGTAAAGTGTAAACCTCACCTGGGGTCTGGACTACAGCAGTTGTGGAAGGACTCCCAGGTTAGGTGACTGACCCATGGCATCAAGATCTGAATCCAGATTATTGCCCCTAATTTGAACACATGATCTGGGGTCTCTGTGGTTGACCTGTATCTCTAAGATACACAAAATCATAGCCAATGTTAGCAGAGGCATAGCATGAGGGGTGTTGTGGGTGCTGTGTCATATATGTTAGTCCTACTCAGAATCGATCCTTTGAAATTAATGGACATGACTAACTTAGGTCTATTAATTTCACTGAGTCTACTCTGGGCAGGACTTCGCTGAATGCAACTCAAACGTTTTTCATAACTCAACTGACTCCTTTTCTTGTTTTCTTTTAGATGGGCTGTAAGAAAGCTGAGAAGTTTGACTACGTGAGTGTGGCCTTTGCCACTTATTTCAAATCTCCATTTTACAGTTTCTCAAGGCCCAGGTTTCTCAGGATGGCGGAAACCTATTCACTGGACAGTCAAAGTCATTTCTTTTGCAAAACAATCCTGAGTTCTGATTTGGTCTGGGATTCCAGAATCCCTTGGAAGCTAGTGCTGGAGGGTGAGGAACTTGCAGGGCCCACAGAGATGTACTTTCAAATGTTGTTTGTCCTCAGCTAAATTGCAGAACGACAGCAATATTTCTGAAAGGTCCAGTTGGAGGTCGTTTCTAAACAACCTCGGCCCAGTATACCTGGAGGAGAGTCTCCACCCCCATCAGTCCAGCTCTGAGGGCCTTCTGGCGGTTCCCTCACTGCGAGAAGCCAAGCTACAGGGAACCAGCCAGAGTGCCTTCTAGGTAGTGGCGCCCTCCCTGTGAAACGCCCTCCCATCAGATGTCAAGGAAATAAACAACTATCTGACTTTTAGAAGATATCTGAAGGCAACCCTGTTTAGGGAAGTTTTTAATGTTTGATGTATTTATTGTGTTTTTTATGCAGTGGTACCTCTGGATTCGAACAGAATCCATTCTGGAGCCCCGTTCGCATCCTGAAGCGAATGTAACACCCGACTGCGTGGGTCGCATTTCGCCGTTTCCGTGCATGCGCATGACATCGTTTTGAGTGTCTGTGCATGCGTGAGCGGCGAAACCCAGAAGTAACACGTCCTGTTACTTCTGGATAGCCACAGAGCGCAACCTAAAAATGCTTAACCTGAAGCGTATTCATCACGATGTATGACTGTATTCTATTGGGAGCTGCCCAGAGTGGCTAGGGAAACCCAGCCGGATGGGCGGGGTATAATTAATTTCTTCTTATTATTATTATTATCAATGGCAACCCTCTGTCCATCTTCTGCCATAGGAAAGTTCCCTATCTACAGGCTAATACATGTAGACTATCATCACCGTTGCCTATTATTATTACTGCTGCTGCTACTCAATTAATTGAATACTTCTATTCAATTAATAAATAAATTGAATAAATAATACTACTACTAATGGGTGCCTATTAGTATATTATGTAATACAGTGGTACCTCAAGTTAAGTACTTAATTCATTCCGGAGGTCCATACTTAACCTGAAACTGTTCTTAACCTGAAGCACCACTTTAGCTAATGGGGCCTCCTGCTGCTGCCGTGCCGCCAGAGCACGATTTCTGTTCTCATCCTGAAGCAAAGTTCTTAACCTGAAGCACTATTTCTGGGTTAACAGAGTCTGTAACCTGAAGCGTATGTAACCTGAAGCGTATGTAACCTGAAGCGTATGTAACCCGAGGTACCACTGTACTTGTATATTGTGTAACATAAAATGGACACTGAAGGAAAAGAACTGTTCACTGACTGACAATTTCAATAAGCAGGAAAAGGAAAGGAAGCTAAAGAGAGATGGGGGCTGTGGTCTGGATCACAAACATATCTGAAAGACCTTCTTGCTTTGATTGTAGGTGTTGGATTATTTGAAGAAGATGGCCGGGAACGAGTATGTGGGATTCAGCAATACCACGTAAGACCAGCAGGAGGGGCAACGGCATCCTGCGTTGCTTTTGCAAGAGATGCTAATAACGCTTGTTTTGCTAGTACAGTGGTACCTCTGGTTACATACTTAATTCGTTCCGGAGGTCCGTTCTTAACCTGAAACTGTTCTTAACCTGAAGCACCACTTTAGCTAATAGGGCCTCCCGCTGCCGCTGCGCGATTTATGTTCTCATCCTGAGGTAAAGTTCTTAACCTGAAGCACTATTTCTGTAACCTGAAGCGTATGTAACCTGAAGCATATTGTAACTCGAGGTACCACTGTACCGGGTTTTTTTGGGTTTTTTAATTTTAAAAGTGTGGATGTGATTGAAATTGGCACGTAGAGCAGGGAACTCTCATTTTTATGTAAATGATAATTCTTGAAGGGTGGGCACCCAGCATCTGGAGAGAGAAATCAAGGAGTGTGTGTGTGTGTGTGTCTTAATAGGTTTCAATCGGAGAAAGAAACGGGAGACCGGAACTATGCTATTGGGTATTATCTTAAAGACAAAAAGGTAAGAAGGAAAGGAGGAGGAGGAGGGAGTTCTGTTTATTTTTTTGATTGGTTGCTTGTATTTCATTAAAATTCCATACAAGACTTAGAACCAGAAAATGGGGTAAAAGGTAAAGGGACCCCTGACCATTAGGTCCAGTTGTGGCTGACTCTGGGGTTGCGGCGCTCATCTTGCTTTATTGGCTGAGGGAGCCGGCGTACAGCTTCCGGGTCATGTGGCCAGCATGACTAAGCTGCTTCTGGCGAACCAGAGCAGTGCATGGAAATGCCGTTTACCTTCCCGCCAGAGCGGTACCTATTTATCTACTTGCACTTTGACGTGCTTTCGAACTGCTAGGTTGGGAGGAGCAGGGACTGAGCAACAAGCAACGGGAGCTTACCCCGTCACGGGGATTCGAACCGCCAACCTTCTGATCGGCAATTCCTAGGCTCTGTGGTTTAACCCACAGCGCCACCCATGTCCCCTAGAAAATGGGGTAAAGGCAGGGAAACATTGTTCCAGCAAGTGAGGGGCCCATCTTGGGTTGCTGGATGATGTTGAGAGAGGGTGCCTTGGTCCATCCTTGCCAGTGTCTGATGTTGTCGTATTCATTTTCTTCCCTGTGCCACAGTGCTTTCCACAGGGAGCGGACATGACGGCAGCTCTCGACTTATACTTCCAGGTGAGTTGGCTTTCTGGACCCCCTCCTCAGCTGGGAATTTGGGTTCCTCCTGAGTTATTTTCCAAGTTCAGAGGATCGAGGCTGAAAGTGTAATCTGTGAGAGGGATGAGTAAGCAAGATCTTTCCGCTGGGTGTGGCAGTACTGCAGCTGAACCCAGAACTGCAGTTTTTTTGTGGATGCCTGGATTTATCAAATACACTATGTAACCTGCATCTCAATGGAAAATAACCATCTGTTTAAAAACATACTAAGAATAGATTATTTAGCAATTCTTAATAGCTAACAGAGATAACAGGGTCACTGTTTCAAGAAGGCGGGGTGGGGGCTGTTCCCAATGCAGTGCTTTATAACACAGGTTAAAATGCACAGCTTTTTTGCCATTTAATCTTGAATATATCCAGGATTAGGCCTTCACTAGAGTGGAAATAGTGAGACACTTGAAGACTTCCACAGGTTATACAGGCTAAAGTTCTTTCCAGTGTGTCTGGCACATAGCTTTGGCAGAGAAACTGATCTAACAAAGCAAGATTTATTCATTGTAGCACAGTATCCATTTATTGCACACATTAATAAGTCCACATCTGGGTAATACATGCTCATTCCTTCTGGAACAAAACTCTTACCACTGACAGTCACAATCTGCTATTCATTTATCTCGTAGTCTGCTCATTTTCTTATGTGCGAAATTATCTTGTATTTCTGTACTGTATCTAGTTCTCCTGGCCTATGCTGTTATTGGCTTGTTATAACTAACAATTGCCTACTTCATTTTAATGGAAGTTCAAGAAACACACACACACACACAGTGGTACCTCGGCTTAAGTACTTAACTCGTTCCAGAGGTCTGTACTTAACCTGAAACTGTTCTTAACCTGAAACACCACTTTAGCTAATGGGGCCTCCTGCTGCTGCTGCGCCGCCGGAGCACGATTTCTGTTCTCATCCTGAAGCAAAGTTCTTAACCTGAGGTACTATTTCTGGGTTAGCGGAGTCTGTAACCTGAAGCATATGTGAAATCTGAAATGGCACTCCAGTCTTTACAGATAAAACATATTTTTCAAAAATCACAATAACCTGCCCACCCCCCCAATAACTTCAGTTATGAAAAGCCAACCTCAATAAGACAGATTTTCCCCAAACACCTGAACAACTGGTTCTAGAAAAGCACGGACAAATTCAGGTGTAGATTCTGTAACACACATACACAGATTCCTATGCCACGGTTAGTCTGCTCCTTAAGCGGGTTGAGGAACCTGGTTTGAACTTTCCATAGAATTATATTGATTTGAATCCTTAGTGTCCAACTCTGTTCCAAAGAGGGCATTCTTAGAAATTCAATTCTAGGTTTTCTTCTAGGCTGGTGATTCATGATGGAACCAAAAGTTCAGTCCAGTTTTGCTTCTTTTCCTAGAAGCAATCTGTACACTGCTCAAAATCAGGCAGATTCTAGTTGATTTGGGGATCAGTGCTAAGGTTATTTTAGAACTTATGCAAAAATAAGGGTGGGGTGAGGGAATAGATAGTAAAGCCCATCTTGGACTAGACTGCTTCAAAGTGCAGCTGAGGAGAGAGGCTTTCCATGTTTGAATTGCAATCCATGTAAAAAACCTATTGTACCTAGAATGTCAGTAAAAGGGATTTCTCCCACATTTTCCACTATTTTCCCACATGAAGGGAGATTTTGACATGGGGAGTATTCAAATACATAATCTCCCACCTGTAGTCTTTTAACTGGAAAGACTGCATATTTTTCTCTGTGTGTTAAACAGAGAGTTGTGCCCTTCAATGTCATGTCTCAGCAGAGTCCAGGGTCCATTTCTGGGACTTATTTATAGCTCCAGACCAGTGGTGTCAAAACTTTTTTCAAAGAGGGCCAGATTTGATGAAGTGAAGGGCCGTGAGGGCCAACCAAATGGCTGGCCAAAGTTGTTAACCCTTTTTTAAAGGATTTTACCCCAGGAAATAAACTGCCACAGGGGCTGGATTAAACCAACAAACGGGCCGGATTAGGCCCCCGAAACAGACTTTGGACTTGCCTGCTCTAAACCATGAGTAGGCAAACTAAGGCCCAGGGACTGGATCTGGCCCAGTCGCCTTCTAAATCCAGCCTGCAGACGGTCCGGGAATCAGCGTGTTTTTACATGAGTAGAATGTGTCCTTTTATTTAAAATGCATCTCTGGGTTATTTGTGGGGCATAGGAATTACAGTGGTACCTCTGGATATGAACGGGATCCGTTCCAGAGCCCCGTTCGTATCCAGAAGCAAACGCAACCTGTGGGTCACAATTCGCCGCTTCCGCGCATGCGCGCGATGTCATTTTGACCGTCTGCGCATGCGCAAGCCGCGAAACCTGGAAGTAACGCGTTCCGTTACTTCCGGGTCACCGCGGAGTGCAACCCGAAAGCGCTCAACCTGAATCACATTTAACCCGAGGTATGACTGAATTTTTTTTTTTAGTTTGTTGTTTTTTTTTCAAAATATAGTCCGGCCCCCTACAAGGTCTGAGGGACAGTGGACTGGCCCCCTGCTGAAAAAGTTTGCTGACCCCTGCTCTAGACACTGGAACCTATTATGATTCTCATAACTTTGAATATTGCTTCTTTGTTAATGATACAATAGCGATTTTTCCTCCCGTTCCCCCCCCCTTTCCCTTTAATCCCCTCCATCCTGCAAAGCTGTGCTCTGTGGAAGTAACTTGCGAGTCCGGCAGTGTCATGGCGGCCACACTGGCCAACGGTGGCATCTGCCCCATCACGGGCGAGTGTGTGTTGAGCGATGAAGCTGTCCGCAACACCCTCAGCCTCATGCACTCGTGTGGCATGTATGACTTCTCTGGAGAGTTCGCCTTCCATGTAAGTGTCTGCAGTATCTTTTGGTGGGCTGCAAATGGGAGACAACTATGTGTGCTTCAGTAGTGTGTGTGTGTGTGCGTGTGTGTGATGGTGATAATGATGATTTATTGAATTTATATACCACTCAATACCCGGGGGTCTCAGGCAGGGGCGTACGAAGGGGGGGCGGAGAGGGCAGGATTCTGAATTCCAGCTGCTGGAAACTGCAAGAGGGTTGTGTCACCCAGCTCTACCCCTCCTTTAAATCAGAACCAGTGAAGGCAGTGAAGGTCCTGTGTGAGTGCCTGGAGGCGGTTGAAGGATGGATGGCGGCTAACAGATCGAGGTTGAATCCTGACAAGACAGAAGTACTGTTTTGGGGGGACAGGGGGTGGGTGGGGGTGGGGGATTCCCTGGTCCTGAATGGGGTAGCTGTGCCCCTGAAGGACCAGGTGCGCAGCCTGGGAGTCATTTTGGACTCACAGCTGTCCATGGAGGCGCAGGTCAATTCTGTATCCAGGGCAGCTGTCTACCAACTCCACCTGGTACGCAGGCTGAGACCCTTCCTGCCGGCGGACTGTCTCGCCAGAGTGGTGCATGCTCTAGTTATCTCCCGCTTGGACTACTGCAACACGCTCTACGTAGGGCTACCTTTGAAGGTGACCCGGAAACTGCAGTTAATCCAGAATGCGGCAGCTAGACTGGTGACTGGGAGTGGCCGCCGGGATCACATAACACCAGTTCTGAGAGATCTGCATTGGCTCCCAGTACGTTTCCGAGCACAATTCAAAGTGTTGGTGCTGACCTTTAAAACTCTAAACGGCCTCGGTCCTGTATACCTGAAGGAGCGTCTCCACCCCCATCGTTCAGCCCGGACACTGAGATCCAGCGCCGAGGACCTTCTGGCGGTTCCCTCACTGCGAGAAGTGAGGTTACAGGGAACCAGACAGAGGGCCTTCTCAGTAATGGCACCCGCCCTGTGGAACACCCTCCCTTCAGATGTGAAGGAAATAAGCAGCTATCCTATCTTTAAAAGACATCTGAAAGCAGCCCTGTTCAGGGAAGTTTTTAATATTTAACGCTGTACTGTTTTTAACACTTGATTGGGAGCCACCCAGAGCGGCTGGAAAACTTAGCCAGGTGGGCGGGATATAAATAATAAATTATTATTATTATTATTATTATTATTATTATTATTATTATTATTATTGTGTTCAGGTCTTGCTTGTGTTCACTTCTAACAGGCGTCTGATTGGCTACTGTGGGAAAAGGATGTTGACTTAGAAGGGCCACTGGCCTGATCCATAAGAATATGCTCTTACAAAACATGAGGAAGAATTCTGTGCCACTCAAAAGCAAGCTCATTCCTCATCCTTCATCTAATTTCCCTCCCGCTTTTGTTTCCTCACCTTCAGGTTGGTCTACCCGCCAAATCCGCAGTCTCTGGCGCCATCTTGCTGGTGGTGCCCAACGTCATGGGTGTGATGTGTCTGTCGCCCCCTCTGGATAAAGTTGGCAACAGCACGAGGGGGATTGGGTTTTGCCAGGTGAGTTTCCCCACATACATAACAGGCAGAATGAGCGCTGATAAAGCAGTCAGTGAGAACCACCTGGTTGAAGTGGGAGGGATGGCTCTGTGCAAGTCCCTCTTCCAACTTCCATTCCAGTGGCGTGTGGTGAATTTTTTTGCATGGGAACAGTTAGGGCCAGAGGCACCAGCTTGCAAAGGTGATTGAGGCGGAGATTTGATTTGAGTTTCTACTGAAATGAGGCTGCATTTTAATGTTGTGCTTAATTTTGTTTTTAAGTTGTATTTTAATCAATTGTTTTTACCTGGTGTTAGCTGCCCTGGCTGGGGAGGGTGGGGTATAAATAAAACAACTTCTTCTTCTTCTTCTTCTTCTTCTTCTTCTTCTTCTTCTTCTTCTTCTTCTTCTTCTTAATGCATTTGCATAATCTATAAACATCTAGAAGTTGCCTGATTTTTTTTCTGCTGCAGACTTCGGATTTTATTTAAGACCTTCCAAACCCAAACTTGAATCTCCCACTGTTTTTGGACTACAGTTCCCATTATCCCTGACCACTGGTCCTGCTAGCTAGGGATGATGGGAATTGTAGTCCAAAAACAGCGGGAGACCCAAGTTTGGTAAACACTGGTTTAACCCTGTGAAGGTTTCGTGGTGAAATATTCTGCTTGTGACTTCACACTTCTGTTCCCACTTCTGACCACTTTCCCCCGTGCTTTGCATGCTCCTTGTTACCTTTTGACTCCTCTTTCTGCAGGAACTGGTCTCGCTCTTCAACTTCCACAACTACGACAACTTACTGCACTGCACCCGCAAGATGGACCCACGCCGTGAAGGAATCGAAGTTAGAGTAATGACAGAAACGGTTGTCTGAAAGATAATGACAGACTTTAGTGGAAGAGGGCAGAAGTGAAGTTTCGGATGGGATGATTTATATATATATATATATATATATATATATTGCACCAATGACCCCTCAGCATATTATGATAATAAGCTGAGGATTCTATGCTGTTGGCTGCTTTGACGATAAAAACTTTTTACTTGTCAGGCTGGCAACGACTGGACAAGTACCATATTTTTCGCTCTATAACACGCACCAGACCATAACATAGTTTTTAGAGGAGGAAAACAAGAAAAAAAATATTCTAAACGAAATAGTGGATATATGATTTTTGTGGTTCATGCTGTGGCCACAGACATGTGATCTGACAGTGAGTTTGGAGTAGCCCAATGCAAAAATCCTGAGGATCCATGTGGCTCCATGCTTTGTAACCACGGAAGAGGGAAGGAAGGGGAACCATGGATCCTCTGCTCACGACTGCAGCAGATCCCCCCCCCCCCGCCACCCGCAGGCATTCGCTCCATAACATGCACAGACATTTCCCCTTACTTTCTAGGAGGAAAAAAGTGAGTGTTATGGTGCAAAAAATACGGTATTATTTACAAACTCTCACCTTCTCAGTCAAGAAATAACTCGCAGAAATACCCAAGCAGCTCCCAACCGCCACCTCCTTTCCCCAATACCATCAATTATTTGAAATATATTCCCAATTATCTGAAATATATTCCCAATTAAATTACATTACAAATACTAACATTTTTTGCTTTAGTTACAGGTAGGTAGCCGTGTTGGTCTGCCGTAGTCAAAATAAAAAAATTCCTTCCAGTAGCACCTTAGAGACCAACGAAGTTTGTTATTGGTATGAGCATGCACACAAAAGCTCATACCAATAACAAACTTCGTTGGTCTCTAAGATGCTATGGGAAGAATTTTTTATATTTTTTGCTTTAATCAACATGCGTACGTTGGGAGGGTTGAACACCTCCAAAATGAGGAGGACTAGAAATAATAATAATAATAATAATAATAATAATAATAATAATAATTATTATTATTATTATTATTATTATTATTATTATTATTATTTATACCCCGCCCATCTGGCTGGGCTTCCCCAGCCACTCTGGGTGGCTTCCAAAAAAATATATTAAAGCACTGCAATACATCAAACATTAAAAGCTTCCCTAAACAGGGCTGCCTTCAGATGTCTTCTAAAAGTCTGGTAGTTGTTGTTCTCTTTGACATCTGGTGGGAGGGCATTCCACAGGGAGGGCACCACTACCGAGAAGTCCCTCTGCCTGGTTCCCTGTAACTGCTTCTCGCAGTGAGGGAACTGCCAGAAGGCCCTCGGAAGTGGACCTCAGTGTCTGGGTAGAATGATGGGGGTGGAGACCCTCCTTCAGATATACTGGACCGAGGCGGTATACGTTTTGAGTACTGTGTGGGTGAAGTCACAGAATACGAATAGTCCCAGCTGTAGCACATTCCATAAAGTTCAGAACTTTATAATAGCTTCAAAATAGGATTAGGCAAATTCATGGAGGATAAGTCTATTGGTGGCTGCTAGCCACACGAGCTATGCATCGCCATCAGTTACTGGGAATCACAGTTGGGGAGAGCGCTGTTGTGCCTGGTTTGCAGGCTTCCCGTGGGTATCTCATTGACCATAGTGAGAACGAGCCTTTGGCTTGATCCAGTAAGACTTTTCTTACATTCTCAACACCTCGCTCCATCTCTTTCAGAACAAGACAGTGGTGAACCTGCTGTTTGCTGCCTACAGTGGCGACATCTCTGCTCTTCGGAGGTACGGGCCAGCCAGACTAGGGGAAAGACAGTGCTGGGGAAAGATTTCTTGAACTGCCTTTCGATATACGATACGATATCTTTATTGTCATTGTCCTATACAGAACAATGAAGTTGAAAAATCTACATAAGACATTCAAAAACCCCTAAAAACTCTGAAACCCCATTTAAAAATACAATATACTCCTATAGAGGGACGCGGGTGGCGCTGTGGGTTAAACCACAGAACCTAGGACTTGCCGATCAGAAGGTCGGTGGTTCGAATCCCCGTGACGGGGTGAGCTCCCGTTGCTTGGTCCCTGCTCCTGCAAACCTAGCAGTTCGAAAGCCCGCCAAAGTGCAAGTAGATAAATAGGTACCACTCCGGCGGGAAGGTAAACGGCGTTTCTGTGCGCAGCTCTGGTTTGCCAGAAGCGGCTTAGTCATGCTGGCCACATGACCCGGAAGCTGTATGCCAGCTCCCTCGGCCAATAAAGTGAGATGAGCGCCGCAACCCCAGAGTCGGCCACAACTGGACCTGATGGTCAGGGGTCTCCTTATACTGTGTTTAAAACCAGAATTGCATTTGGGTAGAAACTGTTTCTCAGGCGGCTAGTCCTAGTCTTTATGACCCTGTACCTTCTTCCAGAAGGCAGACGCTGAAAGAGATCATTTTCCGGGGTGTGCACTATCCTGCGCTATCTCTGCAGCTTTCTTTTGGCACTTGGCAGCATAGATTTGATCAAAGGTATGAAGTGTGCACCCAATTATTCTCTCTACAGTCTTTACAACCCTGGAACCCTGGGATGGGGAACTTGTAGCCCTCCAGATGTAGCTGGACTACAATACCCATCAGCTCCAGCCAGAATGGCCAGTGGCCTCGAGGATGATGGGAATTGTAGTCCAACAATATGTGGAGGGCCATAGGTACCCCATCCTTGATCAAGTTCAGGGTTTCCCAAACTTGGGTCTCCAGCTATTTTTGGACTACAATTCCCATCATCCCTGACCACTGGTCTTGATAGCTAGGGATGATGGGAATTGTAGTCCAAAAAACAGCTGGAGACTCAAGTTTGGGAAACATGGATCTTGTTTATCTGACTATAGTTTAAATTGCTCTGCATGGTAGTCCTCCTCAGAGTAGGCCCATTGAAATTAAGATACATGACTAGCAGCCTGTTAATTTCAATGGGTCTATGAGCAGAACTAGCATTGGAAATAACACTGACTCTCTTCTTGGCTTCCCTCTAGATTTGCCCTGTCAGCCATGGACATGGAACAGAAAGACTACGACTCCCGCACAGCTCTTCATGTAGCTGCAGCTGAAGGTAGCATGCTGGGGCCACAAATGTTTCATGAGTCTAGGGCCATGTTTGCACCTTGCAGGCTTGCACAGCCCCAATGCACCTCAGGGGATTCAGTCATGCACCTCTCTGGTGTCCTTCTGCCCAGTGTTTTTGCACCTGGCTAAGGACCACTTAGGGACACAGGTGGTGCTGTGGGTTAAACCACAGAGCCTAGGACTTGCCGATCAGAAGGTCGGCGGTTCGAATCCCCGCAACGGGGTGAGCTCCCGTTGCTCGGTCCCTGCTCCTGCCAACCTAGCAGTTCAGAAGCACGTCAAAGTGCAAGTAGATAAATAGGTACTGCTCTAGCGGGAAGGTAAACAGTGTTTCCGTGCACTGCTCTGGTTCGCCAGAAGCGGCTTAGTCATGCTGGCCACATGACCCGGAAGCTGTACGCCAGCTCCCTCGGCCAATAAAGCGAGATGAGCGCCGCAACCCCAGAGTCGGTCACGACTGGACCTAATGGTCAGGGGTCCCTTTACCTTTTATGGACCACTTAATGACCAAGTGAAGATGCCTGGGTGCCAGGATGGTACCTGACCACCATCTGAGGATCATTGGATATGGACTGTTCCCATACACCAGACATGGCCAAACTTGGCCCTCCAGATGTTTTGGGACTACAATTCCCACCATCCCTAGCTAACAGGACCAGTGGTCAGGGATGATGGGAATTGTAGTCCCAAAACATCTGGAGGGCCAAGTTTGGCCATACCTGCCATACATCAATACCCAACCCTGTCGAATTCTATCAGTTATATTTTATCTGCACAAGCAGAATAAATTTCTGGAACCAAAATGCTTTTTTCCGTGCAGCCTGAGCAGGAGCAGTCACAATTAAGAAAAAGAGGTCGGAATAGGCCAATATATATCCCTGGATCAAGTGACTCTTCTTCTTTTAAGTTCTCAAAGCTCTTAACCTAGCTCAAGGTTGTCATCTGAACTAGCCAGATGTTTAACTGGTAATCACAGTCAGTCCATCATTTGAAAAACAAGACTTTAGAGCTATATTACACAAAAATAGCAACTAATCATTCCATTTTGGCGACTGCAACCTTGGTTTAAGGAGCCATTTTGCACCCAGCTTATATATCTGAGTTTCTAACGCTGCTTCTGCCCTAAAAGTGGAGCCTAGTGTGGTGGTAGCGCTATGGGGTCAATGGTGCATTGCTTCAATACAATGCGACACACCATTTCTGTTAAGTGCACTCACCATGTTCTTTGAGATTTGTTGTTGTTTAATAATTTAGTCGTGTCCGACTCTTCGTGACCCCATGGACCAGAGCATGCCAGGCACTCCTGTCTTCCACTGCCTCCCACAGTTTGGTCAAACTCATGCTGGTAGCTTCGAGAACACTGTCCAACCATCTCGTCCTCTGTCGTCCCCTTCTCCTTGTGCCCTCCATCTTTCCCAACATCAGGGTCTTTTCCAGGGAGTCTTCTCTTCTCATGAGGTGGCCAAAGTATTGGAGCCTCAGCTTCACGATCTGTCCTTCCAGTGAGCACTCAGGGCTGATTTCCTTCAGAATGGAGAGGTTTGATCTTCTTGCAGTCCATGGGACTCTCAAGAGTCTCCTCCAGCACCATAATTCAAAAGCCTCAATTCTTCGGCGATCAGCCTTCTTTATGGTCCCGCTCTCACTTCCATACATCACTACTGGGAAAACCATAGAGGAACATAATAAGAATCAAAGGCTATCAAAGATACTGAACCAGGGACATAAGTGGGGAAGAGGATTTAGGTGCAAGGATAGTGAAAATGGCAGGCGAAAGATAGAAGGCATCGGCTGGGAACTGGAGGCACCTGACATGAGAACAAGATAAAGCTATGCATTGATGCTGAAGAGGTTTCCATTAGAGATGGAAATGTAAGGTCCCAAACCACAGGTGGATAACCTGTACCCACCATTCCAAGATCTTGTTGGACTCCAACTCCCATCGGCCCCAGGATGGTGGGAGTTGGAGTCCAGCAGCATATATAGGTTTCTCTCCCCTGCTCTAAACTTTTACATGTCTCCACAAACTCTATGCAACGTTAGGGATAAAAGATGCAGGAATCTCTGTCTCTCTCCCCCCCCCCCCACCTTACATTCCCAGCTAATCAATTTTCTGTGTTTTAAGACAAAAGTTAATTTCAAATATTTTGACTAAGCAGGACTGTACAAAGTAATGCTTGTTTTACATTGGGACTGTAAAAAGTCCCAGGCTTTAATGTAGATTAACGGGTATTTTTAAGGCTCTGTCTTAATGAGAGGTTAGCAGACTGTCACAGCTCATACACAAGGAACTCTGGTTTTGTAGCAAAGGACCTCAGATTAAACTATCACGGTGCTCTCTGCAAGCTATAGGGGTTTGGGGGCCAGACCAGGGGCCATTTAGGAAGAATTAAACCTCTTTCAAGGCAGCTTAGGTTTACAGTTTCGCTGTGTCCATCTATTGCTATGAGTAAGCTACTTGCTCTGTAATAACCTTCCTGCAATCCACCAACTCTCTGCTTAAATAACTTTGTGACTTGTTGGGGGTGGGCCAAGAGATTGAAACTTAAAATTCTGTTATTCCTCCCCCCTGCCCAGGTCACCTGGAGGTTGTGAAGTTTCTGGTGGAAGCCTGCAGAGTAAATCCTTTTGTCAAAGACAGGTGAGGAATAGTAGGCTTATGAAGGACTGGGGAGAGGGGAGGTCTGTTCTTAGCTGGGACATCAGGGATTGCCACAGCCAAAGGCAAGATGTCAGAGAACCTGTTGGGCCTTCCCATTTGGCCCACTGGTGTATTTTGGCCCAAAGCACCCCTACCTATCAATCTGTCCATCACCTGACGACATACAAAATTGGGTGCGACAAGTAAACACATGGAGCCAAACTGAGCAGGATTAATTGGGCACAAACTTTAACCTTGCTTCTTCCTTTCCAGTAACATAAGGCCCTTTTTGAACAAGGTACCCATCTATGGTGGCCGAGAAAAGCACCCATTTTTATTTTTTAAAGCACCAAATTCTAGCTTGATATGAAGAATCAACAACATACTGTATGTTTTGCTCTATAAGACTCACTTTTTCCCTCCTAAAAAGTAAGGGGAAATGTGTGTGCGTCTTATGGAGTGAATGCAGGCTGCACAGCTATCCCAGAAGCCAGAACAGCAAGAGGGATCGCTGCTTTCACTGCGCAGCAATCCCTCTTGCTGTTCTGGCTTCTGAGATTCAAAATATTTTTTTTCTTGTTTTCCTCCTCCAAAAACTAGGTGCGTCTTGCGGTCTGGTGCATCTTTATAGAGCGAAAAATACGGTACTTAAGGGTATGCTCCCAGTTCATCCTTTCCAGCTGCAACCATGGTTTGAATTCAACCTGCACCAACAAAGATGCACCCCTCCTTCTTCCTTTGAATCACCTAGCATCATACCTCTTCTGGTGACTGACAGACAGGCAGTCCCAGCAACCCATCAAAGTGATCAGTGTTGAGTTCTAGATCTGGCCTACTGACTGGATCCAGTTTCTAAATACACATACCTTCATCTCTTTCCTTCTCTGCAGGTGGGGGAACATTGCCTTGGACGATGCTACGCAGTTTAATCACTTGGAAGTGGTGAAGCTACTCAAAGATTACCAAGACACCTACGTATTGGGAGCCAGCCAGACCCGGGAAGCAGCCGAGGACCTTTCCAAGGAGAACTTAGAAAGCATGGTGTGAAAATTGTGAACTATTCTGTTAGCTGCATTTCAACACAGATTTAACTAGGTCACTTGCTCTCATTTCTGAAAGGAGGCAGACACACCAGTGGACATACTTCTGCTTAGGATTTGAGCTGAGATGTGGTTGGTTGGGTGGGTCCATCCTAAAGGCTCTTCCTGAAGTTTCATGCGGTCAGTCTCCCAATTCTTGGGTTATAGGAAACTACACCAGTTAGTTCCATGCACAAGCTCGATACTTGGTGACACAGCAGTAAACTTGAGTCCACAGAAACTGAGCTAGCAGATATTGGCGAGAGAGACCGAAGTGGGACCTTGTCTCTTAAGCGCTAACACTTCACACTGCCTGTAGATCAAAGCAGACACTCCTTACATAGGCAAAAGGCATTTAAGGCCCAAAGTAGGCCTGCCCCTTTGCCCTACACTGTTATCCCACTAAGTACTATGACTTTCTGTTGCTCCCTTCTTTCAAATAATTGTGAACCTCAGCATGCAGTCCTAGTATTTGTGTAACTGGGATGGGGGAAGCTTTCAGGCTGTGACTGCAGAGTTTTATCTTTTTTAACATTGCCATTTGATATACAATTTGTTAGGGTGGTTTGCAAAACAAAAATACTTTAAAACACCAGCTTTGAAGACCAGAAAGGGGCAAAGTGCACACCCACCTCAAGCCGTGCCTGCAATGCTGGAGATAAGACAATCTCTCTGGGCCTTAGTTTTCTAGACAAACTAAACATTGCCCTAACTTTCTAGACAAGTCCAAGGGTAAAAGTGGTAAGATCAAGAGGTGTGGAGTGATGTGGTAATATGGGTAGACAGAGTTACAACCCTAAGCATATTTGTTCAATATTTAAGTGTTAAGTCCCAACTGAATTTGCATGAGTCGAACAAGTGCATTCAGAATTGGACTCTGGAATAAAGAGAGAAGTTCAGAGCAAATGGTAGTGTTTTCTTCACAGAGCCTATCTCCTTTCAGCAGCAATTCTAGACTGAAGGGTGTTTGTTTGTTTTAAAGCTTTTCTTAAACCGTGGGATATTTTCAGGAAAAAGCACTGGTCAGTCCAAAGCAGCTTAGGAGAGCACCAACAGAAAATACAGTGTTTCAGATAAATTTATTTTTATTGATTGTGATAACTACACAACTGCCAACACACATACAGTTAACAGAATGCTGCTCTTCCTTGATTCAAAAAAATAGCTCCTTGTTGTCTTCAAGTTGTGTTCTATAAAATAAAGCATACCTCTGGAGAACGTGTCAGTGTGCTAGATCTGAGAGTACTGTGAAAAGAGTGACCACAGATAGCTGTTTTCAGAACATTTCTGGCTTGTCACCCATATATTGCTGCTCCATTAAACACAGACAAAACCCTGTACAAGGAAACTCCTGCTAAGCCAGGGTATAATGGAATGAGGTGGGATTATTGGGCTGTGTATTAAAAGAAAGTAATTCCTGTATAACTGATTATGTGCCACAATGTTTATCAGTACAGGAGGATTAGAGCTCCAATGGGTATGTCAGCATCTTAGATGCAGGTTTAGTTTGTCCTCCCACTGGCCCAGCAGAGGGCAATAGTGGCTATGCATTGTACACAGAGATCCAAGTGGAGTTTCCCTGCCTCCAGACATCTGAAAGCCTAGGCAGATACTTAGGCTGAGCAAGGGGACTCTATACATTATTAAGGACATGGGATAAGAGCACCAAAAGGTGTGGCTGATCACACACAATAGCTGCAAAGAAACAAATTTGACCGTGGAGCAACCACATACATTTTTCCATATGGACGAACCCTAATTTAAGCCAAGTGTATCCCGTGTTTGTAGACAGCCAACCAACCTCCTTTTACGAGAATAATGGAGCAGAGACAGAAAATCAGAATATGTGGCCTTCAGTGCTCTGAATAATATCGTACTACATTCCAAATGAGATACGTTTCAACCTGGAATCCAAAGGTCTCATCTCTTCCTAAGAGAAAACAGTCAACGGGCTGAATGGTACATATAGATATGAAACTTTGGCTCCTATGAGAAGGGTATTGCAGGAGAGGGATTCCTTTTTTTATGTACCACTCTGAAGCCTCATATTCCAAGCAGTTTGTCCATCTCTCCAAACATCACTAAGCTGGAGAGGTTTTCAGTTCCTGTCGAGATTTTCAGGTACATCGAGGCCTGAATGCGTGATCAGTTCACCATCCCAGAGGGCAAAGGCGGGCACTACGGGGCCTTGGAACTCACCAAAGATGCTGTGGACGGACACATGTTTGCTGACATCCACCAGGCTGAGTTTCTTGCTGTCGTAGTCCAAGAACAGACCCACTCTCTCTGGGTGGCCGATGTTCTTGATTGGAGTGGTCTCATTAGCGAACATGGCATTCCAGTGCCGGTTCGCATAGGAAAAGACCCAGGAGCGGTCATCTACTCCAACGCAACCGTCCCGGGAGATGTCCACGTCTGCTACCCCTATGCGGAATTGCTGCGATTCTTTGACAGTCACTTCCCAGTAGTGACGCCCACTGGAGACAGCCGTGTCGCCCAGTACCACAGCCCAGTCCCTGAAGCGTTCAGGATTCCGGGGAACGCTGGTGGGGTCAATCCCCAGCATACGGTAAATGACACCAGTGTTCTTTTTGAACAGATCCAAGCTGCTGTGGGCCGTTCTCTCATCCAGCTTGAAATTGATCTCTGCAGTAAGAAAGAAAATTGCATGAGAGTGCATACGTTTTTCTGCTTCTCTCAGAAAGGAAGCAAGGTTACCAAGAACCATTTTACTCTGTGATCGCCAAGGATTTCCGCCTTACAAGAGGTGAAGAGATGTTGCTGGACTCCAACTCACACCATCCTCAGCCAGAGTTGCAATCCAGAAACATCTGGAGGACAACAAATTCCCAATCCCTGACCCTGCCTTACAGTTACATTTGTTGAACTAAGGGAGCTATTATGTTTCCTTTTGCACAGATAGATGTTACCAGAAATAACAACACACTTTTACCATAGGGGAAATGGGTGTACTTGCTAAATAATTAGACAAAGCGTAAGACATCAACTTGGAGAAAAGGTTTAAGGGAATAGAGCTATCATTCTATTAGACATTTCAGTTGTTCCAATCAAAAGCTTCTGTAACAGTTTCTGTAAGAATAAAAAAAATGTTCTAAAAGCAAAGTATCGTTTTTCTTCAGATTCATGTATTTTCCTCAGATTAGAATGAGAAAGACACCCCTTTTTATATTTTATCAGAGCATAGACAACATAAATTAGGCTATCCCTGTCTAATTAAGTGCATAACTGGGCCACCAGCCATAAATATGGAGGGGAGCGTGGATTATAAACAAGGTCACTCAAATAACAACTCTCTCCCCTCTGCAAAATGTAATTCCCACAAATGCTATGGTTACCAACACAACCATTCAGGAGGCTGGGTAGTACCCAGCTGTGCCATGTAGTAACTTCATTCTTCTTCTTCTTCTTCTTCTTCTTCTTCTTCTTCTTCTTCTTCTTCTTCCTCTTCCTCTTCCTCTTCCTCTTCTTCTTCTTCTTCTTCTTCTTCTTTCAGCTGGCACCTTCATTATATACTTTTAGATGCCTGGCACAAACATGCCTCTTCAACCAGACCTCTGCCTGATTAACATCCGATACCTTTTTAAATGTGTTGTGGCAGAGGATGGGAGGTTACGGGTTTGTTTCTATTATGTATTTTGTGTTTTTTATCTTCTATCTAAATGTTGTGAACCGCCCTGAGATCTACGGAGGAAGGGTGGCAAACTGATTTAATATATCACAACAGCAACTGAAATAGTAATATTTTACTGGATGAACACTCCACCACTTTATAGCCAAAAGTCAGCATTCAGCAGTCGTCTATGTAGCATTATGAATCAAAAGGCAATCCTACCCCAGAAGCTACACAACTATACAGACTCTCTACTTCTGAAAGGGTTTTCATAGCAGCGTAATTGTTCCTCTGTGGTAATGTATAGACTACAGTAGATCAGATAGATAGATAGATAGATAGATAGATAGATAGATAGATAGATAGATAGATATAGATACACACATGTACACAAACACTTACTGACTTACATTAGGGATATCTGGAATCGAATAAGGAACTTCCTGCCTGCAAAGCCTGTGTTTTAATACTGAGCTACAGAAGCTCTCTTTAAATCATACTATGAAGAACTGGAAAACTACAGTGGTACCTCGGGTTACATACGCTTCAGGTTACATACGCTTCAGGTTACAGACTCCGCTAACCCAGAAATAGTACCTCGGGTTAAGAACTTTGCTTCAGGGTGAGAACAGAAATCGCGCAGTGGTGGCGCGGCAGCAGCGGGAGGCCCCATTAGCTAAAGCGGTGCTTCAGGTCAAGAACAGTTTCAGGTTAAGAACGGACCTCCGGAACGAATGAAGTACGTAACCAGAGGTATCACTGTATCGGCAAAGAGTCTTGCAGGAGAACCACTAAGCATTATAAATGGCAGCCATGGGCTTAGCCAGGATTTATGGGGATGGGGGCAGAACCAACCTATCTGTGATGCGATGGGTCAGTTAGTTAAGTATTTTCTTCTGGGAGTTATAGGGGTAGAACTACCTAAACAGTATAGAAATTTATTCATGTATGCAACTACAGCAGCAAGAATGTAATTTGCCCCAAAATGGAAAGAAGTCGATCTGATGAAAGAAGAATGGACACAAAAACTTATGGACTATACAGAAATGGCAAAATGTACCGGGGGATGGGGAGAATAAGAAATCAAGATAACTAACTTTTTACAAAAGAATGGAAATGGTTTATTGAATATTTGCAAATAACTACCAGACTTTTAGAAGACATCTGCAGGCAGCCCTCTTTAGGGAAGCTTTTAATGTTTAACAGACTACTGTATTTTAATACTTTGTTGGAAGCCGCCCAGAGTGGCTGGGGAAACCCAGCCAGATGGGTGGGGTATAAATAATAAATTATTATTATATTATTATAAATTGTAAATAGATAAGGACATTGTCAGGATTATTGTAATAATCTGCAGCTTTGTAAGAGTATATAATTAAAGTAGATGAATAAAAGAATAAGTTAATTTAGAATATGCAGGGAAAGATGGGAAAAAAAATAAAGGAACCACAGAAAGAGGAAGAAGTTGAGTCTTGAAATGTTTAAATGACTGTAAAACTACTGAAATGTATATAACTGAAAATTACGAAGTCTTTTTATTTATTTACTTGATTTAGGGGGAAAGCTACCCCCTGCACCTCCATGACGGCTAAAATACATATTATATTCAGCTTCGTGTCTAGGCTAAGCTGATTTATTTATAGCACTTATACACCACATAATAATAATAATAATAATAATAATAATAATAATAATAATAATAATAAATTCTAAGCAGGTTACATACAATATTCTATAAAAGTCGCAACAACACACATACGCCATGTTAAACTCATTTTGCTGGCCAAAAACCAGATGTTCTGAGGCCCTCGAAGTATCCCGCCTCTTTATGAAGGGCTCATTAGCAAATAATGGTACTGCTATATTATATTATATTATTATTATTATTATTATTATTAGCAGCTACTTAAAGCGAGCGACTCAAGGACCCTTAATTGGTAAAGGTGCAAAAGAGTCGACTCGGCAGAGGTCCTGCGCGCTTAAGAGCATCGTAGCAGGCAGAAGTTCAACAGGTGCAGGTTTGCTCGATGTGACGGTGCGGAGCCCTCTGCCTGCTGAATTTCTACCTCAGCTATCATAGCCCAAGGGAAGGATGACGAGCAACCCTAAACACGGTGTCATCGTGCCCGAGGAAAGAAACATTCGTAAGCAGCGCAGAGCCGCCATTGGGTATAACCGCAAGTACCTCTCCGGGGCGCTTCTCCCCCTAAACGGCGCCCCGCGACACACAGGCTCCAGCCTCGCTGCTTCACACCCCTCAGCATGGGCGCCGCCATTTTGGAAAGGGCACTGCTCAACCACGCGTGGACGGCGCCTGCGCGATTGCTCCTTAAGGCGGCTGCGGCCGCCATCTTGGAGGAGGGCAACAGCCGTCCCCGCCTGCGGATCTCTCCCGCCATCTTAAAGCCAGGCTGTTGCTATTGGTCCGGGAGAGCCGAGCTTCAGGGTCGCCATCTTCTCATAGGGCGCGGCGCTTTCTGACGCCGCCGGCGCCATCTTGAAGCGGAGGGAAGGCCGGCGAGGCCGTCATTTTGTTCCTGATAGAGGGGTAGTGCGTGGTTGTGGGCTAGAGAAAATAAATTGTTGAGATTCTTTTGGGAACGAACCCAAATTGTTGAGGGTTTTTTGGGGGGGGGTTAGAAATCTCCCCTCGCCCCAGAAAATAGTGGTTTTAAGCTTTTGTTTATATATATATATATAATTTTTATTAAATTTTCTGTTTTACAATTTAGAATACTCATTTTAAACGTCCTTAAAATATCCATGACTTCCCTTCTTCTCTTTCCATGGTTCATTTTACATATCATAAATTCCTGCATATTTTACATAAACTAAAGCATTCAGTATTCCATTATTACATCCATCAAAACTGATTTACACTGTTGAATTTATCTTAATGCTGCCAACGTTTTCAAGCGTACACAATTTCCCCTCATATGTTTGATAAACATTTTCCAATCTTCTCTCAACATATATTCTTGTTCTCTTATTCTATATGTTAAGTCCGCAAGCTGCACGTATTCCATCAGATTTTAAGCTTTTGGAGCTGTTACTGCTGCCATACATCTGGGTTTTCCCTGACATTTTGACGGTTTGGCAAATTCCCCCCCGGCGCCATTTTTACACCCCAAACCCAGGACGTGTCAGGATTTTTCTTGACGTATGGGAAGCCTAGTTAACCTACTTCGCTAACAAGTGCATCTGGGAAGAACTTTACATATTGTGATTTCTTTTTGCTCTTAAACTTTGCTATAGGAGTACGGTTGCAGCCTTTGTTCTGGCAAAATACGATTCCCATCCTCTCTGGTGCTGAAGTGACTCCAAAGCAATCCATTACAATCCATTGCAGCCTAACAGGGTGGCCCCTCTGAAATTATTTGTAAATCTGGGCAGAGAACTCTGCATGACTATTTCAGGCCTGTGGCAACACATCTAAAAAGGAATATGAGCCTATAAAAACTACTTGTGGTTGTGTAAACAGGCCTGCTTTGTTTTATGTTTAATGTTTTGAGCCAGAGCTTTAGCATGGCTAAACCGCTTCTGGAGCAGTGGGACACCGTGACAGAAGCCAGAACGCACGGAAACACTGTTTACCTTCCCACCACAGCAGTACCTATTTATCTACTTGCACTGGTGTGCTTTCAAATTGCTAGGTTGGCAGAAGCTGGGAAAGAGCAATGGGAGCTCACCCCGTCGTGGGGATTCAAACCACCGACCTTCTGACTGGCAAGCCCAAGAGGCTCAGTGGTTTAGACCACAGCCCCACCCGCATCTCTTTTATAAACTTAATAGTGTGTGTGTGTGTGTGTGTGTGTGTAGGTTGGCACAGTTAACTGCAAAAGTTTAAAAAGGTTTGAAAAACCACACTCTGAATTCCATGTCACTTTTGCAAACTGCTTATGTTTAACCTGACAGAATCACTATGTTTGCAGGTGAATTAAGACAGTCGTTGTTTGGCACCAGTGGAAATTCAGCCATATAGGACATAATAAAATGATACAATAAAAAAAACACAGGGTTTTTTCTTCCTCCTTGGATTTCAGTGACAAATGTACAATAGCACTGAGAGTTTTTGATGGGTTTATAGTTGTTGTTCTAGCAGTGAGTAGTTCACTATTGGTATTAAGTTACTGCTAAAAGATTCAGCAGTTTATTGCCGTTTCCCTGGGTTACATGGAGAAATGAAGGAATAGAGCAGGAATGGAGAACAATTTAGTCCCGCTGTCGGGGCAGAAATAGTTTGAGTAGAAAATCCTTTACAATAGCAGTGTTGTCCATACATCATTATTCCAGGCAAGGGGATATGGAATTGCACATAGTTTTCTGTTGCATCAACTTCCATTAAAATTGTGCATCTCCATTAAAATTTGTTGAGTTTGGGCACATGTCAGCTCCCTGAGCTAGTTTACTGTATTTTTCGCTCTATAGGACGCACCAGACCATAGGAGGGGGAGAACAGGGAGAAATTTTTTTTTTATTGTTCTCCCCCTCTAAAACAAGGTGTGTTCTGTGTGTTCAAGGTGCGTTCACCCGAAGCCTCCGGAGCCCAGCGGGAGTTCCCACTGGGCTCCGGAGGCTTTGGGTTCCTTTCAACTTGCTCTTTGGGGCTGGGGGGCGGGGAGAAGCGCTGCTTTCCCTCACCGCCAGCCCCAAAGACCAGGTCAGGGAGCAGTGCAGAGGCGGCGCACCGCCTTCCCGCTGCCCCCCGACTTGTGGGGCTGGCGGTGGGGGGAAGCGTGGCAGCCTTCCCCCCACCTTCGTACAGCCTTCGTAGCCTCCGCAGGGCAGCGGGGTGAAGACACCCCGCTGCCCTGCGGAGGCTTTGTGCAGCCGTCCGCCAGCTAGAACAGCGAGACGGAGCGCTCTGCAGTGCTCCGTCTTGCTGTTCTGGCTGTGGGGACAGCCTTTGTAGCCTCCGCAGGGCAGCGCTCTGTCTCCCTGTTCTGGCTTTGGGCTGAGCCGCGCAGCCTGCATTCACTCTATAGGACGCACACACATTTCCCCTTAATTTTTGGAGGGGAAAAAGTGCATCCAATAGAGCGGAAAATACGGTAACGTCAAATCATTTCATGTTTAAGAACAATTAAGCCCAAGTCAGCGGGTTCTGACTGCAAATCCCTTCTATAGCCTTTCCAGTCCCAATTTGCCTAGTGTATTTCTTATCCCCAAAGCAAGGATGGCGTTTTGTTGTTGTTGCCACCTAGAATCCTCTGTGTCATTGCAAAGGATTGTGGGATGCATTGCACTAAAGTAATTATAATTTGTCCAGAAAGTCTGTCATGCTGGACATCAGTTTTGCATGTTGCTTTATATATAGTGGTTGTCTCAGTAGTCATTTACAGATGTGTCTCCTTTGCTGTACAACCTGAGGCCTTTTTGAAAACATAAGCATCACTACCTTGAAAAACAGGTATGTGAGATATGGATGATGGTGATGTTGCTGCTACAAGAACCTCTTGGTATTTATATACTGCTTAATGTCAAAATAGGCTTCTAAGCAGTTTACAAAATATAAAAACCAGTCAACAAAAAATTTAAAATATAAACATCTATAATTAAAATCTACAATAAAACCATCCCATTAACAACAAAGAGATTAAAGCAGGAGACTTGGGTCAAGAGATCAGAGGGAACTAAGATTTGAGAAACTCTTAGGGTTTGAATATTTGTATACCAATTATCAGGAACATTTTGCACACCGTACGCCCCCATTGGTGTTCAGTGCCCTAGTTTGAAAAGATCCCCCTGTAGATTTCAAGTTGAAGCTGATAATTCAAGCCTTCCAGTTTTGGGCAGAAGACAGGGATCTGTTCCTGCTCTCCATTGCCTGCTTTGAAATGACTGCCATATTGTTATGTTTCCAATCTTTCGACCGCAAAGACTGCTGGATGCTAATTAAATGTGACAGGGACATACGAACACTGCAGGCTGTAGGGAGGTGGCCTTTGTTCCCACCTTTTCATTGACAGGATTGTTCTGGCTCTTTGCAGCAAGTCAGCAAGCGGTGGCCAAAGAAAAGAGAGATGAATAGAGCGAGAGAGAGAAAGCATATGCCAGCGAGAGGTCAACAGAAGGCCTTGCTTTTGCTGAGCCAGGTGCTGACTTTACAGAAACCAGGAGAGGGACTCTACTGAGTTGTCAACACATGGCACGCAGTAGATTTGAAGTAAGCACCCAGACCACTTCCTAAACCCCACTGTGGTCTCCCTTCAGTACTAAAGCGCACATTCTGGTGTTAGGATCAGAGGAAGCCGAGTAGTGACTTCTGAAAGCTAAGATGTGTTTTGTGCTAAATTAAAATCGAAGGTGCACTTCACTCTTTACATCTTAAAGGTTGGGTTTTAGAGCATGTTAAGAGTTAGCGTTTATCCACCCTCAAAGCAGCTGATCCCCTCGTGTTGCATGTCATTGGATCGAGGCTTATCGAGAGCAGTGACTCCTGCAGAGACACAACAGGCGAGTCTCCAGTGAGCGAAGGTGTTTCTGCTTTCTGCATCAGGAGTGATAAAAATGTTCCAATCACCAGAAACAGCAGAAGGACTTAGGCTTTGTGGGTGGAGCATTGGAAGAAGTCACAATGGGTCGTTTCTGTGCATACGTGGGGTTAACAGAAGACTTTACCTTACTTAAATCATTTCTTATGGCATGTAAGGACGCGGATGGTGCTGTGGGTAAAACCACAGAGCTTAGGACTTGCTGATCAGAAGGTCGGCGGTTCGAATCCCCACGACGGGGTGAGCTCCCATTGCTCGGTCCCAGCTCCTGCCAACCTAGCAGTTCGAAAGCACGTCAAAGTGCAAGTAGGTAAATAGGTACCGCTCTGGCGGGAAGGTAAACGGTGTTTCCGTGCGCTGCTCTGGTTCGCCAGAAGCGGCTTAGTCATGCTGGCCGCATGACCTGGAAGCTGTACGCCGGCTCCCTCGGCCAATAAAGTGAGATGAGCGCCGCAACCCCAGAGTCGGTCACGACTGGACCTAATGGTCAGGGGTCCCTTTATGTTTACCTTTATGGCATGTAAGTTCTCATAAAGCATTATTGTGTCCCATCACACGACCTGAGAACTTTGGGGATCGAGTTTAGAATCTTGCATTCTGTTTTCAGACCTTGGGGGGTGCCCATTTATAAGTTGGCCCCTCTCTGGAGCCACATTTGCAGTGGAGAAGACTTAAACTTCCCATTAACTACCAATTATTCTCCACAATCTCCCTTTTTTCAGTTTCTCCAGCCAAGACCCCAAACCAGAAGTAAACCCAGCTGAAAGAAAAACAGCTGGGGGGGGGGATAGGGTAGCATTTGGAACTTCCTTTGGGACACTTTATGAAGTTTAAATGTCCTTGCTACATGTGCTAAGCATCGCATCTGAACATTTAAAGCACCTTTGCACCACTTTAACAGCCATGGCTCCCCAAGGAATCTTGGGAAGTGTAATTGAGTTAAATGTTCCAGCACCCTTAACACAGTTCCCAAAGGTGCTTTCAATGTAAGGCGTGGATTTGTGAGCATGCCAGCAGCCCATTCACCAGGGCCATCGATTGCTTGGTGTGACATTAATGGGCTGGCATCCATGGTCCTGAATGGGGTAACTGTGCCCCTGAAGGACCAGGTGTGCAGCCTGGGAGTCATTTTGGACTCACAGCTGTCCATGGAGGCACAGGTCAATTCTGTGTCCAGGGCAGCTGTCTACCAGCTCCACCTGGTACACAGGCTGAGACCCTACCTGCCCGCAGACTGTCTCTCCAGAGTGGTGCATGCTCTGGTTATCTCCCACTTGGACTACTGCCATGCGCTCTACATGGGGCTACATTTGAAGGTGACCCGGAAACTACAACTAATCCAGAATGCAGCAGCTAGACTGGTGACTCGGCGTGGCTGCCGAGACTTCTATAACACCGGTCCTCAAAGACCTACATTGGCTCCCAGTACGTTTCCAAGCAAAATTCAAAGTGTTGGTACTGACCTTTAAATCACTAAACTGCTTGGCCTAGTATACCTGAAGGAGCGTCTCCACCTCCATCTTTCAGCCTGGAACACTGAGGTCCACCTCCAAGGGCCTTCTGGCAGTTCCCTCACTGCGAGAAGCCAAGCTACAGGGAACCAGGCAGAGGGCCTTCTTGGTAGTGGCGCCCGCCCTATGGAATACCCTCCCATCAGATGTCAAGGAAATAAACAACTATCTGACTTTTAGAAGATATCTGAAGGCAGCCCTGTTTAGGGAAGTTTTTAACGTTTGATGTTTTATCACTTTATTTTTATTATTATTATTATTATTATTATTATTATTATTATTATTTTGCTGGGAGCCGCCCAGAGTGGCTAGAGAAACCCAGCCAGATGGGCGGGGTATGTATGTATGTATGTATGTATGTATGTATATACATACATAAATCATTTAAATGTGACCAGGCACACATGGAAAGCTTACAAGAACATTACCTTATCCTGTAGCCCTCAAGCAATATAAAAGCAAAGACAGAGGAAACCTCAAAATAACTCTTGAGAATGATTATTGTGTCCTATCACTCTTTTTTCAGGGGCAACTTTGTCCGATGTCATCCATTCCAACACATCCAAATGAGTTTCCTACTATAGCTCTACAAGCTGGGAGGGTGGGTGGGAATAAGCAAGGAAGACCTACTGTTCGATGCCATATCTGTGCTGGTCTTCTGTTTGCAATGCATGTGTTTCTACTAAATACTCACTCGGAAGTGATACAGTCCATTCTACCAATTCAGAACTCGTAACCAGGCTTTTCCCAAAAGTCTTTGCTTAGCTGGCTGTGTCATTGGCTTGGATTTTGCTGCTGGTTATTATGCCTTTTGTTCCTTGCTATAAAGGTGGTGTTTCCTTGGTGATGGTGTTGCATGTTGTCCTTCGTGTTGCCTTTATTGTGCTTTGCTGTTTTTGCTTGTCACTTTGGGTTTGTCTTGGGTAAAGAAAATGAGTTATGAACAGCAACAACAGCAACAACATTTGTAGGGCACACACTATTGCTGCATTCTTGGAAGTAGATGCAAGAGGAACTGTCCCAGACAGAACAAGAATGTTGTGACACAAAACGTTGCTGTTCCAGGCATGCAAACTGAGTTTTCTGCATTGGCTTCATAATCTCTTCCTTCCTCCTCTCTCACATTGCAAAGGAACTGAGGATCAATCCAGACTGGGCCTGAGCATGGCGTGTGTCCTACTTGGTCCTGCAAAACATTACCTACAGATTCATGCCCACTAGGATGCAAATTTGAACTTATTTCTGTGCATATTCAGTTACCACTCTTGTGCTCACTCTCAGCAATGGAAAAGTCAGCATCACATTTAACTGCATGATCTCTCTTTGGGGGAGGGGAAAAACACCTCTATTGCCTGTTTCATATTTAAATTCATTGAAATGTGTGCTATCCATCTTTGATCATACAGAAATGAGTTCCAGCCTGGGGCAATGGTAACTGTGACAACCCTCTTCAGACGAGCTTCAAAGGAACCTGTTGCCTTGACATCTTCAGTGTCAACCCAGAGATTCCCAACATGCACGCACACACCACACACACACACACACACACACACACACACACACACACATTAAAGCATTAAAAAACAACATATTTTGTGTTTTCCCTCCCTAAAGATTTGCCCCTTCACCCCCTTCTCCTCAGACCCTGGACGGGGAAGGACAATGTTGATAGTAGGATGTTAGTTGACCAAACCCAGCAGGGCTGTGTCAAAGGCATTGTAAGAAACTGTGTTATGATGAAGTATCATGAGTTGAGGACACTTACTATGAATAATGGGCTTTAGAGACTTCTTGGAACATCTCATGAACTCCAGCACCAAATTCTACTTCAGATCATATGGCTGTTGCTTGATATCCTCCCTTCATCGTCCTCTAGATTGTTTCTGCTTCACCCTTAATAGGATGCTAACAGGGGAGGGTGAAGGGAGGGAGGGAAGGAGGATGTGGGAGAAAGGTGGACCACTAGATGAAAACAACAAAGCACCTTCCCTCACTCAGATCAGAATTTGCAGCCAGACACCATGGGCATCAGGGAGGTAAGAACATCCTTCTGTGAATATAGGAGGCAGCCAAACTGGATGTATTTTGATAGTGTTCACCCACAACTCCCTTCCTATCGTGTAGTTGACGTCCACCTGTTTTCCCCTGTAACAATCCATCTATGTGTCCATCTATACACTTGATCAGTCATTTCTGTCAGTAGGTTCTGTCCTTTTCATCTTTTCTGATCCCTCAACACATTTTTTGCTTCAGTTCATCTGGCTACTTTGAAAACGTTCGCCAAATCCAAAACAGAGACCATGGCCGCTAACAAACAGTAGACTTAACAATGCAGACAGCATATTTTCCTCAGGGCCAGTATAAGTTCAGAATCGGAAAAGAAATGTTTTAAGTAGCTAGCAGATACTGTACCTGATGGAAGGCACGGAATAATTTTTGTCAAGGGATGTTTTCTAAAATCAGGGGCCCCATACTGGAGCCCTTAAATCAAGTCCTGAGTCACTAGCTGAAGACCAATGGGATATCTAGATGGATTTGATAGCCTATTATTGGGACTTAAATTGATTGAAAACCTTGTGTATCATTCCAGTTTGTGATGCCAATTCGTTCGTTGTTGTTTTCTTGCATAACACACAAAAGGCTACATGCATCCTTCTTCTTTGGCGATCGCTCGTGGCCAAGTAAGATTCTCTTCCATAAACACGGTTTTAAAAGTGAGTCCGTAAGTGACTGTGGAGGCCATTTCTGGATCCACACGTCCTTTCACAGTGGGGACACAGGTTTCCGGGTGGGAGTTGATCATGGTGAGCATGCCTTCCTCTTAGCGCATTTCTCCCTTTCATCCTGAGTTTGAGCATCTTCAAAACCCATGACACCTTTGGTAAAGGCTGTTCTCCAACTGGAGCGCTCACAGGCCAGTGTTCCCAGTTGTTAGTGTTTAGACTACATTTTTAAAAGATTTTCCTTGAGAGAGTCTTTGAAGCTCTTTTGCTGACCCACCAGCATTACTGTGATGGCCTGGGATTTGGACTCGGAGGCTGAACCTGAGGAATCCCAGCCTGCACAGGATTCCCCGCCTCCAGCTGAACCGGGGCTGGGGCTTGAGCCTGAAGGGTCCTCACCTGTGTTGGATCCTCAGGTGCAGGCACCAGCTGAGTCTGCTCTGGCTCCTGAGGTGATGGAGGACCCATTGCCTGCAGGTGCTCCACTCTCAGCCCCGTCAGAGGAAGCTGAGGTTGCCTCTGGGTCCAGTAACCCTCCAGCCTCTCCTGAGCTGCAGAGGCTCAGGGCAGAGAGGCAGAGGGAACTAAGTTCCTGCAGGAGGAGTGCTCGCCTCCAGGCCAGGAGAGGTGAGTCACCTGTGGACTGGGGCCGCCCTATGCCTCAGGGCAGATAAAAGTCAGCCAGCCCCAGTCCCAAGTTGTGGGAGCAATGTTGTTGGTAGCCAGTTCCTGCCTGCACCCTGTCCTGCCGGATCTCCTGACCTTGCCCAACTCCCTGCTTTGGACCCAGCTTCATCTTTGATGGACGACCTCAATACTGCTCCCTCGACCTCGGACTGGACTTGGACCTTGCCTCACGGAAACCCACAGGACCAGCACAATTATGCTTTCCATTTTTAAGTTTGGAGTAGAATAGTTGCTTTGGAAGACGATAATCAGGCATTCGCAGAACAAACACCATGGTGTGCATAAGGGGTTCGAGGGGGGATTCCTAATTCTGTTGGCCAATAGAGCACAGGTTGTGTTTTCAAAGTCAAGATACCTTTGACTGCCAGATGCTGGCGACAACTATGGGATGGCTATGCCACCAACAAGCGTTCTTTTGTGAACACCCTTTGGCATTGTTTGGCCACTGGTGGGACTCCTGAATGGTCCCTTGTTCTCACTAAGCTGTGATTCTTAGGTTATATTTGCACATACTATGTTTCCGCAGTGCATGAGATCAATGGATCCCTCACTGAGATGTCATTTCATTATATTTCTATACTGCCAGCAAGACAAGGAGCTCAGAGTGTCCCCTCCCTCTTGTACCATCAATTTCATCTTCACAGTAACCCTTGAGGTAGGTTAGTCAGGTGCTGAGAGAGAGTTAATGACCCAACGATCACTTAGTGAACTTCATGGCCATGTGAGGAGTTAAACCCAAGGTCTCCCTGGTTCCATTTGACACTGACCACAACACCATGCTGGGCTCCGTTATCTTAGTGCTTGATTTCTCTTACCATATTTATTCTGGTGGTTCAGTAGATATGGGGCTGAGCCTGCATATTTACTCCCCAGGATCAATCCTCTGCCAGTTGGGGGTTTAGAGAAAGGTCCAGAATGATGTTATGGTCGATGGTGTCAAAAGCCGCTGAGGGATCCAGCAGAACTAGGAAAGAAGCTCTCACCTTTGTCCCTGGCCCGCCGGAGATCATCGACCAGTGTGACCAAGACAGTTTCAGTCCCATGATGAGGCCTGAAACCCGACTGGAAGGGATCCAAATGGTCCACTTCTTCCAGACGTGCCTGGAGATGTTCAGCAACCACTCGCTCAATCACCTTGCCCAAGAATGGAAGATTTGAGACTAGGAGATAGTTGGCCATATTGGCAGCATTTAAAGATGGTTTTTTAAGAAGTGGTTTGATAACCGCCTCTTTCAGCGGGTCTGGGAAGGCTCCCTCACAGAGAGAAGCATTCACCACCCCGCGAAGCCCATCGCCAAGCCCTTCCCGGCTAGCTTTTATAAGCCAGGATGGGCAAGGATCAAGGAGACAGGTGGTTGGTTTTACTCGTCCAAGCAGCCTGTCCACATCCTCGGAGGTAACAGATTGGAATTGATCCCATGTAACAGGACTAGACAGAACTCTAGCACTCTCCCGCCCCGGCCCTGCTCCCACGGTGGAGAGCATGTAGAGAATGGCTTCCGTTAGCAGGTCAGATGGTTGTAGTGGCCCATTCCTGGAACAAGCAGAGTCTTCTGTGTCCATCTGCAGGTGATAACGTCCCTTGACTCTTCCTTCTTCCCTCAACTCCAGGAACTGCAGAGCCGTCAGTTCTGGTGCCGCCTGCTGGCAGAGGCAGGAGGCACCCTGATCTTTGTTTGGGTGGTGCTGGGCGCCTCATCCCCTGTGAGCCCCAAAGAGGTGCTTCCTTCCCCGCTTCAGCCAGCCCTTGCTGCAGGGCTGGTAGCTGTCAGCTTGGCTCACTGCTTTGGCGACATCAGCGGTGCCCAAGTCAACCCGGCGCTCACGGTGGCCTTCCTCTGTACCCGCAAACTGGATGCTCTGCACGCAGCAAGCTATATCCTGGCCCAGTGCTTGGGCGCCATCTTAGCTTCAGGAGTCTTCTACCTTGTGTTGCCCACCTCAGCCATGGGGCAATTGGTCACCAAGGTGAGTAAGCTACACTCCTTTCTCCCTTCTTCTTTGGGACTCCCCCCACGTGAGGCATCCGCCTTTCAACTTTAACTCTGCCCACTTTAGCCAGGAATACAGTGGTACCTCAGGTTAAGTACTTAATTCATTCCAGAGGTCCGTTCTTAACCTGAAATTGTTCTTAACCTGAAGCACCACTTTAGCTAATGGGGCCTCCTGCTGCCGCCGTGCCCCGGAGCACAATTTCTGTTTTCATCCTGAAGCAAAGTTCTTAACCTGAGGTACTATTTCTGGGCTAGCGGAGTCTGTAACCTGAAGCGTATGTAACCTGAAGCATATGTAACCCGAGGTACCACTGTAGAAATAAAATGCAGTAGCCATATTTTGAAGAGCAAAAAATGAGGACGCAATGGATAAAGTAATTTACAGTTGTTGTTTTTTGTGTGAAAAATCAATAAATAAGATTTACCCAAGAGAAAAAAAGAACATCCTAAGAAAAAGCAGGACATTCCAGGATCAAATAAGAAACTGGGACGACTTCTGTAAATCTGGGACTGTCCTTAGAAAATAGGGACACTTGGAGGGTCTGTGACAGGAATGAGCCAGCTCCCAGCGAAGGTTTGCAGCCAACTGCTGAAAGCAGCCAGGAGCAGAGAAGCTTAGATGTTAGGCAGAGGAGATCCGGCAGCTGCAGACTTCGGCTCTTCGTGACCGTGACGATCTGGTTGATAAGGCAGTAGCTGAGAGCAGGCTAGAACACAGCCAAAGCTCGCAGGAAGTACAAAACGGCGCAAATAGAGACAGCCTCTCAAAAAAGGAAGAGGTTGGAGCTGATCCACTAAGTCCGAAGAGACAGTGAATGGGAGGGCTGCTAGACAGGAAGCAAAACAAGAGACGTAAGGGTCGTAAATTCAATATCTTCTGTCGCCACCAGAAGTTTTCAGAAGGGTCACCTTGAGTAATAATGCCAGAGGCTTTGTTAGAGTCGTCCGGAGCTATCTGTTTGTTTTTGCAAAAAATCCTCCTTTTTAATTACCTACGCTTACTGTGTTATCAAGCTGGGAACCTGGACTCTTGACAGTCTGGGCCTGTGGCGGGTCTTGAATTTAAATGGGTGACCTTAGAAATGTTACATAGGGAGTCCAGCTGAGTGCCATCATCCCTCTCTGGGCAATGAAGGGAACTGCAGCCAAGGAATTACCTGGTACCAACAGGTAGATGATTCTAGAAGAGTTTCCAAGGAAGCGCTGGTGGCTGTTCTGAGCAAATAGGAAGCCTTGCTGGCTGCATGGGACCATTGCTTTCCTCATGCTCCAACTTTGCCACTCCCTGCCTTCAGTTGTTGACTTGCTGACCACATCCCAGCAACCCACTGCCCTCTTATCCCCTCACTTCCCATAGGCTACAAGTGACCCCTTTTTCTGCCAACTGCCTGGTTCTCGTCTCAAACTATCTCTTGAAACAACAGGTCCTTTTGGATTTTCTTCCTACCAACCAGCATCAAAAGCCACTTCGTTTCACACCATTACGGACATTAAATCCACATATATATATATATATATTTAAAATTATTTTCTCTTGTCTTTTAGCTATGCATGTGTATAGCTGTGAAGGAGACAATGCCCGAGTAAATAGTTACATGGCGATAAATAATAATAATAATAATAATAATAATAATAATAATAATAATAATAATTTTTATTTATACCCCGCCCTCCCCAGCCAAGGCCGGGCTCAGGGCGGCTAACAAGCAATAATAAAAACAAGCTGAATAAATACAACTTAAAAACAAAATTAAAACACAACATTAAAATATTGAAACATTAAAATATTAAAATGTAGCCTCATCACAGGAGGAGAAAGGAAAAAGAAAAAAGAAAGAGGGGGAGGGAATCAAATTGGCTCCAAGCCAAAGGCCAGGCGGAACAACTCTTTCTTACAGGCCCTGCGGAAAGAAATCAGATCCTGCAGGGCCCTGGTCTCATGAGGCAGAGCGTTCCACCAGGCCGGAGCCAGTGTTTAAAAGGCCCTGGCTCTGGTTGAAGCTAATCTAACTTCCTTAGGGCCCGGGACCACTAGGGTGTTGCTATTTATGGACCTTGAGGCTCTCCGTGGGGCATACCGGGAGAGGCGGTACCATAGGTAGATAGTAGCCATCTCGAAGTTGTCTCAGATGCAGAACTAAGATAGCAGAAGTTACCATATTGGGAACGTGACTTATAATATTACCCTCCATTTGTGACAGTTTTAAAAGAAATGCACTCTGTTTGCTTTGTGTTTTTTTATGTTGTTATTTGGACTCCGCATCGTGAATGCAAAAAGTATTCTCCCCAATGAAGGGTTTTAAACACATGCAAAGATTACCCAGCTGCCAGGAACATGCTGGGGTCGAACAGCGGCGCATATAGAATTGGTTTTAAATGAAGTCATAGAATTTGGGGGGAGGGGTTCCTCAGAGCCCATCAAGTCCACTCACATGCTGAGAGCAGCAGGAAGACCAGCTGGTTGAAGACATTACACAGTGTACTAACACTTTCAACATAAAAACAGTTCGAACTGCAATATTTCAGGTCAGCAGCGAAGGAAACGCTGGACAGGCCTTGGGAATGGAAGCTTTTTCCACTTTCCAGCTAGCTCTAACCATCTTTGCTGTCGAAGACCATCGGAGGCGTGAGTTGGGTGAGCCGGGAATCTTGGCCATTGGCTTCTCTGTAATTGCAGGAGCACTAGCTGCGGTAAGAGCCTTTGCTTGTGGTTTATAAAGTCCAGATTGATTGAAGGTTTTGTTGCTAGAAGCCTGGGGCCAGCATCACAAGTTGCCCACGACTGAAGGCTGATTTTTAACGTCATTCCCCCACTTCCCCTGGTGTTTCAGATGATAGCATCCCTCCTACTGTTTCATAAGACGCATGGAATGTCAGGTTGAATTACAGTGGCACCTTGGTTGTCGAACTTAATCCGTTCCAGGAGTCTGTTCGGAACCGTTCGAAAACCAAGGCACAGCTTCCGATTGGCTGCAGGAGCTTCCTGCACTCCATTGGAAGCCGCAGAAGCCGCATTGGAAGTTCGGCTTCCAAAAAACGTTTGCAAACCGGAACACTCACTTCCAGGTTTGCAGCGTTCGGGAGCTGATTTTTTTGAGAGCCAAGCCATTCGACAACCAAGATACCACTGTACTTAAACAGAGCAATATCCTAGTCCTAATGACTTCAGAAAACAATATATATACAGTGGAATCTCTACTTACCACCATAATCCGTTCCAGCAGTCCATCCTTTAGGCGAAATGGGTCGCTGATAGAAGTGCCGTTGTGCGCATGTGCAGACGGCAGCAGCCACTTCTGTGCATGCACGAATCACGGCAAACCTGGTATTTACTTCTGGGTTTGCCACGGTCGCGACTTGGATCGTGCCCAAGTAGAGGCGGTCGTAAGTAGAGGTTCTAGTGCAATTTAAAAGATGCTCTATCTGCAAACCTTTGGCCACATTGGCTTTGTAACTGATGTACCCCCCAAAGTACAATCTTATATTCTTTGTATGGCTGGCTATACCCTTCCATGTCAGCCAAGTGATTGTAACTGAAAACTGGAGATTGAAGGAATCATGCAATCTTGGCTGGATAAAGAAAGAGTAAGCTCAGGCCTGAAGCAGGGAATTGCTGTTAACAGCTGCACATACAGCACTGCGTTCAGTCCTGCTGCACAAAGGAGGGCTGACAAATCAGAAAGTATACTAAAACCAACACTGGCACACGCAGAAAAAGTTTGTAAGGAAATATATGCATATTTGCACAATGGATTCAGATCACAGAATGTAGGGGTTCTGGCTGAAGAATCAGGGTTTTTCTTTGTGTTTGTGGTTTGCAGAAACCTTTACTAGTACTTTACTAGTACTAGTACTGTAATTCGGGAGTGAAGTACGTAAATTTAATATTGGGCAACCAAAATGGTCAAAGGCCTGGAAACGATGCCTTATGAGGAACGGCTAAGGGAGCTGGGCATGTTTAGCCTGGAGAAGAGGAGGTTAAGGGGTGATATGATAGCCATGTTCAAATATATAAAAGGATGTCACATAGAGGAGGGAGAAAGGTTTTCTGCTGCTCCAGAGAAGCGGACACGGAGCAATGGATCCAAACTACAAGAAAGAAGATTCCACCTAAACATTAGGAAGAACTTCCTGACAGTAAGAGCTGTTCGACAGTGGAATTTGCTGCCAAGGAGTGTGGTGGAGTCTCCTTCTTTGGAGGTCTTTAAGCAGAGGCTTGACAACCATATGTCAGGAGTGCTCTGATGGTGTTTCCTGCTTGGCAGGGGGTTGGACTCGATGGCCCTTGTGGTCTCTTCCAACTCTATGATTCTATGATTCTATGATTCTAATACCAATGGTTGGGAACAGATTTTGCGACCCTATGGACAGGGGGACTTACTTTTTATATATCTATGTAGCACCTAGCACATATTAAGTCATTTATGAACAATAGATGATGTTCAGTAAGACACACTCTTGGTTGTTTTTGAGATAATGACAACAAACTAATGCACAGAACAATCAGCCCAAAGGAGGGAGATGGACCACCACTGACTATGCCATTATGATATCTCTGCAGGGCACGTTCTCCGGAGGCAGTATGAACCCAGCTCGGTCCCTGGGACCAGCTGTCGTGACAGGAATCTGGGAACATCACTGGGTAAGTGGATGGAGGAGAGCCTTTTGAGAGGCGAGTGGTTCTTTGTCCTCCCCCTTTTCTGACTTCATGTATTTCAGCTGGCCCTCAGTGCTCCAGTTTTTTCCCTTCAAGCTTTTCTGGCTTAGTGTAATTATTTTTCATTTTTTAAATATTCTTTATTGAAAAATAAAAAAATACAGAATTACAAGTGCGCCGAGTAAGATAAGACACACACACACAAAAAGAAGAAACAAGAAATAGCACCCATGTAGAAAACTAAACAGAAAAACAACAAAAAACACATTGTGTGCCTTACAAAAAAAAGGGAGAAATTGTTATTGTAGTTAACAATTGTAGTTAATGTATTTTAGTTGGCCCTCAGTGCTCCTGGTTATTATTATTATTATTATTATTATTATTATTATTATTATTATTATTATTAAAACTGCCTGGTGTGCCAACTTGAATAAAATATTGGTGGGGGCAGGTAAGCCCTGACCCACATAATCGATCACATGATACGACGCACATACTCCATGTGAATGGCAATGCGCATGAACTTGGGGGGAGGCCCCCTCAAATATTTTATTGGAGGGGCTGAAAGTACCTCAAGCCCCTAGGAGTTGGCTCCTGGGAAGGCTGCTTAGGAACCCTGAATGTTGTGATTCCCTGCCTCTCTTCGGATCCCACCAGGTTGATTCAGTCACTTTAAAACTGCCTCCCTTAAGCCATCCTGGTTGATTTCGGGCCTACTTCTCTATCCTCAAGGATGAGACAGGTGCTTTAGGTTGCCTCTTTTGCTCTCTCTCTCCTCCCCTCCCTCCAGGTGTACTGGCTGGGCCCCATCCTTGGTGCAGTCCTTGCTGGTGTCTCCTACGAATTCTTCTTTGCCAACAACGCTTCGCGGGAGAAGCTGGTTGCCTGCTTGACCTGCCGCGACATAGAGATGGTGGAGGCGGCCAGCATGTCTCGTTCTTCCGTCTCCGCCGCTGCCAAGCCGCCTTGCAATGGGGAACACAGCACCGAATAGAAGGCAACGCCTTTCCCTCTCCGGCTTCCTGCTGCTACCCCCATGCAACAAAACTCCCTGCTCTTATCAAGGCTTCCTTTGCCACTTTGTTGTTGTTGTTTAGTCGTTTAGTCGTGTCCGACTCTTCGTGACCCCCTGGACCAGAGCACGCCGGGCACTCCTGTCTTCCACTGCCTCCCGCAGTTTGGTCAAACTCATGCTAGTAGCTTCGAGATCACTGTCCAACCATCTCGTCCTCTGTCATCCCCTTCTCCTTGTGCCCTCCATCTTTCCCAACATCAGGGTCTTTTCCAGGGAGTCTTCTCTTCTCATGAGGTGGCCAAAGTATTGGAGCCTCAGCTTCAGGATCTGTCCTTCCAGTGAGCACTCAGGGCTGATTTCCTTCAGAATGGAGAGGTTTGATCTTCTTGCAGTCCATGGGACTCTCAAGAGTCTCCTGCAACACCATAATTCAAAAGCATCAATTCTTCGGCGATCAGCCTTCTTTATGGTCCAGCTCTCACTTCCATACATCACTACTGGGAAAACCATAGCTTTAACTATACAGAGCTTTGTCGGCAAGGTTTTTGCCACTTTACCCAGCTGCTATCTTCCGTATAGGATCACCTGCGCTCTGGCACTAGGATGGGACTGGAATCTGAACCCCTAAAGATGGCACAGCCTGACATTGGTGGCACAGAGCATGGCCACTGGTTCTGGCCCCAACATAGAGAGTATGGCGGTCTCATAGGCTAACACAAGCAAGAGCTGGAAACCAGGATTTCTGGGTTCTCTTTGGGTAAGATCCAGCGAGCTAGAACATGGTGCTCTGGTTTCTGTGCCCAGGATGATGGACATGGCAGACACGGAAAAGCCTGGAAACCAAGGCTGCTAGGTTCCATTCTACACTCCGTTGGCGACTTCATCATGTAAAACCCTGGGCCAAGAAGTTGACAGAAGACAGATCTGGGTTCATTGGTATATCGCCAGGTGATTCATAGGTAAATCAGCATGGAGTTTGGTGATTCCCAATTGTTTCAACAACAGCAGCAACAAAATGACACCCCTCCCTCTCTCCTCAATTATACTACCAAAGAAAGCTTGGTGCAACTATGTGTGTATTTTTTGTGGTGGTGGTGGGGAGGCCTGTGATTTCTGGTTTTTCTGCTTCTTAAAAAAAAGAAAAACATTTCTGGGATCAGAAGTAAAGGTCTTTTGCTGCACCCTCTGCACACCCTCCAACATTCCTCCGATGAAAATAGGCTCGTACTATTCCATACCCTCTAACATTTCTCCAGTGAAAATACAGTCGTACCTTAGTTCTCAAACAGAATCCATTCCGGAAGTCCGTTTGTCTTCCGAAAATGTTCGAAAACCAAGGCGCGGCTTCCAATTGGCTGCAGGAGCTTCCTGCACTCAATCACAAGCCACAGACGTTGCGTTGGACGTTCGGCTTCCAAAGAACGTTCGCCAACCGGAACACTCGCTTCCTGGTTTGCGGCATTCAGGAGCCAAAACATTCGAGTCACAAGACATTCAAGAGCCAAGGTACAGTACAACTCTAACCAACTGAGCCTGGATAGCTCAGTTGGTTAGACCATGGTGCTGATAACACCAAGGTTGCATGTTCGATCCCTGTATGGACCAGCTGCATATTCCTGCATTGCAGGGGCTTGGATTAGATGATCCTTAGGGTCCCTTCCAGCTCTACAGTTCTGTGATTCTGTGATTCTGTAGGGACGTTCTACCAGGCCCTCCAGCATTTCTCTGATGAAGATAGGGATGTCCTAAGGAAAAGCGGGGATGCGGGTGGCACTGTGGGTTAAACCACAGAGCCTAGGACTTGCCGATCAGAAGGTCGGTGGTTCGAAGCCCCGCAACGGGGTGAGCTCCTGTTGCTTGGTCCCTGCTCCTGCCCACCTAGCAGTTCGAAAGCGTGTCAAAGTGCAAGTAGATAAATAGGTACCGCTCCGCTGGGAAGGTAAACGGCGTTTCTGTGCACTGCTCTGGTTCGCCAGAAGCGGCTTAGTCATGCTGGCCACATGACCCGGAAACTGTACGCCGGCTCCCTCAGCCAATAAAGCGAGATGAGCGCCACAACCCCAGAGTCGGTCATAACTGGACCTAACGGTCAGGGGTCCCCCCTTTAAGGAAAACCGGGACATGCTGGGATCAAATCAGAAACTGGGATGGCTTTTGTAAATCTGGGTCTGTCCCTGGAAAGTAAGGGCAATTGCTGGTGGGTTTGGGGATGCTAGTACAGTAGTACCTCAGGTTAAGTACTTAATTCGTTCCGGAGGTCCGTTCTTAACCTGAAACTGTTCTTAACCTGAAGCACCACTTTAGCTAATGGGGGCCTGCTGCTGCTGCCGCACCGCCGGAGCCCAATTTCTTTTCTCATCCTGAAGCAAAGTTCTTAACCCGAGGTACTATTTCTGGGTTAGCAGAGTGTGTAACCTGAAGCGTATGTAACCTGAAGCATATGTAACCCGAGGTACCACTGTGACAGCAACAACGAAACAGTAGGCGCTGCAAGCTTCAAGGATGCCCATCTCTACCCCAGGCCTGTGTCTACCATTTGCCCCAATATTAGGTGCAGTACTGGAGAGAGCATCTCAGAAGGCCACCACTGTGATGCTCTGTTCTCTTTGCCACATGGGTGGAGTTCAACAACAGGTCTAAGCCAAGGTCCCTCTCTAAACCCGATGCACACAATTGAGCACAGTGAGGAGTGCTATGGAGCGAGAGGGGTCGCATGCCGCCTTCCCTCCCCCTGTGCCTGGAACACGCTGGGCCAGGAAAAGTGCTGACCCAGCAACTCCCATTATCCTCGCCCCTTTCAGGCCTGATCATTTCCCTCCCTCCGGCCCAATCACAGAGCAAGCTGGCAAATCCCCTGGAGCCCAGAGAGAATTAGAGTCCCTTAAACAGATCTGACTAAACCTCGCCTCCAAAATGCTGCGGTGACAAATATCCCAGAGAGGCCTCTTTCTAAGCACAGAGGGGGCCTGGTTTCATCCACATCCACCCCTTTTTTTGCTGAGCGGTTAACCCCTGAAACTCCAGCCACAGGAGTCCTGTCTCCAGCGTTATCTCCTCTGTACAGTTTTGTTTGGTTCCTTAGCATACCCTCCAACATTACTCCGATGAAAATAGGGATGTTCTAAAGAAGAAGAAGAAGAAGAAGAAGAAGAAGAAGAAGAAGAAGAAGGTTGTTGTTGTTGTTGTTGTTATATTATTTATACTCACCCATCTGACTAGGTTGCCCCAGCCATAATGGGCAGCTTCTAACATGGAAAAAAACTCATAGTAAAACATTAAACTTTTTTTTAAAAAAAAAACCTTCCCTATACATGACTGCCTTCGGATGTTTCTACGGGTTGTATAGTTACTTATCTCCTTGGCTCAGGAGTCACATAATTCCATATCCTCCAAAATTTCTCCGATGAAAATAGGGCTTGCCGATCAGAAGGTCGGCGGTTCGAATCCCCATGACGGGGTGAGCGCCCGTTGCTCGGTCCCTGCTCCTGCCAACCTAGCAGTTCGAAAGCACCGCAAAGTGCAAGTAGATAAATAGGTACCGCTCTGGCAGGAAGGTAAACAGCATTTCCATGCGCTGCTCTGGTTCGCCATAAGTGTCTTAGTCATGCTGGGCACATGACCCGGAAGCTGTACGCTGGCTTCCTCGGCCAGTAAAGCACGATGAGCGCCGCAACCTCAGAGTCGGTCACGACTGGACCTAATGGCCAGGGGTCCCTTTACCTTTAAGGAAAAGTAGGACCTTCTGGGATCAAATCAGAAAGCAGGACGGCGTCTGTAAATCCGTCCCTGGAAAATAATGCTTCCCAGCAACTGGTATTCACTCTGGGCGGCTTTCAACATACATAAAAACATAATTCTTCAGTACATAACAATAATAAAACATTAAACATTAAACAAACTTCCCTATACAGGTCTGCCTTCAGACTTCTTCTAAAGGTTGTTCAGTGGAACCTCAGTTTTTGAACGTAATCCATTACGGAAGTCCGTTTGACTTCCGAAACATTCATAAACCGAGGATCAAAGGGCTGTCAGCAAGTTCAATGGGGGAAATTGAGAAACACGTCTTGGAAGCTGTTTGACTTCCAAGGCGTGTTCAAAAACGGAAGCATTCACTTCCATATTTTCAGTGTTTGGCTTCTAAAACGTTCCACTGTATAGTTACTTATCTCCTTGGCTCGGGGGTTGCAAAATGCCCATCAACTTTGGGGGACCATGGCCCTCTCAATATTTTTTTGAAGGGACCTTTGCCCTTAGGAGTTGGCTCCTCTGGTCCACAGCCACTAGGCCATACTGTACCTTGCAGCACAAGTAAACTTAAGAATCCCAGAAGTTTGGCTATAATAGGAGGATCCCCAGGATAAGGTAAGGGGATGTAAATGTGTTTGCTGGGATTAAGGGCTACTGTAGAGCATGGATAGGCAAACTAAGTCCCGGCGGCCGAATCTGGCCCAATTGCCTTCTAAATCCGGCCCACAGACGGTGTGGGAATCAGCATGAGTAGAATGTGTTATTTTATTTAAAATGCATCTCTGGGTTATTTTTGGGGGCATAGGAATTCGTTCATTATTTTTCTTCAAAATATAGTCCGGCCCCCCACAAGCTCAGAGGGACAGTGGACTGGCCGTCTGCTGAAAAAGTTTGCAGACCCCTGCTCTAGAGCCTGGGAGTGATCTGGCTTTGGTTTCAGATGATGGAACCATTATGGGGACTGGAAGGAATGACAGTTCAGCTAAAATTAGGCTGTCATACACACCAGAGGTTTCTTGTTCCTCAGTCTGAAGCCCATGACATGAAAGTGATGGCAGGTTCTCCTGACTGAAGTCAATACAAGTACATTCCCCTCCGCATGAATCGACACATCTCAAATCGACCTTGTGAATGGTCTTGATCTCAACATAGCATAACTTGCTGCAACCTACCTTTTGGAAGGATTTTCTCCCCGAGCAAATGAAAGTACATTTCAAGATGTGCAAATCCAGTGGGAGGGAAATGCCCAACAACATCATCAGAAATTACCGCTCAGAAAATAGGTTTAGACTGCTGCAGAAAACTTTGTTTCCCCACTATGGCTTTTCATTTCCTAGCTGTGTATTTACAGAGCAAGTTACACTGGGGTGGGGAGGGATAAACCTCGCAGCTCTACTAGTGGAATGGCAGTGGTATCGAACACACATGCATGGCTTGGGAAGGGAAAACATGTCACCAAGAAAGACATAAACAGTGTAAAAATGGAGTCCCTGGAAACAGGGAGCCCAGCACAAGAGGATAAGCCAAGGGCATGCCTGTCATTTGCCGCATCTCAACGCACAAGAAACACAGGCAACAAGGCCAAGGGAACCCTGTGGCAAGGCCTAATAAAGCAAAGAAAAACACACAGGGAACACCACTGGTTCAAACGTAAGCAGACACTTTAAAAAAGACATAATTCCAGGCTGCAGCAATAAGCAAGCAAAGGAACCCAGTGGTTAATCTGCAAAGCATGAGCAAACATGCTCAGCAGCAGGGACGGCTCAGTTGGTCTCAAGTTTGTGGGTTCAAGCCCTACACTGGGCAAAAGAGTCCTTCATTGCATGGGATTAGATGACCCTCGTGGTCCCTTCCAACTCTATGATTCTTTGAGGAAGCTTTTGGTTCAAATCCACACCTTGGCTTTCTATTTTTACCCTTCCCCAGTTGCTATGGAACAGGAGATGATCAGAACGCTTGTGGAGACACATGAAGACATCTGTGTATTGGCCAGGAAGGTCCAGGACAACGGAGGGCAGAGAGGGGATGGGGCAAGGAGTGCTTGGCTCTCAAAAGTCAGAAATATCCCCACTCTGGCTATCACCCCCTGGCTGGTGAGGAGTGATGCATCACGTACTGACAGGAGGACACAGGGCCCATGTCACTGCAGAAACCACTACCACACAACACAGTTGGCTGGAGGGAACCCACACTTTTCAACAGGGTCCCTGGCATTACAACCAGGGCCCCAGAGTGGCTGTGAAACATGCATTTGGGAAGCTGAAGATGCGTTGACGGCATCTTAACCACACAAGAAGATGGCAAGGTTGAGAAAGGGTGCGTCGTGGTGTAGTGGTTAAGAGCGGTGGACTCGTAATCTGGTGAACCAGGTTTGATTCCCCGCTCCTCCACATGCAGCTGCTGGCTGACCTTGGGCTAGTCACATTTCTCTGAAGTCTCTCACCCTCACTCACCTCACAGAGTGTTTGTTGTGGGGGAAGAAGGGAAAGGAGATTGTTAGCCGCTTTGAGACTCCTTAAGGGCAGTGAAAGGTTGAATATCAAGTCCAAACTCTTCTTCTTCTGTGGGGCTTGGATAGGATGCTCCTGAAACGAGTTCTTAGCAATGCATCAGATCCAGGATCTACATGTCATTGTAGTCCAGGGATGCACCACTAAGAGTCCCTTAGGGACTATGGGGAAAATACGAAGCAGCCACAGGGGGAAGGATGCAGAGGCAGCAGCCACGGGCATCAGACTGCTGGATTGAGGTGAGCAAGCAGGTGGAGGAGCTGAAGAACAGGTGAGCATGGGCAGCAGGGCGCTGGGCATGCCAGAGCTGTTGGGGACAGGGGACACTGTGCCCAGGATTTGCTGGGCTGGTTTCAATGAACACAGCTGCTCAGAGACATTTGCTGCTCAGTCGCACTGTCAGGAGAGAGCCAGCAATAAATCACACAGTGTAAGTGAAGTTAACTCTTTATTGGAAGAAACAGGAACTGCTCAGGAACTGCTAGGCCTAAACAGCACAGCAACTCTTCTTCGGTAAGTCTTGCCCCTATGAAGCAGTTGTGGAAACTGAAGGTCTCCACCTTCCCGCAGCTGCATAAGTCTCCTCTCCTGGGTCTTTGTTTCTCTCATTTCATACCTCTCCTGGTCCTGTGCATAGCTGTCAACTTACAGATTTGAAAATAAGGGACCAGCAGCCTCGAAAATAAGGGATCAGCAGCCAAAACAAGGGATTTTAGTCAACCAGCTGAAATATGAAGTTAAAAGGGATCAGATAATTTGGGAGAGCAGTGCCGGTTTTTAGCCCTTCGTTTCCAGAGATTGCTGCTCAAGACACCAGCTGATGAAACACTGCAATTAAATAACTACAAGCAGCAACCACTTTTTGCGCAAAATGAAGTCCAAGCTACGAAGATGCTGCTGCAGTTCTGTATCTTTTCTCTCATGCTCCATCTGCAGCTCTCAGTTCCATCAGGCGGGGCAGGAGGAAGGGGGGGGGGGGGAAATAGCGCCCGAAGTAAACCCGCAGATCAGATCATCTATGCTAGTCTACCACTACAAATCTATGGGAGAAGCACTTGCGGTCCTTCTTCCGCTTTCCCCCTCCATGGTTAGCCCTTGGAACACCTGCCCGCGCCTCTGCCTCCTCCTCCTCTCTCTGAACTGCTTTCTCTATGGTTGCCCTCACTCTCCTCTCAAGGCTCCTCAGCAATTCATAGGGCGCGCCAGGCTGCCCATCTCATTCAGGTCCTTCAGCGGTGCAGCCGCAGTATGGCCTAGCGGGAGCGGCGGCGGCGGCAGCAGGCAGAGGGGAGGCCCCAGGCAGAGAAGCTCAGTTTGGCGGCCGCGAGGAGGATGGCGGCGGAAGGGCCTGAGGCTCCCGCCAGTCCCGGCAGGGAGGGGCTCCCGGGGGCCAAGGCTGGTGAGAGGAGGCCGGGGGAGAGGGGCCGGGCAGTCAAGCAACACAGTTGGAGCCTCCCTCCTCCCTGACCGGCAGGGAGGGAGGGAGAGCAGCTGCTTCCTTTGAAACCCGGGAAATTTAAAGGAGATCATCAATAAGGGACAGCAACGGGACACGGCGCTGGGATAAAGGAGTTTCCCGCCAAATAAGGGACGGTTGACAGCTATGGTCCTGTGAGACCACCGGGGAGGGGAGCTTGTTGCAGCAGGAGGGGGAGACACCCTGTCTTCTTTACCAGCCTGATTCATCTCTGCCTCTTGGCCGCTCTCCTCTCTTATTTCTGATTCTGGACTTCTTTCTGCCATGGACTCTCTCTTCTCACTAAACCCTGTTGCCTCTTCAGCTTCGAACACCTCCTCCCAGTCTGCTCCGTCTTCTCCCTCTGACGACTCAAAGTTGTCCCACCACCAATCCCCAGGCTCTGAGCCTTCTTCCCTTGGAGGTTCTCCAGCTGGTCGTCCCCCCCTGCCATTCTTCTGTGTCCAACCAATCCATGACAACCGCCAGCAGGAGACAACCACCACATGCTCCCAGGGCAACTGTTGGACTTGCAAGCACATCCTGATGACATCCTTGCCAAGGGCAGCATCAGTTGGTGCTGGACTGTCTGCTACGTGCAAGGAGACTGGCAGCTCTGTAGGGAACATCTGGCTGCGTGCTGGCCAGTGCTGGGGGAGACTGGGTGGGCCTCTCTCATGATCTGTGCTGCAGAAGGGAATATTTTTGGGGCAGTTTACAGTACATAGGTATGAAAGCGATTTAAATGCAAGTAAGATGCGGGTGGCACTGTGGGTTAAACCACAGAGCCTAGGACTTGCCGATCAGAAGGTCGGCGGTTCGAATCCCCACGACGGGGTGAGCTCCCGTTGCTCAGTCCTAGCTCCTGCCAACCTAGCAGTTTGAAAGCACGTCAAAGTGCAAGTAGATAAATAGGTACCACTCTGGCGGGAAGGTAAACGGCGTTTCCGTGCGCTGCTCTGGTTCTCCAGAAGCAGCTTAGTTATGCTGGCCACATAACCTGGAAGCTGTACGCCGGCTCCCTCGGCCAATAAAGCGAGATGAGTGCCGCAACCCCAGAGTCAGTCACAACTGGACCTAATGGTCAGGGGTCCCTTTACTTTATCTTTACCTTAAGACATTAAACCATAACCAAAGCAACAGAAGATGCAGAAACAAAACTCACTGTACCCCTGGTCCAAAGTTAAAACAGATATTTAAAGAGAGAACATTATTAATATTATTAGTACAGTGGTACCTCAGGTTACAGACGCTTCAGGTTACAGACTCCACTAACCCAGAAATAGTACCTTGGGTTAAGAACTTTGCTTCAGGATGAGAACAGAAATCGCATGGCGGTGGCGCAGTGGCAGCAGGAGGCCCCATTAGCTAAAGTGGTACCTCAGGTTAAGAACAGTTTCAGGTTAAGAACGGACCTCCAGAACGAATTAAGTTCTTAACCTGAGCAACCACTGTATTAATATACTCCCTATACCCACAGGTCTCAGGTGGTTCACAGGTTAAAATTGCAATATAAAAACACAAAATATATAATCAAAAGAAAAACAGAAACAACCACCGCCCAGGTCTTCTGGCAAAGACTCAGGCGGTATAAGCTATTTAAGTTATGCTTGGTGCAGACTGCCTAGCCGTTTGTCAGACGGCAGTGGATCCAACCACCACAGCAGGACGCCATGAACGGATAAGACAAGGAAAAGTTCTTACCAACTGCTTTTTATTCTATATTCACAGAGAGAGGCTTGGAAATGCAGTCTCTTGGAATAATGGCGTTGCCACGAGTGAGTCTCCACCCCCTTCCTCTCTCCCCTCCCTCTCTCCGTTCATGCACCATCACTACGGGTGCTGAGAAATGCCCTCTGCCTCTGAGCTTTCTGCTCTCCTACTTTCAATGCTCTCCGGGTTCTGGGAGGGGGGGTCTGGAATGCTTTCTAAAGACACTGTGTCCGTCAGCTGCCTCCCCTTCTGGTGCTCCTTCTTCTTCCTCCTCTCCCATTATTTCCCCTCGTCTGCCTCTGAGCTGTGATCTCCCTCAAACCCCTGTTGTAATTCTGAACTGTCTTCTTCTCTGGAAGGGTCAGGCTGGGGAGGTGGTCTCCACCATTCCTCCTCTGCCCAGTCCCTGACACCTTTGCCAGCAGAGCTTATCTGCATACTGGATGCAGCACCTCCCTTGTGTGATCTGAAAGGCAAGAATCATAGAGTTGGAAGGGACCCCAAGGGTCATCTAGTCCAATCTCTGGCAATGCAGGAAGAAGAGTGTTAGAGCGATAGAGTGGAAGAAGAAGAAAACAAGTTTTCCACATTTGGTAAAGAAAGTGGGGCATGGAAAATGGCAATAGGGGTTATATGTTGCAGGAAGTGTCATGCCCTCCCCTCTTTTCCACCTGTGTGAGATGCTCTGTTTGGTACCCCAGTTACTGGAAGTGGACGGGAGCTTACCAGCATGGGGGGGGGGGAGGATGGATGTCTCTCCTGTGTGGGAGGGATAGCACTCCTTTCCTGCTGTTGTGAGGGGAGTAATATGGGCCAGACATATGACATATGACAAAGTGTGGCAAGGGAGGCCCTCACAGCACAGGTGTACTTTATAGTGAGGCTGAGGCTTCCGGTTCCGCTCTGCCTTAATGGAGGCAGCCCCCACAGCAGCAGAAAATCATTGGCAAAGGAAGAACAAGGATGATTGAGGGTAATTATCCTTGCAAATTCCTTCCAGGGATGGGGGGAAATGAGCTTCACTTGCAGTTCATCTCGGTACCTGGCTCTCGCTCTGGCATGGAATGCAGGGGGGCAGAGAGGCGCTGAGTGCAAAAGCACATCGCCTGTCAAAAACTCTCCAATGCTGCCATTAAGCAGCAGAGGTTCTCCTGTTAATTAGAGCTTAATTAGACTAAAGTACAGGCACGTGCTAGAAGAGGTGAGATCACAAACTGTCGAACAAACCAACTGCAAGAACTCGAGATAAGATTTAATTCGGTGCAAAAGAAGGTGGGGGGAGGGGAGCCTACGGTTTCTTTATCTAAAGTTTTCTTCTCTACATTCATGATTTGGCAATCCTCCTCTGAAGGTTAGTTCAAATTATATTTGTAAAGGTTCACAATAGAAACTTAGAGCTGACTCTTCCCCATCCTTTATTATTTACGAAGTGAACTGAAAAATGCTAAGAGGACTTGGGATTTAATTTAATTGGAAGTATAATTGCTCATATATCTTCAGTTGGAAGGAAGGATGAAAGGAGTCTATGAACTACCAAGGAATTTATAAGGCACAGTGGCATATTGTACGTTGCCCGCGCCCGAGGCCATGCAGAGGGGTGCTAGGGAGGGAAACAGTTGGAGTACGCATGCGCATTCAAGCATCCGTGTCACCGAGGAGATCGCAGCCGCAGATGTAAGAATAGAAGGAGTCGTTCCGTTGTCTGGAGAGGTCACTTCCTGTATTGCATGGAGATAAAGAACAACACAACTTTTAGAAGGAATCTGAAGGCTTTTTAAGTTTGACATTTTATTATGTTTTTATGTGTGCTGAAAGCCGCCAACAGTAGCTTTGGCAACACAGCCAGATAGATGGGGTATAAATAAAATAAAATATAATATAATATAAAATAAAATTTGAATGGAGCCCAGCAACGGAAGTGCACAGCTGTATTTTTTTTTTAAATAATTTTTATTAACTGGCCAATCACATCAAATTAAATCACATCGCATAAATTCCAAATTACAAAGCCAAATTTTTAAATTTTGTTTGGGGAACCCATACTTCAAGATCCAAAGGGGGATTCAGATCATCTTCTTATTACTGCGTTAATGTCCAAATCAGTCCCAATCAGTCCAGACAAAGTTCATAATTCTATCCAGTCTTATCTTGGTGTTTCCACATCATATCTTGTTCATATAATTTCTATTTTTCCTTTACGATCTCTTCTGTTAGTCTCCTTAAGCCGATAAGCAAAATAATAATCCTGTATGGATTTCCCGTTCCTCCATTAAGTCCAGATGGTTTCCATATATCTCCTTCGTAGATAGCATCGCTCTTTCCATCATAAATTTGGCATTTGTCGCTCTTAAGTCCCACCGAGGAGTTGATCCACGATATATAAACAACTCTATTTCTCTCTTTCTCCTCCCAGACCCAAGAGCTCCAACAATGCCTCCCAAAATGGTGACGGCATTTTTAACTGCGTCATTCCAAAACTCTTAGCTTTCCAGCTTCATCTTGAAACATTGCTTTGGTTCAAAAGTTTATCTCCACACAGCCTTAAATCCACAGCTTAAGTCCTTAGTTTCTGACTCATTAGGGGAGGGGATTCTTGTTAAATCACATAAGAAAAAGGAAGGCAGGTTTTTTCCCCCCTCCCCCCTCAGTCATACCGTATCTTGATGTATCTTCTCATATTTTATTCTTGTCTTGTTATCAGAGATCTCTTCTGTCAGCAGTCTTTACTCCCCCTTTTTCCTTGAAGCATGTGCAATTTATCTCATCCAAATTGTTTCTTTTGAAGATGCTTGCAACTAGCGGCGCGAATCAGGGACGGCGTCCAGGAGTGCCGGAATCCCACAGGAGGGCTTTGTGCCTAGTGCCCCCACCCCCACAAATTCGGGGGTGGTATAGGGCACAGCAGGCAAGGGCCGTCCCCCCCCCCCACAATCCTGGGGGTGTTAAGGAGGCTAATTACCCCCATCATAGCCTCCAAATTACCTCGTGTGGGTCGGAGAGATGTTATTGTCAGCCATCTTCCGATGCGCCACCTAGTGGCCCCCGGAAGTGCACAGCTGTATTGAGGCAGCTCCAGGTGTTGAAATTTTGTGCCCTTAACAATTTTACGTCCAGGGCAACCACCCCTGTGCCCCCTATTCCACACCACTGCTGGTGCAGAGTTGGCAGTGTGCCCAAGTTCCTACTTGTCTCGCCAGAGCCAGTGCCTGCTCTAGTTATCTCCCGCTTGGACTACTGCAATGCGCTCTATGTGGTGCTACCTTTGAAGGTGACCCGGAAACTGCAATTAATCCAGAATGCGGCAGCTGGACTGGTGACTGGGAGTGGCCGCAGGGACCACATAACACTGGCTCCCAGTACGTTTCCGAGCACCATTCAAAGTGTTGGTGCTGACCTTTACAGCCCTAAACGGCCTCAGTCCTGTATACCTGAAGGAGCGTCTCCACCCCCATCATTCAGCCCAGACACTGAGATCCAGCGCCGAGGGCCTTCTGGCGGTTCCCTCATTGCGAGAAGTGAGGTTACAGGGAACGAGACAGAGGGCCTTCTCGGTAGTGGCGCCCACCCTGTGGAACACCCTCCCTTCAGATGTGAAGGAAATAAGCAGCTATCCTATCTTTAAAAGACATCTGAAGGCAGCCCTGTTCGGGGAAGTTTTTAATATTTAATGCTGTACTGTTTTTAACATTTGATTGGGAGCCGCCCAGAGTGGCTGGGGAGACTCAGTCAGATGGGCGGGGTATAAATTATTATTATTATTATTATTATTATTATTATTATTATTATTATTACTTGTGTTGTGAGGTCAGGCTGTATTATGCAAAGTGCTTCCTTTTTGTTCAAAGTGCCCTCATGCCAATGTTCCCAAATGTGCATGACATGACGCCAGGGGCATATTACCTCATGCCAGGCATCCTGCATACAATTTGTGGCCTCCCTGTGTGTGGTTTATATACTGAGGTGTGTGATTAGGTGCTGAGCTGCACTGTATCCTATGCTCTGACATGGCGATGTAGGCTGCATGGCCATTAACATGGGGGTGGCCACTGTGATTACCTCACCCCCAAAGTCAAGAGGAAATCTAGGTCTTGGGCTGGTGTAAAGCTCTCTCACTGACAGTGATGTAGCCATGGCTCGAAGGGGTATAGGATCAAGCCAACCTGGTATTGTCCATATAGTTTTGGACTACATCTGGAGGGCACTAGGTTGCCTTGGACGCGGGTGGCGCTGTGGGTTAAACCGCAGATCCTAGGACTTGCCGATCAGAAGGTCAGTGGTTCAAATCCCCACGACGGGGTGAGCTCCCGTTGCTCGGTCCCTGCTCCTGCCAACCTAGCAGTTTAAAAGCACATCAAAGTGCAAGTAGATAAATAGGTACCACTCCGGCGGGAAGGTAAACAGCGTTTCCGTGCGCTGCTCTGGTTCACCAGAAGCGGCTTAGTCATGCTGGCCACATGACCCGGAAGCTGTACTCTGGCTCCCTCGGGCCAATAAAGCGAGATGAGCGCCGCAACCCCAGAGTCGGTCATGACTAGAGCTAATGGTCAGGGGTCCCTTTACCTTTAGGTTGCCTTAGATCAGGGTTTCCCAGCTGATGTTGGACTACAACTCCCATCATCCCTAGCCAGTAGGACAAGTGGCTATGGATGATGGGAACTGTAGTCCAAAAACTGCTGGAGACCCAAGTTTAGATTAGGCTTAGATTCAGCAAAGTGCTCCTCCCCGTGCCACTCCTTTCCTGCTCATGACTCCGCCCTGTCTTAGCTGTTCCGCCAGTGAATATTCACTGGTGTGTCTCGGGCATTCCTCTCATATATTTTGTGTGTGTGGTGGCGGGACCTTTTGCACTCTGCTGATGCTGCAGGGCTTCTGCTGAATCCTGTAGCTCCTCTATCGATGCATTTTCAGCATAGGATTGCTGCCTCAAATCAGTTAAAAATAGGTATATCACCATATGTTCTTCTTTAAAGTGGCAACGGTTTCCTGGTGTCTAAACAATGCATCCAGGTATATTACGGCTTGGAGAAGAATTTCAAACACACGGCTTGGAGATGAACAAAATCGGAGGTGCATTTCAGACAAATTAAGCGTTGGTTATATCCATATTGACTCAAATGGGAGGTTTATGATTACCTCACCCACTGCAATCCCTGGGATTTAAAAATGCTAAGATTTGATTGGATTACGCAATGTAACAATGCCATTAGCCAGTACGGAGGTAGGATCAGCTAAAAATCCAGTTTTAATATGTGATGAACAAATCACAGAATAAATATTTCAGCCCCAGCGTGGATACAGGTCATACCTACCTTCTGAGAGCTATCTCTTTCTCTTCTTCTTCTGTGACAGAAAGTTGCAGGATTCTTGTTGTGGCAAGAAAAGAACTCAGTCTGGGTATGGGGATCTGAAGGCCAGGGTCTTCCTATGGGGAAATTTGACACCATCAGATCAGGAGCATATCCACAAAGAGACACAGATGTGATTTGACAGCAGTAGTTTCCGAAGGTACGCAGCAGAGATCTGGAAAAAAAATCCGTTAAAATTGTGATGCATTTAGGAAGAGGGTGTAGGCTTTCTTGTACCAGTATAACACAAGCCTGTCTTTCAGTTGTTGAGTGGATGCTACACGGCCTAAAAATGACCTCACCCGATGGCATACTCTTCAGGGATCGTGTTGCTTGGGCAACTTTAACCTACTTTGGCTCCTATGATAGCATTTGTGCAAAAAGATAACCGTCATTCCCTCTCTGCTCCCTCTCTGGCTGTCTCCTTGTGTACCCCTGAGCCTTTTTTATAAGCACCACCGCAGCTTCCCAGGCCAGGCAGGGAAGAGTTAAGAGACCCCAATCAGTTGAACTCCGTTCCCACCTCCTGGGCTGGGCTAGGGAGCCTTATAAAGCTCACAGCCGCAGTAGAAAGCAGTGGGCTTAGGTGGAGCTCAGCAGCAGCAGCAGAGAGGAGCTTGGAGACTGCCCTGCTGCCGCTGCGCACCGCACCTCCACCGCCGTCCTGCCTCACCATGTGGGAGGCGCGTTCCTCCTCCTTCTGGAGGGCTGTCTTTGCCGAGTTCTTCGGCACCATGTTCTATGTCTTTTTCGGCCTGGGGGCCTCGCTACGCTGGGTGGTCGGCCCCCTGAACGTTCTGCTGGTGGCCTTGGCTTTCGGCTTGGTGGCGGCCACTATGGTGCAGTCTCTAGGCCACGTGAGCGGAGCGCACATCAACCCAGCCGTCACCATGGCCTTCCTGCTGGGCTCGCAGCTCTCCCTGTTCCGCGCCGTCTTCTACATGGTTGCCCAGCTGCTGGGAGGAGTGGCCGGCGCAGCCGTGCTTTACGGAGTCACGCCAGCAGCGTTGCGGGGTAACCTGGCACTCAACACGGTAACTGGATCATGCAGAGGGCGTTTGAGGAGGGTGGCACCCTTATAATCTAAACATCCACAAGGTCGTATTGCTGCATGCGAGAGCTCCACTGAAGGATTGCATAGTGGGGGGTTTTTAATTCTGAGTTATTAGGGGCAATCCCAGGGGTGCTAGAAGGAGGAGAGGGATTCTTAACATCTCATAAGGAGTCTTGAGTCCCAAGATCTAGGAAGAATACAATCCACTAGCATAGGGCCTGGAGCCAGACTCTACATGCATTTGTGGGAGATGCAGGAGACATTTGTCTCAGCTGTTATCTTTGATTGACAGCTTGTCAGCTTGACTTTGGCTTCATAACTGGGTGGCACCCAGATGTCAGAAGATGATCTGAATGCATAGCCGTGTGTGTGTGTGTGTGTGTGTGTGTGTGTGTGTGTGTACTGTGAGGGAAGAGAGCAGGATCACAAAGGAATGCGAGACAGGAATATTTGAGGATGATTGTGTAATGAAGACAGCATAGTGGGATTTAATAAGTGTCGGCTTGGGCTATACGTAGGTTTTCCACGCATCAAGCTAACAAACGCCTTTGTGGCTTCTGCCAGCTGGATGAGTGCCATGCATGTGAACTTTGTTAACTGCCAGACACAATGCAGAAGAGCAATCTTGTAGCCAATTGTTTGCATTTAAGAAAAAAAGCCAACTTATCCCTTAGGCGTGAAAAGGCCTGTCATCTGTTGAAGCCCACACCTAACTAATCTGCTGGTTTTATAATGATTCTATCTTTATTTCAAGATCAAGCATAACTTAGCTTCTTGGGAGGATGTCTTGTCGATTGTAGCTCACAAAGAGCCCAATCCTAAATACGTTTACTTAGTCAGAAGTATGTCCCGCTGAGTTAAACAGGATTTGCACTGCGGTAGGTTTTCATAAAATTTAAGCCTGTGCCCGTAATGAACACCTCCCATTGTTTCATGGGCTGTGGGTTGTTCCTCTCAAAACTCCCTCAACCATATGTGATCTGATAGCTCAGTTCATTCTCCTAACAGAACGGTTTAAAGTAAACCCAGAATTACTAGTTGCTTTTTCGGCATCCCGCTGTCTCGGGAGCCAATGGAGGAATGTGGTATATGTTAGGTAATAACCGACTACATGACTTTTCCTTTATGGGGTTGACAGCAGAACTGCCAAACAAGCTGGCAGATGACCATAGCTGAAATTTAAATTTTCCAAATCAATTTTGTATCAAGTAGTCCTTCTCCTTTCTTAAATTTAGATGCTTCCGCCTCAGAGATGTTGGTTTGATGCCAGATGTTCAGATTTGTTGCTCTGCCAGTTGGTGTGATTTAGGCTTCCCTAGAAACATGTCTGGATTGTCAGAATTTACACTTCCTTCAGAAATTATCTGAATCTGTTCTTTTGTTGTTGTTGTTTAGTCATTTAGTCGTGTCCGACTCTTCGTGACCCCAGGGACCAGAGCACGCCAGGCACTCCTGTCTTCTACTGCCTCCCGCAGTTTGGTCAGATTCATGTTTGTAGCTGTGAGAACACTGTCCAACCATCTCGTCCTCTGTCGTCCCCTTCTCCTTGTGCCCTCCATCTTTCCCAACATCAGGGTCTTTTCCAGGGAGTCGTCTCTTCTCATGAGGTGGCCAAAGTATTGGAGCCTCAGCTTCACAATATGTCCTTCCAGTGAGCGCTCAGGGCTGATTTCCTTAAGAATGGAGAGGTTTGATCTTTTTGCAGTCCATGGGACTCTCAAGAGTCTCCTCCAGCACCATAATTCAATCTGTTCTAGGCCAGTCTAAAGGATTTTGGCTCTGGTTTGTTTTTTTTTAATGCGGTGCTTCACAGCTTCAGCTGGAGACATTTGATTCAGGTAGGGCTGGGATGAAGTTTGGGATAACTAAGCTAAAGACGTCAAGAACTGGTAATTATGCTTAAAATAGGCTAGCTTAAATTTTTGTCCACTCAAAGAAAGCAAAAGCATCTACAGCAACAAAGATAAAGAGATGAGTCTAGGGATTTAAGATCTACCAAAAAACCCCATAAAGTAAGAGTGTGTATACAAACAAACAATTAACATTTGCAGAGCATTTTTTCTCCACTAGGTTGAACCTACCTTCCCCCAAGCTTTGTTGCATGAAGGTCAGACATAAATTCCTAATGGAGATGCAGTCATGATTTCAAATTCCCCTTTTCTCCAGGGAGGCTGCTGGTTGTTTAAAAGAAATAGAATGTTTATCCAAACACTTTTTGGGTGTGTTGAAGGAGAAATAGCAGATTCAGCGCTGGCACCTAGAGCCTGGGGCAACTGCTAGGCAGGGATCACCACTAACACCCCCCCCTCAGGGGACGATGGGTGGGGCAAAACACTTTATTTTTCATGGTCCTGTATGGTCAGTGGCACCAAGTGCCTAACTCTAGCTGCCATTTAAATTTTCCACAATGTCCCTGGTGGACATGATGGAAAAATAAAACCAAGGTCCAACCCAGGCTTGACAGATAATTCAAAGCAGTCCTAGCCTTCTTAGCTAGGGCAGGGGGGCAGGGAATTGTGCTTGTGGGTTTAATTAAGTGCCCCCTTACCACCACCCCTGCAAATAATTCAAGGATGGAGGATGATGAGAAAATTGAAGAGAGCTACTGTGGTACCTCGGGTTACAGATGCTTCAGGTGACAGATGCTTCAGGTTACAGACTCCACTAACCCAGAAATAGTACCTCGGGTTAAGAACTTTGCTTCAGGATGACAACAGAAATCGCATGGCGGTGGCGCAGTGGCAGCGGGAGGCCCCATTAGCTAAAGTGGTACCTCAGGTTAAGAACAGTTTCAGGTTAAGAACGGACCTCCGGAACAAATTAAGTACAGTGGTACCTCGGGTTACATACACTTCAGGTTACAGACTCCACTAACCCAGAAATAGTACCTTGGGTTAAGAACTTTGCTTCAGAAATCGCATGGCAGCAGCGGGAGGCCCCATTAGCTAAAGTGGTGCCTCAGGTTAAGAACAGTTTCAGGTTAAGAACGGACCTCCAGAACGAATTAAGTTCTTAACCTGAGGTACCACTGTATTTAGGCTTATGTCGCCCTTAGCCTAAGTCCAAGCAGGCAGCAAGGTGGGGGTGGGGTGGGGTGGTAAAAAGAGAAACAAAAACGGGGGGTGGGGGTGTTTTCTCTCTTTTGGCTCTGCCACTTGCCACTTGTTTTGGGCTCTGGTTTCTGCAGATGGCTTTGGTTTTCCCCTGACAGATCACAGGAGGAAAAGTTCCCAATTCCTGCTGCAGCACATAGCTTGGCACACTTGCTAAATTAATTTCAAGGGAGGCAGTGTGGTGCAGTGGTTGGACCAGAACCTATTATCACTCGAGCCACAAAGCTCAGGAGATAACACTTGCTTGCAGCCACCCTCTCTCCTCTTCTTTTTTCTTTTTTCTTTCTTTGTCTTTATCTTTGTCTTTTTATTATTAGCAAAATCATACATACGTAACCGATAAACACATAAAAAGAAGAGAAGAAGAAAAAGAAGGGGGGAGAAAAAAGAAAAATTAAAAAGAAAATAAAGAAAAAAATAACGATATCAAAATGACATCTTAAACAATAAGAATACCTATCTACTGATAAGTACTGTTGAATATAATTCAAACCTATATTGATATTTATTGTATATTCTAACCTTCAGTTTGGATTGAATCCCTTTACCATTTATTATGTTATTGACTTCCTTCTGCCTCTTTACGGTTTTGGTTCAATTTTTCCTGTTTTATACCCCGTGTTTAATTATTTATCCTCATCTTGGAATGAATAAAAGATATTTCCCTATTTGCAGAGTTATTCAAAGCACAGCCAAGTCTTAATATTGGAACCTTGTTTCATCAAATACTTGTTAAAACATTCCCATTCTTTTTTAACTTTGTCTGTTGATTTATTTCTTATTGACTCTGTAATTTTCGCGAGTTCCAAGTACTCGCATATTTTTAGCTGCCATTCCTCTCTTGATGAAATATCCGCTCTCTCTCTTCTTAGTCTATCCCATAGAGTGGAGATTAGTCTGAACTTCTTGGAATAAGATGGAATATATACAGTGGTACCTCGGGTTAAGTACTTAATTCGTTCTGGAGGTCCGTTCTTAACCTGAAACTGTTCTTAACCTGAAGCATCACTTTAGCTAATGGGGCCTCCTGCTGCTGCTGTGCCGCCGGAGCACGATTTCTGTTCTCATTCTGAAGCAAAGTTCTTAACCTGAAGCACTATTTCTGGGTTAGCGGAGTCTGTAACCTGAAGCGTATGTAACCCGAGGTACCACTGTAATATAATATCACTCTTTGTCCAAGGGCATTCTTATCTGATCCCTGCTTCTTCCACACAGTGGTCTCAATTTGCATAGGCTGTTTTATAGTGGGGTGTCAGGGAACTGCCATCGGCTCAGAGGCGAGAGGTGAAAGGGCAGCTGGGTTACAGGGAGCCTCCAAAGATCGTGAGAAGCAGCACTTCCTCCACGGAGGAGGGAAGCCCCGCCTCTAGTGGGGAAGGGATGCAGGGCTCGGAGGATGCAAGAGAGAGCCAAGACACTGTGCATGAGCAAAGCGGGGGGGAGGCAGGTCCCCCTTTAGCCACACCCTCTCTGTGCAGTAGGTTTACTGTCAGGGACTCAGGAGCAGGAGCACTGGGGAAAGAGGAAATGGAGAGCGAAGGGGAAGAATCCGAGGGCAGCGTAGGGGAGTATGACAGTGGCCCGAGAGATTCCATGAGCTTCTCCAGCGAATCAGAAGATTCCCAGAAGGGGGCGCCGATGGTCAGGGCAAGGGGGGTCCCAGGGGGGACGCACCAGAAACAAGGAGCCAGAGGGGAACCCCAAAGCAGCAGTGGGGGATCGGGACCAGTTTCCCCACCAGAGCGTAGTGGGGAGGAAGAGTCACATGTGTCAGGGCCAGCTTCTCCTCCAGCGGGGAGAGAGAGTGAGTCAGGGCTGACCACGCCTCCAACGGAGGGGAGGTCAGTTGCAGCTAGCCCCCCCAGAGGGGGAAGCAGTGACAGCAGCAGCAGTGAAACGGTCAGGAGAAAAGTTACCGGCTGGGTGCGCGCGCCAAGTTCAAATGTACAGGCGCGGGGAACAGCAGGAGACCCGGATGGGGAACCAGCTCCTAAAGCCTACCGGAGGGAGGGGGAAGGCTCAGGGGACTCAGCGTCAGAAGAGTCTAGAAAGGGCGAGACCCCAACGGCCAGGCGGAACCAGAGGCGGAAGGAACAGAGGAAGAGGTGGAGTAAGGCTAGAGTCTTAAATTGGTGTCTGGGGGGAGGAGACTCAGACGGAGCATCAGCGGTCTGACAGTTGAGACGTAGAGCTGCGCGCTGCGGCTCTGGAAGTGAAACTGAACTTCAATAAAGACTTTTGTACTTAACAACGAAGCAGCGTTGGTCCTTTGTGAGCTGGGACCTTGGGTAGCTCTGACATTTACGCATAGAGAGGGGAGGCATTGGATGGGGGTCAAGAGACTACTCTGCTGGGGAAAGTTCAAGGACCGCCCACTCTCAGATTCTGCTAGTGACTGAGCAAGACATGGAATTGAGACGTTCTGCACTGTAAATGTTTTTGCAGCAATAATAAACCCTTTGAAAAGACCAGTGGGGATCTTGCCTGTTCGCTCTCGAGCAACCACGCCGGTAGGCATAACATGGGGGGGGGTGTTGTTAGAAGTTTGTGGGTGCCAGACTCCCCTGTGGGTGCCAGACTCCCTGTGCTATGAGTTTCAGGCTCCCTCATGTTATTAGTTTCTGGGTGCCAGACACTGAACCTCTGGATTCAGCAATTGTTAAAATATTAAGCCAGGCTAGTTTCCCAATGAGGAAATTGCCTGTGGTGATGGGCCATTAGGAAAGCTCTGTGCCAGATGGCAAATAGGAAGGGGCCCTCCCTCAACTCAGAGTTAGTTAGAAGACAAAAGCCAAAGTTTAGAGGCTTTAGAGTTGGCCGGGGTGTGACCTGGAGGATAAAGGTTGCAGTCTGGTAAAGGCGGCAAGCTGGAAAACCATGGCTAATTTCTGTCCTGAAGCCACAGCTGCAGCTATTGGGAGAAGCAAGACCCACTTGGGGTGCCAATACTATGAACCCCTCCATCATAGGCGCAGGTTGTATATATGTGTAAATAAACCATATATCATAAAGACACCACAGTCTTCTCTGTGCCTCATTTCCCAAAGGAAACACAGACCCTGGGTAAACATGCCTGGAACCCCTGGAATCTTGCATCACTCAGAAATTGGGGTGGCATGCAGCAATATTGTCCTACTTTTGTGAGGGTATGAAGGGCTGGTGGTCAAATTAGATGGCCTTTTTGGGGGGTACCCACCAGCTGAATTATTCTGTATTTGCCTAGGGTGTTAAACCTAACCCAGAGTTATTCATACAGCCCTTGAAGAGTAAAAGCATATCATCATTAATGCATTTTAAGCAAGTAAAATAGTGTCTTAAACTATGTGGACTCTCACACTAATTGGAGTCTGAAGCTGAGAGACAGTGTCATGACTTGGACCTTTGCTTGGGCTTATGGTATACAGTGGTACCTCAGGTTACATACGCTTCAGGTTACAGACTCCGCTAACCCAGAAATATTACCTCGGGTTAAGTACTTTGCTTCAGGATGAGAGCAGAAATCGTGCTCCAGCGGCGCGGCAGCAGCAGGAGGCCCAATTAGCTAAAGTACGGACCTCCGGAACAAATTAAGTACTTAACCTGAGGTACCACTGTATACCTGAGACTTGTTGGGTAGGATTCTGTCACCACTCAGTTCTGGAAGGAACTGGAGAGAGACCAGCCACACTTATGAATGAGACTGGCATGTCTTTATATCAGTAGACCAGATCAAGTCAGTAATATTCCCTGGTACCCGCAAAGGCTTCCTGCTCACACTCGCTCATAAGTCTGAGCACGCCAGCGACTCTGTTCAGGCTTCCTGGTGCTTTTTTTAACCTACTTTTCTCCCTTACCTCCCTTCACTTCAGTTGCCTCGGTCAACTCCTTGCACCACTGGCACCAAGTCTGACAGACCGACCTCCGCATTGCCACCTGGTAAATGCTTTGCCCAAATCTCTACATCCAACTTTTGATGAGCTCCATAAATATTTGCTAGGCATGGAAAAGATGCCGTGAGAGTTGCCTTCAGTATTGTAAACGGCAAAGTTCTGGACGCCATGTCAATAAGCTTATTGTATGATCAGAACAGTAGCAGAGGAAGGAATGAGGTGTGGGCTTCTGTCGTTTCCTCATGGATCTGTCCTCCTTTGTGTCTCCCTGATTTCAGATACACCCCAGTGTAAACGTAAGCCAAGCTACAGTCGTGGAGATCTTCCTGACCTTACAGTTTGTCCTCTGCATCTTCGCCACCTATGACGAGAGACGTAACGGGCGCATGGGATCTGTAGCATTGGCTGTGGGATTCTCCCTCACTCTTGGACACCTCTTTGGGGTAATGACTCTGTGCAAGGTGCACAGGTGTGGTACCAGATGTAGCCTATTTGCACAGCAAGACAGGGCCAGATTACCTTCATATTAGCCATGCGTACTTCTATCTTGGTTCTGTGAACAGCCCCACACGTAGCGCTGTGCTGCCCTCCCCCATAGCTTTCAACTTACAGATTTGAAAATAAGGGACCAGCAGCCTCGAAAATAAGGGATCAGCAGGCAAAATAAGGGATTTTGCTTAGTTTATGAGTTCCATCGGCCCTTCCCCACCCGAGAGGGAGGGGGAGAGACTCTCGCCCACACCGCCCGCAAGCCCGGCATGAGGTGGTTGCGGCACCGCAGTGGCCGCTGAAGCGCCACCCTTCTGCGTCCCTCCCCATCCCATCCCCTCCTCTTCCTCCTCCCTCAGACCGCCGCCGCCTCCGGCTTCCCCTGGCAGTGCGGTGGAATCCTCGCAAGAGAGGGGCTGCCTGCCCGCCGCCACCCGTCTCCTCACGACGTGCCCCTGAGGGGGAAAATGGAGAGACGGAGATGCGGCAGCTCGTGCGCTCGCTCTCTCGAGGTGGAGGACCCCGAGCCGCTGCTTCCCTCCCGAGCCGGGCGAGCATGAAACCCGGGAAATTTAAGGGACATCATCAATCCGGGACAGCAGTGGGACACGGCACTGGGATAAGGGAGTTTCCCGCCAAATAAGGGACGATTGACAGCTATGCCCTCCCCATGCTTTAGCACAAACTCACTTTTCCATCAGTTTGCAATGCAACAGATCATGTTGGCTCCCTTGCTGTCGAGATTCCGGGGGCCTTTTCGCATGTGATCAAAAGGATTTCCCAATTTCGGAGTGGCCATATATGGGAGTACAAATAGAGCAATACTGTGACATTCAGAGTGAATCACAGCTGCTGGAAAAAGGGAAATATTATGGTGTTTGTCGACCGTCCATATCACTGCATTTTAGCAGAGGATGTGACAGAAAGCTACGGGATCATATAGAAATCCCACCAAGCCTTTAGCTGGAATGGGGAATAAATTCAATTCGATTCACATTTAAAGGCAAACACACATGATCTGCACTTTCTAAAATAATATGAAAACTGAAATGTAGCCATTCTTCAAAATGTGCAGTTCTCATAATTTTGCAATGAAGTTCTCTTTCCTAGTAATGTGTACAAATATGTATATCCTGGGGGTAGTGTTTGCATTGAAATGTACACACTAGTGAAAAAAAAACCATACAAAATGGCATTATATTCAGGAAACTTGCTTTGCAAAAATGTCTGCGTTGGACAAAATTTGCACTAAAATGTGGACAAAGTTCATTGAAGACACTAAAACCAACCAACCAGAAACTGATGTGCAAGAACTGACTTAAAGACTAAGAAAATGAGACACTGAAATTGACAGCTTGGTGCGGAGTCAGCCTTTAGAAAAGAAATTGGACCTGCTTGGGGTCCAGGGACATGGGGGTGCCTTATATACAGGGGGGAAACAGTTTCTCCATTCTAACCTTACTGTCTTGCAGATGTACTTCACAGGAGCTGGCATGAATCCTGCCCGATCCTTTGCCCCTGCTGTCATCACCCGCAATTTCACCAACCACTGGGTAAGGAGAGGGTTTGGGGGTAAGAAAGCAGGCTTATTCCTAATCAGGTGTGTAACAACATATCAAGCTAAGGGTTGCGGAGAAAGTTCTGAGCTGTTCAGGCCAGATTCCTCCAAGGCTTTATTTCACATATTCTAAAGACACCCCTCTTACCCAGCCAGATGGGCGGGGTGTGAATAAATAACTATATTATATTATTATTATTATTATTATTATTATTATTATTATTATTAAACCTCTCCCTGAAAATTCATCCTTCACAAAGGCAGTGCTGAGCAGTAGTAGATCTCTGCAGATGCAAAGCTTAGATTGGAGACGAGTTCAATTATTGTGTCTGGTTCAAAGGAGTATTTGGGTCAATGCACCCTAGAACTCTGTGTCACCCCAGATAAAATGAAGATAACCCAAACAGAAGATTCCCATGTCAATACCTTCATAGGGGAGCAGGTTATGGTGCCCCATGAATAATTTTAAACACAGTTGCCAATACTTAAAATAATACAAAGCTCTGAAGTGTCTGCCCTTAGTCTGTGCCAACTTTGTACCAGCTATTTTTCCTGGTTATATGCACTAATTAGGAGGACATCCTGGAATAGCTGGTGCAGCCCTAAACTAATATTGGGTGGTATCCATCATGTTTGTTCCTTCAAGGTTTCTGGAGAACTTGAAATAATTATTCTGCGTCTCTTTGCACATGTATATTAGACCCAAGAGCAATAATCCCAGGACCAGGAGGTACAAATAGAGGAGAAAGGAATTTGCCAACAGTATTGGTGCAGACACTTCCTTAGGAGAGAGACAGGCAATAATTCTTAAGAGAGTTGACATGATATATACATTGTTATGAGGAAAAAAACCTGCTCCTTTTCTCTTATGGGGTACCCAAGAGGCCATACAGAGTCCTTTTGTAGGTTCTCTATCGGTAGGAGAAAATAACAGAGACCAACCAGAGAATATTGAGAAGCAAAGCAGCTAGTAAGCCTGATATTTAATTAAAGCAGTTGAAACAGCAGTTGAAACAGCAGTTGAAAGAGGGGGGGGAGGGACCCTCAGCCATGTGCGTAAGCCCTTATATAGACATTTTAAATTGCCCGCTCTGGAGTCCAAGACCACCCCCAGAAACATCATACATATATCACAGAAGGGGTGTGGCCAAAAACCACCCCCTTAATACATCAGAGAAGGGGCGGAAATCTGGGTGTGTTGTTTCTTCCTGTCTGCCAGGTTACCTGATTGGATTACCCAGGCATCCTGGCCACTCTTTTGTTATGATAACTACTCAATTCCTGAACCCAGGTCACAAGTCACAGGTTCACACCCTATTCATATCTTAAATGTGCCCTTAAGACAGGATTTGTGAAAGAGACATTGGGGAGATTTCTCGTTTCCCTCAACCTTGCAGAGAAATATTTGAGGTCATTTTGGGAGAGAGAAAATGGTTTCAGGACTTTTCTGTGGGCTTCAGACATGTGGCTTACACATTTGTATGTGTTTGCTTGGTACATTTATGAACATCTCTGAAATAAACTAGGAGTCGAGAGTGGATTTCATGCTCTTTATTTATTCAGCTCATAGTGGTGAGGAGGAACGGAAGTTCCCCCAGAATGTCTGCTTTATATACATTATTTACACAGTGGGCCCCACGTGATTGGCTAATTCCGGGATTCACCTGTGGGCCAATCAGGTTGCAGATTCACTTCCACCTGGAGCTGGATTGGGTGGCTCCTGTGGACCAATCAGACTGCTGCATTCTGAATCCTATTGTTCTAGAACTATTCAGACTGCTGCATTTTGGATCCTATTCAACTCAGTACATACCAATCTATTTTATATATATAAGACCTTCAAATTCTTATAACAACATGCACCCTGTTCATTTGCCTCATGGTCACCTCTGCTATGGAAACAATGTGGGTTGCTAATATTCTCTACTTTAGAGACTGTGAGGTCATTCTTTTTGAATACACACCAATGTAAAAGTTCCTTTTGTGTAATAAACTAGCACAGCAAGTGAAACTGTTTTGTTTTGTTTCCCACACACAATCCTTCTGAAATTTGAAGTGGTATTGCTTCCAAACTCCACCACCTTGCTCTGCCAGCTTCGTAACTGTTATGTACTGAAGTTCTCACCCTGGGCCAGCAGGGGGATACTGTAGATAGTTCAGCAGCTTCCGAGGCTACGGCCTCCTCAATGGCTTTCTGCAGCATGAGGTCTGGCTTGGTGAGGAGACACCGTTGCAGACGGATGTCTCGGACCCCACAGACGGTTTGATTCATCAGGGTATCGTCTAAGTCTCGGAACTCACAGTGCATTGCAGCCTGTCGGAGAGCGGTGGTGTAGTTGTTGATTGACTCCCCCTCTCCCTGGTTCCGATGGTAGAACGCATGGCGGGCAGCAATCTTGGATGGCTTTGGCGCGTAGTGGTTGCGGAGCTTCTCTTTAATCATGTCCCATGGTGCTGCCTGGACTGCTACAGGTGCAACCAATGCTCGGGCCGTCTCAAGCACCTCAGGCCCACAGAGGCTGAGGAATAGGCCCCGCTTCTGCTCCTGTGATACTTCCGTCAGCTTGTTGGCTTGGAGGTAGCAGTCGAACCAAGCGAGGTAGGAGTCCCATGATTCAGAGGCTGGGGCAAACGGCAGTAGAGGCACGAGTGAAGCCATGGTTCCGATGCCGACGTGGAGGCGATGGATGGAACACTGTGCTCTAGCCAGCTCTGAATTGGTTCTGCTCCGTGATTTCGCTCAGTGTTTCAGCTCAGTGATTCAGCTCAGCTCAGAGAGTGGCCGCATCTGGCTGTGCTCTGGTGTCCATCAATCCCATCCTCGTCGCCAGTGTTAAGTTGTGGGTGAACATATCAGACGACACAGCGATTCTGCAAACAGCTCTTGTTTATTCACAGGCCAGAACAGAACTGAACTGAAGGGTTCAGCCAGCCTGCTTATATAGAGCTCCAGTACAACGTAACTGTAACAACTTTCTGTAACTATCCAATCACTGAACGTCACTTTCGATCCCTTATTTGCATATGTGGACCTGAACTATCTACAGTATCCCCCTGCTGGCCCAGGGTGGGAACTTCAGTACATAATAGTAACTGAAGCTCAAGAAGAGTTGTAAGTCTCACCGCTCCTCCTTTCTCTGTGCTTCCTCCTCTACTTTCTAGGTGTATTGGGTTGGACCAATCGTTGGCGGTGTGATGGGCGGCTTCCTCTACGACTTCATCCTCTTCCCCCGGATGCGCGGGGTCAAAGAGCGTATGTCTGTCCTCAAAGGCGACCGGCCAGCTGAGACCAGCGCCCCGCCAGAGCCTCCCGGGGAACCCGTTGAGCTGAAGACGCAAGCGCTATAAGCAGTGACCTTAGGGTGACAAAACCACAGCACACACACACACCCCTCCTCTGGGGATAGAGGGGGCAGAAACCACTGGCCCAGTATACAGACTGTTATTGCTCCTGGCCAGTAGGAAGCGGTGCCTTAGGAGACACAGATCCGAAGGGACAGTTTGTTATCCAGTCTCTCTCTCTCTTTCTCTCTCTTTTCAAACAAACGGGACGATGGAATGGGGAGAGCGGGTGGGTGGGGGAGATGGTGTCATTGCCTGATTTTTAAACACTTTCTTTTGCGGTGAGAAATCTTGAAAAAACGGCTTTAGGGGGAAAGGTGTAGGAGAACAATTCCTCCTGATCTCCCTGTTTGAATTCCTGCAAAACTCCAGAGTTGCTTCTATGTGTGTGTGTGCGTGTAACTGGACATGTGGAGTCCTTGCCACTTAGTGCTGGGTGTATGCATGAATGAGTGTGTGTGTGTGTGTGTACATATAAATATATATATATATATATATATATATATATATATATATATATATATAGGAAGGCATTGAACAACATCTATTCCCTTCACATCTCTCCATTTAAGGCCCCCACTGTGTTCCACTGCTAACTTCCTTGGAGACAGTTCATCTAGCGTAGGATTGAGAGTCCAATTCAGGCTCCTTTGTGCTTTGTCACAGCCTTCTTTCACTTCCCTCCCTGCTCTGATCTGGTCCCTATCTCATCTCTGTGGGTTTATGCCAGCAAGGGATTAGGGAAGGGAAGTAGCAGGTGAAAGGGAGAGAGCAGAGGCCAAGAAGCAGTGTTTTGACCACCCTGTGGGATCATGGCTGAGGTGACATTTGAACCAGAGATGTCCCAGTTCATACTCTCAGCCATTGTACAGCTTCCCCTCTCTGACATCTCCCTCCGTTGCTGCTTCCAGACATTTTGGGAGGAAGTGTGGACAAAAGGCATCCTGCAGGTTGTATGTTGCCTGCTTCCGGTTCTGGGTATTTTACACTGATCTTCCTGGCTTTGTTGATCTTCAAGCAACAAGAGACGGAAGGTTCTCCACTGTGTATGCTTGGTTCTGTGTACTCTTTATCTATATAAACAGTGCGCTATAAGCACTCAGGCATGTTCATCAAAGGCGAAGGACATGGCTGGAATTGCAAGACCCTGCTTTGAAAGCAACTTTGAAAATCCTGCATTTTCTGTTCTCCATGCGCAGTCGCTTTTGACATCATTTCACGTCCCTTTCCTCATCTTCTTACAAGGAGACTGTATGCCATCTTACCTTGGTCATGGTATCCCCTGAGATTTCTGCTTAGAGAGTGAAAGCATTTACATATATATAAAAGGCATGAAGGCTTCCTTTAATTTAAAAAATGAAAGCATTGCCCAAAATATGTAGCATATATTCTGATCAAAATAAAAATTAATACATAATAAGATGAGGGCAAATAACAAACTCAAAAGATGCCAGTTTCAGACAGCTCACACCTGAGAATCCTCAAGTTGCAAATTCAGTTTATGCCTTGAGAATTAATTAAGTTTCTGCAAGTTGGGGGGGGGGGAACGACTCGTGGAATTATCTTTAGTGGTGCTATGCTTTGCGCAGGCAGAAGCTTCCACCTTCTCCGTAGCTGAGCACAATGTGAGACTTCCGCCATGACTCGGGAGGTGGATGGGTAGTTTCTTGATCTTAAACAACTTGGGTCTCAGATCAAAACAAACAAAAAAAAATTTTTTCCTTCCAGTAGCACCTTAAAGACCAACTAAGTTAGTTCTTGGTATGAGCTTTCGTGTGCATGCACACTTCTTCAGATACACTGAAACAGAAGTTGCCAGATCCTTCTATATAGTGAGAAGGTGGGGAGGGGTATTACTCAGAAGGGTGGTGGGAATGGGTGATTGGCAGATAGCTGTGATGAGCCTGTTGACGACTCTTAACGACTGCAATAGGTCTTACAGGAAAAAGCAATGGGTGAGAAGGTGAAAAATGGCTTTGTCAAGATGGCTTTGGGTCTCAGATGAATTGGTTGAAAGCCTTAAAATATATATATAATTATGAAATACAGAGAAGAACAAGCCTCGCTGAAGGGAATCAGCATGGTTTTTAAAAAGGAAAGTCCTGTCTTGACAAGCTTTTCGAATTCTTAAAAATATCAACAAATGTGTGGATGGGGGCAATCTGATAGAGACATTAGTGTTACAAAAAAAAAAAACAAAAAACCCCCACCATTTGCTGAAGGCCCTCACCAACTGATCCTGAGAAAATTTAGCCGTCATGGTATAAGACTGCCTTTGTCAACCGGGTACCCTCCAGATGTTATTATTATTTACTGAAGTTATATACCACCTTATACCCGAAGGTCTCACGGTGGTTCATAGAACAAGATCAACATATAAAACCACAATATATATAATCAAAATAAAACAACCCAATAACACCCCCTCAAAAAGAGCCACATTTTACAAGGGCATAGGATGTTATTGGACTAACTCCCATCAGCCTTAGCTAGCAACATCTGGATGGCACAAGGTTGGCAAAGGCTGGTATAAGAGGACTAGAGGATTAGAAGGTAAGGATATATTGATTTCCCCCCACAATGGAGGGAAGTAACCCATAGAATCCCTCAAGGACCGGTGCTATAGAACATAAACCATTCAGAGTCAGGATAAGCCATTTATAGACTGCATTAAATTACTAGTACAGTAGCAGTAATGATCCAGCACAATTTCTCCAAACTGGGTGAGTGGGCACCATAGTGCAAATGAGATTTAAGGTAAGTAAAGCAATGCACACTGGGACCAAAATATCCCAACTTGACATATACACTGATGGGATGTCTTTTACTTTACAAATAAAGACCTTGGGGTTGTGATGGACAGCTCAATTAAAGTTTCACTAATGGCTTATATACACTTTGCTTTCCTTCGCTCTTTCCACGATTTAAAGCTCTGTGTCCATGTGACCTTTTGTTGTTGTTGTTCCAGAGCCTGTGAAAACCTGCTCTTTAAAGCTGAATTGATGTTTGCTCTGATTCAGGTTTAAAGAGCAGGTTTTCGTAGGGAAAGCTCAGGATGAAGAAGGAGGGGCATTCGGACACAAAGCTTTTAGGGAAGTGTGGATAAGCACTAAATGTGCAGCAATAGTTGGAGGAAAAACAAATCAGGACATAAATTTAAAATAAAACTGCTGGTCTCGGAATGCCAATGATATAAAACCAATAGTGTAGTGCATTTAGAACGCTGTGTACAGTTTTGGCGTACCATCTCAAAAAGGAAAGAACAGAACAGGAAAAAGTAAAAAAAAAGGGGGGGGACAACAAGAATTGTCAAAAGGTTGACGCCTCTTCCTTAATCATTTGTAGCTTTTTAGTTCAGCAAAAAAAGCCATGGGGATGGGGAAGACATGACAGAGGCTTATAAACTCACGAATTGTGTAAAGAAAGGGGACGAGGGGGAAAATATTCCTCCTAATAGTATCTCAGTTGATTGGGAGTAAATTCAGGGTGGACAAAATGAAGGAACTTATTCACACAATATGGTCAGTTGTGGAATTGGATGGTCACTGGCTTGGTGGTTTTAGAAGAAATTGAGTCAACAGGCACAGAGAGTAGGTCTCTCAATGGGTATTAACTATTCTAATTAAATGGAACTTCCCTGTTCAGAGAGGTAGTTTATCTGAATGTCAGTTGTTGTTCTCTGGGCGTCTTTATTTATTTATTTTAAGGGAGGGGGTCATTGCTGCCTTCATTTCTAGCTTGTGGGCTTCTGAGACGCTTCTGACAAATGCATGTGGGGAAAAGGATGATAGACCAATTGGGCCCTTGGTCTGAAACAGCGTAAGTCATGTTCTTACGGAGCTAGATGAACCGTTTGTCTTACCCAGCATAGCAATTCTTTTATGCTCTTTATTTACCACCAGGGAGTAGATCATTTTCAAGTGCAGACTGACCTGTCTAGACATTTCCCAAAGGAACTGTACTGTAAGAGTCCTGCGCAGAGATGGGAAAGACCTGTTGGAGTGAGAGCAGGTGACTGATGGTTTCATAAGAGAGGAAACTCGGATGAAGTGAGATTGCAGATGTTTCCACCTGAAAGCAAATGCTTGTTTTCTGCAGTGTTGGCATGTCTTAGCGGTGGATCTTATTTTTCAGATATATTGGTGTGAATTGGTTTTTGGAGTCTCTCTGCTGCAACGTATATAGTAAAAACTGATGTGATTTCAAAGCCTCATCAATGGACTCAATCTGGAGCCACTACGTTGAGGTCTGTGGGATTATATCCACCATCATATAAAGCAACATGAACAGGATGAAATCACATGACTCTAGAATCTCTCCTCTGCAATAGATTTACTTCATGTGGGTCAACAAGTGGTTTGAATCTGGACTCACTTCACAGCAGCCAAAGGGGTTACGACTGGAGCCAATGGAACTGAAAATGATAGCACTGAGATAGATAGATTAGATAGATAGATGATAGATAGATAGATATAGATAGAAAGAACAGGTGATATCAACGACCACTCCTCCGAAATCAGCAGACGAGCAGTTGGTGTGAGTTCAGTCACTTCAATGAAGTCGATGGAATGACACCCCGTTAGCTGGGTTTTACTGAAACCAAAAACTGGCCCATCCAGAAGATTTGCTGTGTGTGAGACACCAATGATTTATTTGTTCTTCCTCGCTTTTTTCCCATGCTGGATGGTAGCATGTCGCCTTTTCCAATGAACAGATTAACCTTCTCTTTCACAGGTATAAAGAACTCCTTTGGTTATTGTGTTGGAATTGTATTATTTAATTAAACGCTGTAATTTATTTTTGGTAATAGCTCTCCATCAGGGAAATCTGGTAGCTTGACGTAGTTAGAAGGACACTTTCCACGACAAGGATTATATAGGCTCTGCGATACATGATATGTTGCAGAAAATGAACTCTGGGTTTTATATATTCAGGCCTTCAGCTGCTCCAGTTCTGATCTGCTCAAGAAATTAAATACTACTGACCTATTAGACCTTAAGATAAAGAGGTTCAGGCTGAAATTCTAAATACACATACTAGGGAGCAAGCTCCATTAAATCTAAATGAATTTACTTCCAAGTAAACATACATAGATTGCCTTCTAAGAGTTATACCAAGGCATTTTATCATAGGATAAGTTTATTGACGGCGACAAGTACGGTAATCAACAGATTTCAGTGAAAGTGTGTCTCCTTCATGTCCTGCTTCCCAGAGGAATCTGGTTGACCACTTCATACCAGATGGATCTTTGACGTGATCCAGCGGAGCTCTTCATGATATCTGTCATTGGTATACAACAGTCAGGATTCCTGAAGTCTATTTCCAGCGTTAGAAGCAGAGTCAATATTTTTAGCCAGAGGTGAATTTTACATTCCAATCTGGATTGTGCAAATGTTGCCAATTACAGGATGTGATTAGGAAATTGCTTTAAATTTAAACATGCATGCAAGTCAATTTGCTTTACGCACCCAGGAAATGCCTGGAACTTTCGGTCAAACCCTGAGACCGAGCAACCAAACCTGGAAAATGTTTGTTGGGTAGAAACACCTCGCAATTGGTTAAGAAGCAGCTAACAAAATTTAAGGACTTCCATACTCTTGCATCCAAACAGAAATTCTTCTTAGCATTTCCAGTGGTCTCTATTGTAACTGGAGCTTTCCTGGGCTGCATTATTCCTAAATGAAGGAGGGGAAGGAAGCATAACTAAAGGAAATGTGCTTTATTGCTCTCCTCACATTTTTAATAGGACTTGCAACGTTACTAACCCAGATCTTTGCTTACTGGCATTGCAAAATCCCGTCTCCACTACAGTACACATTTAATAAATCCAAATTCTCAACATCTGGAGGCCTGCCTCTTGCCAGACATAGGGTGTCCCTTAGAAGAGCTGCAAAATCGCTGATCGTCCCATTTTAAACAGCCATACAACGCAGATGAGATTGGCGATAGCAACATGCCATATTTGAGAAGAGGTAACAAAATCGGGGCAAAACACACACATGCTGTGCACCATGGAGAATTCCCTCCACAGTCTCCCCACATAGACACTACCGGTGAATTCACATAGGAAGCTGCCTCAGACCTTTGGTGCACCCAGGTCAGTATTGTCTACACTGCAGGGTTTTGGGCAGGGATGCTGTGAATTGGACCTGGGATCTTCCGCTTGCAAGATGAGCTACAGCCCTTCACATTTTAGTCGTGTGGCTGTGAGCACACGCCTTGCTTAGTTTTCTTTTTCTCTTTTTGTGTGCAACGCACATCGTTTCCCCAAAGCTTGACTTTTCCACCTGAAACATAAGATCTGAGAGAATTATAGCATGTATTTACCTCAAACCGGTTAAGCTATCCACATCCTCACACTTCCACAGTGGTTGTAGATCATTATTATTATTATTATTATTATTATTATTATTATTATTATTATTCCCCCTGTCCTCAAAATGGTTGCAGGTCTTTGAGGTGGTTTCTCAAGTCTTCAAATCAGAATTGTCTGTAGTCTCAAAATTTCATTTCCTAGGACCCCCCTGGAAAAAGCCAGTTTTCTCCTTGTGGTGTACGAATACACCCCAAGACAAGTTTGATCGAAGCACAAGTACCCATTATGCCCATGTAGCAAATGTCTCCTACTTCCTGCAACTGTTTTCCTTTAGTTCATTTCCCAGTTTTATCATGAAAATGTAATGAATAAAGGCCGGTGTTCCCCATTTCTTACCTGGTTATTTGATCACAGGTTGACTAAACTTTCAGCACTTGAGCACTGCCTCGGAAACAGCCACAACTAATTTTTTTTTTTAAATGCACATTTCGGTATCAGCGGCACTTTTGGAGAGAACGCTGTGGTGTCAGCACATTCCAAGTATGCACATTTATTTAAGAATTTCCACTGAGTTCAAATGGGTTTATTTCCAAATAGGAGTGCATAGGCTTGTGTTGCCCAGTTGGGCCTGTTGCCAGGCTCTTTTCTAGAGTCCCACATCTTTCTGACCCATGTAGATGCCCACACAGGCAGCTTCCATCCACCCCAATACAGTGGTACCTCGGGTTACATACGCTTCAGGTTACAGACGGTTCAGGTTACAGACTCCGCAAACCCAGAAATATTACCTCAGCTTAAGAACTTTGCTTCAGGTTGAGAACAGAAATCGCGCAGCAGCGACGTGGCGGCAGTGGGAGGCCCCATTAGCTAAAGTGGTGCTTCAGGTTAAGAACAGTTTGAGGTTAAGAATGGACCTCCGGAACGAATTAAGTACTTAACCCGAGGTATAGACAACTGAGAGCACTTCCAGACAGGAACTTATTGTGAAATTAGTGCTGCTCGTGCGCCAAAGTTTTCCCACCACCCACCCAACATTATCAGAAGAAAAATGCCAGCCTGTTCTTTTTCTGCGTTTAATTCTGAATTTCCCATTCTGCAGGAAACTCACTTAAGTCAAAAAATAATCCTCTGTACATCCACATTTATTACAGGTGTGAAGGCTTATTTGCACTTCTTTTTTGGAGGCCTGTTTCCCACAAGAATGGTGAGGTTTCAGTGGGTGGCCTCTGTTGCCGGACCGCTTCTTCTATTCTCACCTGAGCAAATCCTTGCCATTTTGTTTCTGGCAGCCCAAATGATACAAACATACCTATATTTCTAAGGGACGCGGGTGGCGCTGTGGTCTAAATCACAGAGCCTAGGGCTTGCCGATCAGAAGGTTGATGGTTCGAATCCCTGCGATGGGATGAGCTCCCGTTGCTCGGTCCCTGCTCCTGCCAACCTAGCAGTTTGAAAGCACATCAAAGTGCAAGTAGATAAATAGGTACCGTTCCAGTGGAAAGGTAAATGGCGTTTCCATGCGCTGCTCTGGTTCACCAGAAGCGGCTTAGTCATGCTGGCCACATGACCCAGAAAAACTGTCTGTGGACAAATGCCGGCTCCCTCGGCCATTAAAGCAAGATGAGCTCTGCAACCCCAGAGTTGGCCACGACTGGACTTAACGGTCAAGGGTCCCTTTACCTTTACCTATATTTCTATCAATTGCCACCTGCAGAGGGCACATGGGAATTTCAGCAGCCTGGTCCAAATGATTTCTTCTTCTTCTCAAGATCTCTGCACAGTGCATGTGGGGAATCAGCTGGGAAACTGGAATTGCAGTACATACTGTACATTGAAACTTAAAATGTATATATATTTACACACACACACACAGAGACACACACAGATATCTTCCCCGAGACCTCTTCATCAGTATTTCAATATTTAATTCCTCCTGCGTTTATATTGTTGCAGGATGGGGGAGGAGAGGAATGTGTGGCTGTGTTGTTAAGGATCACAAGGCACTACAGGGTATGGATATTGCCACCACCCACTAAAACAAATAGCATACCCTCCAACATTTCTCCGATGAAAATAGGGACATCCTATAGCAGATAAAAGGTAAAGGTAAAGGGACCCCTGACCATTAGGTCCAGTTGTGACCGACTCTGGGGTTGCAGTGCTCATTTTGCTTTATTGGCCGAGGGAGCCGGCGTACAGCTTCCGGGTCATGTGGCCAGCATGACTAAGCCGCTTCTGGCGAACCAGAGCAGTGCACAGAAATGCCGTTTCCCTTCACGCCAAAGCGGTACCTATTTATCTACTTGCACTCTGACGTCCTTTTGAACTGCTAGGTTGGCAGGAGCAGGGACGAGCAATGGGAGCTCACCCCATTGCGGGGATTCGAACCGCCGACCTTTTGATTGGCAAGTCCTAGGCTCTGCGGTTTAACCCACAGCACCAGCTAAATATCTGTCTTATGCAAGACCCCGGTATTATTTCCTTTGCCTTCCCCCCAAAGAGACACCAAACAGATATTGTACCATCACCATTAACACCACCTTGCGGGGCGGGGACAACATGACACCATTTTGTCTATTGTGAAACATGATAACTAAGGGCTGATAATATCTGTTTTGTGTACTACTGGTGCATATATATATATATATATATATATAGGTGCACACAAAGAGGTACAGAAATATGGGTGCACATACCTGGAACAGATGAGGGCAGTGGAGGGTGGGAAAAGAGGGAATGAGGGAAGGGAAGTAAAAATAGAGGACAGAAACAGTCTGTCAGGCTCTGCCCACTGATGTGTGGATGGCATAGGGCTGAATAGCAACAACTATCCAAACAGAATGTGGAAGCTAAAATGCCAGAGAGAGAGAGAGAGAAAGAGACCCAGAGAGACCTGAACAACCCTTTTGTAAAATAAAGGCCCCCCAAGTTATGGGCTATGAAGTTCACAGGGAGACAGAAACCTATTGTGAACCTCCCTGAGGACATCATATTGAGGCTTCAGAAACTTCTTGATTTTTCTCCTTCCAGCCAAATAGTTCTACCAAACCCAGAAGAATCTAGATTGCAACCCTGGACGGACTACCGTTATTCACTACTGTTGTTTTAAACTTTTAACCACACATCGAAATCTATTTTAAAAAGCAGGTTACACTTAAATCCGCCTTTCTTCAAGGAGTTCATTTTTTTTTCATAACATATTTATTAAGATTTTTTTAAAATATTACAATAAAATAAAAAAGAAGAAAAAACAGATAAATAACAAAAATACAAAATAAAGAAAATTTAAGAACACATAGATTTTCAATTGCTTATTTTCCTTTAACTTGTTTCCCGGACCTCCTCATACCTCCCTTTTTTGTATTCCACTACAAATTGTTAGTTCAGCAAATCCTTACCATTATATTATTACCTATTTATAATCCTTTTTTTTCATATTCTCTTAAAGCATTACAGCTGGAAACCACTTAACTTCAATCCAACATCATTCTAACATTCATTGATTTTACAATATTTCTGTAGATAGTCTTTAAATTTCTTCCAATCTTCTTCCACCGACTCTTCTCCCTGGTCTCGGATTCTGCCAGTCATTTCTGCCAATCCCATATAGTCCATCACCTTCATCTGCCATTCTTCCAAAGTGGGTAGATCTTGTGTCTTCCAATGCTTTGCAGTAAGTATTCTTGCTGCTGTTGTGGCGTACATAAAAAAAGTTCTGTCCTTCTTTGGCACCAATTGGCCGACAATGCCCAAGGAGTTCAGAGTGTTTTAAGATTGGCTGGTCGTTTATCCATCTCCAAAAAAGTGGAAATGCATCATTATAGGGTCATCGAGTCCAACCCTCTTCAATGCAGGACTCTCAGCTAAAGCATCCTTGACAGGTGGCCATCCAATCTCTGCTTAAAAGCCTTCAAGGAAGCAGAGTCCACCGCCTTCCAGGTGTCCGGATACAGTGGAACCTCGGGTTAAGTACTTAATTCGTTCCGGAGGTCTGTTCTTAACCTGAAACTGTTCTTAACCTGAAGCACCACTTTAGCTAATGGGGCCTCCCGCTGCCACCGCGCCACCGGAGCACGATTTCTGTTCTCATCCTGAAGCAAAGTTCTTAACCCGAGGTACTATTTCTGGGTTAGCGGAGTCTGTAACCTGAAGCGTATGTAACCCGAAGTACCACTGTATTGTTATCAAGGGACATGAGTACATCCATCTGCCTTTGTGAATGGGCCTGAAAGCTTTCTACCAGGTGTTCCTGCTGCGATGGGTTAGGCCGGGATGTAATTTTAGGGGGAGAGATTTTTTGATGAAAAAAGGCATGCTCTTTGCAAAATATACTTATTCACAGCATAAAAGGTATCTCTCTGATTGTTTTTTTTTTTAACTTCCTAGTTTTCAAATGACTTAAGATTTTGACAGATTTTTTCCTGAACGCCTGGGGTCAAAAGAAAGCAATTTAAAACCACTGTTGTTGAGACATTTCATTCCGAATCTGCTAGACAGAGCCAGACACAGATTATGCTGACAGGTGAGTGTCCTGCCCAGCCCGCAGCCCCCAAAATCCTGGCTACACCCAGGGCTGGATTTAGATTTGATGAGGCCCTAAGCTACTAAAGGTAATGGAGCTCTTTAAATGTCCAGCTGTCCTTTGTCAACAACAAATTCTCATTTGTTGTTGTTTTTTTGGTGTTGAATATATTGCATAGCTGTCAACGTCCCCTTTTCTTGCAAGGAATGTTATTTGGGATAAGGGAATTTCCCTTAAAAAAAGGGAAACGTTGACAGCTATGATATATGCTATAGGGTAATTTATGGACCTAATAGGTATATAAACCCATAAGAAAATATGTATTTTATCAAAGTACATCCAGTGTTTTTTTCCCTTTAATTTTTTGGGTGGGGCCCCAAGAGAGTGGGGCCCTAAACTATGGCTAAAATCCGGCACTGGTTACGCCCATGGCTGCTCGCAATGCCTTCCTTTCTGCGCGCACCTCCCCAACGGGCTGCAAAATTAACTTTTCGCTCCACCCCGTCGAAAGCGGGGGCGAGACTGAGGGATCGCTTAAAAGGGCAATGCCAGGCTCGCGCGGCCGAGTTGAACTGAGTGGGCCTTACTTCTGAGCAAAAGGCGGCAGAGCCCTGCGCCTCCTCCGGCTAAGCCGGGCCTGTCGCCGGTGGCCCTTTTAAAAGGAGCGAGAGCGCATTCGCGCGCCATTTGGAATCCGGGAGGCGCGAGGAAGTCGGCGGCGCGGACGGGGAGGCGCTGCTGCTGCTGCTGCTGCTTCTCTTCCCGGTGCAAAGTTAGGGCGGGAAACGACGCCGGTGCAGATGGAGCGGCTCGCGCGGGGCGGGTAAATATGGCGGTTTGGGGAGGTCGCGGTTCAGGTTTGCAAGGCGCATCGCTTGGGGAATGCGCGCAGCCTGGCGCTACCCGGCTGCAGCCCGGTTGGCGTTTGCTAGGGAACAAGTACAGTGGTACCTCGGGTTACAGACGCTTCAGGCTACATACGCTTCAGGTTACAGACTCCGCAAACCCAGAAATAGTACCTCGGGTTAAGACCTTTGCTTCAGGATGAGAACAGAAATCGTGTTCCGGCGGCGCAGCGGCAGCGGGAGGCCTCATTAGCTAAAGTGGTGCTTCAGGTTAAGAACAGTTTCAGGTTAAGAACGGACCTCCGGAACGAATTAAGTACTTAACCAGAGGTACCACTGTAATGGGATGGGGGGGGGTGTTGGCAGGCAGTGTTACAATATGGCCTTGCCTTATCCAAGATGGAAGGGTAGCTCTGTCAGAACAAGTCACAACTTGTTTTGAAATGAATCCCACTGGCTTGGGTAGAACTTAGTTCCCAACTGGGTTGTTGAGATATATTTGGTCATTTTCCGTCCTCCAATTTTTCTGCAGATTCATGTTTGCGTACACATGCTTTAGATTTTAGTTAAAGGGGGAAGATAAACTAATCCCAAAGCATGTCTAAGCTTCTAAATACAGTGGTACCTCGGGTTACATACGCTTCAGGTTACAGACTCGGCTAACCCAGAAATAGTACCTCGGGTTAAGAACTTTGCTTCAGGATGAGAACAGAAATTGTGCTCCGGCAGCGCAGCGGCAGCAGGAGGCCCCATTAGCTAAAGTGGTGCTTCAGGTTAAAAACAGTTTCAGGTTAAGAACGGACCTGAACGAATTAAGTACTTAACCTGAGGTACCACTGTAGTATGGATTGGGGGGGGGAGACTAAGTCTGAGGTGTTTCTGCTGGCAACCTGGAGAAGGAGCTTGGGTTTGGGCGGAGGGTCCGGATGGGGGCATTAAGAGCACTCAGATGCCGTTAGTCAACCTTGTTGGCCTTGGCAGTGGTGAGGTTTTTTGGGGAGGTGGGGGGACCGCGGCTTTAACAGCCCACTCTGCGTCATCAACTGTATTGGGGGCAAGAGCCCCTATTCCTGTTGTTGTTTAGTCGTGTCCGACTCTTCGTGACCCCATGGACCAGAGCACGCCAGGCACTTCTGTCTTCCACTGCCTCCCGCAGTTTGGTCAAACTCATGCTGGTAGCTTCGAGAACACTGTCCAACCATCTCGTCCTCTGTCGTCCCCTTCTCCTTGTGCCCTCCATCTTTCCCAACATCAGGGTCTTTTCCAGGGAGTCGTCTCTTCTCATGAGGTGGCCAAAGTATTGGAGCCTCAGCTTCAGGATCTGTCCTTCGTGTGCACTCAGGGCTGATTTCCTTCAGAATGGATCGGTTTGATCTTCTTGCAGTCCATGGGACTCTCAAGCGTCTCCTCCAGCACCATAATTCAAAAGCATCAATTCTTCGGCGATCAGCCTTCTTTATGGTCCACCTCTCACTTCCATACATCACTACTGGGAAAACCATAGCTTTAACTGGGCGACCTCAAAACCAATCAAAGTTTGTAAAGAATGTATTTCCGGCTGCAGCAAGAAAGGGGCGCGGATGTTTTGACACACCAAGATCTGCGCGCCGTACAAAGGCTTGTCACTCATACTTCTATGTTATGTGTCCCCCCCCTTTTATGATTTGATTGCCTAAATTATGCCAATAAAGGCCGAATGCGTGTTCTTCTCCAAAGCTTTCACGCGAAAACAGCATGATGAGACAGCATTGGTTCTCCTTTGCGTGATGAGCTGTTTTATTAGTTGCGAAAAGCACGCTGCAGCCGGAATTTTTTTATTTTGAGCACACTTTCCACCCCTGGCAGTGATTTGTTGGTTTTGGTCACCCAAGGAATGGGGGCGTTTCTCCGCCCCCCCCCCAACATAAGCAAGCATTGCGCGGTCCCGGAGACGTAACGGGAGGGTTGCGCTTGGAGATGTTATATTCTGAGGATGGAGATTTGTGAGAGAGAGGAGCATACTTCTCGCCAGGCATTCGCGCTAGCTGCCAATAACCCCGCGGCCGCTTAAAGCCCACCGATTCCCCCCGGTGGGATTTCAACAGCTAGCTGGGTGCCGTAGCTCCTGGGATTTGCAAAGCGAGGGCGCGCGCGTTTTGCAGAGCCTTGCCTCTTGCAAACCTTGCTTCCCTCTTGCAAGCCTTGCGGCAGCTGCTCCTGCCCTTTTCCCGCCTTCGCCCTTCCTATAGGTGCTCGGGAGGTTTTTAATTTCGCAGGAAGGCAGGACTCGCGCACGCGTCTCCCTGGCACAGCACCGAAGGCCTCTTCCCGCGTCGAACAACTTCCGCTTGCGCGGAGGCTGTCATTGGCGGCTGCACGGCTTTGCGAGCATCTTGAAAACGCTGGAGACGCCGGATCTCTCCACACACCCTCCCCGCGCTCTGTTTTCGGTTTTTCTTGGAGATCGTAACAACACGGGGGAGACTTCTCTTTTTAAATAGCAGTAATAATCAGGACCTCCCAGATCTTGCAAAGATTTCCTATATTCCATCTGCTCCAGATTAACGACCCCGCGTTAAATCCAGGTAAGGAAAGCACCTTTTCTGCCGTCCTTGCAAAACTTCTCGGCGTTGTTTTGTTTCGCCCTTGAGGTGGCTGCTTGTTCCGGTGCGTTCTGTGATTGCCCTGGCAAGGAATGTGATGGAAGATAAAGAGGACATTACATGGTCGTTGCTAACCAGTTTAGTGTATCTCTGGGGTTGATCATTGGAAGTAATAAATGCATTTCAACGTGTGTGTGTGTGTGTCCCACCCTCCATCATTTATTTCAAACGTGTCTCCAACTCCTCATTTGTCATTTCTCTAGGTATTGCTTCTGCTGAAGGGTGACTGGTTTTTCCCAGCACTCAAAAGCAAAGTATTTGTATCTTTGGGGAAATGCAGCCTGCATTGCTAGGTGCCCACAACACCTTTACCATTCTGTTGTTCACAGCACCCTGAATGGATTGAAGGTGCAGGAGCAGTAGGAATGCCTACTAGTATAGATGAGCAGCAGCACTACTTATAATTTTACATGTTTTGTATTTTTTTTTATTGCAAGCTGCTGTGAGGACCTTGGAGTTAAAAAGTGGGGGGGGTGGTGGATATAAACAAATTTTGCCATCTCTTCTTGCCTGGGCAGAGCATTAACTTTTCGTTTTTGCTCCTTTAAATTCTGAGAGTTCAGTACTTGCAAAATTGTGCAATATTTGGTTGTTTTATTAAACTAGGAATAACTGTTCGTCCTCATCTTTTTCCATCTCTTTAGCCATATAAACCTGTTCTGTTTCCATTACATTGTAACCGGCTACAGCTGTGCTACTGATGCTGACCAACACTGACACAAGTATAGAGTTAAATTTACATTATTCTTCTCTTCCCTCCCCTCCCTCAGTTTTACATTCACATCAATCCTGTGAGGTAGGTTGCACTGTGAGACTATGACTGGCCCAAGGACAGCCAGTAAACTTCATTGAGGAGTCTGCAGTCCTAATCTCCCCTACTTTGTACTACTTGGTTGTTGTTGTTTAGTCGTGTCCGACTCTTCGTGACCCCCTGGACCAGAGCACACCAGGCACTTCTGTCTTCCACTGCCTCCCGCAGTTTGGTCAAACTCATGCTGGTAGCTTCGAGAACACTATCCAACCATCTCCTCCTCTGTCGTCCCCTTCTCCTTGTGCCCTCCATCTTTCCCAACATCAGGGTCTTTTCCAGGGAGTCTTCGCTTCTCATGAGGTGGCCAAAGTATTGGAGCCTCAGCTTCACGATCTGTCCTTCCAGAGAGAGAGAGAGAATGCCTCCACTGATTTATTTGGGAAGATTTAAAAGCTAATTCAAATAATTCTTTTAAGTAGTGTGCGTAAGGATAACTGACTTCAGGGGACATCCAAGTGTCTTTAAGGCAGCATTCCCATCCTGTGGACATTGAAGAAGTCTTACTTATGAGTAAAATTGCATAGGCTAGCATTGGAGAGTGGGGGAGGCATATACTATGGTGTTTTTGTCCTCCCATTGTAAGTGATTCACTTGACTCAAGGCTCTTTTGGTACTTTTCGGCGAGTGACAGTTTTCATTATTCAACACCTCGAGAGGCTGTGCAATGAGCCCCACGTGCCCCCTTCCTTTCCCTTCTCCCTCCTGCAGCCTCCCCGCACTGCTAGGTGTTCAAAAGGAACGCTAGCGTTATTATCACATGCAAGTGCCCAGCGCTGCCTTCCACTCCTGTCACGTTGCTTTCCTATATTCCTTTCTCGGCTGCTTTGCCCTCCTCACGTGTGCATGCCGGCTGCTCCCACCCCACCCTGCTTGCAGAAACAGAGGTCTGATGATCCAGGTAGGATTGGTTGCTGGGTTTCCCCGGCAGCAAGCAATTTGTCTCTTCTTCGCTCCCTGCTTAATTTCACAAACTTGTAAATATACGTGGCTTGCTCTGTTGCTTGCAGTTTTATTCAAACCTGTTGCTATTTCATTCCCTCTGGAGATCTGTATGATTTGCATAGAATATTAGGTGGTCATGTGTGTGAAGACTTTGGCTGGATATGCAGATCTGTCGCTTTCCAATTTTTGCTGCTTACTCGGCTGTGATGGAAGTACGCTCTTTGCCCTTTCTAAAATTCGGCTCGTTTGGAGAAGGAACTTCCGAGTGAACTCTGGTGCCTTGCAAGCTGATGAATCTGCACTAGCCTTTAAAAATCCTGGAGAGACTGTGTTTTTTTGGGAGTGGGGGGGGAGGTCTTTGCCACAACTGTACAACGCAGAGTTCTAAGACTGCAAAAACCACTGAGTGCAACAGGAAAAATGTTTCTGTGTGCACCAGCGGTAGGGCTGGTTTTCAACATCACGATATATCACCACCTAAACGTTGTGATAGGGATGCGGGTGGCGCTGTGGGTTAAACCACAGAGCCTAGGACTTGCCGATCAGAAGGTCGGCGGTTCGAATCCCCGCAACGGGGTGAGCTCCCATTGCTCGGTCCCTGCTCCTGCCAACCTAGCAGTTCGAAAGCGTGTCAAAATGCAAGTAGATAAATAGGTACCACTCTGGCAGGAAGGTAAACGGTGTTTCTGTGCGCTGCTCTGGTTCGCCAGAAGCGGCTTAGTCATGCTGGGCACATGACCTAGAAGCTGTACGCCGGCTCCCTCGGCCAATAAAGCGAGATGAGCGCCGCAACCCCAGAGTCGGCCACAACTGGACCTAATGGTCAGGGGTCCCTTTACCTTTACCTTTTTAAACGTTGTGATATATCCGTATATCACAATGTCTGACATAAGGATGGAACTATGTAGAGGCGAAAAGTAGGGCTTGGGCGTTCAACATCGTGATATATCACTAGCTAAACAGCGCGATGTAGCATCGCAATTCGCGATACGTGACCAGATCAAAAGTTATGAAACCGTTATTACGCTATGGACATCAAGCTGGTTTTGGATGATATATTGCCCAGCCCTAGTGTGTGAATTAAAAATAGCTGGGGGAGTCTGCAGTACCCCCTTCCCCCATGCACACTGGGACTAGTCCCCCTCCATCTAGATATCTGATCACCTTGTGAGTACTGATGGAATCAAGGTAGCTCATAGTTGTCTTGTTTTTTCACATGTGAAACATGCAGGAATAGTTTGCAGAACAGTAATCTACCATAGGTTATTTGAGGAGGGCTTCAGTACATGCTGGTGATGGTTGGAAATGGGGTAAAATGCATGAGTTGTGCAAAATGCTTGCAAATGGGAGAGATTCAAAGTGCTGTCGTTGGCCAGCCAGGCCCTGTAAGTTCTGCCACGCATGGGCAAAATTTGCTTTGGACACAAAAGGAGAACGTTTTTCTGGCCATCTTAAAATGATGCCGTGTCTCTTTTGAAACACCTTATGCTGATCCAGCGGCTGGGGGTGGGGCCGCTTTTTTGACCCACTTCACATTCACTGGCTTTTGTTAGCGCACAGCGGTGCGGAGAGCGGTTGAGAATGCGGCCTGTTATGCAACTCAGGTACACTTTCCCTGGTAGGCTATTGACTTTCTCATACTTCCCCAGGGGGCCAGTTTCCTAGGAAATTTGAATGAAACTAGGCCCCAGAAACTAAACCACAGAGGCCCCAGAAACTGTGCTGGCTCGCCAGATGCAGCTTGTCACGCTGGCCACGTGACCCGGAAGTGTCTGCGGACAGCGCTGGCTCCCGGCCTCTGAAGTAAGATGAGCGCACAACCCTAGAGTCTGGCAAGACTGGCCCATACAGGCAGGGGTACCTTTACCTTTAGGCCCCAGTCACCTGCGGGGAGGAGCAAGAAACCACATGTGAGCTGTGGCTCACAGGGTGCCTGAATAAGCCATGGTGTGCAGGGTTGTTTTGGATCAATGCGGTTGCATTGCAAGAACTGAGGCCAGTGAGGGCTGAAAACAGTTTTCCTAGGGATTCTCATTGTCTTCGTTTTACTCCAAATCTCAAGAAAAACCCAGGGTCCTGGTACCCCCAAAGACTTACCTGTGCACACAAGAATTCTTTCTTTCCTTATCTTAGTTTTACTTCGTTTTAACTGCAAACTCAAAGAGATAGGAAAGTTACCAGTAGTGGGCGCCATATTTTATATAGGGCTTTATAGTGTGTACAGCAGGCCTTTGCCCCCTGATGTTGTACTCCAGCTCCCATCATCATGGGCCGTTGGCTATGCTGGTTGGGACTGGTGAGGGTTGGGAGCCCAGTAACACCTCAAAGGTCACAAGTCCTCCCCATTCTCCTGGGTTTGCATTCTCCTGGTCCCAATCCCACGCTTTGCATATGATGTCCCAATCCTTAAAACAATCCCTGTATGGTAGGTTAGTGTTTTGTCCGTACTGGAGATGGAGGTGAGTCACAGCTTGCCCAAATCACATAATTATAACGCAAGAATTATACAGTGGTACCTTGGGTTACAGACGCTTCAGGTTACAGACGCTTCAGGTTACAGATTCCACTAACCCAGAAATAGTACCTCAGGTTAAGAACTTTTCTTCAGGATGAGAACAGAAATCGCATGGCGGGGGAGGACACCAAATCTGTGTAACGTTTTGAATTGCTTTTATGGTATTTTTGGTTTTATGGTACCTTTTGTTTTATACCTCCCTGATACAGTGGTATCTCGGGTTACGTACGCTTCAGGTTACATACGCTTCAGGTTACAGACTCCGCTAACCCAGAAATAGTACCTTGGGTTAAGAACTTTTCTTTAGGATGAGAACAGAAATTGTGCTCTGGCGGCACGGCGGCAGCGGGAGGCCCCATTAGCTAAAGTGGTGCTTCAGGTTAAGAACAGTTTCAGGTTAAGAACAGACCTCCGGAACGAATTAAGTACTTAACCCGAGGTACCACTGTATTGATATCTCCTAGTTGATATGCTGTTCTAACAGCCGAGTGTCAGAATCTCCTTTGCCATGAGTGAATTAGGGCCAATGCCTACAAACAAATGCATGGAGGACACAAAATTGCTTGCTGCACCAGTGAGCTGTTGATAAATGGTGGCTCACCCAGTGTTAGATACTCAGATGTTTAATCTAGGTGCCAGATGACTCCTTAAACCGGTGGTTTTCAACCAGTGTGCCGTAGCACCCTGGGCTGCCTTGAATGATGGTCAGGGATGCCGTAGGCAACACTGGCCTCTGTCCCTCCATCGTCTGATGCCCTCTCACATCTCTGCCTCCCAAAGGCTTGCACAGCTGTTTATTGCAGCAGCCCTGGCTATAAGCGTCACAGGTGAATGGTGCCTCCCAGAGGCATCTCTATTTGGGGCAGGGGCGGGCAGCTCAAAGACTGGGACAGCAGCTACGGCTGCCCAGAGGACTCTGAAGGGGAGGGGAGAGGAGGCTGAGGGAACACTACACAAGGGAGAGTGTTCAAAAAAGGGTGAGAGGCTGCCAGCTCCTCAGGCAAGGAGTGACACAACTGGGCTCCTGAGCCACACAAGGGTGCCTCAGAATGAATATAGTTGGTTAAGGGAGCCATGAACTCAAAAAGGTTGAAAACCTCTTCCCTAAACCAAGGCTGCAGTTACCGAAACGGAATGTCTATTTGCCATTTTGGGACAAGACTGCTCTAAAGTCTTTATTTTTCAACTGATGGATGGACTGACTGACTGACTGATTCTCAGTTAAACATCTGGCTAGTTCAGATGACAGGCTTGAAAGCTAGGCTAAGAACTTTGAGAACTTAAAAGAAGAAAAGTCACTTGATCCAGGGATATATATTGGCTTATTCCAATCTCTTTTTTCTCAATGGTGCCTGCTCCTGCTCAGGCGGCACAGAAAAAGCAATTAGGTCCCAGAAATACTTTCCGATTGTGCAGATAAAATATGAGTGATAGAATTCTACAGGATTGGGGGTATTAGTGTGTGAAAAACGGTCCAGATCCAATGATCCCCAGGCATGCACCTCCAGATAGTGATGTCAGGTGCCATCCTGGTGCCCAGGCATTTTCACTTGGTCGCAAGTGGCCGAAACCCAGGTGCAAAATGCACCTAGCGTTTGGCTAATTTTGAACGCTGCACACCACGCTGATCTGGTTAACGCTGTCCTTTTCCCTGAATTTTGTAGTGGTTCAAAGAGATCTACCTGCTGCTGCTCATGTTCATGTTATCACACAGAGTAGCTGCAGCAAAATGAAGTGGCCACTGTGGAGATTCTGGTTCCAAGATGCATCATCTTTTGGTTTTGAATGGAGGAGGTGGCAAGGTTCAAGCCTGACTGGGAGGCATGCTGCATAACCTCCGATGGTGGGTGTGACTGATCTTCAGTGGAAGATCTGCACTCCCCTGCGGGCATCTCCTTGCATAATTAGAGTTGCTTCACATGTTCCAGGATTAAGCCCTGGGTTTCAGAGTAGGTTTTGAGGCAGAGCCTGATTCAGAGCACTGGGCCTAGACCCATAGGAAGAGAAGGATTCAGTGTTAACAGGCCATTTAGAGTGTTTTAGCAAGGCCTGCTCAGCCATCAGGCAGGGTGCAGGTGCCTCAGGCAGCAGAAGCCCCTGAAGCAGCGCCCCCACGGCCGCCCTGCCTGTACCGCTGCCAGCGACGGACAAGCAGTGCCAACATCTGTGCCAGTTTCGGGTGAGATCACATCCATTTGGGGTGTGAGCTCACCCCAAATCAGCATGATCTCGCCTGAAATCGACACGGATGCAGCACAGCGGTTGCGGCAAGCAGTAGCGGCGACAGGTCTGGTGGCGGCAGTGTTAGAAACTCGGAGATATAATCTTTGTTGTTGTTGTTTAGTCGTGTCCGACTCTTTGTGACCCCACGGACCAGAGCACGCCAGGCACTCCTGTCTTCCACTGCCTCCCACAGTTTGGTCAAACTCATGCTGGTAGCTTCAAGAACACTGTCCAACCATCTCGTCCTCTGTCGTCCCCTTCTCCTTGTGCCCTCCATCTTCCCCAACATCAGGGTTTTTTCCAGGGAGTCTTCTCTTCTCATGAGGTGGCCAAAGTATTGGAGCCTCATCTTCAGGATCTGTCCTTCCAGTGAGCACTCAGGGCTGATTTCCTTAAGAATGGATCGGTTGGATCTTCTTGCAGTCCATGGGACTCTCAAGAGTCTCCTCCAGCACCATAATTCAAAAGCATTAATTCTTCGGCGATATAGATACAAGCTAGGTGCCAATTGTCTCCTTAAACCAGGGTTATAGTTGGCAAAACAGGCTGCCTAGTTGCCATTTTTGGGGCCGGACTGTTCAAAAAGTTGTATTTTTCAATACGACTTTTAGGTTCCTGAAATTCATTCCGATGGTGCCGATAAAATATACCCGATAGAGTTCTACGGGATGTGGTTGCTAGTGTGTGAAAACAGTCAAGATTCAAGGACCCCTCAGGCTCGCACCTCGAGATGGTGGAGACCTCAGGTGCCATCTTGGCGCCTGGGCATCTTCACCTGGTCGCAAGTGGCCAATAGCCAGGTACAAAGTGTGCTTGGCGCCTGGGTAATTTCGAACAGTGGTCAGCCTGCCCCTACAGTGCTGGTCTTACTTGCCAATTCTCCATAACGAGACTTCAAGCTGCCGCTTGCCAGAGGTTGTGCTAAGATGTCAAAATCCCAATCTTCCCCCACTGAATATTGCATCCACCTAGCCAAGATACCCCAGAGGTATCTGAGCATGAGTCTTAAGTTACCGTATTTTAAGACTCACTTTTTCCCTCCTAAAAAGTAAGGGGAAATGTGTGTGCGTCTTATGGAGCGAATGCAGGCTGCACAGCTATTCCAGAAGCCAGAACAGCAAGATGGATTGCTGCTTTCACTGCGCAGTGATCCCTCTTGCTGTTCTGGCTTCTGAGATTCAGAATATATTTTTTTTCTTGTTTTCCTCCTCCAAAAACTAGGTGCGTCTTGTGGTCTGGTGTGTCTTATAGAGCGAAAAATATGGTATGTGGTTGCAGAAGAGGTTTGGGCTCCCAAACATTTCTCCTCAACTCGCACTCACACATACTCCCTGCTGCATAGTGACCTGGGTTATCGTGACATCCTAGAGACTGGAAAGTAGGTTAGAATTCTGCAGCGCTTTGTGTAAGTGGGCCAGTTACACAAAACAGGTTACGTCCTGTCATTTCGAAATCAGTGTGAACTCCAGGATTGGGGTGAGTTAAGAAGGGGTTGCCTTGTCGAGAAGTGGGTGGAGAAAACGCATCTCCTTTTCCTGCTCCTCTTTAGCAGCTCAAAATTTTGCCAGTTGTCTGCAGTCTTCTAGTTCCCAGCAGCTTCTCTCTTTCCCTCTCGTCTTAAAAGCTCCAGGAATTTTGGAAGCAGTCCAGCTGCATTCGTCTGAGGAGTTTGCGTGCATGAAGCCCCAGGAACTGGAAGGTTCTGCTGGTAAAATAAACTTAGACAGGAGTAACGTGAGAAATCCCTTCTCTGCTTTCTGATCTGTAGGCCAGGAAAGGAGTTTTATCTGTCCTCCCTCTCATGATATTCTTCATGGTTCTTTAAGGCTGTGGCAGTTCTGTGTTATCTCTGCTTCAATAGCCTTGGCTATTGGAAAAACCAAGGTTCGGGGCATGGGTAGGCGATGGCAGAAGCATTTCTGAAGATCTATAGTCAATTTGCATGGAAATCTTAGTTTGCCGTAGAGAAGACCTATGCAACAGCTCTGCCTGTTTTAGCATGCTTTAGCTTCTAAGCAAAGGGTCTGCAGATTTTGGCTGAGATTAATAGCCAAGCATTGTTTCCGGTGAAGTGCCACTTTTTCGCTTGTTGACCTGCAGAGACAAGGTAAGTCTCGTTTGCATCCCCTGGCAGGGGACAAGTAGCAGCTGTAGCACGTTTAGGGCAACCTTTCTTGACCATTCACCTGCTGGTGGTAATATTTGAGGATCGCAGCTTCTGAAGTTTGCTAATTGCCTGGGAGAGGGGGGCAGGGAGCTGCAATTAGCTAATTTGTGGGGTAATAAAGGGACGCGGGTGGCGCTGTGGGTTAAACCACAGAGCCCAGGGCTTGCCGATGAGAAGGTTGGCGGTTCGGATCCCTGTGACAGGGTGAGCTCCCATTGCTCGGTCCCTGCTCCTGCCAACCTAGCAGTTTGAAACCACGTCAAAGTGCTAGTAGATAAATAGGTACCACTCCGGCGGGAAGGTAAACAGCGTTTCCGTGCGCTGTTCTGGTTCGCCAGAAGCGGCTTAGTCATGCTGGCCACATGACCCGGAAAGCTGTACGCCGGCTCCCTCGGCCAATAAAGCGAGATGAGCGCCACAACCCCAGAGTCAGTCACGACTGGACCTAATGGTCAGGGGTCCCTTTACCAAAAGGGAAGAGAATTGCATAGCAATAGGAGAACATGGATTGTATGAACCCGATCTCCTAATGTGGCCAAACAAAGGTGGTCTTGGTTGTGTCTGCCTGATAGCCAATTAGTAGGTGATCAGTTTGGCGTCTGTTGATTCTGCATTCGCAAAGAATTGTGAATTTTTGCTTGGTTGTGTGACTACTGCAGTTGGGAGACTTAGGCTCTTGAGAACATCCCTTTTAAAAAAAAAAAGCTGTGTGGATAAACATGAGTTCACATAGTCACTTAAGATCAGGCATAGGCAAACTCCAGCCCTCCAAATGTTTTTGACTACAATTCCCATCATCCCTGACCACTGGTCCTGTTAGCTAGGGATGATGGGAATTGTAGCCCCAAACATCTAGAGAGCCAGAGTTTGCCTATGCCTGCTTAAGATGGTTCTTCTGTGCATCCTAGGCAATGAATTTGTATCTCAGTTGGGAGACTATAGGAGAGTCTGTTGTATTAATTTTTTGTAGCCAACATGTATTTATATAGAGAATAGCATGTTGCAGAATACGCTTGCGAAAAACCGTCAGGGCAGTCCCTCTGACTTTCAACACTGCCCTCAGTAATTACTTGGGCCACACAGAAAGTGGCATGTAAAAGTGGCTGTAAAAGGTTTATCAACATCTGGGGAGGTGAGAGGGAGTGTATGAGAACTATGTGGTACTTTATTTCCTTTCTCCAGATTTTGAGATAATGGCAAGAGTTGGTACTAGCTTTTCTTGCTTGCTGAAGCCAGACATACTGTACATGATTTTATTTTTTGCATTTTCATTCTGTGTTTCTCCCCTCAATGTGCCATATATGTTTTATCCCCATCCTCAGTTAATTCCCACAACAACCGATGTAGGTTAGGCTGAGAAGCAGCAACAGAGTGGGGATTTGAACTCTAGCCTTGAAGCCCAGAGCCTATTAGAACAACAATCAGCAGAAAAAGGAGGGGTCACCAAGGAGGACTGCGCTTCAAAATATTAAAATTGAGAACAATGTGGGGAAAGCCCCCTGCGTGATTGTAGAAATAAGGAATGGTCAAATAAAACAAGATAGTGAGTTATACCAGCGACTGACTGATCGCGAGAGGAGGTTGTTAATATCAGGATTGGAAAATTGTGAGGTAATAAAGAAGATAGCAGAAAGATAAAGGATGGGCATTTGGCTTTTGAAATCCAGAACACGGGAAGTCCCACTGAAATTAATTAATTCGGATTATATAATTGGCTATATTGTTTTTTGTATGTGGAAAGATTTGGTTTGAATTTGTTATTAATATGAATATTTTTTAAATTGGAAAATGAATAAAAATTATTTACAAAAAAGAGGAAAAAAAGAACCCTAGCCTTGTGAGGTTCTTTTTTTTATGAATACATTTTTATTAATTTTTAACGTATTAATTAACATTCATACAACAGAACTTCACATCTTATACAATATTTTTTGGACTTCCGTCAATGCCTCTGATGATTTTCCATTCTTATCACTTACTATGCATTTCTTAATTTCATATTACCTTTAATTACCTTTAACTAATAATTCTCCTCATTGTCTTTTTTGCAATATTTCAAAAAATCCACCTTACAAAACTTCTTGCAAACCTAGTAGCGTAATCTGTCCATCACAATTACTTTTCAAACGCAGTAGTCCGTAAATTTCCTCCAGTCTTCTGAGAATCTCTGGTCCCGCAGGTTTCGAATCCTTCCTGTTAGTTTATCTAATTCTGCATAATCCCATCAATTTCATTCTCCATTCTTCTTTCGTCGGTAATTCTTCTTGCTTCCAGTTTTGTGCCAAAGCCTCGTGAGGTTCTAGTCCGACACAGTAACCCCTGGCAAGCCAGTGCCTGGATTTCTGCAGGCAACAAAAGCCGTTTTGTTTTACTGAGCTGCTGCCCTTTTTTTGTGAATGACCATGCAACTCCATAGGGACGTGGGTGGCGCTGTGGGTTAAACCACAGAGCCTAGGACTTTGCTGATCAGAAGGTTGGCGGTTCGAATCCCTGCGACAAGGTGAGCTCCTGTTGTTCGGTCCCTGCTCCTGCCAACCTAGCACCTCAAAGTGCAAGTAGATAAATAGGTACTGCTCCGGCGGGAAGGTAGACGGCGTCTCCGTGCGCTGCCAGAAGCGGCTTAGTCATGCTGGCCACATGACCCGGAAACTGTACACTGGCTCCCTGGGCCAATAAAGCGAGATGAGCACCGCAACCCCAGAGTCGGCCACGACTGGACCTAATGGTCAGGGGTCCCTTTACCTTTATGCAACTCCATGGCTTAATATTGCTTCTGTTCTCTGCAGGCTCCCTTCTTTCATTTAGGCTGAGATTTATGGACTTGTACATGATGAATTGCGAACTCTTGGCGACGTGCAGCGCCCTGGGCTTCTTGGAAGGGGACACCTACCACAAAGAGCCGGATTGCTTAGGTGAGAGACCCCAGGGGGTAGCCGGTGTATATTGGAGATTTAAAAAGGGGGCGGTATGCCTGTCACAAGGAGACTCATTAATGGAGCCAGTTGATATGGGGATGTGGATGGGGGATGCATTTTAGGGAAGCGTGTGATTTTTATACACTTAGGAAAAACTGATCCGTCATTAGAGCACAAGACTCTTAATCTCAAGGTTGTGGGTTCAAGCCCCACCTTGGGCAAAAGATTCCTGCATTGCATAAGTAATAATAATAATAATAATAATGTTGTAATTTATATCCCGCCCATCTGGCTGGGTTTCCCCAGCCACTCTGTGCAGCTTGCAACATATACAGGTGAAACTCGGAAAATTAGAATATCGTGGAAAAGTTCATTTATTTCAGTAATTCAACTTAAAAGGTGAAATTAATATTTGAGATAGACTCATGACTCGCAAAGCGAGATATGTCAAGCCTTTATTTGTTATAATTGTGCTTTATACCATTAAAAATTTCTGGGGCTGATATTTGGTTGAAGGAGTCTTAGGCAAGTTTATGCAGATTTAATCAATCAATTTAAGTTTTATTTGATTGATGATCAGCTGACAATAGCTTTGATTGCTGTGGGGAAGTTCTTTCTCTGGGTTGTATTTGGTGTAGAGGCAGGGAGATCATTACGTCAGAGCAAGCAATTCTCCTTGACCGATAGATTAATCTTCTTTCTCCCCCCACCCCATATGCTGTTCTGGGAGTTCCCCTCCCAAAAGATTTGGGGAGGGCGCGGGGCGGGGTGAGGAGAAGGCAGGAAGTCCTGTTGTGCTATGGCTTTGTCGTTGCAAAGGCTTCTGCTAGCTAGCGCAACAGTTTCACTGAATATGACCCTTGGATTTTAGATGGTGCATCATATCAGCCTTCTACACCTTGGTGGTGCTTGGAGGTCATTGGACTCCAAATTCCATGAGCCTCAGCCAGGATGATGGGAGTTGTAGTCCAGTAACATCCAGTGAGCACTAGGTTGGGAAAGGCTGTTTGTTCTGTATCTTGCAGCCTGTTCCATGTTGGAGGCAATCCCTCCTGTAAGAGAGAGAAGGGGTGATCCCTTTTCTAATATAGTACCTTCCCCGTCAGGGCTGGCCGATCAGAAGGTCGGCGGTTTGAATCCCTGCGACGGGGTGAGCTCCCATTGTTTGGTCCCTGCTCCTGCCAACCTAGCAGTTCAAAAGCACAACAAAGTGCAAGTAGATAAATAGGTACCGCTCTGGCGGGAAGGTAAATGGCATTTCCATGCGCTGCTCTGGTTCGCCAGAAGTGGCTTAGTCATGCTGGCCACATGACCCGGAAGCTATCTGCGGACAAACGCCAGCTCCCTCGGCCTATAGAGCGAGATGCGTGCCGCAACCCCAAAGTCATCCCCGACTGGACTTAACGGTCAGGGGTACCTTTACCTTTACCTTCCCCATCTGTTGCTATTAAACAATATATGATGATATATGTGTGCGTGTTTTAGTATTGTTAAGATATTCAGGGGTTTCTGTTTTTCCATTTTTAAAAAGGGCTTCTTTTTGCAGCAATAATATAACTTCTTGTATAACCTTGCTTAATTTTTAAGTGGTGGGACAGGAATTCCATGTGCTTTTTTGTTTCACATCCTTTCCAATGTTGCTCCCACATAACCCTTCTCTCCCTGCCCATCTGTTCAGAGAGTGTGAAAGACTTGATCCGCTACCTGCGCCACGAAGATGAGACGAGGGATATTCGGCAACAGCTGGGGGCGGCGCAGATTCTGCAGAATGACCTGATCCCTATCATCGTCCAATACCCTCAAGACAAACAGCTCTTTGATGCTGTTATCAGGTAACCCGTGTGGGTGAGGGATGACTTGCTTGGCTCCTGTAGGTTTAATAAAACCCATACATTAATATTATTATAATCAGGAGCTCACCAAGTTAATAGCTAAATATTGTCAGAACACATTGCAGATGTCTGATCTCCCTGGAGACCTAGAGATGTAATGTTAGACTGCTTTGCTTCTTACATTTGACAAATGCTTTCTGTCACTTATTCAGTTTTATTCAGAATTAAAATGAACTTGGTCGTATTGATTCATTTCATTGGGTCTGCTCTGAGTAAGACTTGGTTGAATGCCACCTAGAGTTTCTTAAGATGAGTGTTCCTCCTGAGAGAGGTTTGCCCTTTCCCTTGTGGCCATATACCTAGAATCATGGAATTGTAGAGTTTGAACCCAATGGTCATCTAGTCCAACCCCCTGCGATGCAGGAATCTCACCTAGACCTTCCAACCTTAAAAACCTCCAAGGCGGAGAGTCCACCATCTCCCAAGGGAGTCCATTGCACTGTCAAACAGATCTTACCATCAGAAAGTTCTTCCCAGTGTTTATTCAGAATCCCCTTACTTGTAACGTGAATCCATTGGTTTGAGTCCTACCCTCCAGAGCAGGAGAAAACAAGCTTGCTCCATCTTTCATGTGATAGTCCTTTAGATATTTGAAGATGGTGATCATATCACCTCTCAGTCACCTCTTCTCCAGACTAAACATACCCGGCTTCCTTAGCTGTTCCTCATAAGGCTTCGTTTCCAGACCCTTGGTTGCCCTCTGAAAGCAGGATCCCGAACGTGGCTTTGCTTAACGATCAGAAGAGATGGGCCTGTTTTTCTCTGCTGTGAGAAAAGGTGCTTCTTTGTAATGCACTCTATAATTTTAAGACCTAAAATGAGTCCCAAAGACTGTATCATCTGCTGGTTTTAAACCTGGCTCCAGAAAGCCTCAGGTAAAATAAATTTTAGTTCTTCCTCCTTATTTCTCACATTCGCTCTCCTTGAACAGAGCAGGCCAGCCGGTGGAATCTCTAGTTTTATCACTGGCAGCCTTAAGCAGAGAACCACTAGTCCCATAAAGGCTGTCGCTCGCTTAGGACTCCGTGAAGCTATTTCACAATAATGGTTGGAGCCTCTTATTTTGTTTTCTTTTTCTCCTAGGTTAATGGTAAACCTAACCCAGCCAGCTGTCCTCTGCTTTGGCAAACTCCCCCAGGAAGCCAGCTTCCGACACCATTTCCTGCAAATTGTCTCTTACCTGCAGGCTTACAAAGAAGTGAGTGGTTTGTACTGGTGTCTCTCATCTTCCAGTCTTTCCTGGGATCCATGTGGGACTGCCTTGTGTTTCTTGAGCAGCACCACATTTTTATTAATAAGAAATACATTGGAAAACAAAAGAGAAACAACTGCTATCAGTGCTTGATTTATAGCATAGAATGCAACTGCTTTATACCTTGGTTTACGAACTTAATCCATTCTGGAAGTCCGTTCTTAAACCAAAGCATTCTTAAACCAAGGCGTGCTTTCCCATAGCAGCGGGGGACTCAATTAACAAATGGAACACACTCAACAGGAAGTGGAACATGTTCTGCTTCCAAGGCAAAGTTCACAAACCTAAACACCTACTTCTGGGTTTGCAGCGTTCTTAATCCAAGTTGTTCATAAACTAAGCTGTTCTTAAACCAAGGTACCACTGTAATATGATCACGGGACACCCAGAAAGCATTAAACAATGCAGCTACATAAGAACATGAATAATTCCCCAAATATGAAAAAGTCCTTGCTAGCACTGTGTGATTCGGGAGTACAGCTGGGAACTGGATGCTCTTCCTCTTATCTATCCATATTCTGCAACGACAACAGAAATACCGTATTTTTCACTCCATAAGACACACTTTTTTCTTCCTAAAAAGTAAGGTGAAATGTCTGTGTGTCTTATGGTGCGATTGGGGGCAAAAAGAAGGACGTGGGTGTTGAAACAAAGCCGCTGATCGTTTGCCGATCGGGGAGAGAGATAAGGGACGCTAGAGATAAAGGAGGCTGCCTGGGAGGGGGGAGGTAGAGACAGCAAACTTGCAAAGGGGGGAAACAGGAAGACTAAAGCAATAAGGAGAGAAATTAGAAGAAAAGGAGGAGCAAAAAACTGCTCCAGCTAAGGAAAAGACACTAAGACAAACAAGAGGGAAGGGAGTGTTGAAAGGAAACAGCTGATCGGTGGGATTGGAAGAGAAATAAGGGATGCTTGCGGAGGCTGCCTGGGAGGGGGGAGGTAAAAGCTCAAGGATCCTCAGGATTTTTACTTTGGGTCACCCCAAATTCACCATCAGATCACATAGTGTGTCCATGGCTACAGCCTGCACCAAAAAAATCACGCACCCACTGTTGCGTGGGGCCGCTATGGCGCAAAAACGTGGTTACAAAGCACGGATCCCCATGGATCCTCAGGATTTTTACATTGGGTCACCTCAAATTCACCATCAGATCACATGTCTGCATGAACCACAAAAATCATACATCCACTGTTTCGTTCAGAATATTTTTTTTCTTGTTTTCCTCCTCTAAAAACTAGGTGCGTCTTATGGTCAGGTGCGTCTTGCGGAGCGAAAAATATGCCATGCTACACTATACTGCACTGAAACATTTAAATGTTTCTTTGATTGCCCTTCAATCTTCCTGCTATGCTTGTCATCCTCTTCTGCCACACCCTCCGACAACCACTGCTCTAGGGGTGTTGTAAACAAAAATTGCCCTTTTCCCTTATGGGGTATCCAAGAGCCCATATAGAGTCGTTACATAGGTTCCCTATTGGTAGGAGAGAATAACAGAGGCCAACCAGAGAATATTGAAAAGCAAAGCAGCTAGTAAGCTTGATCTTTATTGATCTGTTGCAACAGGGTGCTCCCCTCACCCGCAGGAGAGAGGAGGGACCCAGAAAAACGGCATGCAAGGCCTTATAAAGACTTTTGAAATTGCCACCCTGTAGATCAGGACCACCCCCAGAAACAACATACATACATCACAGAAGGGGTGTAACCTAAGACCACCCCTCAGATACATCATACCTACATCACAGAAAAGGCGGTCTTAAAACAGAAATTTGAATATTGTTTTTCTCTTGTTGTTTATCTCCTGTCTGGCAGGTTACTTGATTGGATTGCCTGGGGAGCCTGGCCAGTCTTTTGTAATGATAAATACTTAGTTCCTGGGCCAGGTCAAAGGCTCACACCCTATTCAAACACAGACATACCCTTAAGACAGGATTTGTGAAGGAAAAGACAATGGGGAGGCTTTTCTACTTTGACCTTGCAGAGAAAACATTTGGTCAGTTTGGGACAGCTTGGGAATCAAAATGGTTCCAGGTCAGTCTTCCTGTGCTGATCTATGTATGTGCTTGGTTGGTACGCTTATGAACATTACCATATATCTAAGGCCATAAAATTCCTATCACAGGGGAGACTAACACGCTTCCTTCCCCACCTTGCAGGCGTTTGCCAACGAGAAGATCTTTGGGGTACTGAGTGAAAAGCTATATGACCTGCTGCAGCTGGTGAGTAGTACCATTTTGGCCCCCAGTCCCAGAAGCGGCACTTTGTGGGGGACCCGCTCCTCAAGCGCAGAGAGCCAGAAGGGATTTAGGGAATGGATGTGGAAGGGGACCAAAAAAAGGGGGTGGGAGGGCAAGGTTGGGTTTTGGGCAGAGGCAAAAAAGCTCTGCCCTGTGACCCACTTGTGTTGTGGGGGGTTTATATATGATGACCTGCCCCTTCCTTCCTTCCTGCCCCCAGGACTGGGAACAGCGTCAGGAGGAGGATAACCTCTTAATCGAGCGGATCCTGCTGCTGGTGCGCAATGTGCTGCACGTCCCGGCCGATCCCGATGAGGAGAAGGTACTCGCATCTCTGAAGGGGGGGCACCCAATTGCGGTCAGGCTGCTACTGGTCTAGGGCTTTGCCTGAAGGTGCGAAAGAAGCACCTGAGCTTTTGCAGAGGTTCACCTACCTGTATCTCTGCTTTCACAGTAGTCACTGCTTTGGTTTTTTTTATACCCCGTTTTAGGGTGAATTACTGTACTTTTCCGTGTACAAAATGAGGTTTTATATTTTAAAACCGTGTTTAAAAATTGGGGGGTTGTCTTATACAGTGTTACCTCAGGTTACATACGCTTCAGGTTACATACGCTTCAGGTTACAGACTCCGCTAACCCAGAAGTATTACCTCAGGTTAAGAACTTTGCTTCAGGATGAGAACAGAAATCGTGCTTTGGCGGCGCGGCGGCAGCAGGAGGCCCCGTTAGCTAAAGTGGTGCTTCAGGTTAAGAACAGTTTCAGGTTAAGAACGGACCTCCGGAACGAATTAAGTACTTAACCCGAGGTACCACTGTATACGGCTAGTACACATGGGTGGGACTTGGTTTTTGTTGCTGTGGTGAGCTGGAGATTGTCAGCGGCTATTGGGCGTGTTATTGGTGGCTTCGGCAAGGGCCCCCTGCCCCCAAAAGCTCAACAGCTCTGGGCAATCTGGGCAATCCTTTCCGTCTTATACATGGGGGCGTGTTATACACGGAAAAATACTGTATATAATAATGGCTTGACTTAGGCTTGACTTGAAGCAGAGGCTTGCTGGTTTACACATTCACATTATACGCACATCACTACACATTCACCACGCTATCGTTAAATCTGCTGGATAAGGGGTGGAGGGGAAGGGGAACAGTCATAGGTTTTGCTTGTCTCTGGTATGTTGCAAGAGATTTGCTCGCTATGTCACGCTAGTACGTGAGGTGACATGATAGATTTCCACACACAACCTCTGCAGGAGTGAGGTGTGTCAGTAGTTCTGCTTAAAATGTGCATTGCACATTGTCTCCATTTAGATTATATAGGAGTAACCCTAGCAAAAATTTTGAGGGATTTTGCTCCTGGTCTGACATTGCAGACTAGGTTAGCACTGCTGAGCTACGGTTTCGGTAGTCGATCGGACTCCTGGAACAGATTATGTTCGAGAACCACGACACCACTGTATATATATTTAACACAAACTTATTGTTCATTGGAATGCAGTTTGAAAGCCAGCAACAGATAGTGTCCCTGTCCTCAACAACCACAGTGTCCTTCCTTCCTTCCTTCCTTCCTTCCTTCCTTCCTTCCTTCCTTCCTTCCTTCCCCTCACCCCTTGGTATCCCTACTCAGAAGAAGAAGCACCTTAGGTCATGAGGACCCCAGTGCCCTTGTACTCAGGCTCCTGTGGTCTTTTCCATAGAACATTGACGACGATGCCAACACTCATGACCAGGTGCTATGGGCCATCCACATCAGTGGAATGGATGATCTGCTCAAATTCTTGGCCAGCTCCCAGAGCGAGCAGCAGTGGAGCCTACATGTGCTTGAGATCATCTCCCTTATGTTCCGTGACCAGGTAAGTAAGGGGAGGAGGAAGAGGGTTGGGCAAGGCAGGCGATAATCTTCAGGTGGCTGAACCCAGGCCTGTTGAATTGCTGGTTGGGCTGTCCATTGGATACAGTCTCTGTGTTAGAAGTTGGCAGTGCTATTTTTCTAGAAAAAGAGGTGCCAGAGCTCACCATGAACAGCTCCCTTGTTCTCTTATACAGTCGTACCTTGGAAGTCAAACGGAATCCGTTCCAGAAGTCTGTTTGACTTCCAAAACGTTCAGAAACCAAAGTGCGGCTTCAGATTGGCTGCAGGAAGGTCCTGCAGCCAATCAGAATCTCTGTTGGCCGTTCGGCTTCCAAAAGAATGTTTGAAAACCAGAATACTCACTTCCGGGTTTCGATCTTTCGGAAGCCGATTTGTTCGGGAGCCAAGGCATTCGAGATACACAGTACGACTGTAATGCCAATGGCGCCCGCCAGAGAGGTGCCGGAAATGAGTTTCCGGCTGAAGAAACGCTCTTGAAGTGGGAATGAAGCCCCAGGAATTTAGTGGCATTCAAAACTTATATACTGTAGAAAGGGAAGAAGGAAAAGGGAGAGTTTGAATACAAGACGAAAGATGGCAATAGTTTTCACCTGTACTTGTGAGAGACTTGTGGGGTGGGGTGTAATTGGGACAGTTTTTGGTGGGTTGGGAAACAGCGGTTGCTAACAAAACTAGTGAATAATAATTTTATTTATTTATACCCTACCCATCTGGCTGGGCTTCCCCAGCCACTCTGGGCGGCTTCCAAAAAAATATTAAAATACAGTAATGCATCAAACATTAAAACTTCCCTAAACAGGGCTGCCTTCAGATGTCTTCTAAAAGTCTGGTAGTTGTTGTTCTCTTTGACATCTGGTGGGAGGGTGTTCCACAGGGCGGGCGCCACTACCGAGAAGGCCCTTTGCCTGGTTCCCTGTAACTTGGCTTCTCGCAGTGAGGGAACCGCCAGAAGGCCCTCAGCGCTAAACCTCAGTGTCCGGGTAGAACGATGGAGGTGGAGACGCTCCTTCAGATATATTGGACCGAGTATATCTGTGATACATAGGAACAGGACTTCCAGGTTTAGAGGCAATGTGCCTTCAGATAACGCGTGTGAAGGGCAAAAACGGACATGTCTTGAGCATGGTCATTTTGTGAGTCTTTTCACTTGGTCACTGTTAGGTGAAGTGATGGGTGAGTTAGTTGACATTACCCAAGGATGGGGAGCCTGTGTCCCTTTAGATCTCGCTGTTCTCTAGCAGGCTGCCTTGCTGACCAAGCCAGCAGGGCCCAGTGGCCGGGCATGTTGGGTGTTTCAGTCCATCAACATCTAAATGGCCACAGGTTAACCTTTCCCGGTCAAACCTAACACGGTTGTCCATATGTTTAGCATTTTGTAAGCCTTCTCAAAGTTGGGAGGCACAGAAGACAGGCAGAAAGATTGCCTTGTCCTATAGGCAACCTGCAGTGACTACTCTCTGCCTGGGATGGGCTTGGTATTGGGTGAGCCTAGCTTGGCTTGCAGGAAGTCACAGAAGTCCGTGTCCCCAACAGAACCCAGAGCAACTGGCAGCAACAGGGCAGGTCCGCTCAGCCAAGGAGCAGAGCGCAGATGCGGCTGAGTTGGAGCACCTGAGGCAGAAGGAACTGGCTGAGAAGAAGAGCCGGGTTCTCCAGCGGAGCAGCAGGTGAGGCAGGGTGGATTCGATGTAAATCAAATCGATTTCAATCACTAGTCAGTAAGACCTGTGCTTCTAAACACTTCTGATCCTTGATTCAAACTATGCTTGTTCCCCCGATATATGCATCTGCTTCTCCCTTTCCCCGCAGGCACTCTCGTTTCGGTGGCTGCTACGTCATTCAGGGCCTGAAGTCTTTTGGAGACAGAGACGTTGTGATGCATAAGGGACTGCAGAATGTAAGTTGATGTGGGTGTGTGTGGTGGGGAGAGTCGTTGCCTGGCAGTGCTCAAAGTTGAAGGCCTCCCTTTGCTACTTTGGGTTGTGAAGTGTGTTAAGTATAGTAATTTAATTCGCAGACATTGTCAATGCTTGCATGCATTAAAAGGTAAAGGGACCCCTGACCATTAGGTCCAGTCGTGGCCGACTCTGGGGTTGCGGCGCTCATCTTGCTTTATTGGCCGAGGGAGCCGGCGTACAGCTTCTGGGTCATGTGGCCAGCATGACTAAGCCGCTTCTGGCGAACCAGAGCAGCGCACAGAAACAGCGTTTACCTTCCCGCCGGAGCAGTACCTATTTATCTACTTGCACTTTGCCATGCTTTCGAACTGCTAGGTTGGCAGGAGCAGGGACCGAGCAACGGGAGCTCACCCCGTCGCGGGGATTCGAACCACCAACTTTCTGATCGGCAAGGCCTAGGCTCAGTGGTTTAACCCACAGCGTCACCCGCATCCCCACTTGCATGCATTACTTTGTGTTTAAATTGGATTGGTTGGTAACCAAGTTCAGAGAGTTTTGTAGGGGTTCTCATGCGATTGGCTCTCGTTGGTCACATTGGAGGCATACAGTGAAGGAGAGACTCTGTTTAATGTGAGGCAAGATGGCTGTGTCTTAGAATCCACAGTGAACACTGCTAGGTTGAATTGAGTGTTGGAGTGCTTCTCCGCTTGGGAGAAAGAGAGCAAAGATGCAGGAGAAGGCAAAAGTGGGCAATCTATCATAGGAGCTGCAAGCCTGGCTTAACTGAGATACAGAAGGCTGAGTGCTGAGCTCTGGAAAGAGGAAAATACAGTTGTTTGGAAGTTAGAAGAAGAGACCGTAAGCCCATGCTTGAACAAGCACGCGACTGTAAATATTATGTTTTAAATCATCTATAACTTGAGTTTCTGCAAGTAAAGCTTTTGAATGTTAAAGTCTGGGCATTGGTTTAATTTCCAAAGAAGGGTGTCAGTCATGGTTTGAGCTCCTTAGCTGCGTTTTCGCTACTCTTACTTCAACAACAAAGTGGTAGCCCAGAAAGCCCTCACTTGCCTACCCTTACAAGCCCCCTCAACTGCAGAGGAAGCTGCAGTTGTGGATTCTGTACCTATACTCCTCCTCTGGTGCCCCTCAGGTGTGGAGAACCTGTGGTCCTCCAGCCGTCGCTGAACTACGCTTCCCCAGCAGCCCCAGCAAGTATGGCCAATGGCCAGTGATTATGGGAGTTGTAGTTCAACAATATACAGAAGGCCAGGGGTTCCCCACACATGGTGTGCACCTCCCTCTCATGCTTGCTAGAGCAAGTAGGACTTACAGGCAGGGCGAGAGTAGGAATGGGGCAGGAGAAATGATAATAATAATTTATTATTTATACCCCGCCCATCTGGCTGGGTCCCCCCAGCCACTCTGGGCGGCTTCCAACAAAACACTAAAATACAATAACCTATTAGACTTTAAAAGCTTCCCTAAACAGGGCTGCCTTTAGATGTCTTCTAAAAGTTTGGTAGTTATTTTTCTCTTTGACATCTGGTGGGAGGGCGTTCCACAGGGTGGGCACCACTACTGAGAAGGCCCTCTGCCTGGTTCCCTGTAACTTGGCTTCTCGCAGCGAGGGAACCGCCAGAAGGCCCTCGGCGCTGGACCTCAGTGTCCGGGCAGAACTATGGAGGTGGAGATGCTCCTTCAGGTATACTAGACCGAGGCTGTTTAGGGCTTTAAAGATCAGCACCAACACTTTGAATTGTGCTCGGAAACGTACTGGGAGCCAATGCAGCTCTCTCAGGACCGGTGTTACGTGGTCCCAGCGGCCGCTCCCAGTCACCAGTCTAGCTGCCACATTCTGGATTAATTGTAGTTTCCAGGTCACCGCTGCAGCCATCCCCACCTTCTTATCTTCTTCGCTCTCTCCTGTTCCTGGGCAGGTGAAGAACTACAGCCACGATCTGGCCAAGGAGGTACGGCGGGTGCCAAAGAGGCGCCAGCTTGCCCGCGATGGCGAGGGCGTCTCTCGCCGCTCAGCCCTCAACGTGCGGCTTTTCCTCAAGGAGTTCTGCGTGGAGTTTTTGGAGAACTGCTACAATCGCCTGATGTGTCTGGTCAAGGTGAGAGTGGTGTCCGTATCCTGCCAAGCGAGTTTGGGGATGGCAAATGGAGCGTCCTGGAAAAGGGAATCGGGAGGGGAGGGATGTTGTTGGTGTTGGGCAGAGCTGCAGCACTGCCTTTCCTGGGGATATCTGTTCCTTAACATAAAAGTGCCAACTCAGCCAGATCTGGCAAGACGTCATCCTTATTTCTGTTCTAGATCAGAACTTTGTATTTTAAGGATTTAATTTTAACTTTTGTCATTGGGCAGTAAGAGTTTAATCCAGTGACGTCGTTGCACAAACAGAACAGTTTCCACTTGTGCAACAGACCCTCCCCCACCTCGAAAAAAAATCTGCATTGGAGAGTTGGAGGAACTCCCAGAATGGATTGCCGGTCAATGACTTTGCTGGATACAACCCAGTATAAATATTGTAAAGAAAAACCAGTGCTGGTTGGTGTGATGGGTGACAAATGCCCTGGAAGCACATGGAGATGAATAGGTCTCATAAAGACCTCCCTCCAGTCCTTTCTCATTGTGCAAAATAAGTAGAAAGGTGCAAATGTTCATATTTTACAGTGGTACCTCAGGTTAAGTACAGTGGTACCTCAGGTTACATACGCTTCAGGTTACATACGCTTCAGGTTACAGACTCCGCTAACCCAGAAATAGTACCTCAGGTTAAGAACTTTGCTTCAGGATGAGAACAGAAATCGTGCTGCGGCAGCGGGAGGCCCCATTAGCTAAAGTGGTGCTTCAGGTTAAGAACAGTTTCAGGTTAAGAACGGACCTCCAGAACGAATTAAGTACTTAACCTGAGGTACCACTGTACTTAATTCGTTCTGGAGGTCCGTACATAACCTGAAACTGTTCTTAACCTGAAGCACCACTTTAGCTAATGGGGCCTCCTGCTGCCGCAGCACGATTTCTGTTCTCATCCTGAAGCAAAGTTCTTAACCTGAAGCACTATTTCTGGGTTAGCGGAGTCTGTAACTTGAAGCGTATGTAACCTGAGGTACCAGAGTATATAGAAGTTACCACCACTGTGCTCTGCATCTGAAATTTCTTGGAGTCCACTGTGCACATAATAGGAACCCAAACAAAAAGGAGCAGTAACAGGATCAGCTGCTTCCTCTTGACGTTCCTCTTCTCTCTTCTCCCCCGTCCTGCAGGATCACCTGATCAGGGAGAAGGCCCAGCAGCACGATGAGACCTACTACTTATGGGCCATGGCTTTTTTCATGGCCTTCAACCGGGCTTCATCTTTCCAACCTCAGCTGGTTTCTGAAACGGTTAGCGTTCGGACTTTCTACTTCATTGAGCAGAGCCTGACCAAATACTATGAGATGTTACTTATGGATAAGAAGGAGGCTACTTCTTGGTCTAGAAGGTAAGGGGGGTTAGTCACCCTGTGGAATGGCCTGCTGGGTTTCCCCCTCTTGTTTTGTCTGTGCGAACGAGTCCTTTTGTCACTTGTCTCTCCAGGATGCATCTGGCTCTCAAAGCCTACCAGGAACTGCTAACGACGGTGCACGAAATGGACCATTCGCAAGACGAAGCTTTGCGCAACAGCAGTCACATCATAAAGAGTGAGGATTTTTAGTTGTAGAAAACACAACCTCTTAGGACAGAGGCTTCCAACCTTTTGGAGTCCACGGCTCCCTTGACCAACTACATTCTTTCTGCGGCACCCCTGTGGGGCTCAGGAGCCCAGTTGTATCACCCCTTGCCTGCAGCCCCGGCAGCCCCTCACCCTTTTCGAAACACCTTCCCCTTGGGGAGTGCTCCCTCGGCCTCCTCTCTTCTCCCCTCTCCTTGGGAGCCCTCTGGGTTGCCGCCCCTGGTCTCTGAGCTGTCCTCCCTGCCCCAAAGAGAGATGCCTCCTCACACTGCCCCACAGGGGCCTGGGAAGCACCCCCTGGCCAGCCCCAGAGGCACCATTCGCCTGCAGAGCTTGTAGCCAGGGCTGTTGCAACAAACAGCTGTGCAAGCCTTTGGCAGGCAGAGATGCGAGAGGGCATCAGAGGAGGGAGGGAAGGGAAGAGGGACAGAGGCCAGTGTTGCCCGCGGCACCCCTGACCATCATTCAAGGCACTCCAGGGTGCCACAGCATAGAATCATAGAGTTGGAAGAGACCACAAGGGCCATCGAGTCCAACCCCCTGCCAAGCAGGAAACACCATCAGAGCACTCCTGACATATGGTTGTCAAGCCTCTGCTTAAAGACCTCCAAAGAAGGAGACTCCACCACACTCCTTGGCAGCAAATTCCACTGTCAAACAGCTCTTACTGTCAGGAAGTTCTTCCTAATGTTTAGGTGGAATCTTCTTTCTTGTAGTTTGGATCCATTGCTCCGTGTCCGCTTCTCTGGAGCAGCAGAAAACAACCTTTCTCCCTCCTCTATGTGACATCCTTTTATATATTTGAACATGGCTATCATATCACCCCTTAACCTCCTCTTCTCCAGGCTAAACATGCCCAGCTCCCTTAGCCGTTCCTCATAAGGCATCGTTTCCAGGCCTTTGACCATTTTGGTTGCCCTCCTCTGGACACGTTCCAGTTTGTCAGTGTCCTTCTTGAACTGTGGTGCCCAGAACTGGACACAGTACTCCAGGTGAGGTCTGACCAGAGCAGAATACAGTGGCACTATTACTTCCCTTGAAAACCACTGTCTTAGAACAATGTCCTGTCTGTGCTTAAGACCCAGTTCTTACTGAGAGGCAATGACTTGAGAGCTTTATGTGTTGGGCGGATGTGCTGTCTTAGGTAGCCTCAGGAGCACATAGATGATAATGGAGAAGAAAGAAACGGTTGTCCGTTTGCTATTGTTTTCAATTTATGAATTGCCATTTATAGACGTCTTTTTAGAAATATTATCTTTAAGAAACAGCTAAGCCGCTGAAGATCTTGTTGGAAAGATAATAGAAAACAAGCTCCTAAAACAGAGACTTTTCCATACAGCTGGAAAAGCTTGTCAAAACAAAAATGTCTTCCGTTTCACAGAAGTACCAATAGTAGGCCCTGGTCAGGGATACTGTTCCACAGAACGGGGGCGTCTGCTCTGAGTTACTGTGGAGAGGGCTTTTGATATTTTTTGGACTTGGAAGGAGAAACTCCCTCAGGACACAGTGACCCTACTGGGTCTATAAGGCAACCTCAAGGAACCTGGTCGTGAGCTGTACACAGGTTGCCCAGCCCCCAAGTGGATTTAGCATAAAGTGCTTAGGATCCTATACCTTCCGCAATTTTTTAATTTCTTGTAGAGCAGGAAACGCTGGCTTGTGTGCACGGATAACACTAACAACATGACCACCTCTTTCTCCCAGACAACATTTTCTACTTGATGGAGTACCGCGAGCTGTTCCTCACCCTCTTCCGTAAGTTTGATGCCACAAAGCAGCCAATGTCATTCCTGAAAGATCTGGTGGAGACCACTCACCTTTTCGTGAAGATGCTGGAGAGATTTTGCAAAGGGAGGAGCAACCTAGTGGTCCAGGTATATTGGTGTCTGGAGACAAAGTCCATTCCATGCAGGGAAGCTGGCGGGTCCCAAGTAGGCCGCACTAGGCCTCTCCATTTCAGCCAAGCCACACAGACCCATAGCTGTCAACTGTCCCTTATTTGGCGGGAAACTCCCTTATCTCAGTGCCGTGTCCCGCTGCTGTCCCTTATTGATGATATCCCTTAAATTTCCCAGGTTTCAAAGGAAGCAGCTCCTCTCCCTGCCGGCCAGGGAGGAGGAAGGCTCCAACTGTGTTGCTTGGCTGTGTTGCTCACCCAATAAGGAGTCTAAGAACGACTGGGGGGTGGAGCTTGCATGCCTTGTGCCGATCAAATTGGCCGCGTTGCCTGGGGACTTGCCTTTGCTCAGCGCTTCCCAGTGGAGAGGTGACGGTGGTTTTCCTTGCTGCACCCCCTTTGCCGGGTTGCTGCGCTGTGGGAACCACCGCTTAAGGCTTCGTTTGGCTGCTGGCTGGGCTTTCTGCCTTTGGCTCGGAGGGGCTCAGAAGTTGAACATACCTGTGCTTGGAAAATCCCTTATTTTGGCTGCTGATCCCTTATTTTCGAGGCTGCTGGTCCCTTATTTTCAAATCTGTAAGTTGACAGCTATGCACAGACCTGCCCTTCCCTATACCATAATATAGGGTGTCAGGTGTGGGGATAGGTAAGGGTGGGGCTTTGCAGACACCAACAAACAGCTGGTTGCCAGTACCTGCGAAAGATGAGTGGGGGTGGGGTGGGGTGGCGATGTTTCTATTTTACTTAATATATGTGGGGTTTTGTGTCAGCGTTGCCTGTGCAGGTTCTCTGCTGTTCACTTGTGTTCCTTTGGTGGTGAGAGAGGTTGGGGTTGGCCTAGGGTGTGGCTGTTCATTTGGGGTTGTCTTTGGTGGTCTTTGTTTTCATGTGTGAGTGGGGTGGGTGGGTGTTCTGGATCAGGTTAGCCATATTAATTTGTATGCTGTTGGTGGATTTTTGTTATTGTCTTGTTGGGCTGTGTATGTGATAAAGGGGAGCCATACTGGGGTGAAGGTGTCTTCTTCTATTTGTCCCCGTGTCAGTTTCAGTTTATTGGTTAATTTTTCTAGTAAGGCGAGAGGATTGATTTAATCACTTTCCCTGGGCTGTGCTTGTGGACAAAGGGCTCTAGCATTGCTACACTTCCGTCAGCAGCCCCTTTTCCTCAAAAGCTGGCTCAGAAACCAGGAAGCTGTTGGTTTGTTTGTTGCAGAGCAAGAAAATCAAGAGGAAGAAGAAGCCTGCTAGGTCGGCTGTGCAGCCCCGAGCGCCTGAGGAGCTGGAGAAGATGTGGACGAGGCTGGCTGAGCAAATTGATAAATGCATCAAGGTAGGATAATGGGAAATAACCAGTCTTGACACAGCAGCTTGGGGGCTCCTGTATTTTGTTTTCTAGCTGTCTGGAAACGGAGAGCGGCGCTTTTGCAGCTCTCTTGTTTGATCCAGTTCTAAAATGCACAAGGTTGGTTCTGAAGTCATAAAGGTAAAGGGACCCCTGACCATTAGGTCCAGTCGTAGCCGACTCTGGGGTTGCGGCATTCATCTCGCTTTATTGGCTGAGGGAGCCGGCGTGCAGCTGCCGGGTCATGTGGCCAGCATGACTAGGCCCCTTCTGGCGAACCAGAGCAGCGCTCGGAAACCCTGTTTACCTTCCCGCCAAAGCAGTACCTATTTATCTACTTGCACTTTGACGTGCTTTTGAATTGCTAGGTTGGCAGGAGCAGGGACCGAGCAACGGGAGCCCACCCCATCGCGGGGATTCGAACCACCGACTTTCTGATCAGCAAGTCCTAGGCTCTGTGGTTTAACCCACAGAGCCACCCGCGTCCCTTCTGAAGTCATAGGAACACACAAAAGGGAGCTGCCACCTTTTGCTATCAACTTAGACCATTGGCCCACCTAGCACTCTCTCTTGTGCAGTGACTGTCTAGGGTTTCAGAAAGGGACCTTTGCAGTCCCCATCTGGAGACGCCAGGGCTTGAATCTGGGGCGCTTCTACACACAAAGCTCTACCATTGATTTGCAACCACTCCTCAAAAGTCATGCAGAGCTTTGCATACAGATAATGGGTACAGGAAAAAAAAATCAGACTCAAATACTCTGGTTTTTTGTTTTGTTTGTTTTTAGTCTTCCACGTGTATGGAAAAATGTAAATAAGACAAAGGGGGTAAAACCCCTCACCCACCTCTTTAGCAATTTTATAGTAAGGTAAAGGGGACCCCTGACCATTAGGTCCAGTCGTGGCCGACTCTGGGGTTGCGGCGCTCATCTCGCTTTATTGGCCAAGGGAGCCGGCGTACAGCTTCCTGGTCTTGTGGCTAGCATGACTAAGCCGCTTCTGGCAAACCAGAGCAGCGCACGGAAACACCGTTTAACTTCCCGCCAGAACAGTAACTATTTATCTACTTGCACTTTGACGTGCTTTCGAACTGCTAGGTTGGCAGGAGCAGGGACCGAGCAACGGGAGCTCACCCCGTCGCGGGGATTCGAACCGCCGACCTTCTGATCGGCAAGTCCTAGGCTCTGTGGTTTAACCCACAGAGCCACCCGCGTCCCTAATATTTTGCAAAAGGAAGTAAATGTCAGTGTTCCAGTTGGAAAATTCTATTTATTACATATTACATTTGTATCCAGCTTTTACTGCAAGAAGCTCAAGGTGGCATGCATGGTCCCCCACCCTTTTCAGCCAGTGTGGTGTAGTGGTCAAGAGCGGTAGTCTCGTAATCTGGGGAACCGGGTTCGCGTTTCCGCTCCTCCACATGCAGCTGCTGGGTGACCTTGGGCCAGTCACACTTCTTTGAGGTCTCTCGGCCCTACTCACCTCAAAGAGTGTTTGTTGTGGGGGAGGAAGGGAGAGGAGAATGTTAGCCTCTTTGAGACTCCTTAAAGGGAGTGAAAGGCGGGATATCAAATCCAAACTCTTCTTCTTCTTACCAACAACCCTGTGAGGTAGGTTGGGGGGAGAGAGAGGGTGACTGGCCCACGGTCGCCTTACACCACTCTGGCTCTGATAGTACTGCCTAGTGTAGTGATCATATTTTCTAGTTGTGTGAAGTCTGGATATTGGTCTGTGAATGTTCAGTTGCCAACAGAGGTTTGGTAACACTTGTTTTTTCAGTTTTGCTTTTGCATCTTGCTAAAATCTTCTCCAGAGAGGTGTGAAAACTGATGATAGTAGTGCAATAGCCCACTGAATTTTCTCAGCCATCATTCATGCAGTGCCTTCTGGAAGCCAGTAGGGGGTAGGGTTGCTAACTTGCCAGATGTTGAGTTGGTTTTGTAAGTCCTCTAGCCCTATTTTGAGATGGTGCCACAGCCTCCTTTCAGAAGATATGATAAAAAGCATGTGTTTGGAAATGCAGGCAGGCTTGCAATCTGGAAACGCATTAAAATTAAAAATGTTCCTATCATTTGACGGGCAAAAGAATTCCACCCTGGTCGAACAGAACTCTGCAGTGTGAGTGGCAGAAAAACCTTAGTGTGAATCTGCATTCAATCCTTCCTCTTTGAAATTTACTTACTTTATTAATCTTGCCCTTGTTCGGAATGCATATGGCATCTTTCTTTCTTTTTCTTTTTTAAAAAAGTTTATAAAGCTAAACTTTTCAGGTGTATACATTTCATTAATTTTACAATCATTTTAACATTTCAAAGCTTGACTTCCTTCCCCCTCTTTCTGCAGTTCCTTGAATTTATTCTTTAATATATTCTGCATATCCAAATTCATTTATTTTGCTCACTTAATTATCTACTTTAAATATATACTCTTACGAAAGTTATCTTGATTTCTTATCCTTCCGGTTAGTTTTGCCATTTCTACGTATTCCATAAGTTTTTGTATCCGTTCTTCTTATGTCAAGACTTCTTCTTTCCATTTTGGGGCAAATAACTTTCTTGCCGCTGTAGTTACGTACATAAATAAATTTCTGTACAATTTATGTCAGGGTTAGGCAAACTTAAGGCCCGGGGGCCAGATGCGACCCACTCACTTTCTCAATCCGGCCCATGAATGGTCCAGGAATCAGCGTGTTTTTACATGAGTAGAAAGTGTCCTTTTATTTAAAATGCATCTCTGAGTTGCATGTGGTCTGAGGGACGGTGGACCGGCCCTCTGCTGAAAAAGTTTGCTGACCCCTGATTTAGGTAGTTCTGTCCCTATAATTCCCAAAAGAAAAGCTTCTGGTTTTTTTTTACAAAGGTTATTTTCCGGCATCTCTTTCTTGCCGTCAGGGTCCTGAGCCTCTCCCGGAGGACGTTGTCCCTTTCGATGCTGCATCGGAAATTCCGCTGGAGGAGCAGCGAGCTGAGGCCATGATACGGATCCAGGACAGTCTACTGGCTGGCCAGGCACCTGAAGCTCTGTCTCTCTTGCGGTCAGCAAGGTAAGGAAGTGGCTTCAAGGAATGTATCAGTGTCCTTAATAGTCTGTGAAGAACTATTGGTGAATCAGAGGAGCTAGAATACAGGAATCTCAGCTAAAGCATCTGTGACAGATCCAACCATCTGCTTTAAGACCATCAAGGAAGAAGAGTCCAGCACCTCTCGTGGGAGTATGTTCCACTGCCGGACAGCTCTTACTGGAATAATTCAAAACTAACTAACTGAAGTCTCTGAAAGTCCTTAAATGAATCACGGTGCCAGACTTTACCTGGCAGAGAGCAAGCTGTGAAGCTTTGTATAATCAGCCAATTGGTTCAACAAAGATATAGATAGATATAATGAAAAAATACTCTGGAACAGTGCATGCGATTATGTAGTGAACAGTGACTACATAATCGCATGAGCACTGTTCCAGAGTATTTTTCATTATATCTATTTGGAAAAAAGATTGGTTAATGAAGAAATTATGTATCTTTCTACTTACAAGTGTTGAACTAATTGGCTGGTGACGAATTCAACGAAACAGTAGTTGTTATCCGGAAACACTGTTCAGCAGACTTCAGAGTTGGACATCAGAATTGGACATTTGCTGATTATACAAAGCTTCACAGCTTGCTCTCCGCCGGGTAAAGTCTGGCACCGTGATTCATTTAAGGACTTTCAGAGACCAGTTTGTTAGTTTTGAATTATTCCATAAAGTTTTTCACGTTGTTATTGTTTCTGGCCGTCGTGTTGCTTTCGATATTGCTGACTCATATTTTGCAACACGAGTTTGTTTGTTTACGAACAGCTCTTCTTGCCAGAAGGTTTTTCCTGTATGTTTAGTTCGGAATCTCCTTTCTTGTAACTTGAAGCCATTGATTCAAGTCCTGCCCTCCAGAGCAGGAGAATACAAGCTTGTTCCCTCTTTCACGTGCCAGTCTTAAGGTAGTTGAATATGGTTATCTTGACACACAGAGTTGACCATCTCTGTGTTGTAAGAAACCTGAAAAGTAAAGGAAGTGTTGGAAGCATCTAGGTTTCCAGCTTCATTACGTGGTCTTTTAGCAGCCCTGTTTAACAAATGAACATGTCCAGTAGAAGGGTCTTCCTCCAGAAATGCATGGCAAATGTAAACTTAGCAGTGTGTGTGGCCCTATACTGGAATAACAAGAAGGCAGGTCTCTGTCCCAAGCAGCTTGCAATCTAAACGTTGACACGAGGGACTAAGAGGAGGAGGAGGAGATGATTATGGGTTGGGGAGGGGTGACATGGGCAATATGGGGGTTCCACCCCCCCCCCAGAAAAGAAAAGATTGCCAGCTTCACATAGGCCTGTTTTGTTCTTTAGACATTTATCTAAAATGTTATTTGGAATGAAACATTTATGAACGTATTCATAAAGGCCAATTGGATGCATCTCTATGCACAGACATAGACGCAAGGCACACAAGTAGTGATGTTTGCTGGATTATCACCCTTGTTCACAATTCTGTAGTTGCTAAAGGGGTGTGTGGGTATGTGGACTTGGTTTTGACCCAGTTCTTGATGTTGGAGTGCAGGAAGTATCAACCCTACTCTGCCCTAGCTGTTGCACACAGCTAATAACTCCCACTTTCCTTCTATTCTGTAAGGGAGGTGTGGCCAGAAGGAGATGTTTTTGGGTCGTCCTCCCTTGGCCCAGATGAAGAGACAGAGCTGCTGAGACAAATCTTCTTCGCCAGCCTGCCTCGTGAGTGTCCGTTCTCCATGAGTCAAGTAGAAAGGAACAGCAAGAGGGCAGGAGGGAGGGCTGCTAAGGATCTTCCCAAGGGAAGTCCCGCCTTCCCTTACGGTGGATCCTCAAATGTCCTTACATTTGACACGCCCCTTCAAATGCACGCAGGACAAACAGCACCCGAGACCGATGAACCTGAGGAGGCAGCTGAAGAAGAGGAAGTCGCTGAGGAAGAGTTGGCGTCTGTAAACGTGTCAGAAAAGGAGTTCAGTTTCCTGGATTACATGAAGCGGTAAACAGGGTGTTGTTTTTTGTAAGAGATTTCCCCCCCCCCCCATCCTTCTGTGTGCCCAGGGCGCTTCAAATGTCTTGAGCCTGTTTCCTCTGGCATTCTTGTCCATGTCATTTTTTAACACCCTTCCTCCGCCCCCAATCCATCATAAGGGCTAGAAACTTTACTTAACAAAAAGAGAGAGGGACTGAACTTTAGGAAGCCGAATCCTGTGCCCATTACCACGTTTTGCGCTTCTGTGGAGGTGCAGTATGCAAGCAGCCCTGACTATAAATATCTCGCCCTGGTCTTTACGCTATGGTTACCAGATTTTTTTCAATGAATCTGGAATCTGGGGACACTTTTTTTTTTTTTTTAAAGCTGAGTAGCAACAGGGAGTCAGTAGTGAGGGGTGGTGAGGCAAAAGACCCTGGGACTGAGCACACATGCATATTGTATAAAGGTGCAAAACCCTTCTTTCACACCCTGTGAAACAAATGCACAGAGGTTTTTTTAAAAACTGGGCAATGGCTGCCCGCCTGCGGCTCCCGAGCCTCCCCCAATCTGTCAAAACAGGAGGAAGGGGGCAGGAGATCTGTACTGCCGGACATCCCCGGTTTCCCTTCGGCAGCGGCAGTCAGCAGCCTGGAGTCAGCCAGAGCCAACTGCGCTACCAGGCTGGCTCCGGGCTGCTGAGGCTGCCGCTGCCATGTTTCCCGGGGACAGATTTGCAAATCTAGGGACATTCCGGGGACAGAATTTGTCCAGGGACAGATTTGCAAATCCGGGGACGTCTGGTAACCCTACTTTACGCCGAACGTGTTTAATATCTACACCCTGGTGTGCAGGTTTGCCAGTGCCAGTGTGGTCAAGGCCTATGTCCTGCTCTTCAAGAACTACCAGCAGAACAGCGCCCACACTAACCACTGCGTGGTGAAAATGTTGCACCGCATCGCCTGTGACCTCAAGATGGAGGCACTCCTCTTCCAGCTTTCTGTCTTCTGCCTCTTCAACCGGCTGCTCAGTGACCCTGCTGCTGCAGCTTACAAGGTGAGGTTCACGGTAGCTGGGTTGCCCTCTGCATCATCAGAAACGTGAAGGCTACATCCTAAATTCACCTGCTAAGGAGCAAGCCCCACTGAACACAGGGGGACTTTGTTCCCAGGTAAACGTGTGTGGATTGATCTGTGAACGGGGAAATTGCAAATTCAAACAGTGCCTCTACCACCCAGATGACTGTAGCAGTCTCCATCCTCTCTACCCACAAGAGGATGCCTTGTTGCAAGGTTGTTGTAAGAAATAAAGAGAACATTGTGCTGAATGTTTTAAGGCACCATGTGTACTCGATTCCCCCCTTTTGTTTTTCAGCAGTACCTAGCCCTTTTATCTGCATGTCAAAAAGGGAGGGGCCTTTTTTACATGATCTTTTGAGAATGTCATTTTGGATTAATGTTTGTTTCCTTGGCAATTTGCTGAGGAGGGAATCTGGCATGAGTCAGTTGCAAAAAAAAAAGTTGCTTAAGTTTTATAAAGCGAGCTAAGAAGTAGAAAAAAGAAAAGACAATTCCCAAATCTGCAGATTGCTCTTTTCTGCCTGCTTGAATCTGACATGTATCCTACCTCCTCCTATGTATGCAGTATTATTAAGGAAATCTAAAATACCTCCGGGACCGCCTCTCCTGGTATGTCCCACGGAGGACCTTATGGTCATCAAATAAAAACATCTTGGAGATCCCAGGCCACAGGGAGGTTAGGCTGGCCTCAACCAGAGCCTGGGCTTTTTTAGTTGTGGCTCTGATCTGGTGGAACGCTCTGTCACAAGAGACTAGGGCCCTGCAGGACTTGACATCTTTCCACAGGGCGTGCAAGACAGAGCTGTTCCACCAGGCCTTTGGCCAACAAGGCACAGTCTGACCCCCTCCTTTGGTAATCCTCATAGAACTCTAGCCCAATGGTTGCCATTAAGCTGATTTGAACTGATTTTATAATGAAATGATTTTAGAATGTATCATTTTAATGTTGTTAGCCACTCTGAGCCCGGCTTCGGCTGAGGAGGGCAGGATATAAATAAAATAATAATAATAATAATAATTATTATTATTATTATTATTATTATTATTATTATATCATGAAATATTCCCATAGCGCTGAGCAGCAGTGACTGCTGAGCCCTGAGACTTAAAATAAATAAATACTTCTCTCCAACCCTAGGAGCTGGTGACCTTTGCCAAATACATTGTGGGCAAGTTTTTTGCACTTGCAGCCAGCAACAAGAAGGCCTACGTGGAGCTGTTGTTCTGGAAAAGCACAGCCGTGATTCGGGAGATGACTGAAGGCTATGCTTTGGCAGAGGAAGATGAAACGTGAGCTCCTGGAATATTTTTCCAGTAACTTTTAAGTTTCTGAAGGGGCATTTCCAGAAACGACTGGCCACTCTCTCAATATATTCCTTTTTTGTTTTGTGGGGATGGTGATTATTTAACAAATATCTATGTGTATAAAGCAGACAATGGAACAGGGAAAAAAACCTCATAGGTCAAAATTACAGTACAATGCAATATAAAACTATAAAAATCCTTCCCAAAGCAGTGGCGGCAGCACATTTTGAAGACATACAGCAAGTGAGGGGCCTTTTTGCCTTTAAATTGAGGGGCAGAGGGAGGTAGCACAGTATTCAAGGACTTCCACGCAGGGTTGCCACATCATGGCAATGACAGGAGAGTTTCTGGCATCTTCTGCCCACTTTCCCTCACGTGCTTTTGGTGAGCAGACCTCCAGATGCGTGTGGGTATTCACATGTGAAACAATCCCAGGTTCACTTTTTAAATTATTCCACATCAAATACCAAGTCAGAAGAATTAAAGTTAAATCTCTTTTTATGCGGGGGGCGGGGAGCATAAAAGCACACGTCAACCTTCCCATCTAAGTATTTATTCTCTCTCCTTCTCCAAACAGCTCTAACTCCCTCAAGGCTGTTCAGTGGACTGAGGAAGACGAGGAGGAGCTGAGGGAGCTTTACTACAAGTACAAGGAAGTGGAAGGTACCAAATGACATGGATGTGGGGGGAACAGCATTGCAATCTAAATACAGTGGTACCTCTGGTTGCGAACGGGAACCCCGTTCGCAACCTGAAAGAAACGCAACCCGAGTCTGCGCATGCGCGGGTCGCAATTCGCCGCCTCTGCGCATGCGTGTAATGTCATTTTTGCGCGTCTGCGTGAGCGGCGAAACGTGGAAGTAACCCTTTCCGGTACTTCCGGGTCGCCGCAGGACGCAACCTGAAAAGATGTAACCTGAACCGAATGTACCAAGAGGTATGACCGTAGAGCAAGATTGAGACTTTCAATATAGGATGCCTGTATTTTATCCACTTGGATAATAGTAATAATAATTTATTATTTATACCCTGCCCATCTGGCTGGGCTTCCCCAGCCACTCTGGGCGGCTTCCAAAAAAATACTAAAATACTGTAATACATCAAACATTAAAAGCTTCCCTAAACAGGGCTGCCTTCAGATGTCTTTTAAAAGTCTGGTGGTAGTTGTTCTCTTTGACATCTGGTGGGAGGGCGTTCCACAGGGCGGGCGCCACTACCGAGAAGGCCCTCTGCCTGGTTCTCTGTAACTTGGCTTCTCGCAGCGAGGGAACCGCCAGAAGGCCCTCGTTGCTGGACCTCAGCGTCCAGGCAGAATGATGGGGGTGGAGACGCTCCTTCAGGTATACTGGACCGAGGCCGTTAAGGTCAGCACCAACACCTTGAATTGTGCTCGGAAACGTACAGGGAGCCAATGTAGGTCTTTCAAGACCGGTGTTATGTGGTCTCGGCAGCTGCTCCCAGTCACCAGTCTAGCTGCCGCTTTCTGGATTAGTTGTAGTTTCCGGGTCACCTTCAAAGGTAGCCCCACGTAGATAGGGTTGAATGCTAAATTCTACCACAAAAAGGACTTCTGGACCCAAATTTGGGGGTGGGGGTGGGGAAGGCACTTTGAGCTGGCCCAATGTTGCAGTTTGGATGAGTGGCAGGTCCTAAATCTGAAAAGGCTAATGAAGAATAGTGGCCCGTGGCAAGTAAGAATTCCCCTCGAGCCAGACAGGCAGGAAAGCCCCTGCCAAAGCTACAGGTGTGAGCAGATAGGTGAGCAAAATATGTAGGCCGCTTCTTGATTGGGGAAAGCCTTTTGCTACTTTATTTTTCTTGCATGAGGGTGGAGAGCCTGGTCTTCCTCCTCACCCAGCCACTAAGCCTCTCCCCTTTTCCCTTCTCCAACACCAGGTGAAGATATCCTTAACAACATCCTTGCACACCTGACCACTCGCAACTGGACACGCAAGCAGGTGGCCAAGCGATTGGTGCACTTGGGGCTTGCAAGGAGCCTGCGGGATTTCCCTCGCGAGAGGTAGGTCTTTGTTCAGAGGGCTGCGACCTTCCTCTCTGATGGGCTGTCTCGGGGCTATGGCATTCGATAACAGTTGTAGGGAAAGAGTGTGGCTTGCCTCTTCAATAATAATAATAATAGTTTTATTTATACCCCACCCTCCCCAGCTAGGGTGGCTAACACCAGTAAAATTACAGTAAAAACATAATGGGGGGGAACAATTTAAAATACAGGTTAAAATGCAGCCTCATTTTAAAAGTAGCCCTTAGATCAAAACCATAAGGGGAGGGAAACATAAGGGTCAGACGGAGTCCAAACCAAAGGCCAGGCGGAACAGCTCCATCTTGCAGGCCCTGCGGAAAGATGTCAAGTCCCGCAGGGCCCTAGTCTCTTGTGACAGAGCATTCCACCAAGTCAGGGCCAGTACTGAAAAGGCCCTGGCCCTAGTTGAGACCAATCTAACCACCCTGCGACCTCCAAAGTGTTGTCATTTATGGACCTTAAGGTCCTCCATGGGGCATACCGGGAGAGGCGGCCCTGTAGGTACGTGGGTCCTAGGCCACATAGGGCTTTAAAGGTCAAAACCAGCACCTTAAACCTGAGACACACACACACACACACACACACACACACACACACACACACACACTTTCCAGAATTCCTAGTGGATTCTGGTTGTAGGTGCAGAATTTTAAGCCCTTGTACACAAAAATCGTGATTTTTTTAAAAGAGCAAATATTGATTTTCCATTGAGTTGTTAGGCGGCATGCAGAGGCTGCCTGTGGAAGCCTCTAGAAAAGCTGCTGCACCCTTTTAAGTGCCAGGTTTTATTTTGCAAGATAATGATACGCTTGAACATTTAGATAATCTCTTTTAGTGCACGCAGTCTGAATGGCCTTCACTCACGTTTTAAGCGAAACAAATTGGGGCATCCCATGGAGTTGTTCTCATTCTGCATATCAGAATTGTCCTTCCCGATAATGCAAATTTTATGGTGAAAATGTACTGTATTTTGTGACGTGTGTAAAGCATCAAAGAAACACATTTGCTTATGTGCTGAATAGTCTGTAACCTGAAGCATCTGTAACCTGAAGCATCTGTAACCCGAGGTGCCACTGTACCGAATTTTTCCGTCTATAAGACGCCCCCATGTATAAGATGCCCCCTATTTTGGGGGACTCAGATTTAAGAAAATCCATCCTCGGCGCTATCTGTGTATAAAACGCCCCCTAATTTTGGACATTATTTTTTAGGGGGGGGAACCTAGTCTTATAGACGTGAAAATACGGTATATAAAAAAAATCTTGTGCAATGCAACTTTACAGAATTTGCACAGCCCTGTCCTTTTCCCTCGTGTAATTCAGTCCATGCAGGCTTCTTACTGGATAACCTTGTCCTTTTTCTTTCTTATTCTCCTTGCTGCACCTTATAGTTTCACCCCCATTTCCTTGCTTGCTGGGAAATGTTGAGGCGCGGCAGGGAGCGCCATAGTTGCTATTGTACGCTTTCTTCGACAGGAAGGGGACACGCATTGCATCGTGGACGGAGGATCAGGAGCTGGAACTTCAACGCCTCTTTGAGGAGTTCCGGGGCACGGATGGTGAGGGTCTGCGTGGTTGGAGGGTCCCGAGTTTGCAACCACAAAAGGGATGCCTGCTCTTGTAGAGGGGGCGGAGCTTAATACCTTCTAAGCCCAGGGGTGGGGGACCCCGTGGCCCTCCCATATGTTGTCGGTCTGCAATTCCTGTCAGCCCCAGCCAGCAAGGCCACTGATGATGGGAATTCCTGCCTCCTTAAAGCCACACTCACAGACTTTTTTGGTGCCAAGTTTGCTCCAGTGCCAGGGTTATTTTTCCAGCAAACCTCCAATAACCAGGGTTATTAACCCCCTTCACCCACTTCTGCTTTCCCCCCACCCCTCCCCAGCTCCAGGATAATATTATGTGCAACACTTAAACCAGAGCTTTCCAAACGGTGTGTCGTGACACATTAGTGTGTCCGCCTGCAGCATGTCACATAATAGTGTCTGTTAGTTAGGGGTTAGTTTAACCTCTGGTTTGCTAGTAAAACGGAATTACGGTGTCGCGAAATGATGCACATGTAAAAAGTGTGTCATCAACGTGAAAAGTTTGGGAAGCTCTGACTTAAGCAGTAATATATGTACGTTTAAGGGACGTGGGTGGTGCTGTGGTCTAAACCACTGAGCCTCTTGGGTTTGCCAATCAGAAGGTTGGTGGTTCGAATCCCCGCAACAGAGTGAGCTCAGTCCCAGCTCCTGCCAACCTAGCGGTTCGAAAGCACACCAAAAAGTGCAAGTAGATAAATAGGTACCTCTCCGGCGGGAAGGTAAATGGCGTTTCCGTGCATTGCTCTGGTTTCTGTTGTGCCAGACGCAGCTTAGTCATGCTGACCACATGACCCGGAAAAACTGTCTGCGGACAAATGCCAGCTCCCTCGGACTGTAAAGTGAGATGAGCGCCGCAACCCCAGAGTTATCTGCGACTAGACTTAACTGTCAGGGGTCCTTGTCCTGTACCTTTTTATATATAGATTTGGCATTTCACGTATGGGGGTATTAACAGAGGTGACGCCAGAATGGTCTCTGAGAAGAACGATGCGCTTGGCATCCTAATAGCCGTGTTCCGTGGGGGCACACAGAAGTGAGGGAGAACTGTTCCTTCTTGGGAGTAAGTGTAGGGTGAGTCCTTCCTCAGTTTCTCCCTCTCTGCAGATATCCTGGCCAATGTGATGAGGCATATCACCGCTAAGCGTTCCAAGGCCCGCGTTATCGAAAAGCTGCTCAGCATGGGGCTGGTGTCCGACCGAAAGGAGCTCTACAAAAAACGCAGGCGTAAGCCTGGCTCCCTTGCTGCGGTATGGCACCCGCTTTCTGTTCTGTTCGTTCTTTTCTCCTGCATGCGGGCGAGTGATAAAATACTTGTGTGAATGTGCATGGTTACCTCGGCATCATTGGACAGGTCTTTTTTATTATTTTTATTATTATTACAGTCGTACCTCGGGTTAAGTACTTAATTCGTTCTGGAGGTCCATTCTTAACCTGAAACTGTTCTTAACCTGAAACTGTTCTTAACCTGAGGCACCACTTTAGTTAATGGGGCCTCCTGCTGCTGCCGCGCCGCCGGAGCACGATTTCTGTTCTCATCCTGAAGCAAAGCTCTTTGCCTGAAGCACTATTTCTGGGTTATCGGAGTCTGTAACCTGAAGCGTATGTAACCCGAGGTACCACTGTATTATTATTATTTTACTGAATTTATTGAATTTAAAGCCCAAAACGGCCTTGGCCCAGTATACCTGAAGGAGCGTCTCCCCCTCCATCGTTCTGCCCAGACGCTGAGGTCCAGCGCCAAGGGCCTTCTGGCGGTTCCCTCATTGCGAGAAGGAAAGCTACAGGGAACCAGGCAGAGGGCCTTCTTGGTAGTGGCGCCCGCCCTGTGGAACGCCCTCCCATCAGATGTCAAAGAGATAAACAATTACCTGACATTCAGAAGACATCTTAAGGCAGCCCTGTTCAGGGAAGTTTTTAATGTGTGACATCTTAGTGTATTTTTGGTCTTTGTGGAAGCCGCCCAGAGTGGCTGGGGAACAAATAATAAATTATTATTATTATTATTATTATTATTATATACTGCCCTATACAGTGGATCTTCTACTCACATACAGAATCCATTCCGGAGGTCCGTTCATGAGTCGGTCGGGGTCTCTGGTAGAAGCGCTGTTCTGCTCGTGCACATTCGGCAGCAGCGCTGTTCTGTGCGTGCGCAGATGGCAGAAGCCACTTCTGTGCGTGCGCAAATTGTGGCAAACCCGGTATTCTGGGTTTGCTGTGGTCACGAATCGAATTGTTCGCAAGTAGGGGCGGTGGTAAGTCGAGGTGCTACTGTACCTGGGGGGTCTCAGGGCAGTTCACAGAATAAAATTGAGATGTAAAACTGCAAAATACATAATAAAAATAAAAAACAACAACCCAGTAGCCCCCCCCCCAAAAAAAACATTTTAAAAGGGCATAGGATGTAAATCAACCAAAGGCCTGGTTAAAAAGGAATGCTTTTGCCTGGCGCCTAAAGGTGTATAATGAAGGCGCCAAGCGAACTTCCCTGGGGAGAGCATTCCACAGATGGGGAGCCACTGCAGAGAAGGCCCTGTTCTCGTGTTGCCACCCTCTGGACCTCTTGAGGAGGAGGCACATGAAGAAGGGCCTCAGAAGATGATCTCAGGGTCTGGGTAGGTTCACATGGAAAGAGGCGGTCCTTAAGGTATTGCGGTCCTGAGCCGTTTAACCAGCAGTCTTGGGCTGGTTGGCTCCCTTTTCTCCTCCAGCGACTTCAAGACGGGCCTTGCTGGGATTGTTACCTTTAGGTTTACCCGTGGGTAATGGTTTGATTTTTTTCCTGCATAGCATTTGTGTTTTGTTGGAGGAGTAAGATGCCTCTTGTTAACTATGACCTCCTTAGCGAGCTATCTTCTTTTCCCTTTTAGAACAAAGACATGTTCCCTAAGGACTTTGCAATACCTCACCCGGACGAGGCTGAGGAAGATGATGAAGAGGAGGAGGAAGATGACTTGGATAGCGAGGAAGAAGGGGAAGAGGATGGTGGCTATGATGTGGGGAACAGGCCATTGGGTGGGCAGCCTAACAAGAAGGGGGGAGCTGCCTCAGCTAGAGACTGCCAGGAGCTTCTGCGATGCCTGAGGCGGGAAGGTGAGAGCCTGGTGGCAAGAGAAGGAATTGTGGCATGCTGCGGCGCAGCTCACAGCAGCATGGTGGTTTGGGGGGCAGGCAATAATAATAATTGTTATTTATTATACAGTGGTACCTCGGGTTACATACGCTTCAGGTTACAGACCCTGCTAACCCAGAAATATTACCTCGGGTTAAGAACTTTGCTTCAGGATGAGAACAGAAATCGTGCTCCGGAGGCCCCATTAGCTAAAGTGGTGCTTCAGGTTAAGAACAGTTTCAGGTTAAGAACAGACCTCCGGAATGAATTAAGTAGTTAACCTGAGGTACCACTGTACCCTGCCCATCTGGCTGGGTTTCCCCAGCCACTCTGAGCGGCTCCCAACAGGATATTAAAAACACGATAAACAAACATTAAAAACTTCCTTAAACAAGGCTGCCTTCAGATGTCTTCTAAAAGTCAGATAGTTGTCTGTCTCCTTGACATCTGATGGGAGGGTGCCACCACCAAGAAGGCCCTCTGCCTGGTTCCCTGTAACCTCACTTCTCGCAGCGAGGGAGCCACCAGAAGGCCCTTGGAGTTGGATCTCAGTGTCCGGGCAGAACGATGGAGGTGGAGACGCTCCTCCAGGTATACTGGGCTGAGGCCATTTAGGGCTTTAAAGGTCAGCACCAACACACTGAATTGTGTTCAGAATTATACCCCTCCCTCCCTCCCTTGACAACTGGTCTGCTGGGAAACCCTCAAAATGCCTGCTGCAAAACCTCCAGGAGGTTCTTGGGAGCATGCACAGTTCAGGAAGTTCCTGGCCTGGCCTCTTAGGCTTTTGCCATCAAACTGCATGACTTTGGGTGAACCTTTGGAGATGCCTATTGCTCCCTTGTGGCCACGTTGGAAAGCTGCAAGAGGGAATCTTAGGATTGCCCGGAAGACCTTTCTGAATGTTACCTGGATTTGGGGATCCGCTTTGGGAATCTTTGGAATGTGGAGAGAGCAAGAATGCTAATTTGGTGTAGTGGTTAAGAGTGCTGGATTAGGACCCGGGAGGGCAGGTTTCAAACCCCCATTTGGCCATAGCTCACTGCGTGGCCTTGGCCCAGCCACTGCCTCTTAGCCTAAAGCCTACCTCACAGGGTTGTTTTGGGGATTGAGTGAGGAGGTGGAGAACCATGTATGCCACCTTTTTGGAGGAAAAGGTGGGATATAAACACAATGAGTAATGAAGTACAGTGGTACCTCGGGTTAAGTACTTAATTCGTTCTGGAGGTTTGTTCTTAACCTGAAACTGTTCTTAACCTGAAGCACCACTTTTAGCTAATGGGGCCTCCTGCTGCCGCTGCGCTGCCACTGCAAGATTTCTGTTCTCATCCTGAAGCAAAGTTCTTAACCCAAGGTAATATTTCTGGGTTAGCAGAGTCTGTCACCTGAAACGTATGTAACCTGAAGTGTATGTAACCCGGTTATATCAAAAATTACGACTCCCATCATCCCTAGCTTAGCAGGACCAGTGGTCAGGGATGAAGGGAACTGTAGTCCAAAAACAGCCAAAGGCGTAATATTTACAACCAGATGAAAGTTTCAATTTTGGAGTAATAAATTTTCAGAGTACAGTGGTACCTTGGGTTACGTACTCAATTCGTTCCGGAGGTCCGTTCTTAACCTGAAACTGTTCTTAACCTGAAGCACCGCTTTAGCTAATGGGGCCTCCCGCTGCTGCTGCGCCGCCACTGCACAGTTTCTGTTCTAATCCTGAAGCAAAGTTCTTAACCCGAGGTAATATTTCTGGGTTAGCGGAGTCTGTAACCTGAAGCGTATGTAACCTGAAGCGTCTGTAACCCGAGGTACCACTGTACCTTCTCCCCATGCTTCTCTGTTTACCCACATAGTATTTGGGCCTAGGATGGCAGAATGGACTTTGTGCCTCTTCAGGTGGGAAGTACAAATTTTGTTCAATTCCCCAGAACATCCCATGCAAATAACAGGAAGAATCTCCAGCCCAGTCATTTGCCTGCAGTGCTGATTTAAAAGCAATAATACAGAGGAATTTAAGCATTGCAGAGGGCAGGGAGCATTTTAAAACACTGATTTCGCTGACCTATCTAGTTTTTTACCACCTCGCCCTTTTCACACATATCAGAGAAGGCCTGGTCTACTCAATAACACTGGGCCTTTCCTAAAGTTATCGAGAGGAGGAGCCTCTTCATCTTTCCACCCACTTTTGTCTTTGTAGGTCTGTCCGGCCCTCTGCTATGGCTCCAGAACTGCCTGATCCGGACAGCTTGTGACCGAGAAGAGGACGGTAAATACAGGGAGAATGTTGCAGATTCCTGTTTCTTGCGGGGGCAGGGGGAGGCTGAGGAAGAGATTTAATATTTCCCTTCTGCTGCTCTCAGCCTCCTCTGGAGGAACGATGTGTGGGCCAGCTAGCTATATGTCACCTTCCCTCTGAACTTTATTTAAGCCAGGGTCTTTGAGGTGCAGCAAGACCAGTACTATAAACATTATAGTTGGTTAACTTTCATCTTGCTTCGAATTTCTTATTTATTTTTTCGTAATACTGAATTTATTCTGCGTTTGTGAAGCTGTTGATTTGTCATTTTATTTAGCTAACGCGCCCTGTATTTTGCATATTATGTTTTCTCCTACGCTCTGTGTTTTACTGTTTCCGTAGAATTGGAAGGGGACCGCAAGGGTCATCTAGTCCAACCCCCCTGCCATGCAGGAATCTTTTGCCCAATGTGGGGGTTTGAACCCACGATCCTGAAATTAACATTTATCTCGTGCCCTACTGAGGGAGCTCTCCCTTCAGTTCAAGCTGCTTTGGGAACACTCATTGTGCGAAAGCAGCATATAAACTCAAATCAATCTGTGTTGTCTAAAAAAGAAGACAAAAGCTAAAGAGCCAAATATCCACCAGGATGTTGTAGACAAGAATATGAAAAAATAGTTCTTTTTTGTACATAAGTAAAAGTATAAGTTACAATAATTTAAGAAGATGGATAGAAAATAAGGTTTTTAGCTGTAATGCTATGAGATAAGGATTTGCTGGATGAACAATTTGAACTGGAATACAAGAAGGGGAGGTATGAGGAGGTCAGGGAAATATGTTATTCGAAAATAAGATATGAAATTTATGTGTTTTTAATATTTTTTCTTTTTAATTTTTTTCCCTTTTTTCTTTTTCTTTATGGTTTGTATAAAATGGAAAATCTTAATAAATATCTTCAAAAAAAAAAAAAAGAATACTATACTGCTCTTTCCCATATGGTTCTAGAATTTAGCTTGATAGATTCCTGTTTTGCCAGGATGTGCCCAGCCAGTACCTTTGGTGCCACTGTCTGAAGAGAATGAGGATGCCATGGAACATAAGCGCTTCCAGAAGCTTCTGCGTAAATTAGGGATTCGAGCCCCAGCCAGTGAACAGGTAATTGTTTTGCTAGAGGATATAAAGGTAAAGGGGGATGCGGGTGGCGCTGTGGGTTAAACCACAGAGCCTAGGGCTTGCCGATGAGAAGGTCGGCAGTTCGAATCCCCGTGACAGGGTGAGCTCCCGTTCCTCGGTCCCTGCTCCTGCCAACCTAGCAATTCGAAAGCACGTCAAAGTGCAAGTAGATAAATAGGTACCACTGTGGCGGGAAGGTAAATGGCGTTTCCGTGCTCTGCTCTGGTTCGCCAGAAGTGGTTTAGTCATGCTGGCCACATGACCCGGAAAGCTGTCTGTGAACAAATGCCGGTTCCCTTGGCCTGAAAGCGAGATGAAAGCGCCGCAACCCCAGAGTCGGTCATGACTGGACCTAATGGTCAGGGGTCCCTTTACCTTTACCTTTATAAAGGTAAAGGACCCCTGGACGGTTATGTCTTGTCAGAGGCGACTATAGGGTTGCGCTGCTCATCTCGCTTTCAGGCCGAGGAAACTGGCGTTTGTTCACAGACAGCTTTCCGGGTCATGTGGCCAGCATGACTAAACCGCTTCTGGCGCATTGGGACACAGTGATGGAAACCAGAGTGCACGGAAACGCTGTTTACCTTCCCGACGGAGTAGTACCTATTTATCTACTTGCACTTTTTGGCGTTCTATTGAACTGCTAGGTTGGCGGGAGCTGGGACAGCGGGAGCTCACTCTCAGCGTAGGTATTCGAACCGATGACCTTCTGATCGGCAAGCCCAAGAGGCTCAGTGGTTTAGACCACAGTGCCATAGAGAATACGGAAGGAGAATGGGTTTGTGGGTGTAAAACATTTTTTAAGGAACAGGCCTTTTTTGTAATACAGTGGTACCTTGGTTTATGAACTTAATCCGTTCCGGAAGTTCGCTCTTAAACCAAAGCATTCTTAAACCAAGGTGTGCTTTCCCATAGCAGCGGGGGACTCAATTTACAAATGGAACACACTCAGCAGGAAATGAAGCATGTTCTGCTTCCAAGGCAAAGTTCACAAACCAAAATACCTATTTCCAGGTTTGCAGCGTTCTTAATCCAAGTTGTTCATGAACTAAGCTGTTCTTAAACCAAGGTATTTGTGTTTTGCTTTTTGGAAGGGCAACTTTAATAATTCATTGAGAAAGACTATTTCATCATCATCATCATCATCATAAATTTATTATTTATACTCCACCCATCTGGCTGGGTTTCCCCAGCTACACTGGGCAGCTTCCAACAAAAGATTAAAAATCCATTAAAACATCAGTCATTAAAAACTTCCCTAAAGAGGGCTGCCAGATATGTTGCTCCTTTCCCTGCTTTAACTGAAGCTGGGTTTCTGTGAGATTAGCTATTTCCTGCTTAGAATAAGACAGCCGAGTGTCGCTCCTAGGTTAAAGTGACCCAGAAGAACTTGAAATGCATCCAAGATCCTAAGTTAACACAGGTTAAAAAGTATGAGCTCCAGGAATGTTTGGTACAGCCCCACACCAAAAAAAACCCCTCTATTTAGCCCTGTTCATCATTTGTGGTTTTTCCTGCTTTGTATATACATTTTTGGAGATGACTGAGGAAAAAATGTTGAAAGAAGTGGGAGAAATATGAATATATATTCAGGAAAGATGAGCAAAAGCATTCCCAAATGCTCCTAAACAAGGATGAAAGTGCTTCAGTCTCATCAGCCACAGTTATGTGTTAAGTTTGTGGCTTTGGTGGAACAGCAGCTTGTATTCCTCTACTGACTCTCGCTTTGCCTGCAGAAATATTCCAGCATTTGTGCTCTGTTGCAACATTAAACATTCAGTTGGCTCTTTGTAATCTTGCCTTTCATACAATCATAGAAGATAAGATAATTTAATTTAATTATTAATATGGTGTTCCACCCCCCCCCCCCCGCCCTGCATTTATTTCGTAAAGGTTTGCCTTTCTATCTTGGTATCTGTCCTTTCTCCTTTTTTGACTATGTCGAAGTGTTTTGTCCCAGTGATTTATGACCAGAGCAGGTTTGGATCATGTCTTCCTGTTTGCCCAAGGCCTTCTTGCGAAACAGAATTTCCCCTCCCTCTCTCCTCCCTGCATAGTGTCGCCTCCACACATTGCATTGCTTTGGAGCCGGTAGATGAACCCCTAGAACAGATTTTTTTTGGCGGGGGGGAGTCACACATGAAGAGGATAAGTTCCATTGCACAAGTGGAACTCCTTGCACAGATGAAACGACTTCGTTGCATACAACCCTTTGGTTTAAAACCAGGCTGGCGCAGCAATGCTTGAGCTCTGCTGCTATTGCGACTAATTTGAGGGCAATCCTCTCCATTTAGCTCTGCGGGGAACAAGAAACTTGCAAGAGGGAGCCAACAGCAGAAGCAAATAGGAGCTGTTGTTGTTGTTTAGTTGTTTAGTCGTGTCCGACTCTTCGTGACCCCCTGGACCAGAGCACGCCAGGCACTCCTGTCTTCCACTGCCTCCCGAAGTTTGATCAAATTCATGTTAGTAGCTTCAAGAACACTGTCCAACCATCTCGTCCTCTGTCGTCCCTTTCTCCTTGTGCCCTCCATCTTTCCCAACATCAGGGTCTTTTCCAGGGAGTCTTCTCTTCTCATGAGGTGGCCAAAGTATTGGAGCCTCAGCTTCAGGATCTGTCCTTCCAGTGAGCACTCAGGGCTGATTTCCTTCAGAATGGAGAGGTTTGATCTTCTTGCATGTATTTACCTTGCATGTATTTACCTAAGCGTGTATTTACCTTCTTTACTTCCTACAGGAATCTTTCTGGCGCATCCCAGCCAAGCTCAGCCCAGAGCAACTACGGCAAGCAGCTGTTTCCATTGCCTCAAAAGAAGTGGAGGGGGAGACCAAAAATCAAGTAGCCGGTAGGTGTATGGAAGGGGAAACACACTGAAACAACCCTCTGCCTGTTGAAAAGGCATGTCACTCCCTTGTTCCAGCAGCGCCACTGGCTACCAGTCTATTCTGGGCACGCACAATTCAAAGTGCTGGGTACAGCCTATGAAGACCCACATGGCTTAGTTACAGGTAGGTAGCCATGTTGGTCTGCCGTAGTCGAAACAAAACAAAATATAAATAAATAAATAATTCCTTCCAGTAGCACCTTAGAGACCAACTAAGTTAGTTACAGTGGTACCTCGGGTTAAGAACTAAATTCGTTATGGAGGTCTGTTCTGAACCTGAAACTGTTCTTAACCTGAAGTACCACTTTAGCTAATGGGGCCTCCTGCTGCCGCCGTGCAATTTGTGTTCTCATCCTGAAGCAAAGTTCTTAACCCGAGGCACTATTTCTGGGTTAGTGGAGTCTGTAACCTGAAGCATCTGTAACTCGAGGTACCACTGTATTGGTACGAGCACACGAAAGCTGGTCTCTAACTTAGTTGGTCTCTAAGGTGCTACTGGAAGGAAATGTTTTGTTTTGTTTTGTTTCGACATGGCTTAGGTCCAGGCTATTTGGGAAACCATGTTCCCTCATACAAACCTGTTTGGGTTTTGAGATCAGGAACTAAAAAATGCAGAATGAATGAATTAGAAGCTCAGTTGCTCCTAGGCCCTCTGAAGGTCCCATTCCCCTTGCCAGATAGACCTTTCACTTCCCTCAGAACCTCCATTGTTTGTCATCTGTAGAGCTGAACCTGCCTGCATAGAATTTCAGAATGTGTTTGTGAGCAGTCCATGACATCACAGAAGCTCAGCCAATGCACACGCAGAGACAGAAAGCCGTTCTAGTGTGTGTGTATATATATATAAACATTCTATTGATTTAGAGTCTCTTATTGTTGTACATGCACACTCTGTGTGCTGTTGTAAAATGAGGGCGTATTTGTGCACTAGTTTTCTTCCTCCTCTTGGCAGTTGTCCATATAACATGGAAACAGTTTCACATGCTTCTGCATTTAGGTGTCTTAAAAACACCCAAGTACAAATAAAGGACAGACACTAAAAGCATCAGCACTAATGCCTAAGCTCAGCCCTCGCTGATTGCACAACTCGGTCTAGAATAACTTCCTCAAACTGGTGGTTAATCTGTAACCCATTTTAGCATCCTAGTTCATACTGACATTATTGAACCCAAAAGCGTTAATCTGGATGGGCATGCTCCAAATTCTTACACAGGGTTCTCCCCCTCTTCAAGTTTAAGTTTCCTTTCTTAAAAAACATGTGAATTTGCGGAATTGGTTGCTGCCGCCTCATATCGTTGCATTTCTCTGGGTGGGGAAAGATTCTGGCAGTCCTGGCAGAATCAGGGAGACATGGGAGACAGCATCTGTAATCAGAGCAATATGTTTTTCAGGCCTAACCAGCCTTTGACCCCTTGAGCAAGGCATAGCCCAACTAGCATAGTAACCTTACAGGGGCTTGATAAACCTCCTGCTTTTATACTCTCCTGGTATGCCCCACAGAAGAGCTTAAGGGCCATGAATAATCATAGTTTGGAGGTCCCGGGCCCTAAGGAAGTCAGATTATCCTCCACCAGGGCCAGGGCCTTCTCAGTGATGGCTCCAACCTGGTGGAATGCTCTGTCCCATGAGATCAGGGCCCTGCAGGATTTAACTTCCTTCCGCAGGGCCTGTAAGACAGAGCTATTCCGCCTGGCTTTCAATTTGAACTTAGCCTGATCTTTTATTCCCCTTCCTTGCCTCCCCTTTTTATGAAGATATACCCGCTCTGGGATCCCACAGCTAATTCTCCCCTGGTCTGCTCGCTGGCCCAAATAGGACTAATTTAGCCAGCTAGCCCTGGCGATCATCTAATGTTTATTGGATGGTGTAAAGGGAATTGGGGGTTGCTCGTGCGTAAGGGGGCTGCTGCTCTAGGCAACGTTGTCTGGCTAAACCTTTCCCTGGCTGGACAGCCCTTTCTCCGTGGCTGTGTCAGTCGCTGGCAGAATCCGTCAGTGGGCATTTCCTGAACTTCTTCCAACATAAAAGCTCTTTGACGCCAAGTCTCCGCCTAGCCTCCCTGCGCGGAAGTCTTCTGCGCAGAGTGGGCGTGGCCAGCGGAGGTCCTGGACTCTCCCCGCTGGTCTCTGCGGAAGAGTCTTGGAGCCATCTCTCCAAAGTCCTTCCCTGCTCCCCTTTCTTCCTGGTGTCACACCGATTTCCTTCCCCAAAGGAAGTGTTCTCTCTCTCCCTGCTGGTCCCTTCTCCTGCATCGTTGGGGAGCCTTACCTCCACTCTTGGCTCCGATGGCAGTTTCCTGACAGATGGATTTCCCCCCTAAATTGATTTTTGAATTATGAATTTATTGTTATTCATGTTTTATACTATATGCTGTTTTTTGTTGCATCAATTAAGTGTTTTAAATTTGTTGTTAGCCTCCTTGAACCAGGGAGGGCGGGATATAAATAAAAATTCATTATTTATTATTATTATACCTGGCTGGGACAAGGGAGCACCTGGCAAGCCATAAAGCAGGCATGTCCAAAGTCTGATTTAATCTGACCCCCGCAGCAGTATATAAAGGTAAAGGGACCCCTGACTATTAGGTCCAGTCGTGACGGACCCTGGGGTTGCAGCGCTCATCTCGCTTTATTGGCCGAGGGAGCCAGCATACAGCTTCCGGGTCATGTGGCCAGCATGACTAAACCGCTTCTGGTGAACCAGAGCAGTGCACAGAAACACCATTTACCTTCCCGCCGGAGCGGTACCTATTTATCTACTTGCACGTTGACGTGCTTCCGAACTGCTAGGTTGGCAGGAGCAAGGACAGAGCAACGGGAGCTCACCCCGTCGCGGGGATTCGAACCGCCGACCTTCTGATCGGCAAGTCCTAGGCTCTGTGGTTTAACCCACAGCGCCACCCACGTCCCTCTCCAGGAGATGTACATAGTGTAATAAAAGCAGCAAAGATATAATAATAATAATAATAATAATAATAATAATAATAATAATAATAATAATAATGATGATGATGATGATGATGATGCAAAGTTGACATCCATATCAGAGACCTTACTCATTCGGTTGGGAAGACTTCTCAGAACAAAAATGTCTTCAGCTGCTTCTGGAGCGTCCAGGTAGTGAACACCAGTTGCATCTCTACAGGAATGCTGGTTGCACTGAAAGCCCCACTCTTGAGTTACTATAGAGAGGGCTTCTGAAATCCTTGGAACTTGTAGAAGAAATTCTTCCTTCCGGAGGCAGTGACCTACAGGGGTTACAAAAGGGACATCTCCAGTAACTTGTCCCTGAGCTGTATTAGGTGAATATAGCCATGGGCCCAAAATTCTATAGACGTTGCTATGCCTGAGATGTTCAGTAATTCATTATAATTATAATAGCCTGTGCTGCAGTTGGGTGTTTGGGAGACCAGCTGTTCTGGAAAGTTCTAGCACCTTCCTTAGAGATCTATTACTCAAATTAAGTTTGTCGGGAACTTTCAACTGCAATTCAGTAACTAGTTTGCCTCGCCACCAGACTGCCACCTCCCTTTGCAGAGCTGGCTTTGTCTTTCCAGCTCTCACACTTTCTTTCTTGTCGGTTTCAGCGGAGGAGCATCTCGAGACAGAGGAGCCAAGATGCCTAACTGCGGAAAAGTAAGGACTGTGGGGGCACCGGGGTGTGGGAAGATGACAGCACCTCATACAAAGTGGGCAAGGTGAATTGTAATAACTTAAAAGCATGGAGGAGACTAATAGCCAGAAACAAACTCAGGTGTTACATGCAGAACATAGAATCATAGAATCATAGAGTTGGAAGAGACCACAAGGGCCATCGAGTCCAACCCCCTGCCAAGCAGGAAACACCATCAGAGCACTCCTGACATATGGTTGTCAAGCCTCTGCTTAAAGACCTCCAAAGAAGGAGACTCCACCACACTCCTTGGCAGCAAATTCCACTGTCGAACAGCTCTTACTGTCAGGAAGTTCTTCCTAATGTTTAGGGGGAATCTTCTTTCTTGTAGTTTGGATCCATTGCTCCGTGTCCGCTTCTCTGGAGCAGCAGAAAACAACCTTTCTCCCTCCTCTATGTGACATCCTTTTATATATTTGAACATGGCTATCATATCACCCCTTAACCTCCTCTTCTCCAGGCTAAACATGCCCAGCTCCCTTAGCCGTTCCTCATAAGGCATCGTTTCCAGGCCTTTGACCATTTTGGTTGCCCTCCTCTGGACACTTTCCAGTTTGTCAGTGTCCTTCTTGAACTGTGGTGCCCAGAACTGGACACAGTACTCCAGGTGAGGTCTGACCAGAGCAGAATACAGTGGCATTATTACTTCCCTTGATCTAGATGCTATACTCCTATTGATGCAGCCCAGAATTGCATTGGCTTTTTTAGCTGCCACGTCACACTGTTGGCTCATGTCAAGTTTGTGGTCAACCAAGACTCCTAGATCCTTTTCACATGTACTGCTCTCAAGCCAGGTGTCACCCATCTTGTATTTGTGCCTCTCATTTTTTTTGCCCAAGTGCAATACTTTACATTTCTCCCTGTTAAAATTCATCTTGTTTGTTTTGGCCCAGTTCTCTAATCTGTCAAGGTCGTTTTGAAGTGTGATCCTGTCCTCTGGGGTGTTAGCCACCCCTCCCAGTTTGGTGTCATCTGCAAATTTGATCAGGATGCCCTTGAGTCCATCATCCAAGTCGTTGATAAAGATGTTGAATAAGACCGGGCCCAAGACAGAACCCTGTGGCACCCCACAGGAAGCTTCCTTTATTCAGAGTCAAGACCATTGATCCATCTAGCTCACTGTTGTCTACACGGACTGGCAGCAGTGAGGATTCAGGCAGGAGTTGTTTCCTACCCCTATCCAGAGATGCCAGTGGTTGCAAAACTGCTACGACCTTTCCCCCTTCTATATTCATTCTAGTTCTTGGGTGGGGTTCATTTATAATGGAATTGAGCGGCTCTGTGCTTCAAGCCCAGGATTTTTTTTTGCATATCTGATTCATAGAGGCAGAAAACGATGAGTCACATGCAGCCTTGCACTTCTAGCTGTCAGAGTGAAAGCTGCCATGTTCTGAGCAGGAGCACAAGAAGGAGAGAAGTCAGTTCCTTCCTGCCCGCTCCCATTTGCCACCTCTTTCTGTTTGCTGCCCTGCTCCATTGTTTGATATTTTCTGAATTCAATCGATGACCAGCCATCAGCAACTGGAATCCTGCTACTCTGATTTTTCGTAGTTGGTTTTCTTCCCCGCCCCCAGTTCAGTCCACATCTCCCTGTTCTTTTCAGAAGTTTATACAGTGGCACCTCAGGTTACATACGCTTCAGGTTACAGACTCTGCTAACCCAGAAACAGTGCTTCAGGTTAGGAACTTTGCTTCAGGATGAGAACAGAAATTGTGCTCCGGCGGTGCGGCGGCAGCAGGAGGCCCTATTAGCTAAAGTGGTGCTTCAGGTTAAGAACAGTTTCAGGTTAAGTACGGACCTCCGGAACAAATTAAGTACTCAACCTGAGGTACCGCTGTAATTTGATACGAAAGCAAAAACCTGGCACACCATTATACAGTGGTACCTCAGCATGTGAACGGGATCCGTTCCAGAGCCCTGTTTGCATCCTGAATGGAATGTGCTCCATTACTTCCGGGTCGCGGCGGAGCGCAACCCGAAAGCGCTCAACCTGAATCGTATTTATCCTGAGGTATGACTGTATAGGTTTGTGCCACCTGAGCTACAAGTTTTGTTGGTGGAAACCTGCCTAGAGCACTGGGGTGGGTGCTGTAGCTTCTGATTCTGCCTTCTTCTCTCCCTGAGTCTATGTTTGGCATTTGTATGTGGCAGGGGCACACACCAACACCCCTCTTTCTTGCCCTTGTTTCCAGGGAAGAGCCCATCCAGCCCCCTCTGGGACCCAAGCGAAGGCGCTTGGTCATTGACGGTGAGGAGCAGGAAGAAGGCAACAGCCAAGGTATGTCTCGTGGCAGCAGTGTAGTTACTTCCATCAAACACCTTTGCCCAACCGCCATCTCTTCTTTTTCCCAGCCCCTACAAATAATCCCTTTGATGCTTCTCCTGGGCGCAACTTGATCACAGATCATCTGTTAGGAGTGTTGCTGGTTGTCCCCAAGTTGTGGAGGCTCATTTGGCATCCATATGAAAACTTGAGCCTTCAGAGTTAATGCCTCGCTTCTGTGGAATGTTCTCCCAATAGGGCTCATCCACACTTACTGTATTTTTCGCTCTATAAGACGCACCAGACCATAAGACGCGCCTAGTTTTTGGAGGAGGAAAACAAGAAAAAAAATATTCTGAATCTCAGAAGCCAGAACAAGACAGATTGCTGCGCAGCGAAAGCAGCAATCCCTCTTGCTGTTCTGGCTTCTGGGATAGCTGCACAGCCTGCATTCACTCCATAAGACGCACACACATTTCCCTTTACTTTTTAGGAGGGAAAAAGTGAGTCTTATAGAGCAAAAAATACGGTACTCCCCACCGCCACCCCCCGCTCTTTCCAGCTTAAAAGCTTTGTGTCCGAGCGGTTTTTCTCCCTGCAAAACCCACTCTTTAGCGCTCAGTCGTAGCATACGTCAATTCCTGTTTTCTGCAGAGTGCCATTTGCACCGATCGAGCTTTAAAGGGTGAGTTTTTCAGGGAAATCTCCTGGGCCAAAAAACACACACACCAAAAAGTGCTTAGATGCGGAGCTTTCCAGGCACCATGACCTGTGCTTTAGAGAGTGGAGGAAAAGCAATGTGGATACGACCTCAGCTGTCACCTTCTGTACTGACTTCCAAACATTTACTGAAGGCTTCTCTTATGCAGACAATTAAGGAGGAGGGGCATCTGTAATAGTCGAACTGGTGGTCTGTGTTAATTTTTGTGGTGTTTCTAATTTAACTGTAACCCGCTCTGCTGCTGTTGTGTTTTTAATGAAATTGCAGTATACAAATATTTTAATAAATAAAACGAACAGTATCCAAAAGGCTGTGGGTTCCCCATCCCTCATGCAAAGGCTTCTGTGAGCTCAAAGTACCTGCCCATGAAGCAAGCTGTCTACCTTGTCTGCATTCACCTGGTCAGCAGCGAGGTGTAAGGCCATTCTGCCCTATTTCTGCTGCGGATGTTGACTGTATTTCCTCCCCGCTTAGTAAGACTGTCATTGTTTTATGTTTCCACGAATTAAAACCAATTGAACAACAATAGAGTAGCAACCCCCCCCTTCACCCTATTGAGAAAAATAGGGGAGTGGGGGGGACAGAGGCGTCAGTAGGCTACTAGAACAACCAGCAAGATACGCTGAGAGATAAGAGAGACAAAGGGCTCTTGATAGAAGTTGGGGCAATGGTCTACAGAAGAAAGACAGTGCTGTGATTAGATCATTCCATCCTTCCTTTGCAGTACAGAGAGGGCAGCAGAAATTGCCTGCCACCCCCTGCCCAAAGAGGCTGCCCGCTGCCTTTATGCATGAGTCACTGCTTTGAGTCTCCTCCTAATCACGAGGCATGTCAAGAATCCTCAGCTTATCAGAACTTCAGAAACCCTGCCAAGAGTACATTACTGAGGTTCGAAGGGGGTGGCGGCAGAAAGGATGTTCATTGTTTGGTAATGGATAGCAGTGAGAGCAGCTTCTAATGCTCTCTCTGTGTGTTTATCCTTCAGCTTCTTTCCCAAAATGCTGAATGCTTCTGAAGCAACTTTCTGCAAAAATCCGATTAAGTCACAGCACTGCTTTTTCCTTTACCACTTTATCCCTTGCTCTCTTAAGATCGCGCTGTATTTTATCTTTGGCACGGCAGGGTCCAGTGACGAGGACGAGCCTCAGCCTGCGGGCAAAAGGAAGTGCCGGCGAATTGAAGAGGAGGAAGAAGATTGAAGGAGTTGGCCCTCCCTGGCCCAGTTCAGACCAGTTACACCCACTGTCAGCTCTGGAGCTGCAAGAACCACCTCGGGCAGAGGGGTCCTTGATGAAGCAGCCTGGAAAGAATCTCTCTCTTTCTCTTCCCCAGCCCCGGTCTCCCAGTCTTGGTGCACAACACTTCATAGTTTTTGGGAATGGGATGCAGGCAGATTGAACATGTGAATGAGGCCTGCTAGAGAACGAATGCAGGGAAAAGAAATGGGAGACCTGCCTGAGGAGGGAAGAGGAGAATGGGCTTTCTGCCCTGCTCTGTTACAGGATACAACAGACGTTGAAGCTGGTACAGGAAGAAGCTTCACTTTAAACTGTTCTGTAACCGTTTGTAGCTTACGACACCTGTGACACGGGGCGTTTGTTCTGAATGATGTCTGCTGAGAGCCAGCAAAAGCCACCCTGACAAGACTGACCTGCCAGGCAGAAACGAGGCATGTTGGCTCTTCGAATCTTAAGGCTACTTGGCTTTTGGATTCCCCACCGCTCCCTTTCCGTGCCTGGCCAAAACACGACCTCATCCCTGTGCTCAAGTCTCACATTGCCTTATAATACATGCGCACGGTCTTCTGTCTCCATTGCGCCTTGGCACCGATATTCTTCAAAAATGTGTGCTTGTACTGGAATCACACAAGACTCGTTTGACGTTGGGTGTCAAGAGTTGAATTGTTTGGGGAGGGTGGGGTTCAGAAGCAAAGATGTGCTCCTGTGCTGAATTTTGCTCCCAGATTATTGTTCTCATCACCAGTTTTCCTTACCGACAGCTATTGACTTTGTTGCTTGGGCTGTTCCAGGCAGAGGCAACGTCAGAGATGTATAAGGGTTGCCTCTCGTTCATGGTAGAAGGGCATGAATGTTAGCACGTGACTTGTGTGCTTGTGTTGTGTTTTCATAATAAAAATCCCCCAAACAACCCTTGGCTGACTAGTTCTAAAGAAATCCAACGTTTCTTCCTTGTTTTACATAGCTGCTGAAAAAGGCGAGAGCTTCTTGGAGGGAAGGGGATGAGGGCTTTGCAATGGTTTCAGTGCGTCGACTTTCCTTAAAAAGGAGGAGGAAAGCAATAGTAATTTTAGCAATTTAGCTTTTAGCAATTTCAGGTTTTTCTGTAATTTGAGTATTCCCACATTTGCACATGGGCTCTAGCTCTATATGTTTGCATCAAGCCTGATTTGTAACCCAGGCCCTGGGATGGGGAACCTGGTGCACTCCAGATGTGGTTCGTCTCCAGCTGCCATCAACCCCACACAAAAATGGTAAAAGTAAAGGGACCCCTGACCATTAGGTCCAGTTGTGGCTGACTGTGGTTGTGGCGCTCATCTGACTTTATTGGCTTGAGGGAGCTGGCATACAGCTTCCGGATCATGTGGCCAGCATGACTAAACTGCTTCTGGTGAACCAGAGCAGCACACAGAAACGCCGTTTACCTTCCCGCCGGAGCGGTACCTATTTATCTACTTGCACTTTGACGTGCTTTGGAACTGCTAGGTTGGCAGAAGCAGGGACCGAGCAACGGGAGCTCACCCCGTCACGGGGATTTGAACCGCCGACCTTCTGATCGGCAAGTCCTAGGCTCTGTGGTTCAACCCACAGCGCCACCCACGTCCCTACACAAGAACGGACTCATCCACAATTCTGCACACCCCACTGCTGTCCCCCGAGAAATCTTGCTGAATCGGAGCAAAATATCAGCCGTTTTTTCTGCAAATTGAGGTTCACTCCGATTCAGCCTGGGTTTTCCGAGGGGAAAACACGGGACAAGTGGAAAACCTTTTGACCCTGTGCTTTCTAGGCATGGAACAAGTGTGGACAGGCCCTGTGACATTGTAGTCCAATATCTGGAGAAACACAGGGTTCCCAGCCTAAACTTTAGAGAGCAATTGCTGGGAATTGCAAGTGGGGAGACTGTTGTTGGCACTCATGACCTGTTTTGTGAGCTGCCTGGGGTTTTCTGGTTGGCCACTCCTGAGAACAAGGTGACAAACCAGATCGGTATTGGGTCTGATCCAGGACATAAGTGCAACAGGTATTCCCAGCAACTGGTATTCAGGGACGGTCTGCTTCTCACACCGGAAAACACGGCCAGCAGCCAGCAATAGCCGTACTCTCCATAAATTTACCCTAATCCTCTGTTGGAACCAGTCTAGCTGGTGGCCATCACTGCATATTCTGGGAGGCAGTTCCATTGATTTAACTATGTGCAACGTAAAGAGTTGCTTTCTGCTCTGTGCCCTGAATCAGCATTCAGCTTCACACCATGCGCAACTTAATAGAACCCTTGTCATGTCTGCCCTTTTCCTTTCCACACTCCAAATCCCCAGATGTAACTTGCTGGTTAAGTGAATAGCTCCAGCCCCTTGATCATTTTGGTTGCAAAGGACTTCTACAGGAATACCCGCTCAAAGTAGCTGCTGAATCAAAGCCAGAGACCTGCAGCAGAAACCGAAATGAGTTGAGGATGAATACATCTGTGCCCCTTGCAAAGGGAGAGGGGAAGCTGATAATGAATTAACTTGATAATGAAGCAGAGTGTTGCAATGGGGTCTCCTGATAAGACCCCAGAATATAGATATATAAGCACTGGGGAAACGGCTCTGCATTCCCACCTTGGTAATTATACGTTTGTGCCTCTTCTCCAAACAGGTAAGCTGCTCCATTCTGGTGGATGGGCAGGGGACAGCATGCTATGGGGGAAATAGATTTTAGGAGACTTGTAGAGGAGCAAACTTAAGGGTTTCAGTTTGAAGATGAGGGCCAGGATAGTGTGTTAGGCTAGCAGGGAGGCCCCTTATGTTTCTAGAATGAGGATCAGCATCTGGAGAAAATAATAATCTTGGCATGTATAATGTGGCTGTTCACTAGAAGCAGCTCGGATGCTGTGATATTGACCAGATCTCTAGGAGTTCCTTGTGCAAGCAAACTTGGCTGCTTGCAATTCGTGGCTGACTCAGCTGCTTTATGAGATTGTGTTTCCTAAGTGCCGGCACCAAAGGGAAAAGACACTGCTTTGTCATAACCTTTTCCCCCAGTGAAGAACCCTGATTGCTATTGTTTTAAGCAGCTTTGACAGCGCCATATGGAACTCTGACCTGTACAGGATGTAAGCTTCAGAACATAATGGGGGTTTTTTTCAACGCTCGGTTGTTCATTTTTCGTCTCCCACCATATCTTGACCTAGATCTTGAGGGTTTGAACACGGAATGGGGAATCTTGAGAGTTAAACAACAACTAAGGTAAAGGGAAAGGTAAAGGGACCCTCGACCATTATTAGGTCCAGTCGTGACCGACTCTGGGGTTGCGCGCTCATCTCGCTCTATAGGCCGAGGGAGCCGGCGTTTGTCCGCAGACAGCTTCTGGGTCATGTGGCCAGCATGACTAAGCCGCTTCTGGCAAACCAGAGCAGCACACGGAAACGCCGTTTACCTTCCCACTGGAGTGGTACCTATTTATCTACTTGCACTTTGACGTGCTTTCGAACTGCTAGGTTGGCAGGAGCAGGGACTGAGCAACGGGAGCTCGCCCCGTCGCGGGGATTCGAACCGCCAACCTTCTGATTGGCAAGCCCTAGGCTCTGTGGTTTAACCCACAGCGCCACCCGCGTCCCTAAACAACAACTAGACAGCCACAAATTCCCTTGCCATGATTTTCCTCTGCTCTTGTTTTTTCAGGAGGCACATGACAGGCAAGCTGTTTTTTCTGCCTCCTCCCCTTCTGAAAACATTCTGCTGCTTTCACACTTGGAAATAGCAGCTACTGTAGAAAAGTAGGTGAGTGGGTGGAATGCCACTGGCAGACCCTCCAAGTGTCCCTATTCTCCAGGGACAGTCTCAGATTAACGGAAGCCATCCCAGTTTCTGATTTGATCTCTGAATGTCCTGCTATTCCTTAGGACCTCCCTATTTTCATGGGAGAAATGATGGAGAGTATAGAGTTATGCAACCCCCGAGCCAAGGAGATAACTATATAACCTTTAGAAAACATCTGGAGGCAGCGCTGTATAGGGAAGGTTTTTTTTCAACGTTTTACTATGCTTATATATGTGTTGGAAGCTGCCCAGAGTGGTTGGGGCAACCCAGTCAGATGAGCGGGGTATAAATAGTAAACTTACTACAGTGGTACCTCGGGTTAAGTACTTAATTTGTTCCGGAGGTCCGTTCTTAACCTGAAACTGTTCTTAACCTGAAGCACCACTTTAGCTAATGGGGCCTCCCGCTGCCACCGCAGCACAATTTCTGTTCTCATCCTGAAGCAAAGTTCTTAACCTGAGGTACTATTTCTGGGTTAGCGGAGTCTGTAACCTGAAGTGTATGTAACCTGAGGTACCACTGTACACAGATAAAGGTAAAGGGACCCCTCACCATTAGGTCCAGTCGTGGCCGACTCTGGGGTTGCGGCGCTCATCTCGCTTTATTGGCCGAGGGAGCCGGCGTACAGCTTCTGGGTCATGTATCCAATATGACTAAACCGCTTCTGGCGAACCAGAGCAGCGCATGGAAACACCGTTTACCTTCCCGCGGGAGCGGTACCTATTTATCTACTTGCACTTTGACATGCTTTCGAACTGCTAGGTTGGTAGGAGCAGGGACCGAACAACGGGAGCTCACCCCATTGCGGGGATTCGAACCGCTGACCTTCTGATCGGCAAGTCCCAGGCTCTGTGGTTTAACCCACAGCGCCACCCGCGTCCTGCAAAACTTACTACATAGGACATCCCTATTTTCATCAGAGAAATTTTGGGAGGGTATGGACTAGGATAAATAGTTCCAGCCTCCTATTCTTAAAGCTACCGCCTTCCAGCCAAAACGTGCTCCTGATGAAGGGCTGAATGATACATTTAAAGCACATGACGTCCCCCAGAGAATCCTAGTCTACTCAGTTGTGGCTCTAGCACCTTTAATAAACTACAGCTCCCAGGATTCTTTGGCAGAAGCCATGTGCTTTCAATGTATGGAGTGCGTGTGACCTTTGTTTCAAGCAGGAGACTAAAGCCTTTCTATTCGCTGATAGAAAGGCCCTGTGTGAGATTACTCATCAGCAGAGTAGCATTGTAAACAAAAATTGCCCTTTTCCCTTATGGGGTATCCAAGAGCCCATATAGAGTCCTTACATAGGTTCCCTATTGTTAGGAGAGAATAACAGAGGCCAACCAGAGAATGTTGAGAAGCAAAGCAGCTAGTAAGCTTGATCTTTATTGATCTGTTGCAACAGGGTGCTCCCCTCACCCGCAGGAGAGGAGGAGGAACCCAGAAAAATGGTGCGCAAGGCCTTATAAAGACTTTTGAAATTGCCACCCTGTAGATCAAGACCACTCCTCAGATACATCATACCTACATCACAAAAAAGGCGGTCTAAAACAGAAATTTTGAATGTTGTTTTTCTCCTGTTGTTGTTTATCTCCTGTCTGGCAGGTTACTTGATTGGGTTGCCTGGGTAGCCTGGCCGGTCTTTTGTAATGATAAATACTTAGTTCCTGGGCCAGGTCACAGGCTCACACCCTAATCAAACACAGACATACCCTTAAGAAAGGATTTGTGAGGAAAGAGACAATGGGAGGTTTCCCACTTTGACCTTGCAGAGAAAACATTTGCCCAGTTTAGGAGTCAAAATGGTTCCAGGTCAGTCTTCCTGTGCTGATCTATGTACGTGCTTGGTTGGTACGTTTATGAACATTACCATATATCTAAGACCTCAAAATTCCTATCAGAGTAGGCATTCCCTCGAGATCTCTTTCTAGACCTGACAAAGAACGCTAGGTGAGATTAATTCCCTCTTAAGGGGAAGGTTGACTTTCACTTCATCCAAAAAGAAGTGAAGCAAGCACTCATTTTGGGGCATGGAGTCCAAACTATAGCAGCTTTTCCTAGGGCACATTCTTCACAGAAAGTAGCTGCAAGCAAAGGTTTTTTTAGGAAGCCACTCTCACTTGAGCAAACACAAACTCCTCACGCCCTCGCATGCAGACTTAACTCTGGCTGCTGCCACTGCTGCGAGGGCATAGTCCCAGCATTCATTGAAAGTACAATGATAACTGCTTTAAACAGTGATGGCTTCCCCTGAAGAATCCTGGGAGATGTAGTTTGTTGAGGGTGCTGAGAGTTGCTGGGAGACCCCTATTCCCCTTCCAGAGCTATAGTTTACAGAGTGGTTTAAGAATCCATTCCTCTTCCCAGAGTTTCTCTGGTAACTCTGAGGGGAATAGGGGTCTCCTAACAACCCTAGTCCCTGTACTTAGAAGTCTGCAGTCCCCAGCCAGTCTAAACCACTGAGCCTCTTGGGCTTCCCGATCAGAAGGTCGGCGGTTCGAATCCCCGTAACAGAGTGAACTCCCATTGCTCTGTGCCAGCTCCTGCCAATCCAATTCAAGTAGATAAATAGGTATCACTGTGGCGGGAAGGTGTTTCTGTGCACTCTAGTTTTTATCACGGTGTTCCATTGCGCCAGAAGCGGTTTAGTCCTGCTGGCCACGTGACCCAGAAAAGCTGTCTGTGGACAAATGCTGGCTCCCTCGGCCTGAGAGCAAGATGAGCGCCGCAACCCCATAGTTGCCTTTGGCTGGACTTAACCATCCAGGGTTCCTTTACCTTTTTATCTGCCCCAGTGTCACACTCCCCCATACAGATTCCCAAGTAAGAGCTAGATCTTCTGTCTCCTCCTTTCAACAGGACTTCCAATGAACCTGTCCAACATGTATCGGCCCTCGCTACCTCCCAAGGCCTTCTTGACTTTCTTTGGCTTCCTGCTCCTATGCCATGAATCGGAAGTGCGCTTGCTGTCCATGGCGAACCCCAGGGAGAAGGCTTCTGAAGACCACCCACTGACCTCTGACTCCCCCTCTGTTCCTCTCCGCATCTTCCTGAGCTCCATCTCCCCGCAATCCCCCCAGTTGCCCCGAAAAGGGGTTTCCTGCGAGGACTTGATGCCTGAAGCCCTGGACGGTTTTGCTGATGTGCCTGAGCTCTCCCAGACCCTCATCCGAGCCGCATTAGTGCTGGCCCTGCAAAGGGCAGGCTGTAGCCGGCATGCGGAAACCCTCGTCTTGCACCTCTACGAGGAGTTGGGACAGACAGATTCGGACGACCTCCTGTTTGTGATGGCCGGGTCTCTGAACACCACTCATTCCCCTGGTCAGAGGAAGAGCAGCGTCGCCTTGCAATTCAACTTGGACCAGCTTGCGCAAACGCCAGTCCATCACTGCCGAGGTCTGTTGCCAGTGAACGGATCCCTCCTGTACGGCAAGGCACACAAAGTCTACCGGGGTTTTCCGGCGGCTTCCAAAGCCTGCCACCGTCTAGGGGATTCCTGTGCCGGAGTGGCCTCCAACGACAGCAGCAGCTTCTATGTGGTGGAAAGAAAGGGCAGCTACTTCCTGCCCCACCATGGTGCCACCTCCTGGCTCCACCAGTGCCGCAGGCTTGGAAGAGGCCGCCGTTCCACCGCGGAGGACTGCGACAATGAGACCGAGGAGAAAATCTACCTTATCCTGGACTGGATTCCTTGGGTCGGCGCCTTCTACAGCCTTGCCACCAGCGTGTACTTTGCAAAGCTGAACTGCATGGAACTGGCGCATCAGCGTGCTATGAGCTGCGCCATAGACATAGGCCATGATTTGCTGCTTTTTGCGACTGGCGGGGCCAGCGGCGTTCTTGGCATGGGGATTTATGCAGGGCTAAAGCCAGGCTTGAAGACAGCAGTGCGTTCCATGCTGAGGTATTTGAGAGAGGAGGTGCACCATTTTCCTGTCCCTTCCAACTACTCCGGTCCAGTCACCACCTTCTAGCTGCTCCATAACTGTTCCTAGCCCAGATGAAGCGACTCTCGTGAACTCTCCATCGCCTAGAGAACACAGATGTTTTTTGGGGTGGCGAAAACAGAGGATCCTTATTTGCTTGCTTTTGTCTGCTAGAAGTGCTAGTTCAAAGTGCTGGTTTTGAAATTATTAGAAAGGCCTGGGATAAGACATATCTGAAAGCAATGTGGAAAATGATTGTTGTTTTGAAAAAAACTGAAGTTATGATATTGAGTTGTACATGAATTTTTGGAATTATTGAATAAAAGACTTTGTTCCTGTACGTGAGAGTGGATGCCAGGCTAAGACCAGCCATCCCTAGAGAAGGAAGAAGCCTCCGGCAAAGAAGATGAAGAAGACTGGCAAACTAAACTATTGAACTATTTAGGTTAATTTAGTCGATGTAGAATCCAAGACAGAAAGAGGACTTTGATTATTAAAAAAGGGGGGGTAAAGATTTGATGCTTGTCTTTTAAGCTTTGTGTATATACTTTTAAGATAGTATAACTTTTGAAACTTAGGATGAACAAGGTTTAAAAACTGGACTATTAAAATTAAAAGGTTTTAAGGACGTGCACGAACAAGTATTAAACAATGAAACCAAGAGGAGGAGGGGAGGGAAGTCAAGCAAAAATACGGTGTTTTTTCTTTATGATGGTTTCTTTCTGTCCCCCCCCCCTTTATATACTGTTGTTATTATGTTTACTTTTTGGTGTTATCTTTTGGAAAATCAATAAATTGTTAATAAAAAAAAAACACCACAAAGTGCTGGTTTTGACCTACAAAGCCTTAGATGGCTCAGGACTACAATATCTCAAAGGCTGCCTATCTGGACCTGAGATCATCTTCTGAGACCCTTCCTCTTGTGCCTACTCCTTGAGAGGTCTGGAGGACGAGAACACGAGAACGAGGCCTTCTCTGCAGTGGCTCCCCATCTGTGGAAAACTCTCCCCAGGGAGGTTCGCCTGGAGCCCTCGTTATATAACTTTAGGCGCCAGGCAAAAATGTTCCTTTTTAACCAGGCCTTTGGTTGATTGACATCCTATGCCCTTTTAAAATGTGGGGGGCATTATTGGGTTGTTTTCATTTCTATTTTATGTATATTGTGGTTTTATATTCTGCTTTTACCCTGTGAACCACCCTGAGACCTGTGGGTAAAGGGCAATATATGAATTTAATAAAGAATAATAGACAACACTTTTCTAAAAACCTGTGTTTCAAAAGTACTTCGGCTCTGGGGCCCCTCCCAGAGAGTGTCTGTGTAAGTGTTTTTAAACATGAGAGATCCAAAGGCTGGTAATACAAAATTGGGCCTTTTCTGCAGCTTTCCCCAAAGAGGTTTGGCTGGCTCCTTCACTATACACTTTTAGGTACCAGGCTAAAACGTTCCTCTTCAAGCAGGCTTTGGGCTGATTGACATCCGATGCCCTTTTAAATGTGTTGGGGGTGGGGTTATTGCTTTGCTATCGTTCTTATTTTTATTATGTATTTTGTGGTTTTTTTTCTATTGTAATCATACATTGTGAACCGCCCTGAGATTTATGGATAAAGGGCAGTATAAAGGTAAAGGGACCCCTGACCGTTAGGTCCAGTCGCAGATGACTCTGGGGTTTCGGCGCTCATCTTGCTTTATTGGCTGAGGGACCCGGCGTACAGCTTCCGGGCATGTGGCCAGCATGACTAAGCCGCTTCTGGCGAACCAGAGCAGCGCACAGAAACGCCGTTTACCTTCCCGCCGGAGCGGTACCTATTTATCTACTTGCACTTTGACGTGCTTTCGAACTGCTAGGTTGGCAGGAGCAGGGACCGAGCAATGGGAGCTCACCCCGTCGTGGGGATTTGAACCGCCGCCCTTCTGGTCAGCAAGTCCTAGGCTCTGTGGTTTAACCCACAGCGCCACCCGCGTCCCTAAAGGGCAGTATACAAATTTAATAAATGATAATAACAACAATAGTAGTAGTAGTAACAAACATAATAATTCTCGAAAACATCTGAATCGAGTGAGACTTGACTGTGAATGCTCTGGATCAGTGTCTGAATGCATTGGTTTTACTGGTTGAGGCTAATAAATTGTGCTTGAATTTTAGGAAAGCAAGATATTTGGGTGGGCGGTCTGGGAAACAGTCAAGTTACCTGTTCTGGATGGAGTTGCACTTCCTCTGAAGGTGCTGCTTCTTCTTTGGCGATCACTCATAGCCGAGTAAGATTGTCTTCCATTAACACGGTTTTAACAGTGAGTCCGTAAGTGACTGTGGAGGCCAGTTCTGGATCCACTCGTCCTTCCCCAGTGGCGACATAGGTTTCCGGGCGGGAGTTGATCATAGTGAACGTTTGCGAAGCATGCCTTCCTCTTAGCACATTTCTCCCTTGCGTCCTGAGTTTGAGCTTCAACATCCAAAGTTCGTCTTCAAAGTCCATGACACCTTTGGAAAAGGCTGTTCTCCAATTGGAGCACTTACAGGCCAGTGTTTCCCAGCTGTCGGTGTTTATACTACATTTTTTAAGATTTGCCTTGTCTTTAAACCTCTTTTGTTGACCACCAGCATTACGCTTTCCATTTTTAAGTTCGGAATAGAGTAGTTGCTTTGGAAGACGGTAATCAGGCATCCGCACATTGACCAGTCCAATGAAGTTGATGTTGAAGAATCATTGCTTCGACACTGCTGATCTTTGCTTCTTCCAGTACATTGGCCTGTCTTCCCAAATGATGCGTAAAAAAATTTGGAGACGCCATTGATGGAATCTTTCAAGGAGTTGGAGATGGCGTTTATAAGTGATTTATAGGTGGGCCACTTATAAACGCCATCTGAAGAAGCATGTGCATAGCTTGAGGATACTTCTGGATCTATCTGTCATCCATAGTGCCCTTGATGGCAAGGAGTGGCTTGTGTGGGTGGTGCTGTGGGTTAAACCACAGAGCCTAGGGCTTGCTGATCAGAAGGTCGGCGGTTCGAATCCCCGCGACGGGGTGAGCTCCCGTTGCTCGGTCCCTGCTCCTGCCAACCTAGCAGTTTGAAAGCACGTCAAAGTGCAAGTAGATAAATAGGTACCGCTCCGGCGGGAAGGTAAATGGTGTTTCTCTGCGCTGCTCTGGTTCACCAGAAGCGGCTTAGTCATGCTGGCCACATGACACGGAAGCTGTACGCCGGCTCCCTCGGCCAGTAAAGAGAGATGAGCGCCACAACCCCAGAGTCGGTCAAGACTGGACCTAATGGTCAGGGGTCCCTTTACCTTTACCTTTAAAAGGACATAGCTCCAGCTCTTAGATTGTGTTGGTTGCAAAGGACTTCCCCTGTGTTCTGTTCTCAGGTGTCCCTACTAAAATAAGCTGCTGAATCAAGGCAGGGAATGCTGCATCAGGAGAAAAAAAAAGTTGACAGTGACCCTCGCAAAGATGCCAGAACTTGATAGTGAAGCTGTGTGTTGCAATGAGGTCTCCTGATAAGACTGACCAACCAGGGTAGAGATCTATAACACTGGGGCAAAAGGCTCTGGATTCCCACCTAGATTCTCTATACGCTTGTGCCTCCTCTGCAAAAAAGGTAAGCTGCTCCTTCCTGGTGGCAGGCGAGTGGGTGGAAAAAGGCTGGCGTGGGGGGAAAGGTTTTAAGGGACTTGCAGAGGAGAAAACCAGGGTTTCATTCTGGAGACAAGGTAGCAGGACAGAGTGCTAGGCTGATAGGATTAGCACCTGACATTGCATTGCATTCCTTTATTTCATTTCTATTCCACCCTTTCTCCCAAAAGAGCCCAATATCAACCATGGTCTTGAAGGACCTACACTGGCTCCCTGTACGTTTCCGAGCACAATTCAAAGTGTTGGTGCTGATCTTTAAAGCCCTAATAGGCCTCGGTCCAGTATACCTGAAGGAGCGTCTCCACCCCCATTGTTCTGCCCGGACACTGAGGTCCAGAGCCGAGGGCCTTCTTGTAGTTCCCTCGCTGCGAGAAGCAAAGCTACAGGGAACCAGGCAGAGGGCCTTTTCGGTAGTGGCAGCCGCCCTGTGGAACGCCCTCCCACCAGATGTCAAAGAGAAAAACAACTACCAGACTTTTAGAAGACATCTGAAGGCAGCCCTGTTTAGGGAAGCTTTTAATGTTTAATAGACGATTGTATTTTAATATTCTGTTGAAAGCCGCCCAGAGTGGCTGGGGAAATAATAAATAATAATAATAATAATAATAATAATAATAATAATAATAATAATAATTATTATTATTATTATTATTATTATTATTATTATTATATGGATCAGACCTGTGAGGGTTCCTTGTGCAAATGAACTTGGCAGTGTAGCAGAGAGTCGTGGCTTATGGAGAGCTTGTCCACATTGGAGGAAAATGTGGATTTGAACCAGCCTGCCTCCCCATTAATGTGGGCAGGTCCGTATGACATCCCCCCCCCCTTGCCCCAGTGTTCTCCCGAACCTTTCCCTCTTTTAAATGTGAGGTTTTCCCATTCTTGGAAAGCTAAACGTGGAAGAACCCCCCACCTGAAGTGGGAAAGGTCTAGAACAACCCTGAGTTGGAATCCAATTTTATTATGATACTGTCAAGCCTTGAGCTGTTTTAACTGACATTTGTAAGAGAGCCCTCCAATGGGCTTGAAGTGTCTTGATTTGCTTCTTAAACACCACACACAGTGGAAGGTATCTTCTGTTCTTCGGCTTAGCGTTCTGTTTGGGATGGAGCTCCCTGTCTCACATTTGTTTGTTTTAAGCCAGCACAGACAGCTCCATATGGGACTCTGACCTGTGGAGCGTGTTCCCTTTAGATGTTAGGGCTCGTCCACTTCTTCTTGTTGACCTGCTGCTTTCCCCCAGGAAAAATAATAATAATAGTAAATTTTTATTTATATCCCGCCCTCCCCAGCTGAAGCCAGGCTCAGGGCGGCTAACAAAAATAAAATAATACAACATTCTAAAATCATTTCATTATAAAATTAATTCAAATCAAATTAATGGCAACCGTTGGGCTAGAGTTCTATGAGGATTACAGAAGGAGGGGGTCAGACTGTGCCTTGGCCAAAGGCCTGGTGGAACAGCTCTGTCTTGCAGGCCCAGCGGAAAGATGTCAAGTCCCGCAGGGCCCTAGTCTCTTGTGACAGAGCGTTCCACCAGATCGGAGCCACAGCCCAAAAAGCCCTGGCTCTGGTTGAGGCCAGCCTAACCTCTCTGCGGCCTGGGACCTCCAGATGTTTTGGGACTACAACTCCCATCATCCCTAGCTAACAGGACCAGTGGTCAGGGATGATGGGAGTTGTAGTCCCAAAACATCTGGAGGGTCGAGTTTGCCTATGCCTGCCTTAATTGGATCAAATGGCATTTCAGGTTTTCTCTGGATCGACGTTTGCTCCGACTGAGAGGTAAAGAGCGGTTTTCCCTGTGGAAAGGAGCAGGGCAAGAAGAAATCTGCTGGGACCTGTGCTTTCTAGGCATGAAACACGGATGAGCCCATAAAAGCATTTCCCCCCTAAATGCTCCTTTATTCATTCTCTCCCACCCCCACCGTTTCTGGTTCTGGGTATTGAAGGTTTGCACCGAGGATGGAGCAACTGTTGCTGGACTACAGTTCCACTGGCCACGGCAGCTGGGGCTGATGGAAGTTCAACAACATCCGGACAGCCACAAGCTCCCTTACCCTGATTTTCCTCTGCTCTGTTTTCCCAGGAGGCAGATGATAGGCAAGCTGTTTTTCCCTGCCTCCTCCCCTTCTGAAAACATTCTGCTGCTTTCAATCTTGGAAAGAGCAGGAAATGAAAAATGACAAGCAAGTGGGTGGGTGAGCTGCCACTGGGAGAAAGGGTTCCAGCCCCCTGTTCTTAAAACTGCCTTCTTTCAGCCAAACAATGTGCTCCTGATGAAGGGAATGGAATTCTCAACACCCAGGAAGCACTTCTGGTGCCCAGGGGCAGCTCTTGGTCCCATCCGTATCAGACTTTTAAAGTATGTGACTTTTCCCAAAGAATCCTGGGAACTGTGGTAGAGTAGAGTAGTTTGGATTTGATATCCCGCTTTATCACTACCCTAAGGAGTCTCAAAGCGGCTAACATTCTCCTTTCCCTTCCTCCCCCACAACAAACACTCTGTGAGGTGAGTGGGACTGAGAGACTTCAGAGAAGTATGACTAGTGCAAGGTCACCCAGCAGTTGCATGTGGAGGAGCGGGGAATCAAACCTGGTTCACCAGATTACGAGACTACTGCTCCTAACCACTACACCACACTGGCTCCCTGTACTGTAGCGTACCTGCCACAGACCTGCAGCTCCCAGCAGCCTTAACAAGCCACAGCTAATGTGATTTAAAGCTATCTTAATTAAAGGTGTGGTATTCCTGTGCCCCTGGAACCTGATCCAAAGGGCTTTGGAGCTTAGGGCCCCTAGACCATCTCATAAAAATATGAGAGCCAGATGTTTCTCAGTTTCCTCCTTTCAACAGGACTTCCAATGAATCTGTCCAACATGTATCGGCCCTCGCTACCTCCCAAGGCCGCCTTGACTTTCTTTGGCTTCCTGCTCCTATGCCATGGATCGGAAGGGCGCTTGCTGCCCATGGCGAACCCCAGGGAGAAGGCTTCTGAAGACCACCCACTGACCTCTGACTCCCCCTCTGTTCCTCTCCGCATCTTCCTGAGCTCCATCTCCCCCAAATCCCCCCATTTGCCCCAAAAGGGGGTTTCCTGCGAGGACTTGATGCCTGAAGCCCTGGACGGTTTTGCTGATGTGCCTGAGCTCTCCCAGACCCTCATCCGAGCTGCCTTAGCGCTGGCCCTGCAAAGGGCAGGCTGCAGCTGGCACACGGAGACCCTCATCCTGCGCCTCTACAAGGAGTTGGGACAGACAGATACGGATGACCTCCTGTTTGCGATGGCCGGGACTCTGAACACCACTCGCTCCCCTGGTCAGAGGAAGAGCAGCGCTGCCTTGAGATTCTTCTTGAACCTGCAGGCGCAAACACCGGTCCGGCACTGCCAGGATCTGGTGCCGGTGAATGGATCCTTCCTGCACGGCAAAGAATACAGAGTCTACCGGGGCTTTGGGATGGCTTCCAGAGCCTGTTACCGCCTACGGGATTATTGTGCCGGAGTGTCCTCTAATGGCAGCAGTTTGTTCCATGTGGTGGCACGAGAGGGTAGCTATCTCTTGCCCCAGTGTGGTGCCTACACCTGGCTCCATAAGTGCCACGGGCCTCCAAGACGCCGACGTTCCACCCTGGACAACTGTACTAGTGAGACGGAACAAAAAGTCCATGCAGTTGTGAGCTGGATTCCTGGAGTCAGCACCGCCTACAACCTTGGAACCACCATTTACTTTGCGGCCAAGGACTGCAAGGAGCTGGCAGAGGAACGTGGTATAGATACCGTTGTAGATGTCAGCCAGGATACACTGCTCGCAGTGACAGGCGGGGCAGGCAACGTTTGGGGGATGGGGATTTCTGCAGCTCTAAGGCCGGTGGTCCGAAGCGGTGTGCATTCTTTGATACGCTACTTCCAAGAGAAGGAAGAGCCTTATCCTGTCCCCTCCAATCTCTCAGGCCCCGTCATCGTCATCTAGTTGCAACAAAGCGCCTTCTCTTCTCAATCAAGCGTTTCTTGCTATGAAATTGTATGATCAGTCTGTTATTTGTAGCATGCTTTTGCATACTAGATATTGTAATAAACAAAATCTGCCCTTATTCCCTTATGGGGGACACAAGAGCCCTTATAGAGTCCTTTGTAGGTTTTCCATTGGTAGGAGAAAATAACAGAGAATACTGAGAAGCAAAGGAGCTAGTAAGCCTGATCTTTATTGAACTGTTGCAACAGGGTGCTCCCCTCACACACAGGAAAGGAGGAGGACCCAGAACCAAGGTGTGCCTGCCCTTATATAAACATTTTAAATTGCCTACCCTGGAGCTCAAGACCACCACTCCATACATCATACATACATCACAGAAGGAGCATAACCCAAGACCACGCCCCACAAACATCATACCTACATCACAGAAAAGGTGGTCTACAACAGAAATTTGAATTCTTAATCCATTCTAGAAGTCTGTTCCAAAACCAAAGCGTTCCAAAACCAAGGGGCGCTTTCCCATAGAAAGTAATGGATTAATCCTTTTAAACACAATCCCTAAAACAGCAATTTAACATGAATTTTACTATCTGACGAGACCACTGATCCATAAAATGAAAGCAATAATCAATGTACTGCAGTCATACAATCAATCAATCAATTAATCAATCAATCAATCAGTAGCTGAACTGGGTGCCACACGGTCACAAAAACAAAACAAAAAAGAGCCGCAGAAACAAAAACGCAAAATAAATAGCAAAAACAGACACACCTCAGTGTAACACTCAAAACGGAAGTGCGGCACTCAAAACGGAGCACGTTCGGCTTCCGAAAAAAGTTCACAAACCGGAACACTTGCTTCTGGGTTTGCAGTGTTTGGGTTCCAAGTTGTTTGAGTACCAAGGCGTTTGAGAACCAAGGTATCACTGTATCTAGTATTTGGGCATAGAGGTTTTGCATCTTGCAGTGGGTCTTATGGAGACTCTTAGGAGGGGTTGGCATTTATGCCCGAGCAGATTTTTTGAGCACCAGATACATTTGTTTCGTATTGATTTCCTCCTTCATTTCTTCTTGTCTGCCTTGCATCTCATAATGCAGTCCCTTCTTGCAAACTTTTCCCCTCCCTCTCGCACTTGCTTGCTTCCTTTTCCTCGTTCCCTGCAAAAATAATTGCATGAAAATCTTTGTGCTTATTCTACCCATTTAGAACAGGTGTTTGATAGCATTTGCAATCTGGAAATGCGGTGCTTGCTTCCTGCAACATGTTTCTTCCACCCTCCAGCCGCCCAGCATTGCCTGCACTCAAAGCGTGTGGGAATTGCCATCAGAATGATGTGCCACCACCCTAATTTCGATTGTGGTTTGGAAAAGGCCAATGTCATCGCTCCCATTTCTGGTCAAATGTCACCCTCGGCAAATGCAGTGGGTGGGTGTGCAGTTATGCAAATATATAAGAATTGGAAATAAACGGTCGAAGCTCGCCTATAGATGAACCACTCTTGCCAGAATTGTTCCCTCTGATTTCCGATGTTCAGGCTATGAGTGCCGTCGTGTGAGGAGCAGAAATGGCACCACCCACACATAAGATAGAGTTATCTGAAAGCTTGGGTTTGGGGGGAACTCCGAAGATTTGCAGCACTAATGAATACTGTATGCTCAGCGATTGCAGCATACCATGAAATGCGGGAACAGACTAGGGTGGCTGGATTCCTGAACAAGGTGTACTCCAGGGTGCAAGGTTCTTGTTGAAGATTCCACTGACATTTATCTTCTTTTTTAAAAAGGGGTTGGTGCTTCTGGGTTTTCCTTAAAGCAGCCTTAGATGTTGCTGGACTACAGCTCCCATCATGCCTAGCTAGGAGGACCAGAGGCCAGGGATGATGGGAGTTGTAGTCCACCTGAGAAAGGCTGCTATAAATGAAACCTATGGTCTTTACATAGGGACGCGGGTGGCGCTGTGGGTTAAACCACAGAGCCTAGGACTTGCCGATCAGAAGGTCGGCGGTTCGAATCCCCGCGACGGGGTGAGCTCCCGTTGCTCGGTCCCTGCTCCTGCCAACCTAGCAGTTCAAAAGCACGTCAAAGTGCAAGTAGATAAATAGGTACCGCTCCGGCGGGAAGGTAAATGGCGTTTCTGTGCACTGTTCTGGTTCGCCAGAAGCGGCTTAGTCATGCTGGCCACATGACCCAGAAGCTGTACACCGGCTCCCTCGGCCAATAAAGTGAGATGAGCACAACAACCCCAGTCGGTCACGACTGGACCTAATGGTCAGGGGTCCCTTTACCTTTTAGTCCACCTGAGAAAGGCTGCTATAAATGAAACCTATGGTCCTTACAGGCGCATGGGATCACAAATGTCAAACAACCCTCTGCACATGGCCCATCGATGAAGACTGCTTTAAGCATTAAGTTCACATGCAGCCCAGGCACGTTCTAGAGCAGGGGTGGGGTGGGGCCTTTTTGGATCTTTATCTGCCCCCCACCCCACCCCATGGGACAACAGTGATAGGTGGATAGAGCAATCAGCTGGTGTAAACAATCAGAGGGCGGTTCCAGTCCTCTTGTTGGCACTTTATGCTCTCAGACTTGGGACAAAGGAGAAAGAACATGAACCATTGCGTGTAATTTGAAACCACCAGCCTGTTAGAACAGCTTCTGTGACCATTTCCAGCAGTGGCTCAAGCCTGACTGCATGCGAAAACTTTGGAACCAATCCCTTTGCTCAAATTCAGTTTTTACTCTTAAGATACTCAGAGGAGCCTTACATTTGACGTTTCTTCACATGTTCTTCTATGTCACTATGAAAGAATATGAAGCAATTGCTTTGGGTAGCAGATGCTGGTCTTGGCGGTGAGCTCTGTCTTGTTTAGAAGACAATTGGGGGAAAACGTTTGCCTTTGTTTCAGATGCACACTGCATGTAGAAAGGAATAGGGGATTTACACTCCCAAATAAGATTTGGACCACTGCAAATCATACAACCACATGCCCATGAAACTAGATAGCGCTGAGTTGTATCTGACCCAACACTTGTTCTCCAACCTTCAACCATTGAGCAAAAGCAGGCTCACGCATGCATGTTCAGTGGTTGATAACTGCAGCGCCATGTGATGGCTTACACTTGTGACTGGATTATCTGAGATAAAACACCACAGGCGGGAAGAGCTTATCTCCACAGGCCAGTACTTTTTAGTGGGCTCAGTACACTACTGCAATGTGTTATATATACATGGAGGTGCTTCTGAACTGAAGATGGTTTGGAAACTTCAGCTGGTGCGGAATTCAGCAGCCAGGTTGTTCACCAGGGCAAAATGGCATGAGACCATAACACTAGTCCTGGCCTGACTGCACTGGCTGCAATCAGTTTTCAATTCAAAGTGTTGGTTTTGAAGCACTTTAATGAGGTACAGTGGTACCTCTGTTTATGAACTTAATTCATTCCAGAGGTCCGTTCTTAACCTGAAACCGTTTTTAACCTGAGGCACCACTTTAGCTAATGGGGCCTCCCGCCATGGCCGCGCGATTTCTGTTCTCATCCTGAGGTAAAGTTCTTAACCCGAGGTACTACTTCCGGGTTAGCGGAGTCTGTAACCCGGAGTGTTTGTAACCCGAGGTGTTTGTAACCTGAGGTACCACTGTACAGCCTTAAGCGAGTATAGTGTTTCTGTTTCTCTCTGTTTGTGGAATGCTCTCCCCATGGAGATTTGCCTGGAAACACGAGTACCAACTTGAATAAAACATGGGGGGAGGGCCAGATAAGCCCTGCTCTGCACAATCGATCCCAAGACACACACCATTTAACTGGCCATTCCCAGCACCTGGAGTGGGTGTGTGTGTGCCCCATTCAAATATTCTATGGGGCGGGGGAGCGAAGCGACATCTCAGTCCCTAGGAGTGGGCTCCAATGCCTGGCACCATCATCACATAGAATCATAGAGTTGGAAGGATCATTCTAGTCCAGCCCCCTACAATGCAAAAATATACAGTTGTCCCATACAGGGATTGAACCTGCAACCTTGGCATCATTGGCACCAAGCTCTAACCAACTGAGCTATTCAGGCAGCTAGCTGGAGAGAGGCTAAGCAAAAACATTCCTCTTCAACCAGGTCTTTTGCTGATTAAACAAAGCTATGCCTTTCAGAAGCGGGTGGGGTGTTTATTAATGCATCTCTTCCCTTTTTAGGCTTTAATTATCTCTGTGGGGGTGTATTGCTTGCTTGTTCGTCTGGTTGTAAAACGGACCCTAATCCTGTGGAAAGCCATCTACAGTGGTACCTCGGGTTACATACGCTTCAGGTTACAGATGCTTCAGGTTACAGATTCTGCTAACCCAGAAATAGTGCTTCAGGTTAAGAACTTTGCTTCAGGATGAGAACAGAAATCGTGCAGCGGCGGCAGCGGGAGGCCCCATTAGCTAAAGTGGTGCTTCAGGTTAAGAACAGTTTCAGGTTAAGAACGGACCTCCGGAACGAATTAAGTACTTAACCAGAGGTAGCACTGTAATTAGATTTCAATTTGATCCTGACTTGTTTTTAGGCGGTAATTTAATTCTTGTTCGATTTTATACGAATGTTATATATTTGATGTTAGCCGCCCTGAGCCCAGTCTCGGCCGGGGAGGGCGGTATATAAATAAAAGTTGTTTATTATTATTGGGTTGCCCTGGGCAAGTGGAAGGACTAATCTAATTAATTAACTAATTAATATATATTTTTTTTAATTAAGAGTCATTAAACAAATGCAAAGAAACCAGCCAATGCCAACTAAGGCTGGTGGGCGGGCCGACATGGCTTTCCAGGGCTCAGTCCCCGCCCCGTCGCTGACGTCATTCCTGGGAAATCGAAATTCTTGGCGGCTCTTCCTCCTTCGGGTCGCCCCTCCCTCCGTGCCTAAGGGCCGCCGGGGCTCTTCGTCCAATCGCGCAGAGCGATGGGCGGGGCAGCGCCCTATGCCCCGCCCACCTCCCTTCCAAGCCGCCGCTTCCTCCAACGCAGAGGGAGGGAGGGAGGGAGGCGGAGGCGCTCCTTGGAATTGCAAGCTGCGAAATCACATTTCTCCAAGGCGGCTGAGCGCCGGGTCTTGCGGTTTTGCACCGGTAGGAGAAATGTATGGGCTGCGGGGGGGGCGGGCGCAGAGGGCCAGCTTGGGATCGGATGAGTTGCGTGTAGGGGGGTGGGAGTCATAGAGTACACCTGGACAGGTGGATCTGTTGATCTGCCAGGTGGAGCTGGAGATCTTGGGATCTGTTTCCGCTTTGGCAGAAGATCGCGGCTCTCTCAGATACCTGAGCTGCTTGCAGTAAGTCGGCAAGGATTTCTGGCTTCCAGCTGCTTCACAGTAGGAATCGCAACCACGAAGACACCCCGCCCAAGAATGCATTATATTGTTGCGAAGTCCAGAAAAATAATAATTAAAAAGCTTGTGGATCTAGAACCACGGGGCGATGAGCTCTATTCGCTCCCGCAATTCAGCAAATAAACCCTGAGCTCGGGATTTTTAAGTTGAAAGCACGGTATCTGAAGGTATAGGGAAGTTTGTTGTACGGTGTAATGTTTTATTATGTTTTATGAATGTATGTCTGTGGCTTTTCCTGAGACCCCAAACCATTGCAGAAGCCTTAGGTAAAGGGACCCCTGACCATTAGGTCCAGTCGTGACCGACTCTGGGGTTGCAGTGCAGTTTCTGGGTCATGTGGCCAGCATGACTAAGCCGCTTTTGGCGAACCAGAGCAGCGCATGGAAACACCATTTACCTTCCCGCGGGAGCGGTACCTATTTATCTACTTGCACTTTGATGTGCTTTCGAACTGCTAGGTTGGCAGGAGCAGGGACCGAACAATGGGAGCTCACCCCGTCGCGGGGATTCAAACCGCCGACCTTCTGATCGGCAAGTCCTAGGCTCTGTGGTTTAACCCACAGCGCCAGAAGTCTCAGAACACAACAAAACAAAAACGCCTTGACCAGAAGGTACTGTAACTTCAGGAAGCTCAGGGAAGGGGACCTTTCTTTCCATCTCGCATTGTTCAGGAAACTGCACCCCAGCCTCTGGAAAGTGTTCTACCTGGGGTCACACAGGTGGTCCTGGCGAGGCGGAAAAGGGATGGGAAAGTCCTCCTGTGAGCTTGCTTCGTTTTAGGATTCCAGTCAAGGGCAAGTAGGATCTTCAACTAAGCGCAGTTTCCGGAGTGTGTGGTCTGCCCCAGGGCCCCCTTGCTGAACTTTACAGCCAGAAAATGGTGATACAGGGGCAGAACCAGATGCAGGAGAGTTCTGCAGAACCAGCTGGCAATTGCAGACATTGCTTTTTTGTTTGGGGAACTTGCATTTCCCTTGTGACAAGGAGCCCCATAGCTGAGGTTTCCTTAAATTAAATGCAGAGATATTGTAGCGCCATTTAAGACAGAATTCAATGATCTTGAAGCTCTAAGTGGAAAAGTCTTTTTCTCTCCACCCCCCCCCCCCAATGTCTCTCACAAGTAATTCCATCTCTCATTCTCCTTTCAGACTCCATTTATACCTTATCTCCCTCCCCCCCACGGCCCCTGAAAACTTCCAATTTGTTTAATCCCTCCTGTCTGGACCTTTTACATTCACCTCTGCCTCCCTTAGCATTTGTGATCTCTTCTCCCCTTTCTTTCTGTTTCCAATTTGGAACAGAACACTCTTTTCCCATTTTTCTTTGTTATATAATAAATAATAAAAATTTTATTTATACCCCGCCGTTCCTGGTCCAAAAACTGTGCTCAGGGCGGCTAACAACAAATTTAAAACACTTAATTGTAAAAGCAGCATAAAATACAGTATAAAAACATGAATAACAATAAAATTCAAAGTTCAGAAATCAATTTAGGGGAAATCCATCTAATAAACATTAGATTATCACCAGGGCTAGCTTGCTGAATTATTCCTAATTGCGCCAGTGAGGAGGCCAGGAGAGAATTAGCTGTGGAGTCTCAGAGTGGGTGATCTTCATAAAAGGGGAGGGGGAGGGAAGAGAAGGGAAATAAAAGATCAGGCTGAATTCAAATTAAAGGCCAGGTGGAATAGCTCTGGTTTACAGGCCCGACGGAAGGAGGTTAAATCCTGCAGGGCCCTAGTCTCATGGGACAGAGCATTCCACCAGGTTGGTGCCATCACTGAAAAGGCCCTGGCCCTGGTGGAGGATAGTCTGACTTCCTTAGGGCCTGGGACCTCTAAACTATGGTTATTCATGGACCTAAAGGTCCTCTGCGGGGCATACCAGGAGAGGCGGTCCTGTAAATATGTTGTTAAGAGGGGTTTTTTTTTAGGGTGGGGGGAGGAAGTAGGCTGTATGTGAGAACCTTGGATTCAGCGAATATTAAAATATAAACTAGACTAGCCTCCTGTGTTGAGGCGACAGCCTGGGCCAGGGGTAGGCAACCTAAGGCCCGGGGGCCGGATGCGGCCCAGTCGCCTTCTCAATCCATGTTTTTACATGAGTAGAATGTGTGCTTTTCTTTAAAATGCATCTCTGGATTATTTGTGGGACATAGGAATTCATTCATTTTTCCCTTCAAAATATAGTCCGGCCCCCCACAAGGTCTGAGGGACAGTGGACCAGCCCCCTGCTGAAAAAGTTTTCTGATCCCTGTGCTAGAAGAATGTGATGCAAACGTTTTGTATATTTCAATTTCTTACTATAACATGCAATCTGTTAAATTATTTTAATCTGAATTCACAAATAATGGATGCAATATTGCACTATGACTATTCCTTTTTAATTCTTGGCTCTGCAATTTTCCATTCACTAATAAAAACAGCAACAATAAAATGCTAACATTAAAAAAAGACTCCAATTTGACCTCTGAATCAGAAATCATGACTGCGTTATGCTCAGTTACCAAAGTCTGTTACCATGAGATTTAAGCAACTCCGCCAGTTTTCAGAGTCGAAAACTAAAAAAAAATATAGTCCGGCCCACCACATGGTCTGAGGGATGGTGGACCGGCCCACGGCTGAAAAAGTTGCTGACCCCTGGCCTGGGTGATGGGCCATTAAGGGATACAAAAGGAAAAGAGCTCTGTGTCAAATGGGTGGGATCATAGATAGAAGGAAGAAGCCTGAGTTTAGAGCCGAGTTGCAGTGATGTGACCTAGAAGTTAAAGCAGTAAGCTGGAGAGTCAGAGCAATGTTGAGAGGGATGCGTGATTTCTGTTTGACTCCCAAGGCTGCGGCGATAGAAGGAACAAGACCCTTTGTGGATGTTAATGTTGGGAACCCCTCCATCATAGGCTCAGGCTGTATATATGTGTAAATAAACCCTATATCCAGGACGCGGGTGGCGCTGTGGGTTAAACCACAGAGCCTAGGACTTGCCGATCAGAAGGTCGGCGGTTCGAATCCCCGCAATGGAGTGAGCTCCTGTTGCTCTGTCCCAGGTCCTGCCAACCTAGCAGTTCGAAAGCACCTCAAAGTGCAAGTAGATAAATAGGTACCGCTCCGGCGGGAAGGTAAACGGCGTTTCTCTGCGCTGCTCTGGTTCTCCAGAAGCAGCTTAGTCATGCTGGCCACATGACCCGGAAGCTGTACGCCGGCTCCCTCGGCCTATAGAGCGAGATGAGCACCGCAACCCCAGAGTCGGTCACGACTGGACCTAAAGGTCAGGGGTCTCTTTACCTTTAAACCCTATATCATGCAGATAGCACACTCTCACGAAGCCCGGAACCCCTGGAATTTCGCAACGCTCAGAGATTGAGATGGCGTGCAACAACAATAACGTTTTAGCTCACTTTCTTTCTTCAGCATGTCCTCTGGTACTTTCACTTCAGAGGAAGGAAACCTTTCTTCCTGGCCCGCCTTCCTTCTTGCTTGTCAGGAGTTGCTGGCATGGCTCGTGGCCAGGGAAGAAAAGCAAGGAAGAAAAACTGGGCAGGCGGTGGCACTGAGGCAAACTGATGAGTCCTGTTCTACCATTTGAGAAACAGCATTTTTAGATTTATGGGTCAAGTGGGCTGTGGTTGCTCCGTTTGTTCTGTGGAAAACCCTGGTTTTTGGTGCTTCCAGGCTTCTTGTTGCAAGCAGGTAATTTTTTTTTCTTAATTGGTAGGGTTTTCTTCCAGAATAATTTGTTGTTGTTTAGTCGTTTAGTCGTGTCCGACTCTTCGTGACCCCATGGACCAGAGCACGCCAGGCACTCCTGTCTTCCACTGCCTCCCGCAGTTTGGTCAGACTCATGTTTGTAGCTTCGAGAACACTGTCCAACCATCTCGTCCTCTGTCGTCCCCTTCTCCTTGTGCCCTCCATCTTTCCCAACATCAGGGTCTTTTCCAGGGAGTCTTCTCTTCTCATGAGGTGGCCAAAGTATTGGAGTCTCAGCTTCACGATCTGTCCTTCCAGTGAGCACTCAGGGCTGATTTCCTTCAGAATGGATAGGTTTAATCTTCTTGCAGTCCATGGGACTCTCAAGAGTCTCCTCCAGCACCACAATTCAAAAGCATCAATTCTTCGGCGATCAGCCTTCTTTATGGTCCAGCTCTGGATGAAATCAGGGTTGGGTGGGTAGGGGACTGGAAAAATGATGCCAACAGAGACGAGTGGATGATGTGAAAACTTGGCATTCATCCTGCAACTGACACCCATCTGGAAGCACCTTCCTTTGCCCCATAGGGAGAAGAGGGTGCAAGGCATAATGTGACTAGATAACAGCTGGCTGAATGATTCTCAACCCAGACAGTATCAATTGGTTTGAATTCCTGGCTGACAACAATTGCTTTGAAAGCCATTGAGAGTTGAATTTCTTACAGTCCTACGGCTTTGCATTTCTTATTTGTAATTTTCCTATTGTATTTTAACTACTATAAACCATTTTGATATTTTTTAAGAATGAAATTGCAGTATACAGTTTAAAAAACCAAATAAATAATCTGATCTCTGCATAAGTAAATCCCTTTGACTGCTTTTAAACCCTGTTGGGTTTGAATAGGCTGTTGCTGAGAACTTAACTTTCGTGTTTCTGAAAGTCTTGTGGTATCCGTTTGCTGCTTATTGTTATTATTTGTTTGGTTTGAATTTTCTTGTTTTCCTCCCTACCCCCCATTGCTTGGCATTTTCTCTCCTTGGTTTCACATCTCCTTTTAGTTTTCGACTCTGAAAACTGGCAGAGTTGCTTAAATCTCATGGTAACAGACTTTGGTAACTGAGCATAACTCAGTCATGATTTCTGATTCAGAGGTCAAATTGGAGTCTTTTTTTAATGTTAGCATTTTATTGTCGCTGTTTTTATTAGTGAAGGGAAAATTGCAGAGCCAATAATTAAAAAGAAATATTCATAGTGCACTTTGTGAATTGCTCAGATTAAAATAATTTAACAGATTGCATGTTAAACTGTACAAGTATAAAGATAAATATATATAGTAAGAAGTTGAAATATGCAAAACGTTTGCATCACATTCTTCTAGCACAGGGGTCAGAAAACTTTTTCAGCAGGGGGCCAGTCCACTGTCCCTCAGACCTTGTGGGGGGCCGGACTATATTTTGAAGGGGGGAAATGAACGAATTCCTATGCCCCACAAATAAGCCAGAGATGCATTTAAAATAAAAGCACACATTCTACTCATGTATCCTGCCCATGTCCTAGCAAAATGGAAGAAGAACAATAAAATACAGTTTGCTGTAAGGATAAAAATTCAAAAATTTTTATATGTCCCCTAAAAGCAAATTATAGGCCTTAGGGCAGGTTACAATAATTAAACACAATGTTAATATTAAAACACAACAAACAACTTACAATTACAGAAATAAAGTGGGTCTTTAAAATATGCATTTCAGGTGTCAAAAGCCAGGAGAAAGAAGTGTGTCATCATTCACCAAAAGCTGTACAGTCGTACCTTGGATCCCAAATGCCTTGCGAGTTGAACATTTTGGCTCCCAAACGCCGTAAACCTGGAAGTGGGTGTTCCAGTTTACAAGCATTCTTTGGAACCCAAATGTCAGACGCGGGTTCCGTGGCTTCTGATTGGCTGCAGGAGCTTCTGTAATATTTACAACCAGATGAAGGTTTCATTTTTGGAACAATAAATTTTCAGAGTAGTTTTTACAGTTAGATAAAAAATGACTGATTTGGTTATACTATTAGAAATACATAGACAGATAATTATGAAATTATTGTGAGGTTTAACAAGTTAACTGTTTATATTGGGACAACTTTTCTGCTGTACTTTATCGGAAAGAGAAAAATAATCATTTCCTTTATAACAATTTAACAATTTATTTAACGAAAACAGTAACATTATAGCATATATATCCATGTTTGTTAACTGATGTGCTTAAATGGTGTAAAAAACACACACACACCTTAGACTGAGTTTCAGCACACATGAAAAACTTAAAACAAATCCTTATTTCCTGATGAATGGCCGTTGGACGATAATGTAACTTAAATAGAAAACTATCTTTAGAAATATTTTTTTCCTCCAAAAGCATTTAATTTTGAAAATCCAATTTAAATTTTGAAAATCTGATTTATATTTTAAAAATTGATTTAAATTTTGAAAATCTGATTTAAAAAAATCATTGATTTTTATCCACCCTGCATTGCTTTTAGACTTATGTACAGTGGTACCTCGGGTTAAGTACTTAATTCGTTCCGGAGGTCCGTTCTTAACCTGAAACTGTCCTTAACCTGAAGCACCACTTTAGCTAATGGGGTCTCCTGCTGCCGCCACGCCGCTGGAGCACGATTTCTGTTCTCATCCTGAAGCAAAGTTCTTAACCTGAAGCACTATTTCTGGGTTAGCGGAGTCTGTAACCTGAAGCGTGTGTAACCTGAAGCGTATGTAACCCGAGGTACCACTGTATCTTTAACCATCAGCTATCCACTTGCCAATACCTGCACATTCAATATTTTAGCATCTGCTGTATATACAAGTGATGTTGTATCCAAATGATCCAATCCACACTAAATCAGTAATTATCATTTCTAAAATAATTCTCTTTCCATCTCTATATATGAAAGCCCAATACTTCACTTTTGCTAGGCGTTTTCCCTTTTATTCTTATCTGCACAGTTCGCTGCGTCCAAGCTTCTGTCCAAACCTCTTAAGTTTCCGGCCCAAACATCTCTTCTCGTCATCTGTTGTCCATTCTAAAATAGGACCTGTGACTTGCAGTTTCTTTTTTTAAAAAAAATAATTTTTATTAACCGGCCAATCAAATCAAATTAAATCACATCACATAAATTCCGAATTACAAAGCTGAATTTTAAATTTTGTGGGGGGGACCCATATTTCAAGATCCGAAGGGGGATTCTGATCATCTTCTTGCTACTGCGTTAATGTCCAAATCAGTCCAAATCAGTCCAAACAGAGTTCATAATTCTATCCAGTCTTATCTTGCTGTTTCCACATCACATCTTGTTCATATATTTTCTCTTTTTTCTTTATGATCTCTTCTGATAGTCTCCTTAAGCCAATAAACACCAATAATAATCCTGTGTGAATTTTTCCGTTCTTCCAATCCTCAAATCGAGATGGTTTCCATATATCATCGTGACTTGCAGTTTCTCTGTTCGCTATGAAGGACTCCTTTCAAACTCCTCATGTTCTGACTTTCTTCCTCAGGCATTGCCAGCTCTGAGGAGCCCAGTCTTGACCCTCCCGCCAGCAAACATGTCTCAGTGGCAACAGATCCAGAAGTTGGATGGACCTTACCTGGACCAGGTGCACTACCTTTATTCTGAAGACTGCCTGCCCATGGAAGTACGAGAGTATCTTGCCTATTGGATCGAGGAGCAGAACTGGTAATGCCACTTGGGTCGCTGTCAAGAAAGGAAACTCCCGTATCCTGGCAATTTCTCTCCCCCCAACCACCACCATTATGGGTTCTCCATTATGTATGGTTGACACCATACATTTAACACACTACAATATACCCAGGCCATTTCCACCCCCAGCCGTAACTCAGTTCCGACACCTCTCAGGTGAGCTCCATTGCCGTTATAAGAGAACAAGGGACGTGTTCATGGTCAGTTCCGGCACTTCTTTTTTTAAGTAAAAAAATACCACTTGATAACCCCCAAGAATTATGGGAGCTCTGCTTTGTCATGGATGCTGAGAGTTTTTAGGAGGTTGGAAATCGATGGCTGAAATACCGTATTTTTTGCTTTATAAGACTCACTTTTTCCCTCCCAAAAAGTAAGGGAAAATGTGTGTGCGTCTTATGGAGCGAATGCGGGCTGCGCAGCTATCACAGAAGCCAGAACAGCAAGAGGGATCACTGCTTTCACTTGCACAGCGATCCCTCTTGCTGTTCTGGCTTCTGAGATTCAGAATATTTTTTTTCTCTAGTTTTCCTCCTCCAAAAACTAGGTGCGTCTTGTGGTCTGGTGCGTCTTATAGAGCGAAAAATATGGTATTTTTGTGTTTTCGTATTGTACTGTTTTGTTTTGTTTTGTTGAGTTATGTGCTGTGTGTTTTATTTTGTTTTCTTTTCTTTGTGTGTCTGTGTAGTTTATAAACCAATAAAGACTGATTTTTTTTAAAAAAAGAAAGAATTCTTAGGAGACGCCCCGATTCCATTCACGGAGCTGCAATTTTCAAAGTGGTTTAACAATCAATACCTCTTCACAGGGAACACTGGGAATTGTAGCCCCATGAGGGAAGCAAAATTTTGTGTTGTGTTGTTCCCATTCCTCACCCACACACCCTGGAATTTATTTGCTGCCTCACCCCTCACCCATTTTTCCCGTCAAATGGCAGTGACTCTGTCACTGGGAGTCCCAAGTACGCAGCTCTGTGCCTCAGCTGCTCCTGGTTTGGACAAGTAAAGCACCCTTTTGGCCAAGGTGGATATGATTTAAATCATGATTTAAATCACTAGTCAGTAAGACTTTATTTCTATCATTATTTTTTTTACAGAAAGACTCATTCTTGCTGGTATAATCTTAATATTTACAACCAGATGGAAGTTTCATTTTTGGAGTACTAAATTTTTCAGAGTACAGTGGTACCTCGGGTTGCATACGCTTCAGGTTACAGACTCTGCTAACCCAGAAATAGTACCTCGGGTTAAGAACTTTGCTTCAGGATGAGAACAGAAATCATGCTCCAGCAGTGCGGCGGCAGCAGGAGGCCTCATTAGCTAAAGTGGTGCTTCAGATTAAGAACAGTTTCAGGTTAAGAACCACTGGTACCTCGGTTAAGTACTTAATTCGTTCCGGAGGTCTGTACTTAACCTGAAACTGTTCTTAACCTGAAGCACCACTTTAGCTAATGGGGCCTCCTGCTGCCACCGCGCCGCCACTGCACGATTTCTGTTCTCATCCTGAAGCAAAGTTCTTAACCTGAGGTAATATTTCTGGGTTAGTGGAGTCTGTAACCTGAAGCATATGTAACCTGAAGCGTATGTAACCCGAGGTACCACTGTTGTTTTTACGGTTATATCAAAAATTACTACGACTCCCATCATCCCTAGCTTAGCAGGACCAGTGGTCAGGGATGATGGGAACTGTAGTCCAAAAACAGCTGGAGGCCTAAGCTGGGAAACCTTGATCTACAGTCATACCTCGGGATGAATACACTTCAGGTTAAGCATTTTCGGGTTGTGCTCTGCAGCGACTCGGAAGTAACGGAAGGCGTTACTTCCGGGTTTCGCCGCTCGCGCATGCATAGACGCTCAAAATGATGTCACGCGCATGCGCGGAAGTGGCGAAACACGCAGTCGCGTGTTATGTTCGCTTCAGGATGCGAAGGGGGCTCCGGAACGGATCCCGTTCACATCCAGGGGTACCACTGAATATCCTTGTTTTTGTGCACCTGAGCCAAGGATTTACCCTCCCTCTGGCATTTCTCCTTCGTGTGCCTTTCAGGAACGAAGCAGCACGATCCGACCCTTTGCAGGCTTGCAGCCTTTTCCACACCATGCTGGGGCTACTCGACGATCAACTCGGACGTCTCGTTTTGGGGGAAGAAAACAATTCTAACATGGTCCTCAAGCACAACCTGCGCCGCTCCAAACTCAACCTACAGGTATGGGCCCAGGGTGTTAAGTTTTTCTGCATGTTGGAGGGCTGAGCCGTAGGGAAACAGCCAAAGGAGAACTAATATTTCCCTGGGAAGAGAGGCCATGGAGAAGGCGAAGGCATACAAAACTATAAAAACCAGTTTAAGACCCCAAAATTCATGTCAATGAAATTCTATATACAGTCGTACCTTGGTTTTCAAACAGCTTAGTTCTTGAACGTTTTGGCTCCTGAACGCCGCAAACCCGGAAGTGAATGTTCCGGTTTGCGAACGTTCTTTTGGAACCCGAACGTCGGACAGGGCTCCCAATTGGCTGCAGGAGCTTCCTGCAGCCAATCAGAAGCTGTGCTTTGGTTTCCCAACATTTTGGAAGTTGAACGGATTTGCGGAATGGATTCCATTCGACTTCCGACGTACGACTGTAGTAGCACTGGTGCTATAAACAATGGCTTGGGCATCCAGTGTTTTCCATATACTGATGGAATCCCGAGAGTAGATTTTTTGGGGGGGTTGTAGAGGGAGAATCTCTGCCCCCCATAATTTGTATTAAATTTTCTGTTTTACATTTTAGAATATTCATTTAAACAGCCTTAAAATGACTTCCCTTCTTCTCTTTCCATGGTTCATCTTGCATAACATAAATTCCTACATATTTTACAAAAACTAAACCATTCAGTATTCCCTTGTTACATCCATCAAAACTTATTTACGCTGTTGAATTTATCGTAATGATGCCCACGTTTTCAAATATACACAATCTCTCTCTGATATTCCTTGTTTCGGTGGGCAGACAGCTCTGAAAAGAAATCAGTGAAGTCTAAAAATCTTGAGAAGTAAACGCAGTGCCTAAAAATGTGCAGTCCAACTGCCACATTTAAATACAGCATAATACCTGAGATTAAAATCACAGATTTTAAAAGGTCTGTGAGAACAACAAAATCCTGGCAGAACTCAGTTTTGTGGCAGGGCATTTGGCAACTGAGAGGCCTCTGTTGAGAAGGCCTAGGATTGTACTGTTGTTGTGTCTTAGATTTCTTGCCCACTCAATGCAAAATTAAAGTTTAATGAAGATTGAGAAACATTTATTGACTACAGTGGTACCTCAGGTTGCATACGCTTCAGGTTACCGACTCCCCTAACCTAGAAATAGTACCTCAGGTTAAGAACTTTGCTTCAGGATGAGAACAGAAATCATGCTCTGGTGGCGCGGTGGCAGCAGGAGGCCCCATTAGCTAAAGTGGTGCTTCAGGTTAAGAACAGTTTCAGGTTAAGAACGGACCTCTGGAACGAATTAAGTACTTAACCCGAGGTACCACTGTATATGGAAAAGAGCTGTGTAGAACCGAAAACGCTGGCAGCATTAAGATAAATTCAACAGAGTGAACAATTTTGGATGGATGTAAACAGTGATTTGAATGGTTAGAGAAAAATATGCAGGGATGTATGTGATATGTAAAATGAACCATGGAAAGAAAAGAAGGGAAGTCACTGGATATTCTAATGTTTGTAAAATGTTTATTTGAAATTGTGAAACAGAGAATTTAATAAAATTATTACACACAAACACACAAAAGTGCAAAATTAAAATTGGTTGAAACAATTTCATAATCGGAAGAATGGGATGAGTCTGTATGTATATGTGCATTTGTGTGTGTTGTATTGTGGAAAAAGCCTACGTGGACTGAAGCCCACTTTATTGTATACGTTGAGATATATCTTTAATATCTTCAATATATTCTCAGTTGGCAGTCAGGGAGAGGTAAAGGTAAAGGGACCCCTGACCATTAGGTCCAGTCGTGGCCGACTCTGGGGTTGTGGCGCTCATCTCGCTTTATTGGCCGAGGGAGCTGGCGTACAGCTTCCGGGTCATGTGGCCAGCATGACTAAGCTGCTTCTGGTGAACCAGAGCAGCGCACGGAAACGCCATTTACCTTCCCCCCGTGGCGGTACCTATTTATCTACTTGCACTTTGATGTGCTTTCGAGCTGCTAGGTTGGCAGGAGCAGGGACCGAGCAACGGGAGCTCACCCCACTGCTGGGATTTGAACCGCTGACCTTCTGATCAATTCCTGTCCTCATCTTGGTATAAGGAAACATTTTTTCTATTTACAGATTTATTCTAGGCACAACCATATTTTGCTTGTTGAACCTTGTCTCATTAGACAAGTGTTAAAGCCTTCCCACTCCTTTTGATTGGTTTATTCCTTAATTATTTGGTCATTTTTGCGAGTTCCAAGTACTCGCTTAACTTTAATTCCCATTCTTCTCTAGCAGGGATTAAATGAATGATTGAATGAATGAATGTGGGAAGTACCTCCTTCTCCTGTCAGTACTGTAACCGGATTGTTGCAGCATGCTTGCATGTCCTTTTGGGTCATTTGCTGTGGCCTTTCCTTCCAGGCCAAGTATCAAGATCATCCAGAGCAGCTGGCTAACTTCATCGATGGCTTGCTGAGAGAAGAGCAAGGGATCCTCGCAGAAGCCTTGGCCGGGTCGCGGGTAAGAGAAACTCGCTTATAATAAAATAATAGTAATTTATTATTTATACCCCGCCCATCTGGCTGGGTTTCCCCAGCCACTCTGGGCGGCTTCCAACAGAACACTAAAATTTGTTGTTGTTTAGTTGTGTCCGACTCTTCGTGACCCCCTGGACCAGAGCACACCAGGCACTCCTGTCTTCCACTGCCTCCCGCAGTTTGGTCAAATTCATGTTGGTAGCTTCGAGAACACTGTCCAACCATCTCGTTCTCTGTCATCCCCTTCTCCTTGTGCCCTCCATCTTTCCCAACATCAGGGTCTTTTCCAGGGAGCCTTCTCTTCTCATGAGGTGGCCAAAGTATTGGAGCCTCAGCTTCACGATCTGTCCTTCCAGTGAGCACTCAGGGCTGATTTCCTTAAGAATGGATAGGTTTGATCTTCTTGCAGTCCATGAGACTCTCAAGAGTCTCCTCCAGCACCATAATTCAAAAGCATCAATTCTTCGGCGATCAGCCTTCTTTATGGTCCAGCTCTCACTTCCATACATCACTACTGGGAAAACCAAAGCTTTTACGATACGGACCTTTGTTGGCAAGGTGATGTCTCTGCTTTTTAAGATGCTGTCTAGGTTTGTCATTGCTTTTCTTCCAAGAAGCAGGTGTCTCTTAATTTCGTGTAAATACAATAACCTATGAAACACTAAAAGCTTCCCTAAACAGGGCTGCCTTCAGATGTCTTCTAAAAGTTTGGTAGTTGTTTTTCTCTTTGACATCTGGTGGGAGGGCGTTCCACCGAGAAGGCCCTCTGCCTGGTTCCCTGTAGCTTTGCTTCTTGCAGTGAGGGAACTGCCAGAAGGCCCTCGGCGCTGGACCTCAGCGTCCGGGCACAACGATGGAGGTGGAGTCGCTTGGTGCTCATGCTGGGCTGCCGTATCTGCTCCTTGTGCTACGGTTCTCCTCGTCCTCCTTCCGAGCGGCACAGCGTCTCTTGGTCACAGCCCTAGTTTGCTGGAAACTTCTGCCTCCTTAATTTCCTCTCATCATTTGCTCTCAGCACATGCTTTTCTTCAGTTCAGTGGTACCTCAGGTTAAGTACTTAATTCGTTCCGGAGGTCCGTACTTAACCTGAAACTGTTCTTAACCTGAAGCACCACTTTAGCTAATGGGGCCTCCTGCAGCTGCCGCGCCGCTGCAGCACGATTTCTGTTCTCATCCTGAAGCAACGTTTTTAACCTGAAGCACTATTTCTGGGTTAGAGGAGTCTGTAACCTGAAGCGTATGTAACCTGAGGTACCACTGTATTTATGCCACGAGTTGGCAAGGTTTACTGGCCATGGGCTGGACGTGGCCCGGACTGGCGCAGTGCGATGCCAGAAATCGTATTTGCGCATGTCTGCGATGCCAGAAATTGCTTCTGCGCATGCCCAGACACCAAAAATCACGCATGTGCAGAAGCGATTTTCAGCGCCTGGACATGCGCAGACGCGATTTCTGGTATCTGTGTGTGCGCAGACGCAATTTCCGGCACCACTCGGCTCGGTTTGGGGGCTGGTAAAACGGTCTTCGTGGGCCGCATCCGGCCCATGGGCCACACGTTGCCGATCCCTGATTTACACTGAAAGTGAACCATTGTAGCTACTAAATTGTACTGTGAGATGCCTTTTCTTGCTTTTTTGCATCCATGTTTTCAGTTTGCATCTTAGAACTGAGCTTGGCGTTGGAAAGTTTGCCAAATCTGCGCTCTCTTTCTCTCTCTCTCTCTCTCTCTCTCTCTCTCTCTCTCTCTCTCTCTCTCACACACACACACACACACACACACACCGGTGTTACTGTAGCGAGTAGAAGAATGGTCCAGATAAGCGAGTAATAAGAGCAGTGATGTGTGGTTGACAGAAAGAAGAGCATGGAAGTATTCACGTAAGGTGCAGGTGGTCAATCCCTTTTGAATTTGTTTTTCAAATGAATTTTCACAACAGTGAGGGCTAGAAACTTTAAAATGGCTGACACCTTTGGGGCTCTACAACAGGCTTGCTTTCTGTGTGCGTGGAACTGGAGAAGATGGGCAATCCTAGGCACATACTCTCTCTGTGTGCCTTCTGCAGTGATGATCCTCAGCACCAGTGCATAGTTTCCAAGTCCGTCTGTTTTGTTTCCTCTCCCTCCCTCTGCAGGCACGGGTGGAACCTACCCCCAGTGCCTCTGTGGTCCTCAACCCACATCACAACATTGAGAGTCGGCTCATGGATATGCGAAGGGCTATTCAGGTGAGAGTGCGTGTGTAATACCTGCTGGGTTGCTTCCCTTTCGTTGCAGTGTTATTTGCAGGGATTTCCAATTCTCGGATGTGTTAATTCAACGGATCCTGTACGCCACCCATTTTGTGTGCAATATGCTGTGATCCTCTTCCTGACCCTGTTCATGCAGTAGATGCCAGGAGCTATAGCTGATATAAATGCAGTGTATTTGTACAGACCCCCTCCCCTCCCATGACCTGTTGCAGGGTTTAATTTAGTTTTTTATATTATTATTATTATTATCATCATCATTATCATTATCGTAACGGGGTGAGCTTCCGTTGCTCGGTTCCTGCTCCTGCCAACCTAGCAGTTCGAAAGCATGTCAAAGTGCAAGTAGATAAATATGGTAGGTATCACTCCAGCGGGAAGGTAAACGGCGTTTCCGTGCGCTGCTCTGGTTCGCCAGAAGTGGCTTAGACATGCTGGCCACATGACCCGGAAGCTGTACGCCGGCTCTCTCGGCCAATAAAGCAAGATGAGCGCCACAACCCCAGAGTCGGTCACAACTGGACCTAATGGTCAGGGGTCCCTTTACCTTAGGCTTCCTTTTCCCCCAGGCATGTTGCTGGGTGTTCAGATGGCTCTCAGGGCATGAGCATATTTGCATAATATTTGCATATTGTAATTTTTTAAATAGAGGGATGCAAATGTAAGTGGTGGGTGACTGGGGTCTTCATCCCACTATATCATTAAGAATATCAAAACCGTTTACAACAGTATCTGCATATAATAAAAGCACACGCACAAAATTCAAAACTGTAGCTCATCAACTAACGGTCATGGAAAGATGGGTTCTGAATCGCCTGCGTAAACCTGCCAGAATTGAAAGGTTTTCAGCAGGCGTTTAAAGGTTGAAACAGAAGGCGCTTGCTGAATCTCTGCTGGAAAAGCTTTCTGCAGGCCTGGTCCGATCACACTGAAGGCTCTATTTCCTGTTGATGTCAAAAGAGCCTCGCCAACTTGGGGCAGAGCCAACGTGCGGTTTGGTAAATGTGAAGCTTGAACGAAGCTTACAGAGAGAAATGCTTTTTTCCTGAATAGCAAATACTTCCTGTAGCCCTATACAAATCGGCTGAGTGTTGAAATGGCTTAGCCCCTATGGTAAATATATCCTGGTCTAGGCCATTCCCCTGCTTAAGGGAAATTGGGAGGGGGGCCCTCAAAAGTAAATAATGGGGGACCCACCCCTGCAACTTGACTTGGAATAGGCTTGGAAAAAGGGATTGTCAGCCTCCCCCCAAGAGAAAACGTGTCGTTTCCGTTGTCCCCGTAGTCCAGTGCAAAGTTCAGACCCTGTTTGTGCCTGTTGATGCCTTCAGGAGCGCTGAGTGATCTGAGACTTCCCCCTCAATTTACCCGGTTGTGGAGGCGGCAACCTGATGTGAGGCCCTCAAATGCTGCCCCGGCAGAAATCATGGGAATTTACTGAGGCAGTATTTTAAGGTGGCCTTTTAGAGGTCTTGCCATAACATCTGTTGCCACACAGATCACAATGCGCTCCCTGTCCCACACACTTCAGTTTTTCTCTCACAACCTCCTGTTTTTTAAAAAAGGGGTAGTTGCATCCCTTCACTCCCGTTTTGGGAATAGGCAGCTGCTAGTCTGGCCAGAGTTGGTTGTTGTTAATATTATTATTATTATTATTATTATTATTATTATTATTATTATTATTATTATTATTACCCCACCCATCTGGCTGGGTTTCCCCAGCCACCCTGGGCAGCTCCCAACAGAATATTAAAAACCCAATAAAGCATCAAACATTAAAAGCTTCCCTAAACAGGGCTGCCTTCAGATGTCTTCTAAAAGTCAGATAGTTGTATATTTCCTTGACATCTGATGGGAGGGCGTTCCACAGGGCGGGTGCCACTACCGAGAAGGCCCTCTGCCTGGTTCCCTGTAGCTTCACTTCTCGCAGTGAGGGAACCGCCAGAAGGCCCTCAGAGCTGGACCTCAGTGTCTGGGCTGAATGATGGGGGTGGAGATGCTCCTTCAGGTATACTGGGCTGAGGCCGTTTAGACGACAGACAGGCTCTCGGTGTGGGAGTGGGTGGGCTCCTATTCAGCCCTTACTCTTCAGGGTGGGTTGTCATGCAGGCAGCGAACCCCTGGTCCCACCTGTTTGGAGTTGCTTACTTTGACTGAGACTGCCACCTGGTTCTGCTCCATAGGGTCTGAAATGTTCCGTAGGCCATCTTGAAGATCTGCAGGACGCCTTTGACTTCCGTTACAAGACGCACCAGATGTTGGGTGAGGAATACAAGAAGAGTTCACCTAGTCCAGCATCCTGTTTTCCCAGTGGCCAATCAGATACCTTTGGGGAGTCTGCAAGCAATACACAGTCCTCCATCCACCTGTGATTTCCTTCAACTGGTATTCAGAGACATGGCTAAGATTGGAGGAGAACTGTTCTCTTCAGCTGTCCTTAATTGCTGGGGATGGTCTCTTTTAAAAACAGACAACTTGCCCTGATTTCTCTTGCAACGTCCACAATCTTTGCCTTCCTGTCTTCTGATTTCCATGCCACGTGCCTAAAAACAGCCGGCAGGTGTGGGTGTGCGCGCTGAGCCATTGTGGTGTCTCTAATCTCCCAGCTTAGATTCTGTAGATGCCTCCATCTTTCACATCTCCCCTTTACAAACTCTAATGGGCTAGCCATGCCAATCTATTGTGGCAACAAATAAACAACAAAATTAAATTGAGGCACTTTGAAGACTTATTTATTGACGGAACCTTTTGCAAAGCAAGGAAAGAGAGAGTTACTGTCACACCAAAACAGCGACTGAAAGCAAAACTCTCTGGTCCTGAATGGGACCAGGTGCACAGCCTGGGAATCATTTTGGACTCACAGCTGTCCATGGGGGCGCAGGTTAAGTCTGTGTCCAGGGCAGCTGTCTACCAGCTCCACCTGGTATGCAGACTGAGACCCTACCTGCCTACAGACTGTCTCGCCAGGGTGGTGCATGCTCTAGTTATCTCCCGCTTGGACTACTGCAACGTGCTCTACGTGGGGCTACCTTTGAAGGTGACCCGGAAGCTGCAATTAATCCAGAATGTGGCAGCTAGACTGGTGACTGGGAGTGGCCACCGGAACCACATAACACCAGTCCTCTGAGAGCTGCATTGGCTCCCAGTACGTTTCCAAGCACAATTCAAAGTGTTGGTGCTGACCTTTACAGCCCTAAACGGCCTTGGTCCTGTATACCTGAAGGAGCGTCTCCACCCCCCATCTTTCACCTGGACACTGAGATCCAGCGCCGAGGGCCTTCTGGCGGTTCCCTCATTGCGAGAAGTGAGGTTACAGGGAACCAGACAGAGGGCCTTCTCGGTGGTGGCGCCCACCCTGTGGAACACCCTCCCTTCAGATGTGAAGGAAATAAGCAGCTTTCTTATCTTTAAAAGACATCTGAAGGCAGCCCTGTTTGGGGAAGTTTTAAATATTTAATGCTGTAGTTTTTAACACTTGATTGGGAGCCGCCCAGAGTGGCTGGGGAGACTCAGCCAGATGGGCGGGTTATAAATAATAAATTATTATTATAATAAAATTATTATAAAGAACCCACAAAGGAAACACATCCGTAATGTGCCTTGTGTTTCCTGCCTACCCTTGCTGGCTGGCGAGACGCCAGAAACCGAACTTCCCCGAGGCAATAGTTGGCAGCTTCCGGTGGGTCCTTCTTGACTTGGAAGTAGCTACCGCCGACCTCACCCGTGGTATTAAATGCAATTTTTCTCTTGCAGGAAGTACGCTCACTCCTGAGGTTGCAGCCCAAAGAACACGGGCATTGCAGGACATGGTGAATAATGTGAACCGCTGCCGCAAAGTGAGTCTGAGCACTATCCAGCACAGCCATGTGGTATTGGGGTTGGTAAGAAGAAGCATGGGCCCCTTTACCCAAAACTGTATGTGTCTTTCTCTCTCTCTTTTCCAATTATATTTTATTAAGTTTCAACATTTTTAACACATGCAATAAAATCACAATTTCGTCTTTTCTCTTATTATTATTTTTTACTTCCCATCCCATTTTCCTTGGAGTTGTTGTTTCTGCCCTTTTGCTGCTCCCTATCTCCTATCTATCAAATCGTAGCCACAATATTATAATCTAATTGCTTCTGTGGCTCATAGCTCAAATCCTCTTCTCGAGCTCATTGTACTATAGTCTTTCTTTAAACTGTCTGAGAAAGGCATCCATTCTTCCATGAAACACTCATCATGAGATCCTCTTAATTTTGCCCGTTCTGCATCGTCTTCCTTACCCATTCTTCTTTGGTGGGAACTTCTTCTGCCTTCCATTTCTGCACATAAAGAATCCTAGCTGCAGTTGTTACATACATAAATAACAATTTTTGGGGGTATAGTGGTACCTCGCGTTACATACGCTTCAGGTTACAGACTACGCTAACCCAGAAATAGTACCTCGGGTTAAGAACTTTGCTTCAGGATGAGAACAGAAATCGGGCTCCGGCGGTGCAATGGCAGCAGGAGGTCCCATTAGCTAAAGTGGTGCTTTAGGTTAAGAACAGTTTCAGGTTAAGAATGGACCTCCGGAACGAATTAGGTACTTAACCCGAGGTACCACTGTATTTCTGCCCCCAAAATCCCTAACAGAAATACTTCAAGGTGGTTGTTTTTCCCCATGCTCACTTTAAACATCTTTTTTATCTCGTCATGTACCATTTCCCAAAACACAGTGGTACCTTGGTTGCCGAACGGCTTAGTTGTCAAACAAATCGTCTCCCAAACACCACAAACCCGGAAGTAAGTGTTGCGGTTTACGAATGCTTTTCGGAAGCCGAAAATGTTCCGCTTGAGTGCAGGAAATTCCTGCGGCCGATGGACTCCAAGGACGGTTTAAATTTGAGATCCAAGGTACCACTGTACCCTTGTGATGTACCCTATTTTTCGCTCTGTAAGACGCACTTTCCCCCTCCTAATAAGTAAGGGGAAATGTGTTTGCGTCTTATGGAGCAAATGCAGGCTGCGCAGCTATCGCTGAAGCCAGAAGAGCAAGAGGGATTGATGCGCAGCTATCCCTCTTGCTCTTCTGGCTTCAGCAATAGCCATGCAAAGCCTCTTGAACGCAGCGCAGTGTCTTATAGAGCGAAAAATACGGTATGTATCTTTCTCAATGTCTTCACTGTGCCAGGGACCGTAGGACCCTCTCCAGTGATGCCTTGCCGCCTTTGCCACCCCACTTAGGCCTGTGTGTGTGGGTACACTCTTACTTAATCACAGTCTTTCTACCAGGAACTGCTGGATCGGATCAACGAGCTGCTAGGCCGCTCCGATACCCTGAGGGACTTTCTGCTGGCAGAGCTAGCGGTGTGGCAAGATTGCCAGCGGCGGGCGTGTGTTGGGGACAGTTGTGACACTAGCTTGACAGAACTGGAGAAGTGGTAAGTGTCAATGGGAAGGTCTGCAGTAAGTTCGCCTGCACCTCCAGCCTGTGCTCTTACTATCTGTTTTGCTTCACCGTAGGTTCACCGGGAGTGCTGAGAACCTCTTCCATTTGTTGCTGCTGCTTCGCACCCTAGAGGAGCTGCGCCAGAAGGTGACCTATGAAGGAGATCCCCTGCGGGTCCAGTTGCCCCAGCAGGAGAAGCGACTGAAAGAGCAAATTGCCTGTCTTCTGAAAAGGTGCCAAGAGGAAGGGAGGGCACCCGTCGAATAAGGGGAGAGGAAGAGTGAGTAGGGGGAGATTGTGGGTGCTGAAGATCTTTCTGCTTTCTCCCCAGTGCATTTGTGGTGGAGATTCAGCCTTCCATGCCATTGCCCAACCGCCGGCCTCTGGTGCTGAGAACCAGCAACAAGTTCTCTGTCCGTGCCAGGTGAGGAGAGAGGTCCTTAATCCACCAGTGGGTTCCAGGTGGCGGCCATTTTGGAATGAATTAAAAACCACTGGGCAAACAGCTTGGGGTTCTCCAGTTGTTGTCAAGCTGCCATTGGCCCCAGTCAGCATGGCCAGGGGGCAGAGACACTTGTGTCCTCCACCAGGGCCTTTTCAGTGATGGCTCCGACCTGGTGGAATGCTCTGTCCCATGAGACTAGGGCCCTTCAGGATTTAACCTCCTTCTGTCGGGCCTGTAAGACAGAGCTATTCCACCTGGCCTTTAATTTGAATTCAGCCTGGTCTTTTATCTCCCTTCTCTTCCCTCCCCCTCCCCTTTTATGAAGATCACCCTCTCTGAGACCCCACAGCTAATTCTCTCCTGACCTCCTCGCTGGCCCAAGCATGACCAATTCAGCCAGCTAGCCCTGGAGATTATCTAATTGATTTTTATTGTTATTCATGTTTTTATACTGTATTTTATGCTGCTTTTATAATTAAGTGTTTTAAAGTGCTTTAAATTTGTTGCTAGCTGCCCTGAGCCTGGTTTTTGAACCGGGAAGGGCAGGGTATAAATAAAAATTTATTATTATTATTATTATTATTATTATTATTATTATTATTATTATGGCAGTGCAGCCATTTCCACCCCACTGGGCACTGAGCTTAGGGGGCACTGCGGTACGTCACAACTTCGACCTAGTGAATTGAGCAGAATGGGAGGGAGGAATGGGGTGCCGGATTTTGGCCTTGCGCAGGGCGTTACTGAAATTTGAAAGACCAAAGCCAGCCCCTGCCCAGCACAGGGGTTGGACTTGGGAGGCCAGCAACATCTTGGATGGTCACAGTTTCTGCCATCCCTGATGGAAGAGGTGATTGGATCAGGAGGCTTCTGCTTAGATGCATCCAAGAGACGTATTCAGCAAAGAACATTGCAATAAAAGCCACTGGATTTTGAAATGAGGGAGCAGGGAAGATTTGGTCCAGGACAGAGGCCTGCTGTCAGTGAGGCCTGGTGGTGGGGTTGTGGCAAGGTTGCCAACAGCAGGTGGCGCCAGATCCCACTAATTCTACATTTGCTCCCATCCTCCGTCCTGCTGAAAAATGGAGATTTAAGGAGGAAACAGAGCCAGGCTCACACTTGCCCTTACGGAGCGAAACTCCGCTGCCTGCCACTTTCGATCTCGTGGGTTATAACAAACTGTTGTTGCCACTTAATTCAGGCTCCTGGTGAAGCTCCTGGATCGAAACCACCCGATGGAGGTGAAGATAGAGATCGACCGGTGGGTTCCTCTTGGTGAAGTGCCAAGGTTTTGGTTTTGGTTTCGTTTTATAGTCGCATGGGCAGGGCTGAAGATTGCAGTGGTGCGACTTGTGGGGAGGGCATAGGGCTGGGTCATCTTCTGCTAAAAACTCTTTTTTTTTCTTCATCTCTTACAGGAACGCTGCTAATTTGGAAAGGTAAGCAACAGCTGTGGAAAGGCAATGGAAAATAGTGAGCCTTGCCCATTGGGAGGCTGGTGGTGGGGTACAAGTTCTGATTTGGCACCTACATGGCAGAGGAAGGGGCAGGCTTTTGCTTACCCAGCAACTTGGGCCCCTTGAGCCAGTATGGTGTAGTGGTTAAGAGCGGTAGACTTGTAATCTGGGGAACCGGGTTCACATCTCCGCTCCCTCCACATGCAGCTGCTGGGTGACCTTGGGCCAGTCACACTTCTTTGAAGTCTCTCAGCCCCACTCACCTCACAGAGTGTCTGTTGTGGGGGAGGAAGGGAAAGGAGAATGTTAGCCGCTTTGAGACTCCTTCGGGTAGTGATAAAGCGGGATATCAAATCCAAACTCTTCTTCTCTTGCCATCTTTCTTATTTATGCTCTTGATGTTTTTGCGATGCGCATATGCAAACCCTGCTTTCAGTCCTCTAAAAGTTTCAGGGTAGACATACACTCGTACCTCGGGTTACAGATGCTTCAGGTTGCACGTTTTCGTGTTATGGACGTGCCAAAACACGAAAGTACCGGAATGGGTTACTTCCAGGTTTCTGCGCATGCGCATGCACAGAAACACAAAATCATGCTTTGCGCAGAAGTGCCAGATCACAACCCGTGCGTGCGCAGACGCGGCGCTGCGGGTTTCGGGCGCTGCGGGTTGCGGACGTGCCTCCTGCACGGATCACGTTCGCAACCTGAGCATCCACTGTATTGCTTTGATTCCAATCAGTGCATCTCCCGTAACTTCCTGCTGAAATCCCATAACTCTTCGTACCAAAAAAACATGTTCCAGGTTGTTGTTTATTTATCTTGCTTTTTTTGCACTGAAGTGCAGGTGCCCCTCCAAACGGCAATAATGTAATTAAGGTTAGAGGGGCATCGCGAGACAACTAATAAACTGGAATGGCGATTGGACAGTCCAATACAAATTGACCACAAAAGTATTATTGTTGCATCCAATCGCATGTTGCAGAATACCTCTACAAAACACACACACACCAGTTTGGAGATGGCAATGTGAAATTTGCTCACTTGCATGGTAGGGGAATTGGCAGCAGGGAGGTGTCTTCTGGGATGTAGAAAAGGCTTGATCCAAGTCATTGCTCATGAAAGCTGAACCCCAGAACTGGTGCACATGAGCAGAAGGAAACATGGCAGCTGGGCTTCCTATTCTGCTGTTTGAGCAGAATAAAGGTAAAGGAACCCCTGACCATTAGGTCCAGTCGTGGCGACTCTGGGGTTTCGGCGTTCATCTGGCCGAGGGAGCCAGTGTACAGCTTCCGGGTCATGTGGCCAGCAGGACTAAGCCGCTTCTGGCAAACCAGAGCAGTGCACAGAAACGTCGTTTACCTTCCCGCCAGAGCGGTACCTATTTATCTACTTGCACTTTGACGTGCTTTCGAACTGCTAGGTTGGCAGGAGCAGGGACCGAGCAACAGGAGCTCACTCCATCGCGGGGATTCGAACCGCTGACCTTCTGATTGGCAAGTCCTAGGCTCTGTGGTTTAACCCACAGCGCCACCCGCGTCCCTTCTTGAGCAGAATAGCATAACAATAAAACTCCACCTGATTATAAACTTGTTACTGGCCATCTGGGAATGACAAGCTTTCACAGATTATGTGTGTGTGCGCACACGTGGTCACTTTTAAAAATCTCTCCCTCTCTCATTTGTAGGTTTCGTAGGTTCAACATCTTGCCGTCAACCACCAAAACCATGGTGATGGACCGGCCCCAGGTGGAGGGGCTCATCTGTGACTTCAAGTACATTGTAAGGGCCTGGTGATGGGGGAGATGCAAAACTCTTGTATGTTTGCAGCTCTGGGATGGGAATTTGTGTTTGTGCAGCTGTGGTGGAAGAAAGACTTGACAATTCAAGTCTTGAGCTCTGGGATGTCTCACTGTTGCCCTGTGGCTCAAATCCCACCCACCTACCCCAATTTTGTCCTGCTACTGTGGTTGCCACACAATTCTGAACAAGGTGCGGCAAAAAAAAATACGGAAGACATTTTGGCCAGCTATTTTTGAGACTTTCTTCCTCCATTCTATGTGGCTCGAACAAGAAATGTGTTAGGGAAGGGGGGGTTATTGGGCCATTCTTGTTTTTATTTTTATTATTTATTTTGTGATTTTATATTGTGATTTTATTTTGAGAACTGCCCTGAGACCTGCGGATATAGGGTGGTATACAAATTTAATAAACAGTAGTAGTAGTAATAAGAAAAAGAATAAAATTGACTTTCCCTGACCGTTCTTTTTATTTCCTCTGACACAATACCTAGGAGAAAGGATTCTGGGTTTTTTTTCCAAATGAAATTTAAACATCTTTTTCAGTTTGTTAGAGATATATTTATGTATGCAACTACAGTGGCAAGGTTAAAGGTAAAGGTACCCCTAACCGTACGGGCCAGTCGTGTCCGACTCTAGGGTTGTGCGCTCATCTCGCTCAAGAGGCCGTGAGCCGGCACCGTCCGAAGACACTTCCGGGTCACGTGGCCAGCGTGACGAAGCTGCAGCTGGCGAGCCAGCACCAGCGCAGCACACGGAAAAGCCGTTTACCTTCCCGCTATAAAGTGGTACCTATTTATCTACTTGCACTTAGGGGTGCTTTCGAACTGCTAGGTGGGCAGGAGCTGGGACCGAACGACGGGAGCTCACCCCGCCACGGGGATTCGAACCGCCGACCTTACGATCAGCAAGTCCTAGGCACTGAGGTTTTACCCACAGCGCCACCTGCGTCCCTGACAAGGTTATTGATGGCCAAAAATGGGAAAAGTAGCAGCGTCCCAACTAAAACAGACTGGTTATCTAAAATGATGGAATACTTCCATATTGCCGAAATAACAGGAGGATAAGAGGAGATATGGTACAAAAAGTGAATAAGGAGTGGGCTATCTTTAAGGAATACATCAAAATTTATGTGGAAAAAGTAGAATTTCTGATAGATATTGAGTGAAAATGATTAGAGTGAAAGGAGAGTAGAGTCAAGATAGAAGAAGAGATTAAAGAATTAATGAAATGCATTTAAGCTAGTTGGAAAAATAAAGTAGCGTAACAAGAACGGCTGGAAGTCAAGTCACTTGGTGGGTGTCCATGTGGGGTAGGTGTGTAGATATGTTGATATGTACAGTATAGGTAGATATTATATAGAGCAATGTAGGTATGTTTTATGTTATGAAAATAAGGTTGTGTATGTGTATTGTGTAAATGTATATATGTGCTTTATATGTTAATAAAAATTTTAAATTTTTTTTAAAAAATTGACTTTCCCTACTCTAGCTCATGAGGCCTGAGAAAGAGCACTGTATTCCCTCATCTGGGACCTGCTGGGAGGCCTAAATATTTATGAAGAAGACTTGAGCCTGGTGAAGTGTCTTTCTGGGGCAGGAAGTGGGGAGGAACATAATGTATGGGCCTTGGTGTGTATTTTTTTAGTACACGTATGGAGCACACTGCCTCTTCATTTTTGCTCCCCATAGCAGCCATTTTGTGCTAGGACCCACAGCCACTTTTATGGAGAGATTAGTACTGGTGCCTCATTTCTTTAACGCCCCCCCTCCAAAAAATAAAATAAAACCAACAACGACGCCCACTGGCCTTATTCATAGGCAGGTTATGATTAAGCATCAAATGCATGGCTGGAAGGACTTTTCCCTACCATCAATTGGGCCTTGACATTCATTTGCTGTAGCTTCACTCCTCTCCCATTTTAATAATGATTACCAGTCTCCCATTTCTCAGTGAATCACTCTCTGTTCTTCCTCCTCTGAGCTTGTGACGCCCTTTGTGGTCTACATTTGCACGAAGATGGATCTTCTTAGAGCAGGGGTAGGCAACCTAAGGCCTGGGGGCTGGATCCGGCCCAATTGCCTTCTAAATCTGGCCCGCAGACAGTCCGGTAATCAGCGTATTTTTACATGAGTAGAATGTGTCTGGCGACGCGGGTGGCACTGTGGGTTAAACCACAGAGCCTAGGACTTGCTGATCAGAAGGTCGGCGGTTTGAATCCCCACGACAGGGTGAGCTCCCATTGCTTGGTCTCTGCTCCTGCCAACCTAGCAGTTCAAAAGCACGTCAAAGTGCAAGTCGATAAATAGGTACCACTCCAGCGGGAAGGTAAACGGCGTTTCCGTGCGCTGCTCTGGTTCGCCAGAAGCAGCTTAGTCATGCTGGGCACATGACCTAGAAGCTGTACGCCGGCTCCCTCGGCCAATAAAGCGAGATGAGCACCGCAACCCCAGAGTTGGCCACGACTGGACCTAATGGTCAGGGGTCCCTTTACCTTTTTAGAATGTGTCCTTTTGTTTCAAATGCATCTCTGGGTTATTTGTGGGGCATAGGAATTCGTTCATTCCCCCCCCCCAAAAAAAATAGTCCGGCCCACCACATGTTCTGAGGGACGGTGGACCGGCCCACAGCTGAAAAAGGTTGCTGACCCCTGTCTTAGAGGCATGAGAACAGCTTTGACCTCTGCCAGGGGGCGCTGCCCAGCGTGATGGCATCTGGTTGCTTCCAGCCCTGTAAACATGTGGTTCTTCTTCTCTTTGCAGATGCTGAAGGAGCAGAAAAGCGGTTTGGGCAAAGGCAAGGGCAGCAAAGGGCTCAGTGAGGTGGGTTTGCCTTTCCCAAGAGTGGCTGGCTCAATGCAGCCGTGATGTGGCTCCTTTCTGGCCTCCCAGCAGTGCTATTGCTGCTGCTTTCAAGAGGAGCAGGCTTAGAGGGGTGGCTTTGTAAGCACACCAATCCGATCCAATCAGTTTATTACGGCCATAGACCAGCAGTTTAAAAATGGCTAATTTTTTTTTTTATAAAAGCAAGATACAATAGTTATGAGAACAAGCCAGAATAAAAACAGAGAGACAAGTGTCGCTAAGCAACTAGAATTTTAGCTGCTACTGGAACGATCCAGTTGAACACTGGATTGTCGTGTGTCTTAAACGCAATATTTCATAAAGGAAACAATAATAATAATAATAATATTAGTAGAAGTAGTAGTAGTGCCTCCATAAGGCTTGCTGTCCTTGATTTATCACGATTTCCCTGCGGGTAATATCTGATGCACAGAATCGTGCTAGTGTGTAATCAGAGGGTTTTTATCTGATAACAGGCATTTTAAAGAGAAGGCCTCAGTTCTCCGCAGACTTAGGTACAATATTGCCATCTCTCAACCTGGGTTTTCCATTGACTGCTGGAAATCCAAGGCTCTTAGTCAGACATAGTACAGACAGAAAAGTGTTTTTCAAGTTAAGTGTGCTCTGTCGTTATTTCTTTTATTATATTCATCCATCACTTTCCACAGGAAGATGTCTCGAAGGGACTTTGGAATCTGTAAAATACAGAACAACTTGATAATAAACTGACAGTCAAATGCATTGTGGGGGGGGGGAATACAACAATGCATACAGTAGAGTTAGTTTGCTTGGAAGCTTGGGGCATCCTCATCACAATAAACTGACATTGTACTGTATTTCATGGCCTTTTTAGCACAGACACACCTAAGTACCGTATTTTTCGCTCTATAAGGTGCACTTTTCCCCTCCTAAAAAGTAAGGGGAAGGGGGGGCACTAGGAGGCGCATCGGAAGATGGCTGACAATAACATCTCTCCGACCCACACGAGGTAATTTGGAGGCTATGATGGGAGTAATTAGCCTCCCTAACCCCCCCCCCAGGATGGTGGGGGGGACTGCCCTTGCCTACTGTGCCCTATACCACCCCCGAATTTGTGGGGATGGGGGCACTAGGCACAAAGCCCTCCTGTGGGATTTCGGCACTCCTGGACGCTGTCCCTGATTCGCGCCCCTAGCTGCAAGAACTTCAAAAGAAACAATTTGGATGAAGGAATGCACATATTTCAAGGAAGGAGGGGGAGTAAAGACTGCTAACAGAAGAGATCTCTGATAAAACAAGACAAAAATAATACATGAGAAGATACGCCAAGACACCGTATGGCAAATGACTGATGGGGGAGGGGGAAAAAACTTTCCTTTCTTTCCTTATGTGATTAAACAAGAATCCCCTCCCCTCACGAGTCAGAAATGTCATTTTAAGGACTTAAGCTGTGGATTTAAGGCTGTGTGGAGATAAACTTTCGAACCAAAGCATGTTTTAAGAAGAGTGTGGAATGTATAAGAGCTTTGGAATGACGCAGTTAAAAATGCCGTCGCCATATTGGGAAGTTCTGTTGGAGGTCTTGAGTCTGGGAGGAGAAAGAGAGAAATAGAGCTGTTTATATATTGTGGGTTAAACTCCTCAGAGGGACTTAAGAGCGACAGTTTTGCGAGATTATGATGGAAAGAGCGATGTTATCTATGAAGGAGATGATATATGGAAACCATTTCGATTTGAGGATTGGAAGAACGGAAAATTCACACAGGATTATTATTATTATTGGTGTTTATCGGCTTAAGGAGACTATCAGAAGAGATCATAAAGAAAAAAGAGAAAATATATGAACAAGGTGTGATGTGGAAACAGCAAGATAAGACAGGATAGAATTATGAACTCTGTTTGGACTGATTTGGACATTAACGCAGCAGCAAGAAGATGATCAGAATCCCCCTTCGGATCTTGAAATATGGGTCCCCCCAACAAAATTTAAAATTCGGCTTTGTAATTCGGAATTTATGTGATGTGATTTAATTTGATGTGATTGGCCGGTTAATAAAAGTTATTTACAAAAAAATAAAATAAAAAGTAAGGGGAAATGTGTGTGCCTCTTATGGAGCGAATGCAAGCGGGAGGCTCTGCTCAGCGCTCCCTTTAAAGAGCCGCGTGGAGCGTGTGTGCGGCTCTGGGGGGCTTTTCCCTGAGGAGGGAGAAGGGCTGCCCTTCTCCTTCCGCGGGGAAAAGCCCCCCCAGAGCCGCACACACACTCCGCGTGCTCTTTAAAGGGAGTGCGGCTCTTGGGGGAGCCTTAGCCGTGCAGCCCCCCCCCCGGGCAGGGGATGAAGGCTCCCCTTGCCTAGGAGGCTGCGCGCAGCTATCCCATAAGCCAGGACAGCAAGCAGGAACACTGCGCAGCGCTCCCTCTAGCTGTTCTAGCTTCTGGCTTAGCTGTGCAAAGCCTTAGCAGAGCACGGGGAGCCTTCATCCTGCTGCCCTGCGGAGGCTTCGTGCAGCTATCCCTGGCTTTTGCGGATGGTGGGGGAAAGGATAGAGCCGCGCGGCGCTGTCCCTTCCCCCACCTCTCAGAAAAGCCCCCAAGAGCCGCGCTCCCTTTAAAGAGTGTGCGGCTCTTGCGGGAGGAAAGCCAGGAGGCTTGCTTTCACTCAAGCCAGGAGGGCAAGAGGGATCAGTGCGCACTGATCCCGCTTGCTCTCCTGGCTTCAGGGATAGCCCCGCAAAGCCTCCTGAGCGAAGATGGAGGAGCGCTCCCTCTCAGCTCAGGCTGCTTTGCGTTGTTTTCTTATTTCTTGTTTTCCTCCCCTAAAAACTAGGTGCGTCTTATCGTCCGGTGTGTCTAATAGAGTGAAAAATATGGTACTTGGAAGTGTGTGTACAGTGGTACCTCGGGTTACGTACGCTTCAGGTTACGTACACTTCAGGTTATAGACTCTGCTAACCCAGAAATAGTGCTTCAGGTTAAGAACCTTGCTTCAGGATGAGAACAGAAATCGGGCTCCGGCGGCACGGCAGCAGCAGGAGGCCCCATTAGCTAAAGTGGTGCTTCAGGTTAAGAACAGTTTCAGGTTAAGAATGGGCCTCCGGAATGAATTAAGTACTTAACCTGAGGTACCACTGTAGTCAGTTGTTCTAACACTTCCTGCATCTGATGGATGGACTCTAGTCTACAGAAGTTCACAACCCAATAAATCTTTTAAGGTTCCAGAAAAATCTGTCTGTATGAAATAACAGACTCAACTAGGTGTGTGCCTCTTGCCTTTGCTAATTCTCATTCTCCCTCCCTCCCTCCCATAGGGATTGTTGCCCGTCACAGAGGAGCTCCACACCATCACTTTCATCCTGGACTATTGCTACCAAGATTTTACGTGTCAGCTGCAGGTATGAGGACCTCACAGATGAAGTTAGGAGTTGGTTGTGGTTGAATGCAGTCCTCTTACTGGCCAGGTTGCTTGAAGTGAGCCTACTGAAGAAATGAACCTATTCTGCCAATTCTCATAGTAAACCAGTATGAAGTAAGCAGCACACAAGCAGCACACAAAACACTACCAAACAAACCATTCTACGTTCTAAATCTTATATTAATAATCCAAAAATTGAGAGAACAAGGTACAAGAAGCCACCAACAGAAAACTCATTCAAATTGTGTCCAAAAGGAAAATTCAGTCTTTAAAGTTCCTTTAGCCAGGCTCCTGTAGATTTCAACAAAGGTAAGTTTGATCAAACGAGGTGTCGGCGATGTTAAGCTCAAGGGTTAGATATCAATGAAGATTAAATAAAATTTCTAAATAATATCTGAACAGGCAAGTACAAAAGTCTCTACTTACAGTCTATATGTTACATTCCTTCTTGGCTACAATATTTAATTTCTTTCTTCAGGAAATTCTCCCTCAAGATTTTGGTCTGTTTACATACATTCACTGGTGATATCAACCAAAACCTGATTAACCTTTAAACATTCATTTTGTAATTTCTGAGAATATAAATACGAAAATCAATACTTGCACTTCATATGCTAAGTTCTTTCTTGACTTAAGCATTTATTTTATTTAAACACTAATAAGTTTTGGTTTGTACCACCAGTGAATATTTATAAATATATGAAAACCGTGAGAGAGAATTTACTGAAGAAGCCCAAGACTCTTCATGGGCGAAACAGCTGACAAACGCCGGCACCCTGTCTAACTCTTGTGCGTAACATCACCGAATCTTCGTTTGATCAAACTTATCTTCGTTGAGAATATTTTTGTCACTGCAGAAGAATGAGATAGCTCTGAGAGGAGATTGGGAAGAAGGAAGATCCATTAGGCCCATCTGTCGACTGCCTTCTTCGTGTTTTTGCCCCAGTTTGTGAGTACTGGTCAAGGAGAGATCAGAATTTGTCATATGGGGACGATGGCCTTTTTAATTTGGCCCAGGGTCTGGGATCGACATTTATTGCTGCTCTTTCAAGATTTGTGATCTTTCTGCTCTTAGACATCCACTTTGCCGGTGGTGGTCATCTCTAATACCAACCAGATGTCCAGTGCTTGGGCCTCTATCTTATGGTACCTCATGTTCAGTCCAAACCCAACGGTAAGAAACATACTACACTTCTCTCTTTTTTGGAAGCCTTCTCTGTGGGGTAGGGTTGACACCCTAGCCAGAAAGCATTTCGTTTCATTTCACTTTTAATTTGTATACCTCCTTTTAAAATTACTATACATAAGGTGGTTCGCAAGTTGAAGAAACAACAAAATACACAAAAAAGATCATAACCTTATAACAATCTGATCCAATACAAAAAAATCATAATAAAAACATAACTTTGAAATAAACGACTTATGTCAAGCAAAGTAATATTCAACAACCCATTCGAATATAATACTACATAATAAACTTATATCACCTGAGGCCCTTCTCTGTGTGCCTTCTCATCGTGAGCTTCCGGAAGGTGGCAACACGAGAACAGGGCCTTTTCTGCAGTGGCTCCCCGTTTGTGGAATGCTCTCCCCAGGGAGGTCCGGCTGCTGCCTTCATTATACACCTTTAGGCGCCAGGCAAAAACGTCCCTCTTTACCTTTGGTTGATTTGATTGACATCCTGTGCCCTTTTAAAATGTTCGTGGGGTGTGTGTGTTATTGGGTTGTTGTTTTTATTTTGATTATGTCCTTTGTGGTTTTATATTCTGGTTTTATTCTGTGAACCACTCTTGACACCTGCAGGTATAGGGTGGTATATAAATAATAAGAATAAGAATAAATATACACTGAGGTCCAGCGCTGAGGGCCTTCTGGCGGTTCCCTCACTGCGAGAAGCCAAGCTACAGCGAACCAGGCAGAGGGCCTTCTCGGTGGTGGCGCCCATCCTGTGGAATGCCCTCCCGCCAGATGTCAAAGAGAAAAATAACTACCAAACTTTTAGAAGACATCTGAAGGCAGCCCTGTTTAGGGAAGCTTTTAATGTTTAATAGGTTATTGTATTTTAGTGTTTTGTTGGAAGCCGCCCAGAGTTGCTGGGGAAAGCCAGCCAGATGGGCGGGGTATAAATAAATTATTATTATTATTATTATTATTATTATTATTATTATTATTATTATTATTATTATTATATTTATTTATTATATAGCAGCAAATAATAATTTGATTCAGAATTCCAATATAGAACTGCTGTCATTTAGATGTGGATACCTTGCCCATGTTTAGCCTGTAGAGACCCCCTCAGTTCGGAAGATGGCAGATTAATACCCCCCCCCCACACACCTCGACCATGCTTCAGAGGATACCCGGAAACACCCCCTGGAGAAACAATCAATAACTTTGGCGCTGGTCGCCTTTTATTTCCGGACTCCATTCCTTGTGTGTGCTCCACAGCACACGACACTGCGCAGGGCATGTGCCTGCAGCAGTCTTGCACATGTGTCGACCCGTGACTTTTCTTCCCCACAGGCAACCTGCTCTTCCTACATGAAAGTCGCTTCTGTGTACAGTGGTACCTCGGGTTACATACGCTTCAGGTTACAGACTCTGCTAACCCAGAAATATCACCTCGGGTTAAGAACTTTGCTTCAGGATGAGAACAGAAATCGTGTAGCGGCGGCGCAGCAGCAGCAGGAGGCCCCATTAGCTAAAGTGATGCTTCAGGTTAAGAACAGTTTCAGGTTAAGAACGGACCTCCGGAACGAATTAAGTACTTAACCCGAGGTACCACTGTAGACAACATGGCGCTCTCCCAGAAGTTGGAAGTCCAGATCCCATCAGCCTCAGCCCCATGGCGAACGACGGGCGTGGGGTGAAGGGGACTTGGAATGTAGCAACACCTTCAGGGTTCCATGTTGGGTTTTTGTAACTCTTGCGATGTTGTCCCGGCCAGTTTTGTATCCAAAGCTTTTGATCGTCCCGGATTTCCCTCCAACCTCATGCCCTGTGTCCCTCCTGTTCCCTAAATTGGTCTCGCCTGGCTCACTGTGTGTGTTTTCCCTCTCCCCTCCTGTCTTTCTCTCAGAACCAGCTATTTTTCTGCAATCCACCTGCTGCCACCTGGGACCAGCTGTCCCCTGTCCTGAGCTGGCAGTTCTTGGCTGCTACTGACCGAGGCCTAAACGCAGATCAACTCAAGATGCTGAGAGATAAACTCTGTGGTAATGGGGGAGTCTGATAATGCGGGGCCAGTGTAGTGCAGTGGTTTAATTTATTTTGGATTTTCAGAACCCAACCATTTAGCTTTTATCCATTTCCGCAGTCACACACACAATCAATCAATCAATCAATCAATCAGTCACAAAAACAAATGAACCGAAAAAGCCTCAAAAACGCAAAATAGATGGCAAAAACAAAAGCGCCAAATTTAATCCGTTCCAGAACTCCGTTTGACTTCCAAAATGTTTGAAAACGTAGGCGCAGTTTCTGACGGGTGCAGGCGCCCCGGAAACAATAGCTGACAACCACATCGGACATTCGGCTTCCAAAAAATGTTGGGATACCGGAACGCTTTCTTCTGGGTTTTCGGCGTTTGGGAACCAGGGCATTTGAGAACCAAGGTACCACTTTCCATCAGTGACCATGAATGTAGAGCCAGGGTTGGTGGTAGCTGTTCAAGATAGAATGAACAGAGTGTTACCGTATTTTTCGCTCTATAGAACGCACTTTTTCCCTCCTAAAAAGCAAGGGAAAATGTGTGTGCGTCTTATGGAGCGAATGCAGGGGGGAGACAGGCGGGAAAAGCCCCCAAGAGCCACACACAAGCTCCATGCGTCTCTTGCGGGCTTTTCCCCAGGAGGGAGAAGGGACTGACTGGCCGCATCAGTCCCTTCTCCCACCTCATAGAATAGCCCACAAGAGCCACGCACCCTTTAAAGAGCGCGTGGCTTCTGCGGACTTCTGCGGGAGGTGGGGGAATTCCCCCACCTCCTAGAAAAGCCAGTAGAAGCCGCACAGCCCCTTTAAAGAGCGTGAGGCTTCTGCGGGCTTCTGTGGGAGATGGGGGAATTCCCCCACCTCCCGCAAAAGCAGGGAGAAGGTCTGGGAGAAGAGCACAGGCTGCGCGCTTCTGTCCACTTCTCCCCAAACTGTGGGCTTTTGCGGGAGGTGGGGGAATTCCCCCACCTCCCGCAAAAGCAGGGAGAAGGTCTGGGAGAAGAGCACAGGCTGCGCGCTTCTGTCCACTTCTCCCCAAACTGTGGGCTTTTGCGGGAGGTGGGGGAATTCCCCCACCTCCCGCAAAAGCAGGGAGAAGGTCTGGGAGAAGAGCACATGCTGCGCGCTTCTGTCCACTTCTCCCAGAGCTGGGCGGGGGGGATTACATTTTCCCCCTTGATTTCCCCCTCTGAAAACTAGGTGCGCCCTGTGGAGCGAAAAATACGGTATCTTCTGTTCCCTCAAGTCCATAAAGTGGAAGTAAGGGTGGTGGAGGGGGGGTGCCAAAGAAGGGTCAACTAACAGGCCTCACCCCCCATTTCTGTCAGAACAATTATGCAGCTCACTTCTTGCCTTTTCTTTCCACCGAAGGACCAAATGCAACATCGCAGAGCACAGTCGCCTGGGCACAGTTTGCCAAGGTAAGCGCCACCCCTGCCTCCTCCTGCTGCTCACCGAAGCGCCTTTCCCTCTTCTTATCTCCTCTCCCCTTTCCCCCACAGCCTACTTCGTACGCTTTCTCCTTCTGGACCTGGATTGATGGCATCTTGCTCCTGATTAAGGAGCACCTCCTGCAACTCTGGAACAACGAGTAAGGAGAGGGGTGGGGAAGAAGAGAGGGGAATTTGGCTTCTTCCTTCTCCAATAGCAGAACTCGAGGAGTCGCACAAAGCCTTTAACGGCAACGGCCTCAGGAGGGCGCTGTTTGCTAGGGGGCGTTTTGCCCGTCTCCACCACTCGTTGCAAAAGCCACCTGAGTTCTTTGCAAATACGCCAAACCCCCTTTCATAGAATGATAGTTGTAGAGTTGGAAGACATTGTCTTGCCCAATGCAAGATGGTTCTTTTCAAATTGGATTCAGAAGCAACACAAACGCAAGTGGGTGAGAAGGTTACAGATTTTATTCCAAGCAGCAAGTACATTACCAAGCGAGCACTTCACTCCACGGTGAATTGACCCCCAGGTAGCCTTTGATGCTCAGCTCTGCGGCAAACAGATTGTGCTGAACTCCCAACTGTGATACAGTGGTACCTTGGCTTACATACGCTTCAGGTTACAGACTCCGCTAACCCAGAAATAGTACCTCGGGTTAAGAATTTTGCTCCAGGATGAGAACAGAAATCGTGCTCTGGCGGCGCGGCAACTGCAGGAGGCCCCATTAGCTAAAGTGGTGCTTCAGGTTAAGAACAGTTTCAGGTTAAGTATGGACCTCCGGAACGAATTAAGTACTTAACCTGAGGTACCACTGTATTCAAAACTACAGGTGAAATTTGAAAAATTAGAATATCGTGGGAAAGTTAATTTATTTCAGTAATTCAACTTAAAAGGTGAAAATAATATATGAGATAGACTCATGACATGCAAAGCGAGATGTGTCAAGCCTTTATTTGTTATAATTGTGATGGTCATGGCGTACAGCTGATGAAAAGCCCAAATTTACAATCTCAGAAAATTAGAATATTAAATGAAATCAGCAAAACAAGGATTGCAAATAGAGCAGTATTGGACCTCTGAGAAGTAGAAGCATGCATATGTACTCAGTACTTGGTTTGGGGCCCTTTTGCATCAATTACTGCCTCAGTGTGGCATGGCATGGATGCTATCAGCCTGTGGCACTGCTGAGGTGTATGCCATGACCATCACAATTATAAGAAATAAAGGCTTGACATACAGTGGTACCTCGGGTTAAGTACTTAATTCATTCAAGAGGTCCGTTCTTAACCTGAAATTGTTCTTAACCCAAGGTACCACTTTAGCTAATGGGGCCTGCTGCTGCTGCACGATTTCTGTTCTCATCCTGAAGCAAAGTTCTTAACCCGAGGTACTATTTTTGGGTTAGCGGAGTCTGTAACCTGAAGCGTATGTAACCTGAGGTACCACTGTATCTCGCTTTGCATGTCATGAGTCTATCTCATATAATAGTTCCACCTTTTAAGTTGAATTACTGAAATAAATGAACTTTTCCACGATATTCTAATTTTTCGAGTTTCACCTGTAGATGCTGTCTCAGCTATGAGCCACCCTGCCCTACATCCAAGTCACATACTGGCCAGTGCATGTTTTCAGTAATTGAGTAAATTCCTTGTCCTTGTCACTCAGGGGAGGGGGCTGCAGGAAGAGATTGTCATAAAAGTAATTTTATTATTTGTACCCCACCCATCTGATGTGAGGCTACAGTTGTCGGGAGGGAGTTAAGGCAGCACAAAGGTGGCAGCTGTTTGACCTCGATATTTCTCCTCTTCCCACCTGCATCGCATCCTAGCCTCATCATGGGGTTCGTGAGCCGCAAGCGGGAGAGGAGTTTGCTGAAGAAGAAGAGGGCAGGCACCTTCCTACTGCGCTTCAGTGAGAGCACCGCAAATGGGGGCATCACCTTTACCTGGGTGGACTTCGACAACACAGGTTATTTCCTGGAATTCTCTCCCTTGCCTTGCCTTGTGGTGCCAGTGTGGTGTAGTGGTTAAGAGCGGTAGTCTCGTAAACTGGGGAACCAGGTTCGCGTCTCCGCTCCTCCACATGCAGCTGCTGGGTGACATTGGGCCAGTCACACTTCTTTGAAGTCTCTCAGCCCCACTCACCTCACAGAGTGTTTGTTGTGGGGGAGGAAGGGAAAGGGGAATGTGAGCCGCTTTGAGACTCCTTAAAGGGAGTGAAAGGCGAGATATCAAATCCAAACTATTCTTCTTCTTAATCATCACAGTGTGTGTGTTTTTCTGCTGTTTTTTTTTTAATTCTTCTTGGGGGGGGGGGTTTAAAAAAACAATTTTTCCAATGCTTCATTGTATTTTTTAACTTACGCACTGATTAGAGATGTGAATCCCTTTTAAAAAATCTGTGAAAATGGGGGTGGAATGTGGGGAACAGTTGTCCCTGTGACAACTTTGCCTTGCTCAGCGGGGGAAATATAAGTATAGCGGTTAGAGAGTTTTTACCTTACTTCCCTCTGCCATGTTAAGCTGGAGCGTTCGTGCCCCTTTGTGTCAGCACACAGAAAATTTATGGTTCAAAGATGAGTTTTTAGGCTTGCAGCAAATCCATTTCCTTTAATTAGTATAACTTAATCAAGCATTCGGACAAGAAAATAAGCAAGGTTAAAAACAACATACAGTCCAAGCTACGATTGCAAATCTGAAGTATTGATTATTGATGCAGAGCTGGGAAATGCTAATTAAATCAAGCAAGTCTGGACTGTCTCTGAAGGACATGACAAAAACCAAAATAAGAATAATAATTAATAATAATTTATTATTTATACCCCGCCCATCTGGCTGGGCCTCCCCAGCCACTCTGGGCGGCTTCCATAGAAACCAAAAATACAGTAAAATATCACACGTTAAAAACTTCCCTGAACAGGGCTGCCTTAAGATGTCTTCTGAATGTCAGGTAGTTGTTTATCACTTTGACATCTGCTGGAAGGGCGTTCCACAGGGCCTTTTATTTTCATTTTTTATCATTTTAACTGGATTGCACTGGGGTAAGGAAAATCAGCTATAGGGCCTGTTCTTGTGTCCCTGGAACCAGCAAAAACAGGTGTGGAAGTGGGAATATTTGCCACCAGTCCCCCATTTTCAGGGAGGTTTTCCCCCCAGGCCTTTCCATCTCTATACCTGATAAATGTGTATGAGAACTGGGGATGGAGAAATCCATTGCAGTTCAGTCCCAGTTCTACACGGGGGCAGAACTAAGTCCATCTCCTTTTGCTTTCCTGCAGATTTGAAGGTGAAAATCCTTTAAATACAAATTATTATTATTTAAGTACTTACAAGGTGGTCCAAATAAATAAATAGAATGCATGAACCAGCACCAGGATTTTCCAAAATGAGGTATTGATACACCCTCCCATTTTTGTCAGTCCTTCTGAACTCTCCTCATGTGTTTAGTGCAGTGCCAGATTTACGTATAAGATAAACAAGGGGTGGCGCTGTGGGTTAAACCACAGAGCCTATGACTTGCTGATCAGAAGGTCGGCGGTTCGAATCCCCGCGACGGGGTGAGCTCCCATTGCTCGGTCTCTGCTCCTGCCAACCTAGCAGTTCGAAAGCACACCAAAAAGTACAAGTAGATAAATAGGTATCACTCCGGCGGGAAGGTAAACGGTGTTTCCGTGCGATGCTCTGTTTCGCCAGAAGCGGCTTAGTCATGCTGGCCACATGACCCGGAAGCTATATGCCGGCTCCCTAAGCCAATAAAACGAGATGAGCGCTGCAACCCCAGAGTCGTCCGCGACTGGACCTAATGGTCAGGGGTCCCTTTACCTTTCAACAAGCTATAGCTTAGGGCCCCACCCTCTTGGGGGCCCCCAAAAAAATTTAAAGGAAAAAACCTGGATGTATTAATAGACTTATTCTTAATTGTATTTCAGTTCAACAATTACTTTGATAAAATACATATTTTGTTATGTGCAAATGGCTTTGGATACCTATTAGGTCCATAAATTACCATATAGCAGATACTCAACACAAAAAAGCAACAATTTGTTGGTGACAAAGGACAGCTGGGCGTATAAAGGGCCCCATTACCTTCAGTAGCTTCGGGCCTCATCAAACCTAAATCAGGCCCTATGCTGGTGAGATGTAGGCAGACCATTTTCATTCTAAGCCTGCCTGTCTGTTTTATTTAACTTTTATATAGCTGCTATTCAGTAAATATTCCCTTGGTTTCTTGTTACAAAACAATGATTAAAAAAAACAAACACAAAACCCAGAACAGAATTTTTATAATTGTCAGCGAACACTAGAAGATAAGACGGTGGGAATTCTTGCAACAGAGATAGCCTAAGAAGAATTTATGTATTTAAAATGCAATTTTGAAAAAGCTTGCATGAACAAAACTAATTCCACCTAACAACCTGGCTGGTAGCCAGATTCTGTGCCCAGATTTGTAGGAACAGATCATTCTCTAGAATAAAATAGCTTACTAGGGAAATGCTGATGTCGCCCTTTGGGGCGCCTCAGGGTCAATTTCTATGGTAGCCCAAATCTCAGTTGTACGGGTGTATGTATATATCTCAATTTTAACTCATGAGCTATTGCTGCAATCTGCTCTGATTGTCTATTTTAACTTTATGGACGCTGTTTTTACTGTGTTATACGAGCTGGTCTTTGACCATAATAAATTATCTATCCATCATCTGGATGGGTTGATCTCCAGACAAGATCAGAAAGAACTCCACCTGACACTTTGACTATGTGTTTCTAACCTCTGCAGGTTCCCCCAGGTTCCAGTCAGTGGAGCCCTACACCTGCGTCGAGCTAAAGTCCCTGGCGCTGCCAGACATCATCCATGACTATCACTTCCTGGCTATGGAGCAAAAATCTGAGAATCCACTGAAGTATCTCTATCCTGACACGCCCCGGGATTCAGCTTTTTCTCCTTACTATAGCGAACGCCGGCAAGGTATTCCTGCCTGCCAGATTGTCATGGGGTTCCCTCTTTCATGACACTCTTCTATGCCCTGAATTCCAGGGCATTCGGATGTCTTGCATTTTCACGTTTATGGGCCCGGCTTATATGTATTCAGTATTTCTGTAATCTCGCCGTGCAGAATTCAGCCTCCTCAGGTGATGGATTATGATTTGCTGAAGTTATATACCGCCCTATACCCAGGGGTCTCAGGGATAAGATAGAAAACCACAAAATACTGTATTTTTCGCTCTATAAGACACACCAGACCATAAGACGTGCCTAGTTTTTGGAGGAGGAAAACAAGAAAAAAAATATTCTGAATCCCAGAAGCCAGAACAGCAAGAGGGAGCGCTGCGCAGCAATCCCTCTCGCTGTTCTGGTTTCTGGAATAGCTGCGCAGCTGGCATTCGCTCCATAAGACGCACACACGTTTCCCCTTACTTTTTAGGAGGGAAAAAGTGTGTCTTATAGAGCGAAAAATACGGTACATAATAAAAGTTAAAACAACAACCCAATAACACACCTCCCCCAAAAACCCACATTTTAAAAGGGCATGGGGTGTAAATCAGATCAACCCAAAGGCTTGGTTAAAAAGAAACGTTTTTGCCTGGTGTATAATGAAGGCGCCAGCCGAACCTCCCCAGAGAGAGCATTCCACAGACGGGGAGCCACTGCAGAGAAGGCCTGTTTTTGTATTGTCGTCCTCTGGACCGCTTGAGGAGGCGGCACACGAAGGAGGGCCTCAGAAGATGATCTCAGGGTCCGGGTAGGTTCATGTGGGAAGAGGCAGTCTTTAACGGATTGGGGTCCTGAGCCACAGAGAACTTGATTGCTGGTGAGGTGAGGTTTTGAAACAACACCTGCAGCTTTTATGGCTGCCATGATGATGATGATGATGATCAGGCTTTTTTCAGCCGGAACTCACTAGATGTCAGTTCCGGCACATCTCAGGGGAGCGCCATTGCCTTTGGTTATCCTTTGGTTATCCTCACAGAACTCTAGCCCAATGGTTGCCATGAATTTGATTGGAATTAATTCTATAATGAAATGATTTTAGAATGTTTTATTGTTTTACTGTTGTTAGCCGCTCTGAGCCTGGCTTCGGCTGGGGAGGGCGGGATATAAATAAAATTTATTATTATTATTATTATTATTATTATTATTATTATTATTATTAAATAAGGGAGGTGTTCATTGTGATTTCCGGCACCTCTTTTTCTAGAAAAAAAGCACTGACGATAACTATGGTAAACTTTATATGCTGCCATCTATGTCATAGAACTTCACAGAGTAACATAATTTACAACAAAAAGAAGAAAAAGCCAGAGCCTCTGCTCTGCGGAGTTTACTGTCTAAGGGTGAAGACAGATAATAATTATACAAAACCGGAACGTGCAGCAAATTTTTCAGCTCTGGTGTAGGCCTGGCTTAGTCCCAAATTTGGACATGCACACCAGCAAGTTGAAGGTTAACTCAGCTGTTAGTCTTGCCCCCATACTTCAAGTAGGCTCTCCTTTTATTTTGGGGAAATTAATAAAGGAATGTTTTACATGAAGGCTTACCTACTTATTTGCCAATGTATTGGCTGTTAAGAAACATTTCTGAAAGTGCAAGACTTCTCCATGGGTTGGGGTGAAGGGAGCAAGGTTCATTGGTCACATCATCAGGGGAATGCCAATCAGTGCTGCTGGCTTCTGCTTCACACTTGCAAACCGCCTGCCCCTGAGCTTGTCTCTTGAGAATTAAAATACCGTATTTTTTGCTCCATAAGACTCACTTTTTCCCTCCTAAAAAGTAAGGGGAAATGTGTGTGCGTCTTATGGAGCGAATGCAGGCTGCGCAGCTATCCCAGAAGCCAGAACACCAAGAGGGATTGCTGCTTTCACTGCGCAGCGGTCCCTCTTGCTGTTCTGGTTTCTGAGATTCAGAATATTTTTTTTCTTGTTTTCCTCCTCCCAAAATTAGGTGCGTCTTGTGGTCTGGTGTGTCTTATAGAGCGAAAAATACGGTGCACTTGGACATTAATCTGGTGCTGGGGCTTCATAGACCTCCATAGGTTCTACAGTAAAAGTGTCACCCTGAAAACACTTCCAGAATGCTTCCACAGCTCTAAAAACATTGTGTCTGCCTTCACTCTTAACACAGCATCCACACAACATTGTTGGCCAACCTGTTTCCCCCTCTAGATAATCCAGATTTCCCCTTTCCTCTACACAGATATTTGCTTTTTTAAAAAAATAAATAAATCATAGTTACTAACTCTGCAACTCAAAAACTTCATTTTTTAAAAATGAATATTTATTAGATTTTCCAATTTTATATAAACACACACAAAAAAGAAAAATATTAAAAACAATTCAGTTTCAATAACAGTTTTTCAATCACATATTTCTTTGACTTCCTCATACCTCCCCTTCTTGTTCTCTAGTTCACCTTATTAATTCAGCAAATCCTAATCTCTTGGCATTCCTTTTAAAATAAAACCTTATTTTCCATTCAGCTTTTTTTTTTAAATTTAATAACATAAACCATTATAATCCCCATTATCTTTATCATAACAGCTAGTCCCCACCAAGGTTCAAACCAACATCTTTTCAAAATTCACTAATTTTATAATATTTCTGTAGATAATCCTTAAATTTCTTCCAATCTTCTTCTGCTGACTTTTCTCCCTGTTCGTGGATTCTGCCCTGCAACTCAAAAACTTCAAAGTAAATTATTCCTTTTTTATATATAAAAAGGTGTGCATTTGCATATCAACAAGACAGATTTCCAGATCTCTTCTCAAGCATAGAATTCGAGTAACATTTGTACAAACTTCAGGCACTCTCTGAATGCAGAATCCACTGAGGCAGAACTCATGGGTGCTGAGCTCAGTGCTGTCTTCCTTGCTTTGGTTGGTGAGGGGTCCAATCCTGCTTCTAGCTCCCTTACACACCCTTTTTTCTCTCCTTCCCAGCGGACCTGACAGAAGAGAGACGCTACTTGAACCGCCGCCTGATCAGAGTCTCGTCTCAGTGAGTTGTGCCATCTCATCCCATGTCAGCCTCTTCGAGAGCTTACCGTATTTTTTGCTCCGTAAGACACACTTTTTTCCTTCTAAAAAGAAAGGGAAATTGCCTGTGCGTCTGAGCGAATGCACTGGACCGCAGCCATGGCTCCCGTCAGTCAAGCAAAGCAGGAGCCGCTTACAGGGCTTCTGTCCCGCTTTGCGCGGCTCTCCCTTTGTTTGCTTTACAGCGAGCCGGGATGAGGCAGGTGATTCAGAGCCAGCGGGCGCTTTTAAAAGCGGTGCCTAGCCAGCAACAGCTGCAGCAGCCTCAGCTAGCAAAGGTCCGCACGCTCCCTAAACGGAGCAATGAGGCTGCAGAGGGACGGCAGGCCACAGGAGGGGTTGGATCCGGAAGGATAAAATTTAAGCAACCAGCAGCAAAAAAAAGCCAACCTCGAGCTCTGAGCCACGAGCGCAGTTAAAATCAGGAGGTAAAATAGGAAGGCTGCTGGGGACTGGAGGGCAGGGGATGAGGGAGAGGGGGAAATTACGCAAATCCCCCCACGTCTGAGCTGGTCTGCTGGCTCCTTGAGCACGCACACTAAACAAACATACAACTCCTGTCCCTCTCAGTCTCACGCTGATATACCAGTAGCTTATTAAATAGTTTAGTACAACATTTGCTTCAGAATATTTTTTCCCTGTTTTCCTCCTCTGAAAACTAGGTGCGTCTTAAGGTCAGGTGCGCCTTATGGAGCGAAAAATACGGTACTTGCCATGCCAGATCTCATCACACCTCTTTCAACTTCTGAGCCTATTGGGGACATCAGAAATTTGGGGCTGCCCTGCATACTTAATCCCCTGGGCTGGGGTTGTGGGAGGAACATCCTGGGCTCCCCCCATCTACAGTGGGCCACTTTGACCTGCCGTTTCTATGAAGTCTGGTGACTCCAAGCACTAAGGGAACTCCTTAGTGTAGCTGATCTTCGGAGGACCAGCTCTCACCACCCATCAGCTTATCGGTGATGTCACATAGAATGTCAGGTGTAAGGCAGGTGGGTGTGGCTTTGGGGAAACACCCTGATGGGCCAAATTGGGACATCTGGTGGGCCATAGGCAAAGACACCCAAACCTTAGGCAAAGACAAAACTTTAACCTATGCTCAATGGGATAAAAGGCTCTTTGCAGCTTGCTTGATGCCTAAAGGAGAGGCAGCCAAACAAAGCTTTTTAGGGAGAGTTTTGCAGCCTGGTTGCCATGTTAGAAAAGGCACTGCCTCAACATCCCATCTAGTCCTGCATCTGAAAGTCGTAGCGCACTCTCTTTCCCTTGTGGACAGGCAGTGAAGCTGCACGTTGGAAAATTCAGGACAGAATTTTGCCTAAAATGTATAATCTGTTATTAGATTGGGGGGGCGGGATAGATTTTAACCTCTGGGAAAAACTTAAACGATTTGAAGTTTACAGCATGTTATTCTGTAAAGGAGAACTACAGTGGTACCTCAGGTTAAGTACTTAATTCGTTTTGGAGGTCCGTTCTTAACCTGAAACTGTTCTTAACCTGAAGCACCACTTTAGCTAATGGGGCCTCCTGCTGCTGCCACGCTGCTGGAGCACGATTTCTGTTCTCATCCTGAAGCAAAGTTCTTAACCCGAGGTACTATTTTTGGGTTAGCGGAGTCTGTAACCTGAAGCGTATGTAACCCAAGGTACCACTGTACTTGAAAACGATTTGCAGATGGTATTTAACTCCGAGTAGCCTAGGACTTGCCGATCAGAAGGTCAGCGGTTCGAATCCCCGTGATGTGAGCTCCCGTTGCTCGGTCCCTGCTCCTGCCAACCTAGCAGTTCGAAAGCATGTCAAAGTGCAAGTAGATAAATAGGTACCACTCAGGCGGGAAGATAAACGGCATTTCCATGCGCTGCTCTGGTTTGCCAAAAGCAGCTTAGTCATGCTGGCCACATGACCCGGAAGCTGTACGCCGGCTCCCTCGGCCAATAAAGCGAGATGAGTGCTGCAACCCCAGAGTCGGTCACGACTGGACCTAATGGTCAGGGGTCCCTTTACATTTACTTTTACCTAGCTTTGCTAAGATGTATAAGACTGAATCAGATCAGTGCTGGAGATGCAAAGAGGTTGAGGGAACATTCTTTCATATGTGGTGGACATGTAAAAGAGTAAGAGAGTATTGGGAAATAATCCATAATGAATTGAAAAAAATGTTTAAAAGTACTTTAAAAAAACAAACAAACACAGAGTCCTTTTTGTTGGGGATAATTCCAACGGAAATTCCCAGATGTCAGAAAAAGTTATTTATGTATGCCACTACTGCGGCCCATGTTTTGTTAGCCCAAAAATGGAAAATGAGCGCGGTCCCAACCAGAGAAGAATGGCAACTTAAGCTGACAGAATATGCGCAGCTTGCAGACTTAACATATAGAATCAAGGAACTAGGAGAATATACGTTTAGAGAAGATTGGAAAACGTTTATCGAGTATATGGCGGCAAATTGTGTACACCTGAAAATGTTGGCAGCAGTAAAATAAATTGAACAGTGTAAATAAGTTTTGATGGATGCAATAATGGAATACTGAATGGTTTAGTTTTTGTAAAATATGCAAGGATTTATGATATGCAAAATGAACCGTGGAAAGAGAAGAAGGGAAGTCATTGATATTTGAAGGATGTTTAAATGAGTATTTTAAATTGTAAAACTACACCCACCCACCCATATTTTTCTGTGTATAAGACGATGCTTTTGACAAAAAAAAAGGCAAAAATTGGGTGTCGTCTTATACATGGATAGTGAATGCGGAGGGGGGATGTGCAATTAATGGCAGAAGCAAGCAGGAGATTGGCAGTTGCAATTGGGCGGGTGATTGGTGGCTGCAGCAAGGCCTGCTGGCAATTGGCTGTGGCAATTTCGCAGGCGATTGCTGGCTGCAGCAAGTGGGCGGGTGGGGTGTTGGAGGTGGCGAATGGGCAGAAAATTGTCGGCTGCAGCGAGGTGTGCAATTGGCAGTGGCTGTGGCAAGCGATCAGCTGTGGTAGGCAGACGGGTGAGTGATTGGGAGAAGTGACCTCCCCACCCCCCAAAAAAGCTAAACAACTTAATTTCGGGTTTTAAAAAAATAGTGTCGTCTTATACATGTGGCGTCTTATACACAGAAAAAAACGGCATGCATGCATATACACACACACACACACACACACACACACACACATATATATGTGTGTTCTTATTTGTCCAGGCAGCCAGAAGAGATCCAGGTTCCCAGGCCGAATGATTTGGCCCTTGCAGACGATGAGCACTTGAACCACGATCTGGCGGGATTGGAGCACTGCGTTCAAGTTCCCAGGCCGAATGATTTGGCCCTTGCAGACGATGAGCACTTGAACCACGATCTGGCGGGATTGGAGCAGGGCGTTCAAGCTCCCTGGCTGAATGGTTTGGCCCTTGCAGATGATGAGCACTTGAACAATGATTTGGCGGGCTTGGCGCGCGGCCTGCAATGCCTTCTGTCCGACAGGCAAGGTGAGTGGTGAATCTGTGGCCCTCTTGAGGGTTGAAGTCCTTGCAACAGAGGGTAGTCTCCTGGGGCTACATTTGCAATGCTTTGGGTTTCTATTCTGGGTCGCAGCACACCAGATCTCTACAGTATTTCCTCCTTCAGTTCCCAGATGATTCTCTCCTTCTCTCCTGTTTCCTCCACACCAGATCCTTTCCTTCCACTGCCGGGTGATGATCAGCAGTTGCTACCACCACCCATTCGTCTGTTTGAGGCGCCTGATGAGATCCCAGAACTGAATGTGATGCCTCATGAGATCCCAGAGCTGAACGTGACGGCTGATGAGATCCCAGAGCTGAATGTCGATGAAAGCGATTTTCAATAGGTGATGATTTCTGGCAAGATGGAGGCCTAAAACTGTGGCTCTGCTCCCTTCTGACTGCCTACTGTGTTCCTTGTGCCCCCGCCATGGAGCATGGCTTTCTTATTAATCAATTCAAAGAGGATGCTGAACCACCTTTGAAGTTGCTCTTGAGTGTTCAGATAGAGAGAGAGGCTGGAGACTGGGAATGCCTGAAAATGGGTGCGTAGGCAATCAGAGTTCTGCTAGTTTGGGTTTCAGGTATTTGGGGGCTACCATGTGTGGCCTTCCCGTGTGCGGCTGCCAGCTCAACCTGTATATTTGTAAATAAGCATGTCCTGTCCATAGCTGTCAACCGTCCCTTATTTGGTGGGAAAGTCCCTTATCCCAGCACTGTGTCCCGCTGCTGTCCCTTATTGATGCGTGTCCCTTAAATTTCCCGGGTTTCAAAGGAAGCAGCTCCTCTCCCTCCCTCCCTGCTGGCCAGGGAGGAGGGAGGCTCCAAGTGTGTTGCTTGGCTGCCCGGCCCGCCCCCCTCCGGCCTCCTCTCACCAGCCTCGGCCCCCGGGAGCCCCTCCCCGCCGGGACCGGTGGGAGCCTCAGGCCCTTCCGCCACCATCCTCCTCGCGGCCGCCGAACTGAGCCGTCTCTGCCTGGGGCCTCCCCTCTGCCCTACGCCGCCGCTCCCGCTAGGCCGTACTGCGGCTGAGCCGCCAAAGGACCTGAATTAGATGGGCAGCCTGGCACGGCCTATGAATTGCTAAGGAGCCTTGAGAGGAGAGCGAGGGCAACCATAGAGAAAGCAGTTCAGGAAGAGGCGGAGGCGGAGGCGCGGGCAGGTGTTCCAAGGGCTACAAGGACAGGACCGGAAGTGCTTCTCCCATAGATTTGTAGTGGTAGACTAGCATAGATGGTCTGATCTGCGGGTTTACTTCGGGCGCTATTTCCCCCCCCCCCTTCCTCCCACCCCACCTGATGGAATTGAGAGCTGCAGATGGAGCACGAGAGAAAAGATACAGAACTGCAGCAGCATCTTCGTAGCTTGGGCTTCGTTTTGCGCGAAAAGTGGTTGCTGCTTGTAGTTATTTAATTGCAGTGTTTCATCGGCTGGTGTCTTGAGCAGCAACCTCTGGAAACGAAGGGCTAAAAACCGGCGCTGCTCTCCCAAATTATCTGGTCCCTTTTAACTGGTTGACTAAAATCCCTTATTTTGGCTGCTGGTCCCTTATTTTCAAATCTGTCAGTTGACAGCTATGGTCCTGTCCTTATGATGCCTTATGATGTCCTGTCCAGTCCAGCTTCTCCAGAACTTCCCATCATTTGGAGAAGTAGAGGGTGCAAATCAAACTGCATATTGGTACCTGCAAACATGGACAGAGGTTTCTCTTTTCTCTGGAATTTTGGTCCTTCTGTTCAGTCATCTTTTCCAATTTGTATTTTTTTCAGAGACTGTTCTGCTAATGTCATTTCCAAATCGTTGCAGAGGCCCATAGGTTCCTTCCTAATCCTCCCACACCTTTTTCCAGACCTGATCTATGGCAGGGTTTTGTGTGTGTTTGTTTTTGTAATAAAATCCACTTTTGCTGGCTCCACGGTTTTCGCCACATTGTGATTTTTGCATCGCGCACACATAAACACACACACACACATAATGATTTGTGATACGTTGCCAGGTCAAAAACTGTGGAACTGTTATCATGATATGGACTTCAGACCGGTCTTGGGCAATATCGACCTTGGACGTTGAACGGAATCCGTTCCGGGAGTCTGTTTGACTTCCAAAACATTCAAAAACCAAATTGCGGCTCTTGATTGGCTGCAGGAAGCTCCTGCAGCCAGTCAGAAGCTGCGGAAGCGCTGTCAGACGTTTGGGTTCCCAAAGAATGTTTGCAAACTGGAACAATCACTTCTGGGTTTGCGGCGTTCGGGAGCCAAAATGTCCGAGTTCCAGGGCGTTCAGGATCCAAGATATGACTGTATTGCCCAGCCCTAACGGTAGGTTGTGTGCATGGCTTCCCATTAATCATTTGTTCATCCCACTCATTTTCAGTGCATTTCCTCGCCACATTCCTAACTGCAGAATACTCCTTAGTTGTTGGTTTTTTGGGTTTTTTTAATGGATTTGTTGTGCTCATACATGAGGCCTTTTAATCCTTTTTTACTTGCGCAAGCCTACATTCCCCACAATGCCCTTTAGCCTCTCCCGAAACAGTCTGGAGGTGTCCTTAATTGTTCCTCACATTTTCCCCACTTCTGATCGGGTAGGGAAAGGTGGCTTTAATTACAGTGGTACCCCGGGTTAAGTACTTAATTCGTTCCGTAGGTCCATTCTTAACCTGAAACTGTTCTTAACCTGAAGCACCACTTTAGCTAATGGGGCCTCCTACTGCTGCCGCACCGCCAGAGCACGATTTCTGTACTCATCCTGAAGCAAAGTTCTTAACCTGAAGCGCTATTTCTGGGTTAGCGGAGTCTGTAACATGAAGCATATGTAACCTGAAGCATATGTAACCCAAGGTACCACTGTACTGGTTTTGTCACATCGTGTAATCCCTGCCCCTTTAAAAACAACAATCTAATAATAATAATAATAATAATAATAATAATAATAATAATTATTATTATTATTATTATTTATTGTTTATTATTTATACCCCGCCCATCTGGCTGAGTTTCCCCAGCCACTCTGGGCGGCTCCCAATCAAGTGTTAAAAACAGTACAGCGTTACATATTAAAAACTTCCCTGAACAGGGCTGCCTTAAGATGTCTTCTGAATGTCAGGTAATTATTTATCTCTTTGACATCTGATGGGAGGGTGTTCCACAGGGCAGGCGCCACTACCGAGAAGGCCCTCTGTCTGGTTCCCTGTAGCCTCACTTCTCGCAATGAGGGAACCGCCAGAAGGCCCTCAGTGCTGAACCTCAGTGTCCAGGCTGAATGATGGGGGTGGAGACGCTCCTTCAGATATACTGGACCGAGGCAGTTTAGGGCTTTAAAGGTCAGCACCAACACTTTGAATTGTGCTCGGAAACGTACTGGGAGCAGTGGTATTTTGCTATTTAAAAATGAAAGGGGGCGTGGGAATAAAAGAGGAAAAGCTGCCACACAGCTACAGTTGTTCTCTGGATGTTGGGGCATATTATCGGCCCACAATGAAATTCAGGGAGGGCCAGAGGCACTGCCAGTAAGAGGAGCAGGAACATACCCCAGGAGAAATAGAAGAGAGAAAGAAACAGGGATATTACTGCAGGGGCACCTTGGCTAGGCTTGATGGTTCACCTTTATCTCTCTCCCTGTAACCTTCTCTTCCCTCTTTTCTGCAAATGGAATGCCAAGCCTTTTACACACGGAGGACTAATTTTTTAAAATAGCTTTTAATGGAGTAAGTCATACAAAATGTGTGCAACATTCATACACCCCCCCCAAACAAATCATCCCTCAAAATGGAATGAATAAAACAGCATTCAAACAAACAAATAAAAACGTGAAAATGTGGAAGATATTCAACAAACCCCTCCCCTTTAAAAAAAACATTTTAAAAGTTGGCACATGGATCCTCCCCACATTAAAATATAATAATAATAATAATAATAATAATAATAATAATAATAAATTAATAATAAAAAATAACAACAATAATAACAACAACATATTTCTACCCGCCCATCTGGGCAGCTTCCAACAAAAGAATAAAAATACATTAAAACATCAGTCATTAAAAACTTCCCTAAACAAATCTTGGCCCCTTCGTCTTATCACCCGGTTTCTTACTAGCAGGGGATTGGGGCCGGTGTTTAAATAAATAAATAAATACATTAATACATTAAATAAAAATGTTAAATAAAAGCACGACAGCACGTGTGCTATCAATAAATTAAGTACGTCGATTAAATACAATGAAAAGCGTACGACTTGGACGCACAAATCCACCCTTCTGCGTTGGGCTTCCCTCCTCCAATCTTAGTTTGCATTCCTGGCTAACGCTGCGCAATGGGAAATGACTCTTGCCACCACAACGGCGAAGGACTGCAGGCGAAGCAGGATGGGGTCCTGCAAGGCTTGCTTCTCCCATTCTGACGAAATGGGAGGGAGGCCTGGGCTGCTGCTTTCCATATTTCCTCCAACCTGTAGGAGAGAAAAGTATCACGGTTAAGAACGCAGGAAAGAGCCCTGCTGTTGAATCAAGGGGAAACATAGGCCAGCATCCTGTTTAGGGCTGGGCGATAAACTGGTTTTCATCAACGCGATATATCGCCCGCTAAACATCGCTATATACCAATATATCACGATATCTTAAATAAATATGGGACTAGGTTGGCTTCATGTGTTTTTCTTGCATCGTGATCTTTGCATAGCTCGCGTACATCATGATTCGTGTTCTATTGTCAGGTCAAAAATGGTGAAACCGATATCACGATACAGGTTTCAGATGGATTGAGTAAATAGGATAATGGTACAAAACCAAATTTATAGTAAGTCAAATAATATGGAGAAAGTAAAGTTTAAGTGTGTGTTTAAGGAATTTAAATCGGGAATGCAAGGGGAAGATCGGAGCGCTTGACAAATTGAATCACAAGTGGATGTACAAAGCAAGCATTAGTTAAAGAATGAATAATTGTTAATTTTCATTTTGCCTATAATATCTAATATCTATTGTAGACTTCTGTTATAAAGTTTTCAATCAATAAAGCACTCAAAAGCAAAAAAACAAAAACAAACTGGTTTGCTGCGCCCTAATCCTGTTCTCTCACTTCCATACAAGTATGGAAGTGAGAGCTGGACCATAAAGAAGGCTGATCGCCGAAGAATTGATGCTTTTGAATTATGGTGCTGGAGGAGACTCTTGAGAGTCCCATGGACTGTAAGAAGATCAAACGTATCCATTCTGAAGGAAATCAGCCCTGAGTGCTCACTGGAAGGACAGATCGTGAAGCTGAGGCTCCAATACTTTGGCCACCTCATGAGAAGAGAAGACTCCCTGGAAAAGACCCTGATGTTGGGAAAGATGGAGGGCACAAGGAGAAGGGGACGACAGAGGATACGCTTAAATACGCTTCTAGCCCAGGTGGCTAGTTCTGTAACAATGCCTCTGCCCTTATCCCACAATATATAGGCTTAGAAAAACACGTGACCAGTGTTACTGAGAAAACAAACCAACCCTGGTTATTTCATGATCGCTATTGCAGGTCGTTTTGCCAGATCGTTTTTTGACCGCTGACAATTCAGCAAGGATGTGATTTGTTGGGTGGGCGGGTCCCCAGGCAAGTGGATCCAGGGGGATATTGCACACTTTATAATTTGTAGGTGATGCAGTACATTTTGGCATGTATGTGAAGGAAGTACATAACCCAGAGAGCATTTGCATAGCGAGTTTTAGTTCAGCTGCACAACACTCTGTATCTTTGAATCTTTATTTGCATCAGCCACCAGCCATAGCAATAAAACACACAATACGATATGCAAAAAATAAAGATAAAAAAGTCAATTATATAAAATACTTTTTGTGGGGGTTCGGATCAATAGTCAAATAGTGGATCTTATTCTAATTGCCCCAGCTAAAAACCTTGCAACCTTTGCTGTCACCTGCTCATCTTGATCTGCCAAGAGAAAGGACACTGTGGCAATGTTTGGGTGACCCAGAATGGACAATAAAAGAGGGGTGATAACCTCATTCCTCAAGTCTTTATAAAAAGTGCAAGTCAAAAGGACATACACCACCGATTCGGTACTGCCATCTCCACAGGGACATAGTCATTTTTCGTGTAGAATTTGTTGAATTGTCCCTCAAGTACAGCCAAAGGCGGTATATTCAATCTTGCGAGAGTAAAAGCGCGTCTATATTTTAGAATTGCTAAATTATGCAGCTAGGGTGCCAAAGACTCGAGGTGGGTGGGTGGAAAATAGTCATACCACGGGCAAAATTTCCTTATTGTGGCCAGACTGGTCTGTCAGCTGTACAACACTGCAAAAGTGAATCACGGCAAGTGGAATTCGGGGATTTTACTGGTCTCGAGAGCTTTCCCTGGGAGAACTCGCGCTTTATAGCTGAATTGGAGCAAATGGCAACCTGCAGAAAACCTAATTGCTGTTTGCTCCAATTCAGCGGTAGGATGTGGGTTTACCTGGGGAAAGCTCTGGGACAAAAATAAGTGATCAGAGACGGACCTGGAAAACCCGAGCCTGTGCCTAGAAAGGCGAAGCAAAGGTAAGTAAGGATGAGAGCTCTGTGTTCCTTCACTTTCACTGCCAGCTGTAGGCTGCCTACGCATCTGGTTTCTTTCTCTGCAGCCACTTGAGGGCGCTATGTCATCTTTCCAGCTCCCCTAAAGGAAGACTGATGTTCAGTGGGACTGAATGTCCATTGAGATCCGGTCACTTCCTAGCACGGAGGAAGAAAGCAGCTCCTTACTTGGAGCACTTTAATGCAGTTAAATGGCACCAATCTAAATCTCTGGTCCCATGCTTGAAGTTGAATCCTGACAAGACAGAAGTACTGTTTTGGGGGGACAGGAGGTGGGCAGGTGTGGAAGACTCCCTGGTCCTGAATGGGGTAACTGTGCCCCTGAAGGACCAGGTGCGCAGCCTGGGAGTCATTCTGGACTCACAGCTGTCCATGGAGGCACAGGTCAATTCTGTGTCCAGGGCAGCTGTTTATCAGCTCCATCCGGTACGCAGGCTGAGACCCTACCTGCCCACGGACTGGCTCGCCAGAGTGGTGCATGCTCTGGTTATCTCTCGCTTGGACTACTGCAATGCGCTCTATGTGGGGCTACCTTTGAAGGTGACCCGAGACCATATAACACCAGTCTTGAAAGACCTACACTGGCTCCCAGTACGTTTCCGAGCACAATTCAAAGTGTTGGTGCTGACCTTTAAAGCCCTAAACGGCCTCGGTCCAGTATACCTGAAGGAGCGTCTCCACCTCCGTCGTTCTGCCCGGACACTGAGGTCCAGCGCTGAGGGCCTTCTGGCGGTTCCCTCGCTATGAGAAGCCAAGTTACAGGGAACCAGGCAGAGGGCCTACTCGGTAGTGGCACCCGCCCTGTGGAACGCCCTCCCACCAGATGTCAAAGAGAAAAATAACTACCAAACTTTTAGAAGACATCTAAAGGCAGCCCTGTGTAGGGAAGCTTTTAATGTTTAATAGGTTATTGTATTTTAGTGTTTTGTTGGAAGCCGCCCAGAGTGGCTGGGGGGACCCAGCCAGATGGGCGGGGTATAAATAAATTATTATTATTATTAATTATTATTATTATTATTATTATTATTATTATTATTAAATAGAGACAGTGTGCGGGCATCTGTGGGTGACATATATTTTTGTGATTATGGGTTGGGGGTTAACTGTTAAAAAGTTTTAAAACTCTCTTTTAAATTGTTGTAACTTGCCCTGGGACGAAGGGCTTGGTAATAAATTTCAAAGAATCGTAGGGTGGGAAGGGACCCCAAGGGTCATCTAGTCCAACCCCCAGCGATGCAGGAATCTCAACTAAATCATACATGACAGATGGCCATACGACCTCTGCTTAAAAGCCTCCAAGGAAGGAGAGTCCATGACCTCTCAAGGGAGACTGTTCCACTGTTGAACAGCTCTTACTGTCGGAAAGTTCTTCCTGATGTTTTGTCGGAGTCTCCTTTCTTGGAACTTGAAGTCCCTGGTTCGAGTCCTACCCTCCAGAGCAGCATTTAAGATGATGATGATGATGACGGCCATGGTCCTGTATACCTGAAGGAGCGTCTCCACCCCATCGTTCAGCCCGGACACTGAGATCCAGCACCGAGGGCCTTCTGGCGGTTCCCTCATTGCGAGAAGTGAGGTTACAGGGAACCAGACAGAGGGCCTTCTCGGTAGTGGCACCCACCCTGTGGAACACCCTCCCTTCAGATGTGAAGGAAATAAGCAGCTATCCTATCTTTAAAAGACATCTGAAGGCAGCCCTGTTTAGGGAAGTTTTTAATATTTAATGCTGTATTGTTTTTAACACTCGATTGGGAGCCGCCCAGAGTGGCTGGGAAACTTAGCCAAATGGGCGGGGTCTAAATAATAAATTATTATTACAGTGGTACCCCGGGTTAACTACTTAACCTGAAACTGTTCTTAACCTGAAGCACCACTTTAGCTAATGGGGCCTCCTGCCGCGCCGCTGGAACACGATTTCTCTTCTCATCCTGAAGCAAAGTGCTTAACCCGAGGTACTATTTCTGGGTTAGCGGAGTCTGTAACCTGAAGCGTATGTAACCCAAGGTACCACTGTATTATTATTATTGTTGTTGTTGTTCTTACTACTATTACTATTACTATTATTATGTTGATACAACAGCATATACAACCATATGCAGCCGGTCTGTGCAGAGCCTCCAGTGTAGAGGGAATGCAGACGTAACAATGCATTTGCAAATGCATTTGAGACTTGGGGACTCTTGCATAACAGAACAAGACTGCACCTTTGGTTGCGCTGTCCTAGCGTAGCTAGACTCCTTCTATATATATACTCCTTCTATATATACTCTATATATACTCTATATACATATTCTATATATATATTCTATATATATATTCTCTCTCTCTCTCTCTATATATATATATACTCCTTCTATATAGACTCCTTCTATATTATCTCCCTTTCCACTTCCTTCACCAACTGATCAGCTCACTGGTCTTCTAGGATTGTGCAGTACGGCAGTGATGTTAGCATGGTTGCTTTAAAACATGTACCTACCTTTGAAACGAGTTGCAATAGTTTATACAGGGTGTTTTTGAGCTCGGTGTTTGACGTCGGGGGGAAAACGTGCACCAGAAGTTCATGATAATGGTGGAGTCCTTGGTGGATTTTTCCCAAGCAGCCCTAGGAAGGAGAGTAGAAACTTATTTTATTTTGTTAGTTTACAGGACAGGCTCAGGCTGCAGCAAGCATCAGATCTTGCAGCGCTGGGTGCAAAACTGCTGAGAGTCACATGTAAGAGTCACAAAACTGCTGAGAGTCACACCCTTTGATCTTGAAAGTCTGCTCCCTAGTTTGATGTTATGAGACCAGGCTAAAGGCTCCTGCAGGGTTTTAACCACTTCTCTTGTAGCAATTCTATGTCAGGAGCTCGTCCTACACTCGAGTAGGACCCTGATAGAGACACATGCCCGACTGACATGTTCTCTCCCTCCTGGTCGTTTGTTTGGGAGCTTCAAAAGCTTTCTTTAGCCCAAACATCACAGCGACCGATGCCAACAGACATCGGCGCACTTAGGGACTGGCAGAATCTTCGCAGTTGCTGAACAGACCTCATCAACTCAGCATTTTGGCTAATCTACTTTATTTATATATAAACACATATGGAGCACTGCAATATGGCTCCCTCTCTCTCTAGCATCAGACAGCAAAAAGAAAAAGAAGAAAGGACAATAGTCCCACTTCACGGAACACAGTAACACAAACATCCTGTCTTCGTCACTTCCCACTCTGTGGAGTCAAAACATACACTGTCATGTGACAGACAAAAATCCCATGACTGCAATCATGGAGAAGGAATTCTAACATTCTAATGCATGGTGCTAGATGCTGTAAAGTTAGTAATTGTGTTCTTTTTATTTTGCTGCTTTTCTTTCTTGCACTGTAATTAATTTCATTTGCTTTTCACAGAATTAACGTAGCAATGCAATAAAATGCAATGCCAGAATATCGTCACTTGACGATACTGGAAACGTTAACTAATATACGAGCAGGAATTACCAAAGGGATAGCTGATGGATACGGATAAAAGAAAAAACAAAAGCAAATTAAAGATAACTATGACATAAAATCAGCAATAAGGGGTAATTAATTATCTAAGAAGGGGGTGGGAAATCTTTTTCTTTCTTTTTTAAAGTGGTATAAAATTTGCTTAATCTGCTATGGATTTGTTAAAAATTTGGAAAACCAATAAAAAAATAACTGGCAAGAAAAATACAAGGCAAGAAATAAAAGCAGTGGAAGAAATAATACAAATTTAATAAATAATAATGACAACAAAAGCAGCAATTAAAAAGCAATGTGGATCTGCTGTGGACCACCTGAAGGAAGCTTATAGTCCACAGGCCATGGTTTAGGAACCAGGCCTTCCAGTGCCAGAACCAAAAACACTCTCAACACTTCGCTCATCCCTTAGGTTTGTAAGAAAGAGTCTGGATAATTATATTGAAATATACTCAGAGTCTCAAAGTGATTTCATGCTCTTTATCCAGCTCATAGTGGTGAGGAGGAACGAATGAATGTCCCCTCAAAGTATCTGCTTTATATACATTATTTACACAATGGGCTGCACATGATTGGCTAATTCCGGAATTCTACTGTAAGCCAATCAGGTTGTGGATTCACTTCTATCTGGAGCATGATTGGGTGGTTCCTGCCAACCAATCATACTGCTGCATTGTTCTAGGACCAATCAGACTGCTGCATTCTGAATCCTATTGTTCTAGGACCAATCAGACTGCTGCCTTTTGGATCCTATTGTTCTAGGACCAATCAGACTGCTGCAGTTTGGATCCTATTCAACTCAGTACATAACATATATAGTGTGTGGTATAACAACTTTCTTTCTGCCTTCAGGGAACCATTTCCACATCTAAGTGTTTGACAAGGAAACTCTGAGTGTCTGCTGTGGAACTTCCTGGTTGTTGCTAAGCTTCGTGGAACGAGTTCCAATGCAGGTTCTTGGTTTGGAAGAGGGCACTGTGTCAAGCCTCTTGGGTCTTCTCCATGTTACCACAGGGAATGACCGTGACTCCAGGGAAACACCCAACGCATATTGCGTTGGAACATCCGTTGTCTTCCAGCGAGATCTATTCCCAGTTGACAAACTAATGCTATGCTTCCAGCCAGGGAACCCAACTTCACCCAGAATGCAGTTTTGATAGCATTATCCTAATTGAAACTGAGGGTGGTGGGGCGGGGAGGTAAAAAAAATAGCTGCTGACTATTGCCAACTTAGCCTGGTTGCCTTTGCCCTTAACCTGAAGCCAAATGTAAAACGCACACTAGAGGAAGCGACCAGGAATCCTTTTACAAATCTGTTGTTGTTGTTGTTTAGTCGTTTAGTCGTGTCCGACTCTTCGTGACCCCCTGGACCAGAGCACGCCAGGCACTCCTGTCTTCCACCGCCTCCCGCAGTTTGGTCAAACTCATGCTGGTAGCTTCGAGAAAACTGTCCAACCATCTCGTCCTCTGTCGTCCCCTTCTCCTTGTGCCCTCCATCTTTCCCAACATCAGGGTCTTTTCCAGGGAGTCTTCTCTTCTTTCTCATGAGGTGGCCACAGTATTGGAGCCTCAGCTTCAGGATCTGTCCTTCCAGTGAGCACTCAGGGCTGATTTCCTTCAGAATGGATACGTTTGATCTTCTTGCAGTCCATGGGACTCTCAAGAGTCTCCTCCAGCACCATAATTCAAAAGCATCAATTCTTCAGCGATCAGCCTTCTTTATGGTCCAGCTCTCACTTCCATACATCACTACTGGGAAAACCATGGCTTTAACTATACGGACCTTTGTTGGCAAGGTGACGTCTCTGCTTTTTAAACAAATCTGTTACGATATCTTTAATAAAACATTATGCTCCCCTGTTCCGCTGCCCAAAAAATTCTGGGCATTGTCAATTACCCCTCAACAGAATTACAGTTCCCAGAAATTCTTAACAAACTACAGCACCCAGAAATCTTTGAGGGAAAGAATGTGGTTCAGATGTCCTTTAAAGGAACAGCGTGTACACAGCCTTAGTTTTTAAGGTGCCACAAGACTCCTGCTGTTTTTCAAGCAGAAACTAGCAAATTCAGGTTGTGCAGTTAAAGTGGATTTGGTGCTCTTGTGCAACAAACACACTCCCCCCCCCCAAAAAAAAATCTTGACTCTTTTTGTGGTTAGGAACTTGACAGGAAAATGAAAGCTGAGGCGTTAACTTCCTGGGAGGCAAGTTGGAATGAGTTGTCAATAAATGACAGACATTTATTAAATTCCATGCAAATTTTGTGCAAAGAAATCTAAACAGGCTGTCTAGAAGTGACTTTTGTTGTTTTTGAAGTAATAGACTAATGCCCCTCTGGAAATAGATACAGACAGGCTTTCTTCTTATTTTTTTACTGACCATATTGTCTTTTAGATTAATTTGGGGGAAATTACCAGGGGTCTGCTGGTCAAATTATGAAACACGTCTGTTCCTTGCAGCAGTCTCCCTAGCCTCCTTTGGTGCCCTGCGCATTGGGGAATGCGTGGCGGCTGGCTCATCTTCCCCTCATTCAGGCCTCTGACATTAAGTTCTCTGGGCCTACTCTGAAGGTCAGGATCCAGTCTTCAAAAACTGACCAATTGAGGAAAGGGGTCACCTTAACACTGGCCCCGGCAGAACAGGAGTGCCCGTGTTGGTGTCCGGACATGGGCCGGATCCTCAGGGTACGTCCCAAACACAAGGGCCTTTCCTCAAGCAGTCTTGCATAAAGTTACAGTAGCCTGTGGCAGTGACCCCCTGAAATACTTTGGGCACTCTTTTCATATTGGGGCTGCCACTTTAGCGGCAGACCAGACTCTGCCCGCATCAAGGTTGCTGGCGTTCTGCGGCGTACAAGGGTTACATTCGTCCCGGCACGCCATCCTTGTTGTTGTTGTTGTTTAGTCGTTTAGTCATGTCCGACTCTTTGTGACCCCATGGACCAGAGCACGCCAGGCACTCCTGTCTTCCACCGCCTCCCGCAGTTTGGTCAAACTCATGCTGGTAGCTTCGAGAAAACTGTCCAACCATCTCGTCCTCTGTCGTCCCCTTCTCCTTGTGCCCTCCATCTTTCCCAACATCAGGGTCTTTTCCAGGGAGTCTTCTCTTCTCATGAGGTGGCCAAAGTATTGGAGCCTCAGCTTCACGATCTGTCCTTCCAGTGAGCACTTAGGGCTGATTTCCTTAAGAATGGATAGGTTTGATCTTCTTACAGTCCATGGGACTCTCAAGAGTCTCCTCCAAGACCATAATTCAAAAGCATCAATTCTTCGGCGATCAGCCTTCTTTATGGTCCAGCTCTCACTTCCATACATCGCTACTGGCTGCAATTTAGTTTTCTTGCAGGTCTGTCCAGCACGAAGATATGGGTGGTGGGGCATAGCATCGTTCACGGGGCGGCAGCCTATGCCTCGTTGCTACTGGGGCCGCAGTCTTGACATCCACCCCAAGGTACATGTCTAGTGGGTGGGCCGGCAGGGCATGCATGGGCCCGCCTTGATGCCCATGCTGCTGAGGGCGGCAGCTGCACGCAGACCACCAAAAGTTTTGGTTCTGCACCTGGGAGAGAACGACTTGGTGTGGGGGAAAGGCGTTGCCCTGACCCTGGCCGCCAGGGAAGACGTCAAAAGCTTGCAGGCCATGTACCCGGCAATGACCATCTGCTAGTCCAATCTCCTTCCCCGCCTGTGCTGGAGAGGGGTTAACAGGCCCTCTCGCATCAATTACGGTATGCGGTGCAGGAAATCAACAGGGCCATGGGCAACACCATGCGGCCAATTGGCAGACTATTCCACATCCCACCATCAGAGTGGAGAAGGGCGGGCTGTTTAGGGCTGATGGGGTGCATTTGACCCCCCCTGGGAAATGAGCTTTGCCTGCATGACCTCAAAGATTGGGCAGACAGGTGTTTGTTCTTCAGCTGTGGCTTTCTTGGCGGCAAGGCCCCTTAGGGCCTTGGGTGGCGGTTTTTAGGCCTTGGCCATGGGTGGCGCTGTGGGTTAAACCACAGAGCCTAGAACTTGCCGATCAGAAGGCCGGCAGTTCGAATCCCCGCAACGGAGTGAGCTCCTGTTGCTCGGTCCCTGCTCCTGCCAACCTAGCAGTTCAAAAGCACATCAAAGTGCAAGTAGCTAAATGGGTACCACTCCGGCGGGAAGGTAAACGGCGTTTCCATATGCTGCTCTGGTTCGCCAGAAGCGGCTTGGTCATGCTGGCCACATGACCTAGAAGCTCTACGCCGGCTCCCTCGGCCAGTAAAGTGAGATGAGCGCCGCAACCCCAGAGTCGGCCACGACTGGACCTAATGGCCAGGGGTCCCTTTACCTTTACCCAAGGTACCTTTAGTCTATCTTCAAGTTGGGGGGGAGGCATTGCATGCACCCCCACGCGGCGGTGTTTGCAGGGCCCATTAAAGGGTTGATTGCGGGAGTCCCTGGCCCTAGTGCGGCGGCATGTAGGTCAAACTCCCGGTGGAGGTAAGGTGGGAGGACATGCTGTGTAAGTTTGTCCTTTACAGTCCCCTCCAACTGTTCCACATTGCCCTGGACATCCTCAGTCCCAGATGGGCTGAGAGGGTTACATGCCAAGGCCTATGCCAAATTTCCCACATTCTGAAGTTAAATAAAGTTGTGGCCAATTTGAACCCATACTTTGGTCTCTTGTCTCTCTCTTTGGGGGGTAGGCTCCACGGACAGGGTTCAGCGCGTGTGCTCGCAAAAACACTTACCATTTTATTATTGTCCAACGAATCTGGATCACATTTGTCACTGCATTCAATCCTCTGGGGAAGTGAAACACTCGTATTTGCCTCCTGGGGGGGGTGATAAAGAGAAACTTGGTGTAAATATGTATCTTGAGCAGGCCTGAAGCCCCGCTTCTGGTATTCCTCCTGCCTTGCGTTCCACCTTACAATCTCTCTTTCTCACCTCTGTTGTTTCATTCATTTTTGCGGGAAATTCCCTTATTCCAGCGCCATTTCCCGCTGCTTCCCGCTATCCCAGATTGTTAGATATCCCGTAGACTGTCCCCCGGACAGGTGAGGCTGCTGATCCCTTATTTTCAAGGCTGCTGATCTCTTATTTTCAAATCTGAAAGTTGACAGCTATGTGCTTTGCACCTTGAGTACTTTTACCTGGATGATATGCGCCTTTGAGCTCAGATAATAAATAGCAGACAGTGTTCTGGGGCAGCAGCACTCCCCTGGGCTCTGTTCAGTTGTGCTGCTGCTGTATACTGGGAGGTAGAGAGAGGTAGGGGGGAGATGGCAGAGAGGTTGGTGCCGCGGTGCAAATGCATCAGGGGGATCTGTTCCTGTACTCCTGCCAGTGTCTGTTTGCACCGTGCCAACCTTTTTGTTCCCCTTCTGCCTCCCAGTAAACATCCACCACATGACCGGGGGTCAGGGGAATGGCCTGTTCACTACGCTGTCTCAGACCCTCCAAGTGTCCCTATTTTCCAGGGATAATCCCAGTTTTACAGAAGCCGTCCCAGATTCTGATTTGATCCTGGAATGTTCTGCTTTCCCTTAGGACTTCTCTATTTTCATCGGAGAAATGTTGAAGGGTATGGAGTTATGCGATGCCTGAGCCAATGAGATAAGTAACTATATAGAGCCTTTAGAAGATATCTGAAGGCATCCCTGTATAAGAAAGTTTTAAAACATGTTTTATATTTTTATATAAGTTGGAAGCCACCCAGAGAGGCGGTGTATAACTAATAAAATTATTACAGTGGTACGTCGGGTTACATACGCTTCAGGTTACACACTCCACTAAGCCAGCAATAGTGCTTCAGGTTAAGAACTTTGCTTCAGGATAAGAACAGAAATCGGGCTCCAGCGGCGGGGCGGCAGCAGGAGGCCCCATTAGCTAAAGTGGTGCTTCAGGTTAAGAACAGTTTCAGGTTAAGAACGGACCTCCGAAACGAATTAAGTACTTAACCCGAGGTACCACTGTATTATTATTAAGGAACAGGACGTCCCTATTTTCATTGGAGAAATGTTGGAGGATATGCTGTCTGCTCTTGCTGGTAATGCTACTTGGTTGCCTGGAGGGAGGGTAATGAGGTGTTTGTGTGTGTAGAAACTAGCCTACTAGCCTCAGGTAATATATTCAGGTGCTTGGCCCACCTTTGTCTCTGATTCCACCCACCACTGACATGAAGGTTGCTCAGAAAGGAATGCAGCTTACAAGCTAGAAAAGGTTTGCAGCAGGCACTTCCCGGGTACCTGTCAACCTGTCACTTTCTTTATGTGTCAGATCATCCCGTTTGCCCCTAATATTGGAAACAGTCCAACGGATCTTAGCTACACATCTACACATAGCCGAGTGGGCATTTGAACCCTGGTCTCCCAGGTCCTAATCCAACTCTAACCTCTGCACTACTCTCTCTAATGCTGATGGCAGCCCTTCTCCCTTCTAGAGTTGCCTGGTTCTCCTTTGCATCTAGTTACTCGAGAGCAGGGGTGGCCAGGCTGCGGCCCTCCTGATATTGTTAGACTCCTCATACTTGGCCAGCAGTCAAGGACGATGGGAGTTGTACTGGCTTAGAGTGAGCAGATTAGAAACCATCCAAAGATATAAGTCCTAGTTCTAGATCATTATGGTTCAGCAGTCCACAGTAAGGTTAAGGTTCAGTAAGGTTAAAACCATCTGAAGCATTAGGTTGCATCTGAGTGGTGGAATTTTAATTATTAGACTCGCAGGCTTTCTCAAACTTGGCCCTCCAGATGTTTCCTGGCCTACAACTCCCACAATCCCTAGCTAGCAGGACCAGTGGTTAGGAATGGTGGGAGTTGTAGTCTCAAAACATCTGGAGGGCCGAGTCTGAGAAAGCCTGTTTAGAGAATGGTAAAAGTATGGAGTTTCCGCTCACAATCATGTGAAATCGAGGACCAATTATGCTGCAATATTAGAATATTAAACGGGGGGAAACAAACAAACAGCAATTGCTTCACCTCACAAGGTTTCAAAACAAAGAGGAACGAGAGAGAATGCGAAACTTTTAAAACCACATGCGAGGAGGAGTTGCTGTTTTCAAAATGTGCTGGGTCAGACTTCATTGTTCGTTCGTCGCTGTGAAGAGAGCCGTGGGAAATGTTCCGTGCAGTTGTTTGTGTAATTCTTAACCCCCTGCTAAATGTCACTGGGTAAAGATGCTAGCTTGTCATGCGACACAGTCAAGTACCTTGTGTCACATCCTACACAGTTGAATGTCTTGAGACTGACATGTGGCAAGGGTGGAGAAACTCAACAAGACAGGGATGCTATATATAACAAATGCAAAGAAAACTGGTGTGCGCATGTGCCCTGCTTTGTTTTATTTCACCAATTATTGAAAGGTATAAAAGCTGTCAAAACCCTTTGCTCGGAGCAGTTCCCTTCAGTTTGACTCTGGGGGCGCTGCCCTGCTGCAGCAGTAAATAAAGAGGGTATTTATGGCCTCGGCTATTATTTAAACCAGTGTTTCCCAAACTTGCATCACCAGCTGTTGTGGTGTTTTTTTTGGACTACAACACCCATCATCCCTAGCTAGCAGAACCAGTCGTCAGGGATGATGGGAATTGTAGTCCCAAAACAGCTGGCGCCCTAATCTTGGGAAACACTGATTTAAACTGATCCCTGCCTGGGGACAAACTGAGGGGAGTGGGTCTTCCTTGACATGGGTAACTGAAAGTGTTTGATATTTTGAAAGGACAATTTAATGCCAGAAAATTCTGGAATGACTTTATAGGAGAACATTGCTCATTAACCATTTTGTTGTTCTTCTCCTTCTCTTCCTCCACTTGTGCCGGGGGGCAGTCTTTGCTAATCTTTCGTAATATGGCGCCCTCTGCGAGGCCAAAATTTGGCGCCCCCAAATGGATCTTCTCAATTATGGATCTTTCTCCATTTTTGTGCCCCTTCAACTTGTGGCATAACACCCTAAATCTGCCACTACTTGTCTACACCAGCGGGTGGTAGTGACTCTGGATTAAGGCTACAATCCTATGCGCATTTACCCAGGAATAACAACAACTGAAAATAGTGGGACTTACTTTTGACTGAAGTAAACATGAATAGGATTGCACTGTAAGTAACATGGAGTAGAGGACTGTGAACTTATGTATGTGGTCTGAAGATAATCACTACCTTTTGTCTCTCGTTAAAGTAGGGGTGTTGGTGGTCCTTCACATATTATTGGACTCACAACTCCCAGTAGCCCCAGGCAACATGCCCAATGATTAGGGTGATATGAACTGGTGTACCAGTGGTAGAGATGGTTGAATCCATCTATTTCAGTTTTTCTTTTTCCCAGTCAGATTCAGTTCCCCAGAATTCCACACACATCATCATCACCAGGAAACTACACCAGCGTTTTAGCACTGATTCCTCCCAATAGACACATGCTTGTATGCAGTTTTGCCAAATACATCTTTTGCAGAACAATTTTGGAATGTTTCGAACTCCTTTTCAAGGGGACAAAGTCAGCCTAACATTGGGCACAATCTCGTTGGCTATCCCTTTATTTAGGGCTGTTTTTAGCTGAGCCTGTGTTTTAATGGTTTACGGCAGCAGTTTTCAACCTTTTCGTGTCCACAGCTCCCTTGACCAACTACAGTGGTACCTCAGGTTAAGTACTTAATTCGTTCCGGAGGTCCATTCTTAACCTGAAACTGTTCTTAACCTGAAGCACCACTTTAGCTAATGGGGCCTCCTGCTGCTGCTGCGCTGCCGGAGCACAATTTCTGTTCTCATCCTGAAGCAAAGTTCTTAACCTGAAGCACTATTTCTGGGTTAGTGGAGTCTGTAACCTGAAGCGTATGTAACCCGAGGTACCACTGTACAGTCGTACCTTGGTTCGCGAATGCCTTGCAACTCGGAACGTTTTGGCTCCCGAATTCCGCAAACCCGGAAGTGAGTGTTCCAGTTTGCAAACATTTTTTGGACGCCGAACGTCCGACGCGGCTTCCGAGTGAGTGCAGGAAGTTCCTGCAGACAATCCGAAGCCATGCCTTGGTTTTCAAACGTTTTCAGAAGTCGAAGAGACTTCTGGAACAGATTCTGTTTGAGAACCAAGGTACGACTGTACATTCTTTCTGCAGCACCCCTGTGGGGGTCAGGAACCCAGTCGTGTCACCCCTTGCCTGCAGAGCCAGCAGCCCCTCACCCTTTTTCAAACACCCTTGTGGAGTGTTCCCTCAGCCTCCTCTCTTCTCCCCTCTCCTTGGGAGTCCTCTGGGCAGCTGCTGCCCCTGGTCTCTGACCTGCCCCCCTCGTCCCAAAGCGAGGTGCCTCCTCACACTGCCCCACAGGGGCCTGAGAAGCACCCCCTGGCCAGCCCCAGAGGCATCATTTGCCTGGGGAGCTTGTAGCCACGGAGGCTGCGACAAACAGCTGTGCAAGCCTTTGGGAGGCAGAGACAGGAGAGGGCATCAGAGGAGGGAGGGAAGGAAAGAGGGACAGAGGCCAGTGTTGCCCGTGGCACCCATGTCCACCATTCAAGGCACCCCAGGGTGCCACAGCACACTGGTTGAAAACCACCAGTTTACAGTGCTGCTGTTTTAGAATCGCACTCCTCCCCTTAAATTGTTTAATCTTCTGCCAAGAGGAATTAACCAGGTGCCTTCTGTGCCAACTTTTAAACGTGTGCAGAATATCTTTCTATTCTGCCAAGCCTATGCAGGCAATTAAGAATATTTCCTTCCACAGTGGTTAATGGATGTCTGTATTTTGTTTTTGTTTTTTTATATGGATTTTGTTGTACATATTTAATTTTTATTGCTACAAACCACTGACATACTTTTAATGATATATTTTTATGAATAGAATAATAATAACTAAAACTAGTTTTATAGGAGTGTCCTGCCAGATTATGACAAGTTTTCAGCAGCTGTATAAAATGTCTATGTTTTATTGAAATGGATAGAACAGTTTTATGTATAAGCCACTTTATGAGGGTTTTCTCTGAAAGACAGTATGGGGGGGATTAAATAAATATAACTAAATATAAATGCAAAAGAGTGGCTCCACCACTAGGGATGGGGGAAGAAAGTCAATCTAGTTCTCATTGACAGGTGAATCTCCCTAATCTGCACTTTCTAAAACAATATGAGAACCAAAAGATAGCCATCCTTTGAACTTCTCCGAATTATGCAATGCCAACATGGGCATAAAAATGCATATACTGAAGTAAAGTGTGAGTATAAATGCATAAAATGGTGAAAATAACATATCAGAAATGCTTCATATTATGGGAAATTGGTTTGCAGGTAACAACAACAACAACAACAACAACATAATTTTTTGTACCCTGCCTATCTGACTGGGTTGCCCCAGCCATTCTGGCAGCTTCCAACAAATATAAAAGCATAATAAAACATCAAACATTAAAAACTTCCCTAAACAAGGCTGCCTTCAGATGTCTTCTGAAATTTGTATTTACGTATCTCCTTGACATCTGATGGGAGGGCGCTCCACAGGGTAGGAGCCACTACCAAGAAGGCCCTTTGCCTGGTTCCCTGTAACTTCGTTCCATATATATCAGTGCAAAATTGCATACAAAATGCTGGTTGCACTAAAATGCTGGTGCATTTTCATGAGGACTTTGAAAAAACAAATCGCAAACTGAGGTGGAAATGTGGAGAACTGTACTTCATAATTAAAAAAAAGGGAAGACACAGAAAAACTGAAATGGATAGATTTGACCATTCATCTCCATCTCTAAACCGCAACCTTTCCCCTCTAGGTCACTTTTCTGTGAGGGATGCTCAATCATGGAATGCCCCACAAATGAACTTTTCTGAACCCTAAGCCAGTCTGGGGAAAGAACGGTTCTGCTTTCAGGCTAATTGTCAGTGTCCGTTCTTTGCTATCCTTTAATTCATTTCCCTACCAAACTCGCTCCTTTACATTCCAGCCCTCCACTGGCACGCGTCCCCAATGTTTGCCAATTCAGGATACCATTTCATGTGCATCTGACAAAGTGGTCCGGAAAAAGCATAGGCCATAATAAACCGGCCTTTAAAAGTGTCGCGATGCAAAGGTCTTCGCTGTTGGAGCTCTGTCGCGATCCACGCTCCTCTTTGGAACCTCAGACTGCTTTGCTGAGCGAAAGCAATGAATTCTATTTTTACTCACCACCATCACCTTCTCCTCTAGCCTCAGCTTCCACAACTCGCTGAGTATCTCCTGAGAGGCATCTTTGCAATCCTTCCAGGAAGGCATGTTTTCCCTGGGCAGCCTCATCCCCCTGGAAGCAGCAACCAGTAGCAGCAAGAAGCCCAGAAGACAGCTTGCCCTGAGGTTCCTTGAGTTGTTCTGCATCTCTGAGGAATTCAGATAGAGCCTGGGATGATTCACGAGGACTTGCCTTGAGACTGATTGTTTGAGGAACCAGGATCCCTCTATTTATATTCTCTGCCACAGGTTGACTCAGGCAAATAGTGGGGATTTCCCTTCTGGGCCTGACAGGTGGGGATTGTACTACAACTGCAGTGATGTCAGGGAGCAGAGCTAAGTCCAGCAGATCCCATTCATGGTGACAGTGACACTGCTAAGTCCACTGGAAGAAAAGCAGAAGTGATACCGTGGTCTGGGCACTCCAGTGTGGATTGTGGGTCACCTCAGAAATTGGTTCATTTGCCTAATGGGTTCAGAGCGTAGGCATCTCCAAGCAGGGTGGGCAAAGCACAAAACTCCCTTTTTTCTCCCTACCTGCACACAGAAAATCCAAATCATACATCATCTAATACCTATGTCAGAAAATTATCCGGGAAGAGGAAACCAAGAAGCTGGTCTTCTATTTCCCCAGCTCCCACCAGGCCCTCAGCGCCCCTTTCTCCACCACACATACAAAACCCTCCTTTAAAAAAATAAAACAAAAAAAATAAAGCCCCTGTTATTTTCAAACCAGTCAAAAAAATGACAGGCAATTGCAAATGTAATAACATTGCTGGTGATGTGAGCACATGACGTCATAGAATCATCCAGATGCAGATCAATGTCAAACATGTCTTTTCACAAGTGGCCAGGCATGGTCAGTAGTTGTTGCCTCTATCCCGATGTGTCGATGAATTGAATAAAGGAATAGCAAGCGGTGGAAAATTTTGTCTGTTTTTGTGGGTGCTTTTTGAAGTTGACAGGTTTATTCCTCAGCTGAAGCAACAGTCCAAACCTGACCATATCGTGAGTCGAGGGAATGATGCTCCCGCTCCTCCAGTGCATTATCTCTAGATGCACTGGCAGTAAAAGATGAAGCAACAAGTCTTTAAAGACAACATCTTGGTTAGTTTCTTAAATAAGTTCAATAGGGCTAAGGCTGGTGGCGTATTCAAAGGCTGATCTGTGAAAAAGGGTGGTTTCAGAAAATAAAATTGTCCCTAGGGCATGGCCACCACACGTGGAGATAAGTCCCAAGCTCGCCACAAGATCTTCAACAGTCTGGGGTGGCTTTTTTGGTGTACTTTCTGTAATCCTAATACCCAAGTCCTATCTCCTGCCTTTCACCCGTTTTTTTAAAAAAACAGAAGCCTACAAGCAGAGCAATAAACACAATAACAGAGTTGCCCGTTCAAATGTTCACTCTGGTTGCATCCAGATGACTTTTTGTTGAGCATTTTTCCTGATTTGTTTGCAGGAAGGTTAGACGATTTTTGCTATTTATTGAGCACACATTCTGCTTTGTTTTCAGGAAGCTTAGATGGTGCCAATATTTTTCTACACTTTCCAGTGCATTCACCTTCACTTTCCTTATTGCAAAAAGTCCAGAGAGAGGGGCTGTTGTGCAAGAGCAGTTATCACCTGAATTTTCCAATATGTGAATTGAATTCTACATGAAAATAGTGACAATGTGGAAGCTCCCTCTGTTATTGGCTGAGTGGTTTGTTTGCCACTGTTGACAGAAGTACTGTTTTCATCCCAGAGCTCTGGATAGCTTCTCTTTTCCTTTCAATTTTCAGTGTTCAAGCCTAAAGGGTTTAAAGTTTAGCAGTATCATATTGAATTAAGCCCAGAAATTAACTAAAAATGAATGGGAAGAAGAGCAATATAAGACAATGGAGCACCCATTTTTGCCACGTCCTCAATCAGCTGAAGTTTCTGAACTGTCTTCAATGGCAGCCCAAGGGAAGAACATTATAGTTGTCAAATTAAGAATTCAAAATTCAAATGAGGACCTCACCTCAAGTGAAGTTACAGGGAACCTGGCCGAGGGCCTTCTGAAGAAGCATCTCCACCCCCATTGCTCAGCTCAGACACTGAGGTCCAGCTCCAAGGATCACTGCGAGAAGTGATGTTACAGGGAACCAGGCAGAGAGCCTTCTCAGTAGTGGCACCCGTCCTATGGAACGCCCTCCCATCAGATGTCAAGGAAATGAACAACTATCTGACTTTTAGAAGACCCCTGAAGGCAGCCCTGTAGCAGGAAATTTAAAATGTTTGATGTTTTATTGCAGGCATGTCCAACAGGTAGATCGTGAACTACCGGTAGATCACTTGATGTCTGTGGTAGATCACTGGTAGATCAGTGGCTCCCCGCAAAGAAGCTAAAAAACTTTGGCTCCCCTAAAAAAAGCTCAACATATTTTCCTGCACCCCTAAAATGACCTGAACCACCAAAAGGCCCACAAGGCTTTCCTTCCTAAAAAAAAGTTCAACGTCGCTTTCCTCTTCCCTAAAGAAGCTCAACAACTTTGACCTGAACCCCCCAAAAGGGGGTAGATCACTGCCAGTTTTTAACTCTGTGAGTAGATCACACTCTCTTGGAAATTTGCCATCCCTGTTATTTATATTTTTAATATTTTGTTGAAAGCCACCCAGAGTGGCTGGGGAAACCCAGCCAGATGGGTGGGGTATTATTAATCATCATCATCATCATCATCATCATCATCATCATCATCATCATAGCGTTGGCTTCCACATTTCTGCTTGCACCTAACCCAGATCAGTTTATTAATCCATACATATAGCATTGACATTGTGCTTGGCACTGTACAGCAGTGTTCTTCAACCTTGGATCCCTAGATGTTTGATCACAACTCTCATCATTCCCAGCCAACTTAGACAAGGGTCAGGAGTGATGGAAGTTGTAGCTCAACAGCATCTAAGAGAACAGTGCTGTAAAGTGAAATGGCCCATGTTTAAATGCTTCACAATATACATTGGAGGAGAGGGGGATAGATAGAGAGATTAGCAATAGTGGAAAGGGTTTCAGGGGCCAGGAGTTGGCTTCACCTGCTGAGCAGCAGCCTGAAGGAGCAGAAGGTGAAGTGACTCCACCTACTGCTGATCAGCCTTCATGCTTCTGATGGGAACCACCTGGTTCCAGCTTTCTTAAGCAGTGCTTCCAGCCTCAGTAAGTTGCTGGAAACATTAACATTCGTTGTTCCTGACCAGGCCTTGCTGCTTCTTGCTTCTCATGACCTTGGACCCTCGGCTTTCTTGACCCCCAGATCGTCTGACTATGCGAACTGAGATAACTCCTGACCTTAGGACTGGATTGTACAAACAAACTCTACTAACACCAAACACTGTTGTTAAAACGGAAAGGGGGCAAACCATCACAAGAGGTTTGAAATTTTGGGAGGTTGGACAGTTACAATGGACTCGTTTCAGTGGTGGGGTGCACATTTTAATTCCTATTTATTTATTATTATTAAAAGGTAAAGGGACCCCTGACCATTAGGTCCAGTCGTGGCCGACTCTGGGGTTGCGGCGTTCATCTCACTTTATTGGCCGAGGGAGCCGGCGTACAGCTTCCGGGTCATGTGGCCAGCATGACTAAGCCGCTTCTGGCGAAGCAGAGCAGCGCATGGAAACGCCGTTTACCTTCCTGCCGGAGTGGCACCTACTTGCACTTGGATGTGCTTTTGAACTGCTAGGTTGGCAGGAGCAGGGACCGAGCAATGGGAGCTCACCCCGTCACGGGGATTCGAACTGCTGACCTTCTGATCGGCAAGTCCTAAGCTCCGTGGTTTAACCCACAGCGCCACCCGCGTCCCTCATTTATGATTATTACTTTGTTGAAATAAAATAATAATTATCTCCCTCCACTGAGCTCCTCTGTGGCTGGCAGCACATGCCTCTGACAAAGAGGCATGGGAGAATTAGGTTAAAAAACTACGTTTAAGGCGAGGGACAGGAGAAAATTGATTCAAGTATGCATTGTGTAGTGAAAGTGGGTCACGGTATGATCCTATGTATGTTGACTCAGAGTTAAGTTGCACTGTATTCGGTCGGATTTTCTCTGTTGTACCTGTGCATAGGATTGCAACCTAAATAGATGTTTTGCCTCCCTCCATCATACTAGGGCTCAGTGAAATTTATTAGCAGTAGATACAGGACAGAGGAAAGATGATGTTTTAGCATTGGCTTAGCAGGATTCACAAGGTGTTTAAATTAATCTGAAGAAGAAGAAGAAGAGGAGGAGTTTGGATTTGATATCCCACCTTTCACTCCCTTTAAGGAGTCTCAAAGCGGCTCACATTCTCCTTTCCCTTCCTTCCCCACAACAAACACTCTGTGAGGTGAGTGGGGCTGAGAGACTTCAGAGATGTGTGACTGGCCCAAGGTCACCCAGCAGCTGCATGTGGAGGGGCAGGGAAGCAAACCCGGTTCCCCAGATTACGAGACTACCGCTCTTAACCACTACACCACACTGGCTCTCTTATCTGTGGAGGATAAGAGCCATATGGGAACAACGAACCCCATATATCAGCCATAAACAGATTCTCTATACCCAGAGGTAATATTCCTCAGAATGCCGGCGGCAGGGCGGTATATTATATGTGAGATCTATTTCTATCACACACTACCTATGGACTTCCTGAAGACAACTGGTTGACTGCTTCAGGAAACAGGATCTGGGACTGGTCAAATCCAACAGATCTCTTTTTAAGATCCTGAGGTGGCAGTCAAAGGTTTTGTTTGCTCGAGTGTCTGAACTGAGAGTGAATGGCTAATAGGGAAACTGTGGCCCTTCAGATGTTGCGAGACTCCAGCTCCCACCAGCTGCAGCCAGTTAATAATAATAATAATAATAATAATAATAATAATAATAATAATAATAATTTATTATTTATACCCCGCCCATCTGGCTACTCTGGGCAGCTTCCAACAAAGATTAAAAATACATTAAAACATCAGTCATTTAAAACTTCCCTAAACAGGACTGCCTTCAGATGTCTTCTAAACGTCAGATGGGAGGGCGTTCCACAGGGTGGGTGCCACTACCGAGAAGGCCATCTGCCTGGTTCCCTGTAACTTGGCTTCTTGCAGTGAGGGAACCGCCAGAAGGCCCTCGGTGCTGGATCTCAGTGTCCAGGCAGAACGATGGGGTGGAGACACTCCTTCAGTTTGGTCATAGATGATGGGAGTTGTAGTCCATCTTTGACCTAATGCAATCAAACCTAACACACAGCATTAGTTGCCTATAACAGAATTATTGGAAGGGAGGGAGGAAGGGAGAGAAGGAGGAAGGTTAGAGAAGCATCTCATAAAGAGAGACAGCAGGTCACCCTCCATGTGTTTGTGTATGTATGGGTTGTTCAGACAACAACCTTTAATTACAGTGGTATTCAGGTTACATACGCTTCAGGTTACATACACTTCAGGTTACAGACTCCGTTAACCCAGAAATAGTGCTTCAGGTTAAGAACTTTGCTTCAGGATGAGAACAGAAATCGTGCTCCGGTGGCGCGGCAGCAGCAGGAGGCCCCATTAGCTAAAGTGGTGCTTCAGGTTAAGAACAGTTTCAGGTTAAGTACAGACCTCTGGAACGAATTAAGTACTTAACCTGAGGTACCACTGTATTCCATTAAAGTTTTGCACAGCACACTAGTAATACTCTTGCAGCACACTAGGGGGCCTTGACATAGAATTTCGGAATTGTTTCGAACCAAATACTGTAGATTTTCCTCAGATCTACTGCCAGAACCCAAGTACCGGTATTTTAATTGCCAGATGCTATTAGGCATCTGCTTTCAATCTATTTTGTTTGATTTTTAATCCATGTGATATTTAGCGCTTTGGATCAGCCACAGACTCGTGCTGGCACCAGTTACGTAAGTGCATTTCCTTGTGATCACTGTTCCTGCATGTGCACCACTTCTGAACTGAAGTGGCTTCACGTTCTGGGATGTCCCTTCTGGGAAGCTGAATGACGCCATGGAACAAAAGGCAGCTTTTGTCTTCCATCAGAACATTCAATTTCCTGTCCTCAAAACACTCTGACATAACCACAGGTGTGGGAAGGAATCGATGCAATATTTGTGACATCATAGTCCCCGTCAGCTCGCAGCGTTACTTTCACAAGTGCTGCAGTGAAACCGCACATACACTCATACAAATGGCTGCACTGAAACTTGCCTCCCTGGTAATGTACGCTACATGACATGGGGCAACACCCATTTTGAAAAAGCCTCTGGGCAACAGATTGTGCACATTAAAAGATGCATGGAGATAGCAAACGAAAAGGGATGGCAGGCGATGGCAGTGAGGATAATGTGAGCCTCTCTCTCTCTGCAGGATCTTAAGTTTCCTTGTATAACAAGGACTTTCTTCATCCACGGACACTTCCTGAAACGGGGCCTGAAACTATGACGGCCTTGGAGCTGACATAGTTAATTCCTTCTTGATAATGGGATGGAATTGGGAAAGAAAATGTTGCCCACCTCCCTCTGCTCTGAGTTTGACCAGTGTCAGTAGGTTGTTATTGTTTAGTCGTTTAGTCGTTTAGTCGTGTCCGACTCTTCGTGACCCCATGGACCAGAGCACGCCAGGCACTCCTGTCTTCTACTGCCTCCCGCAGTTTGGTCAGATTCATGTTTGTAGCTATGAGAACACTGTCCAACCATCTCGTCCTCTGTCGTCCCCTTCTCCTTACACCCTCCAACATCAGGGTCTTTTCCAGGGAGTCTTCTCTTCTCATGAGGTGGCCAAAGTATGGGAGCCTCAGCTTCAGGATCTGTCCTTCCAGTGAGCACTCAGGGCTGATTTCCTTAAGAATGGATAGGTTTGATCTTCTTGCAGTCCACGGGACTCTCAAGAGTCTCCTCCAGCACCATAATTCAAAAGCATCAATTCTTCGGCAATCAGCCTTCTTTATGGTCCAGCTCTCACTTCCATACATCACTACTGGGAAAACCATAGCTTTAACTATACGGACCTTTGTTGGCAAGGTATCAGTAGGTAGCATTTAGGAAATGGCAGCCACACCTTCTCTGGCGTCTCTTCAGTATCTCGGCCCTCTTCTCTCCAATCTTTCCCTCTTTCTCAGGTGGTGTACGCATGCCGTACTTTCAAAGCGCATTCATCCCCTTAAAAAATTATGGGCATTGTAGTTGACAACTCCTCACAGCGTTATGATCCCCAGCAACCCTTAACAAATGTCAGTCCCCAGGATTCTTTGAAGGAAACAATATATTTCAAAGTGTGTACACAGCCTAAGAATCTTCTCATTACTCCGAACCTCCTCAGATCAACGTTGGTTCCAGACAGGATGAGTGCCCTGTGCCCTTCACACATGGAAATTCGTTGCAGCGTCCACATAATGACCTTGGTATTAAAATGCCAGCCTGTGTTTTATTCCCATTTACGGTAATCCAAATTTACCCTTTCCGAGGGGAAATCCAGTAAGTTAAAAAAAACAACCAACCTGTTGCCAACAACCCATTTGTGATATCTCAATGACTCATTGGCATCTGGAAGCAAAGGACAGGATTTGACTAAGTTGTTGCGTGTGTGGAATGAGGTCTGCTCATACAACAAGACTTCCCCTGTCCTCCTGCCCCATAGGCCCTGTGTGCCCCTTAAATCTAGGGGAACCCTCAGAGCAGGTTTAAGGGGTGCATGAGGAACATGCAGGGGAGAAGTCTCATTGCATGAGCAGACCTTGTTCCACACAGACAAATACCCCACTTAGCCTATGTTGCATTCCCCCCGAAGTGTGGAATTGCTGTACGTTTTGCCATCATCCAATCATTGTCGTCCCCTCTTTTTCTGGTGGTTCTTCTATATTTTCTCAGTCCACATAAAGTCTGCCATTCTTTTCAGAAGAATGGAAGAGTATTACAATCTCCTCCTCCTGCAGGTAGACAGTGATTAGGTGGATGAACATATCAACAATGCAGCACATTTTCGCTATAATTTTTTCAGGTGCTATTTTATCACCCTGTTGTTTTTAATCTATGTTTTAATTTAAACACTTTTCTGGATGGATAGATAGATAGATGGAAAAGCATGGTGGAAAAGCATTTTAGAGCTGATTAAGAAGTTGATTATAGGAAAAAATAAATAAACGGGGTGATACCATGACACTAATCACAAAGATTATAGTGCATGTGTGCTTGTCATCAGATGGCTGCTCAGATGAACTGAACATTTCTCTTTCCTGCCTATGCCACACTCAAGGAACATAATGGGATATGAAAGAAGCTCAATACTTCCAGTAGTGTAGAAACTAGAAAACCAGTTGCTATTCTGCTTTCAGCTTACAGTGGAAGAGCAATGTTTAGGAATCACTGGGAGCCAGCCTACGGGAGCAGCCTTAAAACAAAAATACCAGCAGCAAAGAGAAGGGACAGTGAATGACGTGTGAGGAAGACGATGAGACAGCCTAACTGATGATGGCTGGTGTTCATGGAGACAGGGCGGAAGACAGGGAGCCCAAACCATAACTCGAGTCAGAGCCAATGTTGAGCCATCTCATTCTAGTTTTGTCTCCATCCTCGATGCTGAGTTTAACAAGGGCAACACTGAGATGGAAGAGGAGGAGAAGGAAGATAACAGCTAGGGACACTCTCTACGCAAGAAGGCAGGCGGGAAGCGACTGGCTGAAGGCAAACCAAGGTTGATGGGGCAGCTCCCCACGTGTCCTAATGGATAAGCCTCTACTGCAGTCAAGGCTGGATGGGAGATTGTCAGAAGCTCAAGGTGAGAGTGGCATCATCATTCCCTCTAGTTCAGAGATGAATGTTGGTCCCTATTTCACCAACACTGGACTATATCCACACAAAGAGAGAAAGGTATATGATATCTGGGAGAGCCCCAAGGCATAGTGGGGAAAACCCAAAGGGCAGGAAATATCCACAAATATTTCAAATGAATAGTAAGTATGGAAGTGGCGTTGGAATGACTGTTGGCGAGTGGGTGGAACAGGAGGACAGAGGGGTGCATTTAGTTTTTGAAGTAATTTTGCACTTCGGATGGCTCCATTTTCCCCACCCTCCCAGGCCTTGGGCAAATCATATGCTATGAGCCCCCATGAAGTAGACTCACCTGACTCCAGTGAAGGTTGTGTTGTGTTTCCACCAGCAACGTTCAGCCCGGACACTGAGGTCCATCCCTGAGGGCCTTCTGGCACTTCCCTCACGGCAAGAAGTGAAATTACAGGGAACCAAGCAGAGGGCCTTCTTGGTAGTGGCACCTGCCCTGTGGGAACACCCTCCCATCAGATGTCAAGCAGATAAAGAACTACACAGCTTTTAGAAGACATCTGAAGTCAGCCCTGTTTAGGGAAGTTTCTAATGTTTGATGTTTTATCATGTTTTTTACATGTGTTGGAAGCAGTCCATAGTGGCTGAGGCAACCCAGCCAGATGGGCAGGGTATTAATAACAATATAAATAATAATAATAATTGTTATTTCTGCCATTCATAGTCCACCCACACCACTGGCCTCTCAAATGCTAGGGGAACAGCAGGCAAAGCAGATTGGGGAGAGTCACACACTGAAGCGAGTATGATAAACTCACTAAGGACATTGACTGCATCCAGGCAGAAGGCCTCTTTGCAGTAGGAATGCACTACAGTGGTACCTCGGGTACTTAAGTACTTAATTTGTTCTGGAGGTCTGTACTTAACCTGAAACTGTTCTTAACCTGAAGCACCACTTTAGCTAATGGGGCCTCCTGCTGCTGCCGCACCGCCGGAGCACGATTTCTGTTCTCATCCTGAAGCAAAGTTCTTAACCTGAAGCACTATTTCTGGGTTAGCGGAGTCTGTAACCTGAAGCGTATGTAACCCGAGGTACCACTGTACTTCCTTCAAGTGCCTTTCTCAATCCACTGAGAAAGCAACAGAAAGGGTGAAGCAGCCTGGGGATTGCATTGTTTTGGAGTGCTATCCTTTCAGGCCTTGAGTCTTCTGTGGGTCTTGAACAGGTGACATTAGGGTTGTCAGGCAGGGATTCAGTCTGCATGCCACCTCGTGCTCTGGTGAGACACCTCCATGGTCTTCAACCTTCCTCAGAAATGGGTAGACTACAACTCCCATCATCCTTGATGGCTGTGGATGATGGGAGTTGTAGTCTACCCACAGCTGGGGACCAATGGACTCAAGGGAGCGGCTGCAGAAAGACCGAGCACACCAGCCAATGAAGCCTCCTTGTAGCAATAGGCTTGCCCCTCTCTTGGTTAACTCCTGTGCTGTTAATTCCTGCAAAAGGGTCTGCTTATTGGTCTGAGCAAGCCGGATACCTGCTCTTGCTGAATGCTAATTTATCTAATTAAATCCATTTGTTAATTGCTTCCTATGAAACATCTCAAAGCAATTAACAATAATAACATCAACAGTTTTTTTAAAAAAACATCCCGCAGAGGTACATCATCTTCATCTACAAAAACAATTCAAATCCAGTGCAGATACAGGCTACAATCAATCAATAATTCTCCATGGTCCCTTCGAAGTCTTCAATTCTATGATTCCACTTAAAAAGTTGGTTGAGAAAGAAAGGTCTTCCAAAACAAAACAAAAAACCCACAGTAGGATACAGATCACCTTTGCCTTCTTCCCCCTTTGCTTTGTGTTCTACAGCTCAGAATTCATGTGTGACACACTGAAATTTCCAAGGGTTCTGGGAAGTTTCTCTGTTATCCTTGATCCAGCAACGTTGATATGACATTCATAATGATGGAGGAAATTCTCGTTTCAGATGAAAAGCCTCTTTTAAATAAAGGATGTTCACTCTAGTGTTCCGGGTGCACAGAGCAGCAAAGGTTCTCAAAGCACCACCAATGTGCTATGTGAGCACGAACGACGAGGATCCTATTTCCTTAATAACTGCATTTAGCACTTGTGTTATTGAAGTGGTTGGCGCAAAAGTTACAGGTCTTTAGGGCATTATGGGACGCAGGTGGTGCTGTGGTCTAAACCACTGAGCCTAGGACTTGCCGATCATAATGTCGGCAGTTCGAATCCCCGCAACGGGGTGAGCTCCCATTGTTCGGTCCCTGCTCCTGCCCACCTAGCAGTTGAAAGCACGTCAAAGTGCAAGTAGATAAATAGGTACTTCTCCGGCGGGAAGGTAAACGGCGTTTCCGTGCGCTGCTCTGGTTTGCCAGAAGCGGCTTACTCATGCTGGCCGTATGACCCGGAAGCTGTACGCCGGCTCCCTCAGCCAATAAAGCGAGATGAGTGCCGCAGCCCCAGAGTCGTCCGCGACTGGACCTAACGGTCAGGGGTCCCTTTACCTTTACCTTTAGGGCATTATGAAATGCACGCCTAGATCCTAGAGTCAGAGGAAGTCATGGTGCTAGAAACCTTTGGAGGGAAAAGTGCTCTCTTTGGCGCAGGTCTTGCTTACAGGCGTCACTAATTCATGTGAGAACAGGATGCTGGACAAGATGGGACACAGGCCTGATTCCAGAGCTCTTATGATGTTCTCAGAGCTGCAAGGCATCCCCGAAGCTTACCACGCCCAGATTTTATAACGGGAGAAGCAAACTTGAAACTTGAATGTGAAGCAAACTTGAACGTGAAGCAAACTGGAAAGACTGGACCTTTAAATATTTGGCCCTTTTGAAACAGCTGCCCCAAGTTTGTGCTTGTAAAGATGTGTGTCAGTTTCCTGATTAGCCTACACAACAAAGATAAGCCACTGTTCAGAGTGAAATCTGAAGGCGCAGGTAGACTCCCTGGATTCTTCAACAGCCTGCCTCATCTGCAGAGAAATGAGAAGGAGAGAGTGGTTTCACGCAGACGCGGTTTCCGATTGCTTGGAAAAAACCGTGGAGAGAAGGGGAAAGCAGGAAACCTCAGTCCTCACAACTGCTTCATTGGGGCAAGACCTACTGAGAAGAGTTGCTGGAATCACTTGCCTGTACAGTGGTACCTCGGGTTACATATGCTTCAGGTTACATACGCTTCAGGTTACAGACTTGGCTAACCCAGAAATAGTGCTTCAGGTTAAGAACTTTGCTTCAGGATGAGAACAGAAATCGTGCTGCGGCAGCAGGAGGCCCCATTAGCTAAAGTGGTGCTTCAGGTTAAGAACAGTTTCAGGTTAAGAACGGACCTCCGGAACGAATTAAGTACTTAACCCAAGGTACCACTGTGCTGTTTTGGTTTCTTTGAATAAAGAGTTAACTTCACTGACAATGGTGGGTGTTTTTTTTATATTGTTGACCTACACCTGACTCCGGCTCCTGACATTTTCATTCCCGACCACAGACGAGCAGCAAGTACTGCTTCCTTCTCCATTTTCGTCAGGCTTCTCTGACCGCCCTTCCTGTAGCTAATCCGCTTCCTAACAAGAGATTAATAAGGAGATTGGGCAGGTATTAAAGAGGCAGGTGATGAAGCAAGTTACAGTGCTCAGGAAAGCATCCTCCCACCCGGTTTTTGCTTTCCCTCTACGTTTTCCTCTACTGCCACACCCTAGCGGAAAAAAAACCACAAACAGGGTTACTTCATCACCATGAATGTCACTGTAGGGGCTTCCCCTTTGAGCAGCCGGGATCTCTTAGCAAAACAAAAGAGAAGAGCAGGGGGGAAGATGGCCCAAGGGAACGGTTTAAAGCTGAAAAGCATTCAGTTTTCTTAGAAAACCAGTTTCATACTGTCATCTAAATGCCAAAGACAAGCCCATGCATGTCCATTTCAACAGGAAATGGAGCTCACAGTTGCACACCCGATGCCATGCCCGAAACCCAGATGAGCCAGGTCATACTATTTGTTGTTGTTGTTTAGTCGTTTAGTCGTGTCCGACTCTTCGTGACCCCATGGACCAGAGCACGCCAGGCACTTCTGTCTTCCACTGCCTCCCACAGTTTGGTTAAACTCATACTGGTAGCTTCGAGAACACTGTCCAACCATCTCGTCCTCTGTCGTCCCTTTCTCCTTGTGCCCCTTCTCCTTGTACAGTGAAACCTTGGGTTGCGGACATAATCTGTGACGGAGGCACGTCTGCAACCCGCAGCGTTCACAGTCTGAAGTGCAGCGTCTGCGCAGGCACCGGCGCGATTTGGCACTTCTGTGCATGTGCGAGCGGCGAAACTCGGAAGTAACCCGTTCCGGTACTTCCGGGTTTCCCGCGGTCCGCAACCCAAATCACGTAACCTGAAGCGTCCATAAGATGAGGTATGACTGTAAAAATGGATTATTAAAAAAAAAAAAAAGAGGAAATAAGCGAAGCAGTTGAAAAAAAGATTGAAAATGGTAACCATTGAAGGGCAGAGGGGAGTCAAAGGATTCAGGGAATCCTAAATGATGATGATCTTTAATGTTTGAATTTAAATATGCAATGTAAAATTCAATAAAGAAGATCTGCAAAAAAAGAAAGAAAAAAGAATGTTGTTGTGGTTTGCTGGCTACAAGATGAATAGAAAAGGCACATTTGCCCACATGTGTGTTGAGGAAAAAAGGCCTTTGCCAGAGTAGTGTGGAATGATCTGTGAAGGACCTTCCCAGTAAGCTCCCCAGTTCTGCTTTTGGACTCCCCGGTTGGAGAAAGGCAATCTGGAGATTCTTCTTGCTCTGGAATTCACTGCAAGGTCCAGTGTGCCCAACACACAGCCAGCCTAGTGGAGATTCTGGCCATTCCTAACTGAAACCTAAACTGCCCAGGGGAATGTCCTGTCCTCCTAATAATCCCAACATTGCACAGAAAGGTACAGCACACAGCTTTGAAATCCACATGACATATTTCACTGCCACCGGCCAATTGCCACATTCTTGCTTTCCCCACGTGCTCCCTTTGTTTGACAACATAAGCGTGTGTATGCGAGGAGGGGAAGAGAAGACGGTGGTGGAGTAACATATAAACCTCCACATAAGCTGTGTGCAAGCAAACCAGGATGAATGTTTGACACTCGGCATTTATCCTGATTTGCTTGCATGGAGGTAACACGTCTTCTGTCAATCAATTGCTTATTCCCCACTTTTTATTGGGTTTCCCCATCACTTTCCTAACTGCAAAAAGTCTTCTTTTTTTAAAGTGGGTTTGTTGCTGGAGAGCACATACTGATCCATTTTACTTGTGCAAACCTAAATTTATGTTTGGGCTTGAATCCACCCTGAAAAACGCTGACATTCTGGAGGCAAAATTGTACTTTGGCTGAAGATACCTGGGTTGACATTCCTGATCAGCCAGGCGCCTTGATTGCAATTCCATGGATGCTTATCTAAAGTAAGTTCCCTTGAGCTCAGTGTTGCCTGTTTCAACTTGTAAAACACAATGAGCCTTAACAAAAGATCTTCAGTCAACTGAAATAAAATGGCCTGGGTTCATGGATCCTCCTCAGTTTAGTATTGCATCTCTTCCATAACCTGGAAAAATGCTAGCATGGACATACCTTGTGGGCTCTTCCCACCTGTCCCAAATCTCCTGATACCAGTGGAGCTGTGTGAAAGGATTGCATGCTGTGGCATCGTGGTTCTCAGGAGGACCAAACCCACCCTAGAAATAAATTAGGCCTGGGCAGTGCTGTTTTTTTAGAGGTACGCAGGGGTACACATACCCCTAAACATTTTGTGAATCTTTGTAATTTTGTCCATTTACTGTATTTATTTTTCCTGATTTGAACTATAAAATGACGATTTTCTTGAGCCAAAATGAGAGTACCCCTAAACAATTTTTTTTTTGTAGGAAAAAAGCACTGGACCTGGGCTGCCAAAATTCCAGGGGCACCGGCTGTCTCAATATATCTTGGGAAGAGAGAGAGAGCCACTGCCTTTTAAGGAAGCATGGAAAGGCAGCCTAGTGGTACATTGGATGTTCCCCTCTGTTCTAGGGCAGAGGTGGGGAAGCTTCTAGATGGGTGGGTGGACATCATCTGATGTCATTATGGCATGAGATGATTGCTAGGTGGGTTGTTTCGCCCACCTGTTCCAGTCCCCTGTGCAGCGCTTCCTAAGCTGATGGTTGGGTGCTTGGGAAACAGAACACAAGGGCTTTTCCAGCCTTGTGTTCAGCACTTGGGAAATGCTGTCAGGAATTTGGGAAGCACTGTGCAAAACGCTTCGTGAGCCCAGCACTCAGTGGTTCTCAAGTGCAGAGCCCAGGGCTGGCGAAGCTGATTTCTGCTGGGATGAGCTTTGTGGCTGGAATCCCCATGAGGAACTCAGTTGCACAGTCAATCCAGCAGGCTTGATGCCTAAAGTGGCAGCTTTCTGTGGGGATTGACTGCACAGTCAAGTTGCCTACCAGGAACCTGGTTGCAAAGCCCATCTATCCTATTTGCTCCACACCTGATGTCCTATATGTTGTCAGGTGCACAGCAGGTTTGGGGGAAATGGCCTCATGGGCCAAATTTTGGCTCTCTGCCAGGCCAGGTTTGGCCTGTGGGCTGGAGGTTCCCAACCCCTCTTCTAAGTAAGGCAATCCAGAGCCGCCTTATTTCCATTGTCTGTGGAGGATATGGAAACATTGACAAAGAAGGGGAGAAGGGTGGAGGGCAGAGAAGTGAAAGACATTAAAACTTAAACGTGAGAAAATATGTCAGCGTATAGAAGTAAGATTATCTGCTCTGCGAGAGCACTCTTGCTTTAGTCTCATTTCAGAGCTGAGCTCTGGAAAAACCAGTTTTGTCAGTTTGCTGCAGAAGCTAAATGTGAATACAGACCCTCCAGGTGTCTCTATTTTCCAAGGATGTCCCTGATTTAGAGAAGCCGTCCCACATTCTGATTTGATCCTGGAATGTCCCACTTTTCCTTAGGATGTCCCTATTTTCACTGGAGGGTATGGAGTTATCCGACCCTTGAGCTGTCTGAAGGCAATCCTGTGTAGGGAAGGTTTTTTTAATGCTTAATGTTTTATTATGTTTTTATGTATGTTGGAAGCTGCCCAGAGTGGCTGGGGCAACCCAGTAAGATGTGTGGGGTATAAATAGTAAAATTATCATTATGGAATGGGACGTCCCTATTTTCATGGGAGAAATGTTGGAGGGTATGTGAACAGCACTGATCGACTAGAGTTTGGTACATCATGGCTCCTGCCACCCAAAACAATATTAAAAACCCCTGTAAGAGCTTTGTAACTCTTCTAAAATGAGTTTTGGTTTTTAAAAAATAATACAGGGATAGACATATGTTTAGATGAATAAAGACGCCAAATAAATAGCCAAATAAAGGCACCCTGTCCCTCCTATTTTTCTTAATTGGGAATTTTTTTGGATTTGTTGTTGTTGTTTGGTTAAGGAGGGGTCCCTTTTTTAAAAAGAGGTCCCCGATTCCACCTTGCTCTATTTCTTGAAAGGGGTGTAGGTGTTTTGCCTCTTTTTGTGGGAGGTAGAGTTTGACACTTTGCCCGTTTTTCTTCTGTGAAATAGGTACTTCTATCTGGAAGGACACTCTTGTGCTATAGTGCAACTAAGGCAGGATAAAACCCTTCCCCCAACCTTCCTCCTTTGCCTCGTCTTTAGCCTCAGGTGGATCTTTGAGGAAGAAAGTGATATAAGAAAAAAAAAACTGCTCCTTTTCCCTTATGCGGTACCCAAGAGCCCATATAGAGTCCTTTTGTAGGTTCTCTATCGATAGGAGAAAATAACAGAGACCAACCAGAGAATATTGAGAAGCAAAGCAGCTGGTAAACCTGATCTTTATTAACTGTTGCAACAGGGTGCTCCCCCACATGCAGGAGAGAGGAGGAGGAGCCAGAACAAAGGTGTGCCTGCCCTTATATAAACATTTTAAATTGCCTGCCCAGGAGTCCAATACCACCCCCAGAAGCATCATACATACATCACAGAAAAGGCAGTCTACAACAGAAATCTGAGTGCATTGTTTATCTCCTGTCTGGCAAGTTACTTGATTGCATCATCTGGGTTTTGGCCACTCTTTTGTTATTATAACTACTTAATTCCTGAATCCAGGTCACAGGTCACAGGCTCACACCTTGTTCATATCTTGAATGTGCCCTTAAGACAGGATTTGTGAAGAAAGAGACAATGGGGAGGTTTCCCACTTTGACCTTGCAGAGAAATATTTGAGGTCAATTTGTTCAGGACCTAATCTGTGGGGTTTCAGACATGTGGTTTATATATAAAGTTATGAACATTTAATGTTTTTATATATGACCTTAAAATTCTTATAACAAAAACTTTATCCTTCTTTTATATGCCTGGCTAATTAGAGCTTTGCGTGAAAGGCCTTTCCACCAAAACCTTCACCAGTTGAGGGTGGAAAAACACTTGTGGTTATCTTCCATTTTGGAAGGCAGGGCTCCTTCTCAATGTGCAGGGGTCGATGGGGAAGGAAGTATGCACAGGGGGTGGCGAGGGGATAGGGGGTCAATGCACAGAAACCAGAGCAGCAGGACCCATCACCAGATCCAGAAGGGCCCCTGTCTCCATGAACACGGTGGGCTCTGAGGCGTAGGAGCAGTGGGGAGGGGTGCTCTAGGACAGGGACGGCCAACTCCTAAGAGACTGCGATCTACTCACAGAATAAAAAACTGGCAGTGATCTACCCCTTTGGGGGGGTTGCGGGGGGGGGGCGGTTCAGGTCAAAGTTGTTGAGCTTTTTTAGGGGAAAGGGGGAAAGTTGCTTGCCAAAAGATCACTGCGAAAACTCCATCTTACGTTCTGGAGATCATGCAACAATGGAGGACGGAGGGCGGGGGCGGATTCTATTTTACCACCACTAAGGAAAGGGAGCCAGCGATCGACGACCGCGATCTACCAAAACCTCCCGGGGATCTACCAGTAGATCGCAATCAACCTGTTGGACATCCCTGCTCTAGGAGGCTGAGGCAGGCAAGGGCCCACAGCCAGCTCCCTAGCTGGCCAGGTGAGTCTCATTAGCTCTGGGAGGAGGTGTGTGTTCCCTTGGCTGGAGTAGGCTCAGAACAGGTGAGGCTCACCTGGCTCATCAAGCCCAGATGCTGCCATCAGCACATAAAGTACAAAATTGAAGCAGAACTAAGGTGCTGTTTCTGCTCAACTGCCCATGTTGATGGGCCTTGACTTCGATGCTCCTGAACCTCTATGGGGCTGTGCTTTGGGTTTGACTCTGGACAGTATCCTGACTGCTGGACTTCAGACTTAGCTACCTGGATTGACCCTGGACTGTGTTTCCAGACCTTTGGAATTTGCTTGTTTGGATTGACCCCTGGACTTTGAATTCTGGAAGGAATACGAATTTCCTGCCAGGTAGGCCAGGGGTTCAGGACAGAGGTTAGACCAGGGTGGGGGCTTGCGCGGCTTCTATTTTACTGTCCCTCCAGAGAGCAAGAAATGTGGCAGCAGTGGGGAACCATCGCAGGACAACGAATAAAGCAGAATAAATCCACACCTAATGCACTATTAGTGTTGCCAGAAGCATGTTGCAATAAAACACCAGCCTTCTTGATTGCAGGGATAGAGATGTGATGAGACAAATTTGGAATTCCCAGAGCCTACTCAAATTAGTGAAATTCCATTCATCTTAGAAAACTGGAAAACCAATAGAGAGCCAAATATGGGTGGGCAGGTTGTTTTCTAAGTAAAGGAAATTCTAAGTTTCGTTTATGAGCAATAAACAATTGTGTAGCTGGGACAGTGGCTCTGAGCAAAGGTGCTGCCTTTTGTTATGCTAAGATTGCATTCTGACTGGGGGTGGTTTTTGACAGGAAGGAAAACGTTTTGGTATTAAAGAAATTCCTTTGTAATACTGTACACCAAAAAATCCATCCCTTTGAATGTTGTTGTTCTTATTAATCTGTCCATTAATCCTATTTTCTAATGGTTAGAAAGGGAAGTCAAACTGGGAAGGTCAGCAGCTCCGTGGTTAAATATGTGACTGAATTGAATGTCTCTGGGTATTATTTAAAAAAAAAAACAGCAGCCAAAGACAAAAGGAGTGGGGATCGGTATCAGAAAAGCGGTGCATGGGGAGGAACGTTCAGTTCCACACACATACCCTCCAACATTTCTCCGATGAAAATAGTGACACCCTTTTCCATAACAACAACAACAACAATTTTATTATTTATAACCCACCCATCTGACTGGCTTGCCCCAGCCACTCTGAGCTGCTTCCAACAGCCAATGAGATAAGTAACTACAAAAACTTTAGAACAGGCATAGGCAAACTCTGGCCCTCCAGATTTTTGGGACAATTCCCATCACCCCTAGCTAACAGGACCAGTGGTCAGGGATGATGGGAATTGTAGTCCCAAACATCTGGAGGGCTGGAGTTTGCCTATGCCTGCTTTAGAAGATATCTGAAGGCAGCTCTGTATAGGGAACTTTTAAAATCATTGTTATATAAAGTTCCCTATACAGGGCTGTCTTCAGATATCTTCTAAAGTTTTTGTAGTTACTTATCTCCTTGGCTCAGGGGGTCGCATAACTCCATACCCTCCAACATTTCTCCAATGAAGATAGGGACGTCCTACTATACCCTCCAACATTTCTTGGATGAAAATAGGGATGTACTGAGGAAAAGCGGGACATTGCAGGATCAAATCAGAAATTGGGACAGTGTCTGTAAATCCGGGACTGTCCCTGGAAAATAGGGAAACTGCCCACACACCCTCACACCAGTGATGCATTCCTGATGACAAAAGAGCCTCATGGACCAGCCTCTCCCCATGTAAACAGTTCGAGACTGTGTTCCTCATCTGGGGGCCTTCTTCGTGTGGCTCCTCCTTGAGAAGTCCGGAGGCTGGCAACACGAGAACAGGGTCTTTTCTGTCGTGGCTCCCTGTTTGTGGAATGCTCTCCCCAGGGAGCTTCGTCTGGTGCCTTCATTATATATTTTTAGGTGCCAGGTGAAAACATTCTCTTCAACCAGGCCTTTGGCTGATTAATATCCTACAGCCTTTGAAATGTAAAGTGTGTGTGTGTTACTGTTTTGTTGCTTGGGTTTTAATTATTTACTTTTGTTTTTATCTTGTATTTTATTCTGTGAACCGCCCTTGATGCTTCAACTTTGTTTTTCTTTCTCTGTTTCAACCTCAGCCAATTCCAATCTATTAAATGTTCGGAATAAGTCAGAAGCCCAAGGCAGTATAAGTTCCTCAACTAAGTTTATTCAACATTTGTCAGTGACAACAGCTCACTCATAGGAACACAAGAACCAAACTGACTGGACAACACACTAATAATTTTGAGCATGAACTGACCGTTGACAGTTGAAGTGCATGCGCTTACTTGCCATTAGAACGTTCATCTACCAACGCGCCTTGTAACATAAAATGTGTTAAACACAATACATAACACTCCTCTCCCCCAACTTCCTAACAAAAGGAACAAACATAGTCATCAAGGTGTGCCGGCCTTTTCCGCACCCTCTGGGACCGTCGCAGTTCTTGTGCCCGAGTGGGTGACCCAGGAGGTTCCTCCGGTACCCGCAGTCTGGGGCGGTCAGTGAGGCCGGCTCCAAAGGGGTCACTGCCGATGGAGCCACTGAGGATTCTGGCCTGAAGTAACTCAGTCACCCGCAACCCGTCTGGTTCCCACCCTGGCCTAGGCACAGAATCTCCCGAAGTACCCATTTCTCTGTCCTCTGGTTCTGCTTGAAGTTCCGTGTTCGGAGGTGCCCTGGCTCTGATCTGGTCGAGGTGTCTTCCAAACCAATCCCCCCTCCAACCCTACCTTGTAGGAAACCAGAACTGTACAATGGGCAATGATACCAGGGACCCAACCCTGTCCGGGCCCATAGTTTCGGATGTACACAGTGTACCCCGGGGAGAACCCTCTTGGAGCCCCCCGCACCACATATATTATGGAGTAGGATGAGCTGGTATCCAACTCCATAGTGCACGGGGTTCCCTCTATCTTGAGTTGTATCCTAAGCTTACTGGACCCCGGGGACGGAAGTTGAAGTTCCCTGGCTGGAGAGATGGACTGTAACTCCTCCTCTATGTAGGCCTCGTGGACACATTGCTTGGGTCGTGCTCCGGAAGTCTTGGAGCAGCAGACTCGACCAATGTGCCCAGTCTTCCCACAGCGGCGACATGTGGCGTCCCAAACCTGCATGTCCGACGCTTGTGGTTTTCTCCGCAGCTGGCATAGGTCCCTCGAGGTGCATCAGATGACCGCTGGTTCTACGATGCACTCGTAGCTTGGGAGCAGTCATGTTGGTCGGATTGGTCCAAAGCTTGGTGGACATACTCATTGTGGGAATCTACGGAATACAACCGGTCTCGCTGGATACAATGAGTTCTCCTTTTGGTATGTGGGCTGTGGGCCGCCTTGTGGGCGTTATCCTTCTCAAAGGCCGTGGCTATATTCACTGCTTCCATCATCATGATGTCGTCTTTTGCCAGCAGCTTGTGGCGGAAATGGCTGTCTTGCACGCCACTGATGATCCTTTCAAGAAGTCGTTCCTCGATGTCAGCAAATTGACAATACATCGCAATCGCCCGGAGCTCTGTGATGTATTCACTCGCTGACTCTTGCACTTGTTGCTCTCTGTGCGCAAAGTCATAGTGTAGCCTTTTCAGGCTTTGCCCTCGGGTGGGAAGAGCATTGCACCCGGGGAGAGGGAAATGGGAGTCAAACAGACACTCAAGGGATAATTTCAGAGAAAGAGCTTTATTTCTACCATCCGGGCTTGGTAGAAGGAGCTAGTGTGATAATTTCACAAACAGGCACAAGTTCACAGCCATTTGCACAGAGCATATATTCCCCTCCAGTTCCCTCCCCCTTTTCCCCCTCCTCAGGAGCCCTGTCCCATGATGAGTTTCCTGAGCATGAACAGAAAGCTCCTGTCTTTGGGACTCTTGGAACTCTTCCCTGGAAAGGGGGATGAGAAGCCAAGGGGGTTGAGGAGCCTTGCATTTCAGCGTGTCCAAGATGCGTTGCAACTGAATGAGATAAGAGTCAGTTCCCAGGCCTGCTTATTCTTGGCATTGATATAGTCCATTCATTAGCTTTTTGAAGCTCTCTCGTACTGATAAAAATAACATTTTGCCTATGCAGCAGCATCTTGTGAGAAAGCAGAGAAGAGCAGAGAAAAGCTGAAGCAGTGGATTTTTAGAAGAGAGAAAGGGGAAATTTGGTTTTGAGGCCTAGGGTGACTTCGGGCCTAGGTGGGGTCACCTGTCCTCACCTCCTTCAATAGTGGCAGTGGTTCTTAGTTGGCTGAGGCACGAGGTATCTTGTCATAGCCTGTGTCAGCTCATCGAAAGTGCATGACTCTATGTCCCTGGGTGCCATCAGACCTTCCAGTAGAGTGATGGCAGAACTTCCCAGCACCGTCAGTAGCACATCCACCTTGTCTGCCTCCGTAGTGAAGCCTTGCAGCTGGACGTAGCTCCTTATTCGGCGGAGCCACTGCAGCCATTCTGCAGGATGGCTCATATCGAAGTCCGGTGGAGGCCGACTATGACTGGTAGTGTAGCCTTATGAGGCTTTGCCCCCGGGTGGGAAAAATATTGCGCCTGGGAAAGGGAAGTGGGAGTCAACAGACACTCAAGGAATAGTTCGGAGAAAAGGCTTTTTATTTCTACCATCCATGAACTGGTAGAAGGAGCAAGTGTGATAGTTCACAAAAAGCATGCACGAAATTCACAGTCGTGTGCACAAGCATATATACCCCTTTCCAGTTTCCTCCTCCTTTCTCCCAGAGTCCTGCCCCATGAGTTCCTCTGAGCATGAACAGAAAGCTGTCTTGGGACTATTGGACTCTTCCCAGGAAGGGGGGGGGGTGAGAAGCCTTGCGTTCAGCTTGTTCAGATGTGTTGCAACTAGAATGAGATAAGATTCATTTCCCAGGCCTGCTATGAACAGAGCCTATTCATTAGCCTTTAAAAGTAACATGTTGCCTTTGGAACAGCATCTTGTGATAGAGCAGAGGAGAGCAGAGAAAAGCTGTTTTGGATTTTTAGAAGACAAAAGGAATTCTGGACAGTTTTGAGGCCTGGTGTGATTATTGAAGCCTGGGGTGATTTCAGACAGGATTTGGGTATCCTGTCCCTTCAGTAGCCATCCTTGGATCTGGAGTAGTCGCTTGTGCGATTGTGGGTGGTTGTGAAGACGCAGCAGGCACAGTCTCGTTTCCGGGACTATTTGCTGAGTCCAGCATGGCAGTGAGGTCGCGCTTACTGCGAGGCGGCAGGCGGCGGTACTGCGGTGCGGTCTTGGGCCTCTGGCAGCCGGTGGGAGTCAAATGTTCGGAAAAAGTCAGAAGCCCAAGGCAGTATAAGTTCCTCAACTATGTTTATTCAACATTTGTCAGTGACAACAGCTCACTCATAGGAACGCAAGAACCAAACTGACTGGACAACACACTAATAATTATGAGCATGAACTGACAGTTGACAGTTGAAGTGCATGCGCTTACTTGCCATTAGAACATTCATCTACCAACGCTTCTATGATTGGTTAGAATGCGCCTTGTAACATAAAATGTGTTAAACCCAATACATAACACAATCTTAGTTTCATCATCTCTAATTCAGTACAGTGGGTACCTCGGGTTAAGTACTTAATTCGTTCCAGAGGTTCGTTCTTAACCTGAAACTGTTCTTAACCTGAAGCATCACTTTAGCTAATGGGGCCTCCTGCTGCCGCTGCGCTGCTGCTGCACCATTTCTGTTCTCATCCTGAAGCAAAGTTCTTAACCTGAAGCACTATTTCTGGGTTAGCAGAGTCTGTAACCTGAAGCATATGTAACCTGAAGTGTATGTAACCCGAGGTACCACTGTACTAGGATTCTCCTCAGATGCAGCAGCTCCCTGCCCTTGGTCATCCCGAGTCTCTTTCTCTTGGCACTTGCTGGTCATTTTCTGACAGGAAATTTTTCTCCTTTTAATAAAATAACTTCACTACTTTATTAAACTGGTTGTTCTGTGTCTCTGGGTACGTTACTGTGTGGGTTTTAACTTCGCATCACGGCGCTGCCACTAATTAATATGCGACGGGCTCGGCGCCTCAGTTACTGCTCACGCAGATGTGCCTGCTCTCACTTAAATATATTACCCCACCTCACTGAACAACCTTTTACCTGAAGGCTTAAAAACTAAACCTAACTATCCCAGAGTATCCTGTGGGGGACTTTTCTGAGGGGGATAACCAATAAGTTGGAGTCTCAAGCAGGTGTTCTTTAAATAAAGAATAAAGATTTATTTTTAAAACAGGGTGAGTCCTTTAAAATGAGGCATCTGATCAAGGCCTGTATTTTAAAATGAGCTTAAAGATATATTTGCAAATGTTTGTATATTTCATGCCAGGCAGAAACCAGCTGGCTAAGTACTCTGGCAGTTGTTTATCTTCCTGCTCAAGGGCCCCCCTGATTTATAGCAGTAACAGGAGACAAGTTTCTCAAAGTTGTAAAAGGGAAATACAGGCTGGGAGCAAATGTTACACTGACCCTACAAATTACAGAATACAATCAAGCTGCAAAAACACTAATTAAGAGTTGGTAAATAGTAAGATTTATTGTTTAACAGAAAATAATACCATGTGCCTCCCATCAGACTCTAGCCATGTTTTCCTAAGGTCTAAGGTATAATGAGAGAGTTAAAGGGCAATAAATTTTGGGAAGAGCTAATAGGAAGAGCTAATGGGAAAAGCAGCTGGCTGGGAAAGGGGGGGTGTAAACTGAAGAGGCTTCTTTTGAAGAGTTCCTTTTTACTTTGAAAAGGCCTTTTCTTCTAAAAAACTATCTATGTTATGTATGAGATTTGTTGGCTTAATGTAATATGCAAAGGATGTAGAAAGTAAGAAATGTTAGATTCTTACGTTAGATTCTTATTTCATTGATGGTGTGTGAGAATGTGAACCCAAGATCTCTGTTTAGATAGAATTTAATACCATGAGCCATCTGTTTTAGCCATTTGTTTTGGAATGCAGGGGCAACAGGGGCAAAAGGTGATCTGGTAATTAAGGTGCCTTGTCGAGGCAAATGTAAGATATATGGCTACTTGTCTGCCATTTATGGATAGAAGGAAATATAGCTCTTTGTCTCCCATAAAAGGTAATAGGAAATGGGTGTATCTCTTATGATTGGTTCTAGCAAACAGCCAATAGGAATTTCAACCAGGCTGATTGGACAGAGGCAGCCAAAGGAGGAGCAAGGGGGCTGGGCTGAGGAAATATAAGTGCTGGCCATCAGGGCTGGAGTGGGCAGAGCTTTGGTAACCATATGCCACTGTGTCTATCATTTATTTGTCTGACAAATGAATTATTATTTTAATTTCTCTATTGCTGCGTTGAATATTTCATTCCAGCTAAGCGTTAACCACAAGCAGGGTGCTACAAAAAGAGGCCACAGAGTACACCTGCTCCACGGGGCCTCTTTTAAAAGACTCACCCTGTATAATACAAGTGGAGAGACTTAGGTTACTTCAATAATAATACGCTAGTTGACTTCAAGCCATTTTCAGAGGTTTCGGCTTTATAGTTTGGTTCCTTTCCAAGGCAGTACTTTCCTTCAGTTACCCACCCCTTTAACAAATCCAGCTCCTGAGGTAATTTCAGTAATAATCTTAAGGGCCCACTACACACACCCCTTCCTTCACTATATTTTGGGAGTCTCTTCTTTCCTCAGAAGTCTCTCCCCTCCAGACTGGTTTGAGACTAAGTAGACTGATCTTTTTCAGCTCCTACTTTTCCTGTCTCACCCTCAGTCTCCCAGCAAGATCCAGTCCTATTACTCCTGCAGGACACCACACTCAGTCCTTCACTGTACACACGGTGTGGGTGTTTTCTCCAGAACCAACTCTCCCTCCTCAACACTCTTTATATTTCTTTATATTTCAACCTGACCCCTATCCTGTCTCCCTACCTAACTCCCAACCTCTCCAACCTCCCTCCTCAACCACCTCAACTCAACCACCCTCTCTCCCTCCAAAGCTCTCCTTTTAAACCATGGGTTGGCAAACTAAAGCCCGGGGGCTGGATCCGGCCCAATCGCCTTCTAAATCCGGCCCACGGACGGTCCGGGAATCAGCGTGTTTTTACATGAGTAGAATGTGCCCTTTCATTTAAAATGCATCTCTGGGTTGTTTATGGGGCCTACCTGGTGTTTTTACATGAGTAGAATGTGTGCTTTTATTTTAAATGCATCTCTGGGTTATTTGTGGGGCATAGGAATTCGTTCATATATTTTTTTCAAAATACAGTCCGGCCCCCCAAAAGGTCTGAGGGACAGTGGACCGGCCCCCTGCTGAAAAAGTTTGTAAATTAAACTCTCCCTCCTGGAACCACAGCCAATCAGAGGCTGCCGTTCTTTAACCATGTGCTGGCAGGATGAAAAAGTAAAAAGAAACACTTGTGGAACCAACTTTTCCGTCACACGCTGCCCCTCAGATTTCTCACTGGCCAAGGAAATAGGGATGGTCAGACTTTATGGATGTATGCATTCTTCCTTTTGCTTTCTCTTTTATTCCTTGCATTTCTTGGGAAGATGCACAACACTGTGTGAGGATACTTGCTTTTGATTCCGTATCCCCAGATACATGCTGGCACACTGGGACGCTGCGATAGAGCATTGTTATTTTCTTTGCCAACGTTCGCCAACCTGGTGCCCTCCGGGTATTTTGGACTACATAGTTCTGAGGACGAAGGGAGTTCTAATCCAAGGCATCTAGAGGGCAGCAGGTTGGGGAAAGTTGCTCTATGTCACAAAATAATAGAAGTCTGGTTGTTGTTGTTGTTTTTAATTGTCAGTCACTTTGAGGATCTTCTACGTGTCCTTGTTTGCGTCCCATTCCCTGTGCGCCATTCCTTGGGTAGCTGGACACATCAGTTCCAGGAATCTTCGTAAAATGCGGTAGCTGAGGTTGGTACTACAACAACTTCCCTGTGTCTGCAGTTTTGCTTTTTATCAATGGAATGCAGAGGGGGAGGAGGTTTGAGGAGGAAGAAGCTGCTTGCTGTGGCTTTGTGGGAGAAGAGGAGGGATGGGGGAGAAATCTCATTACCTTGAAATTGTGCTGGGAAACACAGAAAGCCAACACAGATCTTTTAAAACAGGCATGTATTCAGATGTGTGGTGCATCTGTTCCACTAAGACATGCATGATGGACACATCTGGAGTTTCCATAGTCGCAACTAGCCTGCAGGTGTGTTTGTTTAATTTTTGAATGCAACCAAGAGGGGAACCACAAGTTCACTTCTGAATTGCTTGATTTTTTGATTTTTTTACTTAAATGAAAAGTTGCTACTTCATTGCTACTTTATAGTGCATGCAGCCACATTCATTGGTATATTTTTTAATTATCCTGCCTTTGGCTTTCTTGTAAAGAGGCTGTGTTGTTGTTGTTAAATTCCTTTCCCGCCCTTCCTTGCAAAGGAGCCCAGGATAGCAAACAGATTCACAATTTAAAAGTAGAACAAAAGCACTGTCCTTGAAGGTTCGTCGATGTTGGTTGGCATCTGTCTGTCTTGGAAGATGATGGAGGAGTGTGCCTTTGGGAGTGATGTCAAACCGTTGGAAGGTTGCAGCTCCTGCTGTGGCTGTAGAGACCAATGCAGGCGAGACATGTTTTGTTGCAGCTGGGGTGGATGAAGGAATCTGATTGTGCTGCTGTACCTCCCTCTGTACTCGTCCCTGCTGTCATTCCTCCTTTGGTCACTGCTATGGATACATGACCTGACTGTCTCCAAGCTCTGGTCATCTGGAAGGGATACCAAAATCAAAAAAATCAAAAAGGAAATCAAAAAGGAAGACCACACACTTTTTCAGTATGCGACAGTGGCTGCCAGAACTCTAATAGCGCAGAATTGGAAGACATCAAAAATCCCAACTACAAACGAATGGCAAACCAAACTATTTGATTATTTAGAACTGGCAAAAATGACACAGAAAATAAGAAATCAAAAAGACATAAAGTTTAATAAAGAATGGAATAAATTTATGACATATATGGAAACAGAGGTAAAAAATCTAAAAATCACAGTAGGTGTGACGTAACACTTGTGACGTAAAGAGTCTTTTGAGGAAAAGAAACTGCAGATAAAAAATCATATAATATATTCTGAAACCGAGATGAAGGGAAGTCAATTAATGTTGTGTGTTATTTAGTTATTTAGTTAATGTAAGTTAATTAGTTGGTGTTTTATGTTAGGAGATGTTTTTTTGTTTTTTTTATTATTTCTTTTATTTATGTACTCCTTTTTTGTATGTATGTGTTATGTATGTTTATTTTTTCACTTGTTTTAATGTTGGATGTAGCAAAATGAATTAAAACCAATAAAAAAAATAATAATTAAAAAAAAAATGGAAGGGATACCCACATGGCAGAGTGGATGTTTGCAAACGTGACATGAAGGCTGACAACGTTTTTGTAATGCAGAGTTAGTTTGCCAAGGGGCCTGGTGCCTGAAGCCAGCTCCTTGGGGATCCTGTGCCACTTTCCATTTTGTGGACATGCCAGCGTAGACATTGTGGAGACAGGAACGCAAGAATGCTGGGAATTAGGAGAGCACAATCGTTTGAAACTCTGTCCTGCCACGACACCCAAAATTTTCCTGATGCAGCGCATGTGGAAGGTGTTGAGGCATCAATCCTGCTGGGCCAGATTACGGTAATCATTGTACCAACTCCTAGACAGAGCATTCTTTCAGTCAAATTGGGGTCCTTGTGTGATCTACTTATCTGGAGTTTCCAGTGCAGCAACAATCCCTATCTTATTCCTAGCCCAGAAATTTAAGATTTCTGCACGGTGTCAGACTGGTGATCAAAGAAGTTGTCATATCCTGCCATTTATTTTCTTACACCATCACCAAGATTCATTCATTTGTCTCTGTTCTCCACTAAACCATTTTTTTAGTGCTCTAGTAATTTTTCACTACAACTTCCTCCTCCTTTTGAACTTTCTGTGATTGTTTCTGGTCCTGTGGAAGCTTGTATAATACGTCCAAACAAAGTGAGAGCAACCATATGATCAGAATTCTGCCAGTAGTATTACTACGTCTGAGGGAGATTTCATTTAAACAGGTTACTGTAACATTTATAGATACTGCATTACATACCCAAAGGCTGTTTACCCTGTTTACGCTGCAAATATCTGAATGTATCCACACTTTGGCTATTTTATTTCCCCCTTCTATTAATCAAGGGGAAAATCCACCTTCTCACCCTTTAAATCCCTCCCCTGCCCAATAGCTTGTTCTTCCTGTTCTGCCATGGCTATGTGTGCTTGTGTGTGAAACGTAATGTCCATACATTTTGCACAGATGGTCCTATTTACAACTATTTCCAAGGTGCTCTGTGGTTTTCTATGTAGAGGCTGGATCAGAGATGTCTCCTCCTGCCTGGCCATGCTTTGCCCTGTGGTGAGGTGTGGTGAGGTGGGCTGCTAGTTCTCTCTGTGGCAGGGTGCTTTGCTGCCAGTGAGGGTATAGCCATCAGGCTGAGCTTCTCTGTTGTGTGCCACAAATATATATTTTTATTACTGAAACAGTTGTTTGTGCCAAAACTGAGGTTTGGGCTAGGGGAGCATGCTTTGGGGTAGTTTCAGGAATGGCAGTTCATCTCCTGAGTCCTCCTTTTCTTTACCTTCAGGCAGTTGCAAACTCAGATATATGATCTAATTGCCAGATGGCATCTTAAACTTGGGCTGTGATCACCACAAGGGAATGTCTATTATTATTATTATTATTATTATTATTATTATTATTATTAATTATTTCCACTTCTGTACCACTTAATAGGGACGCGGGTGGCGCTGTGGGTTAAACCACAGAGCCTAGGACAGGCCGATAAGAAGGTCGGCGGTTCAAATCCCCGCAACGGGGTGAGCTCCCGTTGTTCGGTCCCAGCTCCTGCCAACCTAGCAGTTCGAAAGCACAAATGGCAAGTAGATAAATAGGTACCTCTCCAGAGGGAATGGTAAACGGCGTTTCCGTGTGCTGCTCTGGTTCGCCAGAAGCGGCTTAGTCATGCTGGCCACATGACCTGGAAGCTGTACGCCAGCTCCCTCGGCCAATAAAGCGAGATGAGTGCTGCAACCCCAGAGTCGGTCACGACTGGACCAAATGGTCAGGGGTCCCTTTACCTTTATACCACTTAATATTTTAAAGAACAAATCTCAAAGCTGTTTACAACACATTAAAGCATCAAATAAAACAATCCAGGATAAACCTAATTCTGGCTTCAAGGAAAATATTTCAGATCCTTCTCTTAGTGACAATTTCCTTTCCCCAGTCGCCAACCTAGCACCTAGAGATCTCCATGTTGTTGCAGTTGGACTCACACCAATTGCAAAACGTGCCCAGCTAATTTCAAGTACTGCCTGCAGGCCACTTGCCCCTTAACAGCCTTTGAGTTATTGATTCTGATTTCAGAATATCATTGAAAACACCAAGATAAATTTGGGAGAAAGGGGTGGGGGAACTTGGAGGCACAAAGCCAAAATCATTCATGTATGGATAAAAGGGCACAAAAGCATACATGATAAAGTCAGGTTTGTGCAACCCACAGAGGCACTGAACACCTTTGTGTGGGCGCATCTTTAAAGGTGCCACAAAAGTCTGTTTTGATTGCCAACACAGGCTATCACAGCCAGTGGCACAGCTAGCCACTCGGGCACCAGGAGTGGCGAACATGTTGTGCACCCAGGGGCGGGTCGATCTGCCCCGGAGGCTCGCCCCCCATGGGAGCAGGTCAATCTGCCTGGGGGTGATCGGCGTGGTGGCAATTCGCCCGGGGGAATTTTGTCACCCATCCCCTTAGGGATGACAACTGGGGCGGACCACCCCCACCGCCCCCCTTCCTACGTCCCTACACCACTAGGGATATTAGTAAACAAAGGTTACTAGTAGCCATCCTGACCACACATCCTTGATAAATTACCATATCAGTCATTTGTGGCTAGATAGGAGTGGGAAATCCAAAAACCCTGTTCTTAGCTTGTCTTAAGTCATATTTGATGGGCTGGAGGGGAACTTCCCTCTGAGTGTGTGAGGACACACCTACTTTTCCAGCTAGCTCGCTGGATTCCATGCGTCGAGTGACTACACTTCATATTGAATGGGCCTCTATTCCACATAAAATATGACAAAGGCTTTCACTGGAAAAAAGGAAAAGGGAAAGTCTCACACCTCTGTGTATCCACTGTGTATGTGTGACTACCCTGTTGCTAATACGTACATAGGGTTCATCCACAGTTACCTCCAATCCATGTTTCTAGGCACAGGTCTGTGTTTCCCTGGTTAGTCTGAGCACTTCCCCACCCTCTACCTTCTCTATTTTCCCTGTAAAAAAACCACTCTTTACCGCTGAATCGGAGAAAATGACCATCTGCGGAAAACCCGGATTGCTGTTTGCACCAATTCAGAGATAAAGATCGGGTTTTCCTGAGGAAAGCAGGGGGTGGAGGAAGTGCTCAGACATGGACCAAGAAAGCACTTTCTGAAATGCCTAGAAAGTGCATATCATGCATGCATATTATGGAACATACAAAACCATAATGAAATAAAATATCTGAAAAATACATTGCTATTTCTCTAAACGTACCCGAGAGCAGACCCTCTAAGTATCCCTATTTTTCAGGGACAGTCCTGGATTTACAGAAGCTGTCCCGGTTTCTGATACGATCCCGGAATGTCCTGCTTTTCCTTAGAACGTCCCTATTTTCATCAGAGAAAGGTTGGAGGGTATGGACCTGGACCTAAAAAGTGTAGAATATACTGAACAGCAATAAAATTAAAGCCCTGAAAAATACACTGCTCCTCTCTGAATGTATCCGAGAGTGGAAACTGGATGTTGCCAGATCTTGTACCACACTATAATCTCTTCCTCTCACCACCAAAATCTGAAATAGTCCTCTTATCTATTCCCATTGAAAGCTTCTCTTCATAGACATCTGGAGGCAATTCTTAATCACCACTGGCACTAGGCTTTTGCAATGCTGCCATACAGGACTACTAACCCAGTTTGTAATCTTGGCACATGCACCCTTAACCCCAGGTTTACTGGGAAAGTGGAGAATGTGGACCTAAAGGCACTTACAGGGAGCAGTTTGTAATTGCTCATGCTGAAGTACATTCAGTACTTTTCTCTTCAGGTGAGGCGAGCCTTTTTTTTGTCTGATCATTCACAAGGAAGTTCAGGTCACACCCACACTATGCGTCACAGTTTTACTCCAAGCAGACTGACTGAAGTGAGCGCCGCAACCCCAGTTGTCCGCGACTGGACCTAACCTTTACCCTTACCTTAGGTCCATTAATTTCAATGGGATGACTCTTGAGTAGAACACAATAGGCTACAACCCCATACATTTAAAGCATGCTGAATTTTGGCCTTGCACAGGGCGCCACTGAAATTTGAAAGACCAAAGCCCGCTTCTGCACCAGGTACAATGTTTTTTCAAATTTGGGTCACCACCCATCATCCGTAGCCAATGGTCAAGGATGATGGGAGTGGCAATGTTTTTGTCGGCATGTCTCGAGAGACAACGGAGTGCCCCTCCGGGGGTGAAGTCTAACTACTGTGTTAATAGCACCAAAGTGACATCACCGGGGAGCAAGCCTGGGCAGTGGGTATTGTTGTAAACAAAAACTGCCCTTTTCCCTTATGGGGTATACAAGAGCCCATATAGAGTCCTTACATAGGTTCCCTATTGGTAGGAGAGAATAACAGAGACCAACCAAAGAATACTGAGAAGCAAAGCAGCTAGTAAAGCTTGATCTTTATTGAACTGTTGCAACAGGGTGCTCCCCTCATCCGAAAAATGGCGCGCAAGGCCTTATAAAGACTTTTGAAATTCCCACCCTGTAGATCAAGACCACCCCCAGAAACATCATACATACATCACAGAAGGGGTGTAACCTAAGACCACCCCTCAGATACATCATACCTACATTACAGAAAAGGCGGTCTTAAAACAGAAATTTGAATGTTGTTTTTCTCCTGTCTGGCAGGTTACTTGATTGGATTGCCTGGGTAGCCTGGCCAGTCTTTTGTAATGATAAATATTTAGTTCCTGGGCTCACACCCTATTCAAACACAGACATACCCTTAAGACAGGATTTGTGAAGGAAAAGACAATGGGGAGGCTTTTCCATTTTCCTTTGACCTTGCAGAGAAAACATTTGGTCAGTTTGGGACAGTTTGGGAATCAAAATGGTTCCACGTCGGTCTTCCTGTGCTGATCTATGTATGTGCTTGGTTGGTACACTTGTGAACATTTAACATATATCTAAGACCTCAAAATTCCTATCACAGTATGGAGATCCTGGGCCTGCCAGACAACAAGACCTCCCCCCACCCCGGCCTCGCTGATGCGTTCCAAAGGAAAGCAGAGCAATACGCTGGGCACCAGCTGGGTTGCAGGAGTTGCTGGAAGGAGGCGTACGGCTCCAACAACAGCAGAGGGCCTTTTCCTCTGTCTGCTTTTCCCATAGGGATTGAGTTGGCCACTGTGAGGAGGATGAGGAGGATGGTGGTGTTGGCGGCGATGAATAGATGAGCATTTGACCTGATGCCCCAGTGCTCTTCTCACGCTGCCAGTCTCCAGCCCCTCCTAATATGGGCAACTAGCCAAACCAACTGGATCATGGAAAGTTGCTGCTGTTTCTCGCAGCATTGCGCAAAAGGAAGCTGCATGGTTTGCACGCTGGGCAAGGCACTGATTCATTATGACAGGAAAGTACAGCTGTTTGATTTATTTCTGAGATTAAATTCCTTTTTGAACTTTTTTTTAAAAAATAGGATGAAGTAGCATGGCTGCAGGCAAGCAAAATCCCAGTCAGGTGGAGTAACACGCTTCTCCTCCCCCTGACATTGCATGCCAGGGAAAATAAACTAGCCCGGCTTTTCCTTGTTGTTGTTGTTGTTGTTTAGTCGTTTAGTTGTGTCCGACTCTTCGTGACCCCATGGACCAGAACACGGCAGGCACTTCTGTCTTCCACTGCCTTCCGCAGTTTGGTCAAACTCATGCTGGTAGCTTTGATAACACTATCCAACCATCTCGTCCTCTGTCGTCCCCTTCTCCTTGTGCCCTCCATCTTTCCCAACATCAGGGTCTTTTCCAGGGAGTCTTCTCTTCTCATGAGGTGGCCAAAGTATTGGAGCCTCAGCTTCAGGATCTGTCCTTCCAGTGAGCACTCAGAGCTGGTTTCCTTAAGAATGGATAGGTTTGATCTTCTTGCAGTCCATGGGACTCTCAAGTCTCCTCCAGCACCATAATTCAAAAGCATCAATTCTTCGGCGATCAGCCTTCTTTATGGTCCAGCTTTCACTTCCATACATCACTACTGGGAAAACCATAGCTTTTACTATACGACATTGCATGCCATGCTTATACTATATGACATTGCATGTCAGGCAAAATAAACTAGCCTGGCTTTTCCTTACTCATGACTAACAGGAGTAAACAAAAAGTACAACTCCCACCAAATGCACCCCACGCAAAAACTGAGGGGCACGGAGTTCACAGGTACAGCTAACCTTTTCCCTTTAATTCACTGACTCACACCCGTTAAAAAAGAAAAACCCCACTCTTTTTGTCCCTTCCGCAGCGCCATCCCTCCAGCGCGCGCGCGCGCAGCGTCATGCATGTAAATGACGAGGGAGGCGCGGCCGCCGCCACTTCGCTCTGATTGGGTGCTCCCTCCCCAAGGCAGCTTCGCCATTGGTCGAGGGCACGCGGGCACACACCCCTCCCCTGCTTGAGGCGCCGCGGGTGAAGCCGAAGCGCGGGCGGGGGGGGGGGGGAGAAATGAGAAGGGCTGGCGTTGCCATAGCGGCGGCGAAGACGGCGGTGGGGAAAAGGCAGCGGCGGAGGGAAGGGGACCCGGAAGAGCAAAGGATTGTGGGTAACCCATAAAATAAGCTTGGGCTAATTTGCATGGGCTGGGGGGGGGGAGAGTTGGGGTTATTCAGAAGCAGAGAAGTGTGACTAATTCGTCCCCCAACCCCCAAGTTATGGGTTAGGAGGGTCTGGGTAATTTACCATTGTCTCACTTCCCTTCCTCCCGCAGTGGATTCTGGGTGGTTGGCCCCTGTGACGTAAAGGGTTATGGGTACCCGCCTGGCCCTTGGGACTTTGACCCAGGCCAAATTTTTCAAGCGTCTCTTGGGGGTGCACTTTAAACTTTTGACCTCTGCTATGGTTCTCTGGCTGGAAGCGAGGATGTGGGCAGCTTCAGCTCTCGCCTTCCCTTGCACTGCAGGCTGCAAGCGCTGCTTCTGTGTAACCGCAGAGGAGTTGCATCATTGCACCTCGCTGCCTTTCTGTTTCTTTCAGCAAAAACAACAGCGCTGCCCGAAACGAAACGTGGTAACGAGGCCACTGTCGCAACTCTTGCTAGATCTAGGTACAACCCATGTGTGTGGTGAACTTCCAGCTGAAGTTTTAGTGTACATCAAGGAGGAGGAGGATGATTAATAATAATAATAATAATAATAATAATAATAATAATAATAATAATAATTTATTCCCCAGCCACTCTGAGTGGCTTCCAACACTAAAATACAATAACCTATTAAACATTAAAAGCTTCCCTAAACAGGGCTGCCTTTAGATGTCTTCTAAAACTCTGGTAGTTATTTATTTATACTGCGTCCATCTGGCTGGGTTTACCATGGGGTAACCTGCGGGTAGGGTTGCCAGGTTATTCACATGAACCTGCTGCCATGCCTTTTAACTTGCAGCCTGAAATCGTCATTTCCAGAATTATCCATTCATTTCTCCCCAGGTTAGGAATTAGCACCCAGCCAGCTTAATTAGGGCAAGCCAAGCTTCTGCTTGAAGGTTCAGGAGCAAGGTTTATTAAAAAAGAAGTTGGCCGCCAAACTGTGGGTGCCAGTAGTGCCAGTTGCACTATCTGACTGGAGTTTTTGTCGACAAAGAAACAGGGGCCACTGGTCCAATTTCGCTTTGCCTTGTGGCAGTTTAGAGAAAACAGCCTTTAGGGTAGATTTCTGATTGTTGAATCTTGCCTTCTCCCTGACCTAAAACTGGATACATGCTCCTGTGTTATACATGCACAGTCTTATCTTTGTAGTATGAAAATGTAACCATTGTCAATCTTCAGAGAAGTTCACCCAGTATGTTTGTGTGAGTTACTGTTCAGAGCATGCTTTCTGAGGTAAATTCAGAGTATTGAAGAGATGCAGTGGGCAGCCTCTGAGGACTAGTAATTCTGCCACATTTCTGCACTGAGAGTGATTGAACAATTTAATTGCGCTCATTACAGAGATACAGAAGATTACCCACCTGCGAAGGCTGCTTTGAAGGAGGCAGGACCAAAATAGTGTCATGCAGAGGTGCAGTAGGCAACCTCCTCTAGAGCCCTGTTTAGAGAAGTTTTTAATGACTGATGTTTTAATGTATTTTTAATCTTCTGTTGGAAGCCACCCAGAGTGGCTGGGGAAACCCAGCCAGATGGGTAGGGTAGAAATAATAGTTATTACTACAGTCATACCTTGGGTTGAAGTAGCTTTGGGATGAATATTTTCGGGTTGCGCTCTGCGGCGACCCAGAAGTTATGGAGCGTGTTACTTCCGGGGTTCACCGCATGCGCAGATGCTCAAAATGATGTCACGCGCATGCGCGAAAGCGGCAAAACGCGACTCGTGTACGCGCAGTCGCGTGTTACGTTTGCTTCAGGGTGCGAACGGGGCTCTGGAACGGATCCTGTTCGCATCCAGAGGTACCACTGTATTTTTATTATTCTTATTTATTTTATATTTTGGTTCCCAGTTGATGCAATAAATTAATGTATTTATCACAGCACACTAGCAGTTACAGCAACTAGTTTAGGAATTGCTGCATTGGAGCAGTTTTTATGGGGCGCTGTGGTGTAAACCACTGAGCCTAGGGCTTGCCGATCAGAAGGTCGGTGGTTCGAATCCCTGCAATGGGGTGAGCTCCCATTGTTTGGTCCCAGCTCCTGCTGTCAAAGTGCAAGTAGATAAATAGGTGCTGCTCCGGCAGGAAGGTAAACAGCGTTTCCGTGCGCTGCTCTGGTTTCACCAGAAGTGGCTTAGTCATGCTGTGTTACTTATACTGTTGTTAGCTGCTCTGAGCCTGGCTTCGGCTGGAGAGGGCGGGATATAATAAAAATTATTATTATTATTATTATTATTATTATTATTATTATTATTATGACCCGGAAAAACTGTCTGTGGACAAACGTCGGCTCCCTTGGCCAGTAAAGCAAAATGAGTGCCGCAACCCCAGAGTCGTTCGCGATTGGACTTAACCGTCAGGGGTCCTTTACCTTTACCTTTATGTTTATCTTGAAAGCTGCAATCTGTCGGTTACTGTCCTATGCTTTGGTCCGTATTAGAGATTGTGTTTATAGCAGGCATTATGTTAACTTCTCTAGCATGCTTGCGCTGCACAGGTAGTGAAAGATTCTGTCTTCTTGAATTCCTTTCTCTGCCTTGCAGGTAAACCTCCGCCATGAATTTTGAAGGTCTTGACCCAGCCCTCGCAGAGTATGTACCTGCCCTGCACCCTGCTCTGGATCCGCACCTCAATGCTAGCCTACTACAGAATGTGGAGCTGGATCCAGAAGGAGTGTCATTGGAGGGCATCCCTGTGCCTGACTCAGTGCATATCATGGAGGGCATGTACTCGGAGCTCCACACCGTTGTCTCTGAAGTGGGCGTTCCTGTCTCCTTCTCACACTTTGACCTACATGAAGAAATGCTCTGGGTTGGGAACCATGGGGTAAGGGATTCTCATTACATGTCGATGATGATCAGAAGAGTTATACAGTGTACTGGATCATACATTGAGGACGGTTGGGATTAATGATACGATTGTCTAGAAACTCCTGTAAGCTGATTTCAGCTCCATTGCGGAAGGCTACATACCCCTATAAGATTCTTGTTTTCTTGTAGGTTCCTGCTTAGAATGCCAAGGATTCTAGCTTTCTTTTTTAAATTCAGTGTATATCCTATCCTCAAGGAGATCAGTACTATCAGGAAAGACACAAGTTGTCCACCTATGTCTTTAAAACCGTGGTAACTCTTAGTGTTATATTCAACAGAAATATGGCTTGTTCAGCGGAGAAGGTAAACTGTGGTTGGGGGGGGGAAGTAGATGAAGGAGCCAGAAGGTCTCATAAATATTAAAATGAGCTGGCTACATGCAGGATATGTTACAGGTCAAATTTGATGTGAGGGTGACTTGAGTTGCCTCCCTCTTTTTCAGGGTCATGCCACTTCTTTCTTCGGCCCAGCCCTGGAGCGTTACTCTTCCTTCCAGGTTCATAGCAGTGATGACATTCGACAGATCCAGAGCCTAGAGAATGGGGTACTCTTCCTGACCAAAAACAACCTCAAATATATGTCCAGAGGGGGTCTTATAATCTTCGATTACCTGTAAGTGCCTTCTGTTGGGGGTGTGGTGGTTTGAGCATTTATGGAAATGGGCCCTGCCCAGTCTTTGGTCTCTGTGTAGAGTTTACTTGGAAGAATGCCAGTTATAGCCTTAGGAATATTATGAAATCCATGTACCTACAGTCACACATCTGGTGTGGGAAGCTGTGTGAGATGTGCACAATTTGCAGGCTTTAATTATTTGGTATATTCCAGGGCAAGCTTGAGAAGAGGGCTTTGATGTCATATCCTGTTGCTCCTCATGAAGCATGTGGACGTGCTTCAGTGTAGCATTTCCTGCTTCCTTTATAAAATTTATTGCTTGAGGACTTCTAGGTGGGAAATTTGCATCAATATAGTTTAGCCACCTCCTTTTTCCTGGAATGGTCCCCAAAGGTTTCATGATGCAAGATTCTGATGTCACTTTGATTTACTTGGTGAGCTCACATGTAGCAATGACTGAATGGAAAATACTAGGTCAGCATTGGTTCTCACAGTTCCTCTTTCTCCTCCTCTAGCATGGATGAGAGTGAGGACATGCACAGTCTACTACTGACTGATCCCAGCACCTTGCTTGTTGGGGGGCTCACCAGCCATGTGATAGAGATAGACCTCAATACAGTCCAAGAAACCCAGAAGGTAACACACGCTTCTCACATATCTGACCCTAATGCGCTGCATTGATTCTGATTACCCAGAACCAAAGATGTTGAGGTTTCATCATGTTAAGCTTACACAAAGATGAACAGGAATCTCCACTGGATAACAAAATGACTGGTTTAATCTTAAACAAATTGTAACTCTGGAGCAGAACAGCAGGAGGAGATCTCATTCCTTGTTGTGATGATGTATCCAAGTAGGCTTGGCTCCTGTTATCACCAGTCCAAAATATTTTTGTCTCCCAACCTAAAGAGATGCTTTGGAGATATAATAATAATGTTTTTGTCACCAGAATTTTGATTTAACATAAAAGTAACGGGTTGAAGCTAAAAGTTTGAAAGTTCAAACAGAAAGTGAAATGTCAACATTCCTGTTTCTGACCTCATGAAAAGATATTAACTTTCCCTTTTTTTTAATTCTTCAGGAAAAAAATGTTGCAACACATCTATAGGTTTCCCTAATAATATCATTTTTTAAAAGTGGTGCTTCTCAGCATAATAGTGTGTATGAAAGTAATGTAAGTTTTTTTCTGTAACAAAAATTGTAGAACCTTTCCATAGTATTATCTGGATGTACTGGATCAATAGATGGATAGAAAGATACGGACACATTTCTTGATCTTGTTTACATGTAGTGCTATAATAATAACAACATTTTGTTACTTATTCCTCACCCATCTGACTGGGTTGCCCCAGCAATTCTGGGCAACTTCCAACGTGATATAAAAACACAGTTGGACATCAAACATTAAAAACTTCCCGATACAGGGCTGCCTTCAGATGTCTTCGGAAAGTCGTGTAATTGTTTATTTCTTTGACATCTGATGAGAGAGCATTCCACAGGCCGGGCGCCACTACCAAGAAGGCCCTCTGCCTGGTTCCCTGAAGCTTCACTGCTCACTGTGAGGGAACTGCTAGAAGGCCCTTAGAGCTGGACCTCATTTTTTTTATTGTATCCTTAATCTTATGATAGAAGAAGGCTGCATGCCATGTTTTATTTTTGCAAACAGATGTCCATTCAAAGGCATTGCCACTGAATTATTTTTATTTTTCCTTATATTGTCATTCAGGTTGTTTTGTTTTTTAAGCAAACTTAAACTCATTTCTTCCTTTGGTGCTGCGTGGGAAATAATAGCGATTCACCACTTGGCAGTTCTACCCTTTCCCCCTGAATCATGTAGCATCTGTATATTCATAGTGGTCTGCTTTGCCTCTGTCCAGATCTTAATCCCACTTTTATATCTCTATTTTAGTACACAGTGGAAGTGCCTGGGGTCACTATCATGAGACAGTCAAACCGTTTCTTCTTCTGTGGCCACACATCAGGAAAGGTAACACTGAGCATCTTATCATCAATGCCCCCCCCCAAATGTTTGAGAGCTACAGGCACTCCAGTAACACAGTGAGAGCTTGTGCCTTATGAAAATCAGTTCTTTTTCCCTTTAAAATTGAAGCAAGACATTCCAGTGCCAAACTTTCCACATATGTTGGTTTGACGGGGTGAATTTGGGCTTGGAGTATTTTTTAACATTTTTTTTAATGAGTAGGAATCTGTACGGGTTGCACTTCACACAGAGTCTGATTGTTATATTTGAACTTGGGGAGCAGCTTTTATTCCCCAAGTAGGACTGACTGGTTTTTGCAGTTGACAAACCACATTCTGGTTTCAAACAACATGACAAGTCATACTATGGCTTACAGTGGTACCTCTGGATGCAAACGGGATCTGTTCCAGAGCCCCATTCACATCCTGAAGGGAACGCAACCCGCATGTGTGGGTCGTGATTCGCCTCTTCCGCGCATGCGCGTGATGTCATTTCAACCGTCTGTGCATGCGCGAGCGGCAAAACCCGGAGGTAATGTGCTCCATTACTTCAACCCGAGGTATGACTGTACAGTGGTACCTCAGGTTAAGTACTTAATTCGTTCCGGAGGTCCGTTCTTAACCTGAAACTGTTCTTAACCTGAAGCACCACTTTAGCTAATGGGGCCTCCTGCTGCCGCCGCGCCGCTGGAGCCCGATTTCTGTTCTTATCCTGAAGCAAAGTTCTTAACCTGAAGCACTATTTCTGGCTTAGCGGAGTGTGTAACCTGAAGCGTATGTAACCTGAAGCATATGTAACCCGAGGTACCACTGTATTTGTGCCATGTGCAGCACCTGAGTGATGTACAAAGGAGGTCTCTGACTTTACAGGAGGAACACAGAGAGAAAAATGCCCAGTTTATTCACTCGACGCCATTCTATTCCATTGTTCTCTCGTGGTGCTTCTTTTAAATCAGATATATTAGGGTGTCTTCTGTTCCTTCCTTAGGTTTCCTTGCGTGATCTCCGCACTTTTGCTGTGGAGCATGAGTTTGATGCCTACTCCGGTAGTCTGTCAGATTTTGATGTCCACGGCAACCTGCTGGTGACCTGTGGCTTCTCCAGCCGAATGAATGGCCTAGCCTGCGATCGCTTCCTCAAGGTGTATGACCTGCGCATGCTGAGAGCCATCACACCTCTGCAGGTCCACATTGACCCTCTGTTTCTGAAGTTCATTCCTACGTACACATCTCGCCTTGCCATCATCTCCCAGACAGGTAGGTAGCTAGACCACAGAGGCCACGTTGCCTCACCCTCTGCTTTGGATGTGCTGGGACTTCAGAGTCCTGTCCTGTTTGAATCTAGCCACCTTCAAGAGATGCCCACAGTGTGACGAATCGAGTCAAGCTTGGGACAGTTTGCATTAAGAGACCTGCAGAGAAACCACACGTCTGATTTGCTCTTCCTTTCTTTTTTTTCTTTTCCCCCAATAATTTTTATTAAGTTTCATACAAATATAGCACATACTGTAAAACAAGTATAAAAATAAAAAACAAATAAAACTAGTAAAATGAATAAAAACAGAAAATATAACAGCAAACACATAAACAACACAGATTAGTTAATTAATTAAACTTCCAATCTCATAAACATATCATTTGACTTCCTCTAGTCCCTCCCATCTGAATTTCCTTGTATCTGAATGTAACAGTTTTCCAATATCATTATTCAAAAACAATATTCCAATTATAATCAGATTTCTTAACTTTTCTTAACATTCTGAATCTCATTTATTTAACTACTAATTTAATCCTAAGCCTGTTTGGTACTTTCAAGTGACTTCTAATTTTTAATATTATAATATTTATTCAAATAGTCTTTAAATTTCTTCCAATCTTCTTGATATTCCTCTTCTTTCTGGTCGCGGATCCTTCCGGTAAGGTCAGCTAGCTCCATAAAGTCCATCATCTTCATCTGCCAATCTTCCACAGTTGGTAATTCTTGCGTTTTCCACTTTTTGGCTATTAAAATTCATGATTTGCTCTTCCTTTCTAGGTCAGTGTCAGTTCTGCGAACCCACCGGATTGGCCAATCCGGCCGACATCTTCCACGTCAATACCGTGGGCCAACTGATCATGAGCTTTGATGTGTCTGCCAGCAAACAAGCCATGGTTTTTGGAGACTCCGAGGGCTGTGTCCACCTGTGGACTGACTCGCCCGAGATCACCTTCAATGCCTACTCCCGGGAGACTGACTTCGCTTTGCCTTGCATTGTGGACACCTTGCCCCACCTTGACTGGAACCAGGATCTCATGCCTCTGTCGCTTATACCTGTGCCGCTGACCACCGAGTCCCTGTTGTCAGATTGGCCGGTTTCTAACTCTGCCCCTGCTCCCAGGTAGTTCTTTAGAATAGGAAATCTAAAGAGAAGTACCAACCTTTAGGGTGTAGGGGTGGGGAACCTCAGAACTGGGGGCCAAATGAGGGCCTCTGTCTGGCCTTCAGTACTCTCCCCAGGCCAGACTCCTTTCTGGCTCTGTACTCTTCTTAAGTGTTTTTTTTTTGGTCTGGATGTAATGTGTCCTCGAGCTCTAATAGTGCCTCTTGCCTGGATGGGCAATAGAGAGGAATGTGTGCAGAAATTAGCCTTCTGTACAAAGGTAAAATTCACATTTGTTTCTCCGCCCACTTTTACCGCTTGCCCCTCCCACCACCATCATGTGGACCCTGGAAGTTCTCAGGCTGCAAAAGGTTCCCCACCCCCACTTTCTTGGGTGGTGGTTTGAGAGTTCTTGGTGGTTTCCTATCTTCTATTCTGCTCCTTGTTGGTATCGGGCTGTAATTTAATTACCGTATTTTTCGCTCCATAAGACACACTTTTTCCATCCTAAAAAGTAAGGGGAAATGTGTGTGCATCTTATGAAGCGAATGCAGGGGGGAGGCAGGCAGGAAAAGCCCCCAAGAGCCGCACACAATCTCCGCGCAGCTCTTGCGGGCTTTTCCCCAGGAGGGAGAAGGGACTGACGCGGCCAGTCAGTCTCTTCTCCCTCCTCGAAGAAAAGCCCGCAGGAGCCACGTGCTCCTTAAAGGGTGCACGGCTCCTGTGCGCTTTTGTGGGAGGTGGGGGAATTGCCATAGCTGCGTGCAGCCTCTCCTGGCCGGAGAGGTTGTGCACAGCTAAAGAGGAAGCCAAGACAGCCAGCGGGATGGATCCCGCTCGCTGTCTTGGCTTCTTTAGCCGCGTGCAGCCTCTCCTGGCTGGAGAGGTTTCGCGCAGCTAAAGAGGAAGCCAAGACAGCCAGCGGGATGGATCCCGCTCGCTGTCTTGGCTTCTTTGCTCTTTGGGGCTGGGGGGGGGGAACTGGGCTTCCCCCAGCAGCCCCAAGAAGCTGCTCTTTGAGGCTGAGGGGGGAAATAATATTTTTCCCCTTGATTTCCCCCTCTAAAAACTAAGTGCGCTTTATGGTCTGGTGCGCCTTATGGAGCGAAAAATACGGTACTTTGTTCTTTTACATTACAGTGGTACCTTGGTTCTCAAACATAATCTGTTCCGGGAGTCCGTTCGACTCCCAAAACCGTTCGAAAACCAAGGCACAGCTTCCGATTGGCTGCAGGAGCTTCCTGCACTCAGGCAGAAGCCACGTCGGATGTTCGGCTTCCAAAAAAACATTCTCAAACTGGAACACTTCCTGGTTTGCAGCGTTTGGGAGCTGATTTGTTTGGCAACAAAGATGTTCGGGAACCAAGGTCCCACTGTATAGACGTTGCATGTTATTCTGTATTTAAAAAGGTAAAGGGACCCCTGACCATTAGGTCCAGTCACGGACAACTCTGGGGTTGCGGCACTCATGGCTCTGCGGTTTAGACCACAGCGCCACCCGCGTCCCACTTATTCTGTATTTACCCCTCTTTAAATATTATTTTAATTCACTCTGGGTATCCTGGGAGGGACATAAGATTCCTTTCAGAGTCTGGTAACATTGCATCCAGTAATAGAGGTCAGTGGCGTAGCGTGGGGGGTGCAGGGGGGGCTGGCCGCACCAGGCGCAACATCTGGGGGTTAGGGTTAGGGGGCGCAAATCCACAGGTTAGGGGGCGCAAATCCACGGGTTAGGGGTGCAAATTACTTGCCTTGCCCCGGGTTCTGACAACCCACGCTACGCCACTGATAGAGGTAGGGGATTTTTAATTCTTCCAATATCTGGGCACGGTCCCTGGGATCCCACAGCTCCCCAAATAAATGGCTGCATCTCTTTGGGAAGCTTGTCTCGCTGCTTTGGGGAGTTCGCTGTCAAATGGGGTTGGAAGGCATTGTCTGAGCCACTGTTTGTTTTGTAGACGAGCCCCAGCGGTTGACCCAGAGATCCTTCGTGCCATGAAGAAAGTTGGCTTCATTGGATATGCTCCAAACCCCAGGAACAAGCTCCGAAACCAGGTAGCTAGTTGGCTGTCTGGCACTTTCATGCCTGTTGAACACCTTAAGATTTGTACTTCTTGGGTGATGGTTATTTGTTGTTTAGTTGTTTAGTCGTGTCCGACTCTTCGTGACCCCATGGACCAGAGCACGCCAGGCACTCCTGTCTTCCACTGCCTCCCGCAGTTTGGTCAAACTCATGCTGGTAGCTTCGAGAACACTGTCCAACCATCTCATCCTCTGTCGTCCCCTTCTCCTTACACCCTCCAACATCAGGGTCTTTTCCAGGGAGTCTTCTCTTCTCATGAGGTGGCCAAAGTATTGGAGCCTCAGCTTCAGGATCTGTCCTTCCAGTGAGCACTCAGGGCTGATTTCCTTCAGAATGGAGAGGTTTGATCTTCTTGCAGTCCGTGGGACTCTCAAGAGTCTCCTCCAGCACCATAATTCAAAAGTGTCAATTTTTCGGCGATCAGCCTTCTTTCTGGTCCAGCTCTCACTTCCATACATCACTACTGGGAAAACCAGAGCTTTAACTATGTATTGTTAAATATCTTGCTTACTCCAGAACGGCTTGTGGTTTAGGGTGTGGCTGGGGAACTGATTTCTTCATCTGAATTCTGAATATGTTTCCTTTAGATTTGTAATGCCACAGAATATGCTGATTTTTTTTTTTTTTAAGGAAGGTAGATCCTGCTGGGTATAGCTTAGCTTAAGAACCAGCACGTCCTGTAACCTCACATAACCTGAAATTTAAAATGCTGCTTTAGAAGTGTGCTACTTTAGAAGTGGATGCCAGCTAACACTTTGATTGCCTATCTGCTTCTGCCTCATAGGGTGAGAGGCAGCTCCATGTGTTGTGTTGTGTTGTGTTGTGTTGTGTTGTGTTGTGTTGTGTGTCACTTACATGGATGTGCATTTTGGAGCCAACATGGTGAGAAAAAGCCAGGTAGCAGCCTTAGGATCATAGAATTGTAGAGTTGGAAGCGATCCCGAGGGTCATCTATTCCAGGCATCCCCAACCTTCAGCCCTCCAGATGTTTTGGACTACAATTCCCATAATCCCTGGCCACTGGTCCTGTTAGCTAGGGATCATGGGAGTTGTAAGCCAAAACATCTGGAGGGCCGCAAGTTGGGGGTGCCTGATCTAGTCCATGGGTAGGCAAACTAAGGCCCGGGGGCCGGATCTGGGCCTAATCGCCTTCTAAATCCGGACGGTCTGGGAATCAGCGTGTTTTTACATGAGTAGAATGTGTCCTTTTATTTAAAATGCATCTCTGGGTTATTTGTAGGGCCTGCCTGGTGTTTTTACATGAGCAGAATGTGTGCTTTTATTTAGAATACATTTCTGGGTTAATTGTGGGGCATAGGAATTTGTTCATTTCTTTTTTCCAAAATATAGTCTGCCCCCCCTTGCAAGGTCCGAGGGACAGTGGACCTCTGCTGGAAAAGTTTGCTGACCCCTGATCAGTTGAACCCCCTGCAATGCAGGATTATGCAGCTGCCCCATACAGGGATCGAACCTGCAACCTTGGCATTATCGGTACCACACTCTAAGCAACTGAGCTATCCAGGCTCCTTTGTGTTTTAGGTTCAAACAGGGTACATGCGGTATTTTTCACATGCTCCTACTTCTCTTCTGATATCTGAGGGTAGCTCATTCTGATATTAGAAAGTCCAAAATTGGAAAGGTTACAGTGCAGAAGCTCTGTGGATTGGCATCCCACTGTCTTTTTCAGATTCCCTATCGACTGAAAGAGCTGGACAACGAGTTTGATAATTTCAGCCAGGTCCCTGAATCCCCAATTGGACGGGAAGAGGAACCGCATATCTACATGGTGGCAAAGAAATACAGGAAGGTCTGTGTTTAAGCACTTGCCAGGGTGTTGGATATTTTGCAGAGGAAGGTATGAACAAATGTATATTTGATATATAATGGAAGGAATTCAGCATTGTACTACGATCTTATCGTCAGGGCAAGCATTTCAGCTTACAGACAGAACACTTCCCCCTCTTCTTCCCCTGCATTCTGCTCCAGGGGTTCTCCCGACCCCATTGAGCTAATTTTGTGGGGCACATGAGGTGAGTGGGGGGAAAACCCTGTTGTACAAGTAGAAGTCTTTCTGGTGGTCTTCTGCTGACGGGACTCCTTAGTCGAAGCCTGCCCAGTATCTACAGAGGGAGATGCAAAGCGTTTTCTGTATACCTGAAACTGTCCTGTATACCTGAAAGAGCGTCTCCACCCCCATCGTTCAGCCCGGAAACTGAGATCCAGCGCCGAGGGCCTTCTGGCGGTTCCTTCATTGCGAGAAGTGAGGTTAAAGGGAACCAGACAGAGGGCCTTCTCGGTAGTGGCGCCCACCCTGTGGAACACCCTCCCTTCAGATGTGAAGGAAATAAGCAGCTATCCTATATTTAAAAGACATCTGAAGGCAGCCCTGTTCAGGGAAGTTTTTAATATTTAACGCTGTACTGTTATTAACACTTGATTGGGAGTCACCCAGAGTGGCTGGGGAAACTCAGTCAGATGGGTGGGGTATAAATAATAAATTATTATTATATTATTATTATTATTTTCAGGAGGAAAAGTGACTGGGGGCACCAGAAGGCAGCATGAAGGGCCATGCACTTTGAAGCCAGCCTTATAAATTCCCATTCTGTCCCAGCATAAATTAGACTATGGTAGAACAGTCCTCTCTCTTGCATAATGAAAGCTTGCCAGACCAGGGCGGGTAGAAGTCTTGCGCACAGCCTGTTCCTTGCGAGGCAGATTGCCTCATGTTGTGATCTGTGGAGCAAGAAAAGCGAATGGGGATTTTCGTGTTACCTCCATTCGTGGGTTTGAGTCACATGAGAACAGCCCTGAAATCTGCATTGCAATCTCGGCTTCTGGGCAGATTAAGATCTCGAGAGAATCGGATGAGCTCGTGCAGGTACCTTGCGGAGGTGCAGGTGTGCCAGAAACAAAGGACCTTTGAACAGTTTCACTTGGGCTGTGGTTCTCTTCCTCAGGTTGGCGTGTCGAATAAGTGTGTGCTCCCGTGTAAACAATATCCTTGCTGTACAATTATATTTTCTTTCCTGATGTAGGTCACAATTAAATACTCCAAGTTGGGCTTGGAGGACTTTGACTTCAAACATTACAACAAGACTCTCTTTGCCGGCCTAGAGCCCCATATTCCAAATTCCTACTGCAACTGCATGATCCAGGTGGGTGCAAAGTTGCTTTCTCTGTGATGCATTGCCTCCGCCTTCCTGTGATAACCTCGGTCTCATCTACCCATCTTCCTTTCTTCAGGTCCTGTATTTCCTAGAGCCGGTGCGCTGCCTGGTCCAGAACCACTTGTGCCAGAAAGAGTTCTGCCTGAGCTGTGAGCTGGGCTTCCTCTTCCACATGCTGGATTTGTCCAGAGGAGACCCTTGTCAGGTAAAGATGGGCAAATGGAAGGCACCGTGCAGAATCCTTCCATCTTTCCCAGGATGCTATTTGGAGTAGAGGTGCCTATTCGGAGTCATAGGCAGGAAAGCCTATGAGAACAGGTCTCGATTAGCATTACATTGGTACCTCGGGTTAAGTACTTAATTCGTTCTGGAGGTCTGTTCTTAACCTGAAACTGTTCTTAGCCTGAAGCACCACTTTAGCTAATGGGACCTCCTGCTGCTGCCGCACTGCCGGAGCACGATTTCTGTTCTCATCCTGAAGCAAAGTTCTTAACCTGAAGCACTATTTCTGGGTTAGCGGAGCTGTAACCTGAAGCGTATGTAACCTGAAGCGTCTGTAACCTGAGGTACCACTGTTTTTTTTTCTTGGCAAAGATGTGGGCAGACAGGTGGGTGGAAGGAGGGGCTGCCTGTCCTGGGATGAGCCATTGATGATGATGATGATGATGATGATGATGATGATGATATTATTAATAATAATAATTTATTTATACCCTGCCCATCTGGCTGGGTTTCCCCAGCCACTCTGGCCAGCTCCCAACAGAATATTAAAAACATCATAAAACATCAAACATAAAAAACTTCCCTGAACAGGGCTGTCTTCTAAAAGTCAGATAGTTATTTATTTCCTTCACATCTGATGGGAGGGCATTCCACGGGGCAGGCGCCACTACCAAGAAGGCCCTCTGCCTAGTTCTCTAACCTCACTTCTCATAGTGAGGGAACTGCCAGAAGGCCCTCGGAGCTGGACCTCAGTGTCCGGGCTGAACGATGGGGGTGGAGACATTCCTTCAGGTATGCTGGGCCGAGGCTCAGCCAAGACTCGTGCATAGCTGTGGAGCACTGTTGGGGGCAGAAATGTGACTCACACTCTTCCATCTGCTGTGCTAAAGTGCAGGCCACTTGCATGTGGGGGCAGCTCAGGGCAGCCCTGCCATCCAAAGTAGCAGCTCCCTTCGTGCTGGCTCCTATCTATTGTGCTGCAGAGCTGTGTGGCAGAAATGGGGCTGTGGTCTCCTTGGGGTTGTAGCACAATTGGGGTGTTAATTATCCCACCCAGGTTCTCTCAAAGAATTGAATGGGGCTGGTCTAAGGCGTGTGCTTCACACACCCTGCCAGAAGTTCCCATCTGGCCTTGGCTGGTTGCCCCAGACTTTAGAAGGCAGTTGAGAAGCCCTGCCAACTCCTCCTCCCCAGCCTTACTCTATGAGCTGATCAGAAAATGTGCCTCTGTATAGTCATTTTCTGCTCCGTGCTCTAGGCCCCAATCATAAGTACAATACCCTTTCTCTTGAGTAGGCCTCTCACAACTTAGGAATGGACTGCTTACAAATGTAGACTTTGGATAAATATGACATTGTATTGGACATGTTTATACAAAGTGTAGTAGGCTATTTGCATACGTATTAGGATAATATCAAATTTATATAAGAACGTATGGTTTTAGAGTATTTTCTCATATATTGAACGTATTCGTATATTCACATTTTTGTGTTTTTCATTTTTTTTATTTGCATCACTTTATTTCTTTATTATTGAAACCTTTTCAATAAGAGATTACAGTTGTACCTTGGTTGCCAAACGCCTTGGAACTTGTACGTTTCAGCTTCCAAACGATCGAAAACCGGAAACGAGTGTTTGAGCCAATCATAAGCCGCTCTTTGGTTTCCAAACATTTTGGAAGTCGAATCGACTTCCGGAATGGATTCTGTTCGACTTCCAAGGTACCAAAAAATAGAAACAAAAGAAAAAAATGAGTAGGCCTTTGTCCCCAAACAGACTACAATGACTTATCCTGGGCTGAGGGAGTGTGTTAGGCCTTTGAGCTCATCATGTCATGCTCCTCCTGCCCTGTGGCAGCTGTCAGAACAGCACAGCTGCCTGCCACTATTATCCGTGAGCTACTATTCCTCTTGACACTCACCCGACCCAGTCCCCCACCTCCTTTGCCCAGCTTGCATTTTATTCTTACGTTCATGAGCGAGTGCACATGCGCACATTCGTTCCAAGCCTATTGTGCCTGTGAGAAGGCATAGAAGAACACTTTGGAGCTCAGTTCTTCAGGGTTTTGGTTGGACTTGAGCGCACCCAGTTGGGGGACAGAAGGCGGGCAGGTGTGGAGGATCCCCTGATCCTCAGTGGGGTAACTGTGCCCCTGAAGGATCAGGTGCGCAGCCTGGGAGTCATTTTGGTCTCACAGCTGTCCATGGAGGCACAGGTCAAATCCGTGTCCAGGGCAGCTGTCTACCAACTCCACCTGGTACGCAGGCTGAGACCCTACCTGCCTGCGGACTGCCTCGCCAGAGTGGTGCATGCTCTGGTTATCTCCCGCTTGGACTACTGCAATGCGCTCTATGTGGGGCTACCTTTGAAGGTGACCCGGAAACTACAACTAATCCAGAATGCGGCAGCCAGACTGGTGACTGGGAGCGGCCGCTGAGACCATATAACACCGGTCTTGAAAGACCTACATTGGCTCCCAGTACGTTTCCGAGCACAATTCAAAGTGTTGGTGCTGACCTTTAAAGCCCTAAACGGCCTCGGTCCTGTATATCTGAAGGAGCGTCTCTACCCCCATCGTTCAGCCTGGACACTGAGGTCCAGCACTGAGGGCCTTCTGGCGGTTCCCTCACTGCGAGAAGCCAAGTTACAGGGAACCAGGCAGAGGGCCTTCTCGGTAGCGTCGCCCGCCCTGTGGAACGCCCTCCCACCAGATGTCAAAGAGAACAACAACTACCAGACTTTTAGAAGACATCTGAAGGCAGCCCTGTTTAGGGAAGCTTTTAATGTTTGATGTATTACAGTATTTTAATATTTTTTTGGAAGCCGCCCAGAGTGGCTGGGGAAGCCCAGCCAGATGGGCGGGGTATAAATAATAAATTATTATTATTATTATTATTATTATTATTATTATTATTATTATTATAAAAATACATGGCCATTTCCTTCATTTCAGGGCAGCAACTTCCTCCGCGCCTTCCGCACCATTCCGGAGGCAGCTGCTTTGGGGCTGATCTTGGCCGACTCTGACGAGGCTACAGGGAAAGTGAATCTAGGCCGTTTGGTTCAGAGCTGGAATCGCTTCATTCTGACCCAGCTCCATCAGGAAACTCAAGAGCAGGAAGGACCTCAGGCTTACCGAGGCATTGGCAGCAGGTAACGGTCATGTCCCCCCCTTTTTTTTAATCTTTTGGAAACTTTGAGAACCTGCATGCCTGTTTCTTCTCCTTCCTCTCCTAGGTCTAACTTAGTTTAAGGTACATTTCCAAATTGTTTCAGTCTGTCCTGTTCTGACCTCAGATACAGACTATGCCCTAACGCAGGTGAGCACAGCCAAAGTCATGGCTGAGCACCCTGATGAGGTTTACCCCATGTATCATCCTCTGCTTTTGATCCCCTTCTCCCCCAGCTGGCAGAAATCTCCTTTCCAGTAGACACAAAAGCTGTGTCTCCTTCTCATTCCTCCTGTTGGCTCTCTAGCCTTCGATTCTGTTTGAGAGGAAGAAGGGTGTTCCCCTACTTTCCTACCCAAATCAGCCTTCCCATCAACCATGCATGAGAGAGAAGGCCATGACTACCTGTGACTGAAGTAAGGCACACATGCGCAGAGGGTGTACCTGGGTTATGCCGACTTAACTACTGTGTAGAGATCTTTCCTATTCTGATTAATTCAAGAGGGTTCTGGAAGCTTCTGTGTGCGAAAGAAACAAGCAGAAGGTTCATGTTTGGGTTACAGTGGTACCTGTAATTCGTTCCGGAGGTTCGTTCTTAACCCAAAACCGTTCTTAACCTGAGGTGCGCTTTTGCTAATGGGGCCTCCCGCTGCCGCTGTGCCACCGTGTGTCTTCTGCTCGCATCCCAGAGCAAAGTTCTCTACCAGGAGACCTACTTCTGGGTTAGCAGAGCTCATTACCCAAAACGTTCGTAAGGAAGACAGTACGCAACCTGAGGTTCCGCTGTATTCCTTCATAGAAGCTAAGTACAGCTGGCTTAAACTGGTTCTCTTATCTCTTTCTGTCAAGGTCATGCTGACTATAAAAGTAGGGCCGGAAGGAGCCTGGGTTTCACTTTTTCTTTCTGTCTCTTTTCCTTCTGGTGTGGTGTTCTGTACATAGCATCCTTAGTTTTAAGGTTTAGATCTTACTATAAGTTATTGTCAGTTTCCCCCCTTTTCTTCCTAACGTAACACTAACGTCTCAACAAATGAAACCCATCTGTAGAAAATGTAACTTGAAAAAAGAGACATTGCACATACTTTTGTAAACCAAGAAATCTTTAATAAAAAATACATTAAAATAAAAAAGTAAAGTCTGCAGCAACTGGATTTCTTATGGACAGTGCCAGTCCTGAACGTATTGGATTTGTGAACATTATGCTCATTTGCGTCAGTAGCAGTAAAGCTCTGCTGGATGAAATACAATTGCCTCTGGTCTATTTTGGGGGAATCCTGCAACGTTTTAAGTTTTAACTCTACTAACAATACGTTGGGATTCTACTCTGAATCAGTATTGAGTAGAATGCCATGACACTGTTGGAGTGCCGTCCACTTTCTAAAGTTCAGAATTTGAACTATGGGCAAACTACAGAGCACTGCACGATTGGCTCATGCTGACGATGACTGCGCACCGCTTTCAGAGTTAGTGGCAATGTGAAAGCCAGTTGCAAGGGAGATTGCTATTACGCTCATGTCCTGTTTGCAAGCTTTCCCAGAGGCTTCTGGCTGGCCTCTGTTGGAAGCAGGATACTGGGTTAGCTAGGCCCTTGGTCTGATTCAGCAGCGTTGTTCTTCTCAGGTTACATGGGATTGCTACCAACTGTCACATTCCCTGTTTGGTTGTGTTTTCCGCCTGAAAAGGGTTGTTGTTGTTTAGTCGTTTAGTCGTGTCCGACTCTTCGTGACCCCATGGACCAGAGCACACCAGGCACTTCTGTCTTCCACTGCCTCCCGCAGTTTAGTCAAACTCATGCTGGTAGCTTCGAGAACACTGTCCAACCATCTCGTCCTCTGTCATCCCCTTCTCCTTGTGCCCTCCATCTTTCCCAACATCAGGGTCTTTTCCAGGGAGTCTTCTCTTCTCATGAGGCGGCCAAAGTATTGGAGCCTCAGCTTCAGGATCTGTCCTTCCAGTGAGCGCTCAGGGCTGATTTCCTTAAGAATGGAGAGGTTTGATCTTCTTGCAGTCCATGGGACTCTCAAGTCTCCTCCAGCACCATAATTCAAAAGCATCAATTCTTCGGCGATCAGCCTTCTTTAGGGTCCAGCTCTCACTTCCGTACATCACTACTGGGAAAACCATAGCTTTAACTATACGGACCTTCGTTGGCAAGGTGATGTCTCTGCTTCTTAAGATGCTGTCTAGGTTTGTCATTGCTTTTCTCCCAAGAAGCAGGCGTCTTTTAATTTCATGGCTGCTGTCACCATCTGCAGTGATCATGGAGCCTAAGAAAGTAAAATCTCTCACTGCCTCCATTTCTTCCCCTTCTATTTTTTTCAGGAGGTGATGGGCCCAGTGGCCATGATCTTCGGTTTTTTGATGTTGAGCTTCGGACCATATTTTGCGCTCTCTTCTTTCACCCTCATTAAAAGGTTCTTTAATTCCTCCTCACTTTCTGCCATCAAGGTTGTGTCATCTGCATATCTGAGGTTGTTGATATTTTCTTCCAGCAATCTTAATTCCGGCTAGGGATTAAGATTGGGCTGAAAAGCTGAAAATGGTTAGGGCCCAACAATCCCAACTTAGCTATGTTTGGAAGTTGTTGTCTTGTGAAGTAACTGGCAGAGGTGTTTCAGCATTCCCCTCCTAAATACTGAACCCGGCACTCTGTTGATCTTGCCTTGTCTTTTCTAGCAACTTCGGATCTTCAGGGGACTCGGTCATCGGGCAGCTTTTTAGCTGCGAAGTGGAGAACTGCAGCATGTGCCGCTGTGGCAAAGAGACTGTCCGAGTATCGTCCACACTCCTCTTTACGTTGTCCTACCCTGAGAGCAACGGTATGACTTTTAAGGGGTGAGAGTGCATGGGTGGGAAAAGCACAGAGTTGAATGGAATGGGGATTGTTTCATTCTTTAAACCAGGGGCAGAAGGTGTGGGTTTGTTGCCTTTCAGTTGGTTCTTGTAAGCTTACGGGGCTGGAACAACTTGCCTGGAAAGGCACTGGCTAGGGTTCTCAAAATAGGATAGGAGCATCTGTAGAATGGTGCAGGGTTAGGGTTTTCTTCTGCGTTCTTCTGGTTAAGTTTTACCGTATTTTTCGCTCTATAGGACGCACCGGACCATAGGAGGGGGAGAACAGGGGAAAAAAATTCTCCCCCTCTCTGCTCAGCGCCCCTTCGGCGAAGCGGGAGGAGAAATGGAGCCCCTTCCATTTCTCCTCCCGCTTCACTGAAGGGGTGCTGCGCAGAGAGGGAAAACTGTGCAGCGCCTCTCCAGTGAAGCGAAGCCTGGAGAGCAAGAGTGATAGGTGTGCACCAACCCCTCTCACTCTCCAGGCTTCAGGCAGCTATCCGCAAGCCTTCGGAGCACAGCAGGAACTCCTGCTGCACTCCGAAGGCTTGCGGATAGCTGCCTGAAGCCCCCAGAGTGCAGCGGGAGTTCCCTGCGCTCCGGGGGCTTCAGGCAGCTTCAGCGAAAGCAACCCGGAGCCTCCGGAGTGCAGGGGGAGCTCTCCCTCTGTGCTTTGGAGGCTTCGCGTTGCTATCGCTGAAGCCAAGGAGCCTGTATTTGCTCCATAGGATGCACACACATTTCCCCTTCTTTTTTGCAGGGGAAAAAGTGCGTCATATAGAGCGAAAAATATGGTACTTCTTGATTGGATCTTTTTGGAAATTAAAATCCCCTCCTTTTTTCCTTCCCTCCTTTTAAGATAAAATCAAGGATTACGAATTTGCTCAGATCTTAAAGCGAAGCATCTGCCTGGAACAGAACACCCAAGCCTGGTGCGAAAACTGCGAGAAATACCAACCCACGGTAAGTGGGGAGGGAACAGTTGCATAGAGCAAGCCCGTGTGAATGGGCTACCTGGACCAGGGCTGCAGCATTGATACAGGGGAATCTAATGTGTCTTGCAAGGCTGCATCAGCCAGTATGGGCCTGAGAACGCAAGCACTGCAGGGCACTTGATAAGAGAACTGACCACCCCAAAGTTTCTATCAGTTTCCAGGTCTCCAGCTAGTACGGTCTCAGATAAAGCATCCTTACGCTGGGAAGTTTAAATTCTTAAGCTGATACCGCAGACGGGGCAAGAAATTCTAGGGGGTGAATATGATTTCATCTCCGCTCACTTCAGCCATCGGCATCTTAGGAAACCTTTGGTGGTGCCATCTGTTAAAAAGCAAGAGATTATTAGATCAATTTGCATTCCTTGTGACTGCAAAAACAGTGTTTCTCAAACTTGGGTCTCCAGCTGTTGTTGGACTACAACTCCCATCATCCCAAGCTAGCAGGTCAGGGATGATGGGAGTTGTAGTCCCAGCAACAGCTGGAGGCCCAAATCTGGGAAGCACTGCTGTAAAATAAAGCCGCAACAGTAGTACCAAGCATGAATCTGTGTCACTTGCTCTTACATTGCACATCTTCTCTCTGCTCTTCAAGGTCCAGACCCGCAACATCCGCTGCCTGCCTGATGTTTTGGTCATTAACTGTGAAGTAAACAGCTCCAAGGAGGCAGAATTCTGGAAGATGCAGGCAGAGGTATATGAGAGTGCCTTTTTCTTTTTCTTTTCGGTTTCCATTCAGTTGCCTTTCGAGGGCGCCCTTAAACCAGATCACTCAATACTTTGATTGCTTCCCTGTCTACTGTGGGGGAGCAGGAGCAAGAGTACACTGTACACACACACAAACACACACAAACACACAGACCCTGCCAACCAGCAATGCCAACTCCCAACCTCACTGGTTGTTCAAATAAGGTGTATGTGCAGACAATCCAGCACATGCAAGCTCATGTCAAGGTTGTCTGTTTCCAAAATAAGATTTGGGAAGTGGACCTCACAATCTGAGAATATCCTCTTGGGCCCTTGCTCAGATATAAACCCCTTGTGAATGGCCAGAGGTTTTGGAGGCAGGGCAGATGTGCGCGGTGAGTGGGTTTGCGCTGTGGTCTAAACCACTGAGCCTCTTGGGTTTGCTGATCAGAAGGTCAGCGGCTCCAATCCCCATGACGGGGTGAGCTCCCGTTGCTCTGTCCCAGCTCCTGCCAGCCTAGCAGTTTGAAAGCACACCAGTGCAAGTAGATAAATAGGTACTGCTCCAGCGGAAAGGTAAACAGCTTTTCCGTGCACTCTGGCTTCCATCACAGTGTTCCGTTGAACCAGTAGCATTTTAGTTATGCTGATCACTTAACCCAGAAAGCTGTCTGTGGACAAACAGTGGCTCCCTTGGCCTGAAAAGTGAGATGAGCGCCGCAACCCCAATGTTACCTTTGACTGGATTTAACCATCCAGGGGTCCTTTACCTTTTACCTACCTTCTATTTGGCACAGTATAACATTTTACCTAGGGATGCGGGTGGCGCTGTGGTCTAAACCACTGAGCCTCTTGGGCTTGCCGATCAGAAGGTTGGCAGTTCAAATCCCCATGAAGGGGTGAGCTCCTGCTGTATGATCCCAGCTCCTGCCAACCTAGCAGTTCGAAAGCACGTCAAAGTGCAAGTAGATAAATAGGTACCACTCCGAAGGGGAGGTAAATGGCGTTTCTGTGCGCTGCTCTGGTTTCGCCAGAAGCGGCTTAGTCATGCTGGCCACGTGACCCAGAAAAACTGCGGACAAACGTTGGCTCCCTCGGCCAGTAAAGCGAGATGAGCCCCACAACCCCAGAGTCGTTCGCGACTGGACTTAACTGTCAGGGGTCCTTTACCTTTTTTTTAACATTCCACCTGGCCCCTCGTCTTGACTCGCTCCTGGAACTGGCATGAGGAGGTAGTCAGGGTTTTGTGTTAAGTGAAATCACTCGGCATTTGACTGTACGTTTATTGAGATCTTTGAAATATAAGCAGTGGATTACTGAAAGAACTAACGATGAGGAAGCTGAGATAAAACATATGTGTTGTGAAACAGCTAATAAAAAGAAGTAAAAAACAAACATCAGGAAAGGAGGGGTGGGAAGTCAAGAAGAAAGTTTGTGTTGAAGAAGAAATTGGATACAGTGATAATTGTTTTGGAATATTTTTGGAGGCATTAAAAATATATATAGAAAAGAGATGTTTCTACTTCCTGTTTACCTTTTATTTTCAGTATGCCTTTAAGAAGTTGATGATGAAGAAAGGTGGTCTGGAACTCCCTCAAAGTAGAGAAATACCTGTTGGGGAATGGTAAGCATTTATCATCTAGGTGTGCTTCCTAGAATAAAAACTCTACTTTTTTTGTCTAGAAAAGCCTTCTTTTTTTTGTTCTCTCCAATTCAATCAAGGGACACGGGTGGTGCTGTGGGTTAAACCACAGAGCCTAGGACTTGCCGATCAGAAGGTCAGCGGTTCAAATCCCTGTGACGGGGTGAGCTCCCGTTTCTCAGTCCCAGCTCCTGCCAACCTAGCAGTTCGAAAGCACGTCAAAGTGCAAGTAGATAAATAGGTACCACTCCGGCGGGAAGGTAAATGGCGTTTCCGTGCACTGCTCTGGTTTGCCAGAAGCGGCTTAGTCATGCTGGCCATATGACCCGGAAGCTGCACGCCGGCTCCCTCGACCAATAAAGCGAGATGAGTGCCGCAACCCCAGAGTCGGCCACGACCAGACCTAATGGTCAGGGGTCCCTTTACCTTTACCAATTCAGTACTACTTGTGTTCTTACCCTTCCTTTAGCAATTTTTTTTTAACGGTTGAAAGGCGATATCATGTCTACCTCCGTTTTGTTTATACTACGTTATGCAGGAGAAAGGGCACAGAGCAGAAAACTGCAGCAGTAAAATGACAATGACAGTACAGATTGGGAAACGTGGAACATCATATTTAGGGTATCTAGAATTCTGTATAAACAACTTGTGCATTGCTTTGTAACGATTTGTTGGGTCTCTGGACCGTAATAAAGATTGATGATGATAAACAACTTGCAGAAAAGCTCAGACTGCATTGTATTGTACGAATCCTCCTGTTTGTGTGTTTTCTTGCCTTCCAGGAATGAATTGGGAATGGCAGAGGGAGGGCATTCTTATACCTCCATTGAAGAGCTGAAGAACATCTGGATTCCTTATTCTATCAAGATGAAGCTCTCCAAGAACAAGGAACTGGAGGTTTACAACTGGGATGAAAGCACAGAAGTACGTCATCACTTCTGGCAAGAAAGTCGCCCCATAGTGCCTGGTTTCTAAATGCTTTCTCAGGAATTCTGTGCAGTGCTCACTTTGATACAATTAAGGGTAGCCTCTCCAGGTGTGCCGTGGCATTTGCTACCTCGGTACAGAATTATTTTAATCGTTGGATGGAAGAATGTAGAGCCAGTTTTGGCCCCTTCCTGTACAATTGTCATGCGATCTTGCAAGGCAGTGACTAACAGCTGATGCAGCAGCAGAGATTGTAAATGGAGGGCTGGGTAAATGAAAATATGAAGTAGAATACACGCCAGGAAGCTCCCAGGCACACGTTTACTGTGCGCTCCTGCAACCTGTGAAGTGGCTCTTGCAGTTAAGAAGTTCTGCCTCTTGCGACTTCAAAAGTTTTGATTCAGCTCCTCAGTCATATGAGGGAAGAGTGAAGGAGTTAGGTTTAGCCCAGAGATAAGTGGGCATGGTAGCACTTCATATGTTGGGAATACTTTTGTAAAGCAGGTGAAATGATCCCTCTGGGTAAGATAGGAAGGGAAAGGCCCATACTGCAGGAGGAACGGAAAGCAGGATTATGCAGATCCAATAGCATCCTCCAAAATTATAATCCTTTTCTTTCCACTCCCCTTTTAAAAATAATTTTAATTTTTTTAATTTAATTTTTAAAATGCTGTGAGAGAATCTGCCTAAGGTAGTCCATGAATGCCCAAGGTGGTCCATTAGCCTGGGGGACGTCATCCTGGTTTGTGCAGCCATTGCAACAGGATTTCAGAAAGGCTGGATCCCTGGAGTTAGAATTTAAAGGCCTGGTGTACAGTGTGTCAGTGTTTGCCAGTTTTGTTTTGTCTTGCTGCTTAAAATAACTGAAAAGAAATCTAGCCAGTTGATGAACTCTCCTTCCTCTTTGCAGCTGACTGTGTTGGATGACCAGGAGTCAACGTACGTCTATGACCTTATGGCAACCATTGTGCACATTCTGGACTCCCGGACTGGGGGCAGCCTGGTGGGGCACATAAAAGTGGGGGAGACCTACCACCAAAGGAAGGAGGTGAGCCAATCAGAAGAGAGTACAGCCCACTGAACTTTGCATCCACCAATCTGTAATTCTCATATCTTATCAATGGTGTTACAGCCTTCTCATGTCTGGTTCTTCCAGATGTTTTGGACTACAACTCCCATAATTCTTGACTATCAGCCATGTTAGCCAGGGCTGATGACATTTATAGACTAGAACATTTTCAGGGCATCAGATTGGGGAAGGCTGCCTTAGGAGAACCCGCTTGTTTTTCTGTTGTCATATTTGTCACAGAGCTGCCTTGGCTATAGGCAGTCGTACCTGTGTGGCCGTGATTCATTCATTATCTGTAAGTGAAAATGGTAATCCATTGACACATATCTTGCAACTTCCATTTGCACAGGGTGTCACACACCAACAGTGGTACCTTTTCAATGACTTTCTCATTGAGCCTGTGGATAAGGTAAGGAGATCAAGACGATTCATACCCTGTGCTCTCAATTTCTATACATAAGTAACAGGTACGTAAATAAGCTTTTTTTTTTTTTTTTTTTTTGCATCAACTCCACTTTGCACGCTTTTTCTGACCCTCACATTTTGTAGAACTTTTTTGGTGTGGAGCGGAGGCAACAGCCCTAGAGGTTTTGCAGGGAAGGGGGGAAATGTCTGTCGGGAAAAGGCAGGAATCTGTGGCCTTCCAGATGTTGAACTCCATCTCTCATCAGCCCCAGTCATCAACATTCATGGAGGGTTACAGATTCCCCAGCCCAATGCAGAGCATAAGAGATTTCCTAACAGAAGCCCAGAGCCTTTTTGGAGATGGTCCGTGTACTTTTCCAAACTATTTCTCCAACGACGGGGGCTAAAAGCTTGTTTTAAACACCTCTTAAATGTCTCCCTTTACAAGACAACTAGGTCAGGCACCCATTCTAGCACAAAATTACACAGTGTAAGAAACATTAAGAAGTACATTAAGATAATGCCAATGCATCCTGTTTTTTGCCATGGAGAAGTTGCATATTTTTCTGATGGATAAGAACAAACAATAGGGAAGAAGACCACCCCAGAACAACACACAACTCAAATGCGCATGATGCTCCCATTGTTGTTTTTTTATTTATTATTTGCTTTTGAATTTGCAGTGTGAGGCCGTGCAATTCGACATGAGCTGGAAGGTGCCTGCAATCCTTTATTACGTGCGGAGGAACCTCCACTCCAAGTACAATTTAACCAGTGAGTGTGTGTGCATGTGTGCCTTTGACTACATGGAAAGAGCTGGACTCTGGAACAAAAAAAAAATTGAGAATACTACTCGGGGGCTCAGCAGAACCAGGTTCAACCATGGCCTGCTGCAGATTCCCTGGGCAGCTAGGGTTCTTAAAACAATGCTCCACCTTCCAACCATGGTTAGTGGAGTATGGACAGACAGTGCTGGTATTGCATTGCTCAGCAGCATAACCAGGTCAAAACAACACGGACAGGCCTTGCTTCCAAACATTGGTGGAGAGCTGATACCTAAATGAGCTCCTTAGATATAGCTCTGCCTGTTTTCCAGTAGCAAGCTTGGCATCACAGTGTGGCTCAGGAAATACCGTAATTTTTGCTCTATAAGACTCACTTTTTCCCTCCTAAAAAGTAAGGGGAAATGTGTGTGCGTCTTATGGAGTGAATGCAGGCTGTGCAGCTATCCCAGAAGCCAGAACAGCAAGAGGGATTGCTGCTTTCGCTGCGCAGCGATCCCTCTTGTTGTTCTGGCTTCTGAGATTCAGAATACTTTTTGTTTTCCTCCTCCAAAAACTAGGTGTGTCTTATGGTCTGGTGCGTCTTATAGAGCAAAAAATACGGTGCCTGTTTTTTTCCCCTCCCCGTGCAGTCAGTGTCTTACATCACCACTTGGTTATTCATCTTTGATCTGTTATTCACATATTTGATGTATTCATATGATAATTTAGCCATTGCTTTTGAATTTTCATTGACCAGGGAGGAAAGCGTTGTCTCTGCCCTGTTGATAAATAGTTTTGTGGCTGAAACAGGCCCTGTGTTGTCAGCCTCCCTCACAGCCCCTGCGCCCCCATATCTTGACCTCCACATCTGTCCCCTCCCTGTTTTGCCTAATACTGATGCCAAGTAGGAAATTCCAGTGAGACATCCCTTTAACACTAAGCAAAATAGCTCTCCCCTCCTTCACAAGGGATGGGTTGTTGTGAGGTAGTCATATGCCACAGAGATTAAGGGGGCAAAGCTGAGTGGGTTCTGCAAGGAACTGTGTTGAAATCAAGAGGAAGTGAAACCGACTGATCATCACTACATCACGAAAAGGATCGTCTGCGTTTGTGATGCAGACCAGAAACCACTGCTTTGGGGTGAAACTTTGGCACCTTGGTGTAGCTCCCAGGCCGCTGTGTAAAACAGACCACTTCGCTACACAGCCCCAAGTGTCCTGATTATTCCGCAGGCACCAATGTTTTTTGGCATTTCTGCTGTACAGTGTCCGTGCGTCTTGAATAATTTGGAATGTAAACTTGATCTGCTTGACAGAGCTTGGTTACATACCATCGGATCCCTTTTGGCATGTTTCCTGTGTCACAAGGGATCGATGCGATCCGCTTCAGTGCTGGAACACCTGTGCTCTGGATACGATCTTAACAGGAAAATCCCGAACTTTTAAAGTATTGTGGTTCATTACTGTAAATCCTCCAGCTGAATTGGCCCTGTGATATTGGCAGGTTTTCCTTTAAACTGTTCTGGGCCCTCTCTTCCTCACGTAGGTTTGAATAAGCCAGCCTTTTTTTTCTTGCTCATTACACTGTTTTTGAGAAATTGGATATGCAGTGGACGCTCGGGTTGCGAATGTGATCCGTGCGAGAGCCACGTTCGCAACCTGCAGCGTCTGCAACCCGCAGCGCCGCGTCTGCGCATGTGTGGGTTGCGATTCGGCGCGTCTGCGCATGCACAAAGCGTGATTTAGTGCTTCTGCACATGCATGAGCGCTGAAACCTGGAAGTAACCCGTTTCGGTACTTCCGGGTTTCGGCATGTCCATATCCCGAAAACGCGCAACCTGAAGCGTCTGTAACCCAAGGTATGACTGTAACTGTAGAGTGGTACCTCAGGTTAAGTACTTAATTTGTTCCGGAGGTCCGTATTTAACCTGAAACTGTTCTTAACCTGAAGCACCACTTTAGCTAATGGGGCCTCCTGCTGCTGCCGCGCTGCCGGAGCCCGATTTCTGTTCTCATCCTGAAGCAAAGTTCTTAACCTGAAGCACTATTTCTGGGTTAGCAGAATCTGTAACCTGAAGTGTATGTAACCTGAAGCGTATGTAACCTGAGGTACCACTGTATATTAGAAGCTTGTACCTACGAGGCCTCCTGTGGGACTCCCCTGGGCTGCTTTCTTCATTCAGACTGCCATCTCAGAAGGAACCCTGGAACTGAGCACAACAGCTGATCTCAGATTTTCTTTCCCTCTTTCAGTTAAGAACCCTATCGAAGCCAGTGTGCTGCTCGCCGAGGCCTCGCTCGCCCGTAAGCAGCGCAAGTGTCACGCCACTTTCATCCCACTCATGCTGAATGAGATGCCCCAGGTGGGGGACCTGGTGGGGCTGGATGCTGAATTTGTCACCCTCAACGAGGTAGGCATTGTGTTGCGGGGAGAGGGGAGAGGTCAGGTTGGGAGGGCTGGAAGGTTCCAGAACCTCTCGCCTGTAGGCCTTTGAGCAGCAGCCTCTTCAAAGGGCCAATGGGAGCTCTTCTTTGTGAGGAGGCCACACAGAACATAATTCGTTCACCCCTTGAAAATACACAATAGGAGGAAGCTGAGCTTCGCAGTGATGGGACCAAATCCACTATCAAGCCAAGTCAGATGTCGGTGGCCAGGATTACGTGTGTGAGGGGGCAGGGTCCCAACGAGGGCGTTCCCTTCATTGATGATTACATTTCCACGCAAGAACAGGTAGGCAGCTTTCTCTGCGAAAACCTTGCAGAGCTCATCTGGCTCTCGCTACTAAGGAGGCTTTAGACAAGTTGGTCCCCTGCTCTCTTCATCTCAAAAACTTTCCTTTATAAGAGAGTGTTATCCCCATTACACATGGCAGTAGCTGTGCTGTGAAGCCCAGTCCTTGTCCTTACAGTCCTGGATGGTGAGAGATGGGCATGCAGAAAGCTGTTTGGGATGGGCTTAACACGGGGAGGTACGGGTGGCGCTGTGGTCTAAACCACTGAGCCTAGGGCTTGCCGATCGGAAGGTCGGTGGTTCGAATCCCCGCGACGGTGTGAGCTCCCATTACTCGGTCCCTGCTCCTGCCAACCTAGCAGTTCGAAAGCACGTCAAAGTGCAAGTAGATAAATAGGTACCGCTCCGGTGGGAAGGTAAACGGCGTTTCCATGCGCTGCTTTGGTTTTGCCAAAAGCAGCTTAGTCATGCTGGCCACATGACCCGGAAAAACTGTCTGCGGACAAACATCGGCTCCCTCGGCCAGTAAAGCGAGATGAGCGCCGCAACCCCAGAGTCGTTCACGACTGGACTTAACTGTCAGGGGTCCTGGGAGCTGAATGTGGTCCTCTAGGCCTCTCTGTTTGGCCCTTGGGACTTTTCATAGGCCACACCCCTTATCCTCCTTGAGTGTTTTTGCCAGACAAAGCCTCCTGCTTGCCTCAACGCATTGCTCCACCCACCACTGACATGTGGTCCCAAGATGTTGCTCAGAAAGGGAACATGGCCAGCAGATTAAAAATGTTTCCCTACTCCAAGCTAACAGAATGAGCTGTCGTTCTCTGTGAACTAAAAGAAGCCTTTGCATTGAATGCAATGTTTTCTTCCTTTCCGTCTTCCTTTGCCCCTTATTAGGTGGTGGATTACCTCACTCAATACTCTGGAATAAAGCCAGGGGATCTGGATGCCAAAATCTCCTCCAAACACCTCACCACCCTCAAATCCACCTACCTGAAACTACGCTTCCTCATCGATGTCGGGGTCAAGTTTGTGGGTCATGGATTGCAAAAAGACTTCCGGGTCATCAACATCATGGTGACTGCCTCCGTTTTGAACCTTGACATATATGTCCCTCATATATTTTTCACTCTATAAGACGCACCCGACCATAAGATGCATCTAGTTTTAGAGGAGGAGAACAAGAAAAAAAATATTCTCTCCTTCTCTGCTCAGTGCCTCTCCAGCAAAGCGGGAGGAGAAATGGAAGGGGCTCCATTTCTCCTGCCGCTTCACTGAACGGGCGCTGACCAGAGAGGGAAAGCTGCGCACCACCTCTCCAGCGAAGTGAAGCCAGGAGAGCAAGAGGGATCAATCCCTCTTGCTCTCCTGGCTTCAGCTCAAGCAACGTGAAGCCTCCTGAGCACAGCGGGAGGCTCCCGCTGCACTCAGGAGGCTTCGGGCGGCTATCCCTGAAGCCACGAGAGCAAGAGGAATTGGTGTGCACCGATCCCTCTTCCTCTCCTGGCGTCAGCAAAAGCTGCGCAGCCTGCATTCGCTCCATAAAACGCACACACATTTCCCCTTACTTTTTAGGAGGGAAAAGTGTGTCTTATAGAGCGAAAAATACGGCATATATGTTTGGGCCTGCATGTGAAGGAGCTGACAATGTACAGGGGGCGCACAGGGATTTCTTAGCAGACAATTCAGTTGGGAAAGGCTTTCTTGAGAGTAGGAAGATTCAGAAACCACAGAAATAGATTGTTGCCTCTAAATGCTTGTGCCAAAATAAGCCATTCATCTGGCAAACATTTTTGGGACCATCAAGTCCACCACGATAAGGAACAGATGGAACCCCTATCTTCAGTGGATAAAAACTACTGGAACAAAACATTTGGTGGAAACTAAAGACGCTATGCCCGTGGCTGAGGATAATAGTTTGAACCCTTCCAATGGATATGGGGTGGGGGGGGGTGGGAAGGGAGGGAAAGGAAAAAATTGTAAGAGAAATTTAAAATTGGAAGGAGATAATATAATGTATGTAAAAATCCCAAACTCGAATAAAACTTCAAAAAACAAACAGAAAAAACTTTTTAAAAGCAGCAAGTGTTATGCTTCTGCCTGGATTTTTTGTAAGTCTAGGACTGTTTAGCTGAGTACCTTCAGGACTCATATGCTCCCAGAATATAACTGGACCTCGCCTGTTCTTGCAGGTTCCCAGGGACCAGGTGATTGACACCGTCTACCTGTTCCACATGCCCAGGAAGAGGATGATCTCGCTGCGCTTCCTTGCCTGGTATTTTTTGGGTCAGTACAGACCTCCTTCGGTGCCTATCCATCTCCCAGCCAGCCTGACCTTGCTGCCAAGGATTCCCTCAAGCACAGTAATTCCCTTTGCATCTGTCTCAAGAGGATCAAAATGTCCTTGACGCCCCCAGCCTAGTGCTGGAGTTGAGAATTCAGAATTGAGAATTTGAGCCCGCAGAGCTGAACTGGAAAACATCAACAGACAGAGCTCCAAGGAGGGGAGGGTCCGAGGAGGGAATTGGGTCAATACCAGGGCCTGAAGGTTGGGTATGCTGTTTCCTAGATTAGATAGACTGAGGAAGGGCAGTTCCTTTGCCCTAAGCAGCAACCGTTAGAAGTGTTTCCCCTCTCCTGCTGCGGTGGGAGATGGCAAGGCAACATTAGCCACCGGCTGGATTCTTTCTGTTTCCCATAGATCTGAAGATCCAAGGGGAGACACACGACAGTATTGAAGATGCACGCACTGCCCTCCAGCTGTACAGGAAATATGTGGAGCTGAGCACTGGGGGCTTGGAGCCCGAGGAGTTCCGCAAAGTGCTGAAGGGCCTGTACGAGAAAGGGAGGAAGATGGACTGGAAGGTGCCTGAACCTGATGGCCAAAGCAGCCCAAAGAGTAAGGGCCCAGTTTTCTTTCTTTCTTTCCAATTACATTGTATTAAGTTTCAACATTTTTAACACATACAATCAAACCACAATTTTGTCTTTTCTCTAATTTTTGTTTACTTCCCATCCCATTTTTCATGCAGTTGTTGTTTCTCCCCTTCTGCTTCTCCCTATCTATCAAATCGTAACCACAATATTATAATCTAATTACTTCTGTGGCTCATTGCTTGAATTCTGCTCGTGAGCTCATTGTATTTCTCTTAAGTAATCCGGAAAAGGCATCCATTCTTCCTTAAAACACTCATCATTAGATCATCTTAATTTTGCTGTTAATTTTGCATAGTCCATTATCTTACTTATCCATTCTGCTTTAGTGGGGACTTCTTCCTTCCATTTCTGCGCACAAAAAATCCTAGCTGCTGCTGTTACATAAATAAAAAACTTTAGCATTTTCTTTGGGGTTTCCACCTCTATAATCCCACCAATCTTCCACCAAGCACTGTGTGACTGTGCTTCAGGATAACTGAGTCTACATGTGAGCCCACTTCCATCTATGTGTTTGCGACTGTCATTTTCCTTCTTGCCTATTGCGTTTTGTACACATGCACACAACATAAAAGTTGGGTGGTCAGCACCTTCAGAATTGTATGCCTCACCTCCTTTTTCCACACCGCTACAGGCAATGGGACGCTGTGGGTTAAACCACAAAGGCTAGGACTTGCCGATCAGAAGGTCAGTGGTTCAAATCCCTGCGACGGGGTGAGCTCCCATTGCTCGGTCCCTGCTCCTGCCAACCTAGCAGTTCAAAAGCACGTCAAAGTGCAAGTAGATAAATAGGTACCGCTCTGGCGGGAAGGTAAACGGCATTTCCGTGCACTGCTCTGGTTCGCCAGAAGTGGTTTCATCATGCTGGCCACATGACCTGGAAGCTGTACACCGGCTCCCTCGGTCAATAAAGCGAGATGAGCGCCGCAACCCCAGAGTCGGCCACGACTGGACCTAATGGTCAGGGGTCCCTTTTACCTTTACCTTACAGGCAATGAGCAGAATTTGGTTAAGGTTTGAATTCCCAGCAATTTATGTCGATTGATAGATAGAATCTTTATTTGCGTCGCCCACAAGCCATAGCAAAGGAATCAAATGCAACAAAATACTGATATAGCTAGATTGGTTGGCTGTACAAAATACATTCTAAGAATTTACATCTATACATATGAAAGAGTTAATGACTGTCCTTGACCAGAAATAAAACACATGAAAGAGTTGGCTTTCTTTACTCTAGGCGTTAAACAGGTTAGTCAGATGGTAGATCTTATTCTTATTGCCCCAGTTAAAAAATTTGCTGCGTTTGCTGTCACTTGGTAATGTTGGTCTGTAAGATAAATGACCTGGTATAGATAATAGAAGAGGGTCGATAAGCTCATTATGCAGATCTTTATAAAGAGAACAAGCTAGTAGTACATGTGCTGCAGATTCGATACTGCCATCTCCGCATGGACATACTGTATTTTTCCGTGTATAACATGCCCCCGTGTATAAGACTACCCCTATTTTGGGGGAGTATTGCCCAGAGTTTTTGAGCTTTTTGGGGGGGTGGGGAATGCAAAAAATCACTAACCCGACTGGCAAACGCTGATAATCGCTCACGTCGCCGAAGCAAACATGCATCTGCCTGTTCACCAACAGCAGACGGCAATCGCACGCTCAGTTGACGAAGCGGCAGCCAGTCCACAGCAACCCTTGCCGCAGCAACCAATCACCAACTGAATAAACGCAGCAGCAGCAATCGTAAGCAGCACTTTACGCATCCACCAATCACCCACAAAATCGCCGCTGAAAAGCTCCTGCTCCCGGCTGCAACCAATCACTCGTCTCCCCCCCACGCACTACCCATGTATAAGAGACCCACGCTTTAAAACGTGCTTTTAGAGTAAAAAAAAAGCTCGTCTTATACACAGAAAAGTACGGTAATGTGATGGAAACGACCCTCAAGTACGGCCAGCGGCAGCACGTTTAATCTTGCATAGGTGAAAGCACATCTGTGTTTTAAAACTGTTAAGTTTTGCAGATAGGATATGCGGAGGAGACTTAAGTGGGAGCATCTTATGTACAGTGGTACCTCGGGTTACATACGCTTCAGGTTACATATGCTTCAGGTTACACACTCCACTAAGCCAGAAATAGTGCTTCAGGTTAAGAACTTTACTTCAGGATAAGAACAGAAATCGGGCTCCGACGGCGTGGCGGCAGCAGGAGGCCCCATTAGCTAAAGTGGTGCTTCAGGTTAAGAACAGTTTCAGGTTAAGAACGGTCCTCCGGAACAAATTAAGTACTTAACCCGAGGTACCACTGTATATGGAGAATAATTTCAGTGATGCGCAGGCACCAAGAGCAAATAGCATCCCTGAAAGGTTTATCGCGCCAATTGGTTCAAGATGTGGATCCCTCAAATCCCTGACCTTTCCTCCAGGAAACCCTTCCACCTTTGGTTCCCCAATATCCAGAGTCTTCTTTATGATGCTGGGACATGGATCCTATCAACAAGTTGTTTAGAGCTAGGTGGTTGCTGGCTGCCGTTCCATGGTTCACACATTGCTGTCTTTTTATATTTCTCTGACAGGTGCCGCTGTGTTCCCAACAGTGCTGTCCCTCTGATCCTCAAGACCTCGCCACATCCCGTCTTTTCTGTGCTCTCTTCAGGAGGGGACTGTCAAAGAATCTGCTCCCTGAGACCTGGACTTCCTAGGACGTGGATTATAATGCATATGCGTGCATGGAAAGGGAAGGCTGTGGTAGTTAGCAGGCACTCTGCACATTTCCAGGGGCCAAGGGAATTCTGCCAGAGTGCCTCTGTCCCTGTTTTCCTTGCCAGTCTTCGTAGATCCCAGAAATCCTACATAACTAGGGACGAGAGAGTGTGTACAGCAGTACCCTTTGGTAACCACATGAGGGCACAGTTACACTGAAAGAGCTGTTCTCATGGTTTGAATGCTGAACATACACACTCCCCGAGGGCACTTAATGCCAGACTATTCTCACATGTATTTTGTATAAAAGGGGTGAGTGAAACCAGATCTGTGACTTGCTCTGATCCATCCTTTCTGCGTCCATTAATGCCATTAGCGGAGCTGAGCTGGATGACCTGTTTTATCTTCTGGCTCAGAACTGTTCCTGAAACAACGTAGATCTGGACTCCACTGCCATGGGACTTCCGTGGCTTTTAAACCGTTTTGTATTTTGTCCATGAATTGTGGTCAAGGCGTCTACGAAATGTAATCAAGCTGTAAAAACACTGCCAGTGCTTTGGATTCTCCTTTGTAGTCCTGCCTTTCCTTTGCTTGCCTGTCCGGTTTGCTTTCTTCTTTTTTTTTCATTTTGAATTGCAGTCATCCCTGGCCCCCCTGCAAATATAATGTCATTAATGTGTATCTACAAAGCCAGGCTTTACAACACAACCAGCTTCAGAACTGTGCCCCGAACCTTCTCTCAAGCAAGTCTTGATGACCAGGGAGTGCACTGTGTGTGTGTGTGTGTGTGTGTGTGTGTGTGAGAGAGAGAGAGAGAGAGAGAGAGAGAGAGAGAGCGCGTTTGTGGCAGAATTGAGAATGATTTTAAAGAGCATAATATCAAACAGAAAGAGGAGAATATATTGGGATACTGAAGTAGAGAGGAAATGAATGGCGAAAAGGTAGATGGCAGCTAAAGTTGGATTCATCTGTGAAAAAGGTAGGCCTTCTGTATGGGATGCTATGGAGCCAATCATGGTTTAGGATGTGCACTTGCCCCTAAGAGAAGAGCTCATGAGCAATGAGATATCAAAAGCAGAGCAGCTAGAGACATTAATAGTGTTGGTTTTGGGTGGGAAACTTTTTCTAGCCAGTGGGCCGGATCTTTTTACCTCCCTCCTCAGTAGGAGTGGATAGCTGTGAATGGGATATTATATAATTTCAACTCCACCCACTTTTGGCACCCTCCCCTGAATGTTACCCTCAATGAAATGTGTTCCTAAGGCTGACAATCGCCACTTTTAATAAAATGACTTGCTTTCTCTTGTGACTGATGTTTCTAAGGGATGGGGTTACGTTGCGAGACCTGCACTTACCTGTTCGTTGAACACTCGCCCTGCATTTTTCCATGACAGCGGGCTCCTCATGAGTCACCTTCCAGGAAATGGCAGGAGCCTAAGAGCTGGCTCACACACCCATTGTCCTCTCAATCATAATGCACTTCTTCCAGACAGATAAGTGCCCAGTTAAGTGACCACCTTAAGGAATATCTGTCTTGACAGCAATTTCTCTCCTGCCTAATTTGTTTTTATGGATTAGCAACACGCCAGGATGCCAGGATCCCATTGGCCAGTAACAAATCTTGTCAGTGGCACCAAACCCCAATATTCAGGTTTGATTGGTCAAGAGACCCAAAGGAAAGAAAAAGCATTGAAAATACTTTTTTTTTTGGGGGGGGAGACTTTTCTCATGAGGGATAGTGCCCAATCCGAGGAAAATGCTGCCTGCCATATTTCATCTAAAGATTTGCATAGATCACAGAATTTATTTTCCTATTGTTGAATTGGATGAATCCCAAGCGGGAATTAAGATTGCCGGAAGAAATATCAACAGCCTCAGATATGCAGATGACACAACCTTGATGGCAGAAAGTGAGGAGGAATTAAAGAACCTTTTAATGAGGGTGAAAGAGGAGAGCGCAAAATATGGTCTGAAGCTCAACATCAAAAAAATGAAGCTCATGGCCACTGGTCCCATCACCTCCTGAAAAAAATAGAAGGGGAAGAAATGGAGGCAGTGAGAGATTTTACTTTCTTGGGCTCCATGATCACTGCAGATGGTGACAGCAGTCACGAAATTAAAAGACGCCTGCTTCTTGGGAGAAAAGCAATGACAAACCTAGACAGCATCTTAAAAAGCAGAGACATCACCTTGCCAACAAAGGTCCATATAGCTAAAGCTATGGTTTTCCCAGTAGTGATGTATGGAAGTGAGAGCTGGACCATAAAGAAGGCTGATCGCCGAAGAATTGATGCTTTTGAATTATGGTGCTGGAGGAGACTCTTGAGAGTCCCATGGACCGCAAACAGATCAAACCTATCCATTCTGAAGGAAATCAGCCCTGAGTGCTCACTGGAAGGACAGATCCTGAAGCTGAGGCTCCAATACTTTGGCCACCTCATGAGAAGAGAAGACTCCCTGGAAAAGACCCCGATGTTGGGAAAGATTGAGGGCACAAGGAGAAGGGGACGACAGAGGACAAGATGGTTGGACAGTGTTCTCGAGCTATGAACATGAGTTTGACCAAACTGCGGGAGGCAATGGAAGACAGAAGTGCCTGGCGTGCTCTGGTCCATGGGGTCATGAAGAGTCGGACACGACTAAACGACTAAACAACAATTGTTGAATTTGGAACGGTTAGCTTCAGAATGTACTTAAAATGAGCTGACAGTGAGCTGGTCCCATAGGCCGCTATTACACCAGGCCTCACTTTTGTGGGCTGATCTCAGGTCAAGGTATGTTGCTGGCTGCCCAGCTGTTTTATGCTCTTGAATTTTAAAACTTGGTGCTCCATTCTTCTCTTGGATGCTTATATTTTTGAATACTTACTGCTTTGTTGAATCTAGAGCAACATTTACATCTTGAGTGGAATATAAGTGGAAATTGCCAAGAAACCAGACAAAACCATACCATAGGCCCTTGAACCCCTCAGTCACTCCTGAGCTTCAGTTTACAAGTAATAATTGCGGAAGTAGGTGATATAATGGCAGTATGGATGGCCTTTAGATCATCTGTATGAAGAAGGTGAGTTGAAACAAAATTAAGTAAAGGGGTCCATTTAATTCTATTGGCTGCGGTTATGCATAGGTTTGCATTGGAGAGAAATTGAGTTTTTATGGAGGAATTGCTAAAGAGTGGACCTGCGAGTACCATTGTTAAGTGTAGGTGATCGCTTTCAATATTGTGGCCCACTTCAAACTCCATTACAAACTTACGTGGAAATCGTGAGATTGTGCTATAATCTATGACACTGCCTTCTTAAATTGTGGTGCCCAGAATTGGTCACAGTACAGTGGTACCTCGGGTTAGATACGCTTCAGGTTACATACGCTTCAGGTTACAGACTCCGCTAACCCAGAAATAGTGCTTCAGGTTAAGAACTTTGCTTCAGGATAAGAACAGAAATTGTGCTCTGGCGGCGCAGCGGCAGCAGGAGGCCCCATTAGCTAAAGTGGTGCTTCAGGTTAAGAACAGTTTCAGGTTAAGAACGGACCTCTGGAACCAATTAAGTACTTAACCCGAGGTACCACTGTATTCCAGGAGCGGTCTGATCAGGACACAATAGACCGGTACTATTATTTCCCTTGATCTGGACTCTATACTTCTGTTGATGCAGCCTAAAATAGCATAGCTATTTGACAGAGCTTCCCTGCGTTGAGTAAGTTCTTGGATCTGGTGGCTTTTGCAGGGCTTTTGAGCCCTTTGAAAATTTGGGGATCTGGTGCCGCCCAACTTGGGATCCCTCTGTAATCGTTTAGCTCCTCCCAACCCTGTTTCCTAAACAGTTAACGTACCTTCTAGGTTCCTGCCTGAACATTTCCTCCCTTCCATCCTCCTTAATTGGCCATGCTCCCTGCCAAGCCACTGGCAGGATTCCCCCCCCCCCCTTTATTTCTTTTCTTTTTGCTGAGGGAGCCCAGATTGCGGTCTGTCATCTTGATTGATCCCCTCCTTCTCCAGCTCAGGTCAGTATATCAAGTGTTCGCCAAGGGGGGGTTTCTGCAAGAAATGGCCTAGTGTTGCTGGCTGCCACTTCTGAAGAGCAAGAGGACCTGACGGATCTCCAGAGGGGCGAAGAGAGAGGAGAATATACATTCCTAGTCTTGTGCATTGGCAGTTCTCTCCAGTAAAAACCTTCGGCATGATTGCTACCCATCAGAACATGACAACCGCTCTGGTGAGTTCTGCCTGTAGGTTCAGCTAGTCGGTTTGCCCTGAAACTGTGTGTGTGTGTGTGTGTGTGTGTGTGTGAGAGAGAGAGAGAGAGAGAGAGAGAGAGAGAGAGAGAGAGAGAGAGATAAGACAGACTTAGGGCTTCTTTTGCACTCTGCTTCGCCCCAGTATTGAAACTTGGGAAAGTATTTTTTTGGTAGAAAACCCAAAAACCCATGGGCCTAATTTAGTTGAAAGCCGATTTCATTACACGTGCTGTTTTGCACATTGCACTTTGCGGGTTAGATCCAAATTGTTAACATTAGTTTTGCATAGTGGGTCAGACATGCTTTCTCCTTCAATATGAGGCTTTTGCAGCCGCTAAAAATCTCCTACGCACTTTGGCAGGGGGTGGGATGGAGAAGAAGTGAAGTGCCTGACTAAAAACATCCATTATTGCGGAGTTTATTTGATATTTATATTTTTAAAAGCATTCCAAAACGTTTGTCCTGGCTGTATCAAGGTGATTCTATATTGCAGTTCACAATGTGTGATACAGCTATGGTTGGGCAGTAGCCAAAGCAAATTAAAAACTGAATAGATGTCTAATGTTTCATCTGTTTGGTATTTTGAGACCTGTTAGATGCTCTGCAGAATTGCCGTAGTTTCCCTCACTCATCCACACAGGTATCTCCCTTCCCCCCCCCATCCTTTTTTCTGTTCAAGGCATCATTTAAAGGGGTACATTTAACACTGAGAATTCTAGATAAGGGGCAGCTGTTCTCGCTTTGCTTCGGGGGGGGGGGGCTTAGGATGCTCTCTAGTGAGGAATACTTGAGCAGTTCTGAGGTGATTATACGGTCTGCAGAATGAAGTTATAAGACTAAGAATCCTGGACTACACTGCATCAGACTGCAGGACGTGTCTTATGTTTTTGAACGCTTTCCCACCTTTAAATCAACAACAAACTTCTCAACAGGCTATAAATTAGGAAATTGGAGAGAGAGAGGTTTTGCACAACCCTTTCCATGGTGTGTGACTTTACTAGATGTAGGGGCAGTTTACCCAGGTAGGGTGACTGAAGAGTAATTTCATGCACACAAGGCTCTCAAGTAACAGTGAAAGAAGAGGAGAATTAGCCCAGGTTATATAGCACAGACACCACTAAATTGTGCCCATGCAATGGCTAAAAGTGACCAGTGTGGACCCATGACATCACTGGCTTGAATTTATCTTATTGACCATTTCCCTGACACCTAACTCCTTGTGGTGCTACCACAAATGGGGATTCTCTCACCAGCGACATCTGCCCGCCAATATTAACTGAAGTCCTATTAGTTGTCTTGAGAATATGCAGAGTGTTCCTCTACTGAGGCTATGTGGTGCAGGGGCAATGAACCAGTTCAGATATGCCGTGGGATCCTGCTCTTGGCAGTAGTTGGCAGATATGATAGAGGCGCCCAGGCTGCTTCGGTTAAATTGCACCCACAACCTGGAGCTGCCCTCATCCAGTACAGTGGTACCTCAGGTTAAGTACTTAATTCGTTCCAGAGGTCCATTCTTAACCTGAAACTGTTCTTATCCTGAAGCGCCACTTTAGCTAATGGGGCCTCCTGCTGCCGCCGCACCGCCGGAGCACGATTTCTGTTCTCATCCTGAAGCAAAGTTCTTAACCCAAGATACTACTTCTGGGTTAGCGGAGTCTGTAACCTGAAGCGTCTGTAACCTGAAGCGTATGTAACCCAAGGTACCACTGTACTTAGATTCTGTCCTGCGGTGGTAGAGAACTTTGTACCCTCCAGCTGTGGCTGAACTTCAGCTCCCATCAGCCTAAGGCAGCATTGCCAATAGCCAGGGGTGATGTGGGACTTTATGACATCTAGAGGACCACAACATCTGGAGGTTCATTGTCCCTGCTTTATAGTGAAACCAGCTAACTCTAGGATTTTCCAATACAGTGGTACCTCGGGTTAAGTACTTAATTCGTTCTGGAGGTCCATTCTTAACCTGAAACTGTTCTTAACCTGAAGCACCACTTTAGCTAATGGGGCCTCCTGCTGCTGCTGCGCCGCAGGAGCACGATTTCTGTTCTCATCCTGAAGGAAAGTTCTTAACCCGAGGTACTATTTCTGGGTTTTGTTGTTGTTGTTTAGTCGTTTAGTCGTGTCCGATTCTTCGTGACCCCATGGACCAGAGCACGCCAGGCACTCCTGTCTTCCACTGCCTTCCGCAGTTTGGTCAAACTCATGTTCGTAGCTTCGAGAACACTGTCCAGCCATCTTGTCCTCTGTCGTCCCCTTCTCCTTGTGCCCTCCATCTTTCCCAACATCAAGGTCTTTTCCAGGGAGTCTTCTCTTCTCATGAGGCGGCCAAAGTATTGGAGCCTCAGCTTCATGATCTGTCCTTCCAGCAAGCACTCAGGGCTGATTTCCTTAAGAATGGAGAGGTTTGATATTCTTGCAGTCCATGGGACTCTCAAGAGTCTCCTCCAGCACCATAATTCAAAAGCCTCAATTCTTCGGCGATCAGCCTTCTTTATGGTCCAGCTCTCACTTCCGTACATCACTACTGGGAAAACCATAGCTTTTACTATATGGACCTTTGTTGGCAAGGTGATGTCTTTACTTTTTAAGATGCTGTCTAGGTTTGTCATTGCTTTTCTCCCAAGAAATTTCTGGGTGAGTGGAGTCTGTAACCTGAAGCGTATGTAACCTGAAGCGTATGTAACCTGAAGCGTATGTAACCTGAGGTACAACTGTACAAGGATGAGGTCAGGAGCATCCTTTATAGCAGTTGTGGGGGACTTTGTGCCTCTAGATGTTGCTGAGCTACAACTCTTATCAGCCCCAGCAGGTATGGCCAATGGCCAGGGATTATGGAAATTGTAGTCCAGTAACATCTGAAGGACCAAAAGTTCTCCACGCCTACTTTGTAGGAAAAGCTCGTTCCTTGACCTGCCTTAGACTGGAAACACAATTGCCCAGGGTGGGACAGGTTTGAATGTGGGGAATTTTAAACGCAACAGCTGCCCACAAAGTCTCTGTTGTGGGGAACATCAATCATAGCTCTCAAGAGAGCTGTAGGGCCACCATTGCAGCATGGGGAGCCAAACTCTGGCTTCCAAGTCCAAATGTTTCAGGAGCAAAGATGTGCTTTGGGTGGGCCATGAACTCTTCCTGCCGGGCTCTGATCCAAGCTGCTTTGGCAGCTCTCTGAAGTGATCTCTTAATTAAGACTGAAAATACCCGCAAGGGGGGGAAAGAACAGAAATGGTGCCAGGCAATTAGTTTAAAAGCCCTGTGGGTTTATAGATCAATAGGAGAGCTAGCCTCTATCAGCCTTTTTTTTTTTAATTAGCACCTCCTGGTTTCTATAGGGGAAGCAAAAAGTAATAAATGACCAGCCTAGAATCCTATCCCAGCCTGAGGAACATTTTTGTGAAGAAGAGCGAACTGCCTTAGGCCATACAACCTGTATTCACAGAACTCAGTGGGATGTTTTTTCTGAAGAAGCATCATGGATATAGATGACTTCTCCATTAGGCCACACAGCCACACCTGCCATGATCGCAAACCTGGACTCTTGCATATCAGTGGTGCTGTATTTTGGAGTTTATGGGGTGTTAGGGGAGGGCCAGTACTTCTAGTGGGGACATGTCATGCTCCTTCTGAGGTAGTTTGTCCATATTTGGCCCCTCTACCCTGCACTCAGCTCTCACCTGTGGCTCCTAGAAGCTTTCAGCATGCAACATCAGCCACACCCTGGCTTCAGCTAGGAATCCTTTTGACTCCACCGGAGGGAGCAAAGCCAGGTTACTCCATGAATCCAGTTTACACCTAGGAATCTGGTCTTTTTAACTCCACTGGAAGAAGCCAAGCCAGCGTACTCCTCCCCGCCATACGTTACAGGACTTCCAAGTTTCTAACGTCATATCAGCCCCAATGGTCAATGATGATGGAGGCTGGACATCTGAAGGCCACCTTGTTGGTTTGGGCACCATGCTTCATAAGCTTACCATGGTTCATAAGCGTACCATGGTTTATGCTATCTGGCCATCTCACAATCAATGGTTTTTGGAGCAGGTATGGTCTTATAACTCATGGGACGAAATAGATAGCCCTCTTCTGTTTGGTTTAACTTGGGATGACTTAAACACTCATAGCTAAACTTGGAATGAAGCTAGCTGGTTTGCACTAACCGAGGATCTTTTCTCTCCCTCCTCACACAGAACATGGGGTTCAGCAGCTCCCCGCCTCGCAACTGGAAGGGAATTGGGATCGCAATGTTGGTAGTGGCGATGCTGGCGTCGGTCATCATTGTGGCTATCCTGATGCTCACTCCAGGTAATATCAGCAGGGCAGGGTGCTTTCGTGGACGGTAGCTTAGTTAGGGTTGCCTTACGCCCAGATTTTCATGGGCACATCTGGGATGCCAATGATGGAATTAGTGCGTGGGGTGAAATCAGCAAACTTTTTGCAAAAAAAGCTCAGCAACCTTCCCAAAAACAGCATAACTTTTTTTGTGTCCAGATTTTTACTTCTTGAAATATGGCAACCCTCAGCGTAGTTGAAGGGGCGCGGGTGGCACTGTGGGTTAAACCACAGAGCCTAGGACTTGCCGATCAGAAGGTCGGCGGTTCGAATCCCCGCGACAGGGTGAGCTCCCGTTGCTCAGTCCCTGCTCCTGCCAACCTAGCAGTTCGAAAGCACGTCAAAGTGCAAGTAGATAAATAGGTACCGCTCCGGCAGGAAGGTAAACGGCGTTTCCGTGCGCTGCTCTGGTTCGCTGGCCACATGACCCGGAAGCTGTACGCTGGCTCCATTGAGTATACCCTTTGGAGACTCAGAGGTGTACATAAAAGCAGGAAGCCAGCTCTCTTCCTGGTGAGCCCAGTTTCCCTTCCTTTTCCTCTTCCAAGATGCACAGCCCTGCCTCCATGGCAATGCCAATCTCTTTGCTGATTTGCACCTACTCACTCTGCTTTTCTGCTTGGCTGTCTCAAGAGTGTTGGCTATAAAGGTCTGGGAGCCAGGCGGGCAGTGAGCACCTTGCCTGGCACCTGTAGCTAAGGTTGCGGAGAAATTCGGATCTGTTCACATTTGAAGGCCAGCCTACACAATTTGTGCTTTGTGAAATAGTACGCAGACTGAAACACAGCCGTCCTTCAAAATCTGTGCTTCTCTGAAGTTGGCAAGCTATTTCTCCAGCCAAGTAAATCTGTAGTGCCTATGGCTAGGAGGATAAAGAGTGCGACCCATTGAGGCAACCCAGTCAGATTGGCAGGGTACAAATAATAAAATAATAATAATTACCATATTTTTTGCTCTATAAGATGCACCAGACCACAAGACACACCTAGTTTTTGGAGGAGGAAAACAAGAAAAAAAAATATTCTGAATCTCAGAAGCCAGAACAGCAAGAGGGATTGCTGCACAGTGAAAGGAGCAATCCATCTTGCTGTTCTGGCTTCTGGGATAGCTGTGCAGCCTGCATTCGCCCCATAAGACGCGCACACATTTCCCCTTACTTTTTAGGAGGGAAAAAGTGAGTCTTATAGAGCAAGAAATACGGTACGCATCTGTGAAAGCAGTGTACAGAAGTGCATTGTATTAGGGAAAATAAAATGGGTATATGAGGCAAAATTGCAAGTAAAAATGGCCAAATTAGGAGAAATCTGCACTAAAATGCTGGTGAAACTCCCTGAGGACTTTAAAATAATATTGCCAGATGTTGTGGAGATGTGCAGAACTCAATGGAAGACTGGAAAAATTAGAAACGGAAATGGACAGATCTGACCATCCTTGCCTCTGCAGCGCAGTTCCACTTTCTGCCTTCTTCACATGTTTAATATGCATGCCGAAGCCCTTATAAAAGGCCTGCAGGTCTTGAGGAATTGGTGGCTCTCTTGCTGTTGTTGACCTCCAGTTCCCATCTGCCCCAGCCAGCATGGCTCAGCGGTCAATAATGATGGGAGTTGTAGTCCAACCACACCTGAAGAGCCACAGGTTTCCTGTCTGTGCTCTAGATTGCCCAGAACACACAGTAGTGGCGCTGCACACTACTAGCCAGCTGTTCACCCTTGTCTTTCCATATCTAGAAGACCCCCCAATTGGCTTCCGCACTCCTCTGACTCTTGATGACCTGGAGAGTGATGATTTCCAACTCCACCAACCCCAGATACATTGGGTGACAGGTGAGTTGTTTTCCTCTGATATGTGCTAGAACGCGGACGTGTCAATAAGATGTTCAGTAAGCCAATTTGTTTGGACTAAAGGCTGCTGGGTGGAATTTATTCCACACTCGTGGTTTTACGAGGAACCAATGTCTTTTATGAACCAACAGTTTGGCCTAGAAAATGCCCAAAACCTCTTCTACGGTTCCATATGGCACTGGACATTCAATAACATGGCAGTATGTAACCTGGGGACATGGGCAGGGCTGTAGCTTAGCGGTAGAGCATCTGCTTAGCATGTCAAAGATCTCAGGTTCAATTCTTGGCTACTTAAAACCCTGCTGAAAGCATGGAGAATGTCTGCCAGACCATGTACACCACTGGTGGGGAACCTATGGACCTCTAAATGCTGCTGGACTGCAGCTCCCAAAATCCTCTGCCAGGGGTTGCAGCCCAGAAACAACTGGAAGCCTATAGGTTCCCCATGTCTGACATAGACAAGATTGAGCTAGACACTCAAATGGCCTGATTTAGTATAAGAAAGGCTCTTATGGAAGTTTGTGTTCCCTTCTGACCTTCTCCTTGGGGAAACCCTGACAAACTTCACAGGAAGTCCAGAGTATTCAAAAACAGTTTTGCTAGAGAATCGCAAGATAACAATTTTTTTACATATCAACAAATACCTTGATCATGACTCCATGACCCAATCCACCCTGAAACATCGTCTCCAGGGACAGAGGTATATTGAATGAGAAATATGTTGATTGGCTATGCAGGCACAAGTTGAATCAGTTTACAAGATCAATTTGTCACATCCAGATCCAGTGAAAACCTTGCCCTTCAGTCCATTTTGAATGTTCCCAAGTACTTGCAGCCCCTTAGATTATTTAACATATTGCTACAAAAGTTAGGTGCCTCCCGGTGGCAAGAGCCCATGGGGTTCCAGGCACTCACCCGGGGTCTGTGGTCCTTTGGAGAACTGAGACATGATGGAGATTGTCATAGCTTTAAGAAATGTGGTTTATTCACCTATTTACACCTTCACTCTGCATGGAGGGAGTCCAGATCTTACAGCATGGTCATTTCAAGAGGAGTTTGTCCCTCACAGCAGTGCAGCCAGCCTTCAGCCAGCCTGCCCAAGATGGATCCAAGTATTTCTTCTTCCTCCTTGTTCCCAGAACACCCTGCTAAAAACTCTCTTTTCCTGTCACCTCACACCCAGTTACCCTGGCAACCTTCCAAACCTCTAGAGCAAGGGCAGAGGACAGTTCTCAATGCCCCTCAGTGGCCCTGTATTGTTTCTTAATGGGCCTAGCTTGACCAGGTCATTTTTGCATAGGCTAGTTCAGGAATTCCTCTACAGCTTGTATTTCTCCCTTCACATCCCAAATAACTAAAATTCTACCATTTAGAAATTTATGGGGTTTAGAGAGATCCCCCCCTGAAACCTATAACGGTATTTTCCTCATTTCAGGGTCAAATTAGATGTGACATTATTTTATTTATTTGTATTTTTTAATTTTCCCGCCTTGCCCCACCATAGTGCCCAAGGGGTTCCCAACAGCAGCTGTAGGGAATCCTGAGTAGCTTGGGGACCCTGGAAGCAAGCTGGGTGGGGAGAAGTTATCTTCTCCCTGTTGCAGTCTTGAAACAAATATCCTCTCTGAAGCTGCTGTTTGTATTTCAAGGGAAGTGTCCTTTGGCACCTGTGGGAGTTTCCCCTCAACTGCAAATAACACCTTCAGAGAAGAGACTTGTTGGGAGTGTGGCAGAGGAAATAAGAATTAAACTTCTCTTTACCACCCGCCACACTTTTGAGGCTGCTCTGGCCTGACTGCTGTTTACAAAAAAAAGGCACACATGACTGTGATGTAAACAAAATCTGCTTCTTTTCCCTTATGGGGTATCCAAGAGCCCGTATAGAGTCCTTAAGTGGGTTCCCTATTGGTAGGATAAAATAACAGAGGCCAATCAGAGAATATTGAGAAGCAAAGCGGCTAGTAAGCTTGATCTTTATTAAACTGTTGCAACAGGGTCCCCACTCACCACATGCAGGAGGGAGGAGGAACCCAGAACAATGGTGCGCACGCCCTTATATAAACTTTTGAAATTGCCCACCCTGTAGCTCAAGACCACCACCAAAAACATCATACATAAATCATAGGAGGAGGCAGTCTACAACAGAAATCCTGTCTGCCAGGATACCTGACAATGGCCAGTGATTGCTTACTTGGGCAGCCTGGCCATTATTTTGTGATGGTAAATACTTTAATTCTGGAATCCAGGTCACAGGCTCACCCTATTCATACGCAAAGATGCCCTTTAAGACAGGTAAGCAAAAGACGATGGAGGCTTTCCCATTTCCTTCCTCCTCGCAGAGAAACATTTGAGGTCAATTTGGGAGAGTCAAAATGGTTTCAGGATTGCTCTCCTGTACTATTTCAGACACGTGGTTTACATACTTACGTATGTGTTTGCCTTGTAAATTTATGAATATTTAATTTATATATTTGAGACCTTAAATTCTTATAACAACTGCATCCATGCAATTAACGTGGTGTGTAGTTTAGTCCTCAGATACCACAGCAACATGTCTTTTAAAATATTCTAAAGTCTGGATTCAACATCTAGCTATGGGAAAGGGGTTGAAACCTAGTAGATGAAGCAAAGGTGAATTCTGCAAGGGATGGCTTCTTGAAAGGGGAAGTTTGACTAGAGTTGGTCTGGAAAGCAAACCACCTAGTTTCTTTTATTTTCTCAGCCGCAGGCAGTTTCCTTCCCTTTCCTGTGCTTCTGTAGAAGAAGCCAACTTCTGTGTATTACATTTATCACTATTTTTGCATTTGTTAGTTGTGCTATACACACACTGTTAAGTTGTGGGTGAACATATCAGACGACACAGCGATTCTTCAAACAGCTCTTGTTTATTCACAGGCCAGGACAGAACTGAACTGAAGGGTTCAGCCAGCCTGCTTATATTGAGCTCCAGTACAATGCAACAGTAACAATTTTCTAAAACTATCCAATCACTGAACGTCACTTTCGATCCCTTATTTGCATAACTATCTACAGTATCCTCCTGCTGGCCCAGGGTGAGAACTTCAGTACATAACACACACAAAAACCTCTCGAAGTGTAAAATGAGTGTGGCGTGTAAGTAAGTTGAGAAGTTAATTTGGGCACCCTGCTTGCTTGCTTTTTCTTTGCCCAGACGATGAGTTGGTAGAGCTCAGCGATACAGGGACCGTGATGAAGTGGCACATTGGCCAAAAGAACAGCACCCTCTTGGTGGAGGACAGAGATTTGGTAAGAACAGCGGCTTGCAATCCACTGCTCATCACAGAAGTTTAGGAGATCCTTTGGAGCCAAACTATGGGTTGTCTCCAACGTAGCACTAAGTTAAAGTCATTTAGCGGAATCCTATTTTCGGTGGAATGTTTTGTGTCAGTGGAAGCAGGTTGCTGGTAATTTTCTTGCACAATAGACTGTGCAATCTGTTGCACTGTGAGTTCCCCCTAGTGACCCTGTTGCGTTGGATTTCTCCTTGCTCAACTAATCCACTCGCACAAAAGACCTTGTACTAGCAGGCAGAGAAGGTTGGATATGTCGTGAGACTAAGGTTCTTAAGAGCAGAAGCAGTAAGGCAAGGCCTACACAATCATTCAAGCCCAAGCCTGCTGTTAACTGCTAACAGCAAACTGCCAAGTCACTGTGACTCGTGACTCATCTTGGATGATAATTCATTCTCCCTATAAAAAGTAGCCAGCCTGTCTATGGGCCTCAGTCAGAGAGCTGTATGGATTGTGTATCTAGTAGTCTGTGGAATAGTGCTGCTGCTGTTGCTATGTAAAGCTAAGGCAGAGTGGCTCCAGGACTCTAGTAAATCACTAACTAAGAATGTGCCTCTGTGAAGAGTCAGATAGCTGCTATGAGCACTCTGTGTATGCTCTTTAACTATGCTGTTTCTGAAGAAGTTTGTTTTCTTCAAGTAAAAGTTTTATTCTGTTTATAAAGAAGACGCTGCGTTGATTAATTTACCGCTGCGCGGCAGGATACAACCCAGGATCTCTAAAAATTGGTATGCAGAGCATCACGAGACAGATTTCTGGAGCACTGGAGTATGAAATGAGCGGTATGCTCCTTACCCGTCCTCGCACGGCGAGGAGGAAGGGCTTTTCAAAGCTGAGCTGCAGGCAGCCTTCAAGTGGGAGTCAAGAATGAATACAGCTCACTGGAAAGAACTCACTGAAAGGCACAGAGAAGGAGCAATGAGTCCAAAGGCACAACTGAAGGCATTTGGCTATTTGAGCTGTGAGGGTGAAGCCTCACTTGTTGAAAGCCAGCAAACTGTCAAGTGCCACAGGAGCATAGGTAAAGGTAAAGGGACCCCTGACCATTAGGTCCAGTTGTGACCGACTCTGGGGTTGCGGTGCTCATCTCGCTTTACTGGCTGAGGGAGTCGGCGTACAGCTTCCGGGCGATGTGGCCAGCATGACTAAGCCGCTTCTGGCGAACCAGAGCAGCGCACGGAAACGCCGTTTACCTTCCCGCCAGAGCGGTACCTATTTATCTACTTGCACTTTGACGTGCTTTCGAACTGCTAGGTTGGCAGGAGCAGGGACCGAGCAACGGGAGCTCACCCCGTCGCGGGGATTTGAACTGCCGACCTTCTGATCGGCAAGTCCTAGGCTCTGTGGTTTAACCCACAGCGCCATCCGCGTTCCCCACAGGAGCATAGCTGTCAACAGGAGCATAGCTGTGAGGAATCCTATTCGGAATAAGGGAATTTCCCTTTAAATAAAGGGAAACGTTGACAGCTATGCACAGGAGGGGCAAGAGAGAAGCTACAAAACCAATAAACTTCCAAATCTAATGTAATGGCCAAAGTGCCATATCAATATTTTGCCCCTCTTCGGTGCTTGAGGAACCGATTGCCCGGTAGAGACACCCTCATTCCACTTCCACCTTCACTGTATCATCCCCAAGTGTTGCTGTTTACAAGAGAAAACTGCAGACAACTCTAGCTGAGATATGCCCAGAATCTTCCTTCTGGGGTAGGTGACCTCAGAAGATCAATTTGGGTGCCCCTGTCCTGATATAGAGCTCTACAGATGACAGAGAGCAGCTATCAGTTCTTCCTTCAGGTGGGAAAGGTCTGCAGCTCAGTGTTTTGAAGCCAGAAAGTCACAGGCTCCATCCCAGGCATCTTTAGGTAGGACTGAGAAGAGACCCTGCCTGAAACCCTGGAACGCTGCCATCAGTCAGCATAGAACTTCTGGCCCTCCAGATCTGGTTGGATTCCATCTCCCACCAGTCCTAGACAGCATGGCCAATCTTCAAGGTTGTTGGGAGTTGGGCCCCAGCAACATCTGAAGGGCTCCTACACCACCCTTGGTGTTAGACCAGAGTTTCCCAAACAGCTGTTGTTGGACTACAACTCCCATCATCCTTAGCTAGCAGGACCAGTGGCCAGGGATGATGGGAATTGTAGTCCAAAAACAGCTGGAGACCCAATACCAAGAGATGCAGACAATACCAAACTAGATGGACCAATGAGGTGACTAAGTTTAAGGCAGCTTCCTATGTGGCCACAGCAGACCAGACTCCTGGTCTTTAGCCAACTTGTTCTCAGCTCGGGTTGCTCACCGATTCTTGGGCTCTGAGCACCTGACAGGCTTCAATATGAAAAAGAAAATAAACTTGGCCTCAATAATAGGTGCAGTTGCCCCATCTTACATTAACAACCCCTTTCTTCTTTCATCCCCTCTTTCCTTCCCCTTCCACAGCATTTCTTGAAAGCCTCCCACTTCCAAGTGTCACCGGATTTGCAGTTCCTGCTTTTGGCTTGCGATGTGCAGCAGGTAAGGGCCCAAAGTGCTTGCAAGCTGGTTAATTCCTCCACCCAATGCATTAAAAAAAGAGAAAAAGGCAAAACCTTTAAATATCTGAGGTGCTGGAATCGATCCTGCCCCAGAAAGGGTCAAGATTTATCACTAACAGAATCTTGAACAGGCCAGTTGGTGCTGAAATTGGCCGCCTTTCCCTGTTCCCATCTTGGATAATTATAAACCATACAAATGTGCAAAAGTGCAGAGTCACCGTTCTCCATGCCAGCTGTGGAAAATCAATCTTGCTTCTCTATCCATTCCTGCTAATACACCAAAATTTTCTAATGGGACTGTAGTCTATCTCATAGGTGGGGAACCTCTGGTCTGTGGGCCTGATTTGGCCCACCAGGTCTCCCCATTTGGACTGCGAGACTGTTGTGGCCAAGCCACACATACCTGCCCTACACCTGACATCATATAGGATGCCCGGTGTGGGGCCGGTAATGATGCAGCTAGGCTATAGGGCTGTTTGAGCAGCCATCAGTTTGTCGGTGGCTAGAATGAACTTCTGGAAAGGCGCCAGTAAGAGGGGCTAAACCAAGAACCACATCTCTGGGAGCTGTGAGAAAGGGAGGGTGAAGCCAGACTTGCTAGAAGCCTATGAACTACTAAGTGTAGCAGGACTGGCAGCTATAAAACTCAGGAGCTTCCAAATTTAATGCAGCAGCAGAAGTGCCAGATCAATATTTTGCAAAAGCACCTTGCCGGTACCAAAAATCGGGCTTTGCATAGGCCATAGCTCAACTCCTTTCCTCATCCCATCCCATGGTTATTTGATTATAAGTGAAAATCAAGCCTCTCCTTGGATTTCCAGTCCACAAGTGTCATCTAAGTGCATCTGTGATCACACGTCTAAGGTAAAGGACTCCTGGATGGTTAAGTCCAGTCAAAGGCGAATATGGGGTTGCAGCACTCATCTTGCTTTCAGGCTGAGGGAGCCGGCGTTTGTCCACAGACAGCTTTCCGAGTCATGTGGCCAGCATGACTAAACCGCTTCTGGCGCAACGGAAACCAGAGCGCATGGAAACACCGTTTATCTTCCCACTGCAGTGGTACCTATTTATCTACTTGCACTGGCGTGCTTTCGAACTGCTAGGTTGGCAGAAGCTGGGACAGAGCAACGGGAGCTCACCCTGTCGCGGGGATTCGAACCACCGTCCTTCTGACTGGCAAGCCCAAGAGGCTCAGTGGTTTAGACCACAGTGCCACCCACATCACTGCTGATGTCGGACCTAAAAGGCATCAAAGTCTTCAACGGGATTGAGAGGTGGAGCCAAGGTCTGCACCATACATTTTAAAGCACACGACCTGCCTCAAAGAATCCTGGGAGCTGTAGTTCTTTAAGGGTGCTGGGAGGAATTGTAACTCTGCAATGGGTAAGCGGAGGTTCCCAGAATTCTTTGGGGGAAGCCATCAGTTCTAAATGTGCTTTAAGTATATGTTGTGGATGTGACCCAAGTATATAAGTCCTATCCAGCTTGGTTAAAAGGTAAAGGGACCCCTGACCATTAGGTCCAGTCCTGACCGACTCTGGGGTTGCGGCGCTCATCTCGCTTTATTGGCCGAGGGAGCCAGCGTACAGCTTCCGGCTCATGTGGCCAGCATGACTAAGCTGCTTCTGGCGAACCAGAGCAGCGCACGGAAATACCGTTTACCTTCCCGCCGGAGTGGTACCTATTTATCTACTTGCACTTTGACTGCTAGGTGGGCAGGAGCAGGGACCGAGCAACGGGAGCTCACCCTGTCGCGGGGATTCGAACTGCCGACCTTCTGATCGGCAAGTCCTAGGCTCTGTGGTTTAACCCACAGCGCCACCCGCGTCCCATCCAGCTTGGTTAGGTGAAGGCAAAAAATTTAAAAAAGGCAAGTAGAGTAAATGGAAATGATCCCTTTCGCTCCTAAGGGTTAGAGCCAACATGGTGTGGTTGACTGGGGAGTGCTGGATTTGGTTGGACCACTCAAGCTCCAAAGGAATCCAGCTTTGGGCAAAACTTGTCCATCACTTCTTCCTATCTGATTGCCAGGCAAGCCAACCACCTTGGTTATCATTAGCCGAAGCAGCTGCAGAAAAAGGGAGAATTGATGTCCCAGGAAGCGTCTACTGTTCCACACTAACATCATTTTTTTTATTTCCTGCTGGTCTGTAGGTTTTCCGCTACTCTTTCACAGCTCGCTACTTGATCTATAACTTGGGCACCAGGTAAGAACTGGACCTGCACCATAGGACAAATTTATTCAAATAGAACAACGAGGTCTTTATTTGCTGTATTGTTATCTGCATCTATTCCATCATGTATGCCCCACTTCTATATCTTAAAGGGGTCCACAACCTTTGGGACCTGGGTCACATGTGTTGTGAGTACCAAAAATTATTATCCTGCTGCTGTGGATTGGCAGAGCAGCTTTTAACATAAACACACATATTCTTCATTCTGACACCCTTTACATTTTATTTTTTTTAAAAAAACCAGTGTTTGTAATACTTTGTGGTCTTGGTAATTATGTAATTAGTTATGCTTGTTAAAAGAACATTTAAATAAAGAGATCTTTTTTATTTTTATTTTAAAAAACACCCTTCCTGCTTTCCTGTAGGCTGACAGCCAGTTTGCCATTACGAAATCTCTCAATAGGCATTACGGTCTATGCATAGGAATTAATGTGAAATCCATTAGCAGATTACAGTGCTCAGCGATCGCATACTTAGGATTTTTCGCTCAATGAATACACAGCTGAGTTCCCAGCATGTACTGTGTGCGGAAACCGCATGAGGGGTTTGTCACATCTTATAATACTACACTCAGGTTTCACATTAATTCTTACCCAGAAGTTCTCGCTGTGCTGGAGTCTTGTAACTTGTGAAATATCTTCCTAAATTTACACAGACACCTTCAGCCTTCCCTCATTGGGTTAGTCCTCCAGATCTTTAATTAAACAGGGCTGCATCATTGATTGTTCAGCACCAAATATTTCTGCTCTGGTTCGTTGTTCCCAACCCCATGGTTTTAGCACTGTACCATAAACTTAACGGTTGTTTCACTTTCATAGAATCATAGAATCATAGAGTTGGAAGAGACCACAAGGGCCATCGAGTCCAACCCCCTGCCAAGCAGGAAGCACCATCAGAGCACTCCTGACATATGGTTGTCAAGCCTCTGCTTAAAGACCTCCAAAGAAGGAGACTCCACCACACTCCTTGGCAGCAAATTCCACTGTCGAACAGCTCTTACTGTCAGGAAGTTCTTCCTAATGTTTAGGTGGAATCTTCTTTCTTGTAGTTTGGATCCATTGCTCCGTGTCCCCTTCTCTGGAGCAGCAGAAAACAACCTTTCTCCCTCCTCTATGTGACATCCTTTTATATATTTGAACATGGCTATCATATCACCCCTTAACCTCCACTTCACTTTACTTCACTCCACTTCATTTTACTTCGTGTTTATGTACTTAAGCCTAGATTATTTTTTTGTAATATTGAATATATTCAAGGACGAGGGAAGCTGTGGGGTCCCCAAATGACCCTGACTGTTAGCTGTGCTGGGTGGGGTTGTAAAACAGCTGGAGCCGCAGTTTCCTTGTCCCTACTTTTATTAAAAGCACACACCATAAATCAAAACAAAAAATTTTTTTCCTTCCAGTAGCACCTTAAAGACCAACTAAGTTAGTGCATGCACACTTCTTCAGATACACTGATACACAGATACACTGAAACAGAAGTTGCCAGATCCTTCTGTTTCAGTGTATCTGAAGAAGTGTGCATGCACACGAAAGCTCATACCAAGAACTAACTTAGTTGGTCTTTAAGGTGCTACTGGAAGGAAAAAAAAAATTTGTTTTGACTATGGCAGACCAACACGGCTACCTATCTGTAACTGGAACCATAAATCAAAAATTTGAAGCTGTTTGTTGCAACTACGGCAGTATACGTTCGGTTGTTTTTGCAAAATTCCCTTTTAGCTTTGGAGAGGGACTAATAGATTACCGTAATCCCTTGTTTAGTCTCTCTTACTCCCCACTCCCCAAATTACACAGTCTTGCTAACAGTGGACCAGGCATTAACATAAGAGGCCCCACTGCCCTCTTTCCGCCTGCCGCACTTCCCAAATAATTCTCCTGCAGGAAAGTGGTCTCATGTTTCCTTTTCCAGGGAGACCAGCAACCTCGATGTGCCCAAGGCAGATACTGTTCGTCTGCAATATGCAGCCTGGGGAGCCCAGGATAACCAGCTAGTAAGTACCTATTCAATTTACTTACATTTTCATAAATTCAGGGCCAGCTCTATCATTAGGTAGAGTGAGGCTGCCACCTGAGGTGGCTGGTGCTGGGGGCATTGATTGCTTTCCCCCACCCTAACCACCCCCATTCTTTCCTCTCTTTTTTGGAATAATTTTGGAATAATAATACAGAGCTGTCTTGCCCACCAAATTAATTCATTACCTGAAAAGCAAGTTGTTGACTGCAAATTTGTGTTATTCAGGCAGCAGCCCTAGTTTATTTTTATTTTTGTAATTTTTAAATTTTTTATTGACAAAGTAATAATCATAAATAAATAAGAATAAAAATGTCCACCCCACCACTGAGACCATTCCATTGTAACTATCCAACCTCCCAAAATTTCAACACCTCTTGCAATGGTTTGACCCCTTTCTGTTTTAACAGTACAAATTACTCAAACGCCCTCAAAATCATTTCTCCTGCATATTTCCCGTCTTACCTTAATGGCACATATTAATTTATAATTAATAGCAATATCCTACACCTCTTTATACCATTCTTCCATTTTATATTCTGTTTGCCCTTTCCACTTCCTAGCTATAATAATTTGTGCAGCTGTCAATAAATTTGTGAGCAAGTCCTTCATAGCCTTTGAACCTTCCACCCCATCGTAAATTGAAAATAATGCTACCTCTGGACTTTTGGTCAGCTTTAACCCAGTGATTTCTGTTATCTCCTTAAGCACCCTTTGTCAAAAAAAAAAGTGTACATATTTCCACCCCCACCACATATGAACGTAATTCCCTGTTTCCTGGCATCCCCTCCAACATGACACCGAATATTCCTTGTTTATTTGATTTAATCTGACAAATTAAAGCAGCCCTAGTTTATACTAATGGGGGGAAATGGATTAGTGGAAATTTTCAGTTTGCCTCTGTTTCCTTCCCACCCCCAATCTCTGGCAAGGTTTGCCCAACGGTAGTTTTCTTGTTGTTGATTTCATATGTCACAACCAAGAACAACATAGGTCAGCCTGTGACTTGATTTCCATCCTCAGCAGTTTGAGTTAGAGCTTTGTGAGCATGGCTGCTGCTGCTGCAGCAACAACAACAACAGTTGATCCCTGTGGGCAAGACCTGGAGAAGGGATCCCTAGTGGATAACGGCAACATAAGCCAGCAATTTGCCTGTGAAGTTGCTCTTTGGCTCCCCAACCTATTTAGTTAAGGTTAGCCTCCCTAGAAAGTTGCTGTGATCACCCGTGGTGCCACTGGGGCAGGACTTTAGGGCAGAAGAACTCTGCTGACTTGGTGAAATATACTCGGAGTCGAGAGTGGATTTCATGCTCTTTATTCATCTCATAGTGGTGAGGAGGAATGGAAGTTCCCCCAGAATGTCTGCTTTATATACATTATTTACACAATGGGCCCCACGTGATTGGCTAATTCCGGGATTCTCCTGTAGGCCAATCAGGTTGTGGATTCACTTCCACCTGGAGCTGGATTGGGTGGCTCCTGTGGACCAATCATACTGCTGCATTGTTCTAGGACCAATCAGACTGCTGCATTCTGAATCCTATTGTTCTAGGACCAATCAGACTGCTGCATTTTGGATCCTATTCAACTCAGTACACTTGGGGAGTGGGGGTGACAGACTGAAAATACAGCAGGGTTGGCTTAACACATTTTGAAGTAAAGGAGGGAATATGCCTTGCTGTCTGAATTGGGACGCCCCCAATTCTATACAATTCAGTATAGAATCTAAAATTACCGAATTGCATCCCTGGTAGCGATCATAGAACCAGAGGTTTCGGACGAGCTGATCCAGTCATCTTACTGATTTATTCCCTTCCCAGGTGTTTATCCTGGATAACGACATTTATTATCAGCCTGGAGTCTCCAGCCGGGCCAAACGCATCACCACATCTGGACGCCAAGCAGTTGTCTTCAATGGGATTGCTGACTGGCTATATGAAGGTGAGTAGGTCAAGGCCCTATGAACACAGTCAGGAGTCCTGGGGCAGCAGTCTTCTGGGGGGGGGGGCATTGCCCCATCCGCTTTGCAGTGCCGAAATAACACAGTGGAATGCTTTCACACACCTGTGATTTTAAAAGTCTTGCCTTTACTTCTGAAGGCTTTTTTTTTTTAAACAATCGAGCAGTGTACATATTTTATGAAATAAACAAAAAATAGTTCTTCTCAATTCTCCTCTGAGTTCATACAGTGGTGATTAATGGCCATTTAGGAGCAAGGGACGTGGGTGGTGCTGTGGGTAAAACCTCAGTGCCTAGGACTTGCCGATCGCATGGTCGGCGGTTCGAATCCCCGCGGCGGGGTGAGCTCCCGTCTTTCGGTCCCAGCTCCTGCCCACCTAGCAGTTCGAAAGCACCCCTAAGTGCAAGTAGATAAATAGGTACCGCTTTACAGCGGGAAGGTAAACGGCGTTTCCGTGTGCTGCGCTGGTGCTGGCTCGCCAAAGCAGCTTCGTCACGCTGGCCACATGACCCGGAAGTGTCTCCGGACAGCGCTGGCCCCCGGCCTCTTAAGTGAGATGGGCTCACAACCCTAGAGTCGGACACAACTGGCCCGTACGGGCAGGGGTACCTTTACCTTTAGGAGCAATTTGCACTTCCTCCTGTCTTTTAAGAACTCAGCAAAACATCGATAAAGGCTTAGTTCAGTTTAATTAAAGTTAAATGAAGCACTCCAAAGTGCAGTGAAGTCCATTGGCCAGTTGTGTCTTCCATGGCCTGCAGGGGGAGCTATTTCCTTATTTAACCTTTCCAGAAATAAACATGCTGCTTTCAGGGATGGCATTGGTAGAACCGTTCAGAGTGACCTGCCTGTTGAGGCCTGAAAATAATGGGTGAATGAGAGGGGAGGGGTCTGAACAAGTAATCTAGGTGAAAGTAACAGAGACGCAGATGTTTTCGGAGACAAAGAGTGCCCCTTCGTGCATTCTGTGTGCATTCTGCATTTCTCATGAGGAAAGGCAGGTGGGCTCCAGCAGTCGTGGTTTACTGCTTGATACTCATATCTGATATCCCCCCCTTGCTTCCAAGAGGAGATCCTGCAGACTGCCAGCGCTCACTGGTGTTCACCTGATAGCATGTGGCTAGCCTATCTTTCCATCAACAACTCCCTGGTGCCAAAGATGGAACTGCCCCAGTTTCTTGGAGGAAAATACCCTACCAGCCAACACTATCCCTATCCTAAGGTGAGTCTCACTTCTATCCATAGCTGTCAACTTACAGATTTGAAAATAAGGGACCAGCAGCCTCGAAAATAAGGGATCAGCAGCCAAAATAAGGGATTTTCCAGGCACAGGTATGTTCAACTTCTGAGCCCCTCCAAGCCAAAGGCAGACAGCCCAGCCAACAGCCAAACGAAGCCTCAAGCAGTGGTACCCACAGCGCAGCAACCCGGCAAAGGGAATGCAGCAGGGAAAACCACCGTCACCTCTCCGCTGGGAAGCGCTGAGCAAAGGCGAGTCCCCAGGCAACGTGGCCGATTTGATCGGCTGGCACAAGGCATGCAAGCTCCAGCCCGCAGTCGTTCTTAGACTCCTTATTGGGTGAGCAACGCAGCCAAGCAACACAGCTGGAGCCTCCCTCCTCCCTGGCCGGCAGGGAGGGAGGGAGAGGAGCTGCTTCCTTTGAAACCCGGAAAATTTAAGGAACATCATCAATAAGGGATAGCAGCGGGACACGGCGCTGGGATAAGGGACTTTCCCACCAAATAAGGGACGGTTGACAGCTATGCTTCTATCCTCCCCTACAAGGGGTGGACTAGAGGGAGGCCAGCAGTCACAAGGATGTTTAGGTGACCTTAGAGCAGGCATGGCCAAACTTGGCCCTCCAGCTGTTTTGGGACTACAACTCCCATCATCCATAGCTGACAGGACCAGTGGTCAGGGATGATGGGAATTGTAGTCTCAAAACAGCTGGAGGACCAAGTTTGGCTATGCCTGCCTTAGAGGAACCAACCAACCTGCATGTTTTTGCTGGTCTAACTTTGCATATTTATCCTCTCAAACTGGGTGTGAGGGGAACCTTTGGGCCTCCAGATTTTGTTGAACTACAACTCCCATTAGCCCCAGAAAACATGGCCAATGGCAGGGGATGATGAGGGTTGTAGTTCAGTAACATCAAGAGGGACAATGGTTCCCCACACCTGTCTTACACAGCTGTCCAACATCTCTCTGATGAAAATAGAGATGTCCTAAGGAAAAGCGGGATATTCTGGGATCATATCAGAAACCAGGATTGCTTCTGTAAATTCTGGAAAATAGGAACACTTGGAGGGTCTGGTCTTATGGGTTTGCAGAGCCAGGTGTAGACTCTTGGCACCTCAAAGCAAGCAATGAGGAACCTGTAGTCCTAAATATGTTGCTAAACTACAACCAATCTGCGCCAATCTGGGCCCATAACCTATTGGCAAAACCTACTGGTGTTTCGCAACTTTCCGACTAGTTGCAGGACCGTAGCCAGACCTAGCAGAGTAAACGCAGAATCCACGGAAGCAATTGGCGACTTGGCTGCAGACAGGATAGACGAAGCAGGAACCAGGAATTTGTAGTTAGGTGTTTATTATATGCAGTGGACTATTTACAGAACAGAACACGGATCTTTAGCTAGCTCTTTCTGACACGACTCACAACTCCTACACTCACTAACACACTGAACTCTGAATACTGAACTCTGAACACATTCTAGTTAGTAGGCCATTAATTATCACTCCCTTGAGAGAGCTTGACCAATCAGGGAGCTGTCTCCATGCCTCTGTTATCACCAGGCAGACTTACTCCTTCAGATTGCCTCCTGGCTGTCTGCCAAACCTTAAGTGTCTCTGTGTGAGTAGCTGCATGTACACAGTTTCCCAATATCCCATTATCCCTAGCCATCCTAGCTAGTGCTCATGGGATCTGTAGTCCAACAACATCTGGAGGGTCACAGGTTCCCCATTCCTATGGAATAGGGTTTGCTTGTACCACAGGCCTGTCTATTAGTGCATGAATGCTTATGACTGATGACAGCACCTGCTGTTGCATGTTGACCTCCCACCCTGAAGTGTTCACATATTTTGTTCCTTGCCCTTGACTTCCTCCTGTCTCTCCACTTTCTCTTCTCTTCTCAGGCCGGGCAGCCCATCCCTTCTGTTCAACTCTTTGTGGTGAACCTATCTGGAGCGCTTCACCTGCTGGAGCTCCTACCTCCAGAATCCTTCCAGGGCAGGTGAAGGGGAAGGGTGGGTCGGGGTTGCCTGATGGAATTTTGTTTCCCTTTATCCAAATAGCTGCAAGTTCAGGAAGCATGTCCTTTGAGCCGTGTGGCCACACTTCCGATCCAAATTCCTTCCCCTTATACCCGGTGCTTTTTTTCTATTAAAAAAATGTTTAGGGGTACTCTCATTTTGACTCAAGAAAATCACCATTTTATAGTTCAAATCAGGAAAAATAAATACACAAAAGTACAAAGAGTACAAAATGTTTAGGGGTATGCGTACCCCTGAGTACCACTGCTTAAGTCTGTAAAAATTTGCTGCTACTATTGTTGTTGCTACTGCTGCTGTTTTATATATATATATATATATATATATATATATATATATATATATATATAATTTTTATTGGTTTTTTAACATATCATTTTCAACAGTAATTAAACATACTTTTACATCTTATTCTAATTTTTGACTTCCATCAATCCTGTCTGAAAATTTTCCAATCTAATCTCTAGGTATGCATTTCTTATCTTCCCTATTACATTTCAAACTCATAACCAATATCTCGATCTTTTTCTGCTTTGTAACACTTCGGATATTTCTCCTTACAAAACTTCTTGTAGTCCTACTAGAGTAATTTGTTGATTACAGTTGCTCTTCAAATAATTCATATACTTCTTCCAATCTTCTGTAAATCTCTGGTCCCGCAGGTTTCGAATCCTTCCTGTCATTTTGTCCAGTTCTGCATAGTCCATTAATTTCGTCTGCCATTCTTCTTTCGTCGGAATTTCTTCTTGTTTTGTTGTTGCTGCTGCTGTTATTACTAGTGTCATCATCACCGTGCTCTGCTGACCTCCCACCTGGACTACTGTAATATGATGTGTAAGGGGCTGCGCTTGAAGGGTGATGTAAAAAGGGTTTTGCTTTTGCTGCCCAACTCCCCAATGGGACTCCGAGTCCCCTAAGCCCATGACTGGTCAGAGAAAAATGAATGGAGGCAGGATCCAGTGGAAAACAAGGCAGATATTTATTATCTCTGTTGCAACAGAGTTCCCTGCCCCCCTTCCAAGGAGGGAGGGGCCATGAACAAAAGTGTGCAGGAACCTTTAAAGAATTTGACATTGCCCTTAGCAAAAGACCACCCCCCCCCCATTCATTCATACATACATACATCACAGGAGGTAATCTACAGCAGAAATCAGGATACCTGACAATAGTCACTGATTGCATTACCTGAGCAGCCTGGCCATTCTTTTGTGATGGTTAGTACTTTAGTTCCTGAATCCAGGTCACAGGCTCACCCTATTCATAAACGAATATGCCCTTAAGATCAGATTTGTAAGTGAAAAGACAGTGGGAAGGATTTCCCCATTTGCCTCCCTTACTGTAGAGTAAGAGTTAAAGTGAGGTCATTGGGAGAGTCAGAATGGCTTCAGGATTGCTCTCCCATGCTATTTCAGACACATGGTTTACATATTTAGATATGTGTGCATTTATGAATATTTATTCTATATTGGGGGACGTGGGTGGCGCTGTGGGTTAAACCACAGAGCCTAGGACTTGCCGATCAGAAGGTCGGCGGTTCGAATCCCCGCGACGGGGTGAGCTCCCGTTGCTCGGTCCCTGCTCCTGCCAACCTAGCAGTTCGAAAGCACGTCAAAGTGCAAGTAGATAAATAGGTACCGCTCCAGCGGGAAGGTAAACGGCGTCTCCGTGTGCTGCTCTGGTTCGCCAGAAGCGGCTTAGTCATGCTGGCCACATGACCCGGAAGCTGCACACCGGCTCCATCGGCCAATAAAGCAAGATGAGCGCCGCAACCCCAGAGCCAGCCACGACTGGACCTAATGGTCAGGGGTCCCTTTACCTTTTTATTCTGTATTGGAGAACTTAGAATTCTTATAACAAGGGCAACAGGTTTCCCACTCCTTCTTTAATGTATAGCGTCCAACAGGGGGTGCCAGCTTGAGTAAAATATTGTGGGGCCCAGGTAAGCCCCACCCTGCATCATCTATCACATGATGTGGTGCACACACACCATTTGAATGGGAATGCCCATCAACTTTGTGGGGGCCTTTGTTGTTGTTTAGTCGTTTAATCGTGTCCGACTCTTCGTGACCCCCTGGACCAGAGCACGCCAGGCACTGCTGTCTTCCACTGCCTCCCGCAGTTTGGTCAAACTCATGCTGGTAGCTTTGAGAACATTGTCCAACCATCTCGTCCTCTGTTGTCCCCTTTTCCCGAGAGCCAGTGTGGTGTAGTGGTTAAGAGCGATAGACTCGTGATCTGGGGAACCGGGTTCGTGTCTCCGCTCCTCCACATGCAGCTGCTGGGTGACCTTGGGCTAGTCACACTTCTTTGAAGTCTCTCAGCCCCACTCACCTCACAGAGTGTTTGTTGTGGGGGAGGAAGGGAAAGGAGAATGTTAGCCGCTTTGAGACTCCTTTGGGTAGTGATAAAGTGGAATATCAAATCCAAACTCTTCTTCTTCTTCTTGTGCCCTCCATCTTTCCCAACATCAGGGTCTTTTCCAGGGAGTCTTATCTTCTCATGAGGTGGCCAAAGTATTGGAGCCTCAGCTTCAGGATCTGTCCTTCCTGTGAGCACTCAGGGCTGATTTCCTTAAGAATGGATAGGTTTGTTCTTCTTGCAGTCCATGGGACTCTCAAGAGTCTCCTCCAGCACCATAATTCAAAAGCATTGTGGGGGCCTAGTCCCCTCAAATATTTTATTGTGGTGGCCAAAGTCCCTACAGCCCCTAGGAACCAGCTCCTATGGCGTCCACCACAGTTAGTTCACATGCAACTTGTAATTATTTACCTAACGTTTGCGGACTGAAAAAACGACACTAGTGAATGCTGGTCATATTTCCATTACTGATCTCAGAAGAACATGCAAAGTACAGCCATTGCTGTTTTCCCTCTCAAACCAAATTCTTTGACATCTCTCTGTGCCGGTCAGTTCAGAAGCTTTTTTTTTTTTTTGTACTTCCTGTCAGGCACAGGGCAAGAATGCAAAGAAAGGAGCCTGGATATGCTGATCGCTGAACTTTTTGCCAAATGACCCCTGAGGGAGCCAAGACTGTTTAGTTTCCTCCCTCCCAAGCATGCTGGTTTCACTACTGCTCTCTTTCCAGGGAATATTACATCACCATGGTAAAATGGGTGGGGCACTCCCGGTTGGCTGTGCGATGGTTAAATAGGCCGCAGAACATGTCTGTGCTGAGTCTGTGTGAAGCTGCCACAGGGACCTGCACTGAGGTGAGCTCCGTTACTAAGTATTATAATACACCTGTATTATTTCGCTATGACATTCCTCTATCCCACCTTTCCTCCAAGGTGCTCAAAGTGGCGTGCACCTGATTCTCCCCCACCACACAACAACCTTGTGAGGTAGGTTAGGCTAAGACAGGCACCCCCAAACTCGGCCCTCCAGATGTTTTGGGACTACAACTCCCATCATCCCTAGCTAACAGGACCAGTGGTCAGGGATGATGGGAATTGTAGTCCCAAAACATCTGGAGGGCTGACTTTGGGGATGCCTGGGCTAAAAGATGGTGACTGGCCCCAACGGGCTCGATGGCATAATTGGGGGTTTCACACCTGGTCTTCCAGGTCTTGGTATTTAACAACTATACCAAAATTGTCCCTCATGTACTTCTGTGTGTGAGAGAACTGGGTTTCTCTACATGGAGTCCATACTATAGCTACCTTTTAAAAGTCATTTTTTAGAAAGCCTTTCAAAATACACCTTTTAAATGCATCCTTTCATAAAAGGGGGGATAGAGGGTTCTAATTTAGTACCTCAGGGAGTTAATAAAGAATACAGGAGTGGGGTTGTGGTTGGGGGTGTAGTATGAGGTACCAGGGTGACGTTTTGTCCTATTTTCTACCAAACGCTTTGCTAACCACGTTTTGCATCCTCTTAGAGATACAAAGTGACTTCAGATTTCTGGGTGGACATGCAGGTAAGAGGCTTGAGATCATTTTGCTCCTATATTATTCCTTATGCCAGGCCAGCTACATTCCCACATCTCATCAGAAAATTGCTGTTTATCTGTCAATCAACTGACATATATATATTTTTTTCTTCAAAATGTCCATGTCAATCATCATCGCAAACAAAAAATGACCATTCATTTTAGCAAGGGATGTCAGGTAACCTAAAAGACCCAAGTTGTAAATGTTTGCTATCCAGAATAAGCTAGTTCTGCTCCCGGCTGATGGCAGAAAAGCAATAGCAGCTAAAAGGGACGCGGGTGGCGATGTGGGTTAAACCACTGAGCCTAGGACTTGCCGATCAGAAGGTCGGCGGGTCGAATCCCTGCAACGGGGTGAGCTCCTGTTGCTCGGTCCCTGCTCCTGCCAACCTAGCAGTTCGAAAGCACATCAAAGTGCAAGTAGATAAAAAGATTCCACTCCAGCAGGAAGGTACACAGCGCTTCAGTGTGCTGCTCTGGTTCGCTAGAAGCGGCTTAGTCATGCTGGCCACATGAGCTGGAAGCTGTACGCCGGCTCCCTCAGTCGATAATTTTTTAAAAAACAAACAAAGCAAAACAAAAAGCAATAGCAGCTTGGAGAGGCCTTTGTGTGTGGAAGCAAAGCCATTCCCAGCTTCTGATATTCTGGCCAATAAGTGCACAGCCACAGAGATGGTGGACAAGAACTTAAAAATGCCTTCTCCAAATTATTCATCCATTTCATAACATGAAATAATATCACTATTTGTGTTTAGTTTTTCTGCTGGTTGTTTTGACTTTTGACAGTTCCTTCGGTGTGTCCTCGAGGGGTGGGGAACCTGTGCGGTCTTCCAGATGTTGTTGGATTTAATGGTCGGGGTGATGGGAGACAATATCTGGAGGGCCACAGGTCAGCCATCTTTGCCTCAGGCTGCGTCCACTGCAAGTACCAGGAAATCCAGGACCTACTGAATATTCACAGCCTGGCCCATGACCCAAAAACCATGAAACATTTTTTGTTTGGGGGTTGAGGAGTTGAGGAGAAACAGAGGACATAAGGCAACCCGAGTGGACAGGGAGAAAGGGTTGGCTTCGCATGCAGAAGCGCCATGGTTTAATCTTTGGCATATCTGTGGTAGGCCGGATAGAGACTCCTCCCGGAAGTCCTGGAGATCTGCTACCAGTCAGTGTAGACAGTACTAAACCTAGTGGACATCGGGTGGGGCTGTGGTCTAAACCACCGAGCCTCTTGGGCTTGCCAGTCAGAAGGTCGGCGGTTCGAATCCCCGCGACAGGGTGAGCTCCCGTTGCTCTGTCCCAGCTTCTGCCAACCTAGCAGTTTGAAAGCATGCTAGTGCAAGTAGATAAATAGGTACCACTGCAGTGGGAAGATAAACGGCGTTTCCATGCGCTCTGGTCTCCGTTGCGCCAGAAGCGGTTTAGCCATGCTTTCCACATGACTCGGAAAGCTGTCTGCGGACAAACGCCGACTCCCTCGGCCTGAAAGCGAGATGAGCGCCCCAACCCCGTAGTTGCCTTTGACTGGACTTAACCATCCAGGAGCCCTTTACCTTTAGATGGATTAATGGTTAGGCAGCATCCTATGCAATGCAAACCCAGGGTGTTCGGAACCATGTAAAATAAATTAATCAATGTCCAGCCTGGCAGCACACTTGAGCCAGGTTTGGCAGGTGGGTCTAACTGCTGTATCTTCATTTCCCACATGCCCCCAAGCAAGCCTCACTCTGAGGCCCTGTGGGAAATGAACGTGGTGGCAGCTAGACTCGGTTCACCTAGTGCTGCTCAGAGCATAGCTGCCTGTCACTGCGTATAGTTACAGGAGGTCCCGGGTCAAAGGGGAAATACTTGAAGGGAGAACTTCGTATAGAAGGGAACCGGAGGAGCAAGCCAAAGTGGGCCTGGAGGCCGAGGTGTAAGCAGGGCTCACAGTTTAGTACACTTAACTTGTTTCTGTGTGAGTTTACCTGAGGTGCCTAGAGTCTGTTTTTAAGAAGGGCAGCCTCCTGGGCAACAGCATAACCACAACCTGGGTTAATAATAATAATAATAATAATAATAATAATAATAAGCATCGGGCAAAAACGTTCCTCTTTAACAAGACCTTTGGCTGATTGACATCCAAATGCCCCCTTTCCCCTATAATTTTTATTGAAGTTTTTCTGTGATACAAAACAAACAAATAAGCAAGGAAAGGTACATATACCGTCTCCGGTTTCAATTCATAGCCTTTTAAAATGTAACGGGCAGGGGGCATTATTGGGTTGCTTTTCTTTTGTATTTTCTGTTTTTATATTGTGATTTTTATGTTGTAACCGCCCTCAGGTCTGCGGGAATAGGGCAGTATACAAATACAGTGGTACCTCGGGTTACATACGCTTCAGGTTACATACGCTTCAGGTTACAGACTCCACTCACCCAGAAATAGTACCTCAGGTTAAGAACTTTGCTTCAGGATGAGAACAGAAATCATGCTCCGGTGGTGTGGTGTCAGTGGGAGGCCCCATTAGCTAAAGTGGTGCTTCAGGTAGGGAAAGGAGAATGTTAGCCGCTTTGAGACTCCTTCGGGTAGTGATAAAGCGGGATATCAAATCCAAACTCTTCTTCTTCAGGTTAAGAACAGTTTCAGGTTAAGAACGGACCTCCGGAATGAATTAAGTACTTAACCTGAGGTACCACTGTAATAATAATAATAATAATAATAATAATAATAATAATAATAATAATAATATCAAACACTCACCTGCGTATCCAGCAATGCATTCACATCTTCCTTCCTATGTATCCCAGCAAGGAATGCCTATCTTTTCTGAAGACGCCGAGACCCTTTTTCTGCCGGTGCCTGTAAAGCAAGGGCCTCGTGGAGAATTCCACCATGTCACCATGCTTTCCACGCAGGTAAATTTAGCTACCCGATAACCACCTGCTGTATGTGACTGCCAACTTTAAAACCCCCCATTTTCTCCATATGCCTGCAGGCCTCCCATCTCGTGCCGTGTCCCATGAGACATTTGAAAGCAGGGTTGGGCAACTTGTGCCTCTAGGACGGTGTGCTGATTTTGGCTGAATTTCATAAGGCATCTTTCAGGGGTACCTAACTTGGTGACTTCCAGGTGTTGTTGGACTACATCTCCCAGAATCCCTGGCCATAGGCCATGCCAGCTGGGGCTACTGGGAATTGAGAGCCCAACAAAAACATCTCTGGTGGGCACCATGTTGGCTGGTGCCTGGTATTAAAGGCACTGTGATGGGATGTTGAGCTGCTTGTGCGTAAAGTTCCTAATCCCTCAGTGTTTGGCTAAGTCCACAAACCACTGTCTGTAACGGAGCCCCATAAACATGGCTCCGTCAGTCGCTGGCAGAATCCGACAGTGGGCGTTTACGGAATTTCTTCCAGCATAAAAGCTCCTTAACGGAAACACGTCTTCTGGACTCTCTACGCGACAATTTCCGGCGAGGAGTGGGTGTCCCTATAGGAGGTCCTGAAACCTCCTCGCTGTTCTCGCTGGAATTGTCTCTGAGTCCTCCTTCCGACTCACTATCCCTTGGAACTGCCTCTCTCCCCCTGCTGGTTCCCTCATCAGCTGACAAGTCTCTGCCAGCCTCTGTGAGCCTCTTCCTCTCCAGTTCTCCCGATGGCAGTTCCCTGACATCCACTTCCCCTCCAGGGCCCCCTTCACCCCCTCCTTTCCCCTCCTCTGCGGGAGGCGAGGGAGCAAAACCCCTGAAAGAACTTCCCTCATCTTCCGAAGTCTCGAACATTTTCCTCCACCGGTTGCTGTTTCGGGTTTCTAAGTACTCATCCTCATCGGAATCTACTCCTTCTTCCAACTCAGACCCCGTGAATCCTTCCAATTCCTCCTCCTCGTCGGTGGTGCCAAAGTACTCCCTCCGGAACCTCGCTACTGACTGAGGTTTCCTGGGGAACCTTTGATGGAACGCTTCAATCAAGACCTCGTCATTGACTTCCTCTGCCATCACCCAGGTGTTTTCTGACTCCGGTTCCCCTTCCCACGCTACCAAATACTCCACCTGATGACCCTTCCACCTGGAGTCGAGGATTTCCGCCACATGGTTGCTGCTTTCCCTCTCTTCTAAGACTGGTCCCCGTGGGAAAACCCCTTCATTTCCCCCCCTATACGGTGACAGCAATGACCTGTGGAATACTGGGTGCAGTTTCATGTGGTCCGGTAACCGGAGTCTGAAAGCCACTGGGTTAACCTGTTGAATGACCTCAAATGGTCCCAATCTTTTGGGTCTCAATTTCTTACAACCCCCCTTGAACGGCAATCCTTGGGTTGACAGCCACACCTGATCCCCCACCCTTATGGTTTCACCTTCCCTTCTGTTCTTGTCTGCCTGCTTCTTATATTGTTCCTTGGCCCTTTCTAAGTTGAGTTGGAGTTGACGATGGATCGCTTCCATTTCTTCTACAAACTGTTCGGCGGCTGGGACGCTCCATCTCTCCCCTCCTCCCCCTGGAAATGCCCTGGGGTGGCACCCATAATTAGCCAAAAAGGGGCTCATCCCGGTGGACACATTCTCCGCATTATTGTAGGCAAATTCCGCCAGCGCCAACTTTTCCACCCAATCGTTCTCTCTGTCATTGACATAACACCTCAGGTATTGTTGGAGGATACCGTTTGCTCTTTCCGCCTGCCCGTTGGTTTCTGGGTGCCGGGCAGTCGAAAAATTAACCTCCACGTGCAGTAAGCTCATGAGCTTCCTCCAGAACCTGGACGTGAATTGTTTGCCCCGGTCTGAGATCAACCTCAAGGGGGCGCCATGCAGTCTAAAAATATGTTCTACAAACAATTTAGCTGTCTCTTCCGCTGTGACTGCATGTGAGCACGCTACAAAGTGGCCCATCTTAGTTAACAGGTCTACTACGACCAGTATGGCGGTTTTCCCCTTGGATTTCGGCAGATCAGTCATAAAATCTATCGATACCGCCTCCCATGGCCTTTCTGGTGTGGGCAACGGTTCTAATAACCCCGCCGGCGCCCGCCTTTCTCCCTTGGCTCGCTGGCATTGGTCACACCCTCTTACATACTCCCTTACATCTTCCCTCACCCTGGGCCACCAAAATTCCCTAGTAACCAACCACATGGTTTTGTGTTGCCCAAAATGCCCTGCTGTGGGGTTGTCGTGCAGCTGTTTGAGTACTCTCCCTCTCAATTCCCCTTCGGGTATATATAGTGCCCCTTTGTAATACAATGCCCCGTTTCTTTCTTCAAAACCTCCGGAGTTTTCTCCCTCCCTCCTTAGACCTCGGAGCTTATTCTGGGCGTATTCATCATTCTGCGTCTCCTCTACCAGTTCCCTTTGCCCCACCAACGCCGCCCCACACACCCAGCGGTCCTCTGGGATGATATGTCTCTCTTCGGGTGCTCCCTCCCCCTCCAAATACTCTGGTTTGCGTGAGAGAGCGTCCGCCCTGATGTTTTCTGGGCCTGGCACATAGCAAATTTCAAAATAAAATTTGGAGAACTCCTGTGCCCATCTCACTTGCCGTTGGTTGAGCACTCGTGCCGTTCTCCAGTACTCTAAATTCTTGTGGTCTGTGCATACTTGCACCTTGTGTTGTGCACCAATTAGTAAGTGTCTCCATTTCCGGAACGCTTCGTGAATGGCGAGTAGTTCTCGGTCATATACCGTGTAGTTCCTCTCGGATTTGTTCAACTTCCGCGAGAAGAAGGCACACGGTCTCCACTCCGACTTATCCTTCCCCGGCTGAAGAAGCACCGCCCCCACCGCCCGGTCTGATGCGTCAGTTTCCACTCTCATGGGTTTTTGTAAATCCACATGCAGGAGCTGTTCTTCCGAAGCGAAGGCCTTTTTCAATTCTTCGAATGCTTGCTCCGCTTCCGCCGTCCAAACAAACTTCTTGCTGCTGAGACAGTCTGTGATGGGAGCCGTTAAGTGGGCAAAGTTCTTGATGAACTTCCGATAAAAGTTCCCAAACCCTAAGAATCTTTGCACATCCTTTTTCGTTTTCGGTGTCTTCCATTCCAGTACCGCTTGGACCTTGCCTGGATCCATGGCTAATCCCTTGTCTGACAAGCGGTACCCCAGGAATTCCACCTCCTTGGTGTGAAACTGACACTTCTCTAATTTCACCCACAGTTGGTTTGCTTGCAGTCGGCTCAACACTTCTCTGACGTCCTTTACATGCTGCTCCTCATTCTCTGAATAGACTAATACGTCATCTAGGAAGGCCACACAATTCTTGTAGAGCAGAGGTCCCAGGACGTGGTTCATGAACGATTGAAAACATGCTGAGCCTGCTTGTAATCCAAAAGGCATAACGACATATTTGAAAGCCCCTAGAGGGGTGAACATTGTTGTCTTCCATTCATCCCCCTCCCTTATCCGTATCAGGTTGTATGCCCCCCTCAGGTCCAGTTTAGTAAAAATCTTTCCCTTCCTCACCCTGGTCAAAATGTCATCAATCCTGGGCATAGGGAAAGCCACTGGTTCCGACACGGCATTTAGGGTCCGGTAGTCCACGACCAATCTCGGTTTATCCGTGTTTTTTTTGTCCACAAAAAACACTGGGCTGCCCCCCACCGCTCTGGACTCTCTGATGAAACCTCTCTTCAGGTTTTTGTCAATAAACTCCTTCAACTCCTGCATTTCCCTGTCTGACATGGCATACAGCTTGCCCACAGGGAGCTGGGCTCCAGGGACTAGATTGATCTGGCAGTCAAAGGGTCTATGCGGTGGTAGTTTGTCTGCTTCCCTTTCGCTGAAGACATGGCTCAGGTCAGCGTATTGTTTGGGAACCTTTCTTTTGTCCGTTACTTCTGTTCCTGCTAGAAAGGCTCTTGCCCCTTCTGGAGCCTTGCCCTCTTTGCAATGTTCTAGGCAATGTGCTGACCCAAAGGAGACCACTCTCTGATGCCAACCCACTAGCGGATCATGCAACGCTAGCCAGCTCATCCCCAAAATAATGGGAGCCCCTCCCAAGGTGGCCACATTGAACGCTATTCTTTCGGTGTGCCTGGCTACCCTCATTACCATTGGGACGGTCTGTAAGCTGACTTCTCCTCCCAACAGCTCTCTCCCATCGATCGTGGTCACCTGCAAGGGGTTGCTTAAAGGGATAGTCTGTATCTGGTGTTCTGCTGCAAACTCCTTGCTCATAAAATTACAGGAGCTGCCTGAGTCCAATAGCGCCCTTATCTTTAAGGGATGTCCGTTTGGCAGCTCTAACAACACCTCTATCACTAGGGCTGGTCTCGGAGGTTCAGGCGTGGGCACTTTTACTGCTCCTTCGCCTGACTGCTGTGCCCTGATGGTGGCAGTCAGGCGCTGGCTTTTACTTGGTCCTGCCCTTCCTCCTCCTTCCCCCCAACAGCTCCTGCCATCCCTTGCCATTCCTTTCTTTGTGGACAGACCCTGGCAAAATGACCTGGCTGCTGGCAGAGATAACATTTCTTGGGGCTCTTCCCCTCCTTCTTCCGCCCTTCACTGGGATTTGAAACTGCCCGCGCGCGCGCTGTTCCAACTTCCATCGGCTCTGCGGGCGGGAAAGTTGGCTCCGGAATCTCTGGAATGCGGAAATCCCTCCAACGCTCCCCTTTCCCTTCCCGCTTCTCCAAGGCTCTAGCCTCCTGGCGTGCTCCAATGGTCAGCGCTGATTTGGTCAGCTGGTCCATAGACTCCGCCCTGGGCGCCCGGGAAAGTTCATCTTTCACAGCCGAAGAAAGTCCCTCTTCAAAAAGCATTTGAATGGGTTCCGCTGACAGATCCCACCCCAATTTGTGTATCAGCATAGTAAACTCAGTCCAGTACTCACGGACAGATCGGCTCCCCTGTTTACAAGCCATCAACTGTCTGCGCACCACTCCCTGTTCAATCTCGCTGGAAAACATCAGGTCCATGGCGCGAAAAAACTTCCGTGCGTCTTTCAAGACTTCATCATGCCTTGCCATCAGGGGTCTAACCCAGTCTCTAGCCCCTCCTTCGAGATGGCTAACCACAAACCCCACTCGCGATTCCTCGTCGGGAAAGTCATCAAACTGCAGATTAAGAGCATACTGCATCTCTGTCCTAAAGGCTTGATAGTTCCTGGGATCCCCCCCAAACTTCTGCACCAATCCTGGCATCTTTCTTCCTTGTGGGGGGGCCTTTGCCCTTTCTGCATCCTGAGCCCTCCTCTCATCGAGCCTCGCCGTTTGCAGCGCTAGCTGGACCTCCAACACCCGGTACCTTTCTTCCAGGCTCGGACTGGCTCCAGCTCCTCCTGCAGCTCCGGTTCCGGCTGGGTTGCTCATGATGCTTTCTCTGCACAAGCTGCTTTCAGAGACTGTCGGATTGCTGTGATGGGATGTTGAGCTGCTTGTGCGTAAAGTTCCTAATCCCTCAGTGTTTGGCTAAGTCCACAAACCACTGTCTGTAACGGAGCCCCATAAACATGGCTCCGTCAGTCGCTGGCAGAATCCGACAGTGGTCGTTTACGGAATTTCTTCCAGCATAAAAGCTCCTTAACGGAAACACGTCTTCTGGACTCTCTACGCGACAATTTCCGGCGAGGAGTGGGTGTCCCTATAGGAGGTCCTGAAACCTCCTCGCTGTTCTCGCTGGAATTGTCTCTGAGTCCTCCTTCCGACTCACTATCCCTTGGAACTGCCTCTCTCCCCCTGCTGGTTCCCTCATCAGCTGACAAGTCTCTGCCAGCCTCTGTGAGCCTCTTCCTCTCCAGTTCTCCCGATGGCAGTTCCCTGACAGGCACAGTAGCCCTGTCAAGAAAAGCAAAACTTGGAAACTCTCTGTGGTTCACGGCATGGTAGTAATAGTGAAATATACTCAGAGTCGAGAGTGGATTTCATGCTCTTTATTCAGCTCATAGTGGTGAGAAAGAATGGAAGTTCCCCCAGAATGTCTGCTTTATATACATTATTTACACAATGGGCCCCACGTGGTTGGCTAATTCCGGTTTTCTCCTGTAGGCCAATCAGGTTGCGGGTTCACTTCCACCTGGAGCTGGATTGGGTGGCTCCTGTGGACCAATCAGACTGCTGCATTCTGAATCCTATTGTTCTAGGACCAATCAGACTGCTGCATTCTGAATCCTATTGTTCTAGGACCAATCAGACTGCTGCATTCTGAATCCTATTCAACTCAGTACATAACAAACGGGAAAAGGAGGAACCACAGACTGGGCACTGGGGGAAGAAGGAAGACCAAAGGGAACGGTTAATAAGGAAACTGGAATGGTGTGTGAGAGACAATATGCACAGGAAACTGGAGAAGAAGAGTGTGTCCCTTATTGTGATCCTCAGCTCAGTCTGAAGGAAAATATTCAATATACAGTGGTACCTCGGGTTACATACGCTTCAGGTTACAGACTCCACTAACCCAGAAATAGTACTTCGGGTTAAGAACTTTGCTTCAGGATGAGAACAGAAATTGTGCTCTGGCGGCGCAGCAGCAGCAGGAGGCCCCATTAGCTAAAGTGGTGCTTCAGGTTAAGAACAGTTTCAGGTTAAGAACGGACCTCCGGAACGAATTAAGTACTTAACCTGAGGTACCACTGTACCATGAAACCCCAGCTTCAAGAACAATAATCATTCTCCATCTGGGATTCCTACCCCCACCCCACCCCTTTAACTAGACATGGAATAGCAACTCAATATGCAGAAGTTCAGCAGGTGAATTTCTTGAGTTTGCTTACGTTTTGCATGTCCGTCTGCAGGAACAGAGGGGAATAGTGGCGGGAAGATAGCAACAACACCTGGATTGTGATGACACATGTGAGTCTTCCCCCTTCTTCTTTTTTCTCCTGCCAGCCCAGTCGCAAGGAGAGCAGCGTGCGCCTCCTGACCTCTGGGACCTGGGACGTCACCAGGATCCTGGCCTATGATGAGAACAGCAAACAGCTGTGAGTACCCGGAGGCCATGGTCCTATCCGTGCCCCAGAGCAGCTCCTCCAGACGGAAGTAGGTGGGGAAAACTATGTCTCTGCTGACACTGTCCTTTTCCTTAGATATTTCCTGAGTTCCGAAGACAGGCGCAGCTCCAAACATTTATACAGGTGAGTATTCCGGCTCGTGCCCTACTAATAATGCTTGGGATTTATACAGCGCACAAACAGGACCTTCTGTTCAGGTTTCCAGCTAACCAGCCCTGCCATATTTCAGGAAACTCTTTTCCACCATTGTTCCAGCTTTCTGTGTCTCTCCCCCCCCCCCCACCAGTCAGTATTTTGTGCCCATTAAGTATCCTCAATGCTCACTAAGCTATTTTTTCTTGTAACCCCCCGCAAATATTTAGGATCTGTTTTACCACTGAGTTTCATCATACTTCTTTCTGCAAAGAAGGATGTGACAAATCCCAGTGTCTTGGCCTCAGTAATGGACTGGATGAGAGCCAACAAACTGAAACTCAGTGCAGATAAGAATGAGGCACTGTTAGTGGGTGGTTCCCTAGACCAGACGGGTGGGAGGCTGCCTGCTCTTGATGGGGTTAAACTTCCACCGAAGGAGCAGGTTCGTAGCTTGGGGGTCCTCCTGGATCCTTTGCTGTCGCTCGAGGCTCAGGTGGCCTCAATGGCCTGGAGTGCCTTCCATCAGCTTCGGCTGGCGGCCCAGCTATGTCCCTAACTAGACAGGGATAGCCTAACTACCGTTGTCTATGCTCTCGTAACTTCAAGTCTAAATTACTGCAATGCGTTATACGCAGGGCTGTCTCTGAAGACGGTTCGGAAACTTCAGCTAGTGCAGAATTCAGCAGCCAGCTTGCTCACTGGATCAAGACAGTTTGAGCATATTACACCGATCCTGGTCCGAATGCACTGGCTACCAATTAGTTTCCGGGCCCAATAGGTTTGGACCTATAAAACCTTAAAAGACTCAGGACAGCAATACTTCAAGGACCACGTCTTTCCACATGAACCTCCCCAGACACTGAGATCATCTTCTGAGGCCCTTCTTTGTGTGCCTCCTCCTTGAGAGGTCCGGAGGGTGGCAACACGAGAACAGGGCCTTCTCTGCAGTGGCTCCCCGTCTGCGGAATGCTCTCCCCTGGGAAGTTCGCCTGGCGCCTTTATTATACACCTTTAGGCGTTCCTTTTTAACTAGGCCTTGGGTTGATCTGATTTACATCCTATGCCCTTTTAAAATGTGTTTTTTTTGGGGGGGGCTATTGGGTTGTTCAGGACACGGGTGACGCTGTGGGTTAAACTGTACTTCTCCGTGGCCCCATCAAGGAACAGAAGTATCCCTTCCACACTAGAGGTATATAAGGGTCTGAATCTGGTCTAGAGCCTTGCTTCAAAAGACTGCTCCTAATTTTTATGAGCCAGGCGAAGAGTAAATTATTATTATTATTATTATTATTATTATTATTATTATTATTATTATATTTATTGAATTTATTACCTGGGGGTCTCAGGGCAGTTTGCAAAATAAAATCACGATATAAAACCACAAAATAACTAATAAAACCAAAAGCAACCCAATAGCCCCACCCTCCCTCAGATAAAAACACATTTTAAATGGGCATAGGATGTAAATTAGATCAACCAAATGCCTGTGTGAAATTGCTGTCACCTAGTGGCATTCAGGTGGAATTACATCCCGAATCCCAAATCTCACCCATCCTCCCTAGTCAGACTATTCAGGGCAAATGAAATATTCAGACCGAAATAGAAAAATTCCACTGAGTTGAAAATTTAAAAAAAGCGTTTTTCATGTGTTAAGGTGCTGCTCCTCTGTCAATTTCAATTAATGCATCTATAGCAGCATTTTCCATACCTGGGTCTCCAGCTGGTTTTGGACTACAATTCCCATCATCCTTGACCACTGGTCCTGCTAGTTAGCGATGATGGGAGTTGTAGTCCTAAAGCAGCTGGAGACCCAAGTTGGGGAAATCCTGATCTATAGGATGGGGGTGTAGCAGGTTCCATCTCTGCCATTAAGTGCATTTTTTTTTTAATATATGTGGTAATATACCATTGCTTATATTGCATGGCACTTTTTCATATCTGTAGGTAACTATCCATTCAGTCCCAGTGATGTTTGTAACCAGGCTGGCTGCAGCTGTCATCCAAAAATCCCATGGAGGGCATCCGATTGGGGAAGGTTGGGTTATATAGGCTTAGCTGGAATAAGGCATGGGAACAGAGGCTTGAACCAAGGGCTTCATGGAAAAGGTAGGATCCAAGGAACAAATTATTTGAATGTCATAAGAGAGGTGGCATCATGCAGGTGTCCAACATCATTTGGACCGGATTCTCTTTCCTTAATTATTATTATTTAAATAATTTTGTCATTTACAACAAAAGCAGAACAACAATGGGAGAATCAAAAGAGGATTATTAGGATATCACAATTATTAGAGTCCAGTATATCCATGTATATGGGACGCGGGTGGCGCTGTGGGTTAAACCACAGAGCCTAGGACTTGCCGATCAGAAGGTCGGCGGTTCGAATCCCCACGACGGGGTGAGCTCCCGTTGCTCAGTCCCTGCTCCTGCCAACCTAGCAGTTCAAAAGCACGTCAAAGTGCAAATAGATAAAGAAGTACCGCTCCGGCGGGAAGGTAAACGGCGTTTCCATGCGCTGCTCTGGTTCGCCAGAAGCGGCTTAGTCATGCTGGCCACATGACCCGGAAGCTGTACGCTGGTTCCCTCGGCCAATAAAGTGAGATGAGCGCCACAACCCCAGAGTCGGGCACGATTGGACCTAATGGTCAGGGGTCCCTTTACCTTTACCTTATATCCATATATAGCTCACTGTTCCAGTTCAGGTTTTCATATGCTTCTGTGCGTTGTATCCTTTGAACTTGATTTTCCAACATCCAACTCTAGTTTTCAATACTGCAGCGCTTCGGCTCACTATGGGTAATGAGGGCATCACTGGGGCTGAGAGGAAGCCATGGCACCCTCTCTGTCTTGGGGGTGAAAGGGAAAGGCTTCTCAATATGTCCTTCTCCTCCTCTTCCTGGGCAGCGTTGAACTTGACAGCTCCTTCAACCGCACCTGTGTGACCTGCGGCCTGCAGCCCGGTTGCTCCTTTGTAGATGTCCGTTTCAGCCCCAGGATGGGGCATTTTATATTGTTCTGCAAAGGTGGGTTTCGGCAAGGGAAGACAGGTGCAAGACTAACTTGTGGATTTACCCAAATACATATATTTATATCTGCTTTTATTATGACACTTGGGCCTGTCTGATGGAAGGATCAAAATTGTTAAGGTACCTTCCACAATGGATAGAAAGCTGAAATGTTGATGCACGCACACTCTGACTGCTTGTAAAGCATAGCTGTCAAGCGTCCCTTATTTGGCGGGAAAGTCCCTTATCCCAGCGCCGTGTCCCACTGCTGTCCCTTATTGATGATGTCCCTTAAATTTCCCGGGTTTCAAAGGAAGCAGCTCCTCTCCCTCCTTCCCTGCCGGCCAGGGAGGAGGGAGGCTCCAACTGTGTTGCTTGGCTGCGTTGCTCACCCAATAAGGAGTCTAAGAACGACTGGGGGGTGGAGCTTGCATGCCTTGTGCCGATCAAATCGGCCGCGTTGCCTGGGAACTCGCCTTTGCTCAGCGCTTCCCAGCGGAGAGGTGACGGTGGTTTTCCTTGCTGCATCCCCTTTGCCGGGTTGCTGCACTGTGGGAACCACCGCTTGAGGCTTTGTTTGGCTGCTGGCTGGGCTTTCTGCCTTTGGCTCGGAGGGGCTCAGATGTCGAACATACCTGTGCTCTGAAAATCCCTTATTTTGGCCGCTGATCCCTTATTTTCGAGGCTGCTGGTCCCTTATTTTCAAATCTGTAAGTTGACAGCTATGTTGTAAAGTCCAAAAAAATTGCAGACAAATAGGAATGCCCTCTTTACTTACTTAAGCAGTCTTCAGATTTGGGGAGGATGGAATTTTCAGTAGGGCACACAAACTGTGTGCGTGCATTTAGATACACACACATATATACACATTTTATGTAGAGTCAGATGCTACTCAGGTCTGGCTATGAAGATGTTGCCAATTCTATGAGCAAAAAGAAAGGGGAAAATGATAGATCCCTTTTTCAAGGGGTTCAAAGTCCAATGAAGGAAAGAAAGAGACAGATGGTCTCAAAGCAACACAGCTGCATGTAACAGTGTCCAGTTCTTATCTTGTGAATTGCCCAACGTGGCCTATGGTTTGTTTACCACTGACCTGAGTTTTCCCCACCCCATAGGGCCAGGAGTCCCTCAAGTCTCTGTTCACCGCACAGCTAACCCCCGTGGTGAGTATCAGATTTGAAAGGGGAAAGTTTGCTTTAAAAACAAACAAACAAACAAACAAACAAACAAACAAACAGTGTTAGTCTGATGGGTGGTGGAAAATATGATCTAGATACTTTCTGAGACACAGTATATTTGTGTTGTGGTTCTGATTTGGTAACTGAGAGTGTGCATTGGTTTGGCAAATCCGAACCCATCCATCTTCATGTATCCAGTGCTTTTCTTTGCACTGATCTCTCAACAGATCACAGGAGCTGGTGTTTGGGGAGACAGTGTGGGCAATGTTCTCTTTCTGTGTGTCTGGGGCCTTGCTTTGAGCTGATCGTGGCTGATTTTTCTGTGTCCAAAGGGAAGTTGTCCACATGCTTTTCTGCCCCAACCTAAAAAAGAGTTCAGGTGTTATTTGAAAACATATATGCTACATTGTTCACCTTGGACTCAATAATGGTTGTAGTTTACTTCCCTCGTGAGTTACATAACAAGGAGGAAACATGCCTATTAACTGCAGTTAAGTCCTATCCCCTTGAATTCAAGATCAGGTTTTTAAAAGCAGCCTTGCCCCTCGTTATCGCAACATCCTGCGGGAATGAGTTCCAGAGATCTGCTATATTTGTGGGGGAACTACTATTTCTAAAAGAGACGTGGGTGGCGCTGTGGGTTAAACCACAGAGCCTAGGACTTGCCGATTGGAAGGTTGGCAGTTCGAACCCCCGTGACGGGGTGAGCTCCTGTTGCTCGGTCCCTGCTCCTGCCAACCTAGCAGTTCGAAAGCATGCCAGTGCAAGTAGATAAATAGGTACCACTATGGCGGGAAGGTAAACGGCGTTTCCGTGAGCTGCTCTGGTTCACCAGAAGCAGCTTAGTCATGCCGGCCACATGACCCGGAAGCTGCACACCGGCTCCCTCGGCCAATAAAGCGAGATGAGCGCCGCAACCCCAGAGTCGGTCACGACTGGACCTAATGGTCAGGGGGTCCCTTTACCTTTACTATTTCTAAAAGACTGGCATCCACAACTGACGTGTAGGGAGTTGCCCAAGTGCTACTAACAGTGTTGGTATCTGTCTCATTCCTGGCTCCCAGACTTCCTTCTCCTGGAAGAGAACCGCCTTTTGCAAGATGCCCTTATGCATAAAGAGATGCCGTTGGTGGAATTCAGGTTGTTTCGACTTGCTAGCTACGGTGAGGATACAAAGGTTGTCCCTCTACTTTCCAAGCCCCTCACAGGAAGTTCATTGCATGGCTGTGATCATAAGAAGCATGCTACTGGATCGAGACCAAAGGCCTCTCCTCCTATATTCAGTCACATTTTTTTTCTTGTTTCCCTTACAACTCAGACCTGTCTGTGCGTGTGACCCTGCCGCCACCACACCAGTGTGCCTTCTGTCCATTGCTACTGCTGCTGTGAGTAGTGGGGAGGAGGGAGAAATAAGATTCAGATTGCATTTAAAGGCAAAGTTATCCAATCTGTACATTCCGAAACTAAACCAAAAATAACCCCCCTCTCTGGATTTCGCACTTAGTCTGTTTTGGCACTGTAGCTGTCCAACCGATCAGTGCTTATAAAAATGCATACATTAGGAGAAAGCATGCACAAAGATTTACCGTATTTTTTGTGCCATAGGGCGCACCGGACCATAGGGCGCACCTAGTTTTTAGGGGGGGGGAATTAAGGGGGAAAAGTATTCCCCCCCCCAGCCCCAAAGAGCAAAGAAGCCAAGACAGCCAGCAAGATCCATCCTCTTTAGCCACCCACAACCTCTCCAGCCGGGAGAGGCTGCGCACGGCTTTGGCAGAAGCCAAGACAGTGAGCGGGATGGATCCTGCTCGCTCTCTTGGCTTCATTTTTAGCCGCGGGCCTGGGGCAGGGGAAGCCCGAGCTTCCCCCGACCCCAGCCCCCAGAACAGGCTGCTATCCGCAAGCCTTTGGAGCCCGGCGGGAACTCCTCCCGCACTCTGAAGGCTTGCGGATAGCTTCCTGAAGGCTGGAGAGCAAGAGGGGTAGGTGCACACCGACCCCTCTCGCTCTCCAGGCTTCAGGGAAAGCCTGCATTCGCTCCATAGCATGCACACACATTTCCCCTTCATTTTTGGAGGGGAAAAAGTGCGTCCTATAGAGCGAAAAATACGGTAAATCATGGGTAGGCAAACTAAGGCCCGGGGGCCAGATCCGGCCCAGTCGCCTTCTAAATCCACCCCGTGGACAGTCCGGGAATCAGTGTGTTTTTACATGAGTAGAATGTGTGCTTTTATTTAAAAAGCATCCCTGGGTTATTTGTGGGGCATAGGAATTCGTTCATTCCCCCCCAAAAAAAATAAATTGTCCGGCCCCCCACAAGGTCTGAGGGACAGTGGACTGGCCCCCTGCTGAAAAAGTTTGTGACCCCTGATTTAAATGTTAGTGGGAATGACATGCAAAAAAATGCCTTCTTGCAGAAGTGTGTCCATTAAGCAAAACTGCATACAGAAATGTGTTTGTTGGATTTGGGGGGTGGGGTTAAACTAAGAACCTGAATAATTTTCGGGCGGTTTCCAAAAGAGAAAATCCATAAACTGCTGCAGGAATGCGAAGAGCCAGATTTGAGACTGGAGAAATCGGAAACAGAGAGAACTCTAACTGACTGCTCCTTCCATCCCTAGCTGTGAGTGGCATCCCAGCTTAAGCCTTGCCTCCATGCCATTTCGTCCTCACAGCTGTGAATTCATTAATGAATCAGCAGGGAGAGGAACAAGCTAGAAGATGTCCAGTACAGATAGGGAGAGAAAGTGGACTAGGAGGGAGGGGGGAACCTTCATTTTGACAGGGAATTATGGCAGAGGTACCGGCACCTTTCCCCCCTGCTATCCCTGTGGAAATTTGTAAAAAAATTAAAATTAAAGAAAAAGAGCTCCGTCCCAGAGCTGTTGGTTTGGGTTCCACTTTAGGTGCAAACATATCCTAGGCCACTAGCTGGTAGGTGTAACATTAATCCATGTTCTAACCTCTGATTGCCTTTTCCCCCCAGCCCAGAATCCCCAGGAGGCCAGCTGGCCACTGAGGAATTCCACCTTGATTGGGACACCGTCCTGTCTAGCTCTTTGGGTGCTGTGGTGGTCCAATTCGATGCTCGGGGATCTAGAAACCAAGGACTCAAGCTGCTGCATGAGGTCAGCCGCCAGCTGGGCTCCTTGGATGTCAAGGACCATGTAGCTCTCATGCGGTAAGGACGCCTGAGCCTCACATTTTAATACTGTTGCTTAACACAGGACCGGCCCTGCTATTAGGTAGAGTGAGGAAGCTGGTTTTGGGCGTAGTCTGAAAGGGACGGCAAATCTTTTGCTAGTCAATTTATCGTTGTTCTATTTTTGCCAGCAGGGAGAGAGGCAGTTGTGGGCTTTTCTGTCTCAGGTGCCAAGTCACTTAGCTAGTCTTGGGGACAATGAACCTAGGGTTGGAAAGGAGACAGAAGCTCTGCCTCAAGCAGCAAAATGTCTTGGGTCTACAGTAGGGTTCACTGAGGTTTGGGGGCCAGTCGGCACATTTGGAATTTTGAGAGTGTGCCATGGGTGCCAGTCACAAAATGGGGGGCGGGTGTAGCGTAAAACAAAATGGCTGCCACATCTAAAAGAGCAGAAGAAGGCAGGACCACAAAACCGTACGGGAATGCCCCAAATCAGCCCCCTTCAGTGGGGAACGTGCACCTCCATCAGCCATCACTGTGCGCTCTCACAGAGAGAAGATCTTTACGTCCTTCTCCTGCTCAGAACGGGAGAGAGGGTGGGTGTCCTATCTTGGCATCCAGTGAAATGTAGGCATGTTTAGGGGGTGGGGTGGTCTCAGTGTAGGAGAAGCTGAGCTAATTCAACCAGGAATTGAGCAGGAAGAGCAAACCGTCTCTCGTGCATTATGGATTTTTGAGATGTTTCCTGAGATCTTTTGTGGGCTTAATAGGAGGTGCCTGTGGGCACCACGTTAGTGACCCCTATTCCACAGGATAGATTATGGGGTGAGAGCCAGTAATTCCAAACCTATCTCCCGCTCCTGGGTCTGCATACCAGTTGAAAGAAAAAAAACTGATCACTACTTCCATATCAGCCAGTCACGATCATCCCTTGAGACAAGAGGCAGATTCAACTCTTTCTGCTTTTCCTATTTCAAAAGGGATTGCAGCTTTACTTATTTGTCTCCACAGCCTTTCATGCAGCTGGAGATCTTTTTGTGCCAAGCATGGCCTGTATCCTAAATTGCAGGGCAATGCTATGTATATACAGTGGGACCTCGGTTTTTGAACATACTGTAATCCGTTCCTTAAGACCGTTCGGCTTCCGAAACGTTCAAAAACTGAGGCGCTAATTCAATAGAGAAAATTGAAGAAAACTCAGTGGAAGCTATTTGACTTCTGACATTCGTTCAAAAATGGAAGCATTTACTTCTAGGTTTTCGGTGTTTGAAAACCAAAACGTTAAACTTCCAAGACGTTTGAAAACCAAGGTACAACTGCATATATATACTCAGAAGTAAGCCCTGTGAAGATGGGACGCCCTTTTGACACCCTTGTGAAATTGGCGCTGTGGGTTAAACCACAGAGCCTAGGACTTGCCGATCAGAAGGTCGGTGGTTTGAATCCCCGCGACGGGGTGAGCTCCCATTGCTCGGTCCCTGCTCCTGCCAACCTAGCAGTTCAAAAGCACGTCAAAGTGCAAGTAGATAAATAGATACCGCTCCAGCGGGAAGGTAAACGGCGTTTCCATGCGCTGCTCTGGTTCGTCAGAAGCGGCTTAGTCATGCTGGCCACATGACCCGGAAGCTGTACGCCGGCTCCCTCGGCCAATAAAGCAAGATGAGCGCCACAACCCCAGAGTCAGTCACGACTGGACCTAATGGTCAGGGGTCCCTTTACCTAAGCCCTGTGAAGTTCAGTAGGACTCACTCTTCAGTAACTGGATTTCGGTTTGCAGTCTGCACAACATTTCCCCCATCGCATTTTTAAGACTATTACACTCTGCAGACTAGGGCTTTCCCCCTCAGTCTTGCCCAGCAGCATAATTTCCCCCTCTTCACCTCTCCACATTTTTTGTATTTGACATCCAACCTGATTAAGAATTTCAATGAGCTTAAAAGGCTTACTCACTTTTTTGCAACTGCTTAGTTGGGGCTTAGCAAAGCAATGTCCCTATTGTTCCCTTTGCACGATGGAAGTAAGGAATTCGTTATTTTTCCCCCCTTTGCTGATGCTCCGAGTCCCTGACCCTCCTGCCTATCTGATACTACAAGGGACCAATAACAGAGACCAGATAAGATGGGGAAGCATTCATGTGCACACCCACCCACATCAACACATTGATTTGCTGCAGTTCTGCAGCAAGAGATTTAACATGAAAGAAGGAGCTAAAGGCATGGGGCTGTTTTGGAGTTTTGAACCTTTGGGCGGTGGGTGGAAAAGACTATTTATGTATGCTACTGCTACATCCTGTGTTTCATTAGCCCACAAACGGAAAATGAGTGAGGTCCCAACTAAAGAAGAATGGCAACTTAAACTGATGGAATATGTGCAGATTGCGGACCGAACATATAGAATAAGAGAAGAAGAAGAACATACGTTTGAAGAAGAATGGAAAATGTTTATTGAATATAGTGGGGAAAACTGTGTACACTTGAAAACATTGGCAGCATTAAGATAAATTCAACAGTGTAAACAAGTTTTGATGGATGTACAAATGGAATACTGAATGGTTTAAAAAGGTAAAGGACCCCTGACAGTTAAGTCCAGTCGCAGACGACTCTGGGGTTGCGGCGCTCATCTCGCTTTACAGGCCGAGGGAGCCGGCGTTTGTCCACAGACAGTTTTCCCGGTCATGCAACCAGCATGACTAAGCCGCTTCTGGCAAACCAGAGCAGCGCACGGAAACGCCGTTTACAATCCCACCAGAGTGGTACCTATTTACCTACTTGCACTTTTTGGCGTGCTTTCGATCTGCTAGGTTGGCAGGAGCTGGGACAGAGCAACAGGAGCTCACTCCGTCACGGGGATCCAAACTGCCAACTTTCTGATCGGCAAGCCCAAGAGGCTCAGTGGTTTAGACCACAGCGCCACCCACGTCCCTTTTTACTGAATAGTTTAGTTTATGTAAAATATGCAGGGATTTATGATATGCAAATTGAAGCATGGAAAGAGATGAAGGGAAGCCATTGACATTTTCAGGATGTTTAATGAATATTTTAAGCTGTAATATAGAAAACTTAATAGAAATCACACACACACAAAAAGGAAATGCACAGCCAGGGAGAAGGGCAGTGGGGGCGGCTGGCAGATGATGCACAAACATGTTTTCCGCTCCTTGTGTTGCAGGTGGCTGCTGCAGCTTCCCTACGTGGATCGCAGGCGCACAGCCGTCTATGGGAAGGTAAACCACATGGTCCTCTGCCTCCTGAGAACATGATGCTCCTTTCTGCCTGCACCCTGCGACCGCACAAGTTCATACCTTGTGTCAGGGATGGGGAACTTGTGGCCCTCCTAGATGTTGTTGGATTCCAACACCCATCAGCCCCAGCATGCATGGGCAGCGGTGATGGGTGTTGTAGTCTAGCAACAGTGGAACAGCAAGTTCCCCACTCCTGATTTAAATGATGCGCTGCTGATTGAAATTTCGTTTGCGGTTTTGTTGCTGTTGTTTTCAAGCTGCCATAGTTCTTTTAAAAGTTCAAAGTGTTACACGGCACGCTGCTTTAAAAAAAAATTGAAACATGGAATAAAACGTTTTGAATGAATGAAAAATAAAATGTATGTTTGCTTTTGTCTAGGCCTATGGAGGCTTTTTAGCACTGAAGCTCATGGCAACAGCGGAAGACCTCTTTAAATGCGGAACTGGTGTGGCACCCATTACTAGCTTCCGTTTCCACGGTGAGTAGCGGTAGAGACGGTCTGCTTTTCTTTCCCTTTTTCTTTAAAAAAAAAGGAATCTAAATTTTGCACCACGATATACTCTGTGAAAAGGGATGAATTCTGCTGCATGTATAAATCATTCAGTTTCACTGGAAAAGACAGTGACAGTGAAGCAACAAAACCTTGGACCTGCTATAGCCTCGGCCCAGTTTACCTGGAGGAGTGTCTCCACCCCCATCGTTCAGCCCAGACACTGAGGTCCAGCTCCGAGGGTCTTCTGGCGGTTCCCTCACTGCGAGAGGCGAGGTTAGAGGGAACCAGGCAGAGGGCCTTCTTGGTGGTGGCACCCGTCCTGTGGAACGCCCTCCCATCAGATGTCAAGGAAATAAACAACTATCTGACTTTTCTAAAAGACACCTGAAGGCAGCTCTGTTTAGGAAAGTTTTTAATGCTTGATGTTTTATCGTGCTTTTAATTCTGTTGGGATCAGAGTGGCTGGGGAAATGCAGCCAGATGGGCGGGGTAGAAATAATAATTATTATATTTTTATATTACCGGAGGGAGAGGTGATGACGGACCTCCAGTCAAGTCTCATTGTCCATTTCACTGCTTTGGGGTTCTGCAGCTGTACTGGGGAGGTGTTTATTGGAAGAAGCGCCTCTAAAGATCCCTTAACTCTGTTTCTTGCCACAGCTGCCACCTTCTCCGAACGCTACCTGGGGATGCCAGCCCGGGAGGATGCTGCCTACACGGTATGGAGAAAGGGGCAGGAAAGAGGGCCTCTCTGTTACTTGTGCCTTCCTCCGCCCCCTCCCACCCCTTCTTGGGTATTGAATGGGGTAGAGTCTGGCACAGGGCCGGATTTAGGTTTGATGAGGCCCTAAGCTACTGAAGGTAATGGGGCCCTTTATATGTCCAGCTGTCCTTTGTCAACAACAAAGTTTTTTGTGTTTTTTGTGTTGAATATATCCTATATGGTAATTTATGGACCTAATAGGTATCCAAAGCCATTTGCACACGTTGCCATGCAGCCAGTCCATGCAGAATGTAGGCACCCTATATATAGAAATGAGCAAACCAGTGATATTTTAGGGAGAAGGCTAGCCGGCGGCGCCCATTACTTACATCATAGGAGCCTACACAACACAAAACACCATTGCTGTATGTAGGTTTTATTTTATTTGTTTTTTATCTTATATATTGGAAATGTACATCCAGGGTTTTTTCCCCCTTTAATTTTTTTTGGGGGCCCCAAGACAGTGAGGCCCTAAGCTATAGCTTGTTTAGCTTATATGTAAATCCGGCTCTGGTCTGGCAGGTCTTATTTCTCAAGCATTACTTGACTGCCCCTCTCGCAGAGAAGCCCCCTGAATCTGCAGGCAACACTGGCATGCTCAGGTTGTGTGAATCAAGTCCAACTTTTTCTTTCCCAAGGTGCGTGAGTGTCACTTGCCCTACTGCCTTTTTCAGGTGGAGAGATTTCTCCCACACTCTCACAACTTTATCATACATTTAAATGACTCCATGTCCCCCGAAAGGACGTGGGTGGCGCTGTGGGTTAAACCACAGAGCCTAGGACTTGCTGATCAGAAGGTTGGCAGTTCGAATCCCCGCGACGGGGTGAGCTCCCGTTGCTCGGTCCCTGCTCCTGCCAACCTAGCAGTTTGAAAGCACGTCAAAGTGCAAGTAGATAAATAGGTACTGCTCCGGCGGGAAGGTCAACGGCGTTTCCGTGCGCTGCTCTGGTTCACCAGAAGTGGCTTAGTCACGCTGGCCACATGACCCGGAAGCTATACGCTGGCTCCCCTGGCCAATAAAGCGAGATGAGCGCCGCAACCCCAGAGTCGGCCACGACTGGACCTAATGGTCAGGGGTCCCTTTACCTTTACTATGTCCCCCGAAGACTCTTGGGGACTGTAGTTTACTAAGAGTGCTGTGAATTGTGGCCCTGTTGAGGGGTAGACAACATACCCAGGATCCTTTAGGAGGAAGATTTGCTTTATTTAGCCGTATTAATTTCTGAAAATCCCTACCCCCCCCCCCACTGTCTAGGTCAAAGAGTGCTTGCAGAAGTTTGCAGTAAAACTCGCACACAAAACAAAACAATAAAACACCACTGTGAATGAAAAAAAATTAAGTGACTCCATTGTAAAAGGAAGGCCTAACATATCACCGATGCAGTGTAGGCCCACAGCTGAGCTGGCAAACACAGAATCATGAGCTGTTACATTTTGTTGTTTTTTTTTATGATTTTACAAGCATTTTAACATTTCAAAACTTGACTTCCTTCCCCCTCTTTCTGCAGTTCCTTAAATTTATTTTTAATATTTTATGCATATCCAAATTAACATAATTTGTTCATTTATCCATCTGCTTTAAATATATACTCTTATAAAACTGCGGGTGATTACAATAATCCTGCCAATGTTCTTATCTGTTTACAGTTAGTTTGTAAATATTCCATAAACCATTTCCATTCTTTTATAAAAAGCTTGTGCTCTTGATTTCTTATTTCTCCGGTAAGTTTCGCCATTTCTGCATATTCCATAAGTTTTTGTACCCATTCTTCTTTTGCTGGGACCCCAAAGAAGAGAGAAGGAAAGAAATGGAAAGAAAACGAGCTGTTACATTTTGAACCCGTTTCTCTGGTGCTACCTTCTCAGTGGCTCCCAGCTTCCCCATTCCACCTGCCCCACAAAATCACCAATTATTATTTTTGTCAGCTGTGCATCCATGTGTAATTTGCTGGAACCTACAACACATCTGGGCAGAGGTTTGGCTTCTCGCACTTGCCTCCATTTCCTGCTTACACAAGTGCACTCCTGATTTATAACCTGATTGTACAGGAAAAGCTTTCCCTGTTGCTGCTGCAAAGGAGCAGAGTGGGGAGGGAGACAGATATTTTGGTGCTTCGTTCCTGCCTCTTCCACCCTTTTCCTTTTCCTCCCTCCAGATGGCCTCTGTGTTGGAAGAAGCACCCCACCTCAAGGACAGAAATGTCCTCCTTGCCCATGGAACTGGAGATGGTAAGGTTTGACCTCTCCATTGAGTCTCCACTCGCCCATCCCATCCCCTAACAATGATCTGCAGGTTGACTCCAGGGTTTGGGGGGTGGAGCTGGGAACAATGTACTGGAATGGGCTCCTTCCCAGTTGCCTCCTTATACAGGAAGATAGGAAGGTGCCTTATAATACCTTCTGCACTCTGTCAGTGGATTTCCAGGATTTCAGACAGAGGACTCTCCTACCTGGAGATGCTGGCACTGTGGTCTAAACCACTGAGCCTCTTGAGCTAGCTGATTGGAAGGTCGGCGGTTCGAATCCCCGCAATGGGGTGAGCTCCCGTTGCTCTGTCCCAGCTCCTGCCAACCTAGCAGTTCGAAAGTATGCCAGTGCAAGTAGATAAATAGGTATTGCTGTGGCGGGAAGGTAAATGACGTTTCCGTGCGCTCTGGGTTCCATCACGGTGTTCCATTGCACCAGAAGTGTTTAGTCATGCTGGCCACATGAACCGGAAAGTTGTCTGTGGACAAATGCCAGCTCCCTCGGCCTGAAAGCGAGATGAGCGCAGCAACCCCATAGTTACCTTTGACTGGACTTAACCATCCAGGGGACCTTTACCTTTACCTTCTGTGTTCAAAGCAGATGTTCTACCACCTTTCCCATCTTTCCCCCTTGGGAGCAATGCCCTTAGTGGGTTCCCTCCCTGAGTTGGCTTACCTCTTCACTGTTCTTTTCTGCCCATTTGTCTATGTCCTCTTCCTTTGGGTCCAGTCTTTGCATCTGCCCACAGGGAAAGAGCACGGGCAGTAGAAGCCATTGTTCTTTCCCCTTGTTCCTGCCGCTGGAGTGGGGAGGTGAAGGAGAAGCAGCAGGAGGGATTCCCCACACAATGCACTGAGGACTACAGTGGTACCTCGGGTTAAGAACTTAATTAATTCCGGAGGTCCGTTCTTAACCTGAAACTGTTCTTAACCGGAAGCACCACTTTAGCTAATGGGGCCTCCTGCTGCCGCTGCGCCGCCGCTGCACAATTTCTGTTCTCATCCTGAAGCAAAGTTCTTAACACAAAGTACTATTTCTGGGTTAGCGGAGTCTGTAACCTGAAGCGTCTGTAACCCGAGGTACCACTGTAAAGGGGGGCCGCACCATAGCTGTCAACTTACAGATTTGAAAATAAGGGACCAGCAGCCAAAATAAGGGACCTGCAGCCTCACCTGTTCCAGGCACTCGAGTCTTCCTGTCCTCCTGCAGTCTGGTCAAACTCATGCTGGTAGCTACAAGAACACTGTCCAACCAACTTTGTAACCAGAGGTTCAACTGAATAGAATCTGAATCACATGCACCACAAGGCCTATGCAGCCTCAACTTAAGATAGCTCCCCAGCCTGACTTTGCACTGCAAAGTTTGCAGCAGCACGTGCAACAAAATGGCGTCCAGCATTCAAAAACCCCCTCAGCTTGCATTAACTAGCCACACACAAGGCATGCAAGCTCCACCCCCCAGTCGTTCTTAGACTTCTTATTGGGCGAGCAACACAGCCAAGCAACACAGTTGGAGCCTCCCTGGCCGGCAGGGAGGGAGGGAGAGGAGCTGCTTCCTTTGAAATTTAAGGAACATCATTTAAGGGACATCCATCAATAAGGGACAGCAGCGGGACATGGCTCTGGAATAAGGGACTGTCCCTTCAAATAAGGGACACTTGACAGCTATGGGCCGCACATTGGCAGTGGTTGGGGCCAGAGCCAAAAGTGAGTAGGGCACCCCTGTGTGCATGTGTGTCTCCTTCTCTGTGTCACCCCTTTTTCTCTCTCAGCCACATCATTTCCCCTTATGTTCCCCCACCCCCACTTTGACACCCTTGTGAAATTAGCCCAAGGTATGCATGAAATTAAGGGACGCGAGTGGCGCTGTGGGTTAAACCACTGAGCCTAGGACTTGCCGATCAGAAGGTCGGTGGTCCGAATCCCTGCCACGGGGTGAGCTCCCGTTGTTCGGTCCCTGCTCCTGCCCACCTAGCAGTTCGAAAGCACGTCAAAGTGCAAGTAGATAAATAGCTACCGCTCTGGTGGGAAGGTAAATGGCATTTCCCTGTGCTGCTCTGGTTCGCCAGAAGCGGCTTAGTCATGCTGGCCACATGACCCGGAAGCTGTATGCCGGCTCCCTCAGCCAGTAAAGCGAGATGAGCACCGCAACCCCAGAGTCGTCCGCAACTGGACCTAATGGTCCCCTTTACCTTTACGCATGAAATTAGACTCAGGCCCAGGTTTCCCACCCCTAGTTAACTGGTCTTTCTCTCTGGGAATGATAACAGAGTTGGAAGGGACTCCTAGGGTCAACCCCCTGCAATGTAGGAATCTCAGCTAAGGCATTTGTTATAAGAAAAAACCTGCTCCTTTTCCCCTTATGGGGTGTCCAAGAGCCAGTATAAAGTCCTTAAATGGGTTCCCTATCAGTAGGAGAAAATAACAGAGACCAACCAGAGTATATTGAGAAGCAAAGCAGTTAGTAAGCCTGATCTTTATTAAACCGTTGCAACAGGGTCCCCACTCGCCACATGCAGGAGGGAGGAGAACCCTGAACAATAGTGCACAAGCCCTTATATAGACTTTTGAAATTGCCCACCCTGTAGCCCAAGATCACCCTCCATCTTACATACATTACCAGAAGGAGGCGGTCTACAGCAGAAATCCTGTCTGCCAGGATATCTGTTAATGGTCACTGATTGCTTTACCTGGGCAGCCTGGCCATTCTTTTGTGATGGTAAATACTTCAATTCCTGAATCCAGGTCAAAGACTCACCCTATTCATACACAAATAATCCCTTAAGATAGGATTTGCAACTGAAAAGGCAATGGGAAGGCTTTCTCCATTTCCCTCCCTTACTGCAGAGGAATATTTGAGGTCACTGGGAGAGTCAAAAGGGCTTCAAGATTGTTCTCCTGTACTATTTCAGACACGTGGTTTATATACTTATGTATGTGTTTGCCTTGTACATTTATGAACATTTAATTTATATTTGAGACCTTAGAATTCTTATAACGCATCCATGACAGATGGCTCCATCCATCCTAGAACTGGTTTTTCCATATGCCAAAGCCACCCCTTCTTGTCGCCAGTTTCTCTTACTCCTAATTGACCATTCAGAAGGGAGCCTACAGAGAGACAGACGGACGCCAATCAGATGTGCTAGCCATTGTCTCACATTCTCCCTCTTTCCTCTGGCAGCCACAGTGCATTTCCAGCATACAGCTGAACTTCTTATCCGGCTTCTAGCTGCTGATTCTAACTACACTACCCAGGTAGGATGGTTACAGATAGGTAGCCGTGTTGGTCTGCCATAGTCAAAACAAAAAAATTTTTTTCTTTCCAGTAGCACCTTAAAGACCAACTAAGTTAGTTCTTGGTATGGTATGAGCTTTCGTGTGCATGCACACTTCGTCAGATACACTTCGTCAGGTAGGATGGATTAGGAAAGAGGGACCAGGTTTCTGGCAGTGAGGAGCTGCTCTTTGTGCCCCACCAGACTGGTGTGGATTTTTCTTTTTTTGCGAGTGTGTTCTGCAATTATGCTGAAGTGGAGTTGATTTTATGCTGAACCCTCCATGCATCATTCTGCCTTATTAAGATGTTTTGTGACGTTTCTACAACATTGCTTCATTATCGCTGTGTGGAGGGGCACTCCTGCACTGTGATGCAATGAAAGCCGGGCAACCCCCCACACTGAAACATTAGCGATAATAAAAAGTTACGGGATTTCAGGAGGGATTTCAGGAAAAACTGATTGGAAATTAAGCAATCTGACCAACCCTAAACAGTTTCAGGTGGAAACGGTACAGGTCGCCCTGTCTGATTACCGTATTTTTCGCTCTATAAGACGCACCAGACCACAAGACGCACCTAGTTTTTGGAGGAGGAAAACAAGGGGGAAAAAATATTCTGAATCTCAGAAGCCAGAACAGCAAGAGGGATCGCTGCGCAGTGAAAGCAGCAATCCCTCTTGCTGTTCTGGCTTCTGGGATAGCGGCGCAGCCTGCATTCGCTCCATAAGATGCACACACATTTCCCCTTACTTTTTAGGAGGGAAAAAGTGAGTCTTTTAGAGCAAAAAATACGGTACCTTTGTTGGAAGAGAGACGGGGGCGTGTGTTCCTGTTAATTCTCCTTGATCTCCAGGCGGCATTGATTAAAGCATCTTTCTGGAGCAGCTGTTGAGAAGTGGGGTTTGGCAGCATTGTGTGGTGCTTCTGATCCAATTTGGATGTTTTTTTTCCAGAGGATGGTGGTACTTTTATGTATATTAACATTCTATGCTTTTATTTCAGATTTAAATGGATATTTTTTTATTTTTTGGTACAGTCGTACCTTGGAAGTCAAACGCCTTGCGAGTCAAACATTTTGGCTCCCGAACGCCGCAAACCCAGAAGTGAGTTTTCCGGTTTGCAAGCATACTTTGGAACCCGAATGTCCTCCGCGGGTTCCGATTGGCTGCGGGAGATTCCCGCAGCCAATCGGAAGCCGTGCCTTGGTTTTCCGAACGTTTTGGAAGTCGAACAGACTTCTGGAACGGATTCTGTTCGACTTCCGGGGTACGAATGTATTGCGAGTTGCTTTGAGTTTACTTTTTTGTAAAAGCAAGAAAGAAAAATAAGTTGCTAATAAGGACAAGAAGCAACAAAAACAACAGTGTACAAATGCTGGGATGCCGTGATGAGCACAAATTGCGAATGCAGAATGAAAAAAATAACTGGATGTTGTTTTCCATGTGTGCCTACCCAGGAGTGCAAGAAAATATTCCAGAGTGTAAGGGCCCTCTGCTATTGTGTTAAAGCGCCATGCCAAACTGATGGTGCTTTAGAATAAAAAAGGAAACATCCCTAACCTTGTGGTGTCTGTTCCCCAGATCTACCCTGATGAAGGCCACACTTTCGAGTTCAGCCAGCGCCACCTCAGCCAGAGGCTCTTCTCCTTCTTTCAGAGCTGCTTTGAGGATACGAAGCATGCACACCTGTTTTCTGAGGAAGATGAGGACCCGTAGTGTTTTTTCCAGTGAGGGACACTGAGGATCGCCAGCTGCTGCTGATTTCACTTGCCCTTTTCTTTGCTGCGCTGGCAACTCACGGCAGCACTTTTGCACATCCCACGGACCTGCACTTTGTGTGTGTTCTGCATTAAGCACATTGTTTGGCACTGCCGGTCACGTCCTCCTAAGGACCCCTGCTTTTACTTAAAGATCCCCAACGCGTTTCCACCCCTTGGGACTGCGAAGACAGTTTTTTAAAATGTATGCGTGTGCATGCGAATCCCACAGCCAGGGGGAGGGACTTCTAGTGTTCAAGGGATGGTGGGTATTTATTCCATATGCCTTACATATTCCCTTTGCCCATGCAAAAGAGTAGCAGAGAAGCATAACGAGCTATGAAATGTAAGCAAACCTATTCAAAGTCACTCCCGTCGTGTGAGCTTTTATTGCAACAGAGAAAAATTTGGGCTCCTTTGCTGCAGAATTGCTATTCCTTCCTCCCCTCCCACCCAGTCTTTTGTCAGCAAAGAGTATATACAGCCCTGCAAGGACCAGCAGTTTTGTTAAAGATCCTTCACAGTTCTTTCCCCCAAAGTTTCCACAATTGTGGAGAAGCAGTAGAATCATAGAATCAAGGAATTGTACAGCTGGAAGGCACCCTGAGAATCATCTATTCCAACCCCAGCAATGCAGGAATATGCAACCACCCCATTATCAGCACCCTGCTCTAACCACCCGAGCTATATTGTGTAGTTGTTGCCTGAACTGTAAGCCAGGAATGTCCTCAATTGAAACCCTGCTTCCTCCATGAACTCGCTAGATTTGTTGTTGTTGTTGTTTAGTCATTTAGTCGTGTCCGACTCTTCGTGACCCCATGGACCAGAGCACGCCAGGCACTCCTGTCTTCCATTGCCTCCTGCAGTTTGGTCAAATTCATGTTCGTAGCTTCAAGAACACTATCCAACCATCTCGTCCTCTGTCGTCCCCTTCTCCTTGTGCCTTTGGTAAAGTAGCTTTTGCAAAGTTTTTCCTGCCACTTTGACCATGTACACAACCATACAGTGGTACCTCGGGTTAAGTACTTAATTCGTTCCAGAGGTCTGTACTTAACCTGAAACTTCTTAATCTGAAGCACCACTTTAGCTAATGGGGCCTCCTGCTGCCACTGCGCCACCGGAGCACGATTTCTGTTCTTATCTTGAAGCAAAGTTCTTAACCTGAAGCACTATTTCTGGCTTAGTGGAGTGTGTAACCTGAAGCATATGTAACCTGAGGTACCACTGTACTTTCAAATTAAAATCAATTAAAGCACACAGTTTCCTAAAATAGAATAATAATGGGAACTGTAGATTCCCCCTCTCAGAACTACAATTCCCACCGCCCTCAGCAAATTGGGGATTTTTTGCAGGAGATTTTGTATTTTAAATGTATAATGTGCACACCATCTGTTATCTCAAAACTTTTCCCCTACGGCAGGCACAAGGGAAAGGCACAAAGGCTGGGGGTTGCAGAGGGATGGCAACCTGGCATTTTGCATTCAGCCTTTTATTTTTCCTGCACCCTTGAGCTGTAGCCATCAATTCCCAGACAGCCTCTTGACTTTCCAAACTCCTCCTTGGTCCCCGGGCTGCCTGCCTCCTGTTTGCCACTCCCAGGTCCATCGAGCAGCAGTTGGATAGAGCCCCAGCGACCTTTGACCCTTGCAGCTATTCAGGCAGCCAGACCTTCGAGCACCAGGAGCGACAACACCTGGCCTTCCCAACCACCTGAGAAGCTGACAAAACAAGGTAACTTGTCGAGTTTAAATCTTCCGCAGGCTGCAGGCTCCACTTGCCCATCCTCCAAACACACACGTGCAGCCATCCCAAAATTTGCTCAGGATACACGACTTTTCTTTGGGGGGAACCCAAAGGAGATTTCTTAAAGTCATCCCTGCAAACTGGCATTTTAGAAACAAATGCCATTTCTTTTAGGAGGAATTCCAAACCACAGCTCCATTCAATCCATGCAGGTGTGGCTTATCATTATAGATGTCAGAAGAGGAACCATTCTGTCGAATGAATGCCCCATTAGGTTTTCCCGGGGCCACCCAACCAGATGGGTGAGGTATAAAGAATAAATTGTTTTTATTCTCAGAACCCTTTGTGGGACATCTGCCCCAAACTGATAACCTCACCCATTGCATCTTCATGGCACCCTTTATATTTGGTGATCCTTGCAGTGGATCCTGTCTCTGCAAACAAAGGTGGGGGTTGTAACTTTCTTTTCTTTGTTTATTAATTAATTTTAATTAATTTTTTTATTATTCAAAATTATAACAAGACATATTATCCAAAAACATATCATCCTTGCCCCCCCCATTTTTCCTCACTCCCCCTCCTTCCCCCCACAGAATCCACCCACCCCACCCCCCGACTTCCCTCAGTTCCAGTCTTTGATTTCTCTAGAAATGCTGTTTTCTGCATGTTACTTTCAATTGTTAGGTAGAAAATAGATTTCCAGAGAGTACAATTTCTCATATCATAATTGGCAGATGTCAGTAAAGATCAGGCTTACTAGCTGCTTTGCTTCTCAAATAATAATAAAAATAAATAAATAAATAAATAAATAGCACCTTCCGGCTTTCCCTACCCTACAAAGGTATGGGAGCTCCTTGCGCTCCATGTTACCCTCTCGATTTCCTTTTATTGCATTCAGATCCGAGGGGGACCCATTGGAAAAGAAGCTCTTGCTCTTCTTTGACATTTCTTCCTGAGAGCTGCCCTGGATTTAGGGGATGTGGGTTTTAAGTTCCTTAAAGTAAAATAAAATGCAACCCTCAAGCTTCTGATCCCCACGTACAAGGGAAAGAGAGATGCTAGGAAAACTAATCAATTGCATGAACTTTCCAGCTTGGAAGACAAAAAGAACTTGTATGTTGAGGTTTTTGAATTAGTGCCGTTTCAGCCTTAGGTTTGCACATATTACTTTTCTCTGGTCTCTCCTGGTGTAATCATTTTCGGCTAAGGGTTTGGGGTTTGTTTTTGCAGTGGGGGAGTGGTAGGGGCTGATATCTCCCACCCACCCCACCAAGTGGTTTGTGGTTTTCTGGCTGATCTTGGCTATATTTGTTCGAAGCTACCAAATCATATACACCCTCACTGATTGGAAAACCAGTGTTTCTTCCCCAGGTCATGGAAGCAGTAGCTAATAAAATCGTCACCTGTGTTAAACTCTTTTCTGTGTTGCTCTCATCCTCCCGCCTCTACATCTTTGCCAATGTGCATGTGTTGATCCACAAACCCAATATCTCTGATTTATCACATTGGGGGAGACAGAATGCAGGAGTAGATGGACTTTTCTTTTTACTGCACTCTTCTTACTTTCTCAACTTTCATATCCTCTCAGCCAACACTATTCAAAGGAGTTATTTCACCCATTCAGCGACCAGTTATCAAGTGCAAAACAGCTGATTTTTCTGCATGAGGCCTCAGTGCCTGGCTGCTGATTACGGCAACTAAACTGTTGGGAAAGTGTTGGGTTTGAGCTGTGGTGGCCCATTCAGGTGTGTGCAAACTTGTATGTGTAAACTAGGCCATAAAGACGGGTGTTAACATGATGCATGTCTTATAATGCAGGTTGTTGCTTGGTTTTTGGTGACCTTGAGCAGTGGCGTAGCGTGGGTTGTCAGCACCCGGGGCAAGGCAAGATAGTCCCTCTCTCTCTCTCCGCACCGCACCACACGCCTGGCACCCCCTCCCTCCACAGTGGGTGGTGACCCGGCGGCTCGGATCGGATTCGCACAACCAGCACTGCAGTGAGAGAGAGTGAGTGAGCCAAGTAGGGGCAGAGAGCTGCGAGTGCGAGCGCGCCCCCCCCAGATGTTGCGCCCGGTGCAGCCGGGCCCCCCTGCACCCCCACGCTACGCCACTGACCTTGAGTCCAGTTACCAACTCTCTGTGTGACCTACCTCACAGGGCTGTTGTGAGGATCAAATTTGGAGGGCACCTCCATGTATGCTGCCTTGAGCTCCTTAGAGGAAATATATATGAATATGAGGCAATGACAAACCTAGACAACATCTTAAAAAGCAGAGACATCACCTTGCCAACAAAGGTCCATATAGTAAAAGCTATGGTTTTCCCAGTAGTGATGTATGGAAGTGAGAGCTGGACCATAAAGAAGGCTGATCGCCGAAGAATTGACGCTTTTGAATTATGGTGCTGGAGGAGACTCTTGAGAGTTCCATGGACTGCAAGAAGATCAAACCTATCCATTCTGAAGGAAATCAGCCCTGAGTGCTCACTGGAAGGACAGATCCTGAAGCTGAGGCTCCAATACTTTGGCCACCTCATGAGAAGAGAAGACTCCCTGATGTTGGGAAAGATGGGAGGGCACAAGGAGAAGGGGACGACAGAGGATGAGATGGTTGGATAGTGTTCTCGAAGCTACCAGCATGAGTTTGACCAAACTGCGGGAGGCAGTGGAAGACAGGAGTGCCTGGCGTGCTCTGGTCCATGGGGTCACAAAGAGTCGGACATGACTAAACGGCTAAACAACAACATATATAGCTTGGTGATTTGATGTGGCAGGTAGAGTGGGCATTCTGCAGAAAGGGTGAGCAGGGGAAGGTTTCAACAATCCCATTTGCTGTGTTGCTCCCCGCCACCACTTTATACAAATTCAATGGAGTTTGTTGCATTCACATGTTGTTTGCCCCTTACTTCGTTATTTTCCTACAAATCCTACAAAATCATGCAATGAGGGGGAAAGGAGCTCTTCTCCTATAATCTAACGCATTAATTTTTTGCAGCAGTGAAGTAAGTTTGTCAACAGTTCTGTATCAAAAGCTTCAGCAATGTTTTCCAAGTGACTCACAATCATACATGGATCAGCTGGTATTCGCCAACCAGCCATCTGCTCAATAATATTTTTTTAAAAGCTTCCCAAATGCTGTTACGGCTTGGTGGGTCCAAGTGATACGTATGAGGCCTGCATGAGCCGTATGCTCATTGTCGTGTAACTATCCTGTAAACAAATCGGAACAAATAAAGACCAGATTTAATTATGTAATCCGCCATGCAAGTCAGGATGAATACTCAATGGAGAGGCCTTGTATCTGGTCTTAACTGAGCTTCCGTTCTGATATGTTTGCTAGGTGGTTGTATGAAAATGAGCAGTTACCCTGATTTGCTTGTGGGTCATTTATGCCTCTTCCATTTGTTTGTTCCACACATAGGAGGCAATTCCTAGGGGCCAAGGTCCCTTCAGCACCCTCTAAAATATTTGAGGGGGCCAGAGTCCCCCCAAAGCTGATGGTCATTGCCATTCAAATGGTGTTTGTGTGTGTGACACGTCATGTGTTTGATTATGTTGGATGGGGCTTACCTGCCCTCCCCCATATTTTTATTCAAGTTGGCACCCCTGGTTCCACACTTATCAATGTGTTTCCCAGTCACTTTCTTAACTGCAAAAAAATAAAATTTAAGTTCATTTCTATTTGCAAGTGGATTTGTTGCACCCGGGCAACAGAACCCTTTAATCCACATTAACTGCACAAACCTAAAGTTCTGGTCTGTGCTTGAATTTGTCTCGCAAAACAGTGCATAAGGCTGGAGGGAGGGAGGGAAGTGGGGAGGGTGACTAAGGGAGAGTACTGTTCTTTTGTAATACAGTCGTACCTTGGAAGTCAAACGGAATCCGTTCTGGAGGTCCATTCGACTTCCAAAACGTTCAGAAACCAAAGCGCAGCTTCTGATTGGCTGCAGGAAGCTCCTGCAGCCAATCAGAAGCCCCGGAAGCACCGTCAGACATTCGGCTTCCAAAAGAACGTTAGAAAACAGGAACCTTCACTTCCGGGTTTCGACCGTTCAGGGGCCAATTTGTTTGGGAGCCAAGGCGTTTGAGATCCAAGGTATAACTGTAATGTGACCCCCGCCCCAAAAAAACCATGGATAAAAGCAAAACAGAGACAGTTTGGAGGCACCCTGATTTAAATTGTTAAAAGGAATTCTGCTGGGTCAAACATTTTTAAAATGTTGTCTTATTTTATTGTTGTTAGCCGCCCTGAGCCCGGCTTCGGCTGGGGAGGGCGGGATATAAATAAAAATTTATTATTATTATTATTATCTTTCCTCAGTGGCCAGCAAGATGCCCATGGGAAGCCTGTAAACAGGACATGATCACGACAAAACTCTCTTCACTTGAGATTCCCAGCAACTAGCATATAGAAGAGGTGTATTGCCTCCAATATATAGCTGTTATGTACTGAGTTGAATAGGATCCAAAAGGCAGCAGTCTGATTGGTCCTAGAACAATAGGATCCAAAATGCAGCAGTCTGATTGGTCCTAGAACAATGCAGCAGTATGATTGGTCCGCAGAAGCCACCCAATCCAGCTCCAGGTGGAAGTGAATCCGCAACCTGATTGGCCCACGGGAGAATCCCGGAATTAGCCAATCACGTGCGGCCCGTTGTGTAAATAAAGTATATAAAGCAGATATTTTGGGGGAACTTTCATTCCTCACTACTATGAGCTGAATAAAGAGCATGAAATCCACTCTCGACTCTGAGTAAATTTCAATAGCCATGATATTTAGAACTGGCATGCACAGCTTGTGGCCCCCTATATTAAATGCAGCCCTTTAGCTATACATTACACCCTATCCTGGGCTTAACAACGCACTTCCTTTTTTGGTCAGACCCACCTGGTCAGCAAAAATAGAAAGCTTACTGACCCCTATGTGGACCATCAGACATGGCTAAAGGTCACAACTTGCACAAGTCTCCTTTGTCATTTTTACTCGGACAGCTTCATCATATCGTTACAGGAGTTAGGCAGTTAATATAGGCTTTCTATCGCCCCATTGCTACCAGAATTCTCAAATTCTACTAGTTCTCCTCTACAGTCATATGGTATTTCCTAATGTTGGCCTTCTTGTGTGGAAGTACTAATATAAAAGCAGAGGTCAAACTGACAAACTTTGGTATTGGCAGTTTTGGGTACTTTTTGGATTTGGACCTCCTGCTGTGCTGGCTGAATAGTTGTTTTTCTTAGGGAGCAAAGACCCAGGATTTGGTTTTTGATCTTATGAAAGACAGGAGGAATTGCTGATTTTACAATGCCTCTAAAGTGGAAAGCTTCCGTTTCCAAACTCCATGTCGTTTATTATGGCCTGAGATTTGAATTGTTTTTACTGCCCCCCCCCCCACTTTTAATTTATACGTTTAAAAATTATCATCAATAATCAACAAAACTTTAATTCAAAATCAAACCAATTTGAGGTTTCCTACAATCAAGAGCCCCTTCATGGATCACTGCCTGGTCGTGGAGAAGGGATTTCAGTAACTACAAGACGCTATGAGCTATGCCGTGCAGGGCCACCCAAGATGGACAGGTCATAGCCAAGAGTTTAGACCAAATGTAATCCACCTGGAGAAGGACCTGGCAAACCACTCCAGTATTTTGCCGAGAAAACTCTGTGGACATAAAAAAGGAGCAGCTTTGAGAAGAAAGTGTGAGTTTCCAAGGCATGCACTGGTTCATGGGGTCACGGAGAGTCGAACACAACTAAGACGACTAAACAACAACAACAATCAAGAGGCATATAAATTTTATGAAATTACATAAGTAATAACTGAGATTGACGATTACAGCCCCAACACCAAACAGAGAAAGGGCAGAGAGAACTTCAGGTCCATCTCCGCTGTCCATCTCTTAGTCTCCACATTGCAGGGATAGGTAAAGGGTAAAGGGACCCCTGACCATTAGGTCCAGTCGTGACCGACTCTGGCGTTGCGGCGCTCATCTCGCTTTATTGGCCGAGGGAGCCGGCGTACAGCTTCTAGGTCATGTGCCCAGCATGACTAAGCCGCTTCTGGCGAACCAGAGCAGCGCACGGAAACACCGTTTACCTTCCTGCCGGAGTGGTACCTATTTATCTACTTGCACTTTGACGTGCTTTCAAACTGCTAGGTGGGCAGGAGCAGGGACCGAGCAACGGGAGCTCACCCCGTTGCGGGGATTCAAACCGCTGACCTTCTGATCGGCAAGCCCTAGGCTCTGTGGCTTAACCCACAGCGCCACCCGCGTCCTTCCAATTGCAGGGATAGTCAGACAAAATTCTCAACATGGACTTGTTTTTTATGGTGTGGCATCGCCCTCCCCTAACCCAAACGCTGGTGGTTAATACTTTCCATGCTGAAATCTTGTATGGAGGCCATCTCAGGGGTTATTTTGGAGAACCCTGGGACAATTGCCACAGCCAGGCCATTTTCTGGAGATGTTCTGAGTACTGGTGGTGGCTTTGTCTCTCTGGAGGGATAGGGGTTCCTTTTCTGATGAGCGGAACTGCGAAAGAAGCCCTGGCCTCACTGTGAAATGGTGAGATTAGAAGGGCGAGTGGGACAGTTGCTCCTGATTTCTCTGAAGTTGCATACCCTGCAATACCCCCCAGTTTTCCAAAGATCTTCTGACATTGGAGATGGTTAGAGCGTGAATGGTGGAAAACTCATCGCAAAGATCAGATATTTGTGCCTCCCACATGGTGGTGAAGGCAGCAAAGTAACAACCCAAAATTGTTAAGGATCTGCAGTCTTTGGCCTCAGTCAATGGGAAGCTGGAGTGCTTGAACAGCTGCAGCGATAAGTGTGCAAGGCTCTTTGAGGATAATGTCCTTCAACTCTCCACTAAGTCGGATGCCATATTTCAGGTGTGGCCAATTCCCAAGAGACTGGGATCTACTTACAGAATTAAAAACTGGCAGTGATCTACCCCCGTTTTTGGGGGGTTCAGGTCAAAGTTGTTGACCTTTTTTGGGGAAGAAAAGCCCCGTTTTGGGGGGGGGTTCAGGTCAAAGTTATTGAGCTTTTATTAGGGAGGAGGAAAGCCCCAATTTTAAGAGTTTTGGGGGTAAATGAGGAACAACCACTCACCAACAAATCGCTGGGGAAACAAACAGCCTCACTCAGTAAACTCCATCTTCCGTTCTGCAGGTTGTGCAACAATTGAGGGTGGGGCAAGGGGGCAGGGCTGGAATTGATTTTAGCAACGCTAAGGAAAAGGGACCCAGCAATCGACCACGTTCTACCAAAACCTCCTGGGGATCTACCAGTAGATTGCGATCGACCTGTTGGGCATCTCTGCCATATTTGATCCAAATTCAGAGGAGCTGTCCAGTTCACTGCCTGGTCTGGTTTTATGAGATCAGTTTCCACATTTGAGACCCGAGGATGGAGGCAAGATGCTTGCAATGGTAAGGCCAACCACATGCCATTTAGACCTTGCCCGTCCTAACTCCTACAATCTAGCCAGAGGGTATTGACTGTGTTGTCAGAATGCAGTGTCGAAGGATGAGGTAATGCCCGTTGCCTTGAAGGAGATGGTGGCATATATGGTATGACCCCCTCCAGCACCCTTAGCAAACTACAGTTCCTAGGATTCTTTGGGGGAAGTCATGTGATTTAAATGTATTACATGCATGCAACGTGCCTCATTATAGCACTAAAGGTAAAGGACTGCTGACCATTAGGTCCAGTCGCGGATGACTCTGGGGTTGCACGCTCATCTCGCTTTATTGGCCGAGAGAGCCGGCGTACAGCTTCCGGGTCATGTGGCCAGCATGACTAAGCCGCTTCTGGTGAACCAGAGCAGCGCACGGAAACGCCATTTACCTTCCCGCTGGAGTGGTACCTATTTATCTACTTGCACTGGTGTGCTTTCGAACTGCTAGGTTGGCAGGAGCAGGGACTGAGCAACGGGAGCTCACCCCTACACGGGAATTTGAACCACCGACCTTCTGATCGGCAAGTCCTAGGCTCTGTGGTTTAACCCACAGCGCCACCCGTGTCCCTCATTATAGCACTAGTCCTGCAATATTCAGTTCTAGCTGCAAAGCTCTTATTTGGGAAACCCCCACATCTTCCTGACACCTTATTTACTCTTGGCTTTTCTGTTAACATTGTTTTAGACATTGTGTAAAATAATTTCCCTCAGCATGGGCACAAAGAGATTTCCAGTTAGCTAGGTGATCCTTTAATCGCATTGTTGAATGTGTGCAAATAATCTGAGAGTGGGGGCACATATTGCCAAACTAATCTGCAACAGCTCTGGGAAATGGACTCACTGGTTCCCCGGTTCCCCAGAACCTCTCTTTTCTCTTGGTACTATGTGTTCACATTCTGCTGTATCCAGAAACTGACCTTTAATACATCCTGCTTGGCAAGGAAAGGAGCTCGCCATTTCTGAGTTTCTGCCCGGCTGGGTCAACTATTAACTTCTCCCAAATAAAACAACCTGGCTTGCAAAACTATCTATCAAGAACAAGTTGTACTCCTGCCCCTCTCTAACAGTTGTTATCTTTCTCTTGAAGAGTAGGGAATCCGCCTGATTCCACACAAAACACCCTGGAGGGCATAAGAAACAGACGGGGAGCATCAAAACAGAGATTAATCTAGTCCAGCATTCTGTTTGCAAATTAGGAAATCAGGTGTTCTCAGGCAGGGGCAACCTGTCCTGTTTCGCCACCTAGGGTGAAACCGAGATGGTTGCTTCCTGACCCCTGCCGTGCCATGCCCTGGCTCTTGCCGAATTTGGCAGCAGCCAAGGCACTCCTCAAATTTTGCCTCTTGCTCAGCTTCTCCACCCGGAGGTGGCCAGAACACCTCCCTCTGGGTGGTGGAAGCAGATGGGTGGATGGGCAGAGTGCCGTCTCTTCCTCTTCTGCCGCCTGAGGCGGGCGCTTCATCTTGCCTCATGGGTGGGCCGGCTCTGCACAAGCAAGGAATGGATGCAGATTCGTGGAAAATAAGGCTGCAGTCATTATGGCTACATGTTGCTGTCCGTATGAGAGGCAGGGTAGCCCTGCTAGGGGTTGTGTGTAGGAGAGGACCATTGTGCTCATGTGCTCCTTACATGCTCATGTGCTTCCTACAGGCATCTGATTGGTCATGTGGGAATAGAAAGCTGAACCAGGAGAGCCCTTGGCCTAATCTCTCAGGGCTCTTAGTATGCTTTTAAGGCTTACAGTAGCCAACCAGAGGGCACACAAGGAATTTTGAGGAAGTGCCATAGCCACTGGTCACAAAACTTCTGTCACAGGGAGTGTGGCGTGGAACAAAATGGGTGCTGCATCTAAAAGAGCAGGAAGAGGCAGGCAGACCCTCAAACTGGTATGACATGCTCACCAGAGGTGCGATTCTGAGGGCTTTCCGGAGGTTCCCTCACTGCAAAAAGTTGTTACAGCAAGGTTGGTATACGTCAGAAATTTCCCAGGCATAACGGAATTATGGCAGTCGGAAGCAGTGTTCAGGCAGAAATCGTTGAAGTGTCTGGGAAAATCTGGACGCATGGAAACACATGTTGGAAGCCTAGTTTTGTTTCTTAAAAATAGCTCAAAAACTTAATTTTCACCTTTTGAAATATGGCAGCCCGAAGTTACAGGGAACCAGGCAGAGGCGCCCACTCTGGGGAACACCCTCCCATCAGAATTCAACAATTATATGAAAAAGGGGCTTTTTTCTATTCAGAAGAAAGTGCAGACTTGCTCAGTTGCTTCAAGGGGCAGGACCGGAAACAGTGGCTGGGAATTGCGGCAGACACAGATTTCGGCTAAGCCTTAGGAGAAACACCCTCATGCTGAAAGCTATTTAACAATGAGACAGATTGCCTCAGGAGGTTGTAGACTGTCCTTTGCTTGGTGGTATTTAAGCAGAGGGTGAGTGGCCTATGGTCAGGGATGCTGTAGTTTCTCTGAACAGGATGGATTAGACTAGGCAACTAGTAGGGTACCTTTCAAATCTGCTATTCTAGGATTCTTCAAATTGGCTGGTGCTAATATATGCTGTATTAGATGGAGAGAGCTGGTTTGGGGTAGTGTAGTGTAGCGGGTGGCGCTGTGGGTTAAACCACAGAGCCTAGGGCTTGCCGATCAGAAGGTCAGCGGTTTGAATCCCCGCGACGGGGTGAGCTCCCATTGCTCGGTCCCTGCTCCTGCCAACCTAGCAGTTCAAAAGCATGTCAAAGTGCAAGTAGATAAATAGGTATTGCTCTGGTGGGAAGGTAAATGGTGTTTCCATGTGCTGCTCTGGTTCGCCAGAAGCGGCTTAGTCATGCTGGCCACATGACCCGGAAGCTGTACGCCGGCTCCCTTGGCCAATAAAGTAAGATGAGCACCGCAACCCCAGAGTCGGCCTCGACTGGACCTTAAGATCAGGGGTCCCTTTACTTTTTAGTGTAGCAGTGCACATGCCACATATTTGAAGCACACGGCTCCCCCCCTTAATCCCGGGAACTGTAGTTTAAGGGTGCTGCAAACTGTAGCTATGTGAGGGGGCAGTTCCCAGTATTCTTTGGGGGAAAGTTTTGTGCTTTAAATCCATGGTGTGCTGTTCTTCTACCATGGGCTAACTGGGTAGCCTCTAGGCCCCAGTTTCCCATATGGGAGATAACTATCCTGACCTACCTCACAGGGTTGTAGCCAGGATTATAGCCAGGGAATGCATGCAAGGCACATGGTTATCATCACGTGATTTGGCATGCCTCTGAATGGGCCTTTACCCCAGAGTATTTTGTGTTTATGTGTGCATATGCACAGTCACATTTCTATTACGCAACTCCTTCCCCCAACTTGGGCAGTGATGTGGGAACAAGCTGTCCACTCCCCACAAGCCCACTCCCTCAACCCACATTTCCGGGAACAGTCTAAAAATCCTGTCATGCCCCAATCTCCACATGCTGTTTGATAGGAGGAGGGGCCTGTGGAGGCCCCGCCCACCGAATGCAACATGCCTTCCCACCACTGAGGCTGATCAACAGCTTGAGGAGATCAAAACAGCGCCTCTTTAAAAGCCTCAATGCTGCAGAGATGGTTGTTTGGGCTAGAAGCTGTGCTGTTCTCAATTAGTGCTCGGTGTGGCTGTGGAAAACCGGCCCCGACTTGGAATAATCAGCGGATAACACCAGCCCTAAAGCTGCATTGCCCAGGAACTCAGAAGATTTGAGGGCTGGAAGGTGCTTTGAGAGTGTGTTCCGGACAGGAAGGAGCTCGGTGACGGGAGCAGGTACATATATATATACATATATTTAAAGTTATTGCTTTGATATTTGCTTGCCTAGCTCCACAGCAACTTCCCAGGGGATTTGTGAAATCTCTGGACTGGAACTATTGCAAAGGCTAACAAGGTTAGTGCTACATTGGATGCTGAGTCATTAAAAGAAAAAGGAAAAACCCCATATAGGAACAGACTACTTAGTGCACTATTGCCTTCAGTGAGTGTCTTTCCAGATTTCTGCACGAGTCTTTCCCTGGCACCGTTCCTTTTGCCTGTACAGCATGTGCTCTGCAAATGACTTAAGCTGCTCTACATAAGTAGGAAGTTTCCGGTTAAAACCTTGTCTCTCTGCCACGAACTTTTCATTGGTAGCCTAAAGCAGGTTCCTGCCTCTCAGCCTCTAATCGGCTATATTGGTGGTGACAAGGAATGCTGTGAGGATTACTGAGGTACTATATATGATGTGGTGACTGGAAACTCGAAAGGCGATGTTACACGTTCTCATTCTCCTACGTTTCCTGCTAACTTCCCACTTGAGAAGCAATAGAACAGCTTGCCTGTGTGACTGGTTTCAATCCGGTTTCAAGCACCTTGTGCACAGAGATTTAGTAAGCCGCTCCCTGCCTCCATGCTCCTTGGCTCTCGTTCGCAAAATGGAAATAACGGCAGCTTTCCCAGTTGCAATGGGAGTAAAGGATCCAAGAAAGATGGAGAAAGCGATCCCGTTAAAAGTGACAGAAACTTTTCCTGTTAAGAGGGCTGATGAGCCATTGCATTCAAAACAATATCCATAGAATGGAATACTGGATAAAAGTGGAACTTTTAAGTTTTTAATGTCATCCAAAATTTCAAAATTCGATGGCAAAATTTGACGGTTTTGCTTTTACAGTGGTACCTCGCGTTATATACGCTTCAGGTTACAGACTCTGCTAACCCAGAAATATTACCTCGGGTTAAGAACTTTGCTTCAGGATGAGAACAGAAATCGTGCTCTGGCGGTGCGGCGGCAGCAGGAGGCCCCATTAGCTAAAGTGGTGCTTCAGGTTGAGAACAGTTTCAGGTTAAGAACGGACCTCCGGAACAAATTAAGTACGTAACCAGAGGTACCACTGTATTTGTAAAAGCTTTTCACCTATTCGAGGTATACATTTGCTGAGTGATTAAAGGAATTAATGACTTAATACATCTACTTAATGGTGTTGTGGAGCTTTTGGCATTCTGCAAATACTGGCCAAGACCTTGTGTTAGACACTCAGATGTCATTGACTGCTACTGCAGCAAAGGGGATGTGGGTGGCACTGTGGTCTGAGCCTCTTGGGCTTGCCGATCAGAAGGTTGGCGGTTCAAATCCCCATGACGGAGTGAGCTCCCGTTGCTCGGTCCGGGCTCCTGCCAACCTAGCAGTTCAAAAGCACGCCAGGTCAAGTAGATAAATAGGTACCACTGCAGCGGGAAGGTAAACAGCGTTTCTATGCGCTCTGGTTTCTGTCACGGTGTCCCGTTGCGGCAGAAGCGGTTTAGTCATGCTGGCCCCATGACCCAGAAAGCTGTCCGTGGACAAATGCCAGCTCCCTCAGCCTGAATAGCAAGATGAGTGCTGCACCCCATAGTCTCCTGTGACTGGACTTAACCGTCCAGAGGTCCTTTACCTTTTTTTTACTGCAGCAAAACCTCCGGAAGTCAAATGGCGATGCTGACTGTCAAATATTTACACACCCAGAGAATATTTGTTATCAGAATTCGCAGGAGAGAATTTTGCCAAGCTAATCTATTTTTGGCTCTAGCGTACACATACCCCAGTGAGCATCACAACAGATTGTTATGGGAAGAGTGATGATTGACCTCACAGCTTGAGATAAAACTCCTACCTCCTTCAGGCACAGTTAGGACACACAGAGACACAGAGTCAAGTTTAATTTCCTTATTTATATCTCTCCCAGCCAGCTTAACTCTTAGCAAATCTAGTCTTTCTAATATTTCAGTTTGTATTGGAGATGGAAAATGGCAAAATTGCCTAATTAAGGTATTTTCTTCCACGGAGAAAAGGTCCTCATCTTCATTCTCTTGAAATTACAGGTCTTGCAGGTGAGCATCTTTCCTTTTTAGTTTTTGAGGCTCTTGTTTCTGGAGACCAGGCCAGGTTCTGGGAGGTTGTTTCTCCTTACTAGGGTTTGCATGCTTAGTTTCCAGAAGGGGATTCGGTGGAGCCTTGTTTTCAAAAAATCTGAGAATGTTTATCTGGGCCTTTAAGAATATATATAAGTGCTTCTCATTGTAAGGAAGGATGATGTTTGGATATGGTCAACCTGCCGCCTATCGGAACAATCCTGGTATTTAATAAATAAAAATAATTGTCCGTTCATGATGGTTTGTGCTCGTAATGGTATTCCGGCTGTTAGATGCCATGCCACCCTGCCACCCGTTCTGTTTGTGTCTGCAAAAGTTTCGGGGTGGGCATTCTGCTTTGTCTCAGATTGGCACATGTCCTTTAGCTCACTGCAGAAATCGAGTTCTTCCTCTGGTAAGTACTGAATCTCAGCATGTGCGGGAAACCGTCAGAAGAAAGACTCTCCACGTAAGAACAGCTGGATAAAAGTTCTAATGAGGCTTAATTTTTAAAATTAACACAAGAATTAGGGCTGAGGGATGTAACAGCGTGGAAACACAGGATTCCAGCAGCTAGGAACAGCTTTCATTCTCTAGTTACAGATGGAACAGTCTTGTGGGTATTTGCTAATCGACGCACCAAGCCTTTACAGACCCCACAGGAACAAACCAGGGCTGACAATTGCAGAAAAACCCTAGTGGTTGTTTTCAGATGTAGCATCCTGGAACATTCCCACAGGGGCAAAACTGAATATTATAAGAGGGATTCAGTGTTGTGCTAGCAGGTATAGGCAAACTCCGGCCCTCCAGATGTTTGGGACTACAACTCCCATCATCCCTAGATAACAGGACCAGTGGTTAGGGATGATGGGAATTGTAGTCCCAAACATCTGGAGGGCCGAAGGTTGCCTATGCCTATGCTAAGGCAATTGTTCCATACCCTCCAACATTTCGCTAATGAAAATAAGGACATCCTATTCCATAATATATATATTTTTTACTATTTATACTCCACCCATGTGACTGGGTTACCCCAGCCACTCTGGGTAACATATATAAAAACCATAATAAACATTAAACATTTTTTAAAAACCTTCCTTATACAGGGCTGCCTTCATATGTCTTCTGAAGATTGTATAGTTACTTATCTCTGATGCCGAACTTGAAATCTAAGGCCTCAAATATAAATTAAATGTTCATAAATGTACAAGTCAAACACATACATAAGTATATAAATCACATGTTTGAAATAGTACAGGAGAACAATCCTGAAGCCATTTTGACTCTCCCAAATTGCCCTCAAATATTCCTCTGCAGTAAGGGAGGGAAATGGGGAAAGCCTTCCCATTGCCTTTTCAGTTGCAAATCCTGTCTTAAAGGGCGTATTTGTGTATGAATAGGGTGAGTCTTTGACCTGGATTCAGGAACTAAAGTATTAACCATCACAAAAGAATGGCCAGGATGCCCAGATAAAGCAATCAGTGACCATTAACAGATATCCTGGCAGACAGGATTTCTGCTGTAGACCGCCTCCTTCTGTGATGTATGTAGGATAGGGGGGTGGTCTTGGGCTACAGGGTGGGCAATTTGAGAAAGTATAAGGGCTTGCGCACCATTGTTCAGGGTTCTCCTCCCTCCTGTGTGTGGGGAGTGGGTACCCTATGGCAACAGTGCTTTTCTATTGCAATAAAGATCAGGCTACCGAGCAGCCTTGCTTCTCAGTATTCTCTGGTTGGCCTCTGTTATTTTCTCCTACCGATAATTAACCCACTTAAGGCCTCTATAGGGGCTCTTGGATACCCCATAAGGGGAAAGGAACAGCTTTTTCTTATAACATCTCCTTGGCTCAGGGGGTCACATAACTCCATACCTGCCAACATTTCTCCGATGAAAATAGGGACGTCATATACCCTTAGGGACGCAGGTGGCGCTGTGGGTTAAACCACAGAGCCTAGGACTTGCCGATCAGAAGGTCGGAGGTTCGAATCCCCACGTCGGGGTGAGCTCCCATTGCTCGGTCCCTGCTCCTGCCAACCTAGCAGTTTGAAAGCACGTCAAAGTGCAAGTAGATAAATAGGTACCACTTGGCGGGAAGGTAAACGGCGTTTCTGTGTGCTGCTCTGGTTCTCCAGAAGCGGCTTAGTCATGCTGGCCACATGACCCGGAAGCTGTACGCCCGCTCCCTCGGCCAATAAAGCAAGATGAGCGCCGCAACCCCAGAGTCGGCCACGACTGGACCTAATGGTCAGGGGTCCCTTTACCCTTTACTTTTACTATGTTGTTGTTGTTGTCTAGTCATGTCCAACTCTTTGTGACCCCATGGACCAGAGCACGCCAGGCACTCCTGTCTTCCACTGCCTCCCGCAGCTTGGTCAAACTCATGCTGGAAGCTTCGAGAACACTGTCCAACCATCTCGTCTTCTGTCGTCCCCTTCTCCTTGTGCCCTCCAACTTTCCCAACATCAGGGTCTTTTCTAGGGAGTCTTCTCTTTTCATGAGGTGGCCAAAGTATTGGAGCCTCAGCTTCATGATCTGTCCTTCCAGTGAGCACTCGGGGCTGATTTCCTTAAGAATGGAGAGGTTTGATCTTCTTGCAGTCCCTGGGACTCTCAAGAGACTCCTCCAGCACCATGATTCAAAAGCATCAATTCTTCGGCGATCAGCCTTCTTTATGGTCCATACCTTTACTATACCCTTCTGCAAATCTGGGACTGTCCCTGGGAAATAAAGACACTTGGAGAGGGCCTGGGCCTGCACCTCTTTGGTGACAAGAGGCCTGGCTGTCTCTCTCAGAACTGCAGCACTGTGAGGGAATGTCTCCCCCGTGCTCCCTGGCTCAGCGCAGTGTCCTTTGCATTGCAGCTCCCTGTTGATGGACCAGAGAACCCCGAGCCTCCGTCTGGCCAGAGCATGGGTGGTCGTGCTCTGCCTGCAGGGCATTTGTAGCTTGGTGCTGGCCGATCCTCCCGACTTGCTCTTGGATGGAGGTGCGTGGGCCCTGCCTGAAGATGCCGCCCAAGAGCAAGGCTACTACCTGCAGCAGCTCTTTGGGCAGTATGGCGAGAATGGCACCTTGTCCTTCGAAGGCCTCACTCGCCTGCTGCTGAGCCTGGGGCTTGGGAAGGTGCAGGTGGTGGAGATTGAACATGAGGAACTAGGCCACGGCCATGTGTCCCACCTGGACATTCTGGAAGTCCAAGACAACAAGCACTTGCATTCGCACTCGGCGCTGGAACACCTCGGCAAGACCCAAGCAGAAAGCGCCACCCCCACCAGGTAATCTCCTTTGACCTTTGTTATGTACTGAAGTTCTCACCCTGGGCCAGCAGGGGGATACTGTAGATAGTTCAGGTCCACATATGCAAATAAGGGAGACGTTCAGTGATTGGATAGTTACAGAAAGTTGTTACAGTTGCATTGTACTGGAGCTCTATATAAGCAGGCTGGCTGAACCCTTCAGTTCAGTTCTGTTCTGGCCTGTGAATAAACAAGAGCTGTTTGGAGAATCGCTGTGTCGTCTGATATGTTCACCCACAACTTAACAACCTTGGAAATATTTTCTTTGGCTTTCTGGCGGGGAACCTGCGTTCCTCCTGAGGTCACTAGACTAGGACTCCCAAGCACCACAGGTTCCCCACGCCCACCGGGCGGAAAAGCTTATTTCTTAATTACTGAGCATAGCACTCTCTGTTAAGTACAGTTGCCCGGCACAAGTCAGTGGTACGTGCTTCCGTCGCCACTGCAGAGGAGATTCAAGGTAAGATCTTTCTGGGCAGTAAACATCTTGCAATACTTGTCTTGCTTATCTCATTTGCTTGCAACAAAGCTAAAATCTTGCCGGAAGATCTGATCCCGTTGTTTTTCACTTGGCAACGGCAGCATGCATGCTGTTCAAACAGATTTCACAGGCTTGTTTTGCCAGGATGCTGTGATCTTGCTGGCTGGCTTAGCTATTGCAAAATATTAATTCGGCTCAATTGGCCATGCTTAATGAAATCTCAAAATATTTTAGCGTTGTCGGTAAAAATAGTCAGAATTGCCCATTAAATCTGAAGGAGGTAGATAATGTTCGAAAGAGGAAAGGTGGTAGAGATTAGACTTTAAAACTGGTTGTTAACAAGGCATCCTTCCTAAATTGCAGCACTTTGAAGTCAGTGGAATTTCGTTGGTCTAATTGAATCGCAGTTGTAACCTAAAGCATAAATGTTATTCTTCTCTGATGATGATTTTTGCATTTTCTGCAGGCCTGGAATCCCTCAGTTGGGCCCTGCTACCCAAATACCTGTTCATCCTGCACTCCGTGATGTCAGACCTGTCACCAAGCCTACCTTTTGGCAAACCCCAGAGCAGCCTGGAGGCGCCAAAGAAGACCTTTCCAAACCTTCCCAGGGCCACTCTGGCCTAAATCTTCTGGAGAGAGTTATTGCTTTGGATCACTCTGTCTACAATCACCTGCATGAAGATGTAAGTGTGAGGTGACCTGGTGTTTCATTGCCCAGATTTCCCTTACTGCAGGGAGCACACTGGATATACAGTGGTACCTCGGGTTACAAACACCTCAGGTTACAAACACTTCGGGTTACAGACTCCGCTAACCTGGCAGTAGTACCTCGGGTTAAGAACTTTACCTCAGGGTAAGAATGGAAATTGCGCACTGGTTGCAGTAGGAGGCCCCATTAGCTAAAGTGGTGCCTCAGGTTAAGAACGGTTTTGGGTTAAGAACGGACCTCCGGTGTTAAGTTGTGGGTGAACATATCAGACGACACAGTGATTCTTCAAACAGCTCTTGTTTATTCACAGGCCAGGACAGAACTGAACTGAAGGGTTCAGTCAGCCTGCTTATATAGAGCTCCAGTACAATGTACAATTTTCTAAAACTATCCAATCACTGAACGTCACTTTCGATCCCTTATTTGCATAACTATCTACAGTATCCCCCTGCTGGCCCAGGGTGAGAACTTCAGTACATAACATCTGGAACGAATTAAGTTCGTAACCAGAGGTACCACTATGTTGGAGGACAGGAAGAGGAGTGGTTGATTTCTGTGCCAATAAGGAGGTGCCCAGAAACCCTGCCCTCTTTAATCCTAAAGTTGTAGGAAATAGTCGTGGCCTGTGGTCCTGAACGACTTCACAAAATAGCTCCATTACTATTAACTCTCATCCCTAAGTTTAGTGGAAGGTGGGGAGAGGACTAGTTAATTGACAGCATTCTGGCTTTCTTGTACAGTGGTACCTCGGGTTAAGGAGGTTGGTTCTTAACCTGAAACTGTTCTTAACCTGAAGCACCACTTTAGCTAATGGGGCCTCCCGCTGCCGCCGTGCCACCAGAGCACGATTTCTGTTCTCATCCTGAAGCAAAGTTCTTAACCTGAAGCACTATTTCTAGGTTAGCGGAGTCTGTAACCTGAAGTGTATGTAACCTGAAGCGTATGTAACCCGAGGTACCACTGTATACCCAGCTCAGGTTTAGTGTGCCATTGCCATTCCTTGCTCAAACCAGCCTCCTTCAGCCTTGTGATGATGGCAGTAGATATGAGTAACACGGTGGGAAGAGCATCTGCTGAAGCAATCACGTGACCATGCAGTCATCTTGGGCATTTTGTTTATTCGTTTTCCTTAAACTGCTTATATCCCACCCTTAAGCCAGAGATCCCAGGGCAGGTAACGACATGCAATAATGTTCTGCGGAACAGAGTGTAAAACAATGCATAAAACCGTGTTTGTTCTCAGGTGATCAAATTCACTCCAGGACCAAACACTTTGGACGAGGAGTCATGTTTTAAGCTGGTGTCTAAAACACCCTCAGGTAGCACCCTGTCCCACCCAAGGGACGATGAGGAACAAAGGCCATAGCTGTCAACCGTCCCGTATTTGGCTGGAAAGTCCCTTATCCCAGCGCTGCATCCCACTGCTGTCCCGTATTAATGATGTCCCTTAAATTTCCCAGGTTTCAAAGGAAGCAGCTCCTCTCCCTCCCTCCCTGCCGGCCAGGGAGGAGGGAGGCTCCAACTGTGTTGCTTGGCTGCATTGCTCACCCAATAAGGAGTCTAAGAACGACTGGGGGGTGGAGCTTGCATGCCTTGTGCCGATCAAATTGGCCGCGTTGCCTGGGGACTTGCCTTTGCTCAGCGCTTCCCAGCGGAGAGGGGACGGTGGTTTTCCTTGCTGCATCCCCTTTGCCGGGTTGCTGCGCTGTGGGAACCACCGCTTGAGGCTTCGTTTGGCTGCTGGCTGGGCTTTCTGCCTTTGGCCTGGAGGGGCTCAGAAGCTGAACATACCTGTGCTTGGAAAATCCCTTATTTTGACTGCTGGTCCCTTATTTTCAAGGCTGCTGGTCCCTTATTTTCAAATCTGTAAGTTGACAGCTATGAACAAAGGCAGAATCTTTGGTGACTTGTGGCAACGGTTTGATTGCAACAAGCAAGATGGATAGCACCAAGGGGGAAAGTGTGGGTTTGGTATAAATCAGCAGCAAGGATGGCAGAAGGGAGAGATTAAACGTGAACCTAGATCTGTACTAGGCCATTATTCCCCTCACACATAGCACATTTCCTGGAAGCAGTTGTAGAAATAATTATATATTTGTAATTATAAATGTCTGAATGTGATACTGTACCTCTGCGTTTTTAGGCATGTTGTGTGATACAGGTGAGTATTTGTTCTTGTTTTGCATTTTTAACCCAGATCTCCTAGAGAACAATGGGTCTTGCTGTTGTCTATTGCCCCCTTCCCCCAATTCTTCATGTTGTCACTTTTCAACTCATTCCCCTTCCAAAACTGGAAGGGGAATGAGTTGAAAATTAATTAATCAATTAATCAATAAAGTCGTTTTTCTTCTTCTTTGTCTTCAGTGTCTCAACGTATCACAGCTGCTAGTCAATTTTGGGCTGAACTCGGTCTCCAAAATCACGCCAGAGCAGTTCACACTGCTGTGTCCTGCTTTGCTCTACCAGATTGACAGCCGCGTTTGCATCCAGCACTACGATGAGGTAGCTTTCGGCATGGCAGGAAGTTCTCTCTGGAGTGGTAAGGAACACAAGCTGTCTTCCTCGTACCCTGACCCAGGAGGGGCCTTGGCTCCCAGCTCCAGCCTTACCCTTCTGCATCAGCCCCAGTACTGGTTTTGCGCCCTTAATTTTCATTCATCATTCCCCTGCTGACTACAGTCCTTCGACCCTCACCCCTACCTGCCCTTCAGTTACCACCTCTCCCATTTTGTCTCCCATTGTCATTGGCTTTCCAAGGAGTTCTCGGTTTGCAAACCCACATCTTGGGTCTGATCCAACATATATATATATATATATATATATATATATATATATATATATATATATAAAGGTAAAGGGACCCCTGACCATTAGATCCAGTCGTGACCAACTCTGCGGTTGCGGTGCTCATCTCGCTGTATTGGCCAAGGGAGCCGGCATACAGCTTCCGGGTCATGTGGCCAGCATGACTAAGCTGCTTCTGGCGAACCAGAGCAGCGCACGGAAATGCCGTTTACCTTCCTGCCGGAGTGGTACCTATTTATCCACTTGCACTTTGACGTGCTTTCGAACTGCTAGGTTGGCAGGAGCAGGGACCGAGCAACGGGAGCTCACCCCATCGCGGGGATTTGAACTGCCGACCTTCTGATCGGCAAGTCCTAGGCTCTGTGGTTTAACCCACAGCACCACCTTTGGAATATATATATATATTCCAAAATACCCCTCCCCACAAAATGTGTGTACTATGCTGTCCTCTCAAGAATAGCTCAGAATCTTCATCAAGGGCCCTTCGGGATGACCTGTTACTGAGCGTTCATCCCGATAGGTTTGCAAAGATGACGTGTCAAAGCAAGTGCGATCCTGCACTTCCCAGTTGATTTCCCCATTACTTTTGTTATCGTAAAACAACAACAACTCTGACCTTCTGAGGAAGCAGGTTTCATGTGCAAGACCTTCCAATCCACTGTCATTGTGTGACCTCAATTTGGCAGTATGTGATTGAATCCCACCTGATAATAGCAAGAGTCTGGAAGCGACGTCAGACTAACTGGGTGCAGAGTGGATACTGAGTACAATTTCAAGTGTATTGGCTCTCAGGATGCTTCAAGTTAATGTTCGAGCTCCAGTTTGGGGGGGGGGCTCTTATTCAGTGTTTCTTAAACACTAGACAATTAGATTCTCACCTTCAAAGTAACTAGATTTTCTGCGTTTCCTATCCCCCACGCCCATTCCTGCAACCTGGAAGTAATCACCATGGCACCAAGATGTTTTTGGACTATCAGTCATCCCTGAACATTGGTCATGTTGGCTGGGGGCTGATGGGAGCTCTTGTCCATCGACATCTTAAAGACACTAGGCTGGCTACCCTTCTATATACCGAATTTCTAGGCTGCTGACATTGCCAATAGTGCTCAGAGAACTGGAGCCCTTAATTGTTTTAGGCGGCAGATAATTAGTTGTCAGGTTGCAGGAGAAGTGGCATGAAAGTCCTTTGGAACATGTGGAGAGGTGGGGCAAATGAGGACATGACTTCGGCCCCCACAGTATGATCCAGCAGGTTGTTGGTTTTAGTTCTCTTGTTCCTCATCCAATCTTGCTCATCCTCTTTGTTCTCCACAGGTCTGGGCTGGGGATGTTTGGCTATCACCCTGACTAGCTTGCCATCTGCCCTGGCCATAGTTCTCGTTCCTCTCTTCAACCGCGAGCTCTTCCATTTCCTTCTCGCTTTCCTGGTGGCCTTGGCTGTGGGGACGCTGTGTGGGGACGCACTGCTGCATCTCTGGCCACACGTATGTACCAACTGTTATGCATTCAATGGTCTGTGTTTGCCTGAGCTTGAGTCTGGATTAAGCATTCTGAGCTCCTGTGTTCTGATTCGATACATGATGTCCAATCACAGAATATTTCAGGGTTTGGGCCTCTGCCATTGGCCCTTGAACTCTGAGTCGTGATTCGCAGCTTGGAAGTTTAGACAGCCAATCACGTTGGGAGTGGGAGTGGCCCAGGCTTTCAGAAATGTATATAAGCAGTTGGCCATTTCCTGGTTATGTAGTTCAATAAAGATTCTTGCTGTTATCACTGTGTCTTACCTTGTGGCAACCTGTGTACACTTCACCAACCCTCTCTCCCAAATCTTTGTGGTATGATTTCTCTTTGGGGTCTCCTGTGGAGGAAGACAAGGTGGGATAGATGTACCCCAACCTTCTCCATATCATGGTGAAACCTGGGATGCTCGGAGAATGCCAAAGGGGAGCATATTGAGTTTCTGTTTCCCAATGCCGGTGAATTCCCATCCGGAAACCAATGTCCCCACTGTGGATGGATGTGTGGATCCAGAATTGGCCTCCACAGTCACTTACAGACTGGAAGACAATCTTACTTGGCTACAAGTGATCGCCAAAGAAGAAGAAGACTCTCATTCCCTTACGCGAATACACTGCCAGTTTAGACAAAGCACCCCAATACAACTGTCATGCCCTGTAATATTCCTTGGGCATCTGGTCCAGTATACCTGAAGGAGCGTCTCCACCTCCATCATTCTGCCCAGACACTGAGGTCCAGTGCCGAGGGCCTTCTGGCGGTTCCCTCATTGCGAGAAGCCAAGTTACAGGGAACCAGGCAGAGGGCCTTCTCGGTAGTGGCACCCGCCCTGTGGAACGCCCTTCCACCAGATGTCAAAGAGAAAAATAACTACCAAAGTTTTAGAAGACATCTGAAGGCAGCCCTGTTTAGGAAAGCTTTTAATGTTTAACAGACCAGTGTATTTTAATACTCTGTTGGAAGCCGCCCAGAGTGGCTGGGGAAACCCAGCCAGATGGGCGGGGTATAAATAATAAATAATAATAATAATAATAATAATAATAATAATAATAATTATTATTATTATTATTATTATCATCTGGGAGGCCACCGTGAGAACAGGATGCTGGACTTGATGGGCCTTTGGTTTGATCCAGCAAGGCTCTTCTTGCCTTCTTATCTCCAACACTGTGGAGTTTGGAACTGACAGGGTCAGAACTCCGAGGTGTCCTGTATCTAGGGGGAGGAGGGGGAGTAGAAGGAGGAGCTTGTCGCAGAGCAGTGACTCACAGTGTGTGACGACTTCCAGACTTCCTTTCACTTCTCGCTGAGCAGCAGCTTGGCACAGAAGCTGCGAGTGTGTGCTTTTGGAAGCACGGCTGAGAATGCCTCCAAGTTCCGATGGAGGAGACTGATTTATGGCTTGTAAATAAACGCTTCTAGAGATAAGAACCGAACTGTCTCTGGACTTGATTTATCCCTCATCTCACACGGACAGGACCGCTGCGACTCTGCTCCCCTGCCAGGTCAGCTTCTGAACAGAGCTGCGCAAAGGGAAGCGTGACTGGACGCAGGGTTTGATTTATGCAAAGGTTATGGAAGTATCGCGTTTCCTGATAAGTGTGAGAAGGGAGAAGGCTGCCAGCGACGTGTTGCTGTGATCTGCTGCCAGAAAGGGCAGAAGGGGGATGCCGGAGAGAGGAGCCAAGAGCCAGAAGAAACGGCTGCTTCAAAGGTCCGGCTTGCTGGCAAACTTGTGAGTACGCTGAAGCCCCGGGGGAGGCAGAATGGCTGCTGCACAGGAGCAGCAGAGCCAAGAGAGCTACCCCGGTGAGAGGCTGAATGGGGCCAACTGGGAGGCCTGGTCAAGAGGAGCACGGGGGTGGTTTGTGGCCACAGGGCTCTGGAGTTCAGTCCAGAAGGAGCTGGCCCCACCCATGCAAGCTACTGCTCTGCTGAGTGAAAGAGAGCAGAGAGAGCTTTGCCTGCTGAAAGCAAGCGTGGACGCTTTGCTGTTGCCCCACCTGGAGGGCGTTAAATCGGCTCAGGCCGCGTGGCAGGTGCTGAGGAGCCTGTGCGAAGGCTCAGCAGGAGCCAAGGGCCGTGAGGAAGCCGAGGGCCAAGGGAGCAAGCCCCAGGCTGAAGGGAGAGCCAGACCAGAGGGGGCTGTTCCGGGAAGCTGTTTCTCTGCTTCGACACGTCTGTGTGATGGACTGTGTGCTGGAGAGCAGCTGAGAGCTGTGGAACAGGGCAAAGGCTGCACCCCAAGAGCGAGTGGGGGGGGCAGGCCAGGAAGGCCATTCCAAGAGCTCTGAGAAAGCGAAAGGCTTCGAAAGTTGTTTGTGCTTTGAGACGACGTCCAACAGCGCTGGGAAGCATCCGCTAGAGGCCCAGGCTGCCAAGGACACTGGCCGGCGTGGAATGTCAACAAAGCAGGTTCCCAGGGCCGGTTCCCAGCAACGACGTGGGAAAGCAGCAGGCCAGGAGAAAAACAAAGACAAGGCGTCTTATCACCTCACAGCTGCGCTTGCGTCTCTGAGAAAAAGCAAGAGCCTTAGCCGGGGAGAGGCTGTGGCCATGGCAACCGATGGGAACGTGAGCAACGGCATGGCATCTGTGGAAAACAACCAGAGACACTCTTTATCTCTCGTTGTGGATTCCGGAGCGTCGCATTGTCTTGTGACCTCTAGAGGGCTGTTGAGGAACTGCAAGACAGTTAAAACTGGACGTTATGTTACTTTAGCAGATGGGTCTCAAAGACCACTGACTGAAACTGGGCTTCTTTATTGTTCCTTTTTAGATCATTGGGTAGAAGCTTTTGTGGTACCAGAGCTTGCCCACTCTCTTTTAAGTGTGCCAGCCCTTATGGCTGCTGGGTTTGATGTTTTGTTTTCTAACAATGTGTGTTCCTTCTACAGGAATGGGAAGAAGATTCACAGTGTCCAGAGAAGAGGCACGCTCTTTCTGGTCGAGATGCCCATTGAAGATGGGGCTGGTGGGAAAATGGGGCTGGTGGAAAATGGGGCTAGTGGAGAGTCCATTGACGATGCCCAAGGGCAGTGTGCCAATGTCCCACCACACCATGATTGTTTACACTTATGGCATCGCAGGTTTGGGCACGTAGGGTGGTCGTATGTGAGGAAGGCCACAGACAACACTATTGGGTGCAGGTTCAAGGCATGTGACAAATACCTAGATTGTCAAGCCTGTAAGCAATCAAAGGTCACAACATGCTCATACCCCAGGTCTGAGAGGAAAACCAGTAAACCCTTTGAACTTGTGCATGCAGATTTGTCGGGCCCCATGCCGACACCTTCGTTAGCTGGTTCTAAGTGGGTTTTGCTTTTGGTTGATGATTTTACAAAACATGCGTGGCTGTTTGCTCTGCAACAGAAGTCAGAGGCAGCTGCACTGATCAGGGATTGGATCACAGCGGTAGAGCTACGGTTCTCTACCAAAGTAGTTTCCTTTCAGTCTGATCGTGGGGGAGAGTTTACAGGTTCTGCGCTGCAATCGTTCTTCAGGCAGAAGGGTATCAGTCATCGACTGACGGCCCCCCACTCTCCGCAACAAAATGGGGTTGCAGAGAGGAAGTTTCGCACGCTACAGGAGTCAGCGAATGCTATGCTGGCAGACTCAGGTCTGCCACAGCGCTTTTGGGCTGAGAGTTATAGGACAGCATGTTTCCTGCAGAATAGAGTGTTCAATTCCAGTGTAGGTGAGACACCATATTTTCTGCTGCATCGGAAAAAGCCCAAAGTACATTTTCTGCGCACTTTTGGGTCAACAGCTTGGGTTCTGATTCCAAAGGCCATGCGCAGAAAAGGTGAGCCAAGATCCAGGAAAATGATCTTTGTAGGCTATGAGCCGGGTTCAAAGGCGTGGCGCTTCGCATACCCTACTGGCAACCAGTCCAGGCTGCTTATTAGTGGCAGTGCTGAGTTTTGCGAGCAGAGTGGGTGGAAGCGGCTTCACGGAAATCCGGATGTTCTGGTAGAATCAGATGAGGAAGAGGAAGAGGGTGAGGCTGAACCTGTTGCTGATGAGCACAGTCCACAGCCACAGAGTCCAGAGCCGGGATCTCCAAGGGAGAGGCTCCGTATCTCTCCAAAAGGGAGTCCCAGGACCCCTCCACAGGTCTCTGTCAAGTCTGAGCCAAGAAGGGAACCATCCCCGCCAGCAGAACCAGCTGTTCGCCCTAAACGGCGCAGCAGGTCAGAGGGGGATGATGCTGACATAGAGGATAGGGGGGTTGATCCAGGTGAATCAGGCGCAGTTCCAGAATTCACGCTGAGGAGGTCAGCAAGATCAACCAAAGGGAAGCCACCTGAAAGGTATGAAGCCACAAGTGTCTGGGTTGGTGTGGCTAGGTGTGAACCTGAATCCTTTGAGGATGTTCAGAAGTTGCCTCGGGAAGAAGCCAGCAAATGGCATGAGGCGATGCAGAAGGAGATGAACTCAATGGAGTCTCTAGGAGTGTTCTCACTCACACAGCTGCCGGCTAACCAGCAAGCTGTAGGCTGCAGATGGGTTTACCGTCTTAAACCCACAGAAGCAGGAGAGCCACAGTACAAAGCGAGGTTAGTGGCGCGTGGATTTACGCAGAGACGCGGAGTCCACTTCACAGAGGTCTATTCGCCGACTTCAAGGGCGGAGACTTTGAGAATGCTTTTGGCAATAGCAGCACAGAGAGGTTGGAAGGTGAACCATTTTGATGTAGATGTCGCCTACCTGAACTCAGATCTCCAGGAGGAGTTGTACATGCGTCCTCCTCCAGGGTTCGAAGTCAGTGAGCCAGGCGTTGTGTGGCGGTTGCACAAATCCATCTATGGGTTACGCCAATCTGCCAGGAATTGGAATATGTGCCTACATGAAGCCTTAGAAAAGCTAGGTTTTAAGAGATCTCTTGCAGACAGTTGTCTTTACATTAGAGATTCAGGCTTGCAACAGCAAGTGGCACAGGTGTTTGTTGATGACATTTTGCTGATGACAAGAACAAGTGAACAGGTAGAGAAGTTTGCTAAGGAGCTTGGTAAGCGGTTCAAGCTGAAGCAACTTGGAGATGTCAAGTCCTATCTAGGCGTAGAGATCACAAGAGCAAGTGATGGAAGCTTTTTGCTTCGCCAGAAAGGTAAGATTGAACAGTTGCTTGAGAAGTTCAGGATGTCTGATTGTGCAGGTGCCAGATCACCCATGGAGACTGGGTACGTGAAGGAGTGTCAGCAAGTAAAACGCGTGGTGTTCGAAAACACTGAACTCTTTCAGTCAGCTCTGGGTAGTCTGTTGTATCTGTCACAGTGGAGCAGACCAGACATAGCGTTTGCTGTCAATCTGCTCAGTAGAGAGGCTTCAAGTCCTAGTGTGCAGGCCTGGAATGGTGTTAAGCGGGTGCTACGTTACCTGCAAGATACCAAAGACTTTTGCCTCAAGATGTCAGCTGAGGGTGATGTCAAGCTGACCGCCTGGGTGGATTCGGATTGGGCTAACCTTGAGGACCGCAAATCAGTGTCAGGCCTAGTGGTGAAGTTTGGGGACTCAGTGATTGGGTGGAGGTCCCGAAAGCAAAGTCTCATAGCGCTTTCATCTACTGAAGCTGAATTCAGTGCGCTATCAGAGGTTTGCAGAGAACTGGAGTTCTATGTGTGTTTGGTCGAGGAAATCTGTGAAGAGGATTGTCAGCCCGTTGTGGTGCATGAAGACAATCAACCATGCCTTAAATTAGCTGAGACAGGGCAATTCAAAGCGAGGACCAAACATTTGGACATACGCTTCCGAAATGTATGTCAGAGCGTTCATGAGGGGCTAGTTGCTCTGAAATACTGTCCCTCAACCAAGAACCTCGCTGATGGTTTCACAAAACCATTACCCTTCCAGAAGCACGAGGAGTTCTGTGAGGGTCTGTGTATGGGGAAAGCATTGTTGGCTATTGTCCCCAGATCCAGGACAAGAGGGGGTGTGGAGTTTGGAACTGACAGGGTCAGAACTCCGAGGTGTCCTGTATCTAGGGGGAGGAGGGGGAGTAGAAGGAGGAGCTTGTCGCAGAGCAGTGACTCACAGTGTGTGACGACTTCCAGACTTCCTTTCACTTCTCGCTGAGCAGCAGCTTGGCACAGAAGCTGCGAGTGTGTGCTTTTGGAAGCACGGCTGAGAATGCCTCCAAGTTCCGATGGAGGAGACTGATTTATGGCTTGTAAATAAACGCTTCTAGAGATAAGAACCGAACTGTCTCTGGACTTGATTTATCCCTCATCTCACACGGACAGGACCGCTGCGACTCTGCTCCCCTGCCAGGTCAGCTTCTGAACAGAGCTGCGCAAAGGGAAGCGTGACTGGACGCAGGGTTTGATTTATCCCTTGTTCTTCATCTCATGCATTTCCCTGTCAGCCCAAACCCAGGAGACGAGGACCTAGAGGGAGTGGTCCTTTCTCGGAAGGCCTTGAGGGTTTTCATACATTGCCTTTCAAACACTCTTGCACCATTTATGTGAGCATATGGCCACTCTTACCATAAAAAAGAGGGATTTGTCAAGGCAGCTGAGAGCCCTTCTGACCAGGGTAGTTTTTTTATAGTTGCTTTTAAGGTGCAGCTGAAGTAAGAACTGCTTTAGGCCCAATGAGCAGAGAAAAAGAATACCTTCTAACCTTTCTTAATGATTTCTGCGCAGCGGAGAATCCAATTTTCCCAGTGGGGAAGAAAGACATTTTGTGGTCTGTGGAGTGTGATTGCTTATCTAGCTAATATGAAGCAGGGATGGGCAGTCTTTTTGGTTCTGAGGGTGGGTCACACTCACATGCAGCCCTCCTCCATCTCTTACAGAAAGAGAGACCCCACACAGAACAGAAATCCCATCACCCGTCCCATCTGTTTGGCAACTAGAAGAGCTCAGGAGCTCTGCAACAGAAGATGCTTTTCTGAGATGTAAAGAGGTTGTCCCTGTGAACAAATAATGTGGTTGCTATTCTAGCCACACATCCTAGCTAATACTCTTGGACCTTGAAGAGGTTCTTATACTGAGCTGTGAACTCCACACATTGGAGCAGGCCATTAGCCCTGATCCCTCTGAATACCAGTTTTGGGGAGTCAGACATGGGGAGCGTGCTGTTGCACTTAGGTCCTGATTCATAGGCATCTGGTGGGGAGAAAAGAATGCTACACAAGGCAACTCTTTGATCTGATTCGCTGGATCTCTTAACCTTTTCTTTAAAATAATAATAATACAGTGGTACCTCAGGTTAAGTACTTAATTCGTTCCGGAGGTCCGTTCTTAACCTGAAACTGTTCTTAACCTGAAACACCACTTTAGCTAATGGGGCCTCCTGCTGCCGCTGTGCCGCCGCTGCACGATTTCTGTTCTCATCCTGGAGCAAAGTTCTTAACCTGAAGCACTATTTCTGGGTTAGCGGAGTCTGTAACCTGAAGCGTATGTAACCTGAAGCGTATGTAACCCGAGGTACCACTGTAATCGTATTTTTTCCGTGTCTAAGACGATATTCTTTGCTTAATACTTTTAGTCCCAAAGTGGGGGACGTCTCCCACAAAAAGCTTAGCAACTTTGGTGATCCGATCTCCCTACAAAAATATCAACACGCTTTGTTTTGAGGGGGCAGAGACCAAAGGGGAAGCTCAGTTGGTCTGTCGCTTGCTTGCCTGCTCTCTCACTTGCTTGGGGCAATCTGGAAAGAGGAGCCGAGGTGAGGAGCCCACCACCCCATGGACAAGGCGGGCAAGAGAGAGCAAGGCCCCCGCCTCAGAGCACTCTCTGTATCTTCTCAAAAATTTATGTGCTTCATCAACTCTTGTAAACTTAAACTTTTCCCCTTTATAGTGAAAGGAGATCCCTCTTGGAATTTCCACTTCAATTCAATTCCATTTTTCCGTAATGCCTGTGACAATGGTTTGTAATGGTCACGTTTTTTCAATAAATGAAGCGGGACTTCTTTCAAAATGATTATAAAAGCTCCATCAATGCACAGCCTTTTCTCTCTGTTTTTCTGTAAGATCAAATTCATCATTTCTCTATCTTTAAATATAATCAAACAATCTCCTGGAAATTTCTTTGCCTTAACAGTCCTTGTTTTAATTCTAAAAGCATTCTGAATTGTCTTTCTGATGTCTTCCACTTCCATACTTAACCATTGTGCAATCTCCAATGTTAGCCTCTCCAGAATATTCTCCCCTTGTACTTCAGGCACGGATCTCAATCTCAAATTTGATTTTCAACTTTCTTAAAGAGTTTTCCAGCAGTACAAAACTGGACATCTTTTTGACTGAGAGACTGATGGAGTGATTTCTTCATTCTTGGTTCAAAAAATAAAATAAGGGTCACCTTATACATGGAAAAATACGGTACTTGACTGTTTATTTTCTGAATTCTCCCATTCTCCGCTCAAATGAATTGTTTTCATTCAGGCACAGGCCAGGCCCCATGGACTTCTCTCACCGAAACAAGAACCAATGACCTTGGCGGAAGACGCAGTCCTGAAGGGCCTCTGTGTTCTGGGCGGTATTTACCTACTGTTCCTCATTGAGAATCTCATGGGAACGCTCAAGAGGATTCAAGTCAAAAAGGTAAAGAGATGGAGCGGCCTGCCAGTGGCCTGGGCAACCTGATGGGCTGGCCAGGAGATTTCAAGAAAGTGATCCCGCTCCTGCCAATCAACTTAGTTCTCCCCATCATCTTCCTTAATGTCCCAGGCAAAAATCCTATTTCCATGTGGGTCTGTGAAAGGATCCCTTTATGCTGTTATAAGAAAAAATGATTCCTTTCCCTTATGAGGTATCCAGGAGCCCGTATAGAGTCTTTAAGTGGGTTCCCTATTGCTAGGAGAAAATAACAGAGGCCAACCGGAGAATATTGAGAAGCAAATTGGCTAGTAACCCTGCCGCATGGTCCTCACTCACCACACGCAGGAGGGGAGGAGGAACCTAGAACAATTGTGCGCACGCCCTTATATAAACTTTTGAAATTGCCCACCCTGTAGTCCAAGGTAAAGGTAAAGGTACCCCTGACTTTAAGGTCCAGTCGCGGATGACACTGGGGTTGCACGCTCATCTCGCTCTATAGGCCGAGGGAGCTGGCATTTGTCCACAGACAGCTTCCGGGTCATGTGGCCAGCATGACTAAGCCGCTTCTGGCAAACCAGAGCAGCGCACGGAAACGCCGTTTACCTTCCCGCTGGAGCGGTACGTATTTATCTACTTGCACTTTGACGTGCTTTCGAACTGCTAGGTTGGCAGGAGCAGGGACCGAGCAACAGGAGCTCACCCCGTTGCGGGGATTCGAACCCCTGACCTTCTGATCGACAAGTCCTAGGCTCTGTGGTTTAACCCACAGCGCCACCCACGTCCCCCTATAGCCCAACACCACCCCCCATCCTACATACATCACAGAAGGAGGCAGTCTACAGCAGAAATCCTGTCTGCCAGGATATCTGTAAATGGTCACTGATTGCTTTACCTGGGCAGCCTGGCTATTCTTTTGTGATGGTTAATACTTTAGTTCCTGAATCCAGGTCACAGGCTCACCCTGTTCATACACAAATACATCCTTAAGACAGGATTTGCAAGCAAAAAGGCAATGGGAAGGCTTTCTCCATTTTCCTCCCATACAGCAGAGGAATATTTGAGGTCAATTTGGGAGAGTCAAATTGGCTTCAGGATTGCTCTCCTGTACAATTTTAGACACGTGGTTTATATAGTTATGTATGTGTTTGCCTTGTACTTTTATGAATATTTATTTTATATTTGGGACCTTAGAATTCTTATAACAATGCCATGCAGTCTAAGCTACGTCTAGCCAGTCAGAAGCTTCTCCCATGACCGAACCAAAAAAAGAGGAGGAAGAAACAGCTAATACTGTGTGTTTTAAGTGTGTGGTTTATGGTGTGGCCCGTGTTTTGGACTGAACCACCCATGCTAAACCTGTGAGCTTCACTTCTGCTATTTGGATGATAATTAGCAAGGTCACCCATAATTAGCAAGGTCACCATTTGGCCTGTTGGCGCCAGGTGTGCAAAATCTCTGTGGCAGTGGTTGTTTTAAAACAACAACCACACACGTTTACTGGAGAAACCTTCTGCTCCAGATAATGTCATGTTTTGTGTCCACCACCAGAGGGAGACACCACTGCTATACTGTACTACCCAACACCTCTAGGGGGAGACAAAGTATTGCAGCATCACTAGGCTGGGCTTCTCATGACAACCTCAGCTTAGTGCTGCTTAGTCATCAGTTTTGCTTTCTTTCTGTAGAAAGGCGCCACCGGAAAGCAGCTTGAACCATCTCCAGCTGAGGTGGGTGACAACAGCACTGCTGGTTTGAGGACATCTCATGGTGAGTCACAGAGTCTGGATTGCTTTAGGTTTCTATTAGTATCATGGCTTTCTTCTGTGCTCTTAACTGTGAAAAGTTTTGTTGTCCCCCTACAGAAGGATTCATGTGGCTGCAATCCATGCACACTTTGTGGAATTAAAACACAGCTAGGCATTAGGTTGGAAGGAACTTGTTTTCTCTAGTGTCTTTCCTTCAACCAAGATCTGCCCATCTGTTGGGCAGGTGGGGCAGTTGTCCCAGTGACCGTTGTCCAATGTCTCTGCTGTTACTATTTTCCCCAGCAATATACTATACTTTAGTCCTTAACCCAGCCCAGGTGGTATAGTGAACATGTTGTTTAAATGACCTCGGCCCAGTATACCTGAAGGAGCGTCTCCACCCCCATCGTTCAGCCCGGACACTGATGTCCAGCTCCGAGGGCCTTCTGGCGCTTCCCTCACTGCGAGAAGTGAGGTTACAGGGAACCAGGTAGAGGGCCTTCTTGGTAGTGGCGCCCGCCCTGTGGAATGCCCTCCCATCAGATGTCAAGGCAATAAACAACTATCTGACTTTTAGAAGACATCTGAAGGCAGCCCTGGGGGAGTTTTAAATGTTTGATGTTTTATCATGTTTTTAATATTCTGTTGGGAGCCACCCAGAGTGGCTGGGGGAACCCAGCCAGATGGGAAGGAAGGAAGGAAGGAAGGAAGGAAGGAAGGAAGGAAGGAAGGAAGGAAGGAAGGAAAAGGAAGGAAGGAAGGAAGGAAGGAAGGAAGGAAGGAAGGAAGGAAAAGGAAGGAAGGAAGGAAGGAAGGAAGGAAGGAAGGAAGGAAGGAAGGAAGGAAGGAAGATTATTCACTGTAGAAGGCCTTTAAAATTCCTTTAAGCTTCATGTATTAAAAAACTCAGTGTACAGATGAGTTTTTTCCAAGTTTCTCTCTTAGCTAATCTGCTGCTTCATAGACTTGTTGCAAGGACAATATGGAACGCCTTTGCAACCCGTCTTTGGAACGGGTGGGAAAAGACATCTAGCTAAACACAGAGCAGAGCAGGTGATGGCAGAAAACATGTTTTCACAAGTCCATCCGGACGGACCAGAAATTATTTTGGAATGCATCCTACAGTTGCATGGGGGGGGGCTGTAGCTATTTGGGGGAACAGCACCTGTTTCATATGGAGCCTTGTGGGTCTGCCGTGGGTCAAGCTGAACAGAAGTAGCTGACGAGGCCAAGGTCCGCTGTGCAATCAAGCTGTCTCTGTGTTTAGCCCATGAAATATACTTGGAGTCAAGTGTGGATTTCATGCTCTTTATTCAGCTCATAGTAGTGAGGAAGGGAAGTTCCCCCAAATGTCTGCTTTATATACATTATTTACACAATGGGCCCCATGTGATTGGCTAATTCTGGGATTCTCCTGTAGGCCGATCAGGTTGCGGATTCACTTCCACCTGGAGCTGGATTGGGTGGCTCCTGCTGACCAATCAGACTGCTGCATTCTGGATCCTATTATTCTAGGACCAATCAGAATGCTGCATTCTGAACCCCATTGTTCTAGGACCAATCAGACTGCTGCATTTTGGATCCCATTCAACTCAGTACATAACAGCCCATTATCTGTGAGTTCCAAGAGTGCATCCACAGTACTGCTTGCTTAGTCACAAATGCCAGCGATCTGTGCCAGGGTTAGGGGTGGGCAAGTGGATCTGATATTTCCCTGCTTGGTTTGGGTGTCAGGTGCTGAATCCCAGAGCCTGACGGTGGCAGAAGGAGGAGCTGACAGCCTCTACGGGGAAGTCCAGGACTGCTCTGTCCAAATTCGCAGCTCAGAAGAGTGTGGAGGAAGCTCAGAGAGGCAGGAAGAAGAGCTCCATCAGCACCATGCTCATGGGCATTCCCACAGTCCAGCTGGAGCCCTCAAGGCTGGGATAGCCGACATCGCTTGGATGGTTATTCTAGGGGATGGGATACACAACTTCACAGATGGACTGGCCATTGGTGAGTGGCTTTGAGCCAGGGCTAGGTTTCTGCTTGTGCCAGAAGCAAATAATAATAATAATAATAATAATAATAATAATAATAATGGCAGGGCACAATCCTACAAAAGTTAGGCTGGAACCAGAAAATTATTTTTCAGAGGTTGAGAGAAATTACTTCCATTTATTTATTTGAGTTTATAAACCACTTAATAAAGACATCCCTAAGCAGCATACAGTGACGCGGGTGGCGTTGTGGGTGAAACCACAGAGCCTAGGACTTGCCGATCAGAAGGTCAGCAGTTCGAATCCCCGCGACGGGGTGAGCTCCCGTTGCTCGGTCCCTGCTCCTGCCCACCTAGCAGTTCAAAAGCACATCAAAGTGCAAGTAGATAAATAGGTACCGCTCCGGTGGGAAGGTAAACGGCATTTCCGTGCACTGCTCTGGTTCGCCAGAAGCGGCTTAGTCATGCTGGCCACATGACCCGGAAGCTGTATGCCAGCTCCCTTGGCCAATAAAGCGAGATGAGCGCCGCAACCCCAGAGTCAGCCACGACTGGACCTAATGGTCAGGGGTCCCTTTACCTTTAAGCAGCATACAAAGAACAATTTAAAATAATCATCAATGTGCGAATAAAAACAACAAAATTGGTTTTCCTTATTTTCATTTACATGTCTAGATATGCTTGCTGCACCAAAGGAAGCTTTTAAAAGGATTTGAAATGGCATAATGAGAGTCGCGAGCTTCACATGTAATGGACTGTAGTCTTCCTCTTCTGTAGTGTCAAGTGTTGCCCTTGTACTACTCAGCAGGGAGGAGGGCGTAAAACTATAATGAGCTGACTCTGCCCATCATTGGCTGTGTCACCAACTACTAATAGCCTCTCAGCACCCCTCCCCCCCCCCCCAGTGGGTACTGGCTACCACCACTGGTTCTCTCCAGCCTTCAGTTCCAGAAAGGCTTGTGTTAGACCTCTGTCACAGAATCACAGAAGCTTCCCACTTAAATCCCAGATGGTTGGACATAATCGTAAATACCTTCTTTCTTCTTCTTTGGCGATCACTCAAAGCCAAGTAAGACTGTCTTCCATGAACACGGTTTTAACAGTGAGTCCGTAAGTGACTGTGGAGGCCAATTCTGGATCCACACATCCTTCCACATAGGTTTCTGGGCGGGAGTTGATCACGGTGAGGGTTTGCGAAACATGACTTTCTCTTAGCGCATTTCTCCCTTGGTCCTGAGTTTAAGCCTCTTCAAAGCCCATGACACCTTTGGTAAAGACTGTTCTCCAATTGGAGCGTTCACAGACCAGTGTTTCCCAGTTGTCAGTGTTTATACCACATTTTTTTATATTTGCCTTGAGACGGTCTTTAAACCTCTTTTGTTGACCACCAGCATTACGCTTTCCATTTTTACGTTCGGAATGGAGTAGTTGCTTTGGAAGACGATAATCAGGTATCCGAACAACATGACCAGTCCAACGGTTGATGTTGAAGAATAATTGCTTCAACACTGGTGATCTTTGCTTCTTCCAATACACTGGCGTTCGTTCACCTGTCTTCCCACTCGAGTGAAGACAAACTAGTTCAGATGACTTGCGCCAATCCACCTGGAGAGAGGGGAGAGGAAACGCCTCTTTTAGGTTCACTTACCTTTGTAACCCTTTTCTCCTAGGAGCTGCTTTCTCTGATGGAATCTCCAGCGGTTTAAGCACTACGGTGGCAGTATTTTGCCACGAACTGCCCCATGAACTTGGTAAGGAAGATCCCCAGCTTTATTCTTCAGGCTTTCCTGACCTCTCTTACTTTTAAATCTGCTTTGTTTTACTATTTAATATTTTAAAGATTTGGGGCTCAGTTTGTGTGTGTGCATTTTTAAATGTCATTCACACACCTTGGGTGCAAATCTCCACTCTCATGTTGTGGCTGTAGGCTTGGCCATTGGTGGATTTGATATAAACTCAGATCCAACAAATCTTTTCCTATGGTCCTGCGCTTCTGATGACAGAAGATGATGCTGATGATATCAGTTAATCCTATCATATCCTCCTGTCCGGTGTCCAAGGAAGACTCCACCCCTTTACTTGGATCTGCTCTGGTGTTGTGGTTGCTCCTGCCCTTCTGTTGAACCCATGCCATTCTGGGTTTGTGGGTCCCACCCATGTGACCTTACCTGATGCTGTGGTTACAGGCAGGGCCGGATTTAGCTTTGATGAGGCCCTAAGCTACTGAAAGTAATGGGGCCCTTTATATGTCCAGCTGTCCTTTGTCACAGCGGGTGGCGCTGTGGGTTAAACCACAGACTTGCCAATCAGAAGGTCGGCGGTTCAAATCCCCATGACAGGGTGAGCTCCCGTTGCTCGGTCCCTGCTCCTGCCAACCTAGCAGTTTGAAAGCACCTCAAAGTGCAAGTAGATAAATAGGTACTGCTCTGGCGGGAAGGTAAACGGCGTTTCCGTGCACTGCTCTGGTTCGCCTCGGCCAATAAAGCGAGATGAGCGCCACAACCCCAGAGTCAATTAAAAGACAGCATATGCATGGCACATTACAATTACCCAAAGAGGCAGAAAAAGCTTCAAGTCGTCCACAATTTGCAAGTGGTCCATTGGGGTGGGGGGAAGGTGGATTTGGGGATCACTGGTTTTAGAGACATTGCTTGGCTTTGAGTTAGTTAATGGTGCCTCTGTGAAGATGTGTCCATTGCACTCTTAACTCCTCTTTTCTTTGGCAGGGGATTGCGCTGTCCTGCTGCAGGCTGGCATGCCAGTCCGACGGGTCTTCCTCTTCAACCTGCTGTCTGCTTTCCTGGCTTACTTGGGCGCAGTAGTAGGGACGCTCATTAGTCGGAGCACCGCGCAAGTCACGCCCTGGATTTTTGCCATCACGGCTGGTATTTTCCTGTACGTGGCACTGGTGGACATGGTAAGGACAGCCGCCTCTTTGCAAACTTCTCCTGTTACCATGACATTAATCTTTTGGGGACCCAGGGTTTAGTTATTCCCTACCTGGGCCTCGGGACACGGGTGGCGATGTGGGTTAAACCACAGAACCTAGGGCTTGCCGATCAGAAGGTCGGGGGTTCGAATCCCCGCAACGGGGTGAGCTCCCATTGCTCGGTCCCTGCTCCTGCCAACCTAGCAGTTTGAAAGCCCAAAGTGCAAGTAGATAAATAGGTACCGCTCCGGCAAGAAGGTAAACGGCGTTTCCATTGCGCTGCTCTGGTTTGCCATAAGTGGCTTAGTCATGCTGGCCACATGACCCGGAAGCTGTACGCCGGCTCCCTCGGCCTATAGAGCGAGATGAGTGCCGCAACCCCAGTGTCGTCCGCAACGGGACTTAGCCGTCAGGGGTCCCTTTACCTGGGCCTCTTGGTTGTTCCACCACCCTCAGCAGCTCGGGTGTGTGTGTGTATGTGTGCGCGACCAAGGAGAGGGCCTTCTCTGTGGCAGCCCCTCATTTGTGGATACCCCTCTCTTGCAATTTTATTATACAACTTTTGTGGAGTGATGAAGACACACCTCTTTATCCCGGCTTTTAGCACTGAAGATATCTTTGCTAGGCATCCACTAAGCATCGCTGTTATTGTCTCTTCAAGGAGAACAGCCTTTCTGGCTTAACTGCAAGCTGCCGTAACAGCTGCTGCCAAAGACATAATGGCCTTTTGTTGTTTTTTTCTCGCCCTCTCTCTAGCTGCCTGAAATGCTGCAGAGGAGCTCTAGCAGGGGCAAGAAGGGCTCCCTTGCCCACTTCCTTCTCCAGAACCTGGGCTTCCTCACTGGAGGAGTCCTCATGGTCTGCATTGCTCTCTTTGAAGGGCAGATCAGTTTCCATTTGGATGGGTAGCCCTCTTCAGCAGGAAACTCCAGAACGCAAGACGGATCGAAGGCGACGCCCCCTCCGACTTCAAGCACGATTGCACCTTTCCTCTTAACTCTATAAGAGGGGCTACAGATTTGCTCCATCTTCCTGTCCGCAGGAGTTGGAGAAAGAACTCAGTAGGAGAGAACAGAAGGAACAGCTTATTGTCCCCATGTTTTTGTGTGGCAGCAAAAACAGGGTGCCAAACTGAGGGCGACAGTGCCTTTACCTAGCCTTTGTGGCTTGGATGAAAGGAAGAAAGTTGTGCTTAGTCGCTGCAATCAACATGTTGAAACCTCCTTGTGCTTTCTAAAGAGCACTAGTTTGCTCGAGAGAGACTGGACCTATTGCCACCTCGGAATGCAATGTGAGAGAGAATTATTCGAAGGACTACAACTTAATTAGAGAGCCACTGATATGCAATGGGGGCCTTTCATGTTTTGGAGCTGAGTTTCCCCAGCAAGCTATTTCCTGTAATCTAAGGATAGAGAACCAGCAGCTGTTGCTGGACTACAACTCCCATCATTCCTGTCAGCCTTCCTGGCTGGGTCCAATGGCAGTTGGTCTAATCCCTGATGTAATCTATCAGTGTCCTGAGCATTCATTAATATTTAAGTTGGCATTAAAAAAGGCAACTGGTTACCAAAAGCCTCTACACGAAAATTTCAGGTTTGATGGAACAGTGGTCTCTCTCTCTCTCTCTCTCTCTCTCTCTCTCTCTCTGTGTGTGTGTGTGTTAATGCAAGGAAGCCTGGACCTCTTTAGTTATGGGATGGGTGTGTTTGTGTGAGCAGCACATGACAAAGTTCTTAAGGACAAAACTCATCCTTATAATAGGAGATTCAGAGGCCTGCTGCTTTAAATTCCCCAGTGATAACCCCACCTGGTTTGCCTGCAAGGGCAATTGCTTGAAGTGCAAACGAGCCAAGTTGTTGTATCCTTTGCACAACTCCTCATGTACCCCCTACCTAGAAGGAAGCCTAAAAACTCCTCTAAATAACAGAACACCTTCATTAGTTGTCCTCTACAGAATTACAGAATGGGACGTGGGTGGCGCTGTGGGTTAAACCAGAGCCTAGGACTTGCTGATCAGAAGGTCAGCGGTTTGAATCCCTGCGACGGGATGAGCTCCCGTTGCTCGGTCCCTGCTCCTGCCAACATAGCAATTCGAAAGCACGTGAAAGTGCAAGTAGATAAATAGGGACCGTTCCAGCGGGAAGGTAAACGGCGTTTCCGTGCGCTGCTCTGGTTCGCAAGAAGCGGCTTAGTCATGCTGGCCACGACCCGGAAGCTGTACGCCGGCTCCCTCGGCCAATAAAGCGAGATGAGCGCCGCAACCCCAGAGTTGGCCACGACTGGACCTAATGGTCAGGGGTCCCTTTACAGAATTACAGGACTGGTAGGGAATCTCAGCACTGTGCCTCCTATCTCAGCAGCCACTGAGAATCAAGGCCATATATGCCGCCAACAGTGGCCTGGGCACTGGTCTCTAATTTCCATTCAACAGCAAACAGGTTCCCGGTTCCCCACACACAACCTTGCACACCTGAACTGTTCCCCACCCCCACCCTGGTATCTGCACAGGACAACTTAGGTGAGCAAGGAGAAAGAGAGCCTTCAAAGTCCACCTGTTGCTTTTCACACTGGGAGTGTAGGAAAGAAAAGGACGCTCACAATGCGTTAAGATGGAATTGCACAATAAGGGCTAGTTGCCCTGGGAAAAGAGGGAAAGCGGTCTCTCCCGTTTCCGTGGAGGGTAAGTAGCTGAAATGGAGGATGGCCTTAAAGGCAGCTCAGAAAAGAGGAAAACGTTAGTGGGTCAGTTTCACACTTAACTTTAGGGGCATCCCAGTGTCTTTGGTCATCCAAGTTTGATATTGGTACATAACTTAAGCAGAATATCCAATACAGTGGTACCTTGGGTTAAGTACTTAATTTGTTCTGGAGGTCTGTTCTTAACCTGAAACTGTTCTTAACCTGAAGCACCAGTTTAGCTAATGGGGCCTCCCGCTGCTGCTGCGCCGCCAGAGCACGATTTCTGTTCTCATCCTGAAGCAAAGTTCTTAAACCGAGGTAATATTTCTGGGTTAGCAGTCTGTAACCTGAAGCGTATGTAACCCGAGGTACCACTACAGACGGCCCAAGAGATTGAAAACGAAACATTGACTCCCAACTATTATTAACGGTTCTCGTTTTGTTAGATTTACAGCCTGCCCTTCACCAGGTTGAATTAAAACTAAATCGAAACTAAATCACGGGGCGAGACCTGGCAAGGGATATAGTGCTTTCCCCTTGTCCCCAAACGTGCTAAGCAAACTGCCTCCAATTCTGTTCCAGGGGAAAGTTCCATTGTGCAGCTTCTCTGGTTGGAGGCAGCGTGCTTCTGAATACATTGCTGGAAAACTGAAGGAAGAGGCCATGCTTGCATGTTTCGCATAGGCATCTAGCTGGCCACTGCAAAAACCGGATGCTGCACTAGATGGAGGCACAGGCCTGCTCCATCGGGGTTCTTCTCGTCTTCTTATGTCCTTCTGTTCATGCAATGATCCAGATACCTCAGGTTCCCATCCTTAAAAAGGAGTTACTTTAAGTACAGGTGAAACTCGAAAAATTAGAATTGAGAGACCATTTAAAGGCTCAGGAACCCACTGCAGCTGTTATGGATTGAATAGCTACTGCACCTTTTCACAATAATGTAATTTTCTGAGATTGTTAATTTGGGTTTTCATCAGCTGTATGCCATAATCATCACAATTATAACAAATAAAGGCTTGACATATCTCGCTTTGCATGTCATGAGTCTATCTCATATATTAGTTTCACCTTTTAAGTTGAATTATTGAAATAAATGAACTTTTCCACGATATTCTAATTTTTCGAGTTTCACCTGTATCTTTCTGGACTTCAAGGGCCCAGTGTTTTATAAAACAGAAATGGGCAGTGGCAACACCTCCTTGCCCTAAGCAAACCAAGATCAAGAGTGCCTTTCCCTGGCTGGAGGAGGTGTGTTTCGTGGGCAATAAAGACACGTAAATGATTTGAAAGCAGCCACTTGAACCGCATTATAGAATTAGGATATAAAACGCAGGTGTGGTATCAAATTTCCACCCCTTTCCCCCAGTATTTCCATTATCCTTACCCACCCACCCCCAGCAAATATCTGGAGACAAGGTGGGGGAAAAAAACGAAGGCAGAGGCAGATAGAAGCAACAGCATTTTAATAAACATAATTGATTCAAAGCCACAATATGAATAACAGGACCTGGTCGCAGCATACATTGTAGAAAATAGATCAAGTCTGAATGCTTTTGTTTTTTAATTTATTTTAATTTACTTAATTCCTGGTTGACCCCCTCCCTCCCTTGCCCTAACCCCAAAAAGGTGATGCAGAAATTCTGAAAATGCATATTGTAACATCAGAGACAAAAAAAAGGTAACCAGTCACTTGGGTTCACATCAGGGGGGCTTATACAAAGGTGGCTTTCACACTGCGCAAGGGGTGTGTGTGGACAAGGGGGGTGGGGTGGATGGCTTGCGGTAGCTCTCGTTTTCTTTATTGGTCTCCAATATATATTTATATAGAAGTTCGAATATAATTTATTTACTTCATGGAACAACCAGGCGGGAGAAAATTGTCGGTGGCGGGTTTGACAAGTCTGCATTTCCTTCTAGGAACCGAACGTAGGTTTATCCTTTTTTTTTTTTTGACACACAGGCAAGTGCTTCATTTTGCCAAGAACCACCCCCCCTAACTGAGGAGTAACGGGGGGCGAGGGGAGGTAACGAAACCACTGAGAAAGGTAGAAAGGTGAGCAGCCAAACAGAAACGGCTGCAGCCTCTGGGCTATATATAAGGTGGGATGTAGAAAAAGATTCACACTTTGATTGCACATCGGAACACACGGGGGGACGGGACCCTCTGCTGCATGGAGGCTGGAACTGGCCACTGGTTTTTGTGTGTGTGTGGTATTTGCCTTGGAAGCTCCCACCCCAGAAGACACCTGCTGCGTGAGCGTTTTGTTTCGAGTTTATCTCTTTGTGCTTTAAACCAGTTTGAAGGAAGATCGTGTACCTGCAAGCAGGAAGGTAGGCCTGTGAGCTGATCTGAACGTGTCTTTTCTACCCCCCACCCCTTTTTTAGTCTCTTCTAAACATTGGTCCAAATTCTCCACTACTAACAAGACCACGGTGCAAAGTTAAGCCTCGCTGCCAACAACTGTGGATCAATAGGCCAATAGGTTGGGGGTGGTGGTGTTTGTTTCGGGGGGGTGTGTTTGGAGTGGGGGAGTGTTTTGTACGCAGCACTTCCATTTGCACTCCCCGCAGCCATTCTGCAAAAAGCAATGCTCCCCCGTCCACCCTTTCAAGCTTGCCTAAATATAAACAAAGGCATACCTTTTTATTTCTTTAAAAGAGTCCGCCTTAGCCAAATAACTCCCAATTAAGGCCCCTGCCTCAAAGGAGGTAAACATGGCTGCATGCTGGTTTTGATCAGCAGGGTTGTAGGTTTAGTGCTCTGAAGGAGAAATCACAAGTACTCTTCTTCCCCACCCGACCCCAAACTTATTGAACAGGAAACATAGGAGATCTTTTAAGTGTGAGATGTTGATTTGTGACCTAGCTTCTTCTATCCCCCACCCAAATTTACGCTTGCTGAAGTTATCACAGAGGAGGAAACAGACCAAATACAGAGCAAGGAATGTATTTTCCAGTGCAACTCTCTTGCCCTATATAGCTTTCTTTGTCTGCCCTTAGTGTTTTAAGATGAAGAGCAAGGAAGGCTTTTACAGTGCCCAAGCCTGCTCCTTTTTTTGTTATTATTCTTATTATTATTGCAAGAGGTAGGTAAGACCACCTGCTCTCCCCCTCGTCCCCTCTAAATTAATGTCTGAAAAGGTGACAGAATCTCACATCAAGACATGCCCCTTCCTAAGCAAGGCATTCTAAAGATGCTAGTTATTGCAGAGCTCCTCTGCGCTTGGTGGGGCACCCTAAATATAAATACACGTTTGGCCACTGGCCCGGCAAAATAAAATCAAAGAACTAAAGGCGAGTCTGGGCAGGTATTTGAGGTGGTAGAGTCACAGCAAGGTCAGCTGGCCAGCACGGCTCTAACACGAGAGAGAGGGAGGGAGAGTACAGCGTTCTACTTCCTGGGATTCTTTCGAGAGGCAGTGCAGACATTGTACTTGCCACAGGGATTGCTCCCTTCTAAGCGACATATCTCAGGGGTGGTGGCAAACTGACCACTGGGCTTGTGTGTGAGAGAGGGGGGCAGAATTGAAAAAAATGGGTAACTGCAATCTGCCTCTGGTCCTAGAACACCTGCAACTCATTTTACTGAACACACACGCACACAGAGTAAAGTGCTCACACCTAGGGCAGACAATGTAAGGAGGAGAACCGGCGAGTTCCATGCCTCTTCCCCAAGTCCACTCTTTCACACAGGTTCTAAATTGCTGGTCCCCTTGTATCTCAAAATCCCTATGCCTGTGGCCCAGAATGGGGAGCACTTTAACGGGGAAGCGGGGCACGGAAAGGAAGCAAGAGGGGAAATGTGGAATATCACAGCTCAGTATCAGTTTTACTGTAGTGCTCAGCCAAGTGGCCTTTGCAAGCTTGGGACGCCAGGGTGTGTTCAGATGTCAGCTGAATACGATAAAGGAAATTGAGGCAAGCTCCCTGAAGAACAGGCACAGCAGCAAAAGCAACGCTCAAGTCTTTTAAATAAAGGGAAAAGTAACTGGCCCTGAATGTGGTTAAAGAAAAGGCTGTGGAGGGTCTGGTAGAGAATTAAAACCTCACCCCAAATACATAGATTAACCTAACAGAATGCTGAACTGAAATATATATTTTTCTCTGAACATCTTTAGGATTTGACAGGAACGACAAGCATTAGAAAATTCATCCCACGCCACAAAAGGCTTCCTCTGACAAGCAGCAGTTACAGGTCAAGCAAAAAGAATACTGTACTGCCTTCCCTCCACTGTAGGTGAAAATTATACAGAATTTCCCTTTGGGACGTTATGGGCCCTTGGATGCTGCAGCCAAAGGGTAACAGTGTTCTATACCCCTAACCCTCTCCCCCGCTCAGATGCACACCTTGCCACTGGGGAGAAAAGGTGGAGTAAGGACCAGAAGCACAATTAAGAGGCTCATGCAAACATACTCCATTTAAGTCACCCATTACTACGAAGACCACCACAACGTACTGGCTGTACCTACCTCACACAAATACAAACACACAATTAGAGTGCCCCTTGAGTGACACACACCATCTGTGTGTCCAAGTGCAAAGTAATCTTTTTGGAGGGGGATGGATGCAACTGTTAAGAGGGGGAACGCAACTGGAAGAATGAACAGGGTCAAAGATGCAAAGAATAAGTGAATAACCAGGGCTTCCAAGAACGAAACCCTGACTGGGAGTGAAATTAGTGCTCATGTTGGTCTGACCACCATCCTTCAAAATCCTTCCGTTTACAGCTAAGCCCCCCCCCCCACTAAACACATTCAAGAGTGCAAGCTATACAACAGGCTACAAACCCTCAACACAGTAACTGATTTCCCTCACCCAACCCTATCCCACCCCTTTATTGCTGCTCCCAAGGAAGAAATTTGTTTTGAAGCACAGGTAGTTTTTGAAGTGCCCGCAGGATCAGAGCCAACGAGTATTGCTATAAGACAAGCACACACCCAGCAAAACAACAGCATGGACACTCTCCGAGCAATGAACAGAACGTAACGAAAGCAGCTCCTGCTGGTCTTCAAAAGAATCGCCGCCACACACTCCAGCTCAACAATTTGTGGCTTCAGTTGCAGACGCAGCATGGCCAAGCAATTCAAAACACAACATGCAACAAGAACGCTAACGATAACACACACACGCACCCCCCCCCCCAAATTAAAAGACCACAGCTCCACCTCAAGAAACCTAAGCAACAAATGCAGTTCATCAGAGGTGTTTATGCAACCAAGGCAAATAGATATTGTTTACCTGCTAAGCTCTGTGTCAAGATTGTCAAAATGGAGCCCCAATCCCAGTTGCAAAGCAAGACTATCAAAGACAGAAATATGAAGGGCATTGGATCACATGTCCAAAGACAATTAAACTACAGCAGCGTCTCGTTGGTGCAACATATTATTTCCATGCAACATATAGTGCAGAAACTCATTCATCCTGTTTTCCGGATCACCCTGATTTTGACAGTCCCCCCCCCCCCCCCGCAAAAAAAAGAGGTTTGGAAATGCTCTACTTCACATTTTGCAGATTTTAAAACCTGGGACAGTCTTTCCCCAGTCTGGAAGACAAGTGACTGTGTGAGCCAAGGCAACCCGGTTCTCTCCCAATAACTTGAGCTCCAAATGGTATCTTTTGCTGGGCTCTACTAACTTAAGGAACAGTGAAAAGTCGTATAAGCTGCTCCCCGATGACGGCTTTATCCCTGCATCAACCAACTCCCACCAGATCATCACAGCATATATTCCTTTCTTATGTGCATCAACGTTGCACCCGAGGCCTCAAAGGATTTAATGAATTCTTGCGGATGGTACCGGTGAGAAGGAATGTGTGTGCAGAGATGGCAAGAAGGCAACTTCACTGCAAGTTAGCCAGCTGGGCTCTGACCCGGAGTTACTGCCAGGTTCTTATGCTAGCGACCCTGTTGTGGAAAAACTTCTGTTTGTGCTTAATTACCATGGCCAGGGGAATTGTGCCAAAGATACGCAGGAAGGAGGACCATGTGCACTCTGAAAACGGAAATCTCTCCCTCACAACCAGCCTTGAGCAAGTAACCAAATACAGTGGGCAACAGCAGAACAGAAAGAGTCCACTGGGCCTCCTATGGCATCAAGAAAATACGTCAGAATGGAACATCATGGCCCAGAAGCAACCATTACAATCTCAAATACCTTCCAGTCCTTCACAACAAGGCTGAACCAGTTAAGCTGGGAATTGTTGATGAAAGAAGCTGGCCTTTGCTTCTCTTGTTACTCCCAATTAAAGAGCTCAGGAAACAGTGATCATTTCCTGTTCCCATTTGAAAGGCCACCATTTGAATAGAAGGACCACAACATGCATACCCTATCCATTATTTCCCCAGTGTTAGCTCCTACCCTCCAAGTGGAAACAATGAGAGTTTGTCCAATTACACTGTTGCTCTCAAGTTTTACACATATATTTTAAGTCGCCTGCAAATATTGGAATTGCAAATGGATGCCACTAAGACTGAGATGCTAGTTTAGCAAAGTATTAATTAATTGCAAACAGATCTTTTTGTAATGGAGAAAGTTATGAAAGGAATTAGATGTTTTGCAACCATACAAAATCAAGCATGGTACCCCTTAGCTGAGTGAGAAGAGAGGAGGCTATTAAACTAAGGACAAAGAAAGAACAGATCCACTAGTATCATCCTCCAGGAACAGAAGAGTTTTTGGTTTGAAAAAAGGAGGATAAAGACTATACAAAGGAAAGGTCAGAAACTGGCACAAAGCTATATTTAGTGCAATTTTTAAAATTCTCAATCTGTACAACACACACTCATGACATCAAGTCACTGAGGGGAACAGGTGGATGGGGAGGGATTAAACAATTAATGCACAACACATTAAACAGATGCACAGAACCTTAGCAAATGCAGAAGCAAGAACACTTTTCTGTGTAAAGTTCCTTTTTTATTTCCGAAATGTGGGAAATGGGGGTCTGCATGCAAAGAGGTTTCCCAGGTACTAAAGAAAGGAAGTGGGCTGCCTTGGGATAAGAGCTCCGAGACACAAATAAACCAGCACGAGGACACGAATGGGCAAGTACAAAGCACACAGCATACCCTTTCTGCTGGCTGCGCAAAGACTGACTGGACCTTTGGTTTCCATCAAAACTGCAGAAAGGAAAATCTGCAGGCACTCTAGATTGCAATGTTATTTAAATCCACATGCAAAAACCGCTGCATCTATTAGCCGTAGTCCCCTAAGCATGACAAGGAACTAAACATTTCTGTCGTGATGAAGGCAAGTCAAGCACTAGGACAGGGTCCAGAAATGGTGGAATCAAGCCTTACTATTCAACATCATTGAGATGGAAGAGGAAGGTGCTTCAAACTAAATGCATTAAGAGGAAGGAACAGTTATACAAGTTGTGGGAACAGAGGAGATGGCTAGACTAGGACAGAAGAGGCCAGATAATAATTTGTATTTCTTCACTACACCCGAGATGCAATATACTCAGATTGTTACGTTGACTTAAATCATATGCACTTCATAAGGCTTTACATCTAAGGGGAGCTCAGTTTAGGAAGCGAGCTTGCATACAAGATGCAGAACTCTGTGTGTGTTTGTGTCTTCGAGATAAACCCTAATCCCCCACCCTGTTAAATATTCCTTTATGAGAGGGAAGAAGAAAATAAAAAAAGCAAGAGATCATCGATCAAGGGGAAGGAGAAAGGCCAAACTTCTTTAGGCCCAGTGCTAGAGAAAGAGATGCACCTGGTTTCAGGTGTGAGGCAGGATGGGTGAGGGAATGCTGGGTAATACGTGCCCAATTTCTGAGCATAAGGCCTTCCGATAAGAACGCACCTGCCCATTGATCCTTAGAAAAGGGCCCTAGTGGATTGTGAGCTTTTCCACCGCAGGAAGATGGAAGAGCAATTGGTCTAATTTGTTTTATCATCTTGCAACGTGCTTCTTGAATGTAAACACAAGTTACATGCTAGAGGTCTAAAGCTTCTGGAATGATTTATTTATTTAAAGTTATTAACATTTCGACACAATGTCCGTTTCTTATTTAAAACAACCTTCCCGGCAACATCCCCAAACAGCTAAAGGATCAGAAGCCGGCGGGGGTGTCAAAAGGGGAACACCCAGAAGAAGGGGAACGGGGAAAGAGAGAGAGAAAGCAATCAGGGGACATGCCAGGAGAACACATTTGGCTGTGTTTCCCTCAGTCATCTGCACAAGGGTCAACAAGCAGTAGGTATGTACAGCGCCTGGACCAACTGAAGCTCATCCAGTCCGTAACAGGAACCTTTTGGCAGTTAACCATGTTCAAGACACAAATGCAAACATGAGCAGCCATTTTGGGTACGTACCTTCAAGCGGACCAATGAAAAATGCCTTTCAAAAATACTACACAGTAGACCGTTAGCACTCTGGTTGCAATAATGCCCTATTTGCTTTTCGGTCTGCAAAGGTTTCCTCTCCTTTCCAGTTAATGAGGGGTGGCGTTTTCTGGTTTCCTCCTTTTGGAAAGCTAGTTCTTTGATCATCTGTATGTCAGTGCAAAAAGGCCTTCCATTTCATACCCCCTAGCCTATCCGCAGCAGCCTTCTCAAAGGTGTGCCGTGACTGCAAGCAGTGTGTCTTCAGTACACAAGAACAGACAGGGACCTCCTCGCCACCTGCCACCTGAATTTGGGCACCAGGCTCCCTGGGCTCTGCTGCATGCAAACAACGGAAAAGGCTGGCTTTCTCTCTCCTTTTGGTCACTTGGCAACGCTTCGCCTCTCCCCCTCCCACCCAGAGTGCGCACTGTTCATTCTTTTGTATTCTCCCCCCTCCCCTCCGCTTTTGCCTAAGACATCCACCAACTGGCCAGACAACACATTAGTGCAAAATACAGGAATTAAGGCAATGCCCAGAAAGTGAGAGCCTAGACTTCCTTCCCAATGCAAGTATCACAGGCTTGTTCTCTAGGCTGCAACATGGACTTTGGGGAGTGCTGCCTCCCTGCCCTGGTTGAAATATGACTATATCTACATCAAAGGAAGGACTATTGGAGGGGTTTCATTCATTTAACAGGAGCCAGGTGTGTTTTGAAGGATGTCGTAGCTACACGGGCTCTGGCAGAATCCTAATATACCAAGTAGCCAGACTTGTGTTTCATTGCCCGCATGATCACGCTGACTGATCCAATGTTGGTTTTACCACACTGCAGCCAGGACGGATCTGGGCAAAAAAAGTATTATTCCCCACAGAGTGGATGAACAAACACACTCAACACACATACAGATCTACAACCCCAAGCCAAGAGACGATGCAGGAGTCGCTTCCAGAGGTCAAGTCAATTCGTGCTTTCTCCTGAGGTAGTCTCTAACTCTGCTGATGGAAAATCTCCAATTGGAGGTATGATCTGTAGCTCTGCTCTATACAAAATGCAGCAATCACCTATGCAAGTCAGACAACTTAAAAAAAAAAAACCACACACAACTGAGGCAGTACATCAAAATGCAACAGAAGCAGTAACCTGAATTAAAAGGCTATCTCCTGATGCTTTGCAAAATGTTTGGTCTTGGGGGCTTAATCTGCCCTTTGGGCAAAAGTCATCCTCTTTTTTCCAGTTTATTGCCATCACAAGCAGTGATGTTTGCTGGTCCTCCTAATTAAACACTAACTTATGAGCACAGATGTCAATGGCTTGTCTTTGCTACTTCCAGTGTAATTAGCATGAAAGGAAAGCCTTTAACTTTCACCCTCAAGCCCTTACAGAGCCCTAAAAAGGAGTGGTGAAGCGACAAGCAAGAGCACAGAGAGACAGTCCGTGTCTATACACTGCCTGTCTGGTTGATGTCTGAAGAGGATTTCAAAGTCTCACCACCTTCTGGAAATGCTGGTCTCATGAAAAAAGGAAAATACAATTCGAGGTTATTCATGCAGTGCTAAAAAGGTCTTACTTCCAATCAATTCAGGGGAGAAACCCCCAACTCCCAAAGGTTTTGAGAAGGCAAAGCAGGCACAAGTTGGCATTATCAACCCCCCCGTGCCATCCTTTACAGAAAACAAGAAAGCTGGACTTTTAGAAAGAGCCACAAGTGGCTGAAATTGCATACTAATTTTTTTTGTTTGTTTAGAAAAAAGTTTACTGCCACCCACCGTACACACAAGGCTCGGCTAGTTTCAAAGGCTTTCATGCAATTTTGCTTTATTATATTCAAGTTGTCAAACTAATAGGATTGGAGTTAAAAGTAAGGCTATTTCTCTCTCTCTCTCTTTTTAAAATCCTTCTGTCTTTGCACCAAAAGTGAATTTGAAAAGATGCTTGTCACACACAGATGCACACACGCAGACACACAAACACACGAACTGGAACTCTGACACACAGAAGAGGAAGAGTAGTTTATACCTGACTGGTGATGAGGTCTGTCCTATCTTATTCAAAAGAAATGTTTATGTGCATAATATACATAGGTGCAGCATTTACACATAGGATACTGAAAAAAGACACCAAGAACTTGCTACAGATGCCTTGAAGAGTCCTTAAAAATTCATTTCCTGCCCTCCCCCGGATTACTGTCTTCCTCTTGTAACACCAAGGAACTCATTTTTGACCCAATATTCATGATTCAAATGTAATCATCACTCCAAGGTTCACAGGAATCCCTAATACCCATTAATGTCCTTCTGGCTTAAGCTGGGAAACATTTTTTTGTTTAAAGCGCATCCCCACTGTCACTTTTTCTTCTTCCAGCTAACATGGACAGTTTCCAAGAAATTAAATTGAGCAGAAGCTACGTTTGATTTTTAAAACGCTGCATGCTCAATATTGAGCATCCTGAAAAATTCAAGTCAAGGGAAGATGCTTTAAATAACTGAAGAATCCAATGTTTTCACAACTGTGTTCCCAGCACAGATTCTCACCCACCTGCCCACCCCCTTTTCTTTTCCTGGACTTGGAAGGGGGGGGGACCTCAAGGCAAAGGCAAGTTGGGCTTATAGTCTGAACGGATTGTACAAGATGGTACATTTAAGTTGCAGTTTAAAATGCCAACCCATTCACATCAATGCGTCTGGCCAAGGAGGACCCCTGCCAATCCACTGCACATTGCAAGGGATTCTGGGGTTTGGGTCTACTCTCAGTTCACACTCTGCATCAGCTGACCCTGCTGGGCCAATCTGATGTCCTGCACAAATGGAGTTAGCCCTAAAAGTTTCTCAAGTCTTCGCTGTAGCCGAGTAATGTGGGAGAAGCTCGGTCGTGGGGAGTAAGCTGCCTCTCAGGCACTTTGCTGTTACAGACCTTCTCATAAGGTTCCCCCAGGCTCTGTGGAACACAGTTTGAAAACCACAAAGACTAAAACTGACTGCATGCAGGGATTTTGGATGCGAACTGAGATATGATGTTCCGGGACGTATGTAACCAGTCCACTCAGAATTCATGTCTTACCTTAGAGCTGAATGTGCACTCTTGGGGTGGGGTGCCTATACTCCATGATTTCACTCACCTTTTCGGGGGCAAAGGAAGCTTACAAACGATTCAGAATTAAACTAAGGAAAGGTCTCCTAATCTCCAGCAATTTGGGGAACAAACAACCAAAAAGAAGCAAAAGAGAACAGCATCATTTCATCAGGATTAGTTATTTCAAATTCAACCAAGTGCCCGTTTAGGAATAGAAGATCAATTTATCGTTTCCCAGTACTTGCCCTCTACAAGGACATTTACATTCAGTGTTTGTCAATAGTTATATGGCTCAGCTGGGCTCCCTGCGGGTGGCCCTTTTATCTAACAATGGCAGTGCAAATACACTTGTCAAACTGAAATGTATTTGTGCTGTTTTTTTTTTAACACAACTTCCCTTTGTTCATTAATTTTCCAGAGACATGAAGTTAATTAAAACAAAAAACAAAAAAAATACTGCCCTCCCACCCCATGCAAAACAAAACAGAAACCAGGCTCCTCCTGGTCCCCCCCTTCCTTGTTTGCTGGCCTTTCTCCTATGGGTTGCTATAAAGAGGGGGAACGAGACCCTCGTGGTTGTTGTTTTTTTTTAAACAAAAGTGCTTATTTTACTTGTAAAGCAAGTGCTTTGGAGAAAGGTGGTTGGAGAGAAACTTCCTTGTTTGGCGGGGTTTAAGGAGGGAAGCCCAATGATTGCTTTCGAGACAAATGAAGGGAAATGGAAAGGTGGTGCCTTTTGAGGTTCAGAGAAAGATGCATGGTCAAGACCGAGGCCATTCCTAAGGAGGGAGGCAACCGGGATTCAACAGCCAGCAAGAACCTTCTGCACAGGAAAACAACATCCCGACTTCGCCTCTCCCCCAACCCCGTGTAAAATACTGCACATCTTTTAAGCCAAATGTGTTTGCAAAATACTGGGCAGGAGAGCAGGGGGAGAGAGACAGCAAGGGGGGGAAAGGAAGTTTGCCTCCAGCCCTCTTTTACAATGCACTAGGGAAACCGACTCTCATCTTAGCACAATAATGCAAGTTATTACCACCAGCCACTTCGATTATTACTTAAAATTGTCAAGCTGTGCTGTCAAAATGTACACGTTACAGTATTAAAGGAGAACAAGACTGGCAACTCTGCAACAGAACTGGCCACGTTTCGCTGACACCCACCCGATGCCTACCTTCCCTTTCTTACAAAAACAAAATTAAAACCCTGCAAAATTTATTCTTAATTCACGTATGCGCTGCTGGAATTTTTCCACTCCATTTTCTTCATCTTTTTTTTTTTTTAAAGGAAAAGGAAAAAAGAACAGGGGCAAAATTGAACGTAAAAAAAAAATATTAATGCATGATGCTACAGAACTAAGAACACTGAAGCCCTTAAAGAGATCACATTGATTGTCATATATTGAATTTTTATGTTGACATGTGAGGAAAAGAACACATTATCAGCATGTTAGGTACTATTATTATTATTAATTTTTTTTAATAAAAAAAAGATCAAGTGTCAGTTCATCATTTTTCCTCAGTTAATAAAAGAAAACGTGCCTAACAACCCTCTACAATCCTAATAAAATAAAATAAAATAAAATGCAAGCACAATCCATGTATTTTGAAAGGCTCCTTGAAAACCTATGCTCATTTCTGCTCCTCTGTCTCTCCACATCCCACATCGCCATTTCAAAACACAGTTAAAATTTGAGATGGGCACATCTGATATTCAAGCAACTATGCTACTGCCTAAGGAGCCCGATTTCCTGGGCCCTATACTTCTGTAACACCCCACAACCAATTCCACCAGAGTTTTCTGTGGAAACAGGCACAGCAACAACCCCAATTTAACAGGCTGTGCTTTCTCAATAGGAATACACATTCCCCTGGGTTAAGAGGAAAATGGCATCTGTTGCCTGGTACAAAGCTGTGAGCGTAGAGTCTGTCACATCCAAGGGATGAGGGAGAGGGTTTAGGTCTTTCCAAACTGCAGCACAACCATTAGGTTTCCTCCCTACTGCCCCAGTTTCTTGAAAATACCTCAAGGCCCTCCAGAAATGTTTCTGGTCCGTAAAGGAGGATTAAATTTAGCCCTTTTTTAAAAAAGAAAGAAAGAAAGTGTGGCTTCAGACTTAATTCCCTACAACTTCCCTCCCTCCCTTCCGCCCTCCCCTACCCCTGCCATGGCCTGGCAGTTCAAAATTAGGCCTTCAGAAAAAGTTACAAGTTGCTAGTACCTAAAAAAAAAAACAACGAACAATGTAAACAAGGTGTTTAAAGTTATTTTCAGCTCTCCCTCTCTACAAAAGTAGTGAAAAGGACCTTCCTGTATTGAAAAAGTAGGGGACGGGGAGGAAAGGGGGGAAACTTTCATTCAAGTTTTGTTCACTTCTATTCCAACGTGAGGTATTTTGGTGTAGAAAGGTTAACACTTTCTTTCAAGGTAGAGAACTTGGAGCAACTGAGGGCAAAGAAAACTAACCCGACCGTAGTGCAGCTAAAATAATAATAATAATAATAATTAATGGCCAATCTGCAACAGGCGGTTGCTGTGCTTTTTGGCAAGTGCATTAAAACCTTAATACGCTCATATCTAGCAGCTGCGGTGAAAAGATCTCTCACGATTCCTTGGGCATCAAAGAAAGAAAAAAGCTAAGCTAGTAGCGCCCTAGTCTTTGTGGAAGGCTTTGTTGAAGGAAATGGCTGGGTTCGTTAGAAGACTAGAACTCGCTACCTTAAGGCCCCCAATTTTTGCAACCTATCCGTATGCAGCAAACCAACGAGACATGCAGCTAGCTGGTGCTTGAAGAGCTGACTCAAGATGATATGCAGTGGTCTGTGGGGAAAACAAAAGTCCATTTGGTGGGGATTAAACAAAAAAAGAAAATGGAGAACCTCTCTTTTAAAAATGCACTGTTCACCAAAGGACAACGTTGCAGCTTCAGTATTTGGCTCTAGGAGTTTGGCTTTGGTATATTAAAAACAGTGCCAAAAGGGAAAGGGGGGGTGGGGGGGTTTTCTCACTTTAGATTTCAGTTTTTGCCTTTCTTGCATCAGGATTAAACATTTTTTAAAAAAATAAAAGTAATTAAGTGAGGCCATGGAAATGGCACTGGTCTAACATCAGCGTCAAATGAAAAAGAAGAAGAAAGAAAGAAACGAAGAGACTGCTTTCAGTTTTAAGTTTTTGGTTAAAGAAACAGTAATTCGTTTTAAACCATGAAGCAGGATGGTTCAAGCACATACCTGGCTCATATTTTCTCCTTAACAGTCTAGCTGATTCCCTAAGGAGAAGCTGGTTGGGGAATTAATAGCCCTAACAAGCTCACTGGTCCAAACATGCAATGTTTTGGGAGTAATTCTATAGGCACCAGCACAGCACTGCAGGACTGGGAAGGAGGTGGAAAGAAGATTGTTGGTTTAAAAAATAAAAGTGTGCCCTGGCAGCCCTCAGCCGATTGCTACATCCCAATCTTTGGCTTTGAACGTACTTGTGATATGGTATATATATTTTTTGTTGTTAGTTTCTACACATGATACAATTTACAGTACAAAAAAAAAAAAAAACGGAAAAAAACCAAACAGTGCATACACTCAAAATGCGTAAAACCTGCATTTTTATAAATATATTTTTTAAAATAAAAAACACACACGCTTACGCACACATACACCAACCCCACAGGCATCCCTACAAACACCCATGTGCACATTGTCCTAATGAAGCCTTCTGGATGGCATTCAGGGGTATAAATACAACTGCAGGATTGTACGGTTCTGAAGTGCATTGTTTTCCTTAAAAAAAGGTGAAACTTGCAGAAAGCTCTCTTTTTTTTTGCTATTTTTTAAGAAGATAAATGCTTGTTTCTTTATAAATAATCTCTTTTCTTTAAAGCAACACTGACTTGTCTAAACGGGGAAAACACTGCGCAACACACCGAGGGTGGGGTTTGCGGGGAAGAGAACCGCAAAGGAAATTCTCTTTGGGGATCCAACGTTTTGTAACCCTTCCCACCCCCTGCCTGCCTCAAACAGAAACCAGTCTCCAAAAAGAGAAAAATCCCTAAAGTGCCTGATATGGTAGGGATGAATTCTGGCAGCGCATACGCAAGTTTTGTCGGAGAGGACCGCGTCAGCTGGGCAACAGCACCCATTTTGCATACGAGGGGGTACGAGCTGCCTAAGGTATCATAGTGTCCCAGGTACAGTAGTTCTCAATTCAAGTGTTTTCACTGGAATAAAAAAAAAAATGGGGGGCAAGCACAACCAACAAACAAAAATAACCAAACGAACAAAAAGAGAAAGGAGCAGTTATAGTGGCACTTTGCCGGGAGCTGCTGCCCTTCTTGGCGGTCCCTCGTTCGTCAAACGCCTAATGCCAAATAAAACTAAGAGGTTCAGGGCTTCTGCTCCCTGCCTAGAACAGCACAGCCCACAAAATTTAACGTTATCAAGTCAGGCAGCACACAGAAAGTTACCACAAAGCGGGAGGGAGCCAGGCAGATGGGAAGGCTAGGACACCCTGTTTTAAGAGCCTGATTTTTTATTTTTACTTTTTTTCAAATTCAGGCCCCTCCAGTCGTGTGATGTGCTCATTAATCGGCAAGTGTCCCTGCAGGAAATTAATTTGGCTTGGCCCTTCCTTCAGTTCCCAGAAGCATCAAGCCAGAGGAACTGGAATTTAAACAGCTGGCCGTTCCCTAAATCTTACCAAGGCCGTGGCCTCGGAAACAAAGGGCGACAGCCTTTGGGCAGGTTTCTGTGCTAATTTAGACTCAAACAGAACTGTTTAAGGTATTGCAAATGGACCGCTGTGGATTTGTTTTGAGAGCCACATTGCTTGAGATGCCAGTGGTGAAAGCAAAGGTCTAAATAGGAAGCAGAAGCCAAGACGCCCCCCCTCTTTCTTTTTTGGTACCTAGGCCATTTTGGAAGGCCCATTCCAGTCTTGTTCTCCTTTAAAGTGTCCTATATTTATAGAATTCCTAAATAAATAGAAGATATTAGATCACCCATCGTGGTTTGTTTGTTTTTAAGCTACTCCGAGTAACAGCCATCTAAGCCGATGGCATTGTGCCTATCCTTGGTGTAGGGGCAGCTGTTGCCGTTGGGCAGGGCACTACAGACTGCTGTCTTGGCAGCAATACTGCAGTTCTTGAGGAGGTTGAAGCTGAAAGGGCTGATGGCGTCTTTTGGTGGAAAAGGCTTCATGGTGGAAAGGATAAGTGCCAGGCAGTCGGCCACGTCCTTGTTGGGGGCGCAAGCCAAGGCTGGGGTATGGCCTGAAAAACAGAAACACAAACTCAGTCCCCTAAAAAATAATAATCCCCCATTCTTGGGCAACCCGCCCCCCAAAGCATCTTTTCCAAGAAGGGTTGGACAACCTGTTCAGCACATAACATCAGTTGTTTTATCATGAACTGGCTGCTGTTTCCTTTTATAAAAACTGGCTCTTCCCCTCCCCGACCCTCAGCATAAAATACCGTATTTTTCGCTCTATAAGACGCACCAGACCACAAGACGCACCTAGCTTTTGGAGGAGGAAAACAAGAAAAAAAATATTCTGAATCTCAGAAGCTAGAACAGCAAGAGGGATCGCTGCGCAGTGAAAGCAGCAATCCCTCTTGCTGTTCTGGCTTCTGGGATAGCTGTGCAGCCTGCGTTCGCTCCATAAGACGCACACACATTTTCCCTTACTTTTTAGGAGGGAAAAAGTGAGTCTTATAAAGCAAAAGATACGGTAAGTGGCATAATTGCACTAGTGCTACAGGTAAGCCGTGTTATCGCTGCTCTGGTATCTGCTGGACACAGACTATGTGAAAGCTCCTTGCAAACTACTCTTTGTGCTATCCAAACACCACCTGCACAGCAACTCTCTGTACTCCTCTCTCTCTCTCGGCGTGTATGTATGTAAAAAGGAGTGGTAAAACACAGCCCGTGACCTGACCCACTCAAGAGATCATACTCTGTGGATACATTTCCATGCCCCCTTTGTATACACAACTCCTGCTTAAGAGATACATTCAGACAGAGCACAGGAACTCCCTACAGATGGGCACCATTTCTCTAAGATCCTGAGAGAAAATGTTACGTTCTGGTTGTTGCGCATCCTCAGTAGTTGAAGCTTTTCCTACCCCACCAACCACCTGCAACAGAGCACAAGTGTCAAGGGATTCTTTGGACCAATGGAATACAGTGGTACCTTGGTTCTCAAACGCCTTGGTTCCCAAACGCCGAAAACCTAGAAGTAAGTGTTCCGGCTTTCGAACGTTTTTCAGAAGCCAAACGTCTGATACGGTTGTCGGCTATTTTTTCTTGGGTGCCTGCACCAATAAGAAGCTGCGCCTTGGTTTTCAAACATTTCAGAAGTCAAACAGACTTCCGGAATGGATTAAGTTTGGCGCTTTTGTTTTTGCTATTTGTTTTGCGTTTTTGAGGTTTTTTCGGTTAATTTGTTTTTGTGACTGTGTGGAACCCAGTTAAGCTACTGATTGATTGATTGATTGATCCAAACATTGACTATCATCAGTGCAGGTAAAATAAAAAAATAATTTAATTTTTTAATCATCTACAATACTGTCTTATTTATTTTGTAGTACAGTACACTGATTATTGCTTTAATTTTATGGTTCAATGGTCTCCTTAGATAGCAAAATTCATGTTAAAGGGGTTGTGTTTAAAAGTCTGGAACGGATTAATCCGTTTTGCATTACTTTCTAAGGGAAAACGTACCTTGGTTTTGGAATGCTTTGGTTTTGGAATGGACTTCCGGAACGGATTAAGTTTGAGAACCAAGGTACCACTGTACATCAAACTTCTGAAATTTCATCATCCTGCTTTGATAACCATTTTTAGAGCGCCTTCAGCGTAATCCTATGGAACTTGATGGTTGCTCAAATTCTAAAGGGCTACCTTCCTCCAGCAATGAAAGTGTTAAAAAAATAATTGAAAAGCCATACATTCCTGGTTCAGCTGCACTGTGTTGTGTCACACAAACACCACCAACCCACCAGCCAACAGATTAAGAGCATGACATCTGGAGTGAATGGAAAGGGAACAGGAAGGAGATGGTCTCACACCATTTCAAATAAAAATACAGAACGTGTGTAAACATGAACATCCCCCCAACCAGCCTGCCCATGTAGACTCAACAGATTTTGCCAACATATATACATGAGCCTCTGACCCCGCTCATCCGGAAGGGCTTCCAGGTGTGAAAATACGCACCTTCTTCATCCACAGCAAGCACAGTGGCACCTCTGCTTAGCAGAGCCTGAACAACAGAGGCCAGTCCATTCCGGGCTGCAATGTGGAGCGGCCTGGGAATGGCAGGAAGAGAAAAGGAAAGGCATTACTGGATGAACCTTGGGAGAGGAAGTGAGAAATGCGTCTCTTGGAAATGAAGGCATACACAAAGTTTATCTGACTCGTGTTCCAAGAGAGGAATGTATCAGAGGATTTTCACGTAAAACTCTTGTTAGGAAACTGTGTACGTGCAGCTACTCACACAGTCAATTAAGGTTTGGCAGACAGCCAGAAGGCAGTCTGAAGGAGTAAGTCTGCCTGGTGATAACAGACATGGAGGCCGCTCCTTGATTGGTCAAGCTCTCTAAAGGGAGTGATAATTAATGGCCTACTAACTGGAATGTGTTAGTTCAGTGTTCAGAGGTTCAGAGTTCTGTATCAGTGTAGGAGTTGTGAGTCGTGTCAGAGAGAGCTAGCAAAACATCCGTGTTCTGTTCCTGTAAATAGTCCACTGTATATAATAAACACCTAACTACAAGTTCCTGGTTCCTGCTTCGTCTATCCTGTCTGCAGCCAAGTTGCCAATTGCTTCCGTGGATTCTGCGTGTACTCTACTAGGTCTGGCTAAGCTCCTGCAACTGGTCAGAAAGTTGTGAAACACCAAATAGGTTTTACCAATAACTCCGGCCCTCCAGATGTTTAGGACTACAATTCCCATCATCCCTAGCTAACAGGACCAGTGGTCAGGGATGATGGGAATTGTAGTCCCAAACATCTGGAGGGCTGGAGTTTGCCTATGCCTGATGTAAACATTTAATTCTGTGGGTCAAACAGATCTGTAGTTCATCCTGCAGTATGTTCTGTGAAAGTTGGAAAGGCTTTTCAAATTGCTTTTTGCAATGTGTTCATTCCAATAGTTTTCAAAAGCATATGGCATTAAGAGCCCCCTACCCACCTTTCAGTTCTTTAGGGAAAATACGATTCTGGATTACACTTCTGTGGGAAATTTTGCTCTGGGAATTTGTAAACAGAATCTTTTTCACAGAATTGGTGGTGATGCAGCAGAGGGACCTTCTCTCCAATGGAGGTCCACCAGACTGCAATCCATCACTGTTTTAGACTCAAAGTTTAAAAATTTCTCATCAAGCCTTTCCGATTTTGGATACTAGACACCATGACGCAGTATATTAGTATTACTTTTGTATATGTAACTTTCTATCTGTATAGTTATCTTTGTTATCTTAAGCAACAAGCACACCCACCTGATTTTTATATTACTATTAATTGGCTTGAGCTCCTAATGATTGCAAAGGTAGTAAATAATTTTTTAAAGAAATAAATACAACCAAGCACAAGACTTCTCAGGTTTAGTGTGCTGAGGTTATTCAGACCCTGGGAATATGGCTCCGTGACAAACTTCCATCAGAAGATCTCTTAGTTCCCCAACACTGAGGAGTTACGTAACAAGAGTTCTGATTTGTCAGCTAGCCTCGCCTCCCCTTTTCATACAACAAAGCTCATACACTGAGTATCTCCAAATAAGATGGGTGAGGCATGAGATCACACCACCCACATCCCTGGCTGTGAAAATCTTTAAGACCAGGAGCATCAAAATAAATGCTTTCCTTTTTCCAGGTCTACTCACAGATGTAGAGTGCCTGTCCAAATGCAGAAGACTTTTTTTTTTTAGGGCCGACTAACAAGATGCCTGTTGGGACGCAGGTGGCGCTGTGGGTAAAACCTCAGTGCCTAGGACTTGCCGATCGTATGGTCGGCGGTTCGAATCCCCGCAGCGGGGTGAGCTCCCGTCGTTCGGTCCCAGCTCCTGCCCACCTAGCAGTTCGAAAGTACTCCTAAGTGCAAGTAGATAAATAGGTACCGCTTTATAGCGGGAGGGTAAACGGCGTTTCCGTGTGCTGCGCTGGTGCTGGCTCGCCAGAGCAGCTTCGTCACGCTGGCCACGTGACCCGGAAGTGTCTGCGGACAGCGCTGGCCCCCGGCCTCTTAAGTGAGATGGGCGCACAACCCTAGAGTCGGACACGACTGGCCCGTACGGGCAGGGGTACCTTTACCTTTACCAAGATGCCTACCCTTGTCTCATTGCTAGGAATGTACTTGGCAAGAAGGAAAACAAGGAAAGGCAGGGGGAACCAAACAGTCTCTCATTTCCACCAGCTGAACAAATACTCACATCTGCAGAGCACTGTTAGTTGCATTGATAAGGCCAAGGTCTTGGGTTTCCCCCAGAATCAACAAGGCACACTTTTCATGACCCTGGAAAGAAAAGATAATTTATTTAAAAGAATGATTCGTTTGGAAGGCAGGTGCTTTTCTTAAGCTACACCCCCTTCCCCAATCTCCACGCACAAATTCCATCTAAGTATGGCTTGCTATGTTGTGCAAATTGACGAAATTATGGTCGTTATAATTAGAGCAAGCTTGTAAACGGGAAGGAGTAACTTTTGTTGTAGCTGTGCTGTTCAGCTTTTTATTTTAGATGCTTTTTAAAATAGTGGTTTAGAGATTGCAATTGTTTTACTGATGGTTTGTTAATTATTCTATATGATTTATGCTGCATTTGCGAGGTTCTGTTATGCTCCGTTATGTCATTTGAATGAAAAGCAACATAGAAATATAATAAAAAAGTGCAGGACACATAAACCCATGAGGAAAGGAAGAATTCTGAGCACGCAGCAAGTGCTTCTGGCTCTTCCTTTCCAGCCACCGGTACAGTTAAATGTCTTTCTTTTTTTTTTTAATTGCCCTGTAGCAACAGAGAAAGGCAATAAATTCCAAAATTGCTTAATTAAGGAAGAATCTGGAATGCCCTCAGGACATGCTCCTGGTTTTCCTTTCAAGTATGAATGCACTCATTATTCCATTGAAGTTGAATCACCTGAAATCAGGTGATTGACAGGTGGGTGGTGCAAGGAGTGGGGGAATACTGCTTGCAGGTCCTCCCTGGATATTTACCTTACTGCAGGCCAGGTGAAGAGCTGTGTTCTTGTTGACATCCAGCACAGTTAGATCCGCTTTTGCTCTGTACAGCAGAAACTCTGAAAATAGGTGAAGATGCCAAGTGAGAGTTGGTGCAAACCGTGACATACTTCAGTAAAAAGAAAAAAGGGGGAGGGAGGCATAAATGTAATGGATTCTCTACTCACCAACTGCTGCGGTCTGGCCATTCTCAGCAGCCATCATAAGAGCGGTCCTTCCCAGTTGGTCAGTCACGTCTACCTCAGCCTGGTGGCGCAAAAGCAGTTGTAAACCATGGATGTTGTCTGCAAAGGCAGCAGCGTGAAGGGGGGTCCTGGAATGGGGAACAAACCAAATGCCTTTAACAAGCATAGACCCTGGCATTCTTCCAAATTCCACCTTTATTCCTGCTGAATTAACACCTCTTCAGAATATTGTTTCTTCACTCAATCAAGAGCGCAGCTAATACTCCTTTTAAAGACCCTGATATCATCGTTATTGATTTACCATAATTTTCGCTCTATAAGACGCACCAGACCATAAGACGCACCTAGTTTTTGGAGGAGGAAAACAAGAAAAAAAATATTCTGAATCTCAGAAGCCAGATCAGCAAGAGGGATCGCTGCGCAGTGAAAGCAGCAATCCCTCTTGCTGTTCTGGCTCCTGGGATAGCTGCGCAGCCTGCATTCGCTCCATAAGACGCACACACATTTTCCCTTACTTTTTAGGAGGGAAAAAGTGAGTCTTATAGAGCAAAAAATACGGTAACTTATTAAATTAATATTTCCCCAGGGTAGCTTTTCTACCACAGGGATGTCCCATTTCCCCAGCACTAACACAGCAGCATTTTGCCACTAGGAAAGTAAACCCCCACCCCAACTAACATATGCATTGCAATTTTTAGTGCTGCGTGAAATGTAGCTACCCAAATCCACAGAGATAGCTTGAGCAGTGCCTGTCACATCGTCAAGTGAGCAACAACGCAACTTTTTCCAGCATGTGCCGTTTTGTGAACATTGCTAAGTAAGCATCACCTTTCACCCTTTAGAAGCTGTGCACTTCCTCTCTGCTCAAAAACATGCTGCAGGTGTTATTATGTGAAACCATCACACTCAGGTTTTCCCACCCTCATTCCGCTTAACTGGCTGTTGGTTAAATAACACCAATTTTCTGGTGAAACAGCAGAGGAGGAAATGCAAGGCCAGAGTTTTTTTATGACCACCATAATGTCTGTTTCCACCCTAAGAAACTGGCAGCAATGGAGGGAACTGAACCAAATTAGTAGTAACTAGGTGGCGCTGTGGGTTAAACTACAGAGCCTAGGACTTGCCGATCAGAAGGTCGGTGGTTCAAATTCCCGTGAAGGGGTGAGCTCCCGTTGCTCAGTCCCTGCTCCTGCCAACCTAGCAGTTCGAAAGCACACCAGTGCAAGTAGATAAATAGGTACCACTCTGGCGGGAAGGTAAACAGCGTTTCCGTGCGCTGCTCTGGTTCGCCAGAAGTGGCTTAGTCATGCTGGCCACATGACCCGGAAGCTGTACGCCAGCTCCCTCGGCCAGTTAAGCGAGATGAGCGCTGCAACCCCAGAGTTGGCCACAACTGGACCTAATTGTCAGGGGTCTCTTTACCTTTACCTTAGGCTTCAGTTTAGCATCACCTGACATTGCTAATGTGAGGGACTCCTCGTCTGCACCCTGTTAACAACTCCTCCAGTATCTTTGTCAATTCTTGAAGCAAAGTTTCCTATCCTAACAATGGCCTAGGCACTGATGACTGATGAGTTTCGGAGGGGACGGTATACCTAGAATGCCCACCAACGACAATCAACAAGGCTGTACACTCACTCACCTTCCTTTGGCATCTCTGCTATTAACAATCTTGGCACCCAATGCTTCCACAAGCATCTCAGAAGTGCCATCCTGGTTGTTAATTCTGCAGAAGGAAGAAAATGGGAGAAGCAAGTGAGCTAACGTGGCTTGGATTTATCTTCTTCTGCAGTTCGTTGAAAGGGAAGAGAGCTCAGAATGCGGCATGTAACATACATGCATGTGTGGGGACATCTATTGCTCAGCAGCAAATTACATGCTTCGCATGCAGGAGATCCTAGCTTCAATCTGTGGCATCTCTGCTTAAAAAGAACTTCAGGCAGGAAAAGGCCTCTCCTTCAGACACTAGGGCAGGGATGGGGAATCTACGGCCCTCCAGCTCCCAGCAACCCCAGGTAGCATGGTAGTAGGACTCCAGCTCCCAGCAACCCCAGGTAGCATGGTCAATGGGCAGGGATGATGGGACTTGCAGTCCAGCAATATCCAGAGAGCCCACATGTTCCCCAGCCCTAGAGAGCCAGTGGCAGTCAGAACTGACTATGACAGATAAACCATCGGAATTGGTATAAGGCAGTTTTATAAAGGTAGCCTTGGAGACAGCCACTGAAAAACAAAGGAAGAAACTGCTCTGGAATTGTAATCTTTGCTGATCTTTTATTTTCCAGAGCTGTTTATAACTTGAAATGTACAAGGAAAAAAATGTTTTTGCCGATCTTCCTTCCGTAAAAACACACAAAAACATTAAAACACAAATAAAGCATTCTCAGTGATTTCTGTCAGCTATGGAATTACCTGTCCCTGGAAACTCTTCCAATGCAAACCTGGACATTGTTCAAGACCTGGTTTGGGTTGGCTTTCAGAGGTCAAGGCTAAGCTAGATGTAATGGAGACTTGATAGTATTTTAATGTGGTTGCATCACATTTCTGAGCTGTTAGGTTAGGGTGGACTAGAACAGTAAATCAATCAATCAATCAATCAATCAATCAATCAATCAATCCAGAGAGACCACAGTACTTGGTACAACTTTGGTATCCTGACCTCAACTCTCTTCTCTGGTAGAACAAACGAAGTAAGAGCTAAGAACTAGGTCAGCAGAGCAGTCTGCTATTCGGTCCTGCTACCCACTCCTTGTAAAGCTTGCACATTCTGGGAGAAAGCCTAAGATTGCTGAAACTGACTCATCATTTTGCTTGTGGTGAGGGAAGACCTCTGCAGGTTAGACATGCCCTCTAGTGGTTCCCCTGAAGATTGCATCCACAGAAAAACATCCAGAGTCAAGATTGCTCTAATTAGAATATACTGTAACATTTAGGGTGTGAATATGCTCCAAATTTAAACAGGTTTGAAACTGGCTTGCCTGTGATGGCACCCAGGCAGGGAAAGTATAGTTATAAGAGGGGGCTAAGGATCTCTAGCAAAAAACAACCAGCACTTCATGAGACTAGATGCTCCGCCGTCTGGGAGAAGCCACGGCAAACTGCAGGGCTAGTTGTTTATCTGTGATGGAGGCTCATTAAGAATGCACTATATGGTAACAACAGGGTCTCTTGCACTAATCGCTTATTATTTAAAATGCTCCAGGCCTAAGGTACATCTTTTGAGATACAGTTTCTTTAGAAACACAGAAGTCCAGCCACTCATCACGGAAACCAAACATCCACTTTGGTCTTTGCTTCCACACCCCGTCCCACCCTCCAAAGGACCAATTGAGACTTACACCGCACAGTGCAATGGAGTAAAGGGGTTTCCTTCTAGGTATGCAAATGGATTGTGTTCAAGTAACAATTCAAGACAATCTTCATGCCCTGGCAAAGGGAGAAAAGAGGCAGAAGGCATTATCAAATGACCTTCAACATCCAAGAAATTATTATGAGCAGAATCAAAAGGCGCCTTTGCCCAAGGACTTGAAAAGACCCTTTGGGTGGTCTCCCAGATCAACAAAACAGCCATAAACTGGGAAGGTGGTGACTATGAGTTTCTGCAGCTTGCTTTAATAAGCCAGGCTGCAACAGACTGACATACACTTCCAGCAGGGGAATGCGTCTCTCAGAGTGGTGTTCTCTGCAGAACCAAGTTCTGCACTCTACTACATAGAGAGCTGTGTACTCGCTACATGCTGAGTATCCTACTAGTGGCCCTACTGAACAGAACCCCGGTTGGACTGGTTCTCTGCCATGGCACAGGAAAAGAACAATCAGAATCAGGCATAACTCATACCGCTGTAAGAAGCCCAGTGCATTGGTGAGTAGCCACTATAGTCCACCACAGAGTCCAGAGGGTCAGTAGAGAGCGCTGCCTGCAGCAAGGTCCTCAGGATTTCGGAATGCCCACACACCGAGGCAAAATGGATCGGGGTCCGGCCCTTGAAATCCCGACACAATACAAAGGCATCATGGTCCAGCAGTGCTGCAAGGCAGTCTTCACAGCCAGTCACAGCCTGGGAGTGAGCAAAGAACAGTGAATGATGAAAGAATGTGCCCAAGCCAAATACTGATAACACTGGGTTACTATAATCTTGGCAGTGCCGGGATAGCAATGGGGCGCTTCTCTTTGGTGCCACGTTGAAACCAGCAGGACATCTGCTTCCGACACGGCAAAGACAGACACAGCAGTCAATTGTTACTAAGGGTTTTTAATGACATTGTAAATTGATACCATCAGCCAATAACCCATTATTTACTAGAGCAAATCCTGAGTCTGTAAACAACTGAAAAATATTTCTCCTTTTTCTCTCTCATCCTGTTCTAACCTCACTTCCTAAACCAAAGTGCCTTGAAATGCTTCTGTCTGGCACATTAAGTTCTTTGCCAACAGTTTAGGACAAGCATGTCTGGCCCGGGGGCCTAATCCGGCCCGCTGTTTCTTTTAATCCTGCTGCTGTGGCAGTTTATTTGCTGGTGTAAAATCCTAAGAAAAGCTCAACAACATCAATCGCAAAAAACAACAACTTTGGGGTAAAATTGCAAGCAAAGCTCAACAACTTCAATCAATCACGTATGTTCATCAAATCTGGCCCTCTCTGAAAAACGTTTGGACACTCCTGATCTAGGATATACCGTATTTTTCGCTCTATAAGACGCACCAGACCACAAGGCGCACCTAGTTTTTGGAGGAGGAAAACAAGAAAAAAAATATTCTGAATCTCAGAAGCCAGAGGTGCAAGAGGGATCGCTGCGCAGTGAAAGCAGCAATCCCTCTTGCTGTTCTGGCTTCTGGGATAGCTGCGCAGCCTGCATTCGCTCCATAAGACGCACACACATTTCCCCTTACTTTTTAGGAGGGAAAAAGTGAGTCTTATAGAGCAAAAAATACAGTACCTTTCAGTATCATCCGGCCACTGTGATGAGCCAGTGCATTCTGACTGGCTGAAGGTTCGGGGTGTTCTGTGATGAAGTCTCTGATTCGGTTTTCAATACAAGTTATTGAAGGACAACTTAGGGCAGGAATGGGGAGACCGTGGCCCTATGGAGGTTGTTGTGTTACATCTCCCATCAACCCCAGTCACTGTTCAGGCTGGCTTGGGGATGACGGGAGCTGGATTCCAGAAACACCATAAAGGCCACTGGTTCTCCATCCCTTGTGCGGCCAACACTAGCCTGTGAATGCAGTATCAGCTTTTCTACTCACCCCCCGGTGCAGTGCAGTCCTGCCTCTCCTGTCTGCTGCATCCACTGTGGATCCCTTCTCAAGTAAGAGGTGGACACAATCCACATGGCCGTTCATGATCGCCAACATCAACGGGGTTCTGGGAGGCAAGAAATAATGGCTCAGGCATAGCAAAATTTGACTGGGCCCCGTTTTAGAGGCATATCCACTGATAAGGAAAGGTGCAGAAGCAGCACCCCAACAATTAGAATGAGAAAAATCAGAATCAGGGCTGCCTTCAATTCCAAGTAGGGTTCGAAAAAGAAATAACAGTCAGAGCAAGGGCTGCTGCAAAGCCAGGAGTAGGGCTAGGTATCGTTTAGGACTTTTGTTGCAAATCAAGGAGGAGCCATCAGGATCCATAGTGCTATTCTCAGCTATTGGAGAAGGAGGAACATAAAAGTGGTGGAGGTGAGGCCTTGGTGGGTAGGTTATTACGAGAAAGCTGCTGTTTCATGGCTTTGCACAAAGGAGGGGAAGCTCCTATACAGTGGTACCTTGGAAGCCGAACAGCTTAGTTCCCGAACGTTTGGCTCCCGAACGCCTCAAACCTGGAAGTGACTGTTCCAGTTTGCAAACTATTTTTGGAAGCCGAACATCCAAGGGGACTTCTGGGGCTTCCGATTGGCTGCAGGAGCTTCCTGCAGCCAATCAGAAGCCGCGCTTTGGTCTTCGAACATTTTGGAAGTCAAATGGACTTCTGGAACGGGTTCCGTTCGATTTCCAAGGTACGACTCTAATTAGAATTTATTCGTATAACCGTTTGGGACCCCTGAGGAGCAAAAAGAACTTATCAGGAACAGAAGGAAGGACTTCCAGCCCAAACACACAGAACAATTAACATATAAGCCAGTGGAAAAACTCACTGTCCATGGATGTCCATGACATCTGTGATGTCGACTCTCTCCCCACTGTCAATGAGAAGATGTAGGGAATCGGTGTTCCCATAGGCAGCTGTAAGAAATGTAAGAGGAAGAACTAGGGAGGGAAATAGTACTATGTACACAACTTCCCTTTTTCTAATAGTTTCTCAAACTGCCATTTCCGCAAAGACCTACCGAGTGTTCCAGGTTTGTTTGCAACAGCAGTCAGAAGAAGGAAAGCAAGCATCCGAGAAAAGGAAATGCCATGCCCTCACCTGCAGCATGTAGGGGAGTCCACTTCTTCTTTTTCTCCTTCACAAGAGCAGAAGCACCATGGCTGGTGAGCACCTCCACACACTCCGTGGAGCCCCTCTCCGTGGCAAGATACAAAGCCGTCCGCCCTTTGTGGTCCCGCACATCCAGGTTCACCAGGGTCTCGGCAAGTGTCTTCAGGGCTTCACAGTGACCATTATAGGCCTGGAAGCAACATCAGTATTTAGTTCATTTTGCACGGCTTGCCTCTTTTTGCCTATGGTACATGCTGTGCAATCCCAAGCATGATTACTTTTTTAAAATAATTTTTTAAAAAACCCACCAAGCAGCAGTAAATAAATACTGTATTTTTCGCTCTATAGGACGTACCAGACCATAGGAGGGGGAGAACAGGGGGAAAAAATTCTCCCCCTCTCTGCTCAGCGCCCCTTCAGCGAAGCGGCAGGAGAAACAGAGCCCCTTCCATTTCTCCTCCAGCTTCGCTGAAGGGGCGCTGCGCAGCTCTCTCTCTCTGCTGAAGCCTGGAGAGTCTTGCTCTCCCGGCTTCAGCAAAAGGAACCCGAAGCCTTTGGAGCGCATCGCGAGGTCTCGCTGCGCTCCAAAGGCTTCAGGTGGCTATCCCTAAAGCTTGGAGAGCGACAGGGGTCGGTGCGCACCAAGCCCTCTCGCTCTCCAGGCTTCAGCGAAAGCAACGCAAAGCCGAGGGAGCGCTCCCTCTGCGCTTTGGAGGCTTCGCGTTGCTATCGCTGAAGCCAAGGAGCCTGCATTCGCTCCATAGGACGCACACACATTTCCCCTTAATTTTTGGAGGGGAAAAAGTGCGTCCTATAGAGCTAAAAATACGGTACATTACTTCAATGGGACTCACTCCCAAGTAAATGTGACTGAGCCTAAAACGAACCAAGAAAGAGGCAACTTGCTGGCGTTTGACTAGATTTTAGCATTCACTTTCATTGTACAAGCCTCTGTCTTTTTACAGTGCAAGACATAGCCCACAACCTTGCAAAGCCAGATTTATGATAGATATACTTACAGCTAAGTGCAAAGGGCTGACTGGAATGGTGCTTTCCACATCGTCCAGGCAGTTAAAAGACATTTCCAGGAGCTACAAACCAAAAAAGCACAATGTCCATTCAAATGCTTTAACTCTTCTAGCCTCCAGAACCCACAGCAGCAATGATGCCAGCAGTCTTTAGCTTTCCCAGGCAGGAAATTAGCATTCCACCAACCCCCAAATGCATTCACAGGACTACCAAGCAGAAAAAAAGCTTGATGGGCTGTTGAGTCTAGAAGTGCAATCTAGACAACCGCAATCATATGCTCAAATGCTTAAAACTCAAAATTGGAATGCCAATACACTTTCCAAGTGTATCTCAGTAGCACAACGGTAACAGTATTACTTTGCTATCTTTGTTAAGGCACCTTGAGGCATTAAGAATTCTTATGCCGGGACTAAACTCTGGCTAAAAAAAGTATTTCACACATTTTAATATATGAAATGCAGTTAAGTGGTTTTCCCCACTGTAAGTACATAGAATGGGTAGTCATTGTAATACCAGATTAATGTCCATTGGAAATCACTATTTTTATTGATGTGACCTAAGACCACTTTTATCTCTGTGCATTTTATAGAGCAAGATGTGTGCTAATTTGTTAGTTCTCCAGTGGGCTCTTGACTGTGTTTACTTATTTCTTTGCTGCTCAAATCATTATGCTGCCTTTATTTTTATAGGCACTGTTTTATTCTGCTTAGGGGCCTGGATCAGCCACAATTTATTGATAGATATTACTTTGTCTATTTCATAAAAGCCATTTGGGGCATTAACATTTTCTACAAACACACACACAAGTCAGCGAGAAAGATCATATTGTTCTCATACACTGATAGTGCAAAGCTGTGATTCAGATCCTAAGCAAAACTGATATTCATCTAACCATTCAAGAGAGGTTTTAAGGCAACAGCTGAGTTGCCAAAATGCCTGCCATGCCTTCCACCCTGGACCTAGACATATGCAGCTCCCTGCTAAAACTGGTTTCCATGTAAACAGCCTGTTTGTGCTACTGGAGAGGATTGATTAGATCCTCAAAGCTTATATAGCATCTGATGTTCTATCACAACATATACACACAACGGCTGCTTTAGCACCTAGCACTAAGTCAAGGTACACTGCATGTTTAACCCATAATGTTAATGAGGTAAATGCTAATGCCTGCAACTCACGTTCTCCTATTTCGCTCCTCTTTTTGTCCAACTGGGAGCAACAAACCATGAACCTTGGCTTACTTTGATATCAGAACCAACAATTTGTGGTTTGTTTCTCTCCAAACTAACCATAATTGGAAAGCCAAAAACAAACCTTGGCTTTGTATCATGGCTTGTTTTAGGCAGAAAAGAAACCAAAAGGGCAGGTTGTCAGGCTAAGCAATGACTTCTGGTTTGTTGCACCTACGTGAACAAAGGGAGGAATGAAATCTGGGCACTTGAGCTGCATGCACCAGTACACCGCTCATGCACATCATGGTTAACAAGTTGCATACCCTGGCTTAGTGGGAACGTGACCAGTTTCTATTCAGAACAGCTCTCAATTCCATCAAAGCGACCGGGTGCATAATAGCAAGGTACTCAACAAGAGAGCGTATTTCATCATGTTGACTGTGAATACAAATAAAGGCTGCGGCCCAGAATATGGCTATTCCAAACTTCCACAGAAACACTCATTCCTCAGTCTCCCCTCCAAAATCACGACCCAGTTCCTCCAATCCCAATTCGAGCTTACCAACTCAAGGTTCTGTCTGTTGCCATAGGCAGCTGCGTAATGGACAGCGGTGTATCCCTGCTTGTCCCGGAGAGAGGGGTCAGCACCATTATCCAACAAGAACTCTAAACAACTGGAGCAGATGTGAGTAGATTAGGTCAGATGCCTTGAGTCAGATGCATGTGAAGGACCTAAAAGTTGCTGCGCAAACAGCCTTTGCTGTGGTTTCTTATTAAAATGTCTCGCAACTGTGCTGCAGGAGCCACAACTCTCAATGAAGAAAGGAGATTCCCCTCATTCACAGAGTTTGACAGAATAAGAACAGCTGCAGCCCTGTGTAAAACATTGCTTTCAACCCAACTTGTATGGCACGTATATTGGCAGCTCAAATACATCTTCAAAAAAACAACAACCAACTTTTGTGTCTGGATTTTCACTTTTTGAAATATGGCAGCCCTAGTTGGTAGAAAGAAACTCCACTGTTCTTCCCTGCATCACAACCACTTCCCAGTGCAAGTATGACACATGTAAGATTTAGAAGCAGTTACTGAACTCACCGCTCCATGTTAAACTGATGTCTGTGCACTTTATAAAAATCCACTCAAATTCAGTTTCAATAATGAAAAGGCGGTGGGGGGGGGGGAGATGAACAAAGGTCAAAGCATCTTTTATTTTGAAAAGGTTTGGAATGCATTTTAAAGATGAGGCTGGAGGAGCAAAGAAAACCTGGAGAGACTGTGTCCCACGCTGATTTGGTAAAAGCCCAACTGCTGGTTGATTTAAGTCACAATAATAGGACAGAACCCCCTAACAATGGCCACTGCCCAAGCCCAATCAGTCACTTAAAAACTGGCAGTGAGCTGATAGATTCAAACTGTCACTCTAGTTGGTAAAAGACATGTGTGGAGGCAGCTGAGCTCCTAAAGCTGTATGCTAAGGCAAGTTAAGACGGGCCACTCACAAGATTGCCTCCTTCAGTCGTGACTCCTTCAGTGGCTCCTCGTCAGTGTCATGGCTGTTTCCTGAATGAGTCTCAGCTCTGTAAGAGTGAAAGCCTAGATCAGTTTTGCTGAGACATAGTAGAAGAGGGACTGTGCAGGAACACGTAACAAAGTACTGCATACAGTTTTCAAAGGAATCCCACATGTGGAAATCCATTGCAAGAATAAATTTGTGGGGGGAAACGTGCATGATATTGGTCTATCAGGACAGGTTACAAAGAGCCAGTATAGATCAAGCTTGATGACCTCAGTGGCTCCAACTGAATTTATCTATGAAATTCATAGAAGCAAAATATGATCTGGAAAAAAGACGTTGCCATAAGCCTGAGCTACCTTTCAGAAGTCATCATTCATCAGCCTGGCATCACACAGGAGAGTAGGAAAAGGATTGTAGACATTTAAGTAACTTCACTAGCCCAAGAAGGCATAGTGCAAGTTGAATTTCAACTTTAACTATTTTTGGAGAAATGTTCTTAAGTCTCTACAGACAGGGAAAAGTCTGAAACATCTGCAACAGCAGAAAGCAAAGTCATGCACATCCCAAATAAGATCTGAAGTATAAATTCTCTATCGCCATTTTTGACTTTGGTTTCTAATGTCTAAACATTTGGGCAGGTAGCACCATGATTCTTAGATAAAAGCCTCAAAGATGAGCCTTGCCATTTTAAATCATTGTTTTAAAAAACCAAAACCACAATGCACCAGTTCATTATTTATTTTTCACAATATTTCCAATGAGGGCTTTAATGCTACACTTTCTATCCACAAAAATGCTAGAAAGGGAGAAGAAAAATACTGTATCTACTGCTGATCTTTCTGGTGAAAGAATTGCACTTGACTGCTGCCATGTTAGGCAAATGCCCCCCAGCCCCCGCAAGCCCTTTCTCCTACCTCCTGTAAGTGTCCGAAGCAGCAGCATAATGTAAGGGGGTGCAGCCTTTACAGTCAGCTTCGTTAATACTGGCTCCGGCAGTGACCAATGTCACCGTACACTGATAGCTGCCATTAGCGGCTGCATAGTGCAAAGGAGTCCTGGATGGGAAAAACGAGACTTGAGGCACTTACTAAACACCAAGGAACTTTTAATACGTTAGCACTGTAAGCAATGAATGTGGTTCAGAGTTTCCATTTCCTCAATCTGGTAACAGAGTAGGCTCCGTTGGGTTACTTTGTCAACTTTTGGTCCTGCATGGATCTAACCTGGGTTAGTTTGCTGTGTTGTCTTGAGCTAGTCCTCAGCCGACGTGTCCTCTGCATCCCAGCTGATCTACTATGTCTTTTATTTACGCCCACTTTCTATTGCTCATTAACAAAAAGTTCTTCGGGTGACGCAGAGCGTTCACCCTCACAGCCACTTTCTAAGGGTTCCTCTGCAAATGCCATTTTACAGATACAGAACAAAGACTGAGATTATGAGTCCCTGACCAAAGAGGGACGTTAACTGTGACCTTCAAAGCAGACACGTCATCCAGTGCATCAGTGGCTCTTGCTAATGTTGTGTTGCATTAACAAACAGAAAAGCAATGTATAATCCCTCTCCTTCTAATTCAGCTGCTCCCAACAGAGCAGCACTGAGCTTTGGCTGAGCAAAAACATTTCTGCAAGTGAGCACCTTAAGCTCATCCTCAGTGCAATAAGCACTGAGTCACACTTATAAAAGCAGTCTCCTGTTAACACAGTGCAAGGCCTTCACAGCCTTTGGGCAGGTTTCAATGCCACTGAACAACAGCCTTTCCTTGCCCAAAGGCAAAACTGCATGGTGCTCTTAATTTACCTTCCAAACTTATCTCTCCTCCTCAAGTCAGCTCCGCTGCTCAACAGCAAGTTAAGACATTCAACATTCCTACAGAAAAGGCAAAAACAAATATAGAATACACATGAACAATGTGATTGAAACAAAAGAGGCTGTTAGAATGAGAAAGTAGAGAGATTTTACAAGGCGGGAAGCCTCAGTAGGATTTAAAGGCACAGGGGGGAAGCAATCTCTTAGGAAGGAGATAGCAGAAAAGATCAAGGACGATTTCCAGTCAAGGATGTAGGCTTGCTAAAACAGAAAATGCACACAATTCACTCAAGCTTGCTTTTTACCAACTGATTAGAAAATTAAAGGGCTAGCGGAGTGGTAGCAAAGTATGTCCTATTTTTAAGTAGAGCAGAAAACATAAACTGCCCTCCAAGTCAAGGGTGTCGTCGTTTCTGCCTCTTCAAGCAAATGGACCAAGACAACACCCACCAGGTTGCATCCTAGTGCCCACTCAAGAAGTCAAATAAAAAAATAGAATACATTTGAACAATGTGATTGCACTCTTAAAAAAACCACAACTGATCCAAGAGTACTGGGTCGGCCTGAATGCAGAGTGAGTTGTTTATATAGATTGGATATTCAAAATGGTAGCCGCTAGACAAGAAGCACACAGATACCCTCTGGTTTTCTTTGTATTTACATGCAGGGTCAACCTGAATCCAGGTTTTTGTACACTCTGGAAGTATACAGCTTCAATTTTGCTGGCACACATTTTAACTAACTGTGGCTGTTCCACATCCGTGGAAAATGCTGTCCTGAGAGCACAATTCCCAAGAGCACTATATATTTGTGGGTGGGGCTTCTCCTCTAGCTGGGATGGAGATCCCTGTCTAGAGGACGGGTTGTCAACCTGGTCCCTACCGCCCACAAGTGGGTGTTTCAGGATTCTAGGTGGGCGGTAGGGGGTTCTACGGCACAAGCTGAATCCTCCTTCCATCGAGCACTGGTGGGCAGTAAAGAAATTTTACCATCAAGAAAGATGCATTAGTGGGCAGTAGGTATAAAAAGGTTGACTAACCCTTGTCCAGAGCAACTGGGAAAGATAGCAATGCAGACATAGGATTCTATGATGAGAAATATTTTTTCTCCTTTCAAGGGACATTTCCAGGGCGGGAGGGAGATTTGCCAGGAGCCACACGCTGGCAGCAAGGGGGGAAATTAACCAAAAGTGGGTGGGGCATCCTTTTTTTCTCTCCCCACTTCCACCCTGTTCAGTGGGATGCTGAGAAAAGGACACAGGTCACTCTTGCCAGAGGTCTGAATTACATGCTTGCAAAAGGTTCCCCCTGGCCCTTACCATCACTTTCTGCTAATTTTTGCTCCCTCCACCATGCTTTTCCCACCCTTCCTTCCTTATGGCTTCTTCCCCTCCCACAGGTAATTAGACTGAAGGCTGCATGGAGCCCTTGAGAAACAGATTCCTCTCCCTTATAGTATGTTTGCTGGATCAAAGCAAATCCTCTCGTATTTGTTCTGAAGTGCAATTGGAAATTCCACTTCACACAAACAAGGAATCTCCCAATATTAGCTCTGAACACTGGGGATTAGAAGAGAGCTTCAATTTGAATACACCACCACAGCTGTACAGTACTTCAAGGCAATGGAAACCTGAATCTGTTCTAGTTAAACAGAAATAAACAAAGCCAGACAGTCTTTTAACCTTTCTCTCCTCTTTACTGAACCAAAGGTAGCCAGTGAGGTAGGAATAAGCAACAGAGCAATAAAATCATCCAGATCAGTTCTGAAGAATATCTTGCCTAAGTAACAAACTGATTGACTACTCACCCTCCGGAAGCAGCAGCATGGAGGCAGGTCCTCCCGAGGTTATCTGGCGTATTGATATCAAAGCCTGCAGACAGCACATGCTCATTGCTAAGTGAAGAGACGATGCTGTACAACTGACCTGTGAATCAGAAAACAGCAGAGAACTGGTCAAGGTTCATGGTCAAGTCCATGATTCTAGCCAGCGTTTCCATGGGAAGTTTATTATCTGGAGTTCAGATTTCTAAAATGTTTCAATAATCCTTCACAAGTGCAGAGCTCAATTGTTCAGTTGATGGGCCTTCTGTGCCTTGTTACTTTTCAGGCAGTGAAGAGCACCTTCTGGTCCTTACTGATTTATATTTCTCCTACCACACTGTTCCTTACCAGCAGTATACCAGCTCTATAGACCCAAACCTAAATCTAGGAAGTCAGGTAGGATTTCAAAGCCCAAATACTGTATTTTTCTGTCTATAAGATGCCCCTATGTATAAGATTCCCCCTATTTTTGCGGCAACAACCAATCGCCAGTCCACCCTTGGCACTATCCGTGTATAAAACACCCCCTAATTTTTGACATTATTTTTTAGGAAAAAAACCTAGTCTTATAAACGGAAAAATAAGATAATTAAGCTAAGAAGAAAGCATGTGCAATGGACAACCTAATGCAAAGTAAGCAAGCTCATGTATTATTTGAGCTTAGAATGTGTGTGCAAAAAATTGTGGGGAGCGGTGCATTTTGGCACAGATGAAGGAATCAGACAAAAAATTTCACTCCACTGTCTACCTCAGAGCAAGATAAACAAAACCTTATTTTTCTCAACAAGCTCTAGGTTGTCCCTTGCCCTAAACAATGAAAAAATACGGTCTCCCAACAACCTCCCTTGGACCAGGTGTGGGGAACCTTTGGCACTCCAGATGTTGTTGAACTACAATTCCCATCAGCCCCAGCTGGCTGGCTTACTCTGAATTCAGGCACATGTGGAGAATGGACTGTGGCTTCCTATGAACACAACCCTAATCCAAAACCTGAAGTGAGAGGACAAGCAAGGGGTGTGCTATCTACATACCTGAGGAAAGTAGCTTACGACAACAGTCTGAGAATCCAAAGAGAACAGCTAAGTGCAAGGGGAACATGTCATGGATCCCACGCCTGGCAAACCAAAAGAAAGAATTATTGTGTGAGAGAGAAAGAGAAAAACACACACACACACACACACACACACACACACACACACACCACCTGACATCAAGGTGGAAAACACAGCCAGCAGCAACACAGAACTGAGTTTCCGTGTCGCTAGCACAATAACCCCATTTCTGGGTGAGTATACAAAATGTACAAAATTTTCACTCTGCATGAAGCAAATAATTGGTGAATTTGCGATCACTAATGTAGGGCAAGTGTTACTTCATACACACATGCACGAAAAAGGTTGAAAGCAGCACTCAACCATCCACCACTCTTTATCCAAAACCTGTGTGCAAAAGAGCGGTGGCCCGATACACGCAAACTCGTAATTCATTACAAGTGATCTGAAATGTGACCCACTGTATCTTCCTCCTGACTGATGCCACATTAAGAAGAAAAAGTCCTTGCCTTGCAGTATCAGCACCATTCGTCATCAAAGTACTAATTAGCAGCTCGTGGCCGTATCTAGCAGCAACATGGAGGGGGGTATTGCCATATTTGTCAGCGCAGTCAATCTCACTGCCTAGAAAAGCAAGCAGGATTCATTATTTACTTTGTTCTTCAAACTGACCAGAAGCAAGGGACAACTCTGGCTTGGCAGGAAGGGAAGTGAAATGTACTAGATCAGTGTGCCCATCGATACCTCCGCAAAAGGTATCAGTAAATATCCCCTCAAAAAATCCCCAACGCACAGGAGACCACTTGGTCTCCCTCTCAGTTCCTGTTTGCACTTGCTCAGCCTCTCCTAAACATGCCTCCTTCAACATATATATACTTATTCAAATATATAAAAAATACACACCCATTACAAAGTATCTTTATACATATATTCTAAGCTAGCTAGTCTAAAAGAGAACAAAGTCAGAAGGAAGAAAATAGGAGAAACCCAAAGAAAGAGAAAACGGGAGAAAGGGAAAAGAAAAAACTAAAGAAAGATAAGCTTTTTTATATGGCAGCCATTTTGTGTTATGCCACAACGCCAAGACAGCCATTTTGTGTAATGTTTCACTCCCGTGGCGGCCATTTTGTGACTAACGCTCATAGCACTTCTTCAAAATTCCAGCTGGCAACTCCTGTACTAGATCTGACAAGGAATGATTTTCAGCCCTTTTGGCTCTACTGCTAATGCCTTCATTTTACTTTAAATAACTCACTAATATTTGGGGCATGACTTCAGAACAGTAAGGACATGAGTTAAGAGGGGACCAACTGATGCTTCTGTAGTCCAAGGAATACTGTGAAAACCAAGGTGTTAGATCTGATTTTTATGGAATAATGTAATGCTTTCATTGTATTAAACCTCCTCACAGTAAACTGGACTTTGGTTTTGACTGCCGACCTCAGCGTAAGAAAAGAATTTGCTTAAATTATACACGAGGTAAACCATTGCAAGTGAAACAAAATACGTACATCTGAAATGTCTACAGGCACAACATTACTCTGCGAATTATAAGGAAGAACTGGGAAGGACTGCAAGGAATAGTGAATAACTCTAATTAGAAAGGAAGACTGTTAAATATTAAGCATAAATAGCGATGGGCGACTGAGAGCTTACCGTTTTGTATGAGAATTTGAGAGCGTGTAAACCGTCCGTGAATGGCAGCCATGTGCAAAGGACTCTTCCCTTCTTTACTCTGAAAACATCACAGCAAGTTAGCAAGCGGACATGTCCTGCTAACTACAATATAAATTTGCCTTTAGTTCTCCCATCCTCGCTGAGACTCCCCACCTCCTTCCCTCAAAGCCTGACCAAATCCTGACTTGAGTGCTCATACCTGAAAGTTCACGTCAGCTCCGTTGTTGACGAGAAGTTCCAGGCACAGGGCTCCGTTGGTGGAGACGGCAGCAAAGTGCAGGGGGGTGAAGCCCTTCTCATTGGGCTGATTGACATTGGCGCCGTAGTTGACCAGTTCATTGGCCACAGCATCCTGGCCCATGTAACAGGCAATGTGAAGTGCAGTGTTGCCAAAGAAATTTGGTTCATCAATCTACAAGGACAAGTGTAAAAAGGCAAGCATGTGAACGTGCTGTATCAATGCTGCACAGAGGGCTTGATCAGAAAGAAGAGCAGCAACTGCATTATTGGGCTGCCCAAGGCCACAGAAGCTCCTTCAAATATAATAATAACAATAACAATAATTTATTATTTATACCCCGCCCATCTGGCTGAGTTTCCCCAGCCACTCTGGGCGGCTTCCAATCAAGTGTTAAAAACAATACAGCATTAAATATTAAAAACTTCCCTAAACAGGGCTGCCTTCAGATGTCTTTTAAAGAGAAGATAGCTGCTTATTTCCTTCACATCTGAAGTGAGGGCATTCCACAGGGCGGGCGCCACTACCGAGAAGGCCCTCTGCCTGGTTCCCTGTAACCTCACTTCTCGCTGGGAGGGAACCGCCAGAAGGCCCTCGGCGCTGGATCTCAGTGTCCGGGCTGAATGATGGGGGTGGAGATGCTCCTTCAGGTATACACTTGCTTCTTAGCCCAACCTACTGCGCTTGCCTGTTCACATTAACTTTGTATTCAACTTTTTATTTTTTCATTTATCGTATTTTTCGCCCTATAGGACGCACTTTTCCCCCTCCAAAAATGAAGGGGAAATGTGTGTGCGTCCTATGGGGCGAATGCAGGCTTTCGCTGAAGCCTGGAGAGCGAGAGGGGTCGGTGCGCACCAACTCCTCTCGTTCTCCAGGCTTCGCGCAGCTCTCCGCAAGGCGTGGGAGCCCGGCGCTGGGCTCCCGCGGCTTGCGGAGAGTTGCCTGTTCTGGGGGCTGGGGTCGGGGGAAGCTCAGGCTTCCCCCGCCCCAGCCCCGCGCCTGGGGGGGGAAAAATAATTCCCCCCCCTTTATTCCCCCCCCCCAAAAAACTAGGTGCGCCTTATGGGACGGTGCGTCCTATAGGGCAAAAAATACGGTATTTATTTTTGGAAATAAAAAAATAGATCGTCTAGCTAAAAAGTGCAGCAGCAGGTATAAGCAGGGGGTTTGTTGAAGCCGGTATAAAACCTTGGGTTTTGTTTAAAAGATAAGCAGTACATGCCCTTGCAGCTTTTTCCTGCCTGTTGCGCTGGTTGTGGAGACAGAATCCAGCAGGCATTAGAAATCACCGGTAAAATAACACCAAGACGGCAGTTAGCATCCACATACAGTTACTTCCAAACATTTGTTTTTAAACACCTGCATCTTGAAAACACGTATCGCAAGGGGGAAGCATCGTTAACACTGGGGCTACCTACATGCATTTCATGATGAAGATCCATGTGACAAAGCTGCTTCCAGGTTTAATAATCCCCTCCCCTGCAGACCTAACCTGTCTAAAACTATGCCTGCACACGTTTCAAAGTACAGGTACACACTGTTAAGAGTGCTGTCAGAATAAGCAGGAGCAGTGCCCACTGAGTTGGTACATTCACAGCACTTGCCTCTACTCCAAGCCTCAGCAGGTGTTTCACAACCTCGATCTGGCCGCTGGCTGCTGCCGTGTGCAGCAGTGTGTAACCCTTCTTGTCCTTGCACGTAACGTCAGCTCCTCGGGCCACAAGCAGCTTCAAGACTTCCAGATGCCCTGGGAGGAGGCAATGTACAAGCACAGAGAGGTATAACAAACACAGAGAGGCAACACAGGCAAGCACAGAGAGAGATAGCAATTTGAACAAGGCTTCCACTCCCATACATATCTGCTCCTTATGTTGGAAGCCAATGAAGGTAGCATTGGACTATAAGGAGGGATAAACCACTCCTGAATCCACAGAATCAAAAATTGCCACGCTTTTTGCGATATTTTGGCTGGTGCTAATAGTTATTGCCGAGCTGTGGATTTTGTCGCCTTAAAAGGTTGTCTGGGCCAATTCACGACGTTATAGACAGCCAAATGTGGTGATTTCTGCAAGATTTCATTTCTTTGTCCTGCCAGGAATTTCACTAGATCAGGAATCTTTCTCCCTCCTCCCTCCATGGACTGGGTGATAGAAAAAGCACCCAAAACAAGGATATTCGAATTTTAGATTTAGTGTCTACCATACAATGAAAGATTTCAAACTTTTCTTCTCTGCTGCTCTGTGCTTAACAGCTTATGGGCAGATACAGAGGGCATCTGACGCAGGGACAGGGCTGCATACTGTGATCTATATGTTTTCCCTACTTGCCACTTCCATATATGTTTACCTGCTCAACCTCTAGACTTACTTCAGGTTTCTATGCTTTGGCGGTCCATTTCTTTCACTTACACCTTTTGTTTTGGTGTTTTTAAAAAAGATAATGGCAGTTTAATTTGAGCACAGTTTTACCGTATATAATTTCATAAACCAAACCTATAGCCCTAAAAGAGTAAATTGTAACCTGTGCGCATTTAACTTGTGAACATTCAGCTTTACATGCTTGGAAAAAAATAAAATAAAAAGGTAGGAAGAGTATAAAAGGGATTATTAAACATGCAGCTTTCTTCTTTAACGTAGAAAAAAAGCAGCTCTCCCCTCCCCCCCCCCTTTTCTCAGCTGAAGCGCAAAAAAAAAAGACTAATGAGGTGTTAATAGCTCTAGATAGTATGTTAATAGCTGCTGGTGTATCTTAATGACAGTTTGTGTGACTGGATTCCCTCTGGGTGGAGATATCTTTGAATGGAAAGAAGCCTTCCCCTAAGGAGAACTCCTTCCATTAGGAGAAAAAGAATCAGAAGGTAGTCTTTAAGAAGCAGATTCAACAATCAATCATCATTCTCATCACCATAGCATATTGCGATGGCCTAACTCTTGAGGCGAATGAAGCAAGCACAATGAGTACAAATGCCCATGTGCCATTTTCAAAATGGTGCCCGGAGTTAAACCCATCCTTAAGCATTGGGAGGAACCACCACATCATGAGTTTGTACAGTGGTTGGCTCCTACTTGCGACTCCTGCTCACACGGAGTTCCCTCTGAAGTCATGGTCTCCTATCAGCTATGTGCAAATGGCCACCCTGTTACTTGGTTTGACTCAGGCTCACCATATTGTGGAGCGACTGGGAAGCTGAGAGTGGTGCAACCCCAAAGGCATTTTATGTAACATTTTCTGAGCAATCAGGGCACATCGCGTATCTCTCATTAAAAGGCAAAGATAAAGAGCTCCTGACAGTTAAGTCCAGTCAAAAATGGGGTGCGGCACTCATCTTGCTTTTCAGGCTGAGGGAGCCGGTGTTTGTCCACATGTCATGTGGAAAACATGGCTAAACCATTTCTGGTGCAACTGAACACCATGACGGAAGCCAGAGCACCGCAGCGGTACCTACCGTAGATTCCAGTGTATTAGGCGACTGGGCGTATAAGACGACCCCCCCAAATTGGCAGCTGCCAATTTGGGGGATTGACTTATCTGCCCAGTCTTGGCTCCAATATCCTGCATTCTTTGCTGGACATGTATTCAGAATATTTTTACATGTAAGCTCCTCCTCAAAGATCCATGTATATGATTACAACACATACATTCGCTCTCATGTGTGTGATCACAACACACACACTCTCTCTCACACAAACGAGAAATCGAGAAAGAGAGAGAGAGAGAGAGAGAGAGAGAGAGAAAGATCAGAGGGCCTGCAAAAGTAAGAGAAAAACATACCAAGGAAGGCTGCCCAATGTATTGGCTGTCTCTCCTTCTTGTCGCATGTGCTCAGATTGGCCCCTTTATTTAAGAGCAGGTTAACCATCTAAGAAAAGGTGGAGAAGAGAGAGTTACAAACAGGATTTATTTATTTTTTTCACAAAAGCATGTCCATTTACTTTGAACTTCCTGCTGGTGCAGTGTTGTAAAATCAGCACCTTGGGCTTTATTATTTAGGTCTTTTTAAGGCAATCTCTGTACTGCTTAACATATGAAAATATATCTAAGTGGTGTACAGGAAAATAAAACAAAAGCAACAATGTATGTCACAGAAATAACAAATAAAGCCACATTAACAAATAAATACAAATATAAATTCTGAGCCATTTCCCCACTCTTACATAAGAGAAATGTGTCCTCGACTGTGAGCCAGGTTTTATTTCTCAGCAAAGCTAGCTTTGGAAGGCAGATAAGCATGTAACTGCACCTCTGCCTGGCAATTAAGTAGGAAAGTGACACTATACACAATCTGAAGAAAGGGGTCAGCATTTTGAGCTTCCAAACAAAATGAAATTCTGGCACTTTTATAGCTGAGGTTACCCTTTCCGTCATTCTGTATTGTCTCCCTTGTGGTTGGCATTTCTGGGGCAGGAGGATGTATCCAACATGAGGCACACTCAGAACAAATCTGCTGATCTTAATGAACAAAACTAACTGAGGTATATTAAATTCAATGGGTCAACTGTGAGCAGGACTCATGCTAGATACAACCCCGCATGCTGAATTTTTGTTCCTGTTTTGTTGTTGTGAAGGAAGGAAGGCTGAAATATATAGTTCACTCTTCTGTGCGCTTCCTCTGTGTTTGAAATACTGGTGGCGGGAGAAGAGGAACCACATTTTCTTACAATTTTCTTCAAAGCTATAAGGACTAGAAACTTGTTTCTCTTCAAAAAGCGAAAGCACAGCCAGCAGGGTCCCTGTGACAACTGCTAGATTCTACATTATAGGCCATATGACAGGCTCCAGAGCACAAATGCAGATATGCAACACCTTGAACATATTGCCCAAAGAGTTCCTGTCATCGTTCAGGGAGTCTGTAGGAGGAGCAAAGGATCCCTTCTTGCGATTACAGGACCCTAAAGGTCAGAATTACAAACATATGTATCAACATCACTACATCTGCTTCTGTGACTTGGTTGCATCTGCTCTTACATTGGTTTTTCAGGTGCTTTATTGTTTTTCAGGTGCTTTTGGTGGTTTTTAAACATTTTTATTTTCTTATTAATTGTATTCTTTTAATCAAAGAAGTGTTTGCCAACTTGGGCTTCTTTGGAAGGAACTCAATAGATTAAATAAATATCAGGGGGGAGCAGGTTTTAGGAAGGGCCAACAAGGTGCACAAGCGGCAGAGGGGAGCTGAACTTGCTCCCTACCTGTTGCTTGTCTGCTGCAACCCAACCCTGACAGACTGCTCTTTTTGCCTGAAGGCAAATCTCTCCTCCAAGAAACAAGTTTGAAACCGTGCGAGGAAAGAAGTGGCTTGCAAAGGGCGGGGTTGCACCAGAAAAGTGTCAAGCAGAAAGGTGTTTCCTCACAACAGTAGCAGCTACTCGAGTTTTACAGCGTGAGTTTTCCACGCAGTGTTGTTCTGTCTTAAGCCCCAAATGCTTTTCGGACTAGGACCCCCCCCCCCCATTTCACTACTTATCCAACAGAGCTGGAATGCACAGAAAACCCTCCATGAAAAGAAGCGCACCCTTACCTCAATGTGCCCACTGTGTACAGCATGGTGCAGTGCTGTCCGGCCGGTGCGGTCTGCCACATTAACACTACTTAGCAGGGCGATGATGGCCTCAGCACACTTGGTGGCTCTGTTGGCAGCGGCAACGTGCAGTGGTGTTTGCCAATACTTGTCGCGAGCGTTGACGTCCGCAGAGTGCTTTAGGAGGAGGTTAAGTGCCTTCTGCCAGGGACAGAACACAGACAGGAAGGTCTTTTTTAAAAGACTGCTTGAACAAGGCAAAGGATCGCTAGAGGAATAATTAAAGAGCCAAGGAACAAGCTGATAGTACTATGCTGTGTGGCAGAATTGGAATTTTCAAACAAAGCTAACCTAAAACACTGCAGAATATGCTGCTGGGAAATATCAGAAGGACCAAGAGCATCCTAGCATGAGTCATTACAGGTTGACGTTCTAGCAGAGCTAAGTGGGCGCACAATGAGGAATGCTGATGGCCGAAAGAGGAGCCAACACTGTAAGGCACAACTCAATATATCCCTCATCCTACTACCAATTCCTTCTCTCCTTCATCTTCTTAACCTTGCGAGGCTCAAAAAGCCCCAAACCAGAGTAGAACATCTGGGAAGTTAACAAATCAGGTCTTGGTGTCAATTATTGGCTGGTCTGCTGGTGGCAAAGAGTTTTAAGTATTACAGGGACCTGCTATATGCAGTATATTAAATAAAGCACCTGAATTGATACAACAACTAAATGTGAAACGGTCTCCTTTTGCCCAAATTCCCAAGGTGCCAGGAATGTTCGGATTCATACTTTCAGTGTGTCAAGCCTCCGAGCTGAAATGAGATTAGTCTGAATTCTAAGGAAGTCTTCTCTCTAAAAGCAGCTTACTGTCAGGTCAAAGCTTCAAGATCTAGACAGTTAGGGTGAGAGTGTTAGAGACTACCAGAGAAGAGGGTGGGGAGGCAGCAGCAAGGGTTCATGTGAGCCTCAGGTGGGGGCAGGAGATGAGAACCCAGCCAAGAAGGGCTTTAGATCCAAGGCCTCACAAACACAGCAGCTGGCTTGGTTTCAGTAATATGCCCACGCTGCCTGGTATAGGATTACAGCCAACAAAGTAACTGTGCAAGCAGAAGGACATCCGCTCATGCAATGCGACTTCTGCCACATCAGCTCTGGGTTTTCCTCTAACGCTCCTGAGCAGATTTGGGGAGCGTCAGGAAGAGAGGGAGAGTAAGGCGGCTTTCTCTGGCTGGGGTTGCACTCCCCTGGAAGGAGCAGGTTTGTAGCTTGGGGGTAACTCCTGGATCCAACATTGTCACTTGAGGCTCAGATGACCTTGAGGACTTGCGGGGTGCCTGTTTTCAGCTACACTCCCTTTTGGACAGTGAGGACTTGCTCATACTCCATGCTCTGGTGGCTGTGGAATTCCCTCCCCACAGAGATACATCTAGCACCTTCACTACACAGCTCTCAGCAGATGTTGAAGATCACCTGTTTTACACCTGAGACCTGTGTTTTTGAGACCCACCCTATTTCCATGACTGTAATTTGTTTTAACTGTTTTTAATACAGTGGTACCTTGGCGCTCGAACAGCTTAGTTGTCAAACAAATCAGCTCTTGAACGCCGCAAACACGGAAATAAGTGTTTCGGTTTGCAAATGTTTTTAGGAAGCCGAATGTCTGATGCGGCTTCCGCTTGAGTGTAGGAAGCTCCTGCAGCCAATCGGAAGCCTTGGTTTTCGAACGGTTTTGGGAGTTGAACGGACTCCCGGAACGGATTAAGTCTGAGAACCAAGGTACCACTGTACAGAATTTTAAATCCTGGGACCTGCTAGGGAATGATGAACAATAAATGTAATAACAGTAGTAGCAACAGTGGTAGTACGCCCCACGGAGAGCCTCAAGGCCCATAAATAGCAACACCCTAGTGGTCCCGGGCCCTAAGGAAGTTAGATTAGCTTCAACCAGAGCCAGGGCCTTTTCAACTCTGGCTCCGGCCTGGTGGAACGCTCTGCCTCATGAGACCAGGCGCCTGCAGGATTTCTTTCCGCAGGGCCTGTAAGACAGAGTTGTTCCGCCTGGCCTTTGGCTTGGAGCCAGTTTGATTCCCTCCCCCTCTTTCTTTTTTCTTTTCCTTTCTCCTCCTGCAATGAGGCTACATTTTAATATTTTAATGTTGTATTTTAATTTTGTTTTTAAGTTGCATTCATTCAATTTGTTCTTATTATTGTTAGCCGCCCTTGGCTGGGGAGGGCGGGGTATAAAAAAAATATATTATTATTATCAATAATACTACGTACTACTGTGCAAGCATGTAATTTTGCTCACATAATGACTTCGTCGGATTCAACCCATACAGTTTGCTGAAGCCACCATAGGAGTTCCTAGTTCTCTCTCTGGTGACTTCTAGAGTGATCCTGCCGCTAAGTAATTGTGATCCTGTAGCTAACAAATGCTCTTTGGTGGCCCGCGAGGTGTAAGAAGCTTGGCAGGAGGCAAAAGAAGCCCAGGGGCCTACATTTTTCCTCATTTGTGTAAGGAAATATACCACAGTCTCTCCTCGCTGCCTTACAAACTCAGGAGTAGGAACCACCCACCCTGCCCCTGGAAGTCAAGCATCGATAAAAATGCTGATGCTTTTCTGAAGCAAAGAGGTGAATTAATTGAGCCAGCTTAAGTGGTGCTTCTCGGCTGCTGGAAATGGCCTGAAGCTGTGAGGTCAGCAGGAAAAGGCAATTACACAAGTTAACAGACTCTGCTGAGGAACAGCGGAAGCTTTTCCAGGACGAGAGTCTCTTGGGAGCCCAGTCTTTGTGCAATTAAGGGCATAAAACTTACTCCACAATCATCTGTACAAAAAAAAAAAAAAGCGACTTTCTGCCTTTACAGAGAAATATAGCAACACATTACAACAGCACCCTTAGGATGAAAAGCTGCTCTATTATCAAGTTATGGATGTTATCCTACTCACGGCAATGAAAACTTCTCTACCTCTGAATTAATGCAGCAGTGTGTAAGATAATACATCAGTCAGGAAAGGGGTGGCATTTTCTACAATGCTGTGTCAAGAACAGACTGTGATAATAATATCAAATATATAAAAGAATGGATGGGTTATGGTATTTTTCGTATACAGTGGTACCTCGGGTTACATACGCTTCAGGTTACACACTCCGCTAACCCAGAAACAGTGCTTCAGGTTAAGAACTTTGCTTCAGGATAAGAACAGAAATCGGGCTCCGGCGGTGCGGCAGCAACAGGAGGCCCCATTAGCTAAAGTGGTGCTTCAGGTTAAGAACAGTTTCAGGTTAAGAACGGACATCCGGAACGAATTAAGTACTTAACATGAGGTACCACTGTATTTGCATGCATATATACATACATACATACATATATATATATATATATATATATATACCTACTGTATATATTCCTACACATTTTTGTGCCTTTTTATTTTTCTTTGTATCAGTTTATTTCTTTATAATTGAAACCTTTTCAATAAAATATCAATATCAACATTTTATTTTATTTTTTAAAAAAGAACAGTCTGAGAGAAAATTAAGGCAACTTTCGTTTACTGCACTATTTAGATCCCCGAGTGTGCATGTGTGTGTCTGTGGGCAAAAGGGAGCTTCCACATCCATGCATTCTGCGCAAATCTCCATTCCTAATCCTGCTAAAAATGCTCACTGGGAGCAGCCTTGTCTCTGTGACACAGGGCCAGATTAGGTTCATAACACATTCAGCTTGTGCAGAAATTGCAGAGCTTGGCACTCTGGGATACAGAATATTGATTTATGACTTTAATGTAAACCAGTGAAGCCTTGCAAAGAAGTGTACAAAAGTTACTAACCTTATTTTCTACACAATCCTAAATTAGCTGTTTGTGGACAAAAAGTTGAGAGTGGGGAGAGGAGGAGCTTTATTCTTACTCTGCACCAGGTGACAAGCCTAGACTAACTTGTCCAGTTATAGGGGACAGTTTCAATTTGTACAGCTCAGGCATATGGACAGGATCCATGGAAGGGTGAGGCCTACCTACGTGTGTGCTCCACACTTGCCCTTCTTGGCTTATAATAGCTGCCAAGGGAACTGACCGAGCAAGGGTGCTCTAATGTCTTTTAAGAAGCTTCCTTGAACTTCATCATACAGTGGTGCCTCGCAAGACGAAATTAATTCGTTCCACAAGTTTTTTCTTCTTGCGAGTTTTTCGTCTTGCGAAGCACGGTTTCCCATAGGAATGCATTGAAAATCAATTAATGCGTTCCTATGGAGACCGCTTGCCAGGCTGGCGGTGCGGAGAAGGGCTTTTCTCCCCACCGCAAGCCTTCAGGACAGGTCCGGGAACAGAGGGGAAGGCGCGCAGCGCTTCTCCTCTGTTCTCGGGGCTTGCGGTGGGAGGAGGGTTTTTCCTCCCCACCGCCAACATTCAGAACAGCATTCTGAATGTTGGCGGTGGGAAGGAAAACCCTCCTCCCACCGCAAGTCTTCAGGACAGCCATCCGAAGGCTGGCACGGGGAGAAGGTCTCTCTGCCCCACCGCCAGCCTTCGGAGGAGCCTTCCGAAGGCTGGCGCGGGGACGTCTCTCCGCCCCACCGCCAGCCTTCGGAGGAGCCTTCCGAAGGCTGGCGCGGGGAGAAGGTCTCTCCGCCCCACCGCCAGCCTTCGGAGCAGCCTTCCGAAGGCTGGTGGTGGGGCGGAGAGACCTCCTCCCGCCGCCAGCCTTCCGAGCAGCCTTCCGAAGGCTGGCGGTGGGGCGGAGAGACCTCCTCCCGTCGCCAGCCTTCCGAGCAGCCTTCCGAAGGCTGGCGGCGGGAGGAGGTCTCTCCGCCCCACCGCCAGCCTTCAGAGGAGCCTTCCGAAGGCTGGCGGCGGGAGGAGGTCTCTCCGCCCCACCGCCAGCCTTCGGAGGAGGTCCGAGGATAGTGGGGAAGACGCGCTGCGCTTCCCCGCTGTCCTGGAGATTTCCCTATGGGCTTTCGTCTTGCGAAGGAAGCCCATAGGGAAATTCGTCTTGCGAAGCGCATCGAAAAACGGAAAACCCTTTCGTCTAGCGGGTTTTTCGTCTTGCGAGGCGTTCGTCTTGCGGGGCACCTCTGTATTGAATAATTTCTCTTGCCTGTCCCCAACACTCCATTTCTGGCCAAGACGCCTGAGTTTGTGAGTGGCATCACACTCCAGGTAGGCGAGGTGGATTATTTAGATCCATTTCAATCTTACTTCAAGTCTGATTATGGGACTGAGGCAGATTTAGTCACCTTAGTGGGCTATATACACCAGGAATTGGCAGAGGGGATATCTCTCTGTTGGTTCTGCAAGACCATCTAGGCAGCTTTCAATACCATCAACTCTCGTAACCATCTGACTGAGACAGGACTTGCAGGCTTCATTTCGTGGAGTTCCAGGGGTGGTTCTAGAAGGTGCTGCTGGGGGGTTCCTGTTAGACCCCTTGGCCAATGTCCCAGTTCCATCTTGTACCCAGTTATATTTAGCATCCACGTTAAACCACTAATTTTTAGGGTTTGGTGTCACCAATGTACTAATGATACCCAACTCGCTCTCTCCCTTTTCCATCAAATTCCAGGGAAGCCGGTCCATGTTTTGAATTGGTAATGGACAAGAGTAAGGGTAAGAAATTGAAGCTTAATTCAGACAAAATAGGTATTCAGTAGAAATGCTGACCATGGAATGGGGGTTATAGAACATAACGCACTATTCTATAATTTCCCTCATTCCAGCAAACTTCAAGGACCGGTAACTCTGACTTCATACTCTTTTCAGGTACGCAACTGATTTGTCCATCCATGTTAATTAAAGGGGAGGGGGAAGGTACTGGCTACAGCAATCGGAAATCTGAGGGACACAAGATGTAGCAGGACCCCTCCTCACTTGAAACTTACACAGCTACATTAAGTCACAATAAGGCCCACAAAGATGAACTGCAAGGAAGCCAACAGGTCTTGCTCCACCTTTCACGATTAAGGTAATTCTTGTTTGCAGACATTCAAGATAGCTACTGGTTTTCATTGTGACCCAGGGTAAGCACTGGCATATGAAGGGGGAAATGAAGTTACCCAGAGGGTGGCTGTAGGAGGGACCTATGAGAAAGAGCATTTCCTTTGCCACTTTAACAGGATGAATGAACTAGTACCTACCTCATTGCGAGAAGCTGCAGCACGGTGTAACGGGGTTAGCCAAAGGGTGTCCTTTGCATTAACGTTAGCACCTGCCCAAGGTGGATAGGAGAGATAAAGCAAGATCATATACTGACGAAAAGCATCCCTTGTCCCTGCACCCAATATTAGAATCCATTTATCCCCTTAAAATGCAATCCTAACCATGTTTTACTCAGAAGTATTGCTGAATTCAATGGGGCTTGCTTCCTGGTAAGTGGAGCTAGGATTGTAGCCATTATCTCACCATGTACCGTATTTTTCGCCCTATAGGATGCACTTTTTCCCCTCCAAAAATGAAGGGGAAATGTGTGTGCATCCTATGGGGCGAGTGCAGGCTTTCCGGGGCTTCCTGCAGCTCTGCGCCACCCTCCGGATCCCGGCGCGAAGCCGCGCGGGGCTCCGGAGGGTAGCACAGAGCTGCTTGCGCTCCACGGCTTCCTGCAGCTCTGCGCCACCCTCCGGATCCTGGCGCGAAGCCGCGCGGGGCTCCAGAGGGTGGCGCAGAGCTGCCTGCATTCCGAACCCTGGTGCGCGCTGAAGAGCGCGCCCGGGCTTCGCGCACCTCTCCGCAAGCCTGGGGAGACCGGTGCGGCTCCCTAGGCTTGCGGATAGCAGGCTTTCTGGGGGCTGGGGTCGGGGGAAGCTCGGGCTTCCCCCGCGCCTGCCCCGTGCCTGGGGGGGGGGGGGAAGGAAAGTTTTTTCCCCTTTATTTCCCCCCCCCCCAAAAAAAATTAGGTGCGTCCTATGGGGCGGTGCGTCTTATGGGGCGAAAAATACGGTATTTGCAGATATGGGTCTTACTTGTTTTGCAACAAAAATGGCAGCAGACAGATTAAGAGGAAGAGAACATTGGCACTGTATTCAGAAAATGCCCACCATTCAAAAAGCTAAGCTGCAAATAAGTTGTGCACATATTGATTTTGCTATTGCTTAGACTGAAGAGCATGGTATTATCAATACCACACGCATCTCAAGGTTAATGTTCTGTTGGCCTCCTGAACTGTACAAAATACAGTCTCACTTCCACTAACTTTAACTGTGCAACTGATAAAGGCACTCCAGTTGTTTAAATGAAAAGAACCTCTGACTCACAGAACTTTCTCACAAGGACAGAGATGCAAAATTCTTCTTAACGAAAGATACCATGTTCAGAAGCCATGCTTAAACATGCTTGAAAAGGAAGAATAATTAGTTTGCACAAGTAGGATCACATGATTTGGTGTCCTAATCCTCATCGAAAGAGAAATATCTGAAAGCCGGCAGCTTTCCAAAACTAACGCTTCTTTTAAAATTATATACCATCAATAGCCAACTTCTTCCATTACCATTAACTTGGAGACATTTAGCATATGCGTTGAGAACCATCTGTGCTGGCTTCACTGTCCAGAAAGCCAACTCTGCCCTGCAATCTACACAGGAAGAGTTACAGTGGATAGAGCTGTCTGCTTCAAAATAGCTTCACTGAATTTGAACGTTTCCATAAATCTTTGCTGCTGCAGAATCATGACTCCAATAATATTACTAGTAGCAATCTGCTAACTTTAGCACTTTTAATATGAAAGCACTTTACGATCCTCTCATTCATTCTTGTGACTGTTTAAATTGTAGATCATTATAATTCCTGCCTTAAAGGCCTGTTAACAGAGGATGAGCAATAGCAATTTGCCTGAAGCTGGAGCTGAACATGGAATATACAGCTACCACCCCAGTTTAAAGTCAGTGTTCTCAACTGCAGAGCTGCACAGGATCTATCAGTGTTACTCGATCCTCTCTGTGACTCTGCCCCCCTGACAGTTTAGGCAGTGATATATACAAGTCTGCACCAAACTGCCACCAGTTCCCTCAGGATAGGAAGAGAAGGTTTTCTTTTTCTATTCAGCAAATGCCCTGAAGCTGCTAGACCTGACCTCCTTCACCTCTTATCGACCAGAACATACACCTTCACTTCTTACCTGATAGTATTAGGAGTTCAAGAATAGGGGCGTCTCCCAAGTATGCAGCTGCATGCAAAGGGGTTCGTCTCTCTTGGTCCTGGTTTGGGGAAAGACAATAGAGATAAATGGAAGATGTTAAAGTGGAATCTAAAAGCCATGGGAGGACTCCAACATAGCACTAAGGCAATTGTTTCATCAGTGCAATGGTTTGTGCTTGTGCAACAGAACATTCGCCTCCTCTCCTTCCCCTGCTCCAGAGGGTTGGGAGAACCCCTAGAACAGATTCAAGGGCATATGGGAAGTCCCATTGTGCAATGGGACCAGCTACTAGAATACTGAGGGACGCGGGTGGCGCTGTGGGTTAAACCACAGAGCCTAGGACTTGCCGATCAGAAGGTAGGCGCTTCGAATCCCTGCAACAGGGTGAGCTCCCGTTGTTCAGTCCCTGCTCCTGCCAACCTAGCAGTTCGAAAGCACCTCAAAGTGCAAGTAGATAAATAGGTACCGCTCCAGCGGGAAGGTAAACGGCGTTTCCGTGCGCTGCTCTGGTTTGCCAGAAGTGGCTTAGTCATGCTGGCCACATGACCCGGAAGCTGTCTGCGGACAAACGCCGGCTCCCTTGGCCAATAAAGCGAGATGAGCGCCGCAACCCCAGAGTCAGTCACGACTGGACCTAATGGTCAGGGGTCCCTTTACCTTTACTAGAATACTGTTCCATGCTGTTGTTGCCATCCAATCTTTTCAGTCTATAGACCAATTACCTCGATGTGCTGAAATATGTAGCAATATCTCTGAGCTTATCTATCCAGTGACAAATTGAAGCTTAAGATGTTATATAGGAAAAGTTGTGCAAAGAGAAAGTAGCTGAATTTTTAAACCTGGTTGTTAACCCACGGCATTACCGACTGCAACCCTCAAAACGTGTCTGCCACAAGCCATGAAAGTTTTCTTAAAGAGTGGATCACCTTCAGCCAGGAGCAACTGTACACCCTATAAGAAGAAAATCCATATGCCTGTTCTGCCCCACTGCTTTTCCCCAGTAACAATGGAAGGTACACTGGCTGGTTTGCTGGATCTCACTAGCTGATCACAGTGACATGACCTACGTAGGATACTAATTCAAAAGGCCTGCACTGCATTTGAATTTGATTGCCTATTCTTAACTGCTGCCAAGTTAATTGAGCTTAGTAAACCCAGAACAGGGATATCTTGTTGGAGGATTTACTCATCCAACTTTTGCTTTGGTTGCTTTTAATGAGTCTCACAGATAGCTTAACTACGATGATGATAATTTGTACTCTGCTCATCTGAATGGGTTGTTCCAGCCACTCTGGGCAGCTTCCAACATAATAAAAGCATAGCAAAAACATCAAACATTAAAAACTTACAACCACCACATAATAATAATAATAATAATAATAATAATAATAATAATAATAATAATCTGTTCTTGAACAGAGAGTTAGAGCCAATTAATGTAGTGAAGTGTTTTGTAATGTGCTTACCTAATATGCTCTATACGTAAGAGACCTTAATTTAGCCTTTCAAAAACCTGACATTGACTATGAAAGGATTATATGAATTTAAGAAGCATTGACATGTCAATCATTGCCATCAAGACTACACAAATTGATAGAACCCAGAAAAAAATCCAGAAACTTCAAAAAGAAACATAACAAAAAAAAGCTCTCACACATAGCTTGAAATGGAAAAATGGAAATGAGAATAGAAATGGCGTGTGAACTCCTCTTAAGGAGTATCTTCTCTTTCAGGATGACTAGTGAAATACTTTTGAAAGCAGTGCTTTAAAATGATACAAAGCCAATTCACATTGCTGCATATATCTTAGACCAAAGACTCAAAGGCAGCAGTGCCTGGCTAGAGGGAATGTTGATGCAACCATCTTGCTAAAGTTAAGCAGGTCTAGGTCTGGTTAATGCTAAGATGGGAGAATATCTGGAAACCTCATGTACACATTCAGACCCATGATGGAAGGACGGTTGACTATAAATGAAATAAGTAAACAAATGTTTGTGATTATAGCAGCACCACTACAGTTGATTGGATTACAGTGGTACCTCGGGTTAAGTACTTAATTCGTTCTGGAGGTCTGTTCTTAACCTGAAACTGTTCTTAACCTGAAGCACCACTTTAGCTAATGGGGGCTCTTGTGGCTGCCGCGCCACTGAAGTATGATTTCTGTTCTGAAGCAAAGTTCTTAACCTGAGGTACTCTTTCTGGGTTAGCAGAGTCTGTAACCTGAAGCGTATGTAACCTGAGGTACCACTGTATTAAACAAACAATACATCTTAAGGCTTTTAAGCAATCTCAAATGCTGTGGTAAACAGAACAAGAAGGAATGCAATCAGAGTTTGATGACTGTATCACTCCTGCAACATGGTAAGGCCTTTATATAATGTAAGAGTAGAAAAAGAGGGAAACCCCAGGCAAATGGGGGGGGCAGGGGGAGAGTAAAGGGGTAGAATAAACCATTTGATGTTCAAAAGTTTATAATCCAGTACATTTCTGACCCATCAGGTCCTCCCTCAGAGAATTTCAAAATTTCAATCTAATATTTATATTTTTTTATTAATAAAATATTCTACTTTCTTGTTTTAATATAAGTTTAATCTATTCTTAGAAAACGTTCCCCACCCCTGCATTAGAGTATAGCAGCTGAGCTGAGCACTAAAAGTGAGTCTGAAATTTCCAACAAACATCTTCAAACTATTCAGGACACTTGGAAGAACGACTTCCTCAAAGACAAAGCAAGGTTGTTCTGGGTGTAGACTTCATTTGTTTCTAAACTTCATGCCCCAAAGAAGCAAATCCTAAGAGCAAGGCAAACAGCTCTGATAAGGCATAAAATCAAGGCTATCAAAAGGCAGGAAGCACCACTTAGATTCTGTATCAAATCAACTAGCATTTGGCCTTTGGGTTTGGTGCCAAGTGCTTGGCATTAACTGCTCAGAAGGATATCAGTGCTGTAAGGCCAAATGATCAAATGTGTAAAGTGTTAAAAGGACACAGCCCCATACTTAAAAGTCGAAGCCAATTTGAAACATGGATTGTTGAGTCCTGAACTACTACTGCTATTATTATTATCATTATCATCATCATCATCAACCTGCTTTTCACCCCTATGGTTCCATAGGCATCTCTCTCATTTTTAAAAAGAAAGAAAAAAGAGTAAGTGAAAAAATAAAAAAGAGCAAGAAAGTCTGGCAATCAAGCCAAACTTAAATTTCATTTCTCAGCTGCAGAACGACTGATTTAGAAAACTGTGCATCAGCACAGATGAGCTGATCCATTCCAAGCAACTCTATTTATTTTTTAATTCTTAGCTACTTAGGTCCCCTCTAACACACACAAAGTGCACAACCAAGATCAGAGGAAAGCATTTAACCCTCATTCTGCAATCTTAAGCACTATAAATTTAGTGGAACTTACAAGCAAATATAATTAGGACCAAGTTGTAAATCTTTTTTATTCCAAGGTGAACTGATAGGAAAATATCACATGAGTTGCTTTCCAAGTAATTTCCTCCCAAGTTTTTAATCAATGGACCCAAAGCAGGGTGACCATTCAAAAAAATGAAAGAAAAGGAACTTGCCCCTGAATATATAATATTTTATTATTACAAACTAGAATGAACCACTGCAAAGTATCAGTTACCACTATGGTTGTCTCCGAGAATAAGAAGTAGAAAATATGTGAGCTAACGTTTATCAGAATTTCTGTTGGGGGAAATCAAAACAAGCTTTCAGAACTTCAGAGATCATCTTTAGGTACTTCATCAAAATGTACCAAGAGTTTGAATTCAGATACTGTGTTTGAAGTGACCTATAGCTCTTGAGCCTAACTGACTCATGCTGTCATCTGTGGCACAAGTGTAACAACTAACAGATAAGATCCCTTCCTGGAGATGAGACACACCAGACTCAAAATATAGCTGGCATATTATATTGTAACATGCTCCAGCGACATCAAGCTTAGCCGTCTCCATCAGATACAGGAAGTTTTGGGATCAGGCCAGGATCAATTTTTGAAAAAAGTAAGCAACAGGGGAGGCACAACAGAGGTTTCCAAAATAATGAATAATATGCAGAGAGAGGGTTGTGTTCAGTGAAGTCACAGTTCTGAAGTTACGTTACTTGTGCTCATTAACTTCAAGGGGTCTACTCTGAGTAAGACTAGCACTGAATACCACCCAGAATGTTTCCTTCTCTGAAAATGTTAGAACCAGAGATTGCCCAATGAATAATAATAATAATAATAATAATAATAATAATAATAATAATTTATTATTTATACCCCGCCCATCTGGCTGGGTTTCCCCAGCCATTCTGGGCGGCTTCCAACAGAACATTAAAATGCAATAGTCTATTAAACATTAAAAGCTTCCCTAAACAGGGCTGCCTTCAGATGTCTTCTAAAAGTCTGGTAGTTGTTTTTCTCTTTGACATCTGGTGAGAAGGCGTTCCACAGGGCGGGCGCCACTACCGAGAAGGCCCTCTGCCTGGTTCCCTGTAACTTGGCTTCTCGCAGCTAGGGAACCACCAGAAGGGGGTAGAGATTCTCCTTCAGGTATACTGGACTGAGGCCGTTTAGGGCTTTAAAGGTCAGCACCAAAACTTTGAACTGTGCTCGGAAACGTACTGGGAGCCAGTGTAGGTCTTTCAAGACCAGTGTCATGTGGTCTCCGCGGCTGCTCCCAGTCACCAGTCTAGCTGCCGCATTCTGAAGACAAATGGAAGTACTGTATTTTTTGCTCTATAAGACTCACTTTTTCCCTCCTAAAAAGTAAGGGGAAATGTGTGTGCGTCTTATGGAGCGAATGCAGGCTGCGCAGCTATCCCAGAAGCCAGAACAGCAAGAGGGATTGCTGCTTTCACTGTGCAGCGATCCCTCTTGCTGTTCTGGCTTCTGAGATTCAGAATATTTTTTTTCTTGGTTTCCTCCTCCAAAAACTAGGTGCGTCTTGTGGTCTGGTGCGTCTTATAGAGCGAAAAATACGGCACTTTGCACAGTGTATACATTGAATTCACTCTCTCAGGATATACTGATAGTCCCCCAACTTGGATGGGTTAGACAAATTCACAGAGGATAATGCTATCAATGGCTACTAGTCACGATGGTAAATGTGCTGCTGGCATCTGTCCGTCTCAAGAGACAATGGAGATGAGTACAGTACTGTAAAGCTCAACAGTGTGGTTTCATTTTAAGCCTGAGAGCCAAGTCCAATAAAAGGTATCATCTTACTCAAAGTGCAACAAGGATTCATTTAGCTCAGCGCACTCGTTTGGTCACCTGGAATTATGTGCTTTACTGGCAGTGTATCTGCTATCTATGTGGCACACTGTGATCTGGAAGGGCGGGGGGTGAGGATTGAACTAGTCCATGTGAACTATTGGGAGAGTTTGTTTGTCGCCTATTTCAAGAGGCAGCAGACTATATCCTGCCCATCAGGGATCTGCCTAATAATAGGTTGTTACCCGTAACATGGTCAACAATATTCTCATTTTCATTTTGTCGATTCCATGTCGCTAGTTTAACCCCATAAAGCACCACTTTTCATTTAAATCTCCCCCCCTCCACACACCCCCAAGTCATCTACTGACATCTTTGCCCCTAAATAAAAGGCAATCATGCAGCCGCATCAGCCTTTTCTTAGTTGTAGGAAACATGAAGGTTTACATGTTACAATAAACCAGGGCTGCTGGCTATCCTGACTTATTGGAATGAACACTGGGTTGCAGCATGTTATCCAAATACTCCTCCTTTACTCCTCTCCGGCACGAGTGGCAGAAACAAACCAGGAAGCCATAATTAAGCTTGGTTTTCCATGACGTTTGAATCTTGTACTGTGGCTTGTTTTTTACCTAACGAGCCAGGGGGCGGGGGCGGACCTCATTTTATGGCTGGCTGACAATCCTGGCTTGTTAGGAAAATACAAACCACAATCCCAAGTTCAGATATTGCAAAAAGTCAAGCTTAATTGCAGCTTCCTGGTTTGTTTCTTCCACTTGTGCCAAGGATGGAATAAAGAGGGAGAAATGCCTCTGCATTCCCGAGCAACCAGCAGCCCTTGGCTATCAACATGTGTCAATGCACCAAGTCCTCCTCTAATACTGTGTTGTAGAATCGCTCACAGTTAGGAGGATGTTTGGTTTGGCCCCTTGCAGCAGCAAGATTTTTAAGCAGGTTTTCCTAAGGGATGCTCCTTAAATGCAATTGTTACAACACTCTGAAACTTGGGCGTCCAGAACAGAACAAATGCAATCCAAAAGAGATCCTACTAATTGCTTAAAACATCTTATTATCCTACTGGAAATATGGCCCAAATATGTATAATCTGCTTTGATGAGTATTCTTTACCAGTTCATCAAACTTGCTGCTCATGTGCTCAAATACCCAAGACTCTGGATTTCTCACATTCCTGAGTCTGGGCTACTACTGATATGTTCTGGAGACAGCCTAAGATGCATTTAATTGTCACACCTCCTGGTTTGCTTCAAACACTAGGAGTTTCACCTTCTCAAACAAAATCGGCTTATAATGGGCCTATATTAAATGCACCTCAGCTGAATGAGCTAAGATGAAATGAAGAGCCAATTACTGTTTCGTGGGCTAGACAAGAACAAGATGAACACCACTGTAACACAGGCTGTTCTCACTCAGAGGCCACAAGACTAATCCAGAACACACTTGGTGCCAAAGAGAACAGCTGATCCCAGTGCCACCCACCGCTCTGTACAGCTAGACTAATACATCTGGTACAGCCGATTCCCAACAAAGTCAACATTTACTGGTGATGTGTGGGCCTTTCAGCCCTGTATACCAATTCGGCGTCTGCACAGTACTTCACAGTCTGTATCTGTCACTGCAACAACCCTGTGCTCACCAACATTCCCATTTTACAAATGGGAAACTGAGGTCCAGAGATGAAAACTAGGCAATAAACCCACCAAGAGTGTGACTAAGCTGGATTCCAAACCCATGTCTGTCAAAGAGCAATATCTAGTCACTGCACCATAATGGCAAAACATCAAATAGTTAAAACAAGCATTTAAGCTTGCTAAGCTGGGAAACTTTAGTAGATGGGTTGCCAACATTGCACCTGCGGGCACACCAGCACCTGCAGAGGCCTTCCCCGGAGCCACAAATTTCAACTACTCTGCCCCTCAACCTGCTGAAATTATTTTATTATTATTTATTAAATTTATATCCTGCCCTTTATCCACATCAGGGCAGTTTACAACATAAAATTACAATTAGGCTTGAAATAAACCAGCAGTGGTTTTTAAAGCCTAAGTGCTAGCAGAAGGGGAGAGTGATTGCATGTGTGTGACTGCATTGTGCACACATGTATAGTTTGTGTGTGTATGGTATCCACAACAGCTTTGCTGGTTTGCAAATGTGTCCATGGGCCCAAAAATGCTTCCAACCTCTGCTTTAGCACATCTAGTTCTTAAACACAAATTCTAAAAGGGACACATAGTACATGGATCACTTCATACTCCCCTGCTCTACCCACAATGTGTGTGTGGTGGTGAGGGGAGCTTAGCCAATAGGAAAATGTAATCTTCATGCAAAGTTGAAAGAAGCAGGTTCAGTATTACAAGGAAAAACTGGTTCTCCAAAACTTACCAGTACATTGATATTCTCCTTCTGGCTCAGCAATGACCGTACTTCCTCTATATCACGATTAAAGATGGCTTGGACCAGAGGAGGCTATAGAGGAGGAGAAAAGAGCAACTGTAAAATAAGCAGGATGAGAAAGGGAATAGCTATGTGCTAGCTTATTATTTCATTTTTTTCCATCTGGATCTTTGTTATTTTTACATACAGGCAACTCCCCATTTGCGCAGAGGTTGCACCCTGGGTCATTACATGCATCGGTAGAGTGTGCATATGCCCACCCCACCCCATTCTGGGGCCGAAAACGGCACATGCACCAAACAGTCATGTGCCAATTTAACATGTGCAAAATGCTTGTCCCCTGTACTTGTATTCCCTTGTTATATTGTGAGCCCCTTTGTGAAAAATGAGGCCTTGAAAAGCAGCCTCTGGGAGCTCATAACCAGGACTTCTGAGGGTATTTTGAAGGAGAGGCCTGGAGTGCTATCTCATGGTATACATAGGACCAAGACATGTGAATGGTGACAGAACTGCTGCAGTGACTTGCAACACCTGTACCATGTTTGTCTTCCTACCTGAGAATGTGCAAAACTACAACAGGACAAGCTGGCTGCCATGCCCTCACCCCAGACACAGATTTTGGGCCAGAGGCTTGCAAGAGTGGTGAAAAATACCGTATTTTTCGCTCTATAAGACGCACCAGACCATAAGACACACCTAGTTTTTGGAGGATGGAAACAAGAAAAAAAATATTCTGAATCTCAGAAGCCAGAACAGCAAGAGGGATCACTGTGCAGCGAAAGCAGCGATTCCTCTTGCTGTTCTGGCTTCTGGGATAACTGCGCAGCCTGCATTCGCTCCATAAGACGCACAAACATTTCCCCTTACTTTTTAGGAGGGAAAAAGAGAGCAAAAAGTACGGTAATTTTTAAAGGTTTCTTCAGCTGTGTTTGAAGCAAGTAATAGGTCCTTTGTGTGAAGAAGACGGAGAATTGCTATTCTGACAGACATAAGGCGGAATTGCCTGGTGCCTGTCTTGACCCAAAAGGAAAGCAGCGGCCAACCTGGTGATTACAGAATAAACGATGCAAGAAGGTGGCTGAATGCCAAGTTACAAAAAGAGATGGTAAGGGAACACTTAGCTACTTTGCCTCTGTCTATAATCTGTGAGAGAACAAGTGAGGTCCCTGCAGACTGGAGACAGGTAAATGTTGTCCCCATATTTTATTTATTTATTTATTTTTATGTATCACATTTGTGTACCATCCTTCGCCCGTAGATCTCAGGGTGGTACACAGAGTAAAATACAAGACAAAAACATTAAATACTTGATAAGAACAAATACAACAAACCAATAAACCTCCCCCCCCCAAAAAAAACACATTTAGAAGAGGTATAAGATGTTAATTAGACAAAGGCACCAGTTGAAAAAGCATTCCACAAATGGGGAGCCACAGCAGAAAAGGCCCGTTTTCATGTTGCTGCCTTCTTTCATGCAGGGGGGCACATGAAGATCGGTCTCAAATGATGATCTCAGGGTCCAGGTAGGTTCGTGTGAGGAAAGGCACTACTTGAGGTATTGTGGTCCTGAGTCATAGGACAAAGCCAGCACTTTGAATTGAGCCCAGAAACTAATTGGCAGCCAGTGCAGTCAGGCGAGGATTGGTGAGCAATCTGGCCACCAATTTCTGCAGCCAGAGGAATCTCATTTCTTTCTTTTTTTTCCCTAAAAGTTACAAACTTGGTGGATCAGGGGAATGCTGTGAATGTAGTGTATGTTGATTTCAATAAAACAGAGGTTGGGCGGTCATCTGCTGTGAAAGCTTTAGTTGAGATTCCTACATTGCTGGGGGTTGGACTTGATGACCCTCAGGGGTCCCTTCCAACTCTACAATTCTGAGATTCTCTTATTCTAGAGATAAACAAATATAGCATGCCACAAAAATCTGAACAAGGTATAAAAAGCCATCTCTCTAAATAGGTTGGATTGACAATTCACCTAAACAGCACAACACACCAAACTCATTTTTCAAAGGTATCAAGACGACTTTCCTAACACCAGTGAGAGACCGAAGTTGGGAGTTTCATATGTACAAAGCCACTGATCAAATCTGGGACCAAATACTGAAATATGCATACTGCAACTAAACTATGGCCCCTCCTTAGAGATACAGACTAAATAATACCTGCTACTACAAATATAGAAATTTCCAAGCACTGGATGCAAAGGGCCAAATTCAGTAAAAGCCTCTATCAGGTTTTTATATCTGACTTCTGTGAATGTATTTCTTCTTGCTTTTTTAATAAAGCAATTGTGTTAAGTCAATTACCCTAGAACAGAAACAATACGTGTTGGCGATTATCTTTAAAGCCTTAAATGGCTATGGTCCAGGATTCCTGAGAGATCACCTCCTCCCATAGCAACCTACCTGCTTCCTAAGATCAGAAGCAGGGTGGAAGCATCTAAGGTGGAAGCATAATTGATGGTGACAAGCAATAGGGCCTTCTCAGTGGCTACACCAATACTATGAAACACATTAACTTATGGATACCCCCCTCTGGCTTTTTTCACCTGCTGGGGAAGACATTTGTATTCCAACAGGCCTTTGCCTTCAAGGTGCTGCTGTTTTATTTAAACCTATGTTTAAACCTATGCCTGTCATATCTTCCTTCACATTTTATTCTGCAACTTTATTTCTATCGTACATTTTTCATTGAATGTTTGTTGTATGTTATATTGCTTTAAATTGTTGTAGGAAACACTGAGTGGTGCATGGACACTAGAAATGTGAGACAGAAATCGCTACATAAATAATGAGCCAATTAATCTAAATACCTATAAAGCAAATGCTTAATTTAACAAGTCAGGGCGGATGCACCAGAATTCTTTAGACTACTGACAATGTAACTACAATTCACCAAGTCAATGAAGGAAAACATTTACCTAAATTCACAGGTTTGGCGCATGCAAATACTTCTGAGCTTGCCTTTTACCAATGATAGGTAATAAAGAGAAAATTATGCTGAATCTTCTGGCTAGCTGTAGTTCCAAAGGCAAGGATCCACAAATTTTGGCTCAGCTCAGTAGACAAGTGACTATTCTGGGTTGCCACTGACATTTTCTCCTATCCCAGATTCCTGTGGTATGCAAAGCTCTACAGCAGGCAGAATCAGCACAACTCTTGGTGCTTCTGCATGCTCCAAAGCTCAGTGTAAAATGCAAGAACCTCCCCCGCTTCCAACATTTCTCTTCATTCCAGAGGACTCGAAAGAAAGGAAATAGAGGTCTTACGTCATGCTGAATGTTGGCACTTCTGCCTGTTCCAAGCTTCAATGCAACAACACAGGAGACCTCCTCTGAGTTCTCTGCAATTTGTACTTCCTTCTGGGCATTTAAGGCTCTGATCCCAACCACACTTACCCAGGAGTCACCCCACTGAATTCAACAGGACTTACTTCTGAATGCACATGGTTAGGATTGCAACCTAAACCTTTAAAACTTACGAAGATGTCCTGGAGTTTGACCTAAATATATTTTACAATTGTTTTGGGGAACTAAAGCACACGTATCTAAGGGCACAATGCCTATTCAGCTATACTGTCAGCAGCTATACCTTTCAATACCACCCAGTCCACACACACACGTCCTGCATATTTCTATGTACACTGGCCAGAATGTAAATTCATTTTGACTGCATAATTCTACCAAGCCTTTCCTTGTGCACACACAACGCTTAACACGCAAAGCTTGTAAGACTCAATTATTTATCATTTATAGCTCTGGTTTGCAAGGCATACACTGAATAGGCATGCAATCAAAGTACACAAGCAAGATGGGCCCCTTATCTACTTGGCACAGCTCTAAACAGCAATCCCATGAGAAGAGGGAAAATATAGTAGAGCTGTACCAAATGCCCCCATGGCCCTCCTACACACAGTGCAGCGTGGTAGAAAGGCAAAGTGGTTGCCAGTCCCATCTGCTCATCTCGTCTTCCAAAAGAAAAACTCCAGCCTCTGCAAATCTTTCCAGATGCAGCGTTTTTGTCCAGCTAACCCCAGGTTTACTTCCCTCCACCAGAGTGCTTGGATATAGCAGCAAAAGGAGGAAGGCATAAAGGGGGAGGGATGAGTCATCCAGATGGAATGCAGGGGACTCTGCATCCCTCCTTTAGGGAGAAGAACAATTCCTAGATGATCATCATGCCTCCACAATTTAGAGTTGGGCACCTCCTTGAGCAGCTGGAATGACACACCTAATAAGGTGAATGCTTTAGCTTCAAAAATCCAAGTTACACTTGTGTGGTTTTAGTGCTGGACCTGGAAAACCTAATGACACCTATCTATCAACATAATGGGAACATTAATGGGGCTGGAATTTTTTTAGAAATTTCCAAGAACCTGTTTCAGATTTTTAGTGCCAGCCAGAATGGGTCCAGAGGTAAAACTAACATAAAATTTCTAGCTCAAGCTATCGGAAACTTGGAATTTTGCAGGCCTAAATATAAATGATTTACCTCATAGGATTGGCATGAAGATAAATAAGAATTATTGCCATGCACTTGCGATTGAATATGCTTTGGAAGAAATTATCATATATGCCAGATTCTGGCTTCCAACTCCAAGAAATGGAGGAGGCAGTGCATCTGTTTGCACATACACGTAAGTCCCTGAAAAGTACAATACAAGACAGGCCGGGGGGGGGGGCAGTGTCTATCATTCAGGCAAGTGAAGCCCAGAGACAGTCATGGAGAAACCAGCTCTGTTCCTTCTTTGCCCAATGGCAACAGATGGATAGCAGGGAAGGCCCCCCGACTCATACTACCCAAACTCCTGAAAGGCATTTCACCAATAATGATGATGATGATGATAATTACTACCACCAGGCAGATCGACCAGGTGGAGCTTAGAACTCAAATCACATCTTCACCATACATTTAAAGCTCACTCACACCACTTTAACAGTCATGGCTCCCCAGCCCCCAAACAACACTGGAAACTGTGGTTTTTTTAAGGCTGCTGGGAAGTGCAGCTCTGTGAAGAGCCTCCTAACTAAGTACCCTTTATGTACAGTTCCCAGGATTATTTGTGGGGAGCCATAAGAGTGCTTTAAATATGTGTTCTGGATGTGATCTCAGGCACTGCAGTGAATCTGCATTGGCCAAGTAAACATTGCACACTTAAGTAAAAAGGCAAAATTCCTCAAAGTGGGTGGTATTAAAAGAATAAATGTTTCTGGGATGTCTGGAGAAACAGAAAAATGAGTATGATAGTTTTGGTTACTATCCCTAAGTTTACTCATGCACATAGTAATTATTTTCTACATTAAGTAAGGGAAGCCCCTGTTACAGGAATACTTAATGCAGAACCCTTGGGGTTTCATTATATCCTGTAACAAATATCGAATGGTCAACTGTCATCAAGTTTACCATCTTCTAAGAAGCAACGGGTGTAAGAGAAATTCAACATATGTTTCCTGCTATATTCACAGAATGAGGATCAGATGCCAATCTACTGGGAAACATAGGGCAACCCTAATGGAAAGAGATCATTTTATGGAAGAGATAAGCAAGATTAACCTCATGCAAGTAACAAGAATGGAGAAAATGCACAGGCTATGCAAGAAACCAACACAAAGGCCAAAAGCACAATAGCACTAGAAGGATTTGAGATTTACAAGGTGCAAAAGGGGAGAGAGTGGTAGAAAAGGTGCAAGTCACCTTTTGCAAGTGTGTTTATATGCATGTGAACAGAAACAAAGTTCATGAAAAATTTCTTGCCCATCTGTGCCACAACGCAGCTGAGCAGCAAGGCTGACTTTGGCCAGAAGGAATTGTCATTTGCCTTGGACCAGTGGTCCAACTTCCAAGGCTCTGAAACGGAGAGATGTTTAAGAAGTAACAGGAGGCTTGAACCATGGGCAGATACACTGGTCTGTATAAATGAATAGGGGCATTAGAAAAAAATGAGGAAATAACAGAGGCAATCCAAAGACCTGGCCAAGTCTGATGCAGTGATGGATGGGGGAAGCAGACTATGGACAAGAAACAGGCTTGCTAGAAAAATCTGTCTATACCTGGGGAAGGCTCCTGCACCTTTTAGAACTTGCACAGAAAAAGGAGTCCTGCCAGGTGCAAGTTCTTCTTTCGCCCCAATACTATATGTGTGTGTGTGAAATTCACCTTTCTGTTGCCACTTCTAAAAATACACAAAAGGTCCTGTGGCAACAGAGGGAAAATATCGTTTAGGATGGGGGGGTGTTTGAATCTCAGAAAGCAGGAAAGAGAGAGAGATAGAAGCTAGCACAAAGTGTTAGCAATGGGGAGAGGAGAAACGTGTGTATGGGGGGGGGGTGAATTCGCAGGTGCAAATGCGAGTCAAAAAGCTGGTTCCGAGGATTAGATAGATAGCTAACTAGACAGAGATGGAGGGGAAAGCGAAGGGATTTTCTAGCAGAGGCAAAGGAAGAGAGCCGAGATCCTGGAAAACAAGCAGCTCCTTCGCCTTAGGCGGGAAAGAAACGAGGCTTCTGCGCGGAGCCCGAGCGCCGACGGCCTTCTCGGGATGTCGGCGGCGGCAGCATCTGGCTCGGGCCCAGGTCCGCCCGCTCGGCTCCTTTTCTCCTGCCTCCCCTCGTTCTCCAGTCTTGAGGCCGGGGTTCCCTCAGACGAGACCCCAGGGCCGCTCCCGGCGCGCGAGGGTGGGCGGCTCCACACTAGGCCGCGCATCCCCGAGCTTGCGTAGCCGGCGCGGCCGAGCGCGGGAAGGCGGGAGCCGAGGCCGGGTCTGGTGCCGATGTTTGTTGTGCAGGATGGTGAGGGAAGGAAGGAGGGCGGCGAAAGCTCATTTTCTCTCTCTCTCTCACACACACACACGCACCCCCCACCCCGGTACCTGGTCCGTGATGCTGAGAATCCCCATCTCCGGGCGGGGCCGCCCCCCGCGCTTCGCTCAGCAGCGCCGCCGCCTCCTCCGAGCTCCCGGCATCGATCGCGCTTCGGCTGCCGCGGCGCCCTCCGGCTGCTGGTGGTGGGGCGGGCGGCGAGAGCAAACTGAGCCCGCCCACCGGAGGGAGGAAGGCAGCGAGAGGAGGAGGATGTAGGCCTGCGCCGAAGCAGCGACCCCTGCCGGGGAGGCCCAGCCGCCGAGGCCCGCCCTGTCCCAGGGGGCGGCGAGGCCAGCAGCCCGCCCTGCACATCTCGAGCGAGGGCTGAGGGACTCTCGTTCCAGGCCTTCTCTCCTGAGGGGAGAAATGGCCCAGGCCTGAGGCGCTCACGCAGCATCCTGGGAGGCGGGAGGCGGCTTATTATTTTTACCTCAGGCGCTTCCAACGGCTTTAAATTTATTCTGGTTTCCCTTTCCCGCAAATATTATTTTTGTTGCTTCACTTAATTCGGGGATACAGGGCACCTCTGGCGCCTCAGAGTAACACCCAAGCGTGTGGCACTAGCCATGCCATATCCACACTCAGCCATATGGGCTGGTAATAAATAAAGTATTATTATTATTATTATTATTATTATTACAGTATTACTATTATTCCTGTTCCCAAATGCCTACTGAAACATCCTAGGCCCCTTCGCTTTTTGTTTTCTTTCCCTACACATAAAAGTACTGCGATTTGGTGTTTCTTAGGGGCTCCTCCCTTCTAAATTTCATCGCCCATTATGTTGTGAGACCTAAGGGACTGGCCTGCAAATAATTTTTTTAAAACGTTTTGTGAAGTGCAATATACAAAATGCGGCACTAGGTGGTGAAAGCAGGCTATGTAAGATTCGATGTATTTTTTCAAAACTTTTTTTAAAGTAAAAAAGCATTTTCACAGTGTTTTTTTTAATATGTGTGCAGATTCCACCCTGCTTGATGCACAGGAAAGGCAACACCGAGGGAGGGTTTCCAATTCGATTTAGCCATTCTGATTTGGGACTGTGGTGGTGTTCGCTCTGTATTGATTAATGTGAAGATGGCGAGCGTATGCAAGCCACTATCACAGTGATCCCCCAAGGCTCAAAGTTGGCGCTAGGGCCTTCTCAGTAGTGGAGCCCTCCCTGGGGAACATGCTCCCTTCAGATGTCAAAGAGATAAATACACAATTTTTAGAAGAGATCTCAAGGCAGCCCTCTATTGGGAAGTTTCTAATGCTTGATGTTTCATTATGCTTTTATATATCCTGTAAGCCACCCAGAGTGGCTGGGCAAACCCAGCCAGATGGGTGGGGTAGAAATAATAACATTATTATTATTCGCAAACAGACGCAGCCAGAGGGTTTGACTCGGAAGAAGCCCTAGCTTCAGTTCAAGTAGGCTTACGTTTTCCTAGGTGAGCAAGGGTGCCAACTTGAACAAAATATTGGGGGGAGCCAGGTAAACCCAGCCCTGCATTTGATCACATGATGCATTACATGCACAGCATTTGAATGGCAATGTCCATCAATTTTTTTTGAGGGGGTGACCCCCTCAAATATTTTATTGGAGGGGCCGAAGACCCCTCTGCCCCTAGAAGCAGGTGAGAGTGCTTTAAGGTGGCAGGCCTAAAAATATTGCAGAGCCTCCTAGTGTCCCTATTTTCTGGATTTACAGATTTGATCCTAGAACGTCCTTGGGACATTCCTTTTTTCATTGGAGAAATGTTGAAGGGTCTCCTTCTTCTTTGGCGATCACTTGTAGCTGAGGAAAATAGCCTTCCATGAACACGGTTTTAACAGTGAGTACGTAAGTGACTGTGGAGGCCAAGTCTGGATCCACACATCCTTCCACAGTGGGCACATAGGTTTCTAGGTGGGAATTGATCATGGTGAGGGTTTGTCAAATGTGTCTTCCTCTTAGCATGTTTCTCCCTTTTGTCCTGAGTTCAAGTGTCTTCAAAACCCATGAAACCTTTGGTAAAGGCTGTTCTCCAATGTGAGCGCTCGCAGGCTAGTGTCCCAATTGTTGATGCTTATACTACATTTTTAAAAAAATTGCCTTGTCTTTAAACCACTTTTGTTGACCACCAGCATTACGCTTTCCATTTTTAAATTTGGAATAGAGTAGTTGCTTTGAAAGACAGTAATCAGGCATCCGAACAACATAACCAGTCCAACAAAGTTGATGTTGAAGAATCATTGCTTCGACATTGCTGATCTTTGCTTCTTCTAGTACACTGGCATTAGTTGGAGGGTATGGGGTTATGCGACCCCCAAGCCAAGGTGACAAATAATTATACAACCTTTGGAAAACGTCTGAAGGCAGCCCTGTATAGGGAAGCTTTTTAATGTTTATTATGTTTTTATATATGTTGGAAGCCACCCAGAGTGACTTGGGCGATGCTGTTAGATGGGCGGGGTATAAATAATATGATTAGTAGTAGTAGTATGGAATAGGACATCCCTATTTTCATCAGAGAAATGTTGGAGGGTATGTTAACTGATTAATAAAAGCTACATGTGCAAAACTCATGAAAGGTACAGGCAACTCTCTATTTACACTGGGGGTTACGTTCCAGGGGATAACGCGTACAGCCAAAATTGCATATAGTCAAAACACGTTGGGGGCCGTGGCAGGTGGTATTGCCAAAGTCTTTTTTCCCAGGATACCCACCCATTTTTATTTTATTTTTTAAAATTCGCCAAGTGCATAAAGCTGAATGCACACAAGTTAAATGTCTGTAAGTTGTGAATTACCTGCGTATGTGCCGTTTAAAGAAACAGCGTCCATGTTTCTCAGTGCCCACAATATTCATTCCTCAATAAAAAGGTGCATGCATTGCTTCTAGGAAGATGATTGGAACAGGGGTTCCCAAAAGGCGGTCTGTGGTGTGGACCACCTTTAAGCTTCATTCAGGGGGACTGCAGCATTTCTGTAAAAATACAATAAAAATCATAGCATCTAGCATGGTATGTTACAATTGCTACACAAGGCAGAATAATTATTAAGTAGTCCTCCAAGACCCTCAGCAAATTTGAACTGGTGTATGGGGGCGGGAGAGTTTGGGAAACATTGGCGTGTAAGATTAGAGCCATAGGATTTGCACTGTTAAATAAACATCCAGATTGATATCCTGTGTTGGTTCAGGCTGTGTGCATAACTCGTGAAAGTTAGTTTCATAACTATCCAGAGAGTAGAGAAATAATGACTTATAATAGCGTCAATTTAATCTGGCATAAGCATGCAATTACAGCTGAGTTGAACAATAGCCACTGGCAGGAAAATGTTTATGACTCTTCCCTAAATATAAAATGACAGACCTTTCACTGGTCTCCTAAGAACAGATTTCCAGCCAAGATGTCTCAAGAGTATGCATTTGATCCTGTCCTGTCATTACAACCCATGCTCATTCTTCATATTGCCAGGATCAGACTATTTCACCTTGTCACATTTGTTAAAAGCAAAACAGAATGTCAGATAATTAGATTTCCTGTCAGTTCCATTTATTTGGCATATTGGAGAAGAATTGCTGTCTTTCTTTTTCATTATTTCTTCACACTCATTGCATATTAACAGAATTGAGATCGGCTCCTACCACTAGCTCAATCTCAAGCCTTAAATGTGCTTTCCTTTCTGTGTATCATAATGAAGATACTGTGTCAAACATATGTGTTGCTTTTACAGAATTGCATGGGGAGGGCTGCATTTGTGGTGAGGCTTTGGCACAGAATTTCTCAGGCCCAGTAGAGGGCAGTATCCACTGTACTTTCCGGTGCCATGGTTAAAAATTGCGCTATGCAGTAACCAATGGATTTACAGTTGCCAACTTCTTAATCTGCCCCTGCAATTCTGCTTCTAACAGTGTCTGAATATGCAGAACATTAGCAGGAGGTTTTGCTTCTCTCCATGCTGTGAAAAGCTTTGCCTGATTTCTGCAAGTCACTGTTAAAGGCACAAGGGGAAGGCAAGCTTTCACCTGGCACTGGATTAGACCAGAGAAGTGCATAAATTGCAGCACTGGTAATAATAATAATAATAATAATAATAATAATAATAATAATAATAATAATTTATTTGTACCCCGCCCATCTGGCTGGGTTTCCCCAGCCACTCTGGGCGCCTTCCACAGAGACCAAGAATACACTAAAATGTCACACATTAAAAACTTCCCTGAAGATGTCTTCTGAATGTCAGGTAGTTGTTTATCGCTTTGACATCTGATGGGAGGGCGTTCCACAGGACGGGCGCCACTACCAAGAAGGCCCTCTGCCTGGTTCCCTGTAACCTCACTTCTTGCAGTGAGGGAACTGCCAGAAGGCCCTTGAAGCTGGACCTCAGCGTCTGGGCTGAATGATGGGGGTGGAGATGCTCCTTCAGGTATACTGGGCCAAGGCCATTTAGGGCTTTAAAGGTCAGCACCAACACTTTGAATTGTGCTCGGAAATGTACTGGGAGCCAATGAAGCTGCACATTTCTGTGCTATCCAGACTTAAATCTCTTCCATTGGCTAAAATCTCTTCCATTATACAGTACATTGTTTAATCAGGAGCACTGATTCCAACAACTCGCCATGTAGAAATTTCAAATGATTAGAGTGCCTAGGAAAGAGGCCTTATCCTAACACTGACTGATGGCACGCCAACACCAACACTTTTAATTGTGCTCGGAAACGTACTGGGAGCCAATGTAGGTCTTTCAAGACCGGTGTTATGTGGTCTTGGCAGCCGCCCCCAGTCACCAGTCTAGCTGCCGCATTCTGGATTAGTTGTAGTTTCTGGGTCACCTTCAAAGGTAGCCCCATGTCAAGCGCATTGCAGTAGTCCAAGTGGGAGATAACTAGAGCATGCACCACTCTGGCGAGACAGTCCGCGGGCAGGTAGGGTCTCAGCCTGCGTACCAGGTGGAATTGGTAGACAGCTGCCCTGGATACAGAATTGACCTGCGCCTCCATGGACAGCTGTGAGTCCAAAATGACTCCCAGGCTGCACACCTGGTCCTTCAGGGGCACAGTTACCCCATTCAGGACCAGGGAGTCCTCCACACCAGCCCGCCCCGTCCCCCCAAAACAGTACTTCTGTCTTGTCAGAATTCAGCCTCAATCCATTAGCCGCCATCCATCCTCCAACCGCCTCCAGGCACTCACACAGGACCTTCACCGCCTTCATTGGTTATTATGTATCTATCTACTCAGTTGCCTGCGCCGTTTCATGATATCACTGTCAGATGGGCATGAGGCTTTTTTTTTAGGAGATGGGACCTTTTGAAAGTACAGAGGTTCTCAGTATGAAGTGGATCCCGATTTATCTTATTTAAAGCATTTATCAACTGCTTTTCAGCACGCGCACACACCTAAAATGATAGTCATGAAATAACATCAAACATTGTAAACCTGGACAGACAAAACCTGGATTTTTTAAAAAAGCTACTTAATAGGCCACAGATGCCTACATAAAATGCATATGGCTAGCTGCCTCTTAAAATCAAGCAGTGATTCGAGGGACCTCAGGTAGAGGAGTTTCTGAGAGGTGAGAGCCTCAGAGGGAAAAAGTTTAACCTATACTCCCATCAACCTAGCATCCTAAATATGCATGGAATATGGCAATAATAAGAGATGGAGATCAAATACTGCATTCAGGTTTGGCCCCAAAGAAGAAATACAAAGCTCTATTTATAATTCCAAATGCATTTTACTTCTCTAGGTGTCTAACCTTGCTTTCATTTTTTAAATTATGAGATGTCAAATCAGTGCCAGGATTCGGAGGGACTTCAGACAAAGCATCCTCAGTAGGTCCCCATAAGCTAGAAGATGCAGACAGATAATTCTGGGACCGTTGCCACTCCCTGTGTGATTCCTACCTTAAAGTAATTAATTAATCTTTCTAACGGTTGCAAAAGGAATTTGTAATACTGTATAGGTGCTTTGCATTAATTGTATTGGGGCATGTTCTGATAGCTGAGTCCTGCACAGCACTCCGTGTGATTTAAAAATGAAATGAACCATGATTCATTCAATCAGCATTTCAGAGATTTTCCTAGGCAGAGCAGCATATATTATAGAGAACCAGTCATTATAGATTAAACCATTATAGATTAAACCAGTCCTGCTTGGCAGGGGGTTGGACTCGATGGCCCTTGTGGTCTCTTCCAACTCTATGATTCTATGATTCTAAGAGTGTTTGAGAAGTTTCCTTTCTTCTTGACCACCTCTCACGCTCCTTCCATTTTCCTCCTTCCATAATAGACCCATTTGGGAAGGTGTGGAGAAAGGAGAATGATGCAGTTTCGTAATTTCTTGGTAGTGATATGGTAAGGGTAGTGGAAGCACATAACAACTTTGCTGGAGTTCAGGAACAGCACTAAGACTTTCTTGTTCCAGCAAGCGTTTCAAGATAGCATTGGGTTTTATGATAATTTTTTATTGATACTGTCCCATTTTCTGTGAAATGTTTTTATCTACACTGCTTAGAAATGCAAATACATAGTTAAGTGGTGTAGAAATGTCTTAAATTCAGTTTTTTAAAAAACTGATTGCACTATGTGAACTGCATGGCCTTAGAAATTACACTCTTCCTTTATGTCTTAACAATGGCGTTATGGACAACTGAGAGGAACTCTTATAGACCATACAATGTCTCTTCTAATCTTACTCAACTTTTCTGTAAACTAAATAGCTCCAAACTTATAAATTTTCCTCATTTGGGGGTGTTGTTCCATTTCCTTGATCATTTTGGTTTCCCTTTTCTAAACCTTTTCTACCTCTAAAACACATAACATATGGCGTTAGTCACAATCCATATCTATCCTGCATCCACCCTGTCATTTCTAAGTAAATACTGTGTTTTGGTATTTTCCCCCTCAAACCAGTACATACCAAACCTGCTTTGATTCATATTGAGAAAAAGAACGACCTAGTTGTGTTTTAAGCTGGTACAGTGGTACCTAAGGTGGTACCTAAGGTTAAGTACTTAATTCGTTCCGTACTTAACCTGAAACTGTTCTTAACCTGAAGCACCACTTTAGCTAATGGGGCCTCCTGCTGCTGCCGCGCTGCCACAGCACAATTTCTGTTCTCACCCTGAAGCAAAGTTCTTAACCCGAGGTACTATTTTTGGGTTAGTGGAGTCTGTAACCTGAAGCGTCTGTAACCCGAGGTACCACTGTAATGTGTAAACAGTCTCAGGTTGTTCAATAAAGGCATTCGTTTTTTAAAATGCTGGGACATCCTTAAAATTCCACACATAATATTGTGTCCATTATTATAGCAGGGAGTAGGAACCTGTGGTCCTCCAAACATTGCTGGACTCCAACTCCCATCAGCCGCAGTCAGCGTAGCCAATAGTCAGCAATGATGGGTGTTCTAGTTCAAAAACCTCTGAAGAGCCGCAGGTTCCTCATCCTTGGCTCATGAGGAGGTGAAAGCTCATCTTCTCCCTATCCTCTGCTTCCTGCTCCTAAAGAACAAAGTAATGTTCAACATCCATTGTGGCCTCAAGATGACTTGGGAATTTTGGGTGCTTTTTCTCTATAGCAAATGACTGTGATTGCAAAGTTCTGATCTTCTTAATAAATATGTTTTTTTTGTTCCAGAGATGGTGTCAGGGGAGTTAAGTTTTGCTCTCCAGCCAACTTCACCACCTGGCCTCGTTTAAGGAAACTTTTCTATAAGGAATTGGAGGTTCCCTTGCTTTAAAAGTTGAGTTGTGGCAATTTTTATACCCCAAAAGGCATGAGTCCACATGAGCCAATCCATCCCCCATTCCATTCCAGGGTGGGATGAGGAGGCACTCGTATTGTTCTAGCCGGCATTTCAGAGAGTCTTTGAGATTGTCGAGTATGATATTGGTATACAGTGGTACCTCGGGTTACAGACGCTTCAGGTTACAGACTCTGCTAACCCAGAAATAGTACTTCGGGTTAAGAACTTTGCTTCAGGATGAGAACAGAAATTGTGTGGCATCGCAGCAGGAGGCACCATTAGCTAAAGTGGTACCTCGGGTTAAGAACAGTTTCAGGTTGAGAACAGACCTCCAGAACGAATCAAGTTCTTAACCCAAGGTACCACTGTATTTGCTGCTGCTTGTATTCTGTTGTCTACTTCTTGTGCTTATCAGTCCTTTTATTTCCTGTGGTTTAGCATGGACTTTAATTTTAAAATTTTGTCAACTACCTTGTGGAGTTACAGATTGAAGGGTGGAGTGCAAATCCTTAATAAATGAATGAAAACCCCTCTCCCCCAAGTGCATTAGAATTCCTTCATTTATAAGCATAAACTGAAAAGGCAGAAAAGGATGCTCCCATTTACAACCTTTATTGTAAGTAAGACAGGGTGGTTAACAGTGCAATCCTATAAATGTCTACTTAGAAGTCAGCCCTACTGAGTCCAATGTGGCTTAACTCCAGGTTATGTATATACAGTAGGAGTGTCGGTAAGAAGAGATCCAAATGATCTTGAATATGCATCCCAAGGCTGCAAGCCTCTCTATACTAGGAGTAACTTTACTGTACACCGAGGCTGCAGGCCGATACACACTGCATATTTCAAATAAACTTGCCTAGGATTGGGCTGTGCAACTGGGAGTATACCATGAGAGGTTTGCTGTGTACAGGATCAGCCTTACTTGAAGCAGTTCCTTTGAACATTCAGTTCCAGAAAGGGTGTTGCTTTCATCTCCCTATTCTCTTGTATCTGTGTGTCATTAAAATATATATGAGCTCCAGTCCAAAGGAGTGGGATGATTATTTTGACTTTGTACTTCAAGTGCAAAAATGGCTCAAGAAGCGAGCTCTGCTTCAGTGTTGTTTCCTGGATTGGGTCCCAGAAAAGCCATGTTGTCTGTTAGCACACCTCCTGCAGTGGGTAGACTGAAGATCGGGATCTACTAGCAGACCTCTGAGTGGTTTGCAGTAGATCACCAAGGAATTCTGACTCTTCTGTTCTGACAAAACAACTTTCCACATCTAAAATAGGCAGCCAAAAGGAAGAGAGCTAACCAGGAGCAGACTTTTGGCTGACAGGACTGTGAGCTCAGTTCAGATCTGGCCCTGAAAAGAAATTCCTAGGTTCAGAATGTGCTCAGAAGAACACAAATCTATTGATAGTTCAGAGGGGTGGAGTATAAAAACAAGTAGATCTAACAAGCCTGAAGTCTGCCCTCTGCAGTCCTAAGAGTCTTGCAGGATTGCCCAATCACTTTTGAGCTGCAGACCTGATGTTGTTACAGGTGTCACATGATATTCTGCACTTGTAAAGCAATCAATCTTTTAGTGTGGCAGCATCTACACTTTGGAACTTATTGGCTTATTGGCGTCAGGCAGGTGTCTTTATTGTATTATTTTCAGCACTTGCTTAAAACATTTTTGTTTAGGCAAGCCTATCCAGACACATAGGTGTTGATATGTTTTAATCTCTTTAAATGGTAAATGGACCCCTGACCATTAGGTCCAGTCGTGGCCGACTCTGGGATTGCGGCACTCATCTCGCTTTATTGGCCGAGGGAGCCAGCATACAGCTTCTGGGTCATGTGGCCAGCTAACCAGAGCATCGCACCAAAATGCCGTTTACCTTCCTGCCAGAGCGGTACCTATTTATCTACTTGCACTTTGACGTGCTTTCGAACTGCTAGGTTGGCAGGAGCAGGGATCGAGCAACAGGAGCTCACCCCGTCATGGGGATTCAAACTGCCGACCTTCTGATCGGCAAGTCCTAGACTCTGTGGTTTAACCCCCAGCGCCACCCGCGTCCCACTTAATCTCTTTAGTCTGCTGTTAATTTTAATTATCTTAAAATGTTTTTAAATTTACTCCATTTTAACTGTTTTTATTGATCATTTCTATATTTCTTGTAAACTGCTTAAGGCTTTTACAGTGGTACCTCTAGATGCGAACGGGATCCGTTCCAGAGCCCTGTTTGCATCTAGAAGCAAACGTAACCAGCGATGGCACGTCTGCGCACATGCGCGTCACTTTTCGCCGCTTCTGCGCATGACATCATTTTGAGCGCATGCGCAAGCGGTGAAACCCGGAAGTAACACACTCCATTACTTCCGGGTTGCCGCGGAGCGCAACTCGAACGTGCTCATCCCGAAGCACATTCAACCCGAGGTATGACTGTATTACAATGAAGTGGTATATAAATTTTGTTAGATAGGGGGGGAAATGGAATTAAAGGGACAGAAGGAAATGGTTTCTTTTCTGTGATGCTATAAAATCCTGAAGTATCATTATGTTGAATGCTGCAGGGCAGAGGCACAGGAAGGAATGATGATTTTGGCTACTTCTCCGTGTGACTTGGCCTCAGACAGCCTGTCTGGGTGTCAACTTTAATCATTGGTTCAAATGAGTTCATGGAGGAGGGATTGGAGATTGGGCTGCCAAGGCTATTTATAATTATGTTATTGGACCTGTAATTAGCCATGTTACCTAACAGTGAAATCAAGGTGAAATGACATAGGCCTAAAGATCAGCTGCTGACATTTTCATTCACCGCTGAACACTTTCTCTGGATCTACTAGGGAAGGAGAACAGGGAAAGTGCATATACAATTTACATTTTTTTTTCACAAAGACATCAAAGTGCAAAGCTGGACAGGTTTTTGAAAAGATCACCCAACCCATTCTTCTGTCCACTATTCCTGACTGCACTGCTGGAAAGTCTATTCTGTTAAAATTTCCAAATGCTCTTTTATAATAATAATTTTCTCTCCCCAAGAAGTCATTGATGTATACATCTCAGGATTCTTTGCCGGGGGGCGGGGAGTGGTCATAACAGTTGCAACTGGCATAAAACTGATAGCACTTTACAGTGGTACCTCGGGTTAAGAACTTAATTCGTTCTGGAGGTCTGTTCTTAACCTGAGGTACCACTTTAGCTAATGGGGCCTCCCGCTGCGCCGCCACGCAATTTCTGTTCTCATCCGGAAGCAAAGTTCTTAACCCGAGGTACTATTTCTGGGTTAGCGGAGTCTGTAACCTGAAGTGTCTGTAACCTGAGGTACCACTGTATAGTTGTCGTTGAACCTTACACACCCTCCAATATTTATCAGATGAAAATAGGAATGTCTTATTTAATTTTTATAAATATAATTATATTCCTCCCATCTGAAGGCAGCCCTGTTTAGGGAAGCTTTTAATGTTTAACAGACTATTGTATTGTAATATTTTGTTGGAAGCCGCCCAGATGGGCAGGGTATAAATAATTAATGATGATGATGATGATGATGATGATGATGACGACGATGACTGGGTTGTGCCAGCCACACTGGGTGGCTTCCAGCACATATAAAAACATAATAAAACATTAAACATAAAAAACCTTCCCTATACAGGGCTGCAAGTGTCTTCTAAACCATCTCCTTGGTTCGGGGGTTACATAACTCCATACCCCCCATCTTTTCTTTGATAGAAATAGGGACCTCCTACCACACCCTCCAACATTTATCTGACGAAAATAGGGATGTCCTAAGGAAAAGTGAGACATCTGGGATCAAATCAGAAATTGGGACAGCTTCTGTAAATCTGGGACTGTTCCTGGAAAACAGGGACACTTAGAGGGTCTGACCTTAGCAGTGTAATCCCAACCGTTTCTAGTCAGAAGCAATTCCTATTGAATTCAGTGGAGCTAATTCCCAGGTAAATTGGGTTAGGATTGCATCTTTACTCTTGGTCCAGCCTGCTGCTAGTGGAAGAAAATGTGAGGATACTAACACTACAGCAGCTCAATGTCTCTAAGCATCAGAGCAGGGGCAATGCCTTCTGGAGAAGAGAAAGGCGGTATCTTGTAGTATCCTTATCTATATTGGTTTATTTGCAAACTAGCATGTTCGCAGCCCGGAGGCAATTTGCGTGTTGCCTAGCATTGGCTCTCATACATCAATGTTACACTGAGGCTGGATAAACAAAAGGCTCATTGGCAAGCTTGCTTGCTCTGATATCACAGAAGAGCTTGGTACCCTAGGGGCAAGCAGCTGAGTGCTGGACAAGGAAGGCTTAAACTTCTAAAGGCAATGCACAACATCTGTCAAACTGATTGTTATGTACTGAGTTGAATAGGATCCAAAAGGCAGCAGTCTGATTGGTCCTAGAACAATAGGATTCAGAATGCAGCAGTCTGATTGGTCCTAGAACAATAGGGTCCAGAATGCAGCAGTCTGATTGGTCCTAGAACAATGCAGCAGTATGATTGGTCCGCAGGAGCCACCCAATCCAGCTCCAGGTGGAAGTGAATCCGCAACCTGATTGGCCTACAGGAGAATCCCGGAATTAGCCAATCACGTGGGGCCCATTGTGTAAATAATGTATATAAAGCAGATATTTTAGGGGAACTTTCATTCCTCACTACTATGAGCTGAATAAAGAGCATGAAATCCACACTCGACTCTGAGTATATTTCACTGATTAATTCATCAAATCTGAATGATAGTTGGTACAAATAAGTCGAGCAGTTTTATAGGAACATAGAAAGTTGCCTTACTACATCAGGCTATTTATTGCCCCACCTAGCTCAGCACTGCCTGCACAGCAGCTGGCAACAGCTCTTCATGACATTCTCATAAATGTGCCTTTCCCCCAGCCAAAGTTGCCGGTGACTGAACTCATGATCTTCTGCATGCAACTCATGTGATCTGTCGCTGAGCTTTAGCCCTTCCCATCCTGCATAATGAAGAACCATGGGCCACAGACAGGCAGATTACAATCCCAGATGTCATGCATAGGTAGAGAGATAATGAGAAGGGGCCAGAGATAAGCTCAGCCACTCCTGTAGGGAAAGGAGAACCAGAGCAGGTATCCAGGAAGTACACCAGGCTGCTGCTCCTTTCCTTTCCGACATCCCATGCTGTCATGGACTGGCTTGGATGCACCCGGAAACTTTCCCCCTCCACCTAATTCACCTTCCACCTGCTCACCACCCGGCCTGATGAACCCTTTATGGAGAATTCAAAAGCTTGCACCCTACTTATTAACATTTTGGTTGCCTTGATGTGGCTCTTGTGGGTTTTTTTTGGAAATAATCTTTATTTGATTTTACAAATATAAAATTATAACAAAACAGCCACACACATCCACAGTTAGGAGATTCCTCGGAATCTCTGGACTTCCCACTTTGGAGGGGAAGGTGGGTCCTATTGTTAAATCTTTTCTACTGCATCTTTTTCAGTAGCCCATGTTTTATAAAACACCATTAACTCAATAGTACTTGCTACATTACAAGTGTTATTGCATTCCTGCTAGTGTTTTCATCTGGTTACAGTGGTCTTCCAAGATAAATTATAAAATTTCCCCCATTCTTTATTGAAGTTTTGGTCTTCTTGGTTCCTGAGCTTTCCAGTCAATTTTGCTATTTCGGCATAGTCCAACAGTTTAATTTGCCATTCTTCTCTGCTAGGGACTTTATCTTCTTTCCATCTCTGGGATAATAGCATCCTTGCTCCTGTTGTCACAGACTTTTGTGCTTTTTCATGAGAGTCACCAGGGCTTCCTCAGCTTTTTATATGAAGCAGGCTGTGCTTTTGCCACAATGAGGCGCACTGTCACCTCGAAAAATAATCCCAACAATTTACTCTTGTGGCCGTCCTAAACACGACTTCACATTGCAACATAGCTGTCAACGTTTCCCTTTTTTAAAGGGAATTTCCCAATACAAACAACCTAAATAAAAGTATTGTTGTATTTTATGCTTGTTGTTTGTTATATTTGTGTCTGTTTGGGGTGGATTTCTGTGTTGGGGGGGGTGAGGGGTTTGTGTTATGTAAATAAAATTTCCAATAAAATTTTTAAAAATAAAATAAAGGGAAATTCCCTTATTCCAAATAGGATTCCTCGCAAGAAAAGGGAAAAGTTGACAGCCATGCAGCAGCAGCAAGAGCGAACTACGGTTCCCATGATGCCTTCGGCTCCCGCCATGCATCGCGCCCGCTCCGCTTCTCCTCCCCCCCCCCCCGCGCCAGTGTGAGGTATGGCATCGCGTTGACGACGCGCTGACGTAAGCGGAGGGGGGGTGAGGGTTCGCGGAGGCCGGAGCCGGCGTCTGTCTCTGGTAGCTGGCAGAACTGAGGCGGCGGGGAACCGGACGCGCTTCCACTTCAGGCTGCCCCCTTCATGGCGGCCCGCCGGCTCCGGGAAGTCTGGCGACTGGGAGCGCGGGGAGGGCTGAGGCCGCGAGCGCCCCCGACCGGCTGGTGAGCGGGGCAAAGGAAAGGGAGAGGAGGGAGGAGGAGCCAGGGCTGGGCGCAGATTCAGGGTTGCCACATTCCCCCTCGACAGGCGCTCCTCTGCCTCACACAGCAGGCAGACTCGAAAGGGGAAGCTGCGCCCCCCCCCTCAAAAAATAACCCCTCTAGCGCCTCATTCTCCATACTAGGAAAAAGACTCGCCTCTCGGCTTTCCTGCCTCCCCAGCTTGGAAGAGGAGCCAGGAGGAAGGGGGAAAGTTGGCAACCCCAAACACTCCCGTCAGAGTTCAAAGGCAACGCGTCGAAAATGGACAGGCCCCTTTTCAACAAGAGCCCAGCGTGGGGGGGGGGCGCTTTGGCAGGTGCTGGTGCATATGGGGGGGAGTAATAAAGGGGGCACCCGCCATGCTGTGTATGCTCCCCTGCTTTGGCTCTCAATTCAGTGGGGTAGCACTGAGGAGTTTAGGGGAGAATAAGCCGCACAGCCCTTTGGAAGGTCATCAGAGGGGCGAATGCCAAAAGGAGAGGGGTTGGAAGGGGAAATGGAGGTTAAATAGATACCTATATGCTCGCATATTAAGGGAGGAGGTTATATTGTGCTAGCAAGCCCTGAGACCTCCGGGTATAGGGCGGTATATAAAGTCAGTGAATAAAGTTATTGTGAGTTAGAAGGCCAAGGGTAGTGAGAGGGTGGAGGACAAAGAGGTCAGGGAGGGTTGTGTCAGTAGCAAAGACATGCTCAGAGGGAGATGAAGAAGGGTAACAGGTCTGTGCGAACTGATCCACCAAATGGTTAGAGGGGATTTGGTTAATGGCTGCATCCCTGTAGGGAGCATGGGAAAAGTTGCGTACACACTGCGGTCCATTGAGGGGTTTTATTTCAGGGATGAAGCAGCAGGTGATTTGGGGGGAGGGCTGTTATTAGGAAGCCCATTCTTCCAGTTCATGACCCTAATGCTGTTTACCAATAAATAACACAGTCTGGTGCTAGTTTGCCTCCCTCTGTTTCTGGTAGCATCCCCCCTCCCCCAAGAAATGTCTTGTTCCTTTAGCAGAATACACCTGAGGGTCACCAGAATTAAACACTGCCACCAGTGGCAATTATGCTTTTGGTCACTTATGGGTAAAGTACCCCCCTACTTATCTTTTTATACTCACAGTTAAGGTGAGCAAATGAGTTTCTCTGTCCTCCCCCCCCCCCTTTTCAATCCATGTTTGTTTACAGAGTTGTGACTCAGTGCACAGGGACTGGTGGTTTCCTGGATCCGTTTCTCTGGAATAAGACACTCATCTTGTGTCCATGTATTGGTGGAGAACAGTGTGTTTCATATTGGTAGCTGGTGGCATTTACAACTGTGTAATCTCCAAAGAGGTACATGAAAAGGGCAGCTTAATGGAAACTTTCTCTTTAGCTTATGTAAGCATCACTTATTGGAGATGAGAACAAAGAGAGAACTTGACTTGGGAATAGTTGACTCTCTACAGGCCCATGGCTTCTGGTAAGCTATCTATGGTCTTTAGGCTGAAGTTTGCTATTTGTTGGCTTGCTAAAGCTTGCCAGGACTGTGTTGGCTTGAGCAGCAGTGAAGCAAATAAGATCCTAGAACATAGAGTTGGCAGGATAATGCCACATCTTTGCCCTTCAAGCTGGAGAAGGTTGGTAGTGCCTGTTGCTTTAGCAAACAGGTGGCGATCCAGAGTTAAGAGCTGGTGCCACTGCAGTCTTTGGACTCCCTTGGACCAGATTTCAAGATGCACCTGGCTTTTGAACATCCTTCAGTAGGACTGCTTTTCTTGGCTTCTGCGTTAGCCCTATTTTTGTTCAGAAGCATACAATGTCTAGATTGCAGGTAGATGTACACAGTCATGCTTTTCTATTGTTGTGTTAGCAGCCACTGACTGTGGAGAATAATGTCTTGACATAATGTGCAGTGTTTGACTTCACAGAACACAGCAAGAAAGATAGGAAGATGCCTTGGCCATGGCCTGTCTAGCTCAGTATCGCCTACAATCTCCTGGAGATTGAACATAGGACCTTCTGCCCGCAAGGCGGATGGCTCTGCCACTGAGCTATAGCCCTTCCCCCAGCACGGGGATGTTGGAGCCTGTGGAACTGGCTGCTACCAAGTTGCTAATGGTAATGCCTTTTGGTGCAAGATTTTGTTTGTACTTGATGTGAATGAGAATATGGAGGTGAGGCATGGCTTGAGACCAGAGAACATACAAGTTTGTGCACCCGCAAGTGGTGGTGGTATGTGAGTTGCCGTTCCTCAGTTTCTTTATGGGGAGTAAGTTGATGGGCTTTGAAGGGCTTTGTGAGGGTTAATCTACTGTGTGCTCTGTCATCCCAGATTAAAAGCACCTGGTTTCACCAGTGGCATGTTGGATTTCCTGTGCTTTAACTTTCTTACGTAACAGTCCTATTCATAAGCACTTGCTTGGCAGCACTCCAAAATAAATGTCCCAGCTAACCTGCTGGGCAGCTATTACTGTAACTGGTCCTTGTTTTTTTCTAGAGTGTCCCCGAGTATGCTGCACTGTTCGATGTCAAATGGGCGATCCTTTTGGGCTGATTTGCCTATGAAGCATAGTCCCTTGATCTTGCAACGTGTTGCTGGATCCATTTCCTGCTTCTCAGACCTTTTCCCACCTGCACAACACGTGCCGCAAGTTCTCTGAAAGCACTTGCCCTTGTGAAGAGTAATTGCTGGTTCAGCAAAGGACTAGCACACCAATTACTTATTTACTTTCTTCTCATTTACAGAAAAGGCTTTAAGGAAACTAAACTCCTGCTGACTTGTGCCATAAAGACACAGAGCATGATGAAATTGGGTCAAGCATAGGGCTGGGCGGTATATTGATATATCGTCCAAAACCTGGTTTGAAGTCCATATCGTAATAACGGTTTCATAGTTTTTGACCTGGCAATGTATTGTGAATCATGATGTGTGTGCCCAGCCCTAGTCATAACACTCATCCCCTTAGCCTGTAGTGGGGTGCTCCAGAAACCATACAGGTCCATTTCTTCAGTCCCCTGAGGTCATGACTGTGAGCAGCCTGTAGCTTTGTCCGTTCATGCAAAGTGTACTCGTTTCTTTCCCCTCTGGTATGGAAATTCCTCCTTCCCTGAATAGACTTTCCGCTTGGCACTCTGAGCATTTATTGGTTGACAAGGCAGTTCAGCTGATCCAGTGGGAGGGCTTAGAGTCAATATTGCGTAAGATAAGCCAGCCAGCCAGTACCCATGTGAGAGATGGAAGCTGGCCAGGGCACAAGGTAGCGCAGAGGGCTTGTGTAACCCTGTCTGATATTTCCTTTCATGTAATTTTGAGCAAGACTTGTGGGAAGTGAAGGAGGAAATCATCCACTGCTATCTGTGGTCGTGTCTGGCAGTCCCAGTCAGGGTTCAAGCATTACACTGTCTCTGGAACAAAGCGTTTGTGACCCAAAAGCAAGATGAGAGATCAGACAGGGCCAGCCTAAGACACATACTGCCTTGTCTATGCATCCAAGTGGTGCCTCCTTCCTTGCTAACTAATGTAAGGCACAATCCAATGGGAGGTGTTGCTGCAGAAGCCCCATTGAAATGAACAGGAGCTGTGCAAGGTTACAGAAGTACTCCTGGCAGCTCCTGTTCATGTCTTTGAGCTTTGCCACATGAGACTAATCTGTCATTTTCAACTCTGCTGCCCTTAATAGTATCCAAAATACTTCACCTGAGGCAACAACCTCACCTTTCCCCATTGTAGGGCCATCTGTGGGATGAACTGGTGAGAACCTCCCCCCATATCTCTTAACACTGTAGATCAGTGATTTTCAACTAGGGTGCCTTGAATAATGGTCAGGGATGCCACGGGCAACACAGGCTTCTGTTCCTCTTCCCTTCCCTCGCATCTCTGCCTCCCAAAGGCTTGCACAGCTGTTTGTTGCAGCAGCCCTGGCTACAAGCTCCCCAGATGAAAGGTGTCTCTGGGGGCTGGCCAGGGGATGCTTCCCAGGTCCCTGTGGGGCAGTGTGAGGAGGCATCCCTCTTGGGGGCAGGGAGGACAGGTCAGAGACCAGGGGTGGCAGCTGCTGCTGCCCAGAGGAGACCCAAGGAGTGGGGAGAGGAGAGGAGAGGAGGCTGAAGGAACCCTCCACAAGGGAGGGTGTTTGAAAAAGGGGTGAGGGGCTGTTAGCTCTGCAGGCAAGGGGTGACATAACTGGGATTCTGAGCCCCACAGGGGTGCCTCAGAAAGAATGTAGTTGGTCAAGGGAGCCATGGACCCAAAAAGGTTGAAAATCTCTGCTGTAGATCAAACATAACAGCATCCCAACTGCTGTCATACTCCCAGCTGACTAAGTAAAATGCCTGCTTGAAGCCCATTTGAAAGCAGGAACAGGCAAAAGTAGGTATTTTTGTCTTTATGACATACACAACTATGTGCTGTCCTTCTGTCCAACCTTGGAGGTCTTGGGGAACACAGAATAGACCCTGTTTATTACTTTGATGTTGGGGAGGAAGCAGGCTTTCCTTGGACCTTACCTCAGTTTGTCAGTGTGGGTGATAAGCCATATAGTAAGTTATATTCCTTTATTTCCTTGCATATTTCTCAAATTCAGCATGGTGCAGGTTTGCAAGTTGCTTCAAATACGATGGTGGATGGTAGTTTAAGCCTGTACATACTGCTTGGAGATTGGATGTGCATTGTCTTGGCTCTGAAAACTCAGTCTCACAAACGTAGAGAATGCTCAAGGATTTTTTTTGGGGGGTAGCATTAATATAGGAGCCTCTAGATTAGCAGGGGCCTTTGTCTTTGAAAATTAAATGGTTCTAAAATCAGGCTTGTGTACTGTGCTCATTATTTCTAGACATGGTGGTATTTTTCAAATTTAATAATAATAATAATAATAACAACAATAATAATAATAATAAATTATTTATACCCCACTCTGGGCGGCTTCCAACAAAATATTAAAAATGCAATAAAACATCAAACATTAAAAACTTCCCTAAGTTTTAGGAAATTTAGGAAATTATTCCCTAAGAACACAACTTCAAAAGGCGGTTTTTGGTCATGCTTCCTTGTAACTTACCTATGAGGAAACTCTCAGATTAATGCTCCTGTTTTGCTTTCTGCTGGGCATTGAAGAGTGTCCCTTTGGAATTAATCTTCATGAAGGTGTAGTGAATCTCCTGACTGTTGAGTGCAGCTAATCCTGAGGATTTTTCAGTTCCAGGTACATGCCGTCCTGTGGGATTCTGATGATCCGTGCCCCCCAAGCTGTCAGCAGTGCCGATTGGGATCTTAATGCTCAGCACAGCCGGACATTTATCAACTTTTCAGGGCCTTTCACCAACAAACGGAAGGAATATTCGGAAAGGAGGATCCTTGGGTGAGTGGACTTGCTTCACAGGAGGATGAATGAGCTGCATTTGGGTTTAGAACAAAACTGCACCTTGCCTTCTAGTCCAGCATCTGCTTCCCACATTGGCCAACCAGATGCTTCTGGGAAGCCCACAGGGCATTGGGAGGCAATAGCCTCTCCTCTAGTTGTTTCCAAGCAACTGGTTATGGTGCCTCTGATCCAGGCAGTAGTGTATATTTATATATATGTAGCCAGGCATCATCACTAGCTGCCATGAATCTCCTAATCTTCTGTGAATTTGTCTAAATGCCTTTTGAAGCCGTCCAAGTTGGGGACCCTCCCTACATTTTGTGAGCGTTGTGAAGTCTTTCCTTTTGTCCGTCCCGATTCTCCCGTCATTCATCTTCATTGGATGGTATCGCGTTCTAACAGTATGAAAGAGGGAGAAAACTTGCTTCCTCAACACCATTCAGAATTTTATAAACATCTCACGTCCCGTGCACTGCTTTTTATAAAACTAAGAAGCCCCAAATGTTGGAGATAAAGATTGTCCAGCAGTGTAGGCAGTGGCATAGGACTGCAAAGGCGAAGGGTCCATTCCTAGTTCTGTGTGTGAATCTGAGGAAGCCACTCAAACTGTGGCCATAGCCACACTTGCCTAGAAGTAGCTCTCAGTCAGTCTGTTTAGAATCAAGGTGTCAATTGTGCTGGGTTTAACCCATAACTTCTGTTTGAGGACTTTTCTTCTTTGCTCTGTATTGGACAAATCAGCCCCAAGAATGAAGTATTTGTTCTGATAATAAAGCGTAGGGCATAGAGGTGCCTTGGATAAATAAGAACAAATTAAGTACCAAACTCCCTCACCTTGTGACTGCAGCAGATAAAATGCATCATATGTCCCACCACCCAAAAGCCCCCAAAGTCCTGGGCTTGAGGAAGAGGGAGGCAATGCTGCCTTGGAAGTTCTCTTACCTTTGACATGCTTTGAGCATGACTGTCAAGCTCTGAACTCAGAGCCAGGTTCCAATATTCTGCATACGTGCAAACCCAGTTGTGATTTCAGCCATCTCCCACTTGCATACCCTCTTCTCAATAAACTCATTGGCCAGTTCAACTAAATAATGGCTTACCTGTTCCCTGTTATGTACATTGTGTACTGTCACCATCAGGTTGTCAGTGTTATAACAGCTCTGAGGGGCTCCTGAATTAACTCTATCCTTTCTTGCAGTTACTCCATGCAGGAGATCTATGAAGTTGTGTCCAATGTGGATGAATATAAGGAATTTGTTCCCTGGTGCAAGAAATCAGTGGTGGTCTCTAAGAGGACAGGCCATGTGAAGGCCCAGCTGGAAGTCGGGTTTCCTCCTGTTGTGGAACGTTACACATCCATTGTAACACTGGTGCGGCCCCATCTAGTAAAGGTGAGCTATCATCATCATCATCATCATTTATTATTTATACCCCACCCATCTGGCTGGGTTTCCCCAGCCACTCTGGGTAGCTCCCAACAGAATATTAAAAACACGATAAAACATCAAACGTTAAAAACTTCTCTAAACAGGGCTGCCTTCAGATGTCTTCTAAAAGTCAGATAGTTGTTTATTTCCTTGACATCTGATGGGAGGGCATTCCACAGGGCGGGTACCACTACCAAGAAGGCCCTCTGCCTGGTTCCCTGTAACCTCACTTCTCGCAGTGAGGGAACCGCCAGAAGACCCTCGGTGCTGGACCTCAGTGTCTGGGCTGAATGATGGGGGTGGAGATGCTCCTTCAGGTATACTGGGCCAAGGCCATTTAGGGCTTTAAAGGTCAGCACCAACACTTTGAATTGTGCTCGGAAATGTACTGGGAGCCAATGTAGCTGCACATTTCTGTGCTATCCAGACTGAAATCTCTTCCATTGGCTAAAATCTCTTCCATTATACAGTACATTGTATAATCAGGAGCACTGATTCCAACAACTCGCCATGTAGAAATTTCAAATGATTAGAGTGCTTAGGAAAGAGGTCTTATCCTAATGCTGACTGATGGCACGCCTGATGCAGTCTGATGGGTCGCAGGTGAGCTGCAGCCCCAGAGCTGCAATCAGAACCAGGCATGGACACTCTTATTCTAGCTTATCTGGATGGGCATGGACGTTGCTAGCAAAATCATTCTCTGATCTCACCTCTGTCCTTTATCCCAGGCGGTCTGCACTGATGGGAAGCTCTTCAACCACCTGGAGACCAGCTGGCGTTTCAGCCCTGGCATTCCTGGCTACCCCCGCACTTGTACAGTGGACTTCTCGGTAAGCACACATGGCTATAAAAGTGTTCTCAGGCAGCTCAGCTCCTGTTCCACAAAGGATTCATCGGTCTGTGCCAGCAAGGGGTGGGCTTATTCCTTTGAAACAGGAAAGAAAAGTGCTTGCCTGTGATGAAGCCCAAGCATTAGCCAAGGAAGCAAATGTTCTTCTCATGAGCAGAAACTGTGTGTACAGAAGGGCCAGAGCTCGAGTGTTGTGTCTCTTGGGTTCCCTTTTTGTCTCTTAGAGAGCAGGTGAGAGCCAAAACACCTGACTTCTTAATGAGTGTGAGGAAGTTTTTGATCCTAAAGTGTGACCTTCTGTGGAGGTGTGAACACTTGCTATGGGATACTTAACCTCCTCTTCTCCTCTCAATCTTCTTGTGCGTTCCACAAGGCAGAGATGGGTCTGTTCCTCAGCACCACCACCATTGCTGCTGCCTCTAAATCAGGCATCCCCAAACTTGGCCCTCTAGCTGTTTTGGGACTACAATGCCCATCCCTGACCACTGGTCCTGTTAGCTAGGGATGATGGGAGTTATAGTCCCAAAACATTTGGAGGACCGAGTTTGGGGATGCCTGCTCTAAATAATTCCAGCTGTGTGACAAGCTCACTCTGCGCCTCTTCATGTGGTCGTCTAATTTTGTGATGCTTAAGGACTAATGAAGTAATATCCTATTTTTGAATGACGATAATGAGGCAGGGCACAGTGCCTTCCTTATGGGTCAAATGTGGGATTGCACAAATCTCATACTCTTCCTCCAACCTTGCAATGCACCGTTGGCTCCTTGTTTCTTTTCTGTTGCGTCTCTAAAATGGTGCTGTTGTCTTCGAATAGCCGGGATAGATTCTGGAGGACAGCTCCATCTCGGAGAAGCTCCTTAGGTTATCAGAAGATGAGAGAAATGGGGGCAGATGAGGAATTCTACTCCTCTCTGTCATTCCACACCCCCCCCATCTGCCTTCCTCCCCTCCCCTCCCCCTGTCTGAGACAGGGTCTACAAGATGGCACTGGCATCTTAGAGAGACTGGCAAGGTTTCTGTGGGGTGATGCTGTCCTTGAACAACCTTACAGGTCCCACTAGGATGTCAGTTGTGTCTTGTAGGATTTTTCCTCATCTATGAGTGGAAAAGGTGGGCTGGGCAGAAGTCCAGGTGTGAACTCCCATCTCTTGCCAGCAATAATAGCCAGATAATGGCTGCACATGTTGGAGGATACTTTCACCATCCTGGGAATACTGTTTCTTAACAGGCGGCTTAATGTAAACGAGGGATGGGAAGCCTGTGGCTTTCGAGATGCTGCTGCATTGCAGCTCATTTGTCATCCTTGACCATTGGCCGTGCTGGCTGGGTCTGCAGAGCTGCAGGTTTGTCGCACCTTGCTCTCGCCATTATCTGCTGATGTGCCCAGGAACAAAATGATCTCTGCCAATCACGCCTGCTGCACTTGGGGAGTTGCAAACCCTTTGGGAATATCAGCTGCAGGGCACTTTACAGAGCAGGGCTTTTCATATCTGTCACAGGAAGATTCCCCCTCCCCCGCCCTTCCTCATATATTCACAGTACTAAAAGGTAAAGGTACCCCTGAGAGTTAGGTCCCGCCGCAGACGACTCTGGGGTTGCGCGCTCATCTCGCTGTATAGGCCGAGGGAGCCGGCGTTTGTCCGCAGACAGCTTCCAGGTCATGTGGCCAGCATGACTAAGCCGCTTCAGGCGAAGCAGAGCAGTGCACGGAAACGCCGTTTACCTTCCCACCAGAGTGGTACCTTTTTATCTACTTGCACTGGCGTGCTTTTGAACTGCTAGGTGGGCAGGAGCAGGGACCGAGCAACGGGAGCTCACCCCGTCGCAGGGATTCGAACTGTCGACCTTCTGATTGGCAAGCCCTAGGCTCTGAGGTTTAGACCACAGCGCCACCCGCGTCCCTTATTCACAGTACTAGAACGCAGCATTTCCTGCTTGTTGAAGAGAGCCCCGGCTGCCCATCCCTGCACCCCACCCCCCCAGCTTTGAAAGAGTTATGAGATGGCAGACTAATGCTCCTCCTCTCTCCCCAGATTTCCTTCGAGTTCCGCTCCCTGCTGCACTCGCAGCTGGCTACCGTTTTCTTCGATGAGGTGGTCAAGCAGATGGTCGCTGCTTTTGAACGCCGGGCGGCAAAGAACTACGGTCCCGAGACCCGCATTCCCCGAGAGCTCATGTTCCACGAGATCCACCAGACGTGAAGGGCTCCCTGCTGCTTTGGTGGCCACGCGGACACTGCGCTGGGGTGTGCACTCATGGCTTCCTCAGCCCCTCTGTTTTTATCTATTTATTTGGTTTCTCCTGGCATCCTGTCTTAATTTATCCACTGGGCCTGGTGTGATGAAGAGAGACTTTTTCCTAAGGAAAGGGCCAGGTGGTCATGTTACCTCCGGAGCAACCTCTTAACTGTCTGTTTTGCCTAGTCATGCTCTTATGCTGGGTCATACAGACATGCTGGGTCTCCTCCCCTCCCCCTTAATCCCCCAGTCTGTGGATTGTCTCCCATCCCATTCTCCACCTATTTTGTATGTGCCAGCATGGCTTGTCTTAGGCTGAGGACAGTGCCGAACCCTGTTTCTCTGGGGAACGGGGCAGTGGAAGCTCATAGCATGTGATTGTGTGCTCTCTTTCTGTGCCTAGTGAAGGGCCCATTGGAAATTGTGCCTCGTGAATCACTTGTTTAAAAAAAAAAAAGGAAAGGAAGAAAGCCCTGACCTGGACTGCCCCTTGACAATAGAGAATAAGCATGGAGAGGCTGTACTTTTTGTCTGGCAGTCTCCTTAGCTGTTAGTGGTTGGATTTGCAAGACTCTGCTGGTTGAACGTTGGTTTGGAGTGCAGTTGCGGAAATGCAGGCATGGCGGAGGGGAGCAGGCAAGCAGTGCAGAGTGGCTGGTGTCTGTTACTGAGGGTGCTGGTAGATAGAGGGTGCTCTACAGTTGCTGCTTTCTTTGAGGCTGTGCAAAACATCGTACTTGTGCTGAAACATCAGGCTGGGATTCTTCTTCCTTGCCCAAACAGTACCATAAGCTTTGTTCATCACTAGGCTATCTAAGGGAGATTTGCATCCAGCCAGCTGCCCCGTGTCTTCCTTTCGGTTGATAGCAGAGTGCAGAGTAGCAAAAGATGTGTGCCAAATAAAGGGCCAAGGGGGAGATATGGCCCTCTTGGCGCCGGAATAGTTTTAGAAATGTTAGAAGACACACTCCATATGGGTGCACATTTGCGGTGGGGGGAAGAGAGAAAGGAAGCAGAATTACTTTCTTGTTGGGAGTGCAACCAGAGCTTTGCAGAATTTCAGATTCCTCTGTCCTCCTGTTTCATTAAAACCCATGTCCAACCATCTTGAAACGTCACCTAAAACCCAGAGGTAGGTGTCTTGGTTGCGGCTGCCTACGGCATCTTTGGGATTATTGAGATAATGGGTTGCACGAGCCTGCCAGCGCTCACCACAGCACCATAGCTGCTTTCTGCTTTGCATTATGGGAATGTAATATAGCATTATCAGGCTGGGGGCTGCTGCTTTGAGGACAGGACTTCCACCTGCGCAGAAGCATGGTCCCTTTTCCACCAAATATTTCCACATGGAGAGTGACTATGCCTTGTGCAGCCCACTTGTGATGAAGCGCCACCTGTGGGGAGTGATTAGCTTGCCACTGTCTCCAGCTGGCTTGTGGGAAGGTGCTCAGTTGGGATGTGTATTCGGAGTCTTGCAGAGTCTTGGCCCCATTGAAAGCTGCAAGTTGAGACCAACCATGCCTGCCCAGCAGCTGTTCCTGAAATTGCCTCCTGTTCCCATGACCACCATTGTGGGTCTCCCAAAACCCCACCCTGCACTTTTCCCCGGTGCAGACATCCATTTGTGTTGCCTATTTTGCTGTAAACTCGGTACCCTGTTTTGAGCTGGAAAAGGAGTTTATCTACGTTTAGACGCACATTTTGCACAAGCGGTGTGGACACAAACACACGACTGCTGGGGTTGAGCCTTCCGATGTGGGCCTGGGGTATTCCAGGCCCTGTTGCTTCCAAGTTTCAGGCGCCAGAGTGTTTGTGTGCCTGCTTTTATGAAGATGTCACGTTGCATAACATGGGGTGAGAGTGATCACTATGTTTTTCAGATTCCTGTGGCTCTCTGCTCAGCGGAAGAAGATAGGTTAAAACGGCAGGTTGAGGGAAATAAAGTAGGTGGGTGAACCTTGGGCCTTGCTTTGTTTGTGCCCCTTGAGCAGCCAGACCACCCCACTTGCTCCAATGTGAGGTGTAGATCTGCTATACCTGCCCTTGGAGGGGTGGGGCTTGAAGTTGGCTTTGTAACAGAGGCTTGGCTTACCTGTGTCCTTGCTCTCTGAGCTTTCCTCTTCAGAACCAGGATCCCTGGACCAGTGATGGGGTCATGGCTAGAAGCCTGGCCATGTTTGGGTAGCGGGAGGCATATGGACCATTGGGAACATGACCCCTTCTTTCTTCATAAAGTTGCGGGGGGGGGGGGAGCCTGCTGTGGCATAGATACCTGAGCAATCTCCTGTCGAGGCTGCTAGGTGTTGCCCATTGTACAGTGGATGGCTTCCTTTTTTCTCTGACCACGGGTTTCATGGCTTCGCTTTTCCTCCAAAGAATGCAAGAATAGTTTGGGCTTCTATCCCAAATTTACTGCGTTGCTATCATTGTAATGGCTCTGGAAACAACTACCCACTTCCTGTGCTGAGCTAGCAACCCGGTTTTGGAGGCAGCTCCCGCGAGTCAGTCCAAAGGCTTCTTCTTCGCCATCGGTTTTGCATACCAATTGGCTCCGTGCAGTTACCCTGCGATCGCCCGAACTGTATAGATTTGACTGTACAGTTGGTGTCCTTTGCCGAGATGTTCCCTCGGCAACTCTCCCCAAATCTTTCATTTGTAAAGGTGGTCTTTCCTTCCCTGCTCCCAAAATTGCCAGCTTTTACCGACCGAAGGGGGCTTGTTTCCAAAGAACATCATCCTCCTGCCTTTCTGAGCCGCTGAAACTATTTACTTGCTCTTTATCCCAGTTTCTGCTGTTATCCTGTAAGAACAAACAGGCTTGCTCTATGGAATGCATACACAAGGCAGCGATCTTTTCAGAGTCCTCAGGGAAGAAAGGCTCGCATTTCTAAGACCTGTATTTCCAGAATGCTTCTCTGAGCAAATAGTTCCTTTAGTAATAATAAAAGGCAGTAAGCGCTAGTGAGGAAGCCGCTCCGAGAGGAAGTCATTAACAATAGCACGCTTCTAACCTGCTCTGCTAAGCATGTCCTGTGCTATATTCATGAAAAACAGTCACTTTAGAACGCCATCTTCCTACTTGGCTGCCCTTGTTACATCTGAATTTAATGGAGGTACATTTGGGTGGGCTGGCAGGAATGTTTTATATTTCTATCCAAGGAACCTGCCCTTGCATCCAAGTCTGGCAAAGTGACCAGCCTGGCACAAGGGCTAGCGCACAAATTTCTCTGTCTACACATGTTCAGGAAGAACCAGCCTGAACTCTCACGTTTACACGAGGATCGGTTGCATAGAAGAGGGACTGTGATTTCAGCTGGGAGAGCCCTGGCTTCAAATCCCGTGCTCTGTTTGAAGGTGATTTGGGGTCAAGTTGGCTGTATATACCTACCATAAAATCTGGATTTGCGGATACAGGGAAGGATTTTTAAAGCTAACTAAAGCGTATTTCAGAAATACTTCTGTGATATTGGCGCCTGGACTGCCTGGCAGTCTCACGACAGTTGCTGCTGTTTGCAGCCTCCGCCAATAAGATGAGCAATCTTATTCATGCTTACTTGGGAGTAATTACTGTTGAACTTGGTGGGACTTACTTCTGTGTAAATATGGTTAGGCCACTGTGCCAGAGGCTGGGGGACGTAAGAGGCTTTGAGTAGCACAAGGGACTTGTAGTTATCGTAAGTAAGCCTACTTTCCACTGCAAGGGGGTGGAAGGCGCATTCACAAGGGGAATGAGAGAATCCCATTGTCTCCATTTGCACAATTTATTCAAATCACAAAATTCTTTTCTGCTGGGAGGAGGGAGAGGGAATGATGACATGGTAGCAGCTTCATAGCCCAAAATGTATTGCCTCCTTTGCTTCTAATGCAGAGACCAACTGCTGCTCCGCAAAGCTGGTTTCTTCTTGACCGTGCTGCCTGCATACCTCCCTTGAATTTGGACTCTAACCTTCAGAACAATGCTGTCAGGACAGAGGCTAGCTTTAAAGTGGGTTCCTTTGGCGCAGACTTCTGTCCCAAAAGTTTGCTGCATGTTGCGCTTCAAAGCAATTCCGCCATTGCCAAACAAAACAGCAATGCGTCTTGGTTCCTGAGCCTCGTGCTCACTGTAGTTCTCTTCTCCAGCTGTGAACGGAAACTCTGAAAGAAAGGTGCTCAATGTGTGTAGTGATTCTTAAAACATCACTTTAAATGGGCAGCCTTGCATTTAGGCATTTGCCAAGCAGGGATGAAGCCCGGTTCACCAAGACATTATAAGGCACCAAGGAGAAGGAACTAGTGGTTCTGTTACTTTGAATCATCGTGACCTTGATCCGTGATTTAATGAATTGTGTTTGCTGCAGTCTGTGTACCACACTCCCTTTAAAATGCAAGAGCTAAGGTAGTTCATGGGGCGTATTCTGCTGAAGGTTGTAGTGTTCAAGTCCCATGCAGAGGACAGAAATGTTAAGGCCCTGCTAACTTCATTTGTAGTGGAGAACATAATTCTCTATTGACACCAGACGTACAAGCAGATAATGTATCCCGGGTTGATGCTTGTTTAATGTTCCAGGTTTCTTGTCATTACTTACTCAGCTTTTACATTCTTAACAAGAGCTTTGCCTTCATTGGAGTCATTTTGGCCCTTAAAACTATATCTACTGCAGAAAAATCAGCAATGCAGTTTGTTGCTTGTGTAAGGGTCTTCCTTTAGAGAGATCAGGTGGTTCTCTATCTACTTTTATTTCACTTCCCCCTGCCTGTCCCCATGAACCTGGACTTTTAAGCCTCTCTGGGCACCTCATGTTTAAACCTTGCACCTGCTGCTCCCCTCCAGTCGGCAAAGCGATTGTGTCCTAAACATTGCAGTGCCTTCTGCTCCTACCTGTATGATCATCAGGGCTGCAGCTGCCTCCTGCTACTTAGCCTGGTATGTGCTACCTCAGCTTGTAAGAAAGGGGGGGGGTATTTCCAGAAGAAGGAAAGGGGAATAGAAAATGAGATTATGCACAGTAAGAGGAAATCATCATTGTGTTCTACCCTTTAACTGTGAATCTTATTTGATAGCTGCAAAATCTGTCCAAGAATGTTCAAAGACTGAACCAATCCCAAGAGCATTTTTATAGACCAATAAAAAAAAATGTTTGCAAAAAGGTACATGTGGGACTTGACTATTTAAGATTTTTAGCTACATTGTCGATTTTAACCTTGCGTAGTTCTTCAGGTAGAATGCATATACTTTCCGCAGCTGGATTTGCCTGATAAGTATATATTTGGTACCTATTGCATCAATATTCTGTGAAAGCATAGGAAATGTTATGCTTCATCATTAGTGCCTAAGCCAGAGCTTTCCAAACTCTGCTTCACAACGTGTTAAGTGTGTCGGCTGCAATGTGTAGGTGTGTTGCATGAACGCTCCCCACACTCCTCCCAGGGCTGGAGAGGGGTTATTTAAACCTTGGTTTGCTACTAAAACTGAATGGCTGTGTCGCGAAATGATGCATGTCTAAAAAGTGTCACCAACATGGAAAGCTCTGGCTTAGACCTTCAATTTAGCACAGAATGCATGGCTGCTGAGTGTATGGAGAGAAGGTTGGGTATAAGCCTAGTCTGGCTTATATACATAGAGCTGTGCTTTACAACATGGGTGGTGACAACTGGCAATACCTATAGCACAAGGTCAAAACAAACACTGAACATGGCAAGGCAGACAATGGTGTAATTGCGAAACTATGAAGTACAACATCCCCACCCCTCTCTGAGTCCTCAACTAGGTCAGGACCCAGAACTGTCAGGCATGGCAAGATGCAACGTGGGTTCTACCTTCAAAAATTCTGGTGACTATGCTGCTGCTGCAGCAGATAGCAAATCACAACAGCTATGTTCCCCCTAATAGGTATTTTTTTCAAAAGGAAAGCTGACTACTGTATTTTTCTGTGTGTAAGACAATATTTTTTCCTTAGAAATAGTAGCCAAAAATTGTGGGTCGTTTTATACATGGATAGCGGGGTGTGTGTGTGTGTGATTGGTGTCAACAGGTAGCAGGAGATTGGCAGCGGTGATTGGGTGTGTGATTGGTTGCTGTGGCAAGGTCTGCTGACGACTGGCTGCGGCAATTGGATGTTGATTTACGGCAGCGGTGAGGCGTGCATGCAGTCAGCTGTGGTTGCGTTGAGTGGGCAGGTGGGCTTTTGGTGGAGAGCGTGCAGACCATTGCTGGCCGCGACGATGCATGCGATTTGCAGTGTTGGGCAGTCTGTAGAGCGATTGGTGGCGGTGATCCCCCCCCCAATAGCTCCATAACATAACAATATTCCCACCCACCCACCCAAGCTCAACAACTCTGGGCAATCTCTCCCTAAAAGAAGCTCAGCAACTTTTGGCAATTTCCCCCCTCAAAATTTTTTTTGGCAGTCCCCAAAAATGGGGCTTGTCTTATACATGGGGGGGGGGTTATACATGGAAATATACGGTAGTTTTTGCATTATAGGCAGCCAGTGTGCTTTTACCACAGTTGTAAAGGTAAAGGACCCCTGGTCAGTTAAGTCCAGTTGAATTCGACCATGGGCTGTTGCGCTCATCTCCGCTTTCAGGCCAAGGGAGCCGGCGTTTGTCCACAGACAGCTTTCTGGGTCGTGTGGCCAGCATGGCTAAACTGCTTCTTGCTCAACGGATTACTGTGACGGAAGCCAGAGCGCACGGAAATGCAGTTTACCTTCCCGCCACAGTGGTACCTATTTATCTACTTGCACTGGTGTAATTTCGAACTGCTAGCTTGGCAGGAGCTGGCACAGAGCAACAGGAGCTCACCCTGTTACACGGATTCGAACTGCCGACCTTATGATCAGCAAGCCCAAGAGGCTCAGTAGCTTAGACCTCTGTGCCACCTGCATCCCTACAGCAGTTGTACAAGGCCATCATCCACCTGGACCTGGACCATAATTTGGATGTACAGTGAAGTTTCCAGTAGGGCTTAGAGCTAAGCTTCACCTTCAGGCGATACAAGTGCTACAATACTTCTGGGACCTACCACTTCAAACTGCAGCTGAATGATCACCTTTGAATACTTCCCTCTATGAAAGCAGGAATAGGTGTTGACACGAGGGCACACCAGCTCAAAGGAGGACTGCATTGTGTGACTTTATGAAATGTGCTAATCCTAGGCTAGGACTACAGCACATTTCTTTGCTGAAACAGGGCTGTATTCTCATACCACAGCCTCTATTTCCTGGCACAACCACGAGGGAACCCAGCTATTTATAGATGCCTTCTGGGAACGTCATTCCTGATGGGCTCAGAACCATCGCCCTTCTCTACAGGCAGCAGCTGTTGGCTTCTTACCAACGTGTGCAGTGGCCTTCAAGGGCAAGGAAAGGCTTGCCCAAGGTCAGCTGGGGGCACGGCTGGGACTTGATCCTCGATTTTAAACCTCTGCACTCTAAGTGCAGGTCTGCAGCAGGAGAATCTGGAAGCTGCTTTTATTCCATGTGCTCCCAAGTTGAATTATTGGCAGGTGTGGATTTGTGGCCACTCAAAGCTGTTAGGCCCAGTTCAGTGCCGACTACATTTGTGCTTGCGGATTATCACATGAGCAATATGAGGAGGGGTCATGGCTCAGTGACAGAGCACGTGCTCTGCATGCAAAAGGTCACAGGTTTGATCTCTAGCCTCTCCAGCAAAGCTTAAGAACTTCTTTGCCCGAGGTGCTGGAGGAGGTGCTGCCACAAAACACACCTTTCTTTGCAGCATTCCCCCCCCCCCCATCTACCAGGGCTTATACTTTGTCTTTTGAAAGCAAGGACTGAATGGTTGCCTGCTCAGTGTTTTGGTAGAATAAAAAGCTCAACAAAAATAACAGTAATCCTACTGAACACATAGGGGCTTGTGAAGAGGGCGAAGGTCCCTACACAGGCATACAAGCAAGGAACCAAAGTTGCTTTCTGCTGCTTGAACCGTTAAGTCAAAGGAGAAGTAACTGCTACAGTTTTCCCACTCTGCCGCCTACTTTCCAATGGAAGGTTTGGGTTACCTAACTAAAAACAGAGCCAGCTGCTATCAAAAAATGCTGAGGACCAACACTAGGATTTTTCTCGCTATCACTGCACAATGCTGAGAAATCTAGAAACAAATCAAGCACGCGCATCGCAGCGTACATTTTTTGGGGGTAAAAGTTTGGTTTGCAGGTTGCCACTGTGTGCACATAAAGGTAAAGACCCCTGACCATTAGGTCCAGTCGTGGCCGACTCTGGGGATGTGGTGCTCATCTCGCTTTATTGGCCGAGGGAGCCGGCATACAGCTTCCAGGTCATGTGGCCAGCATGACTAAGCCGCTTCTGGTGAACCAGAGCAGCGCACAGAAACGCCGTTTACCTTCCCGCCTATTTATCTACTTGCACTTTGACATGTTTTCGAACTGCTAGGTTGGCAGGAGCAGGGACCGAGCAACGGGAGCTCACCCCGTCGCGGGGATTCGAACCACGACCTTCTGATCGGCAAGTCCTAGGCTCTGTGGTTTAACCCACAGCGCCACCTGCGTCCCCTGTGTGCACATACACATACAATATTCCATGTCCATGCTTGACATCAAGGAAGTCGTTTTCACCTTGGAGCTATTGCCTCTGCAATTGCCCAGTACAGGAAGAATACATACCTGCTGAGTGGTTTGCCTCGCCACTGCGATACAAAATCAGAATACCGACAATTCAAAATGCCCTATTCCAGATGATGCTCTGAAGTAGTGATTGTACAACAGAGTTTATTGAACGAGCATATACAAAAGGGACAAAAATGAAGAAAAATAGGAGGAGCCTTGGGGTTATTCTTTTGGGTTTGTGACAAGTAGCTGTACGTCCCACCCCTGCTGCGAAGGAAGCAGCAACTTCAAATTAGGATATGAAACGGTGCAAGTAAAAAGTTAAGTGGGGCAGCTCCATTCCACTGACCACCCCAAACCAACAAACACAAACACACACACACAGCTTGTGTTTGCTGTCATGGGGACTTTTTGGAGTTGCCAATGTGTACCTCAGGGGTCAGCAAACTTTTTCAGCAGGGGGCCGGTCCACTGTCCCTCAGACCTTGTGGGGGGCCCGGACTATATTTTGGAGAGAAAGAAAAAAAAAATGAACGAATTCCTATGCCCCACAAATAACCCAGAGATGCAGTTGAAATAAAAGGAGACATTCTATTCATGTAAAAACATGCTGATTCCCGGACCCTCCATGGGTCGGATTTAGAAGGCGATTGGGCTGGATCTGGCCCCCGGGCCTTAGTTTGCCTACCTGTAAAGAAGCTCTGGTTGTTCTGTTCCTTTAGGATTATGCGTTTCCAGTATCCTAAGCAAACTATGATGGCTGGTAAGAATTGAGTGTGTGGGGGTGCAAACAGTCACTGGGAGCAATCGTTCAAAGGGCTGCAGGCCTCACTGATACATAGGGACAGACTCCAATACTGTAACTTGTTAATAAAAACATTTATTTTGCAGTTTGTACAGAACCACCTGAAGTTTGCAACGGAACCCTGATGCTTACACAGCTGTTGACACTGTGCCTTCAACTTAAGATTGGGGTTTTTCTTTCCTTTTTTGTTTGTTTGTGGTTTTAGGACAAAAAGGGTTTCACACAAACACACAGAGAAAAAACAAACATCGGTAGGAGTGTATGAAGTCCTTTCTAGAGAGGAAAGGAGGCCAGGAGACAGGTTCCATTCTTTTCACCTATCGCTGCTCTCAAGGTGTGGCCAGCCAATTTAGCGCCACATGGCAATGCTATTAAAAGCTGCCGTTTTGGAAACGTTACCAATACCTTCTTTGCTATTGAGACACCCTCAACCCACCTTTTCAGCACCACAGCACCAACACTCAAGTCAAAATTAAAAATGGGATGGGGAGGTCACTTGCTTCAAACACGCTGCTCTCATCTCCTCTGGCCGAAGAGGAGGGAGGCAAGGAGCTATTTGTTCCTGGCAGATTAAGTTTCTTGAGAGTCTTATCTTTGGGAACAAAGCACCATCTCGCAGAAGATCAGGGGTTTTCTTGGGGGGGGGCAGTGGGTTGCCCAGGGGGTTGTGTGCATTAATGCAGGTCAGGACAACCTAGTGCTGTGGTAGCTTTGGATTGGGGGAAGGGAAAGGTCTGTGTTGCCCCTCTTTGGTAGGCAAGGAGGTGAGTTGTACTCACCTTTTTCACCCGAGTGTGACTCAAGTCACAGCCTCACCTGCTCTGTCTTTTAAGAGCACAATTCTGCCATTTTTGACAGCGGCGGGAGAAGGGTATACAAAAGGGCGTGGCGCTCAGCTGACGGGAAAGAACTGCTTTCCTCTCCAACCCCCTCCTGCCAAAAAGGGAGGGCGTTGTTTAAAATGCAGAACACCCCATCTGTGAAAGGTGGCAAAAAGCAGCATGTGATATGACATGATTGTTAAAGGGGAAGTATTCTCTGCTCCTGGCCTGCAACCTGGGGCGATAAGAGGGGATGAAAGAGGAGTCTGAGCTGGAAAGAAGCAACATTCTCTCTAGCCAGGGGCATCAGCTCAGGTTGGGAAGAGCTGCCCGGGGCCCTGCGTTTAGGAATCTAAACTAACTTTAAGGTGGTATTTTAAGGTAGCAGGTATGGAGGGGGGGGAGGATAAGTATCTATAAGTTTTATCTGAATTTATCCCATAAATAACCTGAAAAAAATATGCGATGGTCAGTGCCTCTAAGGAAGGGTCTTTTCAAGGCCCTTTGAACAAAACACAAAAAAGTCGTATTGTCTCTACCGTTCCCTCGACAGCTAACCCATTGCCACGTTATCCCTTGCTTTAACCTGACTTTGCACCCACAAGCACCATCAGCCCATCTGTGCTCATGGATTTGGGTCTCTCCAGAGGAAAGCCAAGTGCCCGGCTCCAGATGAGCTGCGACAGGACGCCAAGAGCTCGAGACACACCAAACAGCACAGTGTAGTAGTTCATCTCCTTCATGCCGTAGTACTGCAGAAAGAAAGAGGTGGTGGTTAGGAGGACGGCCCCGGGGAGGAAAAAGACCACTTACCAGGCATAGAGAACCCTTAACTAAGTAAATAACTTTATTGTAACCTATATGGCAAATATAGGGAACCCTTTAGCCCTCTAGGTGTCCCTTGGTTCTTGAACGTAATCCGTTCCAAAGTCCGTTCGACTTCTGAAACATTCAAAAACCAAGGCGCAGCTTCCGATGGGTGCAAGTGCCCTGAAAACAATAGCCAACAGCCACATCGGATGTTCAGCTTCCAAAAAACATTTGAAAACTGGAACACTTCCGGGTTTTCGGCGTTTGGGAGCCGAAATGTTCGAGTACCAAGGCGTTTGAGAACCAAGGTTCCACTGTATTGGCCACGATGGTTGAGAGTGCTAAAATGGAATCTCCACCTACAGATACAGTATACCTCAAACACTAGGTGTTCAGGAAAGCCAGAAGGACATCACCTTCAAAACCCACCTGTGAGGTTCCTGGGAGGCACTGGGGGACACACACAAACCTGACTGGGCACTGTCATAATCTATACTGTATATTGCTCCGAGGGACCTCACAGGAAGAGATTAAGAAAACATACAAACTGAATGCTGATATATCTGATCCTTCTTACACACAAGAAATAATTCCTGGAAGTGACATGAATCCTACAGCCCTTGCAAAGTGATTTTTTTTGTTGTTCCAAGAGGGCAGAAGAGGAAAGGTTTTTTTCAGTCACTTCCTGTAGGGTTTTTCCTTTAAAAATTTGCAGAAATTAGAAGGGTGGGGGGTAGGGCAAAGCACTCTAATTCTTCGTCTCATACCAGCCGAAACATTTCAGGTTTGCCCACCGCAAATCCCAGTCATTTAGGAATTCTGCCTCATGCTATTCCTATACTATGGTTGGATATAATAGCATCTGCAAGGCCTCCTAAGCCACCACTAGAGGGAGGCACACCACCACCCTGCCTGGGTTCTGCAAGTGTAGGAGTTCAAATGGTGACTGGCATACAATTTACCAAGGGTTCCACAACCGGCTTATTGGCTATGGCAAAACAAGCGGCCCCAGGCAATTATTGCCCTTCCCCTACAATGCAGAGCTACATGGGAATGTCGGCCACATTCTAGAACACTGTGCAAATCAACAGCTGAGTCAAAGCTTCCTTTGCACCCACTTAGCACCCACAAATTCACTTAGCATCCACAAATTGAGTGCAAAAAAAGGTGCTTCAGGTTGCACTGCGGATTTACCAATATCCTCCCCGAAAGATAGAAACTGCTATCACACTGCGGTAAATCCTGCAGAGGTGGTTCAGCGCCCTACTGTTGGGAAATAAACTGGGCTTGCGGACAAGGATAGGAGCAGCTCTGTGTACTGGTGGGGCACAAGCAGAAACATTTAATCTAGTGCCTGGAAATAGAGGCTTTGCCCCAGGGAACGGACTCAAGCTTGCTTCTGCGCTACCTAGAGCAGCAAAGTGGCATAAGCATATAAGATGCAGACTGATCCCTCTGACATCAGAGCGAGTGTGGTGCACAAGTCAATTTGGGGCCTGTACCACTCCCAGAAAAGACCAGATTCAGCCCTGCCAGGGAATCCCATAACTGAACTGAACACAGGTGCACCTACAGTGTCCAGCCAACTTGTGTTTTTAAAGCAGCTGTTGGGAACCTCTGGACCCATAAGGTTCGCCAGGCTGCCTCCATTTCACCCAAACACAGCCACATCCACCACGACTGGTGAAAACAAGTCACCTGATGTCATTTTGATGAGGTGAGGCAGCTGACCCTCAGATTGCAAGGTGGTCTAAGGTGTAGCAGACAGGCTCTGAGGCTTCAGAGCTTCTAAGATACTGGGTTTTGTGCTCCACATAAACAGAAAACACCAGGCAGAGGTGAGGGAGAAGTAATCTGTGACTGAGAGCTCTAGTTTCCCATCACAAAATACCTTTTATCAGGACTCTCCTTTTACTTCTCCGTTGCAGTGCTTTTGAGAGTGACACACCCACCTCTGTCCTAATCAGCTTGGCATTTTGTGATTTCGGTACATCATCTAAGCCTCAACTATGTTTTTCAAACCCTGCTTTTATCCTTCCCTTATATTATGGGCTGGATGCAACTAAACAGTTGCACTAGCAGGAGCCAGTGCAACAAATTCTCAAAACCACAACAGCTTCAAAACCATTTTTTTAATAAAAACTAATCCTTTAAAGATACTTATCACAAGATTCCCTGCACCATTGGTCTGAATATGGCGGGTTCCATCCATTTCTGTCCAAAAGTGTAAGTTTTAGGCAGTGCTAAATCTCCCCCCATGCTTTGGAAAGCAGGTGAGATGATCCTCTGCCTTAGACCCAAGGCAAAGTGTGATACTAATCTGGGCTGAGAGCGCCCTCTATTTGAGCCTGCAAGGCAAGTTCCCAGGGAAATATATTCCCAGTGCTCAGTCCTAAGAAATGTGCTTGTAGGGCCCAGATTCTAGCAGGCACCTTTAGCTGAGAAAGTCCAGGGCTTTGGTCTCTGCCCTCAAAGAGGGTTGCCAAAGGTAGTTAGCTCACCTGCAGGAGGACCCCACTATGTGCGTCCACATTGGGCCAGGGATTCTTGGCCTTGCCCTGTTCCAGCAGCACATTAGGGACAATCTTGTATAGCTGCGCCACCAGCTTGAAGAGGGGATCTTTGGGAAGGTGCTTGAGCGCAAATTCTCTCTGGCAGGTGTAGCGAGGGTCCGTCTTCCTCAGCACTGCGTGGCCATAGCCAGGAACCACCTGCAACATGAGACGTTGACAGAGTCTTGTGGGTGGTACCCAATATGATGTGCAAAGGGGTTAACAGGCAAGTACTCAGCCCCCTTCATAGTTGCCAACATCCACACCTTGATCGATAGGTTTTCACACAGTGCCACCACTACCTTTAATTTCTCACCTTCCCCCACCATCCTGCCTGTGGGACTCTTTAGGCAGTTCCCACCAGCTCACAATCATTTTTTACACTGACCTGTTTTAACAAGCCCTAGAGCAGGCTAAGTTTTTAATCAATTTTTATTAAAAGTTTCCAACATAAAATACAATAAGAGCCAAACTAATCTAGAGAGATAAGAAAAAAGCAAGAATAAGAGAAGGAAGAAAATAAAGAAGAAAAGAAGAGAAAGTGAATACCAGGTCCTCCAGCACTGTATCTTAACTCTTATTGCATGTACAGAAGAGGAAACCCTCCCAGCTCTCACCTGGGAGCTTCCTCCTCTTCCCCCAGCCCTACAGTAGTTTAAAGCTTGTGGAATGAGATCATGATTGGAAATTGTGTGCGTGTGAAATATATATTTGCACACAGACAGCAAGAGAAAATCTAGGCGGCCATATCCATTTTCTGTACAGCTTCATCCTGGCAACTGTCTCCTGGCTGGTTTCTAGGAGGAGTGCCCTATTGGCCCATAGCATAGACTAACTTGAAGTCCTTGTTTATCTTCTCCCATTGTGGATGACTCCCAGCACCTGACTTCCTGTTTTTGCTCCCCATTTCTATGCCAAGTGAGACTACAAAGGTACTGGGAATCCACTAGCTAGGACATCAATGCCTTTCTTCTGCAGCTAATTCACGTGCTTCACTTCCCATTGGCTGCTAAAGAAGAACTGGGGGATAATTACGCATCCTTAAAATACATTTAGGCCACTCTTTGTGGTCATGTAATCAACGTGGTGGAGGGGGAATATATTCCTTTCTAACACAGAACAGGACATGAGTTGCTATTCTAAGAATCCCCACATTGAATTGATAAAATAGGACAGGGGAAAGGCACCAGGGCTGTGGGAAGTGCAGGAAAAAGAAGAATGAATACTTTAGGCAGAATTCCTCTTCCTGAGAAGCTCAGCTTAAAAAGCAAAACAAAAACCTAAATATGGCTGCGCATATATGCTTTTGTGGAGTTTACAAGTTGAAATCCCATAAGCCAGTGTGGTCTCTCTGTGCCCCCACCACCCCATTTTATAACAGACCTCACTGCAACCTAAATCTCTACAGTTTCCTCCCAACTGCAACCCCTCCCTCTGTTGCCCCATTAAGGCTTTGATGCCGCCAACACTCACCCTGCCAGAGTTCAAAGTATTCCAGATGAAATCCCTCAGTTTCGTGTCGGACACATCCTCACCCAGCTCCTTCTGCAAGTTCGTCAACCATACCAGCACTTCCTGCAAAAAGCCCGTGAGATTTGCTGATAATGTGCAAGAACAGGGAGGGCTCCCTAAAGGCTCTCCGCCAAATTCAAGATTTGCCAGCACTGCTTGGCAATGCAGCCCCCTACCTGATTTGCAAGACCGTGGAGTGGGCCAGCCAGACCATTCATGGCTGCAGCAAAAGCCAGGTAAGGGTCGGAGAGGGCACTGCCCACTAGGTGACTGGTATGGGCACTGACATTACCACCCTCGTGGTCACTGCAGAAAACAAAGGGGGAGGGGGGAAATCAGCAGGGAACAAGGAAGCTTAGAGCGCACAGCAAGCAGACTGAAATGAAGTTCTGTATGCATTTGGCCAGTGGTTAATAAATTAAGATTCTCACCAACATTTCTTCCTGAACAGAAAAGATGACACACATAATATTCCAGAAGTATAATAGCAGTTACAATGAATTCATTTTATGGTCATCATATGCAAGCATGAAAGATGTTCACGAAAGCGGCTTTCTCAGCACACTCAGATAGCTCTGTCAATAGCGCATGAGACTCTTAACGTCAGGGTTGTGTGTTAAAGCCCCACATTGGGCAAAAAGATTCAACGGAGTCCCTTCCAACTCTACAATTCTACAGCCCCAGCACACCACAGCTGCAAGAAACAACCTACCGGGGCGAAAGTAACATTACCCTTGTAACATGTAGCTCCCAATTGAGGGTTAAACAAAAGTTAGGGTTCTCTGCCACTAGAGGGAGCCGCTGAAGAGAACATTCAGGGGTCAGCAAACTTTTTCAGCAGGGGGCCTGTCCACTGTCCCTCAGACCTTGTTGGCGGGCCGGACTATATTTTGAAAAAAATAATCATGAACGAATTCCTCTGCCCCACAAATAACCCAGAGATGCATTTTAAATAAAAGGACACATTCTGCTCATGTAAAAACACACTGATTCCCGGACAGGATTTTGAAGGCGATTAGGCCACATCCGGCCCCCGGGCCTTAGTTTGCCTACCCATGGAACATATGAAGTCATATTAACCCAACTAGCAACAGGATTTCGGGCAGAGGCCTCTCAGTTGGGCTGATGGATTGGGACCAACTGCTGGGTCACAGCTTGATCCAACAGCAGCAGGAGTAGCAGCATACAAACATATGGTAAAAAGAAGATTTAGAAATGGGACACCAAATTCACGTTTGGGTTAAAGGTGGGTTAAATATTGAAGGCTACTGCTTTAACAGAATATTCCATGGATTGAAGTTAGGACATTATACATGAAAACTCTAACCCCTGAACTATGCACCCAGCTCCCTGCACATCTCAACTGTCGCAAAAGGCTACAGATTATATCAGATGCTTAAGTGCTATGCCTGTTGGCAATAAAACCACTGTCAACTAGAGAAAAAAGGTGAGTGCCGACAAACTGAAGCTCAATCCAGATAAGACTGGGGCACTGTTAGTGGGTGGTTGGATGAATGGGAAGTTACATTCCCTTCGAAGGAGCTTGGAGGTACTCCTGGATCCTTTGCTGTCGCTTGATGCTCAAGTGGCCTCAGAGGCATGGATAATCTTCCATCAGCTTCGGCTGGCGGCCTAGCTATGCCCCAACCTAGACAGAGATAGCCTAACTACTGCTGTCTATGCTCTGGTAACCTCTAGGTTAGATTAATGCAATGTGTTGTACATAGGGCTGCCCCTGAAGGCGGTTCAGAAACTTCAGCTGGTGTAAAATTCGGCAGCCAGGTTGCTCACCGGGGTAAGGTGGTTTGAGATTACCGTACTTTTCATTCTATAAGACGAACTTTTCCCCTCCTAAAAATAAGGGGAAATGTGTGTGCGACTTATGGAGCGAATGCAGGATCCATGGCTTCAGCGAAAGCAATGCGAAGCCTCCGGAGCACAGTGTGCGGCTATCCCATAAGCCAGGACAGCCAGTGGGATCGCTGCACTGAGATCCCGCTGGCTGTCCTGGCTTCTGGGATTCAGAATGTATTTTTTCTTGTTTCCTCTTCCAAAAACTAGGTGCGTCTTATGGTCTGGTGCGTATTATAGAGCGAAAAATACGGTATATTGCGCCGAGCCTGGCCCAACTTCACTGGTTGCTAATCAGTTTCCGGGCCAATTCAAAATGCTGACTTTGACCTATAAAGCCTTAAAGGACCCCAGGGACCGCCTCTCCTCCTATGAATGGACCCCGTGATCGTCATCTGAGGCCCTTCTTTGTGTGCCTCCTCCACAAGAGTGGGCCTTTTCTGCAGTGGCTCCTCGTTTGTGGAACACTCTCCCCAGGAAGTCTTGCTGAGCACCTTCATTATGCTCAAGCACAGAAAGCACATGGGGGAAATTGCACCAATGCTTAGTGCGCTGGCAGTAATGGATGTGTGGGGGAAGGACACAAGTGCTAAACGCACAAAAGCTCAGGCCTCAGTTCTTTCTGTTGCTCCATCAGCTCACAGCTCTTTCAAGCCTCTCTTGTACACAAGACAGGTAAGACTTACCTGTGAATGGTGAGGTAGAGGCGCATGAGTTCAATGAACTCGGGGTCATTATAGCCCAGCATGTTGGTGAAGTTGTGCGACCAGTCTAAGGCGGGATCGATGGCGCCGATGCTGCTGCCTTCACGGTACAGATTGCGGTAAATCTTTGCAGCTATACATGGCAGCTTGGCAATCAAGTCCATGGAGTCCTCATAGATAAACTGCAAGGTACGGAAGGGGAAGGGGAGGTAGAAGTCAGGAACCACTCGTAGGGGGTCTTTCCCCTCCAATCCCGCCATAGCAGGGACATATGATCTGTTCGCTGGCTACAGCTACAACAGTTAACATGAAGACTAGAGCGGCTTGCGTACAGTCTGCAACAAGAGTCTTTGTATTCTGCCTTCATGCATGCATCTCATGGGATGAACTCTTAGAGCACAAAAGCAGCTGCGGCTGTAAAATGAAATATACTCATCTGAAAGGTGCCACAAGACTCTGCTACTGTTTGTCCTGAATGTATAAACAGACCTAGGAATGTTGATAAGCACTGCTGCCTATTCTTCCAAGAGTCACACAGGTAGGACTTCCTTCATGTGCTCATAGGCAGAGGACTGGCATCTGAATCACACTCCTGCCACACATTTCTACTCTTTTATAATAACAACTATTATTTCTTATGAGTCACTTTCCACAATAAGTCTCAAAGCAATCTGCTGGCAACTGCAATGCACAAAGCAATTTGTTGGCAATTGCCAGGAGAACTCCATAAACAAATTTAAAAGTGGTGTTAATACCAGAACACCCTAGAAACAAATCCCTCCGTCCCCCAATATAGAGATGAGTTTCCCCCCAAAATCATCCAGATAAAATATATAATCAACTGCTGGAGGATTTAACACTCAAATGCCTGGGATCAAAATGATACCAATGGCACCCCATGAGTATTCCACGGAAAAGGACCGGTTCTCTTGTCTAACTGCAGTGCATTGGCTGGGCAGGGGACAAGCAGGTAAAGGTTAATGAACAGCAGAACTACTGCCTCCCCACATCCCAATACTTTACCCCTTTACTCCAGACAGCAATGCCTCAGGGCAGATACAGGCCGGCAGAATTGGAACGGGCCAGAGACCAAAGTCTCTTTGCTTCAGTGCTGAGGGTGTGCACACACATTTTAGGTCAGGCCAGAGGCACATGTCATCTTGTTCAAGGTCTCATGTTAAAAAGGCAGTAACTGGGATTCCACATGGTGAGGACCAAGGTCTGTCTCTCTGTCTCTGTCTTTCTCACACACCTGACTTCTGTCCTTTACCATGCGCTTGAGGATCAGCACGAGACAAAAGCTGAACTGGGCTGGCTCATTTCCAAGTCAAAATACGGCAGCCTTCAGCAGGGCTTGGTCAGGCTTGACACATTAGGTGTCTCTTTTTTCTGGAACAACTTCCACCTCTAGGTGCAGAAGCAGGAAGGACCACGCCCACAGCCCCAAACTCCACAATTTTATCAGCACCTGGCATTAGCAAATCAATCCTAGGACAAAGGGTGTTCAGCAATCCTGGCAGCAGCTTTCCAATCAGTAAGCCCAACTCCCCAATATGAAGACCCGAGACAAACCAATGCAGGGATGGGGAAGCTGCAGCCTGCCAGATGTTGTTGGATTACAACTCCCATCATCCCTGATCACTGGCCATGCTGGCTGAGGCTGATGGGATTCCAGTGGCATCTGGAAGCCCCAAAGTTCCCCACCACTGGAGTTCTTGGTGTTTGCCATAGCGTTTTTGGGGATTAAGCTGCAGGGCATGGATCATCACCACCCTCTGACAATGAAAGCTTCAGATACATTTCCCCCTAGCCTTTTTAACATTCAGCAAGAACCATCCTGACATTCAAAACCTTATTCTTGCAACACTGAGTGCACGATTTTCAGTTTTCAGCACACGCAAAGAAGGGAGAGGCTCAGACAACCCAAATTTCTTTACACAGCCATAACCCTGACTACATTAAGTGTCTATGTTTTGTGCATATAAATAACAAAGTCCATGTTTACGTAGGCGATTATAATAAATCACCTGCATTTCTGGTACGTAGCTTCAGGACTTCACCTCCAGATGCCATCGATCAGATGCTACAGAAGAAAATACTTGCAGCTTGCCCACCCGCCTCCCCCATTATTTGCTTGCCAAGCCCGCAAACGGCTCACACCTCTTCTGCACACGCGAAATGTTGCCCGTCCCTTGCTTACTTCCCAGTACTTGGTCCGGCTGATTCCCTCTGAATAGGCACGGGCAAAAGTGCTCTCGCTGTTGAGGGCGGTGACAGCGGCACTCAGTTGTGACATGGGGTGAAGGTTGGTGGGGAAGTTGTCCAGCATGGTCACCACATGAGAAGGCAGGGCGGCTCTTTTGGCCCACTCCCGGGACAGCCAGCTCACCTGAACAGAGAAAACACAAAGCTCTGCCTCAGTAACAATGAAGGAATCAGTGCTGAGCTGCGTACAGCCTCCCTCTGCCTTTGCTATCTCCTTCTGCCATGTAGACACCTCAGTGCTTTCCCTGCCTGCCCACAGACACTCACAAAACTCCCCAGGCTGCATAATGGCATTCAAGGAAGGGCTGAAGGTATCAGCTGCAGCCTCCCATTCAGAGACTCTACTTCAGCCATTCCTGTCTCCTCACCTGTTCTTGCGAGGGGATCTCTCCTGTCACCAGCAACCAGAACAGCCCTTCGGGCAGGGGCTCTGCACCTCCAGGGGCTTTGGGCAGCAGCTTCTGGCATTCGGGGATGCTGTAGCCACGGAAACGGATGCCCTGCAGATGTGGCAAAGGCAGATTAAGAGATATTCATACAACTCCATGGACAGGCTGCACGGCCAGACAGGTATTGCGACTACTACAACCTCAGGCCTCACTTACCTCATCTGGGTCCAGGACTGATGTCTCGTATATTAGCCCTTTCATGCCTCTCATGCCTCCGTAGATCTAGGGACAAAAGATGCAAGCGGTAAAAAGTTAGGACACACAAAAGGAAATACGTGCATGAACTATGGAATTTGCTGCTGCAAGGTGTGATAACTTAGGTTCTTCTTTCCCTTAAGCAATTTCACACTTCAAATAGGAGGTATCAATGTTATTTCGTTCTAAATGCTATCCTTCTGTCCCCACTGGTGCTTTGTACACTTTCTCCCTTTGGTGGTGGTAATGGCACCAGTGAAAAATTGAGTTGGGGGTGCTGACAGGCCACCAGGGAAGGCTTATGGCCTAGCAGTTCACCCCCCCCCCTTTGTTTAAGTTAACCCAAAGTTTCAGCACAGCCCAAAGTTTGCAGCTAGAATAAATTGATATGTTGCACAAAGTCTGCATAATAGTCTCAGGTGTACCACATGACGATTCTGGTGCAGAATTGTTTCCAATGCCCTGTTTTGCCAAAATGATAGCTTTATTCCCCACTCTTTGTCACCTCTGTAAGCTCTCGAGAGACCAGGAAGCCTAGTGGCAAATCTCCTATAACCTTGGCTCTGGCTTAAATACTTCTTCCCCTTTTGTCAATGGCCTCAAAAACCAGACTGAAGAACAGAGTCCTTTTCAACAACCGTCAAGGCTCAGCTTTCCAGCTGGCACCCAGAAAACCTTGCTACTGGTGCACCAAAGCTGGAGGAGGCACCACTTCGCAAACAATTAATTAAATGAACTTCAGATTCAGAAACAAAGCAGGAGATACTAATCAGCACTGCTTAGAGACTAGTATAATCAAGAAGCAGATTTGGCATCTAGAGAACACTAGAGAAAGCCTTGGTACTGCAAACAATGAACTAGTAATGTGACCTCATTGCTTTAACAGCAGTTGGTCTCTCTGTGGCATTTTCTCTTAACGAAATGTTACTTTTATGTCAGCTACCTTGCAAGGGGATAGGAATGAAGCCCTCCAGACTTGTTCACAAGGGCTGCATCATCTAGGACAGAGCTTTCCAAACTGTGTGTCGCAACAAGTTAGTGTGTTGGCTGCAGTGTGTCGCACAATAGGTGTCCGTTATCTCTTATAATACGTTTGTTTAACCTCCAGTTTGCTAGTAAAACTGAGTAACTGTCACGAAATGATGCACGTCTAAAAAGTGTGTCACCAACATGCAAAGTTTGAAAAGCTCTGATCTAGGAGGTACCACAGCTTTGAGCCAGAGTTGTCAACCCTTGCTTCCAGTGATTTTTTAATAGAATAGGTGCCGCTACTCACCATGAAGTTGTTACAGTAAGTGCCCCCCCTTTTTTGCAGTGAGTACGTGTATTCACAATTTGGACCACTGCACTAGGAGGCTCCATGCGCACTATGCCTCACTTCAAACTCAGAAGGCTAACACAGGAGCTCAACAACAAATATTCAATTGCTTCCATAATAAAAACATGGCTACTTGAGAAATGAAGTAGACCAGTTGTATCCAAACTTTTTTCAAAAAGGGCCAGATTTGATGAAGTGAAGGGCCATGAGGGCCAAACAAAGTTGTTGAGCTTTTTTTTAGGATTGAAGTTGTTGAGGTTTTTTTAGGATTCTGACCGGGGGCCCCTGAAATGGACATGCCTGAAGTAGACCATTCCTTTATTTAAACCACGTACTATCTACTCAAACTGACAGCATTCTTCAAGGTCCCAGGCAGAGGTCATTTCTAGTTCTGCTTCTTGACAGCCTTTAGCTTGAGATGCCAAGAGCTTATTCTGGAGCTGTCGCCAGAACATGCATCTTGTCTTTGACCCATATCCCTTTATTCACCGACTGTTCTTCCTCCTCTCCTCCTCCTCTTTTAAAAAGTGCTCTAGTGTCACTAGTATCCTCAAGCCCTGCTGATGCTTTGCCATGCCCTAAGTCTCATGCGTGGAATTCAATGTTGTGCTAAGTGAGGTACACGTGCACACAATGGGGCCCACTCATGCAACTTGACTCTCCCCCCCTCTTCCCTGTGCACCCCCTAAAGCTGTACTGAGGGGTTCCCCTAGCCATCCAGAGCAGATTTAGAGGGCACAGGGAGAAGGTGGGGTTGAAATCCTGTTGCAGAAGCAGACCTCTGCTCTGTGCACACAGCAACCTAGTTGAATCCTACCCCACGTTATTGGCTTGACTAAAGAAGTCACAAGACATCATCTGTGAAACTTTCCAGGCCACGCTTCACCACCTCTCTCCAGGTTAGGACTGGGCAATATATTGATATATCATCCACCACTGGTTTGAAGTCTGTATCATATCAGCCTCATAATTTTTGACCTGGCAATATATCGTGAATCATGGTGTTTGTGCATGCACTATGCAAAAATCACGATGCGGGGGAAACCGTGAAGCCAGCCAATGCCTCTACAAAGCTCCATCCTTATTCCAGACATCGTGATATATCAGTATATCACAATGTTTAGCTGGTGATATTGAAAACCAGATATTGCCCAGTCCCTACTCCAGACATTTTACCAGGGGACAAAATGCCTAAAAGTAGCACAGCACGGGGGCTTCTTTGCAACTCACTCCTTTAGACTGGTAGCAGCCTGCAGGTAGAGATGGAATTTCCTGCAGGATACAATGACTCGGATATTCTACTACAATGATGACACCGGAAGAACTTACCATATCCACAGTGATCTGACCAATGACTGTGCTGCCATATTGTTGCCTGAAGCTTTTAAGTCTTGATTGCTCCTTAGGTATCATGTTTGCAAGAACATCTTTCAGGTTCTGGAAACAAAAAAGTGCAGCCAGATCTTACATACAAAGTTAAGAAAATGCCAGTAACCTAGTACTGCAAGAGACATGGGGTAGAATAAAGAGTGGGTGAGAATTAATAAATCCAGCACAGATTGCATTCTCTCAAGTACAAATGACAAAGTGAGTCACTAGCCAGGCAGTATGCTTTATGGACATTTTTCTGGGGCAAACACTAGAACAGGGGTCGGCAACCTAAGGCCCATGGGCCACAAGCAGCCCATGGGGGTCATTTAACCGGCCCATGGACCCCTGCCGCCCGCTCAGTTGGCTCCCATGCACTGTGCTAAACAGGTGTGGAGAGGAGCAGGGACCGCCTTCCGCGACGATGGCCGGCTTCCCATCGGCTGCAGGAAGCTCCTGCAGCCAATGGGAAGAGGCGCCCGCCTCCTCAGCACCAGAAGGAGTGCCAGAAATAGCGTTTGCGCATGCATGCACACTCCGGCCCACCGCGGCGTCTGCGGGACTGTGAACCACCCCAAGCCACAAAAACTTTGCCGACCCCTGCACTAGAACATAGGGCAAGTTCTGCTGGATCAGGTCAAAGGTCCAACTAGACCAGAATCCTGTTCTCACAATGGCCAATGAGATAAGGTAAAGGTAAAGGGACCCCTGACCATTAGGTCCAGTCGTGACCAACTCTGGGGTTGCAGCGTTCATCTCACTTTATTGGCTGAGGGAGCCGGCATACAGCTTCCGGGTCATGTGGCCAGCATGACTAAGCCGCTTCTGGCGAACCAGAGCAGCGCACGGAAACACCGTTTACCTTCCCACTGGAGCGGTACCTATTTATCTACTTGCACTTTGACATGCTTTCGAACTGCTAGGTTGGCAGAAGAAGGGACCGAGCAACGGGAGCTCACCCCGTCGCGGGGATTCGAACCGTCGACCTTCTGATCGGCAAGCCCTAGGCTCTGTGGTTTAACCCACAGTGCCACCCGCGTCCCCGGCCAATGAGATACCAATGGGAAATTTGTAAGTGGGACCTGAGCACAGTAGCACTCTCTTCACCTGAGGTTCCCAGTAGTCCAGGATGTAGCCAGGGTCCAGAGCACCCAAACTCATCTCCCCCGAATAACCCACAAGCAATGAAAAAGAACTGCTTACCGTAGAAGCACTGGCATGTCTGGCAGCAAAAATGATACATGATGAGTTCTGCAAGGGAGAAAGAGACAGCAACTGAATGCACTTTCTTTACAAGTGGGCAGACCACCAATAACCTCACATGCATCTCAAGCAGATCCCCCCCCCCCATGGCCTTTCACTCCCATTTAACACCTGACTTGCAAATACACCTCAGTCCCTTGATTATAAAGTGACTCTCTTGACAACATAGGCGCCAACTCTAAGGGGCCCAGGTCCCTTCGTGTCCCCCGATAAAATATTTGAGAACAACCAGGGGATGGAGGAGCCTGAGAGTGGAGTGGCTTCTGTGGCTGGTAGCTCCGCCTGCTGCTGCTGCCACGGACGGGAAGGATGAGGGGAAGCAGCTCCTGGCTGGTGGTGGCAGGAGAAGGAGAAGGATGATGCTGAGTGCCAGAGAGGAGGAGCTGTCAATCATTGAAGCCATGCTGCCACCACGTTCGGCTCCACCCCCTGGCTCCTCCCTGAGTCCCTGCATCACGCCTATGTCATGTGTGTGTCATCGGCTCCCTTCCACTCTTCTGCTCAACTTGGTGCCTCTGCTTGACAACATCACACAAGTGAAGTCTGCCATCATAGATCAGTATTTTCACCATAGCACATGGGAAGAACATTTTGAAATACTTGGGAGTTTCCTTATAGCTCCTACCACCAATACAGAAGTGCATTCTTTGCAGAGAATCAACCAAATGTGTTTTAGATAGTTTTTTGTTGTTGTTGTTAGGTTCAGGAATCAAGTTTTCTATACTTCTGCTGAGTGATAATGCTAAAACCAAGGCAGGAGTCTTATCGCGAAGCAATACTGAAATTTCAAACACTAGGCTCTACTTTCTTTGTTGCATTAATTGTATTCTCCCCGCCCCCTCCTCTCCCACACACATTATGTCCCCATTCCTACAGTTTCCACTTTGTGCAATTTCTACTGTTTTTTTGTATCCTGAAAACGTAGGATGCCTGGCACCAGCTGCCTAAGAGTTTTGGTCAGGACTCCATTCAGCAAGTGCTCATCGTGAGTCATGTACACCAGGGAGGGTAAGCAAAAGTGTGCTACAGTTTCACAGTCCGGAAATCTTGCTGGTTTAGCAGCATTGGATACCTGCAAGCTGCTGAGTTTCCAACCTGTTAATATGTGCTAAGATGAGAATTACAGAGCCAAAGGGTTGAGACAGACAGTGTTAGACATAAGCATTGTCTGCATTTAACAGACCACCACGTGGGTTATAATAATATTGCCCAAAAGGACTAACACTGAGAGATTCTTCACTAATTTCATCATTCAACAGCAGAACTTCGACTAAAAAGAGTTAAATGTTAACCCTTGGAAATGTTCACCAACACCCTTACCCCAAAATTGCTCACAGGTCACAAGCCATATCAAAAGTTGTGTTCTGTGGCACTATGCAGGCACAGAAATAACATTACGCATACAAAAGAGATGGGTGCAAGTTGGTTGAATCTGTATCTGTTATACAGGCAGCCAAATTCAGCTTCCCACCCCTGCATAATTTTGGTCATTATAGTACTGTATTCAGATTTTTTTTCTAGGGTTTATTATTTTAAAGTATGCACAGCCCCAATCATAATCTTTCAATTTTTAAGATTAAGCCTCCCTTGAGAGCCAGTGTGGTGTAGTGGTTAAGAGCGGTAGACTCGTAATCTGGGGAACCGGGTTCGCGTCTCCGCTCCTCCACATGCAGCTGCTGGGTGACCTTGGGCTAGTCACACTTCTCTGAAGTCTCTCAGCCTCACTCACCTCACAGAGTGTTTGTTGTGGGGGAGGAAGGGAAAGGAGAATGTGAGCCGCTTTGAGACTCCTTAGGGTAGTGATAAAGCGGGATATCAAATCCAAAACTCTTCTTCTTCTTCTTGCGAACAACCCCAGTTATAAGCAGTAGTGCAGAAGGTTGCATATATGAACAACATAAACAAGGACACACCCCCAACTATAGTCCACGTTTTTGGCCCAACACACTTAAACTTCATAAGCACTTGGATCCCAGGTATGCATTACCCAAGGGGAGCACCTTCCAATCTCAGCTTCTCAAAAGCTACCAAACACAAATAACTGAAGATAAGGAAACTGCATGCTGGGGGTGGGGGCGGGCAGAGGAAATCAAGAAGCAGTTCCCTGCACAAGGAGTACCATACTGCGCCTTCCCACTGGTTGAGATCATCTGAGAAAGCATTGCTCTGCAAACCTTTTCCTTTGGAAAGCATGAAGAGCATGCAGAGTAAGATCTTTCCTCAAAGCAGGTCTGTTTCTGTTGTGGCAACCACCCTGTGGAACTCCCTCCCTTGAGTTGACGTTCTTTACGCCAGCATGCAATGCCTGCTTTTGAAAACGCTCTCCAAGGTCCCTGAGGAACACGTCTGCTTTTCTGTTGTACTGCTGTTGCATTGCTTTTGTCATGTTCAGTTACTCTCTTTTTTAAGTGATTTAGAATATTTTGTATGTCACCAACGTGAAAAGAAATATCAATACTTTTGCTTGCCATTTACGTCAAATCTTAGGAGAAAAGCTTTAGATGAGCAAAGGCACCCCCTCCAGTCACAAGCCATTTCCCCCTTCCCATTCTTGCAGCCCCATCTCCTACAATAACAGAAGATGCAGAGAAACAAGCAATGATATAGGAAGCAATGGCTGCAAGTGGCACTCAGCAGTGGAACAGCAAGAGAAACTAACTGCAAGGTAAGCATATGATATAGCTAACAGCTGACTTAACACATCTCAAGTGACAGAACACACACAGGAGCTGTCTCAGTACAGTTTGCCTTTGCAAGAAGGAATGCTTCTATTTTCTTGCACTCAGCTTTCCCCCAGGTGGCCTGTAAAACTTGGGATAAAGTGTTCCAATACCCAGAACACCAACCTAACTGATGGGGCACCTAAGGGAAAGGTGCATGCTACTACGGACAAAGCCTGGGAAGGAGATTTCCACATGTGCATGGACAGGCCCCCTTTAAACTGCTAGGGCTAGATTAAAAAAGGTAAAGGGACCCCTGACCATTAGGTCCAGTCATGGCCGACCCTGGGGTTGCGGCACTCATCTTGCTTTATTGGCCGAGGGAGCCGGCGTACAGCGGGTCATGTGGCCAGCATGACTAAGCCGCTTCTGGAGAACCAGAGCAGTACACAGAAACACCATTTACCTTCCCACCGGAGTGGTACCTATTTATCTACTTGCACTTTGACGTGCTTTCGAACTGCTAGGTTGGCAGGAGCAGGGACCAAGCAACAGGAGCTCACCCCGTTGCAGGGGATTCGAACCGCCGACCTTCTGATCAGCAAGTCCTAGGCTCTGTGGTTTAACTCACAGTGCCACCTGCTAGGTTTACAACATGCCAGAAGCTAGAATTTGGCAAAAACCCTCTTTAGAGGGTGGGGAGTAGAATTAGGTAAATTATGCAAACATCCTTTCGACCTAATGCAGGGATAACATGGTGCCCTCCAGATGATGCTGGACTACAACTCCCATCAGCCCCAGACAGCATGACCATTGGTCAGGGATGATGGACGTTACACTCCCATCTGGAGTGTACCATCTCAATGGATCAGATCTGAAGCTCTAGGTTGAGGACTCTTGTCTTCATTGCAAACCAGTCCCCGTAGCAGAGAGGAAGGAGGGGTGGGGGTTCATGGAATATGGCTGACAGGAAGCAGAAGAAAGAGAGCTGGCAAAGAAGGAGACCTTGGACTTCCTTTTTTCCCCTTCTCACAGAAGCCTTACACTAAAAAAAACTAACCCCACCATCCTCATATGATTACAGCCAGACAGGAAGCTTTCTACTGTATAGTAAAACAAACAGTCCAGACCACTGATGATTCTTTTGTCCCTCTGTCATGAAGTATTTGGAATAAACAAATTCCAGCAAATTTGAGAGGCAGCCAAAAGCCAAGGGACAGGTCCTATCAGACACTGACAGGACACAAGCAAAGGGATTTCTGAGAGCGCTTTCTGTATCGGAACTTGGGCAACCTATGCCTCAGCTGAGCACATTCTGCTGACAGGAAAAGTGTTTTCAGAGAGAAATCAGGAAGACTCAGCAAGACTCTAAGACTACATCAAGATGAAGGTTTCTTAAAACCAATTAGCTTATCAATCAGGTCCGGTGGCATCAGTTCAATGCACATAAGCATGGAACCAGAGCCGCAGCAATACTGAAAGTACATTTAATAACTGGCAGCACTGCCAATTTGACAGAAAGCCTTTGGCCTGGAGAATATTGCATTAAGTGCCTTTTGCGTGTGTGTGTGTGTATTTCTAGATTTGCTTTTGGGGCAACACAGAACACCAAAAGTCCACACACACGCATCCTACATCTGTAAAACCGATCGCACCTCCTGACTTTGTTGGTCAGGACTCTATGGCACTATGGCATAGGACTCTATGGGAAAGGACTATTGCTCAGCGGCAGAGCACATGTTCTGCAAGCAGAAGGTCTCAGTTTCAATCCCTGCTATTTCCAGTTAGGGCTGGGAAAAGACTCCTGCCCAAAACCATGGAGAGCCACTGACAGTCAGCGTGGACAATACTGAACTAGACAAACCAATGGTGTGACTCTATATAAGGAAGCTTTCTATGTTCGGAGCCCACTACTGAGTAGGAAAAATAAAGCAATGTAGTCTAGGAATTTAGCCAAGTTGCAAGCTGCCAGTTTCCAATGAACGGTCCCCTGGGCACTACTGACAAGACTTTCCCAACCCCCAGCTGACTTGCTCTTCACTTGTGAAAGTGTCCTCTGAGCATCCTTTGAACTCCTTTTTTGGCTCCCGGCTTACCTCTTCTATGCTTTTAATGCTTTCTGAGCAGCGCATACCTGCCTGCCTATCTTCCAGGACAGGCCACGCAGGAGCAACCGAGTTCCTTGGCTCAACATGCGCTCCTCTGCGACTGATGACAGGTACTCCACCGCAGAGGCTGCTTGTGGCCAGGCCCATTGAACACAGACCTGGCACATAAAGCCTCGTGGAACAGAAGGAGCGCTACCACAGCTCCACCAAGCAGCGTCACCACAGTTCTTCCAAAGTCACCCTACATAATCCAGGATAAACAAAGGCAGCAGCTTCCGGCAACACTATGTTCCTTTGGAGCGACATTCAGGATCCAGGCTACTGCCAAAAATCAGCACACTGAAAGCTTTAACTTGCAACAGCTTTACCCTCCAGAGCAAATCAGCAAAAGCTTGGTCACTATTAAAAGTAAACAGCAGGATGGTGTGGTTCCCAGAGCCGTATCTAAGCAACAAACATCCCTTCTCCACTCTGGACCTAGAGAACTATCTTGGGACAACTCTTGATTAGGAGGAGGCTGAGAAGGAGGAAAAAAAAATTTCACATAAGACAAGCTGAAGATGGTAATTTCCTGCAACATTTACAGGGAGGCCGAACCCTGCTATTTCAGGGATTAAGAGGACTGCAAACAGTCACAGTTGTTCCTCAACAAGAGAGAAATTCATGTCCTGTGAAGAATGCAAGAGCGCTCTAATGGGAGTTCGCAATGGGAATCTTATAAACCTGTATTTTGCTATACAACTCGTACACTTGGATTCTCTAGTCTGTTGTCTATAATGTTTCAAATTAGTTTGTGAAGTTTTTAACCTTAGCTACACCCGCTCCCCTTTAACAGGAGCAGGCTTGCAAATAGCCACGAACCTGGGAAAGTAGAAGCTGTGTCTCATATTCTGAAACACATGTGGTTAACGTAGGTACCTAGGCAAGTGGGCTGGCAAGGAAGTGGGTTATTGTAATCTGCAGGCAACATTTTGCTTTTGCAAGATAAAGAAACGCCGCTAAATCTGACAGTGCTGATTTTCTGTGTATGTGTGAGAGAGAAAAGAACAGGACACTTTGACGATATCATAAGCCTTTGGAGCTCACTGCGTTCCTGACGGATCAAGAAGCCTGTCTAATAAACTTCTGGGAACAATAAAGCAGCATCTTTTCTTACAACCAACTTCAATCACTGTGGCTTTAGCTGCTTTAAATAAAAACACAAACCTGATATTTAATAGGGGTTTTAATTTTTTAAAATCTATTATACCAAAGTCTTCTGAGTGTAATGCACATTTGTATGAGTCTAAAACTATAGGCATTTGGGCTTAAAAACAACAACCCACCAGGTATTTAAATAGCTGACAACGTGGCACATAAGAATTGCCACTGCTTTTCTGCCACAACATATACAGTGTCTCTAATGACTGTCGGACTCGGATTTTGCAACAAGTTGTTTCTAGGAGAACAACACAGATCCATTGCACAATAAGCTTGAGAGAGTGGCAGAACTACCCATTACAAAATTTGATAGATGAAAATATTTTATAGTACATGCCTGCAGTAGATCAGGGATCACTGGCCCTCCAGATGTTGCTTTGACCACTGGCCATGCTAGATGGGACTGATAAGAGCTGGAATCCAACATCTGCAGGCAGGGTTTGAAATTAGCAGGGCGCCGAGCACATTTTGTGCTTAAAGATTCTCCATTTGCAAGCACCTCAAAAAGTCTGGATGCCATTTTTTGCACCTGGCTGACACTCAAGGATTACTGAAATGTATGTGCTTTGAATACTTGAAGTATATGTTAAGGATAGACAATATGTTAATGAGTTTAATAATAAAAAGTAAAGCGTTCTGAAAACTGAAGTATGGTACCAATATGTTTATTGTCAACACCAAATTAAACATGTACAGTGGTACCTCAGGTTACATACGCTTCAGGTTACACATGCTTCAGGTTACACACTCCGCTAACCCAGAAATAGTACCTCGGGTTAAGAACTTTGCTTCAGGATGAGAACAGAAATTGTGCTCCGGCGGTGTGGCAGCAGCAGGAGGCCCCATTAACTAAAGTGGTGCTTCAGGTTAAGAACAGTTTCAGGTTAAGTACGGACCTCCGGAACGAATTAAGTACTTAACCTGAGGTATTAACCATTTCTGCTAAAAATGTGATATTAACAATGTGTCACTTATGTGAATTGCATATTATGCTTGTCAAAGTAAGAAATAAAAAGTGTTGCTGACCCCCCAGTGGCAACTATACATTCTGTTTTGGCGCCCACAACCCAGGTCCCAGAAGCCATTTGGCTCCTAGCTTGTCTATCCCAGTTTCTAACACTGTCTGCAGGATCATGGTTCTATTCAAATCATGAGTGCACTTGCCTGTCAGCCACCAGTTAACAAAATACAGAATACAAAACTAATATAATAAATGTGACATGATCCTGTCAGACTTTAGAGTGAGCCAAGGAGCCTGCCATATTTGTAACCTCTCTCACAAAGTTAATAATAATAATTTATTATTTGTACCACACCCATCTGACTGGACTGCCCCAGCCACTAACTGAAGAGTTATAGTCTGTGTTGAGTTGCACCAGGAGAGGCTAGATATACATTGCTGTATGCACTCAGTCAGAAATGCTCTGGTAAACACTGCTGAATTCTGAGGATAAGCAATCCGAGAATAAGGAATGAGTTTCTTTCACAAGCTATTGTTTGCCTAGGAAAGAAACATCTAGTCAAAGTGCAAATGGAGAGCTGGAAAAGTACTCAAGTCTCTGGAGAACTTATAAATCCATGAGAACTCTGGTAAATACACATTTCAAAGGGGTGATGGTGAAAAAGCAGACACTCCAGCTATCATCAGAATAAGACATTTCTGAAGTTCAGGAAAACCACACAATATAGTGACGTGCCCACGTTAGTATCCACCTGACAGCATCGCACAGACAAGTCTGATATCTCTACATGGAAGGACTGCGTATATTACAAGAAGTCCACCAAAAGGAGAATTGTTTGTACCACAAGGTGTCATCTTAACTGCATTATGATATTTCTTTGCTAGCTCTCTGCCTCTTCTGTGGCTCCACTTTCCTTTGTCCAACTTGGGGCTGCAGTCTTTGGCTAGGGATTAATTTTCATGAATCATCTGAAAGCCATTGTGCAAGCCAACTGTATTATGTTAGTAAGGTACTACAGTTGCCATCTGATTATTTTTATTAATAAGACTTATCTTTGTTTTTTCCATTGTGTGGTTTCCAGCTCTTGTGCATGTTCTCTCTCTTTTAGTATACCAGCAGGAGCTGACATTGCTGAATTCAAGGATAAAGTATGCCAAAAAACAAACAAACAAACAAACAAACAAACAAACAAACCCCAAACCAACCTCAAAAACCCTATCCTATTTTGCTCTCCCCATTTTTTCCCCTTTTCCTTGACTGAGGAAGCCTAAAATTTAAGTTGCAAGAGAAGGCATAAAGCAGACTCAGGTCCTAGATGCCCTGCCCTGCTGGGGAAGGGCCTTCTCTCTTCAAAGCATGGGGAAGCTTCCTCGCCCCCAACAACCAGTACAGTGGTACCTTGAGTTAAGAACTTAATTTGTTCTGGAGGTCCGTTCTTAACCTGAAACTGTTCTTAACCTGAGATAACTTATGGGGCCTCCTGCTGCCGCCGCGTGATTTCTATTCTCATCATGAAGCAAAGTTCTTAACCCGAGGTACTATTTTTGGGTTAGTGGAGTCTATAACCTGAAGCGTCTGTAAGCCGAGGTACCACTGTATATCAGACTTTCTTCCCACTGTTCTCAGTAGAACCAAGTACTCAGGACAGAATGTTGCCTTTTGATTGATGCAGGAGTCCAAGATCCCATTCCCCACCCTGTACATGAAACTCCTCCACAGGCAAGTTCCTTTCTCAATGTGATATACCTCTCAAAAACGAAAACAAATACTATGCATACCGAAAACCACCACACTCAAGAATTGGGAGGGAAGGTGGCAGATAAAAGACTCCAATTTCTCGGAGTCACCCAAGTGGTTAAATGCTCAATGTGTTTATAGTGCAGGATATGATTTATTTATAGTGCTGGATATTACTATTTGATTTATGGATTGATTACTGTGGAAGTGTGTTGAGCTTCTGAAGTTTGACACCAGTGAATCTTTGCTTAATTTCAGTTGAAGTTCTCCCTTCTAGGTGTTTGCATTATTTGGGTAACACCTGCAGGATAGGTACAAAAGGAGTAAGCTGTCTCTAGGGAAAACTAAGAAACCAGTGTTAGTCACCATGTCTTGGTAAACCAATTTAAGAACAAATGACCATTACAGCTTCCAGAGCAGGAAATTATGCCTAGGGAAATCTAGAGTACTCTTAAAAGCAAGACTGCAGCCATTTTTATTTATTTTTTTGTTCTACAAATGAAAGAAAACAAGAAAGCCTCAAGCAAGATTGCATTGTATTAAAAATAAATAAATAGACCTATTCTTTCCTAAATATCTAAAGCATCTGGTGCTTTAGAAATGAGGGTCATGAAAGCTCTGACTCAGAAGAAGGGAAGTCCGTAAACAGAAAGCAAAGGAAGAGCCTTAGGTCCTAAATAATCTCTGCCTTCATAAGAGACCAATATTTTTTTCAGAAAACTGAAATCTTTCTTATTCCAATTTTGAATGCCTTCACTACCTCTTTTCAAGTACTGTACTGTGGAATATTTATTGCAGTTGTGAGGAAATTTTGCAAAGTCATGGACAAAACCTGCTCACCTTGAACTTCAGAAACTGCAGTCGCTTTCCAGATGTAATATATGAAACGGGTTTATTTTACTTTTTAAAGCATCCTAAGAAAAGAATGAGCAAGAGGGTAGAGAAGCAAAGATAATGAGCCCCATGTGCTTTCACAGGCTGTCTTCTAGAGCTTCAGCAAACATTCCACTGGAAGCATATGGAGTTGCTGGGTCAGAGGATTTACTAATAAACTACTCGTGTAGAATCATAGAATTATGGAGTTGGAAGGGACCAAGAGGGTCATCTAGTTCAACCCTATGCAATGCAGGAATCATTTGCCCAACATGGGGCTTAAATCCACAACCCAGAGATTAAGATTATCATGCTCTACCGACTGAGCTATCCCAGTTAGGTTGAACACACTAGGGTTTGATAAGGTTACTACTGACAAGTGGTTATGCTTTACTACTGCCAGCACAGGAGCCTTTTTCCTTGGGACATGTTTTTACACCGAGGAAACAGAAACCCTGCACTCAACTGTGTTATTACATAATAATGACAATACTAAACCTAACCATTTCAGGATTATTAATGGACAAGCAAGACATAAATATTATAAATTAAATAACCTGTTTTATTTTAATGGTCTAGTTCAGATTTCCCCTACCTAGTTCCCTCCAGATGTTTTGGACTACAACTCCCATAATCTCTTGGCCATCTGCCATGTTGGCTGGAGTTGATCAGAATTTGTACTCCATAGGGTACTTGTTGAGGAAGGCCGGTCTAATTTGATCAAAATGTTTGCTATACCTTTAGAGAGAGCATCGCTTGCCGTTGACTGGTATGCTAAAGCAATAAAAGGAAGAACACTTAAAAGAACAGAATGGGAATACAGTAGAAACATCAAGATAGAACTAGAACTCTGGACAAAAAACTGGGTCCCCCCCATAGACCCTGGAAACTGTCCTTTTCCTGTGTCTTGTTTTAGGCTGAGCTTTCTAAAGTTTTGAAAACGGTCCCTATGAAGCAAGGAGAACGAGGGAGTTTTTGCATACATGTTCTTTAAAACCAAGAAAACAAATTACATATAGATTCCACGACCAATGGACATATCACAGCTGAACAGCCTGAAGTGTATTATGTGCTTTTGCTGTGATATAAAAGCAATTTCCCACCTATAACTGAGAAGGAAAGGTTGCCCAGCCACAAGTTTGGCTCCTCAAAAGCATTGGAGGCACAGGTCAAATCTGTGTCCAGGGCAGCTGTTTACCAGCTCCATCTGGTACATAGGCTGAGACCCTATCTGCTTGCGGACTGTCTCGCCAGAGTGGTGCATGCTCTGGTTATCTCCCGCTTGGACTACTGCAATGCGCTCTACGTGGGGCTACCTTTGAAGGTGACTCGGAAACTACAACTAATCCAGAATGCGTCAGCTAGACTGGTGACTGGGAGCGGCCGCCGAGACCATATAACACCGGTCTTGAAAGACCTACATTGGCTCCCAGTACGTTTCCGAGCACAATTCAAAGTGTTGGTGCTGACCTTTAAAGCCCTAAACGGCCTCGGTCCAGTATACCTGAAGGAGCGTCTCCACCCCCATCGTTCTGCCCGGACGCTGAGGTCCAGCGCCGAGGGCCTTCTGGCGGTTCCCTCATTGCGAGAAGCAAAGCTACAGGGAACCAGGCAGAGGGCCTTCTCGGTAGTGGCGCCCGCCCTGTGGAACGCCCTTCCAGGAGATGTCAAAGCGATAAACAACTACCTGACATTCAGAAGACATCTTAAGGCAGCCCTGTTCAGGGAAGTTTTTAACGTGTGATATTTTACTGTATTTTTGGTTTTTATGGAAGCTGCCCAGAGTGGCTGGGGAGGCCCAGCCAGATGGGCGGGGTATAAATAATAAATTATTATTATTATTATTATTATTATTATTATTATTATTATTATTTTAGCAGTGGTATGTTAAGTGGAGTGGGCATGCACATACATCTGCATGCACAGACAGAAGACAGCTGCTAAGGCAAAAGGGTCTTCGGAAAGTCTATGTTCTTTGTTCTGGAAGGGAAGGAATTCTCACAGCTTAGATGCATCCCTACTAGGAAGGTAATGGAAAAGTTCAGAAGCTAAACTGTCACACCCCACCATTGCAACGGGAATACAGACAGCAGATCAGAAGACCTCACTCAAGATAATGCTGTTTTTCTGCAGAGGGCAGTTTATATCTGCCAGCAGGAGTCTGAGCCAATTAAGGGATTCCTATATAAATCTGTTCAGGCACAGACTAGAGAACAAGCTGTGACCCAGAGAGAGCCGCATCCAACCTCTGCAACAACATTTTCTGTGCTTTCTTCTCTCAGCTAGGGAAGACAGCTATGCTGCTGGCCTGGATTTAGCCTGTTCTCTTGTGTGGATACTGAAGCTACATATAAAGAATATCCTAATAATGTTCCCGCATTATTTGGAGGCACTGTCAGATGGCTCAGTGAATGCAACCTACTTTAAACAGACCTTGATGTTTAGCTTGACTGCATGCACCCAACAATAAGGGCAATTAAGGTGGCAAGGCCAGCCAAGCACCTCCATGTCATTTTAACCTGGTTATCAGGATCTGGGTGATGCAATCCAGCCAACGGCCAGCTTGCCAGCAAAACTCAGTAGGACGATAACTCACCATGGAAGAAACGTGAATCATGCCATCTGACTTGGGAGGTCCAAACCGTGCAAAGGTTTCTCAAAGCAGCACTTGCCTATAGTACTAGAAAATGTTTTTTTTCCTCTTACAGGTGTGCCAAATTAAACTGAGATACACATTCTCCTTCCGCCATCACTCAAGTCCATTTGACAAAAGCAGGAATGCTGGCCCCTTCAGGGGACCCAAATTATAACATAAGGGACTTGGGACGAAACTGACTATGGAATAGGAGTTATGAGAGGGACCTGCTGCATGTAGGAGACCCACTGCCAATCAGCAGGGAGAGTTTCCTACAAGATATAAAACCCCAACAAGCACCTGTTTGTTTTGGCATCATCTTGTGCTTTTTACACACCTTAACTTGTTTAAAGTTAATACAACATGGATGCGAATTCATTTACTTACTTATTTATTTACAGTACTAACTATATTTATATACTGTCTTTCTGCCCAAACACTCAAATATATGCAATGGATTTTCATGCACATACTTTCTGAAAGAGATCCTATCAATTACTGATATGGGGTTGTTTGCTTTTATTATTTTTACCCTGTTTTTCTGTGTTTGGACACACAAAGTAGCTTACAGAATTAAACAGACAAAAACCACCACTAAAACTAATGTGGAAAGCTCTGGAGATCAGGGCTCTATTAGTTCCAGTGACAACAATGCAGGCTTCTTCCTCTTTGAGGGCTCCTTCTTAGGCCCAGTGTGGATATATCCTTAGTCTCCAACTAAGGTTATGTCTGTCATGGTTATCTGTCCTGATGCCCCTGCAGCTAGATTGCAAAAGCAAAGTTGAAGACTTGGAACTGGTTTCATTTTGAGGCTTACTGTCCCTACTGCAGAGTTTGAGCTATCAAAGAGACCACTCTGAAACACTGCTCCTTGTACAGTGGTACCTTGGGTTAAGTACTTAATTCGTTCCGGAGGTCCGTTCTTAATCTGAAACTGTTCTTAACCTGAAGCACCACTTTAGCTAATGGGGCCTCCTTCTGCTGCTGGAGCACAATTTCTGTTCTTATCCTGAAGCAAAGTTCTTAACCTGAAGCACTATTTCTAGGTTAGCGGAGTCTGTAACCTGAAGCGTATGTAACCTGAAGCATATGTAACCCGAGGTACCACTGTAGTGATTCCCAAACTTATTTGATCACTCACTGTCCATTATCTAGCCTCAAGAACTTTATGCTGCACATTAACCTGTTTGTCCTTCTGAATATCCACATATAGAGCTCCAAGGAACACCCAAAAAGAGAAAATGCTGCATAACACTTAGGAACAAAGAAAGGGGGTTCTTTCAAACAGTCAAGGCTGCCAAGAGTTGCAGATCCACATTATACTTATTCAGGCATTTGTAATAGGGTCTAACTAAAATGAAAGTGCACGCACAAACACCCTAGCTCTTGCATCCTCCAGGTCTATCATTTTCCATGTGTTCCAATACATCTGCCTGCAGCAGGGAAGGCTCCTGTACTCATGGAAGCTTCCCTTTGTTCTGGAACCCTGCTTTTCCAGTTTTCCAAAATGCATGGGAACTCAACAAGTGCAAGTGGTTTCCCAAGTGCAGGCTGCTGCCCTAGAACACACAAAGGACAACAGGATTTGGAATGCAGAGCTAGTTAGTGTGTTCATGTACACTTTCCCTTCCTAGCATACCGTATTTTTCGCCCCATAGGGCGCACCGCCCCATAGGACGCACCTAGGGTTTTTTTTTGGGGGGGGGAGAATAAAGGGGAAAAAAATATTTCCCCCCCAGGCATGGGGCTGGCGCGGGGGAAGCCCGAGCTTCCCCCGACCCCAGCCCCCAGAACAGCCTGCTATCCGCAAGCCTAGGGAGCCCAGCGCGAAGTCGCGCTGGTCTCCCCAGGCTTGCGGAGAGGTGCGCGAAGCCCGGGCGTGCTCTTCAGCGCGTCCCAGGCTTCAGAATGCAGGCAGCTCTGCGCGAAGCCGACGCACACACATTTCCCCTTCATTTTTGGAGGGGAAGAAGTGCGTCCTATAGGGCGAAAAATACGGTATTTTGGTTAGTCATATACAAACACCTGAACAGACTACTCTCAACTCAAAACCCCATTCTTTAAGAGAAGAGCAGTGGACTGAGTTGCTGATGGGCAGAGTATTTGGTAAAGAGTTTACAGGAACAGTAGCAGAGCTGAGATTATAACCAGCACACCATCTCTTTCCGAAAGAAGAAAGGTGCACTTCTATATGGCTGATTGAGGCTGGGTGGATCTCTGAATCTTATATACAGTACTTCTAATTGCACAAGAACAGCTCTTGGCTGTGCCCAAGCACACCCAAAGTTTCTCCTACACTCTTAAAATACAAATCAGGACAAGATAAGGAAACCACTCTTAGGTAAACCTTATGCAAACAAGAGCTTACTTCCTCCATTAATGCAAGCTTACACCCCGCTAAAGCTCTTGCTTTCTTCACCTGTAAACCAGAAGAATCCTTGGGGGAAAACAGGTTCTGCCATCCCCATTACAGAATCCCAGCTCAGAGTACCTATTAAAACCTGAATGTGACATTTTATTGGCAAGTACAGTCTAACATGTGTAAGCAAGAGACACATGCTCTTTAAAAACCACACAGTGGGTGGAATTCGTTCAATGTACCACTAAGTGGGGTATGTGTTTGAGGAATTAGGTCCACTCATGCAATGGGACTCCCCCCCCAATGCACTTCTAAAGCTGTTCTGGGGTTCCCCCAACAAGTTAGTTGTATCCCACCCAATGTTTTTGAGGCCATGGAATACGTATCATTAGGACTAACACTATCAGCATATATGCTGTGACTTGATGTTGAATTAAGTATATCCAGCCAAAGAGCACACTCAAGAACTTGGCACTTCCTTTACACAACTCGGATAAAGCAATACAAGAGTAGAAAATACAAAAGACCAGGCTCCCCTCTTTGAAGCTATGTCACATACTTGCAACAGGCATCGCAGATGGAGAACTAAGATAAGGCAGCCCTTCTCCTGCTACTGGCAATTATTGTTTGAAGCAGAAGCAGAAAAAGAACAGCAATTAAAAAGGAACAGGGGAACACAGCTGGGAGAAGAAACAGTGGATTGGGAGCATAAAGATGAAGAGCTTATATTGCCAATGCAGGCAAGTGCCCACCTCAATCCCACCGCACATTTTGTGCATACCTGCTTTCCCAAAGGTATGAATAGGACCAGAGACTTATACTGTAAAGGAAAGTTACCAAGGGAAGGGTGACACCTTTCTACAATGTACTGTGCAGCCACCCCAACACACTTTTTTCCACCACTAAAAAAGCACCTGTTTGAATTTTCAGGGAACAGTGATTGGAGCCAAGCTTTTATTACCTTTACCAGCAGAAGGCACAAATTTTGTTTTATTGCAGTGTTTTTTTAGATGAGCATTTTATTATGTTAGGTTATTTGTATGTTTGCTCTGGGCTCCTTTGGGAGGAAATGAATGTAACAATAAATAAATAAATAAATCGTTAATTGCTCCTTTCTACAATGTACTGTGCAGTTGCCCCCCAACACATTTTTTTCCACCACTAAAAAAACCACACCTGTTTGAACTTTCAGGGAACAGTGATTGGAGCCAAGCATTTATTACCTTTACCAGCAGAAGGCACAAATTTTGTTTTATTGCGGTGTTTTTTTAGATGAGCATTTTATTATGTTAGGTTATCTGTATACTTGCTCTGGGTTCCTTTGGGAGGAAATGAATGTAACAAATAATAAATACATAAAACATTAATTGCACATACTGTATATGGTTGAAGCTGCAACCAGACACATCCCTGGAGACCCTTGCATATCCAGGGTGGTTCTCAACCACACCAGATTTGAGCGGATCCAAATACTACATCCCAATAATTACACAGTAAGCAAGACAAATACATGTAGGACCCACAATTTGCCTCCCCCTCCCCCTTGCTCAAGCATCTACAATCTTAGCCCAGTATTGTAAGTATCACAGAGAAAGCTGAAATCTCCAGACACCCACATAATACAATTAAGAGTGCTGGAAATGCAATTACTCCCTGAAGAGAAAGAACAGGCACCACCACAAGAAGCAAAATTTAAAAGAGAAATAAAAAGCTAAAAATCAAAAAAGGAAAAGGGGGAAGGTATTTGGGAGAGGATTAGGAGCAGAGAGATGAAGAGCTTACTCGGGTCACTACAAGTCTGGCTCATCTGGCTTTTGTTTCAGACCCAAGTTAAGTATGTCCTAATTTTAACTTCACTATCTACTTGTCCTGCTGCATATCTGTACTACACAGAAACAGAACAGATTTCCTCAGTCATCAAAATTTAGTCAAAGTACAGCAACAGAGCAGGCAAAAGTCAGGAATGGGGAAAAGGTAAATAAGCCCAAAATAAATGCTCTGGGATTAGCCATTTGCAATCGATTGGTTAGGGAATTTAGTGAGTCTGGAGTTCAAATAAAATTGTCAAGTGGCCCTTTATCATAGGGGAAAAGCCACAGCCAGACTTTTCAGCAAGACAACAGCAAACAGCATATTGAACTTTCAGTAGAAGGCAGAAAATTAGACTGTAGCAAAGGAGAACACAGATCACGAAGAAATATGGGCACTTGGAAAATAGCCCAATAGAAAGAGACTGCTTTCAAGAAATGTCACTTGTTACAGGATGTGTGTGCATGGTGCGTTTGATGCCTCTAATACATCCCACAACTTTATCACTGCAATCTTGCAGCAAAAGAAAATGCTTACTAGGAAGCTGCACTACTTTCCAAATACATTAGACTAGAGGCCTACTTTGCCCTTCCAACATTCCACCATGCTGGGGTGTGAGCCAGGCAGCAAACATTAATTTATAGATTCATGCATTGTTTCCCTTCCATGAAACAATTGCTAGTATTTCTTCCACTTTACGAAATACATGCAACCAGCAGCATGACGCTGATTACTCATGTTAAGGGATACTCCATCCCAACTTCACCCTTTTGACAGCTGACCCTTTTGCCCTCTAAGCATCCTAGGAGAAGCTTAAAGGTGATCAAGTTGTTTAATAAGGGCTGGGGATCACACAAGAGGTGGGAAAGGAGGCACAGTTTCCTAGCTTAGCTACATTTCCACCAACATGCACCAGTTTAGCTGCTTCAATCCACCTGCTATAAAAAGGAACCAGAATATGCCTGCTGCACCTTTCCCCTAGATACCAAACTTAAGACTGGGGGAGGGAGCATACAACCGCCCCTGTCAGAGGGAATGAGCAGTTTCCCATCCAGAGGTCACGTGAACAGGAAAAAGCCAAGTCTGCAATTGCCAAGGCCTGATATTCCCAAAACATATGATCATGGAAATCTCAAAATGAAGTCAACCCTCTTAATGGGAAGAGAGGAGAAAGGGATATATTACACAGCAACAGTTTCTTCTTTTACCTCTTACCCACCAACCAACCACCGCAGTTCACCATTTCGTTGTCTTTCTATCTTTCTCCACCCCCCACCCCCCCCCCGGGGGGGACATAATAAAGATCCCTCTCCCTTTAAGATTTCATACGGGAGGGGAAGCAGCAACCTAACGGGGTAATAAAGTAGAGAACATCTTTCAACAAGGCTAGACCTAACGCAACGTCCTCTGAAAAGAGAAACGTGGAAGTGGAGCGGTGGATAAGGCGGTCCCACCCCAAGGACACAGATGTACCCAGCACAGGCCCCACTCCCCACTGGCTTGGCTACAATCGCGTTACGAGACCCCGCGCCCTACGAATTCCCATATCTTGGAGCTGGAAGGGGGTCCCCCCCTAGGGGCATCTAGCCCAACCCCCTGCAATGCAGGAATTTATTTTTATTTTTGCCCAGCGTAGGGCTCGAACCCACGACCCTGAGATTTAAGAGCCCGACGGATCCGAAGCGGGAACATCCAAGTTGCACAGAACCAGGGCAAGACGAACTCCCCCCGCCCCCTGCAACGGCAGATCCCAAGGGATCCGGAAGATCCCAGCTGCTGCTCCTTAGCAAGAGTTGGGACGCAACCCCCCCCCCAAACACGCGCTACACAGCCTCCCACCCCTCGCGAGGCCTCCGGGCAAGTCTCGTGGAGGGCGCGGCCCCTTTAAGGGCGGCCTGTCACAGGCCCCGGGAAGGGCGAAATGGCCGGCGGGGGGGGGGAGCGAGGCGAGAAAGGGAATTTCACCTCACCTTGGCACCCAAGAGGCGCGCGGCCGCCCTGCTGCTGGCAGTCAACAAGGTCATGGCGAGCGAGGAGCGGCGAGAACCTGACGCGGCGGCGGCGAAGGGGCGAAAACCAGCGGCCGCCTCGAGGAGAAGAGGGAAGTCCGGGGGTGGGCGGGGGGGAGAGAAGGGAAGCAGGCCAGACCAAGGTTGAAGAGCGGCAGCAGACGCCTGAGGAAAGGAGCGGCAGCGGCTGCGCCCGGCAGGGTCCTCACAACGCGGCGGCGGCGTCAGCAGCGAAGGGGCGGGGGCCTCGCCCCGGCGGAGGACCCCCAGGCTATTAACATAAACGTCGCCGAGGCGCCATTGGGCGGCGCGGTGGGAGGGGCGGGGCTTGTCCGCGCGCGGGCGGGCAAGGGCGTGGTGCTGCCTGGGAGTGAGGCGCCCGAGTCAGGCGCCTGATTTGCGTGGCGACGGCGTCTGAAGTAGTCTCGTCTGCACACACACATATATAAATTAATGCGGGTTCAGCTGAGGGGTTGGGAGTATTTGGTGTTGCTAGTCTTGTGGGCTTTTCGTAGGCGGCTTGGCTGGGCTAGATAGGCATTTGTCTGATCCTGGAAGGCTCTTCTTTTAGGCTAACTTTATTCCTAACTTCCTCCTGCCGGCTGCAGTTCGAAAGCACGTCAAAGTGCAAGTAGATAAATAGGAACCGCTCTGGCGGGAAGGTAAACGGCGTTTCTGTGCGCTGCTCTGGTTTGCCAGAAGCGGCTTAGTCATGCTGGGCACATGACCCGGAAGCTGTACGCCGGCTCCCTCGGCCAGTAAAGCGAGATAAGCGCCGCAACCCGAGTCGGCCATGACTGGACCTAATGGTCAGGGATCCCTTTACCTTTATTCCTAACTTCTCCCCTCCCCCCGCCGCATCGCTTAAAGTTAAAGGGACCCCTGACCATTAGGTCCAGTCGTGACTGACTCTGGGGTTGCAGCGCTCATCTCGCTTTATTGGCCGAGGGAGCCGGCATACAGCTTCCGGGTCATGTGGCCAACATGACTAAGCCGCTTCTGGCGAACCAGAGCAGTGCACGGAAACGCCGTTTACCTTCCCGCCGGAGCGGTTCCTATTTATCTACTTGCACTTTGACATGCTTTCGAACTGCTAGGTTGGCAGGAGCAGGGACCGAGCAATGAGAACGCACCCCGTCGCGGGGATTTGAACCGCTGACCTTCTGATCGGCAAGTCCTAGGCTCTGTGGTTTAACCCACAGCACTACCTGCGTCCCCACTTACCTCCATGTAAAACCTGAGAGCAAAATCCCGTGGAACTCATTGGGACTTGATTCAGAGCAGAAATGAGCTGTAAGGCTCGCCCTGCGTCAGGCAACCAATCAATTTTGTATACTGCCTTTCATCCGAAGATCCCAAGGCGGTCTAGGGATTCATATGGAAACTCTGAGGGGAGCAGCAGGACAAGGCCAATGTGCCAGAGGAAAGCAGGGTGGTTTTATTTCTCCACCCAAGCTTTTCTCTGGTTCCTTGTGGACCCATAAAATCGAGACAAAATGAGAGGCAAGTAGGATTAGAATGAGAATGTTTTGCTGGTTGTTGTTGTTTTTAAAAAGACCTGCTCCTCCAACATCATCCTGACAGCAGACATTAAACAGGGGAAGGTTGCCTGTTGCATCGAGTCCCTTGAGTAAAAATACACACGATTTCTGCCAAAAGCACAACACACCTGTGAATAACTGTAAACAAATTCGCAAATTTTAGGTTTCCAGTCATTGTTGTATATTCTTGTCCCTGTAGTATTCTACAGGATAGGAAAGTCATTACGGATGGCAGGATTTATTTGGATGACATACCGTATTTTTTGCCCTATAGGACGCACTTTTCCCCCTCCAAAAATGAAGGGGAAATGTGTGTGCGTCCTATGGGGCGAATGCAGGCTTTCGCTGAAGCCTGGAGAGCGAGAGGGGTTGGTGCGCATTGCGCCTGGGGGGGGGGGAAATATATTTTTTTTCTTTATCCCCCCCTCCCACGGCTAGCGGAGAGCTTGCCGGCACCCAGAAGCTTGGGGCGCGCTGAGCTCAGCATGCCCCAAGCTTCGGGCTTCGCGCAGCTGTACGCTAGCCGTGGGAGAGTTGCGCGACTTGGCGCAGCTCTCCCACGGCTTGCGGCTAGCAGCCTGTTCTGGGGGCTGGGGTCGGGGGAAGCTCGGGCTTCCCCCGCCCCAGCCCCGCACCTGGGGGGGAAATAATTTTTTTTCTCTTTATTTCCCCCCAAAAAACTAGGTGCATCCTATGGGCCGGTGCATCCTATGGGGTGAAAAATACGGTAGAAGTCATAGTTGGGAATGTGGGGAAAGAAATTGGGTTGATGTCTTTTTTAATGCATTTTCCAGAATTTAATATACACAACTTCTTTGTTATCTCCTATCTCGAGACTTCCCTGCCCGTGCCACCATGGCTTCCTATTTGTTCCTTATTTTGCTGCATATCCTTTTACATCAACCATTTTCAATCTATACAATAACCGAATAGTTGTTGCTGCTGCTCATGTATCTAACCCTACTAGAAGATTTATTTGACTATACCACTCAGTGATGCTCTCCCTGCAACACACACACACACACACACACACTTCCCCACAGAAACGTATATGTTTCCTAGTCAGGCTGAGCCCTCTTAACCTAAACTGGACAAAAGTTGTGAAACTTAAAGCCCAAATTTGCATTATGTGTTTTTGGCTAATTTTCCACGTAATTAAGGGATTTTTATGGTGACTCACTGCAAATGGTTAATATGGTTGATAATTTTAGGCTAAGTTACTTCATTTATTCACCCCAGGTGGTAATGATCATCCCATTTTTGACCTCTGGCCCATAGACTAATAGCATAGGGACATCACTCAAGCATCATGCTAGTTCTGACACAATTTTGGATTCTATCACATAGCAGAACCAGAGCAGGTGGTAAAGAGTGACACTGCATTAGATGTTGCAGAACAAAAGCCTAGCATTAGCCAGGCAAGTAACATCAGACCAGTGAACTCTGTCTAGGCCACTTGCTCTATTTGCTTCAAACACCACACTCCCAGAAGCTGCAAAGCCCAAAGCACACATCCTGCTGTTATCATGGCCAGGCTGCCCCCTCATGCAGCAGATGTGTGACCAGAGTGCAGAGTCCTCATGCTGAACCAGGGCAAAAAGGTCACAGTAGTATTCTCTTTCCAGACTGCAGCAGAGGCTATTTCAATTAGTCCTGCAAGGACTTCCAGTCATTCATGAGTTACGTCCATTTGTCTATGTAGATGACTAATACCTACATTTCAATTTTTTAAAATTTCCTAAGGAAGGGAAGGGGTAGAGGAAGACACCCTATTTGAGTTAATCTTAAATAAAAAACGTTTTGCTTCTACCAGTTTTTTTCTTCTTCACCATGTTATCCATGGATGCAACACACACACACAAACAGGCTGTATTCATAACATAAGTCAGGAGGCTGTATCTCATAGAAGCATAACAAACAAACTAAACAGCCTATTTAGTTCTCTTGTTGCCATAAAATAATAGGTAATGAAATTTATACTGATCATTTTGTTTGAAGTACTACTCTGTTGTTTTTGAAGTAAAGCCCTAGTCTGATGAATAAATGGGGGAGCAGATTTGGGAAGAAAGAGATTTACGTTATTTGAGAATTGGCTTTCGAGAGGAAATTGGAAAACAGGGTCAAGAATAAAAATTTGAAGAAAAAAGGGGGCTTTCTAGGTGAAAACCTGGCTTTTGAATAAAGCTTTTGGTATTGGCTGATTTGACTCTACTCTTCTACCTTACACAGTTGTATACTGCTTTTCTTTTTGTACAGTTTCACCACTTGTAATTTTGGGCTACTTTGTGCACCTTTCTACATTGTTGGGAAGGTTGGGCATAAACCTGTTAATGAATCAGTTCTTTTTCAGCTGTGACCTCTGAGCAACTTCCCTGCGTGAATTGGAATTGTACGGAAGCGAAACAAGCATTTTATAGTAATACAGACTTTGCAGCAAAAATTAGCATAAGACTATTAGAATAATATTGAGCTTAATGTATAAAGATGAGGCTTAACTTTCTTACCACTACAGCTTCACTTCACTTCCTTGACTAAATAGCATCTGGTTGGATTTCACTATCCCATGGGTAAAATTATAGGACAGAATGGACTTAGCTAATAAAGTCATATTCACCCAGAGCCTCTAAAGTCAGCTGGCATGGCAGACCAAAGTTTCCATCACATTCATCTGCCCATTTCCTAACACCGGAAGTCCTAGGACTCTTGACTAGTTACTACAAACATATACAGTTAAGTACTTAATTCGTTCCAGAGGTCCGTTCTTAACCTGAAGCTGTTCTTAACCTGAAGCACCACTTTAGCTAATGGGGCCTCCTTCTGCCACCGGAGCACAATTTCTGTTCTCATCCTGAAGCAAAGTTCTTAACCTGAGGTACTATTTCTGGGTTAGCGGAGTATGTAACCTGAAGCGTATGTAACCCGAGGTACCACTGTAATCACTCTTCTCAGTGTCCAGGGTCCAAACCAATTCATAACCTCTCGGGGACCGCTGCTCATTACATGGTAATAATAATCTGCATCTCAGCGAATTTGTGGCAGAGGTTAAGATTTAGACCAGAGAATAAGTTCACTCCCAAGCTTGGAGGCAATACTGGCTCAAGTTCTATGATTTCCAAATAGTTGCTAGCAGCTGTCAGAAGAAACAGAAACTTCTCCCTCAATTCTTCCCACAGCCTGATTTTTCTTTATGTCTTGACTGAGCACAGAAGGGGAGTAAAGTTCCACTGTTGCCCTTTCAACAATGCAGCATGGCAAACTTGCCTCTCCTTGTGCTGATTGATAGCATTACAATACAGTAGGATAATCTCCTCCCTCTGGGCACCTAAAATCCACTAATTTTCCTTTAGCTTTGATCCTCCAACCCCTATGCCCAGTGGAAAGAGCCAGCTAGTCTAGGTTAATGATCTGCTAAATAAAAATCTTTCAACCAGCATTTTACATTATCAATACAGTGGTACCTCGGGTTAAGTACTTACCGTATTTTTTGCTCTATAAGACTCACTTTTTCCCTCCTAAAAAGTAAGGGGAAATGTGTGTGCATCTTATGGAGCGAATGCAGGCTGCACAGCTATCACAGAAGCCAGAACAGCAAGAGGGATTTCTGCTTTTGCTGCGCAGCAATCCCTCTTGCTGTTCTGGCTTCTGAGATTCAGAATATTTTTTTTCTTGTTTTCCTCCTCCAAAAACTAGGTGCGTCTTGTGGTCTGGTGCGTCTTATAGAGCAAAAAATAAAATCCGGCAATTCGTTCCGGAGGTCTGTTCTTAACCTGAAATTGTTCTTAACCTGAAGCACCACTTTAGCTAATGGGGCCTCCTGCTGCCACCGCCGCCGCACGATTTCTGTTCTCATCCTGAAGCAAAGTTCTTAACCCAAGGTACTATTTCTGGGTTAGCGGAGTCTGTAACCTGAAGCGTATGTAACCTGAAGTGTATGTAACCCGAGGTACCACTGTACACACATGCCGCCACGCACAACTAAAGGAAACAAATTGTAAGGAGTTCCTTGTTGATCATCTCAGTCACAGCATGATTTATTTTCTTGCCATCACTGGCTCATTTGTTTTTAAACAGGTATTAAAAGCCCTTTGAAGAGTACAACAACCCCTCCCCCAATTCCAGGTGCTCAATATCAGCACCCTTGTGGATTTTACAAGCCAGATACTGGCTTTCACCAGGAGCCAGTCTATACATGTGGAGGCTGGTAAAACAGCTGCAAGGCAAAGACAACCGCTCCAGAGGCATAATATATAAACTGGCTTGCTCCTCCCTCTTTGTACAGGTTAGAAGGATGTATGTTCCTACTCCCCCACTCTTTGCACTCAAAGCACAGATTGCATAGACAAATTAAATGACTTGCCCAGTGTCATGATAAGGTGGTAGCAGAGCCACAATGGAACACAACAAGTTCTTCTATTCAAGTTTGGATGAACTCTGCCTCTGAGAGCTAGAAATGAACCCAGGAGCTGTGTTGTTGGTCTCTTGACTCCAATCTACAGATCAATGCACCTGCACATAGCCACTAAGTATTAAAACACACACACACAGAGGAATGGGCTACGCAGTAGAAAAAAACAAGACTTGGATCCACATATGGAAGTGTCTCTTGTTCCCTTTAAAAACAGCAAACAGAAAAGGCCTGATAATGATGGGTTTCTAAAAAGTCAGGTGAGTGACACTGTATCACTTATTTGCTTTAAAATTTTGATAAAGAAGCTTTGTTTGTGTTTTCTTTTAGAGATACAATGTTGTTTACAGATTGTAAGGTGTGCCCCCCAAAGGCTGCTGGGACAATAATTATTGGAGCTACGAAGAGGGAGGTGGTCTACAAGGACTTTGCCAACTCATCCACCAGACCAGGCAGGCCTTTGCGCTTCATAGTTCATCATGTGGGAGATGCAAGGCGTGGTCACACAGATCTACAACAGAAGCACAGACAATTCAGTTCATTACAAGAACTGGAACTTCCAGATAGACAACAGAGCTGATTCAAACTTGCCCAATATTATATCATAGCAGCAGTCCCCACAAGAAGGTGTAATGGCTGTACTTCTTCACTCTACACAAAAAACCAATAGTTCTCAGTCTGAATTACTCCCCTACAAAATGAGGGTTTATCCAAAAGCATAGTAAATCTAAATGTTGTAATGTAAAAAAAAAAAAAAGAATTTTCATAACACAACCTTTTCTTTTTAAAAATCTCAGCAATTGTTTTCAGTTTTATTTTCTGAAGCTGAACTTGAGATTCGGTGCTGATATTTGACTGATGATGTGTGGACAAAGTGGAACTCGTTTTAACGAGATGTGGTGATCACGGGGCAACATTTTACTGGGCGAGGTCTTCTGCACTCTAGCCTGCTCCTTTTCACTGCTCCAACCCTACCCACTTTCATTTCTGTCATGCATACTAACAGCTCCTGATAAAAAAGTCAATTTTAAAACACTCCCTTTGTAAGAAGTTATTCCACTGTGCAGAGGTCACTGCAGAGTTTGTTCTAACAGAATTGCTAGTGAAAGGACAAAAAAGTATGGACTCCTCATCCAAGGGTTAAAAATTTGTTCCTCAGTCCCACATCTGCACAGCACATGGGTCATCAATTCAAATGCTGTCTGCCAGCCATATTATCCACCTGTGAGCTGTTCCACATACACAAATACATTTCTGAAGTCCCCAGCATTTCTGAGCTTTTGATAAAAAGGGTTGCGTTCACCTTGGTGCATCATGAGTTGCAAATATATTAAAGAGCTATCCTAAATTGTCCTTTGCTGAAAGATCTCTGTCAGCCTCTGCTCTTTTTCTCACAGCCAGGTCTTGCCCAAGAAACTTTTCACCACAAATAAAATTCACAGTTCGAATCACCCTTTTCTCTTCTGTAGGGAAGATTAAATCAATAATGACTCAGCAATTGCTTTCGGGCCACAGGATCAAACAGGGTTAGCTTATCTTCCTAATCATCATGAACATCATGAGACTAGCCACGCAATCCCAAGGACTCTGGCGAAGTGATAGTAGGAACAGATCAGGTGAATATGCAATTGAGTTGGGTGACAGCCAATTATTAAGCCACTTCTACAGGCCTACAGCAACTATGATCCTCTCCTTGCTGATCTGTAAAAGTAATAGGTGATCTCATAAAGAATCAACTTTGGCTAGACTTCCTTGTTCAACTTGGCTTTGAGCCTAAAATCAGGTGGATTTGTGTGTTAATTATTTGGCTGGGTACTACAAATAGCCTGTTACGACCTGGTGGTCAGAAATAGGCGCTGCATTTTGGCTGTGCCAACATGGCATGTCTCCAACCCTCAAACACTGGAGGGTAAAGGTCAGATTAAAACAACACAGTCAGGTTCGTAGTCCAAAAATAGCTCAGTGCTACAGGAAGAGGCAGTTTCCTAAACGGACCCCTGGCAACAGGCTGATTGTCACTCCTCTGAGAGCCAGTGAAAATCCAGCAGGAAAGTGAAGGCAGGAAGAGACTTTTCATTTGTCTGTTTTATTGGCTCTAAGGCCTTTCCTAAACTGACCAAGAAATTAACAGGAAAAAAGAAACTACAGAGAATGCAACTCTTAGCATACTTTCACATGCCCAGGTAATTTGAGTTTCTAGGACAGCGAAAAGATTCTGTAGATATCTAATAAGGTGTTCCTTAGCCCAAACCCAAAAGGCAGGTAAATCAAGGACAAAGACAATTCTGTAAGAGCAATGTATTTTTTTACATATTTTGCATATCGGCACGCCAACCTTCAATTAAACAGTTTCATTTAGCCACAATGTGCCCAAACAAGCTCAATTCAAGCCATGGAAGATTACAGTTCAGCGTGAATTGACAAACCATAAAAAGGTAAAGGACCCCTGACAGTCCAGTCGCGAACGACTCTGGGGTTGTGGCGCTCATCTCGTTTTACTGGCCAAGGGAGCTGACGTTTGTCCGCAGACAGTTTTTCCAGGTCATGTGGCCGGCATGACTAAGCCGCTTCCAGTGAAACCGAAGCAGCGCACAGAAATGCCATTTAATTTCCCATGGGAGTGGTACCTATTTATCTACTTGCACTTTGACGTGCTTTTGAACTGCTAGGTTGGCAGGAGCTGGGACAGAACAAAGGGAGCTCACCCCATCACGGGGATTCGAATCGCCAACCTTCTGATCGGCAAGCCCAAGTCCCAATGGTTTACACCACCGCGCCACCCACGTCCACCATAGCCAATAGTCATACCTTTGCATCCAGGTAATTAGGAGTGAACTTCTGAGGCCAAATGCAGAAAAAGTGGAAAACAAAAGTGTGCCTCTGTTGGCTTGGTCTCACTTATTTGTATCCTACCCTTCCTCCAAGTTTATCTAATAAGTTTAAGCAGTGAGCAGAGATTTGAACCTGGGTTTCCCCACTCTAAACTACTATACCACCTGGTACTCACTGTTTTAAATTTGCAAGCTGAAATCATGGTTGGGTGCAGTGTCTGAACACAGAAAGAAAGCACATGGAAAAGCTGAAACTTGAAACTGGTCAACAACCTGTGGTTTCCTATCTGCTGGATAACAACGTATTGTTCAATCTTATCCATTCATTTCTTGTGGAAAAGAACCCTATGCAAAACAGTGGTGGCCAAACATGACCCTCCAGCTGTTTTTGGACTACAATTCCCATCATCCCTGACCACTGGTCGTTAGCTAGGGATGATGGGAGTTGTAGTCCAAAAACAGCTGGAGGGCCAAGTTTGGCCAACACCGACTAAGGTTGTCTCCAGGGCTGTCACTCAGTTAAAAGAATCTGTCTCATCTCCTTGCCCCTGCTGCACTCCTGATCAAATTCACCCTACCCTTCTGGAGTCTTTCCTCCCACTGCAAATAGCAAGCAGTGGGGAGGAAGACCATATTGACTCCAGGTGAATAAAGGCAAAGCAGCCTCCCTTCTCCTATATTGCCTGTTCTGCCTCAAGAGACACTGAGGTGGGAAAGGCAGACCAAGGGAATCACTTGCCACGAGTGACATCCCTGAAGCAAAAAAAGGCAGGGATGCGAGGCAAGGCCACAGAGAACCCTTTAGGTTTACTATTTATAGCACCTGCACTGTTCTCTCGGCATCTGTGAGCTCCAGTTACTGCAGGACGCCATTCTATGGGTGTTGTGAGGCACTGCAGAATGCTATGGGGAATTGGCAAGCAATGCCAAGGACAGGTCGTGGTGGGAGATAAGCCACTTTGACTCATTGCCAGGAGGTAAGAAAAGATGTTCCGCTCAACAGCACCAGCCTGTTTCAGTTCAGCTGCCTTTACTGTTTCTAAGCGTGGAGAGAGGAAGCCAAGTACAGGAAGCTGTGCCAGGAGAAGAAGGTCATCTATCTCCTAGGAATATTCTCCAAGGTCAAAGCGTGGCCAAAATCCTACCTGAAGTTTATCTTCCTAGAAACTCAGTACAGCAACTGTTCAGAAGGGGGCAAAGTTAGAATTTGTTAATCAGGCAGTGTTTAGCTGGGAACTGAACTAAAGCTTCTCCCCTCCTGAGACAAACTGAAGCTTGATGGAATGAGATGCCTGTTCTCTGAAGTTTGAGGGAGAGAAGTCCCTTTTATTTTTAGTGATATCAAGGTCCTTCATCCAATTTGAATGGTATTCGTCAACTGGAAAATTAATTCAGTTCTCCAAACCCCTGCTGAGCACCAATTTCATCCAGCTGAAAGAACTTCGGGTGAAAGAACTTAACACTAGTCAACAAGAGCAGAAATCGAAAGCAGGTTCGTAGGAAGACAAGATGGCCCTGATTATTTTCTACATTGAAATACCGTGGCACCTCGAGTTACATACGCTTCAAGTTACATACACTTCAGTTTTCAGACTCCGCTAACCCAGAAATAGTACCTCGGGTTAAGAACTTTGCTTCAGGATGAGAACAGAAATCGTGCTCTGGCGGCACGGCAGCAGCAGGAAGCCCCATTAGCTAAAGTGGTGCTTCAGCTTAAGAACAGTTTCAGGTTAAGAACGGACCTCCGGAACGAATTAAGTATGTAACCAGAGGTACCACTGTATTCATAAATGGCACTGTTACAGAAAATAACAGCGTAAAACATAAAAACGCAGGCGCAACAGTAAAAACACCTGTTGCTATTTCAGGTTTTCAATAAATAATAGTTTTGTTTGTTTTTTAAATCATGTCCCAAAAGCTGTCTGAACAATACAGCTTTTAAAAGATGTTTGAAAGGAAGCTGGGATGACTCCTGCTTAACAATGTCTGCCATTTTGTACTTGTGACTGATTGTCTACTGCCCCAAAATGGAAGCTAGTGGCTACACTGGCATTTTCTCCGTGTTGGAAAACTGGCTTCACTGCAAGCTATAAGGAGGGTGCTTCTTGCCTGGAATGCAGTGCTGTGCCTCCTTGTCAGAAGAATGGCCTATGCCATGGGCTGGTTGGACACCGAGGAAAAGGGGGAGGAGCAAGTTGGGGAACCACCAAGGGAAGAAGGCTCAGAGCCCGGGAAGTAGCAGTGGTGGGACAACAATGAGTGCTCAGAGGGAGAAGACTGGGAAGAGAATGGGTCAGAAGTTGACGGAGTGACAGGGCTCAGTGAGTTGAGAAGAGTCTGTGGCAGAGAATTCAGGTATCAGAGGCTGAAGTTGAAGCTGAAGCAGGCGAGTTGGAGGAGGGAGGTCAAAAGGCAGAGTCAGGTTAATATAGAGTCAATGGTGTCCTGTCTCCCCATGACTCCCAGAATCAGGAGAGGTATGAAACAGGAGAAGCAAAAGCAGGCTGCCCGCAGGTGCAGTCTCTGATTGCTTGCAAGAACCCCAGGAGAGGAGGAGACATAGAAGGGAGGTGGGGACTTTTAATCTCGGCAACATACAGTGGTACCTCGGGTTAAGTACCGTATTTTTTGCCCCATAGGGCGCACCTAGTTTTTTTTGGGGGGGGGAATAAAGGGAAAAGAAATATTCCCCCCCCCCAGCGCGGGGGAAGCCCGAGCTTCCCCCGACCCCAGAACAGCCTGCTATCCGCAAGCCTAGGGAGCCCGGCGGGAAGTCGCGCTGGTCTCCCCAGGCTTGCGGAGAGCTGCGCGAAGCCCAGGACTCCAGGCAGCTCTGCGCAACCCTTGGGAGACCGGCGCGAAGTTGCGCCGGTCTCCCAAGGGTTGCACAATGCTTCCTGAAGCCTGGAGAGCGAGAGGGGTCGGTGCGCACCGACCCCTCTTGCTCTCTAGGCTTCAGCGAAAGCCTGCATTCGCCCCATAGGACGCACACACATTTCCCCTTATTTTTGGAGGGGGAAAAGTGCGTCCTATAGGGCGAAAAATACGGTACTTAATTCGTTCCTGAGGTCTGTTCTTAACCTGAAACTGTTCTTAACCTGAAGCACCACTTTAGCTAATGGGGCCTCCTGCTGCTGCCGTGCCGCCGGAGCAGGATTTCTGTTCTCATCCTGAAGCAAAGTTCTTAACCCGAGGTACTATTTCTGGGTTAGCAGAGTCTGTAACCTGAAGCGTATGTAACCTGAGGCATATGTAACATGAGGTACCACTGTATTTTATGGAGTAGGGCCTACAGGGCAAGAGCTGCTGTGCTCCTAAGGCCTGAAACTCAGCCAAATCTGCAAAGATCACGTTTCGCTAATAAAGAGTTGACTCCAGCTTTCGACGGAGTGAATTACTGACCGGCTTGATCTGCAAACAGCCTAGTCCTTTGCTTACCTGTTCGTTTGCTGCATAGTCGGTCCTTGACATTTTCTGCCTCATGGGAGAAGAATTCTATGAACTCATCTTCATATTCTTCAGCTATACTCTCACACTGCAAAGGGGAACCAAGGAAGTCAGCAGTGCTATACATCGTGCCTGCAACGTACATTCTTTGATGTAGGCACCAGCTACCTGTTCCACTTCCCTAATGCGTATTGCAAAGCGTGGAGCTGGTCCAGAGTTGTGGCTGTAATTATACCATTGCAACTGCAGCATCGACTGTCTGTCACCATAACCAGCTGCAAGTATTAAGGTAGAATTCGGAAGGAAAAGAGGCTACAGGTTGCAGCCAGGAGGTTCCACTGGAGTCTCCTTTTCTCCAGCAGCCAAGTAGTCCCACACCCAGCTTCACTCTCTGCATCACTCACCGCAAACTTCAGGCTCGATGTCATATCGGTATCAAATTTGGTTTGAGAAAGGTCCATCTTGGTCCCGTCGTGGGACATCACCCTCACATAGCTTTTCCGGTGGGTGGACGGATCTTCCTTTTCGCCATACTCTTTCATCTTGTCACAGATGCGCTCCAACAATTCCGTCAGGTGAGCTTCAGACCTGGCATAGGGCACCTGTGGAGGAATGGCAGCTTGCTATGAAGGTGGGAAAAGCCTCCCCCACCTTTACCTTCATCAGATCCTATTGTAACAAAATTTTCCTCGGGCACCATGCACGTCTTACAACCTATCGCTGAGGAGTGGTCAATCATTTTGCCATTTTACCAAAAGGAGGACACTGTAATGATTGCCTTAGTTTTCATCTTTCTGTGACAACCTAAGTCGCCAAACAGAAGGACCAACGGCAGCCACCAAGATCTAGAACTAGGGATAAAGAAATTATGTGGAACTATTGTTGAACTCTATATTCCTCCGCTCACGGGCTCCATGTTCCTCACCAGTCCCTTCTTAGCTGCACCTCCAGAATTTGAAATTTCTGTATTAGGTGTGGAGAACCTTTGGCCCTCCATGAACTACAACTCCCATCAGCCCCAGAAAGCATGGCCCATGGCAAGGGATGATGGGAGCTGTAGTTCAGCAACATCTGGAGGTCCAGAAGTTCCCCACACCTAATATAAATAATAATTATTGATTTCTATTTATTGTTGGTTGCTGCTTTGAGAGATGTAAAAGGATAAAAATGCAGGGATGTAGCCAGTGCTCCATGAACTTAATTCTGTTGGCACAACCAGATTCATGTTTCTTCACCTTCCCTTGCACATCCCCAAAATTTGCTCCAGAGCAAACCTCCAGAGCAATTTTTGAGGGTACACAGTGTGCTAGATGGGACAGGAAGTTCCATTTTGCACACAGAAGTCCACTGTGCCAGAAAAGCTAAAGGATTGGATGCCGCCCATAAAAAATAAATTCCCTTTCACCAGAAGTTTAAAATCTCAGCACAAGGGTTTTCCCCACACATTTCTTCAGGGTGCTAACCATCTCCCTGACTTCCTATTTGTCAGATCGCCACAATAGTCTCCAGAGATTCAGCCAATCAAGGGCAAGCATGAAACACGTTACCTCCACGACGGACTGGCTTCCATCTGGGTTGATGCGGAAGGAACCTATCTGGATCATTTTCTTGGGATCTACCTGAGATATTTCCCACTCCAGCTCATCCACCAGTGCCCGGCATGCTAAAACCAAAGAAAGAAAGAAACAAAAACTAGCTCCAAGAAGCAGTACTGATCATAGCACTCAGGAAGACAGCTACATTAACTTCATGATCGACTGCTTGATGCCAGAACATTCTCAAGATTTGGCAGCTGAACAAATGCATTCTTCAGAACTCAGCATACCGCAAATGAAAATATGTCTTGTAACAACAATTTATTTGCAGCACTTGATAGGAGAATTTATCATTTACGTTAGGCAAGTCGTGCATTCAGGGGAGTGAAAGCAAGTACCGGGAAAGAGGTAAAATTGACAGCTCCTGACCTTGGCACAACATCAGTTGGTTCAGCAGCCTTGAGGGCAACAAAACAACTGCACTCTCTCTTCCCCTATTCTTCTTTCTCTTCTGGCGTAGCATCAGCAAGCAAGACTACTAAAGCAACAGTTGCTGCTTCTGGGACTTGTGCTTGCAACCCAAGAATAAGGGAAAATACAATAGCAGGGGATGGGTAGTTATGCTAACACTCCCATAAGGCTTTTCTGAAGACACAGGTCCAGTGATCTCCTCTCCTATGTGGACACTGCCAAGCAATGCTTCTGTGTGACAGTGTTCCACACAGTGAGGCGTAATGTTTATATCAGGGATGTGTGGGGCTGGAGCCGTCGAATCTCACACATTTGGGCTGATTTGCATGGACATGTAACGTCTCAAAGGGTTATGCCATTTCAACGTCACTTTTCAGCAGCCTCTACGTAGGCCAGAAAACTCTGTTATTGGGAGCAGAAGGATGCTGCTTCAGGCATGCAGGGAAGGCAGGAACAGGTCGCCTGTAGCCTTCCAGGTGCTGTTTGGCTTCCATCTGCCCCAGCCTGTGTGGCCGTTTATCAGGGATGATGGAAATTGTCCCGCAACAATATCTGGAGGGCCACAGGCTCCTCTTTTTTTTTTTTTTTAAAGATTTTTATTAAAGTTTTACAAAAAAAGAAAAATAGAAATTCACAGAATAAAAAACCATAAATTACAGAAAAAAGAAACACACAAAAAAGAAAAAAAGGAAAAAAATACAGAAAGAAAAGCACAACTAATTAAGAAAAATTACATTTAAACAAAGAGAAAATAAAACCTTTCCATTTTTCCAATAGCCTCAATTTCATATGCTTATGTTCTTGACCTCCTCGCACCTTCCCCTTTTTGTATTCCCATTCAAATATTTAATTCAGCAAATTCTTACCCTTTGTCAAATGTTTAAACTTTGTACCATAACATATACTATATCCCTATTTTTCAACCAATTATCAATACCTTTTTTGCATAGTCTTAATAGCTTTTATCACTAATTACCACTTATTACCCATCCAAGCACATTTTTAACACTCATTGATTTTATAATATTTCTGAAGATAGTCTTTGAATTTCTTCCAGTCTTCTTCCACCAACTCTTCTCCCAGGTCTCGGATTCTGTCAGTCATTTCCGCCAATTCCATATAGTCTATCAGCTTCATCTGCCATTCTTCCAGGGTGGGTAGCTCTTGTGTCTTCCAATACTTTGCGATGAGAATTCTTGCTGCTGTTGTTGCGTACATAAAGAAATTTCTATCTTTCTTTGGCACCAATTGGCCCACCATGCCCAAGAGAAAGGCCTCTGGCTTCTTAAGGAATGTATATCTGAAGATTTTTTTCATTTCGTTATATATCATCTCCCAGAAAGCCTTAATCTTTGGGCATGTCCACCAAAGGTGAAAGAATGTTCCTTCACTTTCTTTACACTTCCAACATTTATTGTCAGGCAAATGGTAGATTTTTGCAAGCTTGACTGGTGTCATGTACCACCTGTATATCATTTTCATAATATTCTCTCTTAGGGCATTACATGCCGTAAATTTCATACCTGTGGTCCACAACCGTTCCCAGTCAGCAAACATGATGTTATGACCAACATCTTGTGCCCATTTAATCATAGCAGATTTAACTGTTTCATCCTGCGTATTCCATTTTAGCAGCAAGTTATACATTCTTGAAAGTATTTTAGTTTTGGGTTCTAACAACTCAGTTTCCAATTTTGATTTTTCCACCTGGAAACCTATTTTTTTATCCATATTATAGGCTTCTCTTATTTGAAAATAGTGCAGCCAATCTCGCACCTTATCTTTTAATTTCTCAAAACTCTGCAATTTCAATTTATCCCCTTCTTGTTCCAGTATTTCCCAATATTTCGGCCATTTGGCCTCCATATTGGACTTTTTAAGTGCCTTAGCCTCCATTGGTGACAACCACCTTGGGGTTTTGTTCTCCAATAAGTCTTTATATCTTGACCAGACATTAAACAATGCTTTCCTGACAATATGATTTTTAAATGCTTTATGAGCTTTGACCTTGTCGTACCACAGATATGCATGCCACCCAAAGACATTATTAAAACCTTCTAAATCCAAAATGTCAGTGTTTTCAAGAAGCAGCCATTCTTTCAGCCAGCAAAATGCGGCCGATTCATAATAAGAGTTTCAGGTCTGGCAGGGCGAAGCCACCTCTTTCTCTTACATCGGTTAGTATTTTAAATTTTATTCTAGGCTTCTTGCCCTGCCAGACAAATCTAGAAATATCCTTCTGCCACTTCTTGAAACAGTCCGTCTTGTCCACAATTTGCAAAGATTGAAACAAAAATAACATCCTTGGCAATACATTCATCTTTATAGCCGCAATTCTTCCCAACAAGGAAAGCTTCAAGTTTGACCATATCTCTAGATCTTTCTTCACTTCTAGCCAACATTTCTCATAGTTATCTTTAAACAAGTTTAAATTCTTAGCAGTCATATTAACCCCCAAATATTTAACCTTCTTTACTATTGTTAGGCCTGTCTCCTTCTGAAACCTGTCTTTCTCAATCGGTGTTAAATTTTTCTCAAGAACTTTTGTTTTAGATTTATTCAGCTTAAGGGCCACAGGCTCCTCACCTCAGTCAAGATCTAATTTAACAGGAGATTTGAACCAGGGTTTCCCAAACTTGGGTCTCCAGCTGCTGTTGGACTACAACTCCCATCATCCCAAGCTAGCAGGATCAGTGGTCAGGGATGATGGGAACTGTAGTTCAAAAACAGTTGGAGACCCAATTTTGGGAAACCCCGTTTTGAACTGAGAAGGACTGAAGGCCCAGGAATGCTGGGCTCTGCCCAACTGAGTCACTCTACTCAGGCAAGGGTCTCTATAATAGCCTCCTCCTCAGGAGATAGCAGCAAACCGTGGCAAAGTCATCCCCTTAATATGCATGGCAGCTACTTACTCCCAAGACTCAGGCAAAGGATTTTTTAAAGAGTCAAACACCTTTCTTATGCATTTCAGTTGCTGAGTTCTGTTGCACATAGCTGAAGTGTGTAGAGGTCACTTTTGCTGCAAAAAGCTGGTGAGGTGCCTAATAAAGGGAAGGCCCTTGAGATCACAGAATCGTAGAATTGTGGGACCATCAGAATCATCTAGTCCAGGGGTCTGCAACCTTTAAGACAAAAAGAGCCACTTGGACCCGTTTCCGAAGAAAAAAAAACTGGGAGCCGCAAAACTCGTCATTATAAAAATAACTTTTTTGTCACTTTTTATTATTTCTTTGTTTGACCCCTCAGAATTACTCCTCCTCATAGAAATAAACGTTAAATTAACAAGTTACCTTTTTGTGTGTGTGTGTTCTTCACTCCCCTTCAAAACAGTGACCAGCGTACATGCCCCCTTTCAATGCAGTGACCAGCGTACATGCCCCTTACAATGTAGCGGGCGGGCGGGAAGGTGACGTCGGGACGGTGCGTGACTAACGCACGCACCGCCCCCATGCGACGTCACAGCCAGTACAGCGCCCGCCACAGTGGGGAGTGCCGGGGCGCACAATGCGCCTCCTCCCCTCGCTAGTATCCGCCCCGGAGCCGCAGCAAAGGTGTAAAAGAGCCACATGCGGCTCCGGAGCCGCGGGTTGCAGACCCCTGATCTAGTCCAACGCCCTGCAGTTCAGGAATCTGCAGCTATCCCATACACAGGGATTGAACTGAAACCTTGGTGTTATCAACACCACACTCTAAACAACTGAGCTGTCCAGGCTGACCAGATCAGAGGGGCCAAATGAAAAACCCCTTGGAGCCTGTTTGAGCCCATGCCACCAGCTGCCCATCCCTAGGATAAGACCTTGCTGTGGCCAACCTTTCATCTCCAAGTAATGATGAAAACAATTAGAGAACAAACTGATGCAGCATATTCCTACATACACAGGAATGGAACCATTATGTTTATTTCAAACTATGTACCTAGGTGCCCTCAGACTACTATTGTGGGGGGTCACTCAATGAGAACTGATCTGTTATGAGACAGGCTACCCTGAAAAAGTTTGCTACCACCATTGCACATCACACCCTGCAACAGAGTGAGTGGACTGGGCACCCTGGTCCATTTCCTAGAATCCTCAGGTGCCAAATCAATGTGGAAAAGGCTCTTTGACGGCAGAGAGTGGTGTAAGCAGTGCTTTTTTCTGGGGTACGCAGGGGTACACATACCCCTAAACATTTTGTGAATCTAAGTTTGGCCTCATTGAGGGGCAGTATTTCAATATGAGTAGGAAAATGAGAGTACCCCTAAACATTTTTTCTAGAAGAAAAAAAAAGCACTGGGTGCAAGCAATGTTATTTTGCTGCTCTGTATTTCTCAAGCTCCACCACCCATTTTCCTAATGAGATTGCTATGAGAGAGTCTGCTTTACCTCCACAGCGGAGATCTTGGCTCCTCCGGGCCAAAGCACCACTCAACAGCAGCAAGAGGGCAGCGGACAGGCAAACCGTGCTTGAAATCCAGCCATTCATCTTCAAGGGTGTGGGCAAGCGTCACAAGCTGCACAGAAAGTCAGAAGTTATCCCAGGGCTGCATGGAACCAATTATCTAGCTAGCTCGCAAACCCCACAAAAAGCAAACTGCTTCCGTTACCAGGAATCTCATCCTAACCTCCCACAGCCATGGAGACGTGTTCATGAGCCACATGCAAGCAAGCAATCCAATGGCTGTGCTCAGTCAGGGCTCCGTAGTACGACTTATTATGCTAAGCGACACTCTCAAAGCTAGCATTTATCCCCACATCCCAAGCTCAAGTTTAGAATACAAAGTGCTCTCTGTGTGACAGGCCAACGGCAGCAGTTATTCTGAGGCTGTTTTAAATGTTTGCTAGCTTGCTATGCTTTCCATAGAGGAAGAAAAATAATCCCTCTGCTAAACCAAATTCAACACACAAAAATGGGGGGGGGATGGATGGGTGAACCGAAAAATATATGGAAAACTCCTGGACGGCTCCCAAGAGAAGAGGCAATACAGTATAGCCTATTGGGCATAGTGGTCACACCTATCAGATCAATCAAGAGCTAACAGAGGATAGGCAGAGATCTCACTGCCAGCTAATATTTGTAAGTAGTGCTACATTCCTGGATTTCAAAACACTCTTCACTCCTAAATGGACTCTCATTTTACCGCCATATCCTTGTACCTTTTCAGATCCCACTTCCCGCACCTCTAAGCTAAATCCCATGAGAACCTAATATATCCAGCAAAGTTAGGAGACCCTAATATACCCAGCAGAGTTATGAAGTAGAAACTTTCTAGGGCCACACTGCTTCGGACTTAGAGGTAGGGGGTTGAATTCTACTGAAGTAGAAGCAGGCCTATGAGAGAGAGGTGTTTTTATTGCACCCCAGAAGTAGCAGGCATATGAGGGGGAGGACATTTGGTGGTATCCAACTAGGTTTTACTCAGAATAGGCTCGCTGAAATTAATGGACCTACCGTATTTTTCGCCCTATAGGACGCACTTTTTCCCCTCCAAAAATGAAGGGGAAATGTGTGTGCGTCCTATGGGGCGAATGCAGGCTTTTGCTGAAGCCTGGAGAGCGAGAGGGGTCAGTGTGCACCGACCCCTCTTGCTCTCCAGGCTTCAGGAAGCTCTACACAGCCCGCGGGAGCCCGGCGCGAAGTTGCGCTGGGCTCCCGACGGCTGCGCGGAGGTGCCTGCAGTCCCGGGCTTCGCCCAGCTCTGCGCAGCCATCCGGAGCCCGGCGCGAAGTCGCGCTGGCCTCCCGACGGCTGCGCGGAGATGCCTGCAGCCCCGGGCTCCGCACAGCTCCGCGCAGCCCTCGGGAGCCCAGCGCGAAGTCGCGCCGGGCTCCCGACGGCTGCGCGGAGCTGCCTGCATTCCGAAGCCTGGGACGCGCTGAAGAGCGCGCCCGGGCTTCGCGCACCTCTCCGCAAGCCTGGGGACTTTGCGCCGGGCTCCCTAGGCTTGCGGATAGCAGGCTGTTCTGGGGGCTGGGGTCGGGGGAAGCTCGGCTTCCCCCGCGCCTGGGGGGGGGAAATAATTTTTTTTTTCTTTATTTCCCCCCCCCCAAAAAAAACCTAGGTGCGTCCTATGGGAGCAGTGCGTCCTATAGGGCGAAAAATATGGTAACTTAGCCGTGTTCATTAATTTCAATGGGAAGGGATTAACCAGTGATTCTGCCTTTGCATCAGAGGTTTCCCCGCCCCACTCCTGCACTCCTGCACTCAGGGGCTGCATCAGGAGAACAAACAAACAGTACACGTGGAAGGGAGGGGGGGATTGTTTTGTCTGACAAGCCAAAATCTTGGTGTCCCAGAGTCTACTCTAAGTAAAACGTTGTTGAATACCATCCATTGATTACGGTTTTTGTTTTGTTTTTATGTAGGGAGCCAATTTTATGTTGGGGAGAACTTAAAAAGCACATTCACTCATCTGCAATTAAAAGTGGTATAGTCCAAAGAGGACTCTGCTATTTTGCTGTACGTGGAACTTGGGTTTTCAATGCCATCGTGCAAAATACATGTTCAGTAGCTTGCAATCTGTGGAATCCAGAGTCTCCCAATTACACATCCAATTGAAATGAGAGTTGGGCTCTAAGCTCAAGCAGAAAAAAACCTGTCAGTACTAGGGTATTTTTATCCAATAAGACGCGTAAGGATACCAACGTTCATATCCACTTACGTATAAGCATCTCAACCTTTAAAAACAGAACCACACCATAACACAAGATGTATGGAAACCATAACAGGGAAAGAATGAAGCACCTATTTCAAGAAATGTTGCATACAGTGGTCTCAGGATGGGCTCACATACGCCTTTTATGCACTGAAGACTGTGTTTCATATGCACGATTGTCCCCCACTGCACATATAGGTAAAGGTAAAGGGACCCCTGACCGTTAGGTCCAGTCGTGGCCGACTCTGGGGTTGCGGCGCTCATCTCGTTTTATTGGCCAAGGGAGCCGGCGTACAGCTTCTGGATCAAGTGGCCAGCATGACTAAGCCGCTTCTGGTAACCAGAGCAGCACACGGAAACGCTGTTTACCTTCCCGCTGGAGCGGTACCTATTTATCTACTTCCACTTTGACATGCTTTTGAACTGCTAGGTTGGCAGGAACTGCACATATACATGTCCAAAAATTGCAATGATTTCTGGTCACAGCTCAACATATATTACCCAAGCCAAAAGCCCTGCCAGGTGCTTTTCAAGGACATGCGTTACTAAAAATAACTGCAAGTAAGCCCTTTGTTCCACCTGCACCTACAAACGTATGGTAAGCAACACCACACCTACGATACGATACGATAATCTTTACTGTCATTGTTCCATACAGAACGAAATTGAAAATATACAAAAATATATGGCCTTTAGTACAAAAAATGATGTTGGAAATGCATATAGTGTGTGTGTACTGCAAGCATCTTGGAGGAAGTGCACTAATTCTCCAATTTCAGGTATTGGTTTGGTTGCGGAGACTGAATTAATCTTACATCAAATTGGAAAAAGGTGCCGACTGTCAGTCCCTCATACTCCATAGGACAGGAGTGGCAACTCTACAGTGTCAAAGTCTTCATAGAAATCTCCTTTTCTTAAATTGTATTTACTGTTTTTTTTTCATTACCAGTACAGAGGTCTTCTATCTAATCAAGCCACCTGGACTGAAGTTCTTTCCAAGTTCTTTTTAATCATGGATCAAAATATTCATATGGGCAGATTCAAAAGGCAAGGCATTGACGTCTCACAGCCACAATGTGCAGAATCAAGTCGCACTGAGTTGTTTCTAAGATCTCTTAGAGCATTTAGTGTTGCAGCCTACAGTTGCAACCCTAAACACACTACTAGAGCAGCAAAGCCAATGAACATATCAATCTGCTTTGTGTGCAGTCGAACCACCTTTTGCTAATGTGGGTCTGGATGTCTTTGGACCTTGGAGCATGGCTATGTGCAAGACAAGGGGAGGTCAAGCTAACAATAAGTGCTGGGCAGTGTTTGAGTATCTGTGCATTCCACATTGAGATCAATGAGTCCATAGGCACTACCAGTTTCATCAATGCCTTGAGAAGATTCGTGGCCATACGTGGACCTATCAAACTCCTTAGGTCCAATTGTGGCATGAATTCTGTGGGAGCTGGGACTAAAGAGAAAAAAAACGACACTGACCCTGCTCTCCCTGACTTGTGCATGGATCTTTAACCGTCTCCATGCCTCTCACATGGGAGGTGCTTGGGAACACATGATTGGTATGGCACGTAGAATTTTGGATTCAGTGTTGGCAAGAGCTGCACCTCTTACCCATGAGACCCTGGTCACCCTGATGGCAAAGGTCACTGCTATGATCATCGCCAGACCCTTAGTTCCAGTTTCTCAGTTTCCTGACTCTGGCTACCTTGCTGTCTCTAAAAACTGGAGACATAGCTGCCAACATTTCCCTTTTTTTAAGGGAAATTCCCTTATTCCGAATAGGATTCCTTGCAAGAAAAGGGAAAAGTTGACAGCTATGACTGGAGAGTGGCCAGCCCCTCCAGGGAACTTTGTCACTAAGTACCTGTACAGTGGTACCTTGGGTTAAGTACTTAATTCGTTCCGGAGGTCCGTTCTTAACCTGAAACGTTCTTAACCTGAAATTGTTCTTAACCTGAAGCACCACTTTAGCTAATGGGGCCTCCTGCTGCCGCCAGAGCATGATTTCTGTTCTCATCCTGAAGCTTAACCCGAGGTAATATTTCTGGGTTAGCGGAGTCTGTAACCTAAAGTGTATGTAACCTGAAGCGTATGTAACCCGAGGTACAACTGTTTAAGCAACAATGGTGACAAGTTCAGGTCCTTGCCAACACCTTCTAGAAGCGCTTCCTGTCCTGCAGAATCAATGCAAGTAGCAGATCTCCGAGTCCAATCTGCAAGGAGGAGATGCCCTCCTGCTGAAAGACAAGGACCTACCTGAAGCAAAAACCCATTTACTCCAACCACCCGCCCGCCATGGTTTGCTTGGCGGGCAGCGACTCTACCCCCGCCCCGGCCTTCCACACTCTTTTATCTCAGAAGTTTCCCAATAACACATCCAATTGAAATGGAGAGTTGTGCGGCCACGAGTTTAGCTCGGGCTCCGAAAGCTCAGACACAAAATATAGATTGCCACCGCGCGAGTTATCCACGCTGCTCCTGCAAATAACTCAGCTGCAGGGGCAGAAGATGATATAAATCTATACAAGGCGTCGGGTCTCGTGGAAACTTCGCCTACTTATTAACTTATGGTCTGTGTGTGTGGTTTGGGAGCTGCACAGTCAGGGGAAAAACAATGCTATCCAGGGTTGTAAAGACTGTGGAGAGAATAATTGGGTGCACTCTTCCCACCTTGGATCCAATCTATGCTTCCAGCTGCCATAAGAAAGTTGCAGAGATAGTGCAGGATAGTGCGCACCCCAGAAATGATCTCTTTCAGCTTTTGCCTTCTAGAAGAAGGTACAGGGTTATAAAGACTAGGACTAGTCACCTGAGAAACAGTTTCTATTCAAATGCGATTTTGGTTTTAAACGCAGTGTAAGGTAGTCTCTGTGGGAGTAAATTGTATTTAATGATGGGGTATCAGAGTTTTTTAGGGGGCTAACCAGGCTGGGATAGCAGGTTTGTTGGTTTTTGAATGTCTGGTGTAGATTTTTTCAATTTCGTTGTTCTGTATGGGACAATGACAATAAAGATTATTGTATCGCAAGTTCTTAAAGAAATGGGAGTGCCTGATCACCTCATCTGTCTCCTGAGAAATCTCAATGTGGGACAAGAAGCTACAGTTAGAACTGGATATGGAACAACTGATTGGTTCAAAATTGGGAAAGGAGTACGACAAGGCTGTATATTATCTCCATGCTTATTTAACTTATATGCAGTATTCATCATGCGAAAGGCTTGGCTGGATGAATCCCAAGTCAGAATTAAGATTGCCAGAAGAAATATCAACAACCTCAGATATGCAGATGACACAACCTTGATGGCAGAAAGTGAGGAGGAATTAAAGAAACTTTTAATAAGGGTGAAAGAGGAGAGCGCAAAATATGGTCCGAAGCTCAACATCAAAAAACAAAGATCATGGCCACTGGGCCCATCACCTCCTGGCAAATAGAAGGGGAAGAAATGGAGGCAGTGAGAGATTTTACTTTCTTGGGCTCCATGATCACTGCAGATGGTGACAGCAGTCACGAAATTAAAAGACGCCTGCTTCTTGGGAGAAAAGCAATGACAAACCTAAACAGCATCTTAAAAAGCAGAGACATCACCTTGCCAACAAAGGTCCGTATAGTTAAAGCTATGGTTTTCCCAGTAGTGATGTATGGAAGTGAGTAGTGATGTATGGAAGTGAGAGCTGGACCATAAAGAAGGCTGATCGCCAAAGAATTGATGCTTTTGAATTATGGTGCTGGAGGAGACTCTTGAGAGTCCCATGGACCGCAGGAAGATCAAACCTATCCATTCTTAAGGAAATTAGCCCTGAGCGCTCACTGGAAGGACAGATCCTGAAGCTGAGGCTCCAATACTTTTGCCACCTCATGAGAAGAGAAGACTCCCTGGAAAAGACCTTCATGCTGGGAAAGATGGAGGGCACAAGGAGAAGGGGACGACAGAGGACGAGATGGTTGGATAGTGTTCTCGAAGCTACCAGCATGAGTTTGACCAAAGTGCGGGAGGCAGTGGAAGACAGGAGTGCCTGGCGCGCTCTGGTCCATGGGGGCACGAAGAGTCGGACATGACTAAACGACTAAACAACAACAACAACCAGGCTGGGATAGCAGGTTTGTTGGTTTTTGAATCCAGAATGCGGCAGCTAGACTGGTGACTGGGAGCGGCCGCCGAGACCATATAACACCGGTCTTGAAAGACCTACACTGGCTCCCAGTACGTTTCCGAGCACCATTCAAAGTGTTGGTGCTGACCTTTAAAGCCCTAAATGGCCTCGGTCCAGTATACCTAAAGGAGCGTCTCCATCTCCAGCGTTCTGCCCGGACACTGAGGTCCAGCGCCGAGGGCCTTCTGGCGGTTCCCTAACTGCGAGAAGCCAAGTTACAGGGAACCGGGCAGAGGGCCTTCTCGGTAGTGGCACGCGCCCTGTGGAACGCCCTCCCATCAGATGTCAAAGAGAAAAATAACTACCAAACTTTTAGAAGACATCTGAAGGCAGCCCTGTTTAGGGAAGCTTTTAATGTTTAATAGATAAAGGTAAAGGGACCCCTGACCATTAGTTCCAGTCGTGACCGACTGGGGTTGCGGTGCTCATCTCACTTTACTGGCTGAGGGAGCCGGCATACAGCTTCCAGGTCATGACTAAGCCGCTTCTGGCGAACTAGAGCAGCGCACGGAAACGCCGTTTACCTTCCTGTCGGAGTGGTACCTATTTATCTACTTGCACTTTGAGGTGCTTTCGAACTCCTAGGTTGGCAGGAGCAGGGACCGAGCAACGGGAGCTCACCCCGTCGCGGGGATTCCAACCACCGACCTTCTGATCGTGGAGTCCTAGGCTTTGTGGTTTAACCCACAGTGCCACCGGCGTCCCTAATGTTTAATAGGTTATTGTATTTTAGTGTTTTGTTGGAAGCCACCCAGAGTGGCTGGGGAAATATTATTATTATTATTATTATTATTATTATTATTATTATTTGAATGTCTGATGTAGATTTTTTCGTTGTTCTGTATGGGACAATGACAATAAAGATTATCGTATCGAGCTGGTACTTCACCTTGGACACGCGAACGACGACCTTGCAAGGTAGGTCGCTCCCTCCCGCGTTCTGTAGGCGGGGGACCGGAGACGAGGGGACGGTGGCCGGCTTCCCTGAAGCCTCCCAGTGTGTGGTGCGTGGCAGGGATGAGGTCTGACCCGCTGCCTTCCCGACTCCTGCCAACTACACCAGCGTGGAAATGGTACCCGCCATAGGTACCCCCTCGGCTTCCCTCGCCCGGCTTCGCCTCCTCCCACGGCGCCACCCGAGTCCGCCCGAACCCCACCACTCGGCGCCGGCTGCGGCGGCGAGCGCCTCCAAATCTTCCTCTAGGGGTGGCCAACATCCGCCTGCCCGGAATCCCACTCCACCGGCCGCGCCACACACACAAAAAGACGACGCTAAAAAATGATACCTCTCTCCCCGTATCAGCAGCCTTTCATCGCGGCCTCCCTGGAAACCCTGGCCCTGCTCTTCGGAGCAGGCGCTTGCCAAAGACACCTCAGACTCCCGTAAGGACCCTTCGGCGAGGGCCGCGGGCTCGCGTGGCGAACAGCGCGGCAGGCTGCCGGGCGAGGTGGGAGGGGCTATCTCGATACGTCACGTCCCCCCGCAGTCCGAGAGACCGGAGTGGGCGTGGCTCTTTCTCTCCACGGGAAGCGTGGAGCTAGGAACGCTTTCTGAAACCCCGTCCCATAGAGTTGCGAAAAAAGGTAGAGCGACACACGCCCCCAGGGAGCCTGGCGAGCGTGGGTGAGTTTAAAAGTCCAACGTGTCTGCCTTCAACAAGCTAGAGCAAGATTGTCCTGAACTCATTGCGCAGGCTCAGCCTCACAAAGCCGTACCTTCCAACATTTTCCCGATAAAAATAGAGATTTCTTATTCCATTATTATTATTATTATTATTATTATTATTATTATTGCTATTATTAATATTAATATTAATATTAATATTAATATTATATCCCACCCATCAGAATGGCTTGCCCCAGCCACTTTGGGAGAGTTCAAAAATATATAAAAACAGAATTAAACGGCCTCGGTCCAGTATACCTGAAGGAGCGTCTCCACCCCCATCATTCTGCCTGGATGCTGAGGTCCAGCGCCGAGGGCCTTTTGGCGGTTCCCTCACTACGAGAAGCCAAGTTACAGGGAACCAGGCAGAGGGCCTACTCGGTAGTGGCACCCGCCCTGTGGAACGCCCTCCCACCAGATGTCAAAGAGAAAAATAACTACCAAACTTTTAGAAGACATCTGAAGGCAGCCCTGTTTAGGGAAGCTTTTAAAGTCTAATAGGTTATTGTATTTTAGTGTTTTGTTGGAAGCCACCCAGAGTGGCTGGGGAAACCCAGCCAGATGGGTGGGGTATAAATAATAAATTATTATTATTATTATTATTATTATTATTATTATTATTATAAACATTTAAAAAACTTTCCAATGGTCGTATAGTATATTCATTGTATACATTGCATAGTATTCATTGTATACATACGATTGTGTATCATCTGACCCGTCTACTGCAATTATTAAGTTTGCAGATGACACCACCATAATGGGTTTAATAACAGGTGGAAACGAATCAGCATATAGAGGGGACGTCCAGAAAATATCTACATGGAGCCTAGGGAACAACTTGCACCTTAATATCAGCAAGACAAAGGAGATGGTGTTGGACTTTCGGAGGAAGAGAGGAGAACTAGCCCCGCTGTACATCGGGGAGGGCTGTGTGAAGAGAGTCTCTTCCTTTAAATTCCTAGGAGTTTATTTCAGTGAAGACCTTACTTGGAAAATAAATACAACCCAGGTGGTTAAGAAAGCCCAACAGAGGCTCCATCTCCTCAGAGTATTACGGAAGAACGATGTCAACCAACATTTGATGATCTCCTTCTACTGGTCCACAATAGAAAGTGTCCTTTCATACTGCATCACGGTGTGGTACGCTGGTTTGACATCATCTGATAGGAAGTGCCTACAGAGGGTGGTGAATACAGCACAAGATATTACGCGCTGTCCCGTGAATCCACTGGATGAAATAGCGGAAGAACGTTGCCTCAGGAGAGTGAGGAAAATTCTCAGGGATGATTCACACCCTGGCCGGCACTTTCTTGATCTCCTGCCCTCAGGCAGAAGATATAGAAGCATGATTAGTCGCACCAACAGGGTAAAGAACAGCTTCTATCCATGGGCTGTTAGGCTGCTGAATGAAAAGATAACAACAGGGCAACTGACTTTCGGGTTTGGTGCGTGTGCGTCAGTAAACAAGGGGAATTAAGACTAAGAGAGCTGAGTGGGGGTGCTCGTGTACTTTCACTGTATACAAGTTGTACAAGTGACAATAAAGTACTTCAATATTCAATTTCAATATTTCAATAGTTACTTATCTCCTTGGCTCAGGGGTCACATAACTCCATACCCTCCAACATTTCTCCGATGCAAATAGAGACATCCTACCATACCCTCCGACATTTCTCAGATGAAAATAGGGGTGTCCTAGGGATAAGCAGGACATCTTGGGATCAAATCAGAAAACGGGACAGCCTTTGTAAATCTGGGGGACTGTCCCTGGAAAATGGACACTTAGAGGGTCTACTCACTCATTGGTAACATAGAGATAAACAATAAGTTTATATGCATTTTTAAAAGCAATTTTAAAGGAACTAATAAACATACAGATCACTCCCCCCCCAAGACAAACTGATTAACTCCTGGTTTTACTCTTGTCCAGTCACAGCTATGCAAAGGCCTGGATTTCTCATTTGTTTCCTAAGGTCATCTGTCCTTTTTTTACTCCTGAGGAGGGGAATGAGACAATAAAAGGATCTTCACCTCAAAGGACACGAATATACTTTTAAAATCAAATAAAAATTATGTTAGGGTGGCAAACTAAATTTTGTGAATATACTGTATTGAACTAGCCAAGATGACAGCGTCAATCAGAATGCAAACAAAACAAAAATTAAGAAAGAAATGGAAACGTGTTGAAGAATATATTGTACAAAATTATTCTATCAGAAATTTCTGGATAAGTATAGATTGAACCCATTAAGTTAATAAGTTGTTTTTAATAGATGAATGACAAAATGAACACAATTATTAGTGGGGCAGGTTTTAAGTAACAAGTTGGATATCACGCATGTGGGTGAAAGAAGTCACATGGGTATTTGGGTAAAAGGGGAGGTGGTTATAGGGTTAGATGTGGGGAATTTGTAGAAATAATGTATGTTACGTACAATGTTGAATGTGTATCACAATTAACATGTAACTTGAATTAATTTAAAATAGAATATTTGTTGAACATGATAAATAAGGCCATGGTATGTACAAGTTTACAATATGCAGAGGATAATATGCGCAAAGAAACTGGAGAGAGAGGAGCTGAGGGAGGGAAATGTAAATGGATATATTGATTGATAATTTGGTTGTTACAATTTTTCTATATATATATATATATAAATAAAATAAAATAAAAGGGGGAAAATTATTTTTTTAAAAAAAGAAGAAAGAATAGGGAAGTGCCAGCATCAGATTTAGGGTGGTGCGGGAGGTTCCCCCAGCCAAGGCAAGCAAAGAGGGTGTATAATAATAATAATTATAGTTGTTGTTTTACTAAAACCTATATTTATAAATGTACCTACTCAAAGTTAGGCCATGGTCAGATAGACAACTGAGTTGCTGCAACCATGGCATGGTGCACTTGAGAGCATGCACAGAACGGGAGGGTGCCAAATAAATATTTATGGTGGCAAATTTTGTCCTTGCTCCTGGCACCAAAATCTGCCCCTGGAAAGTGCCATAGCTCAATGGTAGAGCATCTTCTGCTTTGTATCAGAAGGTCCCAGGTTCAGTCCCTGGCATCTGCAGCTAAGACTGGGAATGTCTCCCTATCTGAAACCCTGGATTGCTCCTGGCTAGTTTGAGTACTTAGGTAACACAAAGATTGATACACCAATGGTCTGACTTAGTGTAAAAGGTGCTTCCTATGTTCTTGGATGGTCTCTCAGGTCCACATCTATCACTGCAATGACAAAGTCCAGGATTTCCATGTTGCGAGTGTGACCATGCTTCAAATATAACCAGAGATCAGATATCAAAGAAATCCCGTATTTTTCACTCTATAAGACGCACCAGACCACAAGACGCATCTAGTTTTTGGAGGAGGAAAACAAGAAAAAATATATTCTGAATCTCAGAAGCCAGAACAGCAAGAGGGATCGCTGCGCAGTGAAAGCAGCAATCCCTCTTGCTGTTCTGGCTTCTGTGATAGCTGCGCAGCCTGCATTCGCTCCATAAGACGCACACACATTTCCCCTTACTTTTTAGGAGGGAAAAAGTAGTCTTATAGAGCAAAAAATACGGTAGGTTTCATTGTGTTCAATGGTACTTATTCCCAGGAAACTGATTAGGACTGCAGCCTTATTCACAAACTGGGTAGTAGGCAGGGAGTTTAGAAAAGGGTAATTCATATTACCTTACTTTGTGTAATCACAATCTCAACAAAGCTGGCAAAGGTCAGTTGGCTAGATTTACTGAGGTATTGTTATCTACACAATTATGTCATTTTGTCAAGTTACTTCCAGTTTTGCACTCACATCCATTGTTCCATGGAATGACCCATTTTCTCCGATCAGAGACATTCACATTGTAAAGAGGATTAAAATATTTATTCCCCAAACATTCATGAATAGTACATTCAAACTGTCACATCAGATTTTAGACAACAGTGACGTAGCTTTAAAAAAAAACAACCAGTTGAGAAATTCAAGCAATTACTCTAGAGTGGAGAACAGAAGGAAAGAGAGAAAAGGAGACAAGGACCCAAACTGCTAGATAAAATAGCACTTCAAAAAAGAGAGAGAAAATGTTTCTTCTGAACATTTTATTGGCTTTCGAGAAATTGTTTTAAGTTTGGCAAAACGATTTTGTAGTGTTTAAATGCCATCTTATCTTCCTTTCAAAACTTTTACCGTTCCATTTACAAAGCAGACTATTCTGCAGATTCCTTTTAGCTAACTGAAACCAGAGCAATCAATAGCTTTCTGGAGCCCTTGAACCTAATAGGCCCCTTAAATGTTAGGAGAGAGGAACAAGGACATAGAGAACAGCAATGATTAACCCCAAAAGAGGTTACAGGGGGTAGTCTGAGTAGCTTTCTTACTTCACACAGGGTCTGGACCAGTTTAGAGGCAAACACACCTTACATCTTTGACCCTGGCTGGGCCTTCTACCAAATGAGAACCAAGCTGGCAGCACTGGCTTGTGAGCCAGACAGGCCTCAGAAAATATGCCCAACACTGCCAGCCTTTGATGCCAACCATGCTGAGATACGCTGGAATAAAAACACAAATCTATTTAAAGTTTTCTGCACAATAATAGAAATTAAAATATAACCGAATCCTCATTTTTCATAATTTAGATTTGGGCATGTGTGTGTTTTTTTGAGGTTTTTGTTGTTGTTGTTTAAAAGCTTCTCAATTTAGCCACACATCTAAATCTAACACCATCATTATATCTACAGAAACCTAGCTACAGGATGCTGTGAGCTACAATATCAATCAAGAATATGTTTGGGGGATACAGCAACAGTGCCATCTCACTGGCCGGTTCTGGATAGTCACTCAGTTTGGCTCGGAAAAAGCGGCATAAATTCTGTTTTGTTTGTCTGGGTACACCTCCTCCTTACAAAACATCTCATGAAACTCAAGAACCTTATGGAAACTGAAACACAACCTGTCATTTAGCCCACAATAATAATTAACAAAGCCACTCGGTCTAGAGTTGTTTCATAGATTTCGTCACAAGTCCACAATAAATAGTTTTAAACCAGAGATGGGGAACCTGTGGACTTTCAGATGTTGATGGACAACTCCTATCATCTCAACCATTGGCCATACTGGCTGGGACTGATGGGAATTAGACTCCAACAGCCCTTGAAGGATCACATCTTTCAAACCCCTCTTTTAAGGGTTCTAGACTTTGTTTTTTAGAAGGGGGTTAAAATCAAGGACGCATGCGCCTGTGGCACAGGAACATGTCATCTGGGAAGTTAGAAGGGAGCAATGAAACGGAATCAGGTTAAAAGGCGGTCAGGCAGACATGTTAATTTCCTGCAAGGAATCCTGAAAAGAACAAGTTTGACCTGGGATTATCAGCATAAACGCACTCAAGACCCTCACCCGGTACTTGGCATCGCATGTTAAAAGGGAGATTTCAGTGGCTAAAATACAAATTGGTGTCGTACAATTCAGAGTCTCTGCATCCATAGCTTGGCCACTCGTCTCTTTTCGGTGTCAGCCGCTCTGCCTCAAAGCTGATCAGCAGGAGGCAAAGGTTAACACAGCAGGCAGTGGAGGGAAGGGACAGAAAAGCAACCCCAAATCCTGTGCTTGTTATCTCTTGCTGCTTCGCCGTGTCTCTTTGCCATTGCTGACTGGGTTAGAGGACGACCCTGACGAGCTTCCGCTCTGGTGGTTGGGCTGGCTCCGGGTGATGCGGCCGCTGGTGGGGTGAGAGGGGGCACTAGGTGTGTGGGTGGAGCTGCCAGATCCAGTGGTGATCAACCCGTTGCCATTCTGGTTGTCAGTGACTAAAAGAAAGGGAGGGGAGGGGGGGAAAAGAAGAAGAGTTTGGATTTGATATCCCGCTTTATCACTACCCTAAGGAGTCTCAAAGCTGCTAACATTCTCCTTTCCCTTCCTCCCCCACAACAAACACTCTGTGAGGTGAGTGAGGCTGAGAGACTTCAGAGAAGTGTGACCAGCCCAAGGTCACCCAGCAGCTGCATCTGGAGGAGCGGGGAATCGAACCTGGTTCACCAGATTACGAGTCCACTGCTCTTAACCACTACACCACGCTGGCTCCCAGGATAAGGAGAACAGAAAAACCTTACTGGAACCCACAGAGATGCAGCCAACAAATCCATTGGTATTCCTGCTGGGATATAGTAAAAAGAGTCTTCTACTTGTTCTTTTAGGAACTAAAGTAGCTAGCAGATGGGAAATGTGGCGTTTTCAGTTGAATGCCAGATGCATTCAAGTGTGTGGAATACACAACGCTATATAGATCAGCTCTCACTGCTAGCTTTACAGGAGGGAGAGAAAGAGCGAAGTATTTATTTCATTTTAGAGAAGGGAAGCCTTTGTGCAACACTGTGATAGAATATACGGTCAGAACGTTTCTGCTGACAGATGCTGTTTTTAGAAGCTGTAGGTCTGATCCAATAAATAAGTAACTGATTCAATAAACAAATAATGTACCTAGTTTGGGTTTTAATTTAAAATTACCAGTTGCCAATTTAAAAAGAAAAGAGTACTAGCTTCAAAGGATTTTCCTTAGGGATGCAATAGGAAAGAGTTAAATCCCCCCCTCCACAGCTTGCTGTAATTCCAGCAATTATTAGCAACTGCCCCCCACTCCATTGATACTATTTGAATTTTAAAAACCCAAAACTGTACATTAAACAAAAAGATTTATTTAATGGGCAGTATTCAACTGCCGAAACCTGTCAGCGCAAGGGTTTCGTCTATGCAGTGTGGCTCCCCACCCTGGCCACGTTCCATTGTGCGTGCCGTGCACCCTCATCAAATTTGCCCCAGAGGGTTTGAGTAACCCCTAGGACAGATTTAGGAGGCACAATTTGGGGGCAGGGAGAGAAGGGGATAACATTCCATTGCAGAAGCATAAATCTTTGCGCTGACAGAACATTCATGTAATATCACATTGGGTACAACCCATTGCCATGTCCAATTTGACCCTTAGATAGGCCGTGAGTCAGATGTTGGCCGTTTCCAGGCTAAATAATACCACGAGGCACAAAATCCTGACACGCACGACTTGTGCTTCTCTCACCTGCAGGTATCCGTTTCGCTCAATGGTACTAGGAAGTGCAAGATCATTCGCTGCCTACCTGCTGATGACGTGGAAGGCCCTGGTGTGGTTTGGGAGGCTGTGGGCGCTGCGTTGTCATTCTGTGTCTGTCAAAGAAAGCAAAAGTCTACTGAATTTTTTTGACATATACAGAAGTTCCACAGATACAACAGCCATGGGCAGAGGAGGGGCGGGGGAAGGTTTACAGAAGTATGCTGAAATCAAACCTAACTACAGCTGTGTACACACCATATATTTAAAGTACATGACTTCCCCCAAGGAATCCTGGTAACTGTAGTTTACCTCTCACAGCACCCTTAAACTACAATATTCTTGAGGGTTGGGTGCATGTGCTTTGAACATATGATGTGTACACAGCCTGAGATGAATATATATAGAAGGAAGAGAAAAATGTTTTATAAGTCAATTGTGCAGAAAACAAGAGGTTATTGGAGGAGGGATCAGGGCTAGAGCGGTTACCATCTCCCCAAAAGACTTGCAATGTGTCCACACTCATCTAGGCAAAGCACCCTAGAGAGAGGGGGAGCACATCTACATGCTAAGGAAGTCGATTCCATCCCAGTCATCATAACTCACTCTCGAGTCAGAGCCAGTAAGGCAATCCAGAAGAACTGCCAAATCCATAACTGAGAAGACCTCCCTGTACCATTAAGAGTTAAACCAAATGGAAAAACCCTCCTCTTTGCAGCTTCACCCCCTCACTGTGATGGGTAAAATTTGTGCTTTCCACTCTTCTCTTAAGATACAAGAATCCTCCCAGGTTCTGCACCTGAGACCTTACGGGCTTGCTTCCTGAAAGATTAAGGTGTATAATCCTTAACACCCACCGTAGCTTCCATTTTCTCAGGGCAAGGAAATGCAACAGCTGCCTGTAGCAAAATACAATATAAAAATAAGCACTGGGGTATAGAGGAGAGCTGCACTGAGTGTAGGGTGGTCGCGAGAATTTGGAGTGATGCATTTCCCTGCGGTAAAGGGAGGCATAAACACCCCTTCTGATTGGGTCAGGAAGCCCTTCCTTCAAAATTCATTTCATCCCCCAGCGTTAGTTAAGAATCCTGATACTCACATTTTTGTTTTGCGACTGCTGGGCGACATATTCTGGGTTTGGCTCACTGAAATTTGGCACTTCTGAGTAAACCATACAAAACCTGGAACAGGAGGGGCAGCAGATAAAACGCAGCTGTCAGTCCACTGACAAATGTCTGTCCAGAGTAGCTGGGGAACCCAGCCAGATGGGCAGGGTATAAATAATAAATTATTATAATATTATTATTCTCCTCTTCCTACATGTATGCAGCTCTACATGGGCAGTGAGGGATGGTAACCACATGCCAATTAGCAGTAATAATTTAGGCCTGGCCCTAGATTAATGCCAGACATTAACAAACCCAAATTTTGACAATATCCTTTGAAGTTTATACTTTGAAGTTTATACTTTTATAAGAGCGGGGAAGCCAGGGCTGCAGGAGGGAAGGTAAAATAAAATCTCAAGCTGTCAAAATCAAAACCTGACAACATGCATATTTTTTTTCCAGGCTATGGGTAATCTAATGTCCATACTATTGAAAAGAAGAAGAAAATCAATTTCAGAAATGGGTAGCAGCAGCTGTGCAAGTTCACTCAAGAGAGTTTCCGTTAAAGGCAGCAGCACGTGGGAACAACCTGAAGATCCCAACTACAAGCCACTATCAACCCCAACCAATATTACTCATATAATTAAAAAGGTAAAGGGACCCCTGACAATTAGGTCCAGTCGCGGCCGACTCTAGGGTTGCGGTGCTCATCTCACTTTAATGGCCGAGGGAGCCGGCGTACAGCTTCCGGGTCATGTGGCCAGCATGACTAAGACGCTTCTGGAGAACCAGAGTAGCGCACGGAAACGCTGTTTACTTTCCTGCTGGAGTGGTACCTATTTATCTACTTGCACTTTGACATGCTTTCGAACTGCTAGGTTGGCAGGAGCAGGGACCGAACTACGGGAGCTCATCCTGTTGCGGGGATTCGAACCGCCGACCTTCTGATCGGCAAGCCCTAGGCTCAGTGGTTTAACCCACAGCGCCACCCGTGTCCTACTCATATAATTACTCGAGCATAAAAGCTCAGGAATGGTGGGTCTTTTCATAGAAACATCCTAGGGGGGAAAATGGGAATCATTTGTAAGGGAGGTAGGAAGGATGTGGCATTTTCCTTAGATTACAGATTAGTGGATGTCCTTTGAAATGCACAGAGGGGTATTTATCCTACAGAGTTAATTAAAAAATAATGAGCATTTGTAGTACAGTTATGGAGGGCAGACGGGACGCGGGTGGCGCTGTGGGTTAAACCACAGAGCCTAGGACTTGCCGATCAGAAGGTTGGCAGTTTGATTCCCCGCGACGGGGTGAGCTCCCGTTGCTCGGTCCCTGCTCCTGCCAACCTAGCAGTTCGAAAGCATGCCAGTGCAAGTAGATAAATAGGTACCGCTCTGGCGGGAAGGTAAACGGTGTTTCCGTGTGCTGCTCTGGTTCGCCAGAAGCGGCTTAGTCATGCTGGCCACATGACCCGGAAGCTGGACACCGGCTCCCTCGGCCAATAAAGCGAGATGAGCGCCGCAACCCCAGAGTCGGTCACGACTGGACCTAATGGTCAGGGGTCCCTTTACCTTTATGGAGGGCAGGGGGGAGAGATTCTTATGCAAGCAATGCCCCTCAATGTTCAATACATTTGCCAACTGTAGCCTGAACTGTTTATTATTATTATTTATTATTGTATAAATATTATTGCAGTCAGCATGCAAAATAGTCACCAGTCTTTTCTCTCTTGGAAGCTGCCTCCTTGACTTATGGTGGTGATAGCCCCTGGAGCAAATACTATCCTTTGGTGGAAATCTGGCTGTGTGTCTGAACTTCAAAAAACCAACCATGTACCAAACCTCCAATTCCAAAAAAGCAACATTGGCAAAAGCCAAATACAGGCCTTACTCTCCAACTTTCTGCAAGTCTCCTCCACGTCCAGTGTACAAGGTCAGGCAGCCTTTGAAAACAGATGCATACCTAGGAGAGAGAGACCCATAGTTAGGAACAGCACAACATCCCTCTCAAAGTGTTGGTGCTGACATTTAAAGCCCTAAATGGCCTTGGCCCAGTATATCTGAAGGAGCGTCTCCACCCCCATCGTTCAGCCCAGAGGTCCAGCTCCAAGGGCTTTCTAGCAGTTCCCTCACTGTGAAAAGTGAGGTTACAGGGAACCAGGCAGAGGGCCTTCTCAGTAGCGGCGCCCGCCCTGTGGAACGCTCTCCCATCAGATGTCAAGGAAATAAATAACTATCTGACTTTTAGAAGACATCTGAAGGCAAGCCCTGTTTAGGGAAGTTTTTTATGTTCTGTTGGGAGCTGCACAGAGTGGCTGGGGAAACCCAACCAGATCGGCAGGGTATAAATAAATAAATAAATAAATAAATAAATAAATAAATAAATATATTGTGGGATGTGTCTTGTGCAAGGAAGATAAGGGCTAAGAATGTGAACAGAAAGATTAAGCAGGTGAGCTGCCCCCACCTGGAATATAAATAATAATAATTATTATTATTATTATGCTATGTGATTGTAAGCGTATACCTGAAAAAGCCTAAAATGGGCCCAACCACCTGTTGCTTCTGGGGCTGAGGCTAAAGCTCCACTTGGATAAAGGAACATCCAATTTCCCCCACTTTCTCCTATCGCACTCCTATTGGAAAGGTTGTCCATACCCTTTGGTGAGTCGGATGATGTCTCCTGGCTGGATGAGGTTGCCAACATCGTCCCACACAGAGATGTTTATGCTGCCAGTTTTGTCGGCTACTTTACATGTCCGCACTTCATGGCCATCCTTGGTCTTGGTAACCCGGCCTGGTGGCAATAATGATAATAGTAAATTTTATTTATACACCGCCCTCCCCAGCCAAGGCCGGGCTCAGGGCGGCCAACAACCAATAATAAAAACAAGTTGAATGAATACAACTTAAAAACAAGATTAAAATACAATATTAAAATGCAGCCTCATCACAGGAGGAGAAAAGAAAATAGAAAGAGGGGGAAGGAATCAAATTGGCTCCAAGCCAAAGGCCAGGCGGAACAACTCTGTCTTACAGGCCCTGCGGAAAAAAATCAGATCCTGCAGGGCCCTGGTCTCATGAGGCAGAGCGTTCCGCCAGTGGTGAAAAGGCCCTGGGCTCTGGTTGAAGCTAATCTAACTTCCTTAGGGCCCAGGACCACTAGGGTGTTGCTATTTATGGAACGTAAGGTCCTCCGTGGGGCATACCGGGAGAGGCGGTCCCGTAGGTACGAGGGTCCTAGGCCGTGAAGGGCTTTAGAGGTCAAAACCAGCACCTTAAATCTGACCCCGTACTCCACCGGGAGCCAGTGCAGCTGGAAAAGCACTGGGTGAATATGCTCCCATGGCAGAGACCCCGTGAGGAGCCTCGCTGCAGCATTCTGCACCCGCTGGAGTTTCTGGGACATTCTGGTAGGAATGGTTAGCAAAATTCACGGTGACCAAAATTCAAGGCAGCTAAAAGGGTGTTTCTGCTTTCAGGCCAGAAGTACAGGCTGAGAAGCAGTGAGTGTTCCGTGCCAATCCCACCCCATGGAAACATTTGCAGAGCACACCTCTTTATCGCCAGAAGAAGAAGAAAATGAAACACTCCTGGAAAGGGGGAGAGGAAAGGGCACCCTCAAATTGTACGGCATTAACAAGAAAGGAACCTAGGAGTATTATTGACAATGCAAGTGATATGAATTTGCAATGAACGCTATATAATTGAGGTGACAATATTCTGACTTGCAACAGGGTGCATCAGTACGAGATGACAGTCCAAGAAACCCACAACACTCTATATAGCACAACACTTTTCTGAATCCAGATAAAAACACTGTGCTAAAAGCACAAGTGTTTTTTTTTAAAGGCAAGAGTAAAAGATCCTTAGATTCTTCCATAAGCTACACTCAGCCTGACAGGAATCCAGTCTGCGTCTGCATTTCAAAGAATCCTATTCAGAAATACTAATAGTGATCATGCAATGTCACCTTTCATTGGCTACTGATAGAAGGAAGTCCATGTGCAGCCCATAATTAATAGAATAAAATAATGTGATGGTTCTATGTCTTTTAATATGATTCTGTGAAACAAGGAAGCAGACGGACCTCTCAGCTATACGGCAATAGGTTTTTAAAGCATGTTAGCTGTTGTCATCCGCAGAGCACTCACCTGTTTCCAGAACAATGAATATAAGATTGAGGTTTTTCAAGCCTGGTTTAATATCCTTCACCAATGTTTCTGTCGTCATTTTGAATGGCTTTTGATTTCCAGTATCTTGAGTAAACAATTATTATTATTATTATTATTATTTCTTAATATCCAGCAAACAGAACAAACGAAAAAGGTGCTGACTGCAGTAGATAATAATAAAACCTTGTTATTTTAACCTTGAACAGAGGCACTGTTATTTTGTGACTTCCTCTAAGGACACAGAAAGCCATGTTTCAAATGTGTCCAAAAATCAGAAGTTCCACCATGTAGACACAAACGCAGCTGCTATTCCTAGCTTCCAGAATTAGACTGGAATTTTATCGATTTCAAGATGTTTTGTATTACTCTTTCCCCCTGTCATTCTGTGTGAAAAATTCCGCAAATCAACAATTTTGCACAGAATGCCAAGAATGATTTTTTAAGAAATCTGGTATATGTCAGTTGATATGAAAGAACAGGTGGCCAACCTGTGGACTTTCAGATATTGTTTCTGCCCCAGCCATCTTGGTCAGTCATCAGAAAATGCTGGGAGCTGTAGACCAGCAACATTTGGGGGTGGGGGAAGGTACAGGTTATCCACATGATATAGAAAGTAAAGGTAAAGGTAAAGATAAAGAGTGACCGACTCTGGGGTTGCGGCGCTCATCTCGCTTTATTGGCCGAGGGAGCCGGCGTGCAGCTTCCGGGTCATGTGGCCAGCATGACTAAGCCGCTTCTGGCAAACCAGAGCAGCGCACGGAAACGCCGTTTACCTTCCTGCCAGAGCGGTATCTATTTATCTACTTGCACTTTGACTGCTTTCGAACTGCTAGATTGGCAGGAGCAGGAACTGAGCGATGGGAGCTCACCCCATCGCGGGGATTTGAACCGCCAAACACCTGATTGGCAAGTCCTAGGCTCTGTGGTTTAACCCACAGCACCACCCACGTCCCTATAGAAAGTAGGCAAGACCAATTTATAAACAGAAAGGCAGTTATGAAAATATCCATCAAATGTGAGAAAAATATGCTATTTTGCTTAGTTCCAGCCACAGATTTTGGATTTTGCATTCATGGCATTTTGATTTTTGAAATAGATTAACATCAGATCAATTGCCCTAGTCGCATTTTTAAAAAATCTCGACAGACAGAAATGCCAATACTTTCTGGAGGTGTTGTTTTTAGTTTGTAAAAGAACCCCATCCTGACGCCACAATATTTTTAACCTTTAACTTTATAAGAGCTTCAACTGATTACAATCTTTGAACAGGAGCAGAAGATCACCCTCTTTTACACACTCCAAGATTTACAGCTAATAACATGATTTGAAGAGTGCCATTCAATGAACAAGTAGAATGTCAACAATTCCCTTCCATTTCTGTGCCTGCTCATGCGCAAATTCCAGCAACACTTAACGCACTATAGCTGCTGTTATTGCTATGGATGTGAATATTCTATGCAAATTATCAGCCCGCCCTGGTATCAGTTTAAAGGGTCCACACTGATCTTTATTACCTGTTTTGAGCACCGTACACGAAAGACTTCTTTGGCATGTGTAGAAGACTGGCTTCAAGAAAACGGGTATAGCATCCTTGCTCGCGTTACAGTTCACACACGCCTGGAAGGAAAAGACACCTTGCTTTTTTGCAGATCTTCAACCACCGATCTGATCAACACATGCAAAACTGATCTCCTGGCTATTTATTTTTGCTGTAGGTTTCCCTTCTGGCTTACGCAAAGATCGATCGGCTGATACCGTGATTGATATTCAAACGGGAGGAAAATAAGTTAAAAACTCCACGACCCTCAAGGTCCCTTTCAACTCTACAATTCCATGATTATATGATTGTAAGTAAGTAAATATACTGGTAAGCAGTTCCCCAACCGCCTCCCGCCTCCCCCACGGAACATGGATTCAACCAGCCCTGCAACATGCACCGATATTTTTCCCTGCCGTACGCAAAGTACAGGAGAGCTTATTAAACTCCCACATTCTCTTTACCAACCATTCCGAGTCTATTAATTACATTTCGAATAAAAGAGGATCACGACCACCACTTTTCCAGTGAAACAGACCTGGAGGAACGTTGGGTTGCAGACATTCCAGGAAGTATCCTGCTGCGTCCAGCGCAGCCAATCGCGTGGCGAGGCTTTCCTTCGACATGCAGGAATGTTCCAATCTTTCAACCAATTGGAGGCAAATAAAGTATTAAAGTGACAGTATCACCAACTGATGCATTTAAAAAATCGATAGCAGAGGGTGCTGTGAAATTCTTCGAGAAGAATTTCCAGCTATTTTGCACTTGATGCTCCGAAGGCTTGACTTTTCAAGTTAGTTGAACGAATCATGAATGAATGAATGCATTAAATAGATATATATTTCCAACGCAGGAAGATACTCATCTAAGCCATAGCTGTCAACTTTCCCCCTTTCTTGCGAGGAATCCTATCCTATTCCCTTTAAAAAAGGGAAACGTTGACAGCTATGATGTAAGCACTGGATTCTACATAAATATCATGGCCACTCATAGTATTTAATGAAAAATAAAGCAGAAGTGATGCTAATATGATGGCCTGGTTCTTTACTGGCATGTCTGAATTGATACACTTTTTGCACTGTGGTTGTTTTGTGTTGTCACACTTGTGTGTTGATTCACACAGCATTCATGATATGACAAAATGTGCATACATGACAATTCAGCAGATGGTGTACAGCCAGATCAGCGCATGCCACAACATTTTCAAAAGATGGTTGGTTTCTATCACTGTGAATTCCTCCTTCATTCTTGATAGAGGTACCTGGTTTAGAAACCATCACAGACCCTCCAAATGTCCCTATTTTCCAGGGGCACTCTCGGATTTACAGATGCTGTCCTGGTTTCTTATTTGATCCCAGAATGTCCTGCTTTTCCTTAGGTAAAGGTAAAGGGACCCCTGACCAGCAGGTCCAGTCGTGGCGGACTCTGGGGTTGCGGCGCTCATCTCGCTTTATTGGCCAAGGGAGCTGGCGTACAGCCCGGGTCATGTGGCCAGCATGACTAAGCCGCTTCTGGCAAACCAGAGCAGCGCATGGAAACGCCGTTTACCTTCCCGCCGGAGTGGTACCTATTTATCTACTTGCACTTTGATGTGCTTTCGAACTGCTAGGTTGGCAGGACCAAGCAACAGGAGCTCACCCCGTCGTGGGGATTCGTACCGCTGACCTTCTGATTGGCAAGTCCTAGGCTCTGTGGTTTAACCCACAGCTTTTCCTTAGGATATCACTATTTTCATCAGAGAAATGTTGGAACATATGATAAGATATGGTCACTATTTTCACTGGAGAAAAGTTGGAGGGCATGGAGTTATCTGACCCCCGAGCCATTTGAAGGCAGCCCTCTCTTTTCATTAGGTAAATTTTAAAAAGGTTGTACAATACAGGACTGAGACCAAATCACATGATTTTGTTCCTTCAGAAGATGCGGAAAGGGTGAAGTTGTTTAGAAACTTTAAAAGTTTCAACGGAGATTATGCAAGAGCTGGAAAAACCAGTTTCTTCCCCAGAACAAGGAATGTGGATAATGTCTAATTATTCCGATCTCAGAGGCTGCTCTTGTAAGGTCAAATGTAGGGTTCACCCCGATCGTGGAGGATTCGAGCCGCCGGCCTTCTGAACGAGCAATTCCAAGAAGCTCAACGGTTTAAACCACAGCGTCACCCGCGTCCCCCCCAAGATCTGCAGCCCCCGACGTCTCTCGAGTCAGCGGGATCAAACAGAACCGCGGCATTCTAAGCATCAGCCTCCATCTAGGCCCCGCCCCCAGACACGCCCATAGCGGAAAGGACCACGCCCCCACCCGCTCTTTTTCTCTGGTCTGGAGAAGGCGGAGGCAACCTAAACCACAAAGCCACACCATTGGCTAGAGCGGTCTCGGCTCGGGCTACTCCGCTGTGTGGGCGGGGTCGCGCATCCGGGTTGAATCTGGCGTGTTTCCGGCGGCGGTAGCGGTGGCGGCGGCGGGTTGGGGGGGAAAAAAGAGAAGAAAATAGAAGGGAAATTCGGGGTTGCGGAGCGACGGCAGGTTCCGAGCGGGGCCTAGCGAGTGCTTGAAGCGGGTGCAGGTGGCGGAGAGCGAGCCTGGTCTCGCGTATGCGGCGGGGTGACGTTGGAGGGCGGGCGTGTTTTTGTTTCTGAGGTAAGTGGGGGCGCCTGAGAGGAAATGAAAGGAGGAATGGGTGGGGAGGGGAGACCGCCGGAGCTCCCGTTGGCGGCGGTTATCTGAGGGGGCCGTCGCGAGGCGGGGAGCCCGCGTCTGAGGGGGCTGTTGGGAGTGTCGGAGACCCCGACTGAGGCTCCTCTTTCTCCCCCCCCCCACCCTTTGCACATTTCGCAAATGTTGGGCTGCCCCCACCTCAGTTTAGACTCGGTGGGGCTTACCTTCCCAGGAGGAGAGAAGCTGGCGAGCTGTGGCCGTTTCGTAGAACCGTGGAGTTGGAAAGGAGCCCCCGAGGGTCATCTAGTCCAACCCCCTTTTGGCCAGCTCGGGGCTCGAACTCACGGCCTGAGGTTGATCTAACTGTACCGACTTAGTTATCCCAGAGGCTTCGGGTCTGTCTGTGCGTAATACAGTGGTACCTCAGGTTAAGTACTTAATTCGTTCCGGAGGTCCAGACTTAACCTGAAACTGTTCTTAACCTGAAGCACCACTTTAGCTAATGGGGCCTCCCGCTGCTGCTGCACGATTTCTGTTCTCATCCTGAAGCAAATTTCTTAACCTGAAGCACTATTTCTGGGTTAGCGGAGTCTGAAACCTGAAGCGTATGTAATCCGAGGTACCACTGTATATCCCTGTTGGGAGTGTCGGAGACCCCGACTGAGGCTCCTCTTTCTCCCCCCCCCCACCCTTTGCACATTTCGCAAATGTTGGGCTGCCCCCACCCCAATTTGGACTCGGGTGGGGCTTACCTCCTTCCCAGGCTTGTGCTGCGAAGGGGAAAGCTGGGGTGGAGGAGAGAAGCTGGCGAGCTGTGGCCGTTTCGTAGAACCGTGGAGTTGGAAAGGAACCCCCGGGGGTCATCTAGTCCAACCCCCTTTTGCCCAGCTCGGGGCTCGAACTCACGGCCTGAGGTTGATCTAACTCTACCGACTTAGTTATCCCAGAGGCTTCGGGTCTGTCTGTGTGTAATACAGTAGTACCTTGGGTTAAGAACTTAGTTTGTTCTGGAACGAAGTGCAAAAAAATGGCTTAAAGCTTTCATGAAATATCACATAAAATCACCAGTTTGTTTCATAGGTTATTTTTAGAGTTAGAAGCACTAACTCTCGCTAAAAGCTGTACACAAGCAGTGACTTTGGCTTGGATGTTAAACTGGAGGAAGTAGTGCTTAAATAATGATAGGTGGTTGCTTTCAAGAATGGACTTGTCAATAGTTCATGTGTGTATGAAAAAAGTTGTTCTGCCTAGTTACTACTTATTTGTGTAGAAAGTATTGTTTCTGGAGCTATATTTATGTAAATGCCTCCTCCCTCCTGAAAAAAGGCCTCACTTGGCTTCTTTCAACTACAGTGGCACCTCTGGTTATGAACTTAATTTGTTCCGGAGGTCCGTTCTTAACCTGAAACTGTTCTTAACCTGAAGCACCACTTTAGCTAATGGGGCCTCCCGCTGCCACCGCGCGATTTCTGTTCTCATCCTGAAGCAAAGTTCTTAATCTGAGGTACAATTTCTGGGTTAGCGGAGTACGTAACCTGAAGCGTCTGTAATCCGAGGTACCACTGTATATCTATATGTAGTCTTGCAAACTGCCTTGAGAACTTGGTTGTGTAGTCGATACGCAATTTGGGTGCGTTTTGGGTTTTTTTTTAAGAAAAAAAGCAAGTCATCAGTATGTGGTCGTCGGGGTAATGGGGCGGGGGGACGCCTTGGCAGCCACGGTGTTCAGCGGCAAATGTTTTACTTGGGACTGAGTTGGCTTCAAATCACTTCGTGGGAGTTGATGGGAGCTTTAAAAGATGGGTTGGGTGAGGCAAGTAAGAAGAAGAAAGAAGCCCCGTGCCCTCTGCCCTAAGCACTTTGGAGAAACGGAGGGTCTTTTAATAGAGAAATATAAAGCACCAATGTAATGTGCATGATGTACATAGTCTTTTTTAAAAAAAAAAACCCAAACCACAGAATAGCAACAAGAAAGGCAGGTCCCTGCCCAGATCAGTTTACAGTAGATACACAAATGCATGCGCGTCCACATGTTTTAAGTTTAAAAAAACAATTGGTAGAGAATCCTCCACATAGTGGGATGATCTAGAAAAGTGACTGGCACTGCTTCTGAGGAAAGGAGCTTTTGGGAAGAATTCGTGTTCTGGTGAAAGAAATTCAGCACCTGATACAGTGGTGCCTCGGATTACAAACACCTCGGGTTACAGACTCCGCTAACCCGGAAGTAGTACCTCGGGTTAAGAACTTTACCTCAGGATGAGAACAAAAATCGCACAGTGGTGGCAGCGGGAGGCCCCATTAGCTAAAGTGGTACCTCAGGTTAAGAACGGACCTCTGGAACAAATTAAGTTTGTAACCAGAGGTACTACTGTAGTTGAAACTTAGAAGCCAAGTGAGGCCTTTTTTCAGGAGGAGGGAGGAGTATCATAGAACAGTAGATAAAACAGAATGATGTATGGGTGGTCCAGTATAAATTGTTACGAATGCACCATTATTTCATCAATGACGTTGCAGAATACACATGCAAACACAACAAAAACAAGTCTGGGGTGTCCCTTAGCATGTTGCAGATTTCTGATTGGTTCTGTTAGGGCTTGTCCACACCTCCATTTGCCCCCCATTCTCCCCCCAACCCCCCCCCCCCCAATTACTGTTTTCAAGGGATTGCTGTTTGTTCCAGTTCAGTGGTAAAGAGCATGTTTTCCCAGCAAAACCTGTGGAGCAAATGCAAAACGACTTGGACTCGTCCCTAAAAACACAGTATAAGTGGGAAACAGAAAGACCTGTGCTTTCTAGGCACAGGACAAGTGGAAGTGTGGATGAGCCCTTAGTTATTAAAGGATAAGGAAAGATGTTGCTGCACTCCCAACTTTTATCAGACCCAGCTTCAGTTACAGCTTCTGAAGAGCCAGTTCCCCACCTCTGGATTACAGACCTTGACTCTAGAGCAGTGTCCTCAAATTAGAATACCCACCTGTGTGGTTCAGCTGTTAGGTGACCTAGTTTTACCTGTTCAATGCAGGGGATCAAAAATGCCCAGCATATACTGCACACAAAAAAGAAATAGGAGTCCCTCATTTGCTTTCAAATGCTTTCAGCTCCAGAAAGCATGACAATAGGGTTGAAGGAAGTTGTAGTCCAGCAATATCTGAAGGGCCCTAGATTTCCTAGTCCTATGTTAGAAGGAACTAGTGGCGTGGGGAGTGCATATTAGAGCCGTGCATAATTGAGCAAGATACTGTGCTGAAGGATCTTATGGCAAGCCATTGCTTGAGGCTGGGAGAGGAGTCAAGGGCAGAATACCTAATGCTTCAAGGAAGTGTTCTCTCTCTAGTTTGAGCATAGATTACAACAGAGCTAATCGTTTTATAGGCTGTAAAGCAAATTTTTGCTGCCTAAATTCTGTTGTGCTGTAAGCAAACAGGGGAATAACCAGGACATTTCAAGGTCTATTCTCTCGCTTGAGCTATTGTATGTGGAAGTGCAACTGCAACATCTTCACAAGTCCTCTGCCCTGTAGATGTGCCCTTGATTTGTGAAATTGTTGCGCTTTAACAATTGGAATAATGAGGCTTGGAGGATACAGATAATGTCATCATTAAGCATGTAAGAAAATGGTCTGATTTGTAGCATATTATCTAAAACTGGTGAGATCTCCCTTATTTGTTGCACAAATGTTCACTGGAAAGCACAACATAACAGTAACCCATAAGTAAAACAGTGACACATGCATGGGGGATCTTTAACTCTTCTGAATGAATGCATAAGACATTACTATATCTCTTCGCCCCACCCACAAAACACCACACCTTAAGCATTTTTGGAGCAGGGTTAATGCCCGGGTTTAACTTAAATGCAAGACAGAGTTGTTCCACCAGGCCTTTGGTCAGGGCACAGCCTGACTCCCTCCTCTGGTAACCTGCACAGAGTTTTGCTTAATGGTTGCCATCAACTTGATTTTAATTAATTTTTATAGTCAAATATTTTTAGAATGTTGTTTTATTTGATTGTTTGATTATTTGAATGTTGTTAGCCGCCCTGAGCCTGGCTTCGGCTGGGGAGGGCGGGATATAAATAAAATTTATTATTATTATTATTATTATTATAAATGTGAATGGAAAGTGGTTAAGCAAAATTGGCAGCTGGGTTGCTGTTGTTGACACATTTACTATGGTCTTACAGAGCAACCACCTCCCCCCCCCCCGCCCCATAATCTGGTTCATCAGTGAGGGGCCGTGTCAACTCAGAGACCTGCTCTACTCCTGCAGAAAGCTTTGTGGGCATATATCCACCATTGGTGTATTCTTGGTGCTAGTAGTCAGTTTTGAACTCTGAAGCAGGGAATTCCAGGAGCAGGATGGAGGCTCTTTGGATCTGCTAGATCCAAGGCCCCATTTTTCCTTGGATAGACCCCAGGAACATTCCATCTGCACTAGCATGGAGTTGAAGTAACTAATTCTGTGGGGGTTGAAAATGTTGTTGTTGTTTTGCCCTAGCTGGTAGATGTTTGGACGGGGCAAGTCATCTACACACTCATCCTCACTTAGGATAGTATTCTTAAATCTACTGAACAGAATTCTGCTGTTGATGTGTAAAAAGTTACCATTCCCGTTTACTGCAACACTTTTTCACTGTCTTGGTACGTATGACAGCCGTAGGTGACTACATCATGACTTAAAAGTACAGAATATGATTTCTGTATTACTCTTGAATTAATGTGCCATATTTAAGGTTGGAATATAAATACTTCATCTTGTGTTAGAATATCCTTGCTTTGAATTAAACTTCATGTGCTAATCTAAAAAGTTATTTTCATGAAGCATTAGCTATCAACTTTAGGTAAAAGTTATTTAGCAAAGCCTGCGTAATACTAAAGTTGTGATTATGTTCTTATTTTCTGTCAACAGCTAATCTTTACTAAAGTTCTAGAGATACTTTTTCACACCACTCATTTAGTAACTTTAGTGAGAATTGATGTGCAAATAAGAAAATTGATGTGCAGTTAAGAGATGACCTAATGTGTAATATTAGAGCATTTTTCCTAGATCTGTTTGCTGTATGGCCTGATGTGTAATGTTTGATCCTTGTTTCCAAAACTGTTTGCTGAGAGAATAAAGTTTTATTTGAAAATGGCCTTCAAGATGACTGACTGACTGACTGACTGACGTAATTCCTGGCTGTGGCTTTTGTGGCACAAACCTCTGTTTTCACTGCTAGTTCATCATCTTATGTGTAAGGCAAGTGAGGAACAGCTGTCTAGCACAGATTCCTCTGTCTTTCAAAACCTCTTCTGTTGCCTTGTTACACTTTGTTTTGGTAGAGGTTTTTGCTAGTACAAGGTGACTCGGAATCCTTAAGCAGCCATTAGGATCATAGCAGTGGTGCTTTACAGCTTTGGTTTTTTAAAATTATTTATTTGTTTTGGCCCACTTGTCATCGGAATGGACAAATCTTCAGAATGTTTGAATCTGGGGTTAACCACCCTCTGTCTAGTGTCTTATCTTGTACCCTTCCATGCTGAAAATAAGTTATTTGTATGGTGCAGTAATGCAGCATAGCCACTTTTGAAAAGCTGCAGTTCAGGGTTCAAAATCCCCATGCAGCCATGAAGATCACTTGGTGATCTTGGACCAATCACTTTTTCTCAGCCTAACCTACTTCACAGGGTTGTTGTGAGAATAAATTGGGAAGGATGAGAAGTACTGTATTTTTTGCTCCATAGGGTGCACCGGACCATAGGGCGCACCTAGTTTTTAGGGGGGGAAATAAAGAAAAAACATTTTATTTCACACACCCCCCAGCCCCAAAGAGCAAAGAAGCCAAGACAGCGAGTGGGATCCATCTGCTGGCTGTCTTGGCTTCCTCTTTAGCCGCGCGCAACCTCCAGCCGGGAGAGGCTGCGCGCAGCTTTGGCAGAAGCCAAGACAGCGAGCGGGATGGATCCCGCTCGCTGTCTTGGCTTCGTTTTTAGCCGCGGGGCTGGGGAAGCCCGAGCTTCCCCCGACCCCAGCACCCAGAACAGGTCCGGGAGTGGCGGCAAGGTTGCGCGCAACCTCGCCTTTGCTCTCGGAGCTTGCCGGGCTGGGGGCGGGGGAAGCCGGAGCTTCCCCAGCCCCCAGAATGGGTCCAGGAGTGGCAGCAAGGTTGCGAAGCCTTTGGAGCGCAACGCGAGGTCCCGCTGCGCTCCAAAGGCTTCAGGCGGCTATCCCTGAAGCGTGGAGAGGGAGAGGGGTCGGTGCTCACCAACCCCTCTCCCTCTCCATTTGCTCCATAGGACACAAACACATTTCCCCTTCATTTTTGGAGGGGAAAAAGTGCGTCCTATAGAGTGAAAAATATGGTATGTATGTCAACTTGAACTGCTTGGAGGAAAGATGGAATATAAATGCAATAAATAAATTGCTGCTTCCCAGGGACAGAGAGCATGGCAGGTTGCAAAGGCAAAGGAGTAAGTGATCTGCTTGCACCAGTGCCTATGGACCTGCATCCAGTTTTATAGTCTAATCCAGCTGTGCCAACCTTATGTTTGGTTATGGCCCAGGAAAACCTGTCTCAAAGGTTAGCATAGTAGTGTTTCATAGAAGGTTACACTTTATTTTGGGGTGGACAGTGGTTAATGGCTACTTAAAATGTGTTTTTAAATGCCCCCTGATTTAGCATTTCAAATCTATTATAGAAAGGAACTTTATTGCATGGAAATCGTACCAGCTGATCAACCTTATTGGGCAATATTGCTTCATATCAAGCTTTTTGCTCTTGGGAAATTGGTGTTAAAATGCCGAAAACATAATACAGTACTAGTACATAATGAATCGTTTGCCCTGCCCAAGGGCATGGAAATGAACTACATTTTAATAACATGCCTTGCTGTCTTATAATTTTGTGCATGAAGTAAATTACTAGTGCAAAATTATGTCCACATGGCTTATGATACAGTTGATGAAATATTTTTTGTTGGGTATAAATAGCTTAATGTATGTTCTTGTCGTTGTTAATAGTAGTATAGAGCAACTACATGTCTTGCCGCAATGCTTGTAATCTGTAATATAATTTCACGTCTGGTGTTGTCTCTCCTTTTGTATGTTCCTGTGGCTACAGATCATGGCTGCAGAGAAGAATGACAACTTAGTCTGAATGAGGAAGAGCAGGAAGAAGATGGGCCACTGTGATATACTCTTTGAAAAGAGCAATCGAAAGTCATCTTTGTCTTATTGCTGTTCAGGAAGGAATTCTTCTACAGAAGGTAAAGCAACTTTGTCAGAGCTCAAAGGGTGTTTGGGGATAACACATCTGCATTTCTCTTTGTAATGAAATCTAACAGTGGCTGTGCATTCAACCAAATGGATTGATGGATTCAGTTTGTGACATATCCTGTTCTTATGGGAAAGGCAAAAGCCAAAACAAAACCCCAAGCCGGGTGCTGTTGTCCTGTATTTGTATGCACATTCTATTTTTATTTTGTCATTAGAAGCTTTTAGAAGCTTTTGTCATTAGAAGCTTTTAGAAAGCTTTGGAGAGATTTACCAATCGAAATAAGATATTGAAAGGATCTTCAATTCTACAACTATGGTGCATTCATTTATAATCTATGCTATGCAGCCCAAACACCAATGGCTTCTCTGCATTACATTGTTTGACAAACAATGGTGGATGACAAAAGTTCGTACATGTAGGACTATTTTGGTCACTTTTGGGAAGCTACATAAAATGCAGATTTCAAATTCAGCTCTTTCAGAAGCACCTGAAAACTTACTCTATAGATTCTCTGTTTCTGGAACAGGACATGTTTGAGTCCTATGGGTGTTTTCTGTACCATAATTGGCAATAACAAAGATTCCTAGCTGAAAGCCTTATTGCTTTAAAGCAAACAGCATCTGCTGAAGGTTGTTGCTTCTGTGCCAGAAAAACAATATTTCCTGTAGTACTAATTCCTAAGTGATGGCTGAGAGCCTGCCAGGGAGTACAAGAGAACTGCTAGGAGGTTAATCGCTGTGGATGTTGCTGTAAGAAAAGGGCACAATACACTAAGTTGTGGCAAAATGAGAGAGAAAGAAATTGAGCACGTGCCTAAAATTCCGTTAAATTGACGGTATAGCAGAGTTGATGGGTAGATATTTTTACGTTTAGGAAAGAATAGAATTTTAGGGAGAAAAGGCTGACTTTGAGACTTTGCTGCTCCTTTTCTGTGGAACACTCTCTTGCTGTTATTTTTAAAAGAAGTTCTTAAAGGAAACAAAGATAGAAGCCACTGAAGAGATGCAAGCAATGGAGAAGGAGGAAGCAAAGAAATCTGTCAGGAGCATAACATGAGATAAGAGACAAAATGTAGGAAGGAACAAGGCAGTGCAGAGCTTTAAGAGCTATTGGACACCATAATAGGGAGTTAGGTAAGAGACACATATTGGAGGGCACATAGTCATTGCTAGGCAAGGAAACTCAGGTGTGCAGCAGCATTTTGAATAGTGAAATAAAGCAGAATATGGAAGACCAGTTGAACAAAATACTGCTTTAGCTCACATAATTTTAATACTTGAATTACAACTTGGTGATGAAAAGAGAATCAGCAATCTTTTTTTCCTTTACAGCACTCCCTGGTGCTGTGATCCCATATTACCATTTCCCCCCCCCTTTTTTGATCTCGTTGCTCTTGGGTGAAAGTAAGCAAAGACAGCGGGCCTGGCAGAGCTTATGTTCAAACTATACATAAGCAGCTTCAAGTAGCTGTTTTGTTGACTTAGGAGGCTTATGTTTGACTAGTTGCTGATCTGCCTCCCTTCTTTAGAAATCTTCGACTTGGGTGTCATGATTGCTTTCAGAAGCATAATGTTCTGGAAGGTAATTAAAGGTTACGCTTTGGGGGGAGTAATCTGCCTGGCACTGTGAAAATAATATGCTTGGGCTGCAGAAACACTAAAATGATCTGTCATTCGTTGCGAAAACAAGCTCCTGGTCTCTGTGTTTCGTGCCAGCATTTTTCCTGAGAAAAACACTCTGTATGAACGAAGTGCAAAAAGATGACTTAAAGCTTTCATGAAATATCACATAAAATCACCAGTTTGTTTCATAGGTTATTTTTAGAGTTACAAAGACCAACACACTCTAAAAGCTGTACACAAGCAGTGACTTTGGCTTTGATGTTAAACTGGAGGAAGTAGTGCTTAAATAATGGAAGGTGGTTGCTTTCAAGAATGGACTTGTCAATAGTTCATGTGTGTATGGAAAAGTTGTTCTGCCTAGTTACTACTTATTTGTGTAGAAAGTATTGTTTCTGGAGCTATATTTATGTAAATGCCTCCATGTGTTGCCCTCCTGAAGCAGTTCGTGACAAGATGGCTTTCTTGAACTGACTTCTGCTTGTCTTGAATGTAGCTTCTGATTAGTTAAGATGATTTTTATATTGTCTTGATCTGCTTGTTGTGAAATGATGACCGCTACTACAGATGAGCTTTTGAGGTGCCAATTCCAGTTGTTATAAATATGGTCCTGTGAGCTAGATCTGAGTAATGAACTTTACACAAGGTTTATTATATTTATTTATTTAATTTCTGGACTGTTTTCTGTAAGACATTGGAAAGCAATTTGAGAATAAAACAATATATAAATGTAAAACAGTTTTGAGTCCAATACAAATGTAGATGGGCGTTTTCCTCCTGTCTCCCCAACTAAAGAAGATAAATTAAATACAGCATTCACAGGACAATAGAAGATATGCAAATTTACTTGTCCTAAGCTGTTGGAAGGGCTATTCATACTTTTTTTACTTCCATCTTTTTTTAAGTACCGTATTTTTTGCACCATAACACTCACTTTTTTCTCCTAGAAAGTAAGGGGAAATGTCTGTGCGTGTTATGGAGGGAATGCCTACGGGTGGCGGGGGGGGGGGGATCTGCTGCAGTCGTGAGCAGAGGATCCATGGTTCCCCTTCGTTCCCTCCTCCGTGGCTCACTTTGAAACAGCAAAGTGGGAGAAGAGCCGCTGAGTGGGGAGGAGAGAGGGACAGAGAGCCTGCTTCTTTAAAGGAGCAAAGCGGGAAAGGAGGGAGAAAAGCAGAGCCTGCTTGCTTTAAAGGAGCAAAGCGGGAGAGGAGAGAAGCCTTCTCCCCTTATACCCCTCTTCTTCATTATTAGCAGCATTCTTCTCCACCCAACCCACGCGTGCTCCTTCTCCCCTTAAACCCCTCTCCTGCATTATTAGCAGCATCCTTCTCCACACACCCCATGTGTGCTCCTTGTCCCTTGAGTGCTTTTCCTTCCCTCCCCACTTAAAAAGTGGTTACAAAGCACGGATCCACATGGATCCTCAGGATTTTTGCACTGGGTCACCCCAAATTCACCATCAGATCACATAGCATGTCCATGGCTACATCTTGCACCAAAAAAATCACGCACCCACTGTTGCCTGGGGCCGCAGTGGTGCAAAAACGTGGTTACAAAGCATGGATCCACATGGATCCTCAGGATTTTTGCATTGGGCTACTCCAAACTCACTGTCAGATCACATGTCTGTGGCCACAGCATGAACCACAAAAATCATACATCCACTGTTTCATTTAGAATATTTTTTTTCTTGTTTTCTTCCTCTAAAAACTACGTGCGTGTTATGGTCGGGTGCGTGTTATAGAGCGAAAAATACGGTACTTGAATTTATTTACTGGTAGACCACTATATCATTTTGCTGGTAAATTCATGTCTGCTTACCATGACCAATTACCATTAAATTCTTTAGAAAAAACAGACTCTAAAAACACAAGAACACAAACGATTTAAGGTGTACTGTTGGGAGATTGTGTAGAGAAGCTACAGATATTATCTGTATGTCTACTTCTTCTGTCTGACAACAGAGTCAAGTCATCCTTGTTCTTCGAGTTGATAACCCTATAGAGCCCCACATTCCCATAAGCAAGAGGTAAAGTCATTGACACTTATAAACTCTGAGGACTGCTTCATAGCATTAATCTATTTGTAGGTGGAGGTTGTATTGTGTAATGTGTGCAGGGCAGTGTGAGTATATTTACCAGGAAGAATAAATTGTTTAGTTTACTCAGTGCAAGAGACCTACATTTCAGAATTTTTGCTGTGAGCTGGTGCAGTCAATATTATCGTCAAACGATGAATTATTGGAGTCAGAATGACTTTAGTCCTGTACTTGAACATTTCAGAGTGCTCTGTCTTATATTTCTGTAATTGATAACATGCCTGTGTAATAAGCAAGAGAGACTATCCTCACTTTGAAATCTGGGAGGCAGAGCACTTTAAGACACTGGAAGCAGGCGCCAGTAGTAGTGTCTGTTACATAATGACTATCTGTGCCAAGCGACATCCAGACTGCAAGGTGTGCTGTGCATAAAAGGGAAATTAGCATGTGGAAGTCTCATTAGGGCAATAATTATATAGAAGTTCTTTCAGTTCTTTCAGTTTTTTATAAAAATGGAAAAAGATTAACATAGAATAGTATCCCACCTTTCATTTCTTTTAAAGGAGGCTTGGGGTTGCAACAACTTTGCCCTAACCTTGAACTAGATTTTTCTCTAGGGTATCACAGCCCATTGATGTGCACTTGACTGTTACATACATTCCTAAACAGTGAGCCGCATTGCTTCTAAAAATGTATTTGGAGGTTTTGTGTGCATTTTTTGTTTCACACATTGGTAAGATTTGCATGTAATGTGAAGCCAAACGATGCTTATGTCAGGACTGGACTTAGTGCAAATGTACAAGCGCAAGGGCTCTCAAGGGAGAAGATCGTGACCACCTTGCTCCCCCTCTGTACTTGACGCTGCAAGCTAAGCCATGGGTTGACTTAGCATGTTGTCCAATCCTGAACTTGTGATTTGTCTCTTTCTAGACAAACTGGGTATTCATCAGTATGCGGATGATACCCAGCTCTACCTCTCTTTTAAATCAGAACCAGTGAAGGCGGTGAAGGTCCTGTGTGAGTGTCTGGAGGCGGTTGGAGGATGGATGGCGGCTAACAGATTGAGGTTGAATCCTGACAAGACAGAAGTACTGTTTTGGGGGGACAGGAGGCGGGCAGGTGTGGAGGATTCCCTGGTCCTGAATGGGGTAACTGTGCCCCTGAAGGACCAGGTGCGCAGCCTGGGAGTCATTTTGGACTCACAGCTGTCCATGGAGGCACAGGTCAAATCTGTATCCAGGGCAGCTGTTTACCAGCTCCATCTGGTACGTAGGCTGAGACCCTATCTGCCTGCGGACTGTCTCACCAGAGTGGTGCATGCTCTGGTTATCTCCCGCTTGGACTACTGCAATGCGCTCTACGTGGGGCTACCTTTGAAGGTGACCCGGAAACTACAACTAATCCAGAATGCGGCAGCTAGACTGGTGACTGGGAGCGGCCGCCGAGACCATATAACACCGGTCTTGAAAGACCTACATTGGCTCCCAGTACGTTTCCGAGCACCATTCAAAGTGTTGGTGCTGACCTTTAAAGCCCTAAACGGCCTCGGTCCAGTATATCTGTAGGAGCGTCTCCTCCCCCATCGTTCTGCCCGGACACTGAGGTCCAGCTCCGAGGGCCTTCTGGCGGTTCCCTCACTGCGAGAGGCCAAGTTACAGGGAACCAGGCAGAGGGCCTTCTCGGTAGTGGTGCCCGCACTGTGGAACACCCTCCCAACAGATGTCAAAGTGATAAACAACTACCTGACATTCAGAAGACATCTGAAGGCAGCCCTGTTCAGGGAAGTTTTTAATATGTGACATTTTAGTGTATTTTTCATCTTTGTTGGAAGCCTCCCAGAGTGGCTGGGGAAACCCAGCCAGATGGGTGGGGTACAAATAATAAATTATTATTATTATTATTATTATTATTATTATTATTATTAACGACAAGCTGCAAACCAAGAACATAGTTTGTTTGCAGCTCATGCTTTATGTTGAGCAAGACAACTCTGGATTTGGAGGACACACTAAACTAGACCATGGCTTGGCTCACAGGACAGCAGGAGCATCCAACAGTTGCGGTCTCCTCTCTGGAAACTCACATGCTCACACATTTTCACTATGCCATAATTTGGCATTATTTTATTTATTTATTGCATTTATATCCCACCTTTCTTCCAAGAAGCACAGGTCTCTCCGTCTCCATTGTATTGCTACAACAACTGTATGAGGTAGGCTAGGCTGAGAGACAATTAAAAGGGGATGACAGAAAAAGGGGGATATTTTATGTGCAAACTTGGTCATTAATTCTTCTGGTTGACATTCTTAGTATGTCTCTGGGTGCTCCAATAGAAACCGCAGTCTCTTAAAAATGACAAAAGCTTTTTCTGTTTAATTTACATTACAATGCCCAGAAAGCCATACATTAAGTAGCATGCTCTTTTTCTGAATTAAAATTGGAGGCGTGCATAACTACACATGGAAAATGTCTGTAAGAGTAAGATTCACTCATGTCCTATGCTTTTGCTTGAGTCACACTTTGCCTGAGCGTGCCTCCTAATTGAAAGAATGCAAAACCAAAGCATGTAGAGACACAGTGAAAAGTCTCATTTGATAATAGGCCCCCTCTTTCCTCCTGTGTTGCTAATGACTGGATCATTTAGTAAGGGGTGGGCATCCTGTGTCCAAAGGCATATGAGCCCACCACCATGCTGAAGCAAGGCAGACCCGAATCTGATTATGCCTGAAATGGAGACCTCTTTAAACCACTTATACACCAACTTGGGTCCCGCGATACAAAAAGGGATATAAATGTAAGGGGGGAAATGATAGAATAAAACTGTTTGTGTGTTAAGGGCCATGTTCCTTTAGAAATAATCTGTTAGTGACCATAGGTTGGCAGTGAGTGGGGTCACCCCTTCTCTCTGCCCTATAGAGGTAGGGACAGATCTCACTTGAACTGATTGCATGTAGAGGGGTTTTGAAATCAGACAGAAGGCCACAGGTTGTCCTGATTTAGTCACACCCAGTGCAGATAAGTAGCTAGCTTAGAGCATGGTGTTAGTAATGCCAGAGCCATTGATTTGATCCCCCATGCCGGCCTTTTTGCGCTGAACAAGGGCTTCATGCAATCTTTCTGAGATTACCTGGAGATTCACCCTACATTTTCAGAGTTCCGGGGCTGAGAAATAGTATGCAGCAGTGGCACTATTCAACCCAGTGCCTTTTAAATTATTTCTGTTAAATAAATAAAATACAATTACCTGCTATTCTCCTTGATGTAGCAAACCAGGGCTCTTGTACCCTAAAACAGCAGGAGAGAACTGAAGGGGAAGGATTCCAGACTAGGATAGGAGAAACCACTGCTATATATATATTTTTTATTCAGAGCTCTTAATGTGACAGGCAGTCGGTCTGGCTCTGGCAACCATATTTCTAGAAATACCTCAGATTTTTAACCAACTGCTAGATTGTTGGCTTTCATATACAGCGGTACCTTGGGTTACATATGCTTCAGGATACATACACTTCAGGTTACAGACTCCGCTAACTCAGAAATAGTACCTCGGGTTAAGAACTTTGCTTCAGGATGAGAACAGAAATTGTCCTCCGGCAGCGCGGCGGCAGCAGGAGGCCCCATTAGCTAAAGTGGTGCTTCAGGTTAAGAACAGTTTCAGGTTAAGAACGGACCTCCTGAACGAATTAAGTACTTAACCCGAGGTACCACTGTACTAGATTCCCATCAGCAAACCACAAGTGTCATCATTCTTTTTGGTTGTTTTTATTATTGTGTGTATCAGCCTCACACTTACTGTATTCAGGTTTTTAAGGGGCCTTTTGTGTGTATTTCAAAATTTGTATCTCAGAAGTCTCTCAAACTGTGAACTCTACTATTGGTAGCCTAAACTCTTTCTTCTTTTTTGGTGATTAGACAGCTCATCATTTTAGCTTACAAGCTATCTCCTAAAGCAGTAAACTGATAGGCTGCATGGGAATTGTAGACTTCTAGCACTAGGTTGCAATGAATAACAGAAATGAGTAAGTCAGCTGTCTGTTGCTATTCCTTTAGCAGTTGAAGTTACTGACAATGCTGTTATTTGAAGATCAAGCAACAGCAATATTTCAGATAACAATTGCTTCAGAAAGATACCCAAATCCCTGCACTCCACTCACATGAGTAGACTGTGGTTTTTAATTGTGCTGTCTAATCCCTCTCCCTCCTGTTGTTGGCAAGGAAATGGAATTTTAAAAGCCTTACATAGCATAAGGTGCATTAGCTGATTGCAGCCACATGATACAATTTGACTACAGAAAACAGGATAATACTGTTCTATTCGTGAAAATTTGTGTAACAGGCAATATGCCTCCATGTAATACCAAAATAAGTTACAATTAAACCCATGCTTCAAGAAAAGGCAGAAACGTGAACAGTTTCTGAGTCCATATGAGACCAGAGATGGGGAAAGCTACCTATGCCTATGTGATAGTTAAAACTTGGCAGCATTTCAAGTATAGGTGTTGTGGTACCACTAAAAGGAAAGCTAAATAAGCCTCTTTCCCATAATAGGTTGAAAGGGTGGTTCTCAACTTTCCACCTTCCTAGCCCGTCAATGCATTATAATAGCATATAAGGCAGGATTTAATTTCTCCTTAAATTAACTGTCATAGAACTGCTCTTAGCTTTCTGTACGGAATGGGAGAGGGTTGGTCCAAAATAACACTGGAAAATCCATTTGGGCATTAAGCAGATATTCACTGCTTCTTTGCAGATTTTATCTTAATAAAATGTCTGTTTATTTCTAATGCCAAACCCAGTCAGTGTTTTTAAGTATGCTTTCAAATCCAGGGGCTATTGTCCTGGGTAATTTTGCATTTGTTTTTCTAGAGAAAACTTTGCTTTGGATACTACAACATGTGTCACATGTTTCTCCTCCTCATCTTTTATTTTATTTTATTCCTGCTCATCTTTTATTTTCTTGTGCCACATATCAACCTGATAAACTCCCATTTCTTTTTAGCATGCACGCAGCATGTATTATGCATTTTAGTTCCCCTGTATTGCACAGGTAAAACTAGACTGTCTAACAGCTGAACCATTCAATTGGATATTTTGATTAATAGTTTGTGAACGTCGCATCAGCATCAAAACATGTATGCCAGAGAGCTACAGGTTCCCCACCAGTGATGTAATCTCTCCACAGTTAAAAGATGTCTGCATTTTCTACTGAATAGTGTGTACCAGTCTAGGTTTCACAGTTACTGACCACTGATGTCTGAGCTTGTATACGATAAACGATACGATATACAATATCTTTATTGTCATTGTCCCATGCAGAACAATGAAATTGAAAAACTACATAAAACTACATAAAAACTACATAAAACTACATAAAAACTACATAAAACATTCATTGTAGTACCAGAGATCCTGCACAAGCATTGTACATTGATAGACTTCCACTGGACTTTGAACTAATTACATTTTTAATTGCTCTGAAAACCCTTCAGAGCTTCCTAGCATTTGGTAGATCTGAAGGAAGCCTTGCTACCTAAATATTTTGAAGGCTATACAATCTTAGGAAACTGTTATCCAGGTACCAAATGGTTGTTGCTTTGTTCTGTTCAGTTTTGCTACTATCCTACATGCAGAACAAACTATGCCAGTTCTCATTTATGTGAAGTTGAATTTCTCCTTACTGTGAGTTTTTCTTGTTTTTTTTTTCATTTGGAAGTATTAAAGGTCAAGGAACCTCTCACTATGGTTTGGCTAAATATTATACCTGCTTCTAAAGATAGAGCAAATCAAAGTGACATCTTGGGATCACACGAATGAATCATTTGCAAAGCTGGAAAAGAAGACATGGAAACTTATTTGGAACTAATAAGAGAATTCTTAGGCGGGACGTGGGTGGCGCTGTGGGTTAAACCTCAGCGCCTAGGACTTGCCGATCGCATAGTCGGCGGTTCGGATCCCCGCGGCGGGGTGAGCTCCCATCGTTCGGTCCCAGCTCCTGCCCACCTAGCAGTTCGAAAGCACCTTTAAGTGCAAGTAGATAAATAGGTACCGCTTTATAGCGGGAAGGTAAACGGCGTTTCCGTGTGCTGCTCTGGTGCCGGTTCGCCAGAGCAGCATCGTCACTCTGGCCACGTGACCCAGAAGTGTCTGCGGACAGCGCTGCCTCCCGGCCTCTAGAGTGAGATGAGCGCACAACCCTAGAGTCTGTGAAGACTGGCCCGCACGGGCAGGGGTACCTTTACCTTTACCTTTTTAAGAGAATTCTTTGTTAGCGTATTTTTAATCAAGGGGTCTGTTCCTGTGTAAAGTTAGTGAAGCCTACATTCACTGAGTGGGATGCGGGTGGCGCTGTGGGTTAAACCACAGAGCCTAGGGCTTGCCGATCAGAAGGTCGGCATTTCGAATCCCCGCGACGGGGTGAGCTCCTGTTGCTCGGTCCCTGCTTCTGCCAACCTAGTAGTTCAAAAGCACGTCAAAGTGCAAGTAGATAAATAGGTACCGCTCCGGCGGGAAGGTAAAGGGCGTTTCCGTGCGCGGCTGTGGTTTGCCAGAAGCGGCTTAGTCATGCTGGCCACATGGCCCGGAAGCTGTATGCCGGCTCCCTCAGCCAATAAAGCAAGATGAGCGCCGCAGCCCCAGAGTCGGCCACAACTGGACCTAATTGTCAGGGGTACCTTTACCTTTACCTTTACATGCACTGAAGGGCAGTGGCTCTGTAGTTCCAGTAGTAGAAGTGAGTAATGCTGGCAACTGCAACTTCCTACTTGTGGCACTGTGACAGAACAAGCTGTAGCCACTGCAATTTATTTTCCTGCCCAGCCATCAGAGGTACGTGCAGTTTGTATTCTGAATCTGGTTGTCCAAATTGACTGTGTCCGAGCCTTGTGGACCACTGTAGGATGTGTGTGTATTCATATGCCTTTCCCTGGGCAGCTGTCTTTTTATTATGGAACTAGGAAACCTCACTAAAAGCAAAAAAAACCATAGCTTACAAGAGTAGGGAAGAATGCTTGTACCTGTTATGCGGTAATACTACCTGGTTCTCAGTTTCAAAGTGTATCAGAACTTAGGCAAAGGTTAGATTCCCTCTGTAGGACTAAATTGTGTTTCTCCTCCCAGAGAAGTAGACAGATTTATTTCTTGATACACTTTCGGAATGTCATAACACTGAAAGTAGGTTCAAATGGTGGTGGGAATTTATTTACTAGGTTATTTTCTTAGACCGAGATCTCTAAGAAATGTAGTAGTGGCTATTGCAGTGATAACAAATCACGACTTCTGAGATTCAAGTCTGTTTGAAGCCTAGATAAAATACTATTTGTGTTAAGATACTTTTTAATGATTGGATTGACAGTCTTGGTAAACAGAATATGAACTAGAATGTGGGTTTGTGGTTATCATGTTTAGTTCCCAAGCAATAATATTTTTTGTTGCATCTTCTGTTGCCATTTGAATCATCAAGATGATTTAGGTTGTGTGGAAATCTTTAAAGGTATTTATGGGTTATAAAATTCAGCCAAACTATTGAACAGGTCTCATTTGTGATTTGAACTTGAGTATACTGAAAAATCCCTAGGTGTGCTGTGACTTTCAGACATGATTCATTTGGATGCTCCTTTAAAAACTTACGAACACCCTATAATTTGGGCAGCTGCCATCGGCTTTCCAGACAAATTGTTCTAGCCTGGATAGACTGTTTGGCCATGAGCTGTATATTCCTGCCGTTTTGTGTGTGCCTCTTCCCCTCTTGTTCACTCAGGGTGACCTTTCAAAGCTCATCTTTGTGTATCTATGCTATTCAGAGATAAGTAGTGAGAAGTGGCCTAAATATTGAACATGATCACTCAGCAGCAAGCCATGTTGCCATAGCCATCTCATTAGAAATGTTCCTTTTTAATCTGAGCATCTAGTATAAGCAGTATCACTGAATGTACAGACTGAACCCTTTATTTCTGATTATCAGCAGTGCATAACTTACTACAAGAGGCAAATTAAACTGGTGATCATGCTGCTAAATTGATAATGTGGACTCCTCATGTCATCTGCTTTCTGGTTTTGGGTGAGTCACTTCTCCCTGTCTTGGGTTTCCCCAACTGCAAAATGGGTTTAATTGTGTTCTTATTTGTAAAATGCATTATTTTGATGCCGTTCTGTGTCCATGCTTGAATATTGTTTTTTGTAATAATTTTCTAAAACAATCTATACATAAGCATACAATACATACATTTTAATAATAATAATAATAATAATAATAATAATAATAATAATAATAATAATAACAACAACAACAACAACAATAATAATATATTTATACCCTGCCCATCTGGCTGAGTTTCCCCAGCCACTTTGGGCAGCTCCCAATCGAGTGTTAAAAACAATACAGCATTAAATATTAAAAACTTCCCTAAACAGGGCTGCCTTTTAAAAATTGGATAGCTGCTTATTTCCTTGACATCTGATGGGAGGGAATTCCACAGGGTGGGCGCCACTACCGAGAAGGCCCTCTGTTTGGTTTCCTGTAACCTCACTTCTTGCAATGAGGGAACCGCCAGAAGGCCCTCGGCGCTGGACCTCAGTGTCCGGGCTGAACGATGTGGGTGGAGATGCTCCTTCGGGTATACAGGACAGAGGCCATTTAGGGCTTTAAAGGTTAGCACCAACACTTTGAATTGTGCTTGGAAACGTACTGGGAGCCAATGCAGATCTCTCAGGACTGGTGTTATATGGTCCTGGTGGCCACTCCCAGTCACCCACCCACCCACCCACACCTGTTAATCTTATGGAACATTTCATTAGTTATTAAGAATATATTTGTCGGCACTGCAAACCATGTATATATTATTTCAACATTTGTTACATTTTATCACAGCTATGAAAAAGCATTAAAAGATTGTATCCTGTAATTCTTCTCTATATATGTCATAAAAAGGAGACAATTTTTTTTCCAAATTGTTCTTGCTTTGGACTCCGTTTTCTCATTCTGAGCAGTTTAGTTAAATTCATCCCTGAACTATACCATACTTTCATAATTATTTTACTATCAGTGCTCGAGCACTTATGCCATAGGGCAGCTAGCAATATAAGTTTCTATTTATAAGACTCATTAACATATTGGTACCTTTGGGCCTTTTGGAGTTCATTTATTTTGTCAGTTGGCTCTAATGTAATGATTCTTTCATTCTTCGCAATATCTCTTGCTTTTGTAATATTACGCTGTATTCATAAATTTATATTTCCTGTCAAACGGAACATACTGTGGTACATAAAAGACTAGTTGGGATATTTGAGGAGATAATATTTTCTTCATTTGCTTCAGGCTTGCAATGTTGCATTAATCATATTGGGTTTTATCAGTTATTGAATATTGTTTTTTGTGCTACTTATGTTCCCATGTTTGAATGCTTCCTGACAATATTTGTTTAGAATCTTAAAACTAAGGTCATATTGGCCAATAGGACTACATTTTGCAAATGAAGAAAGTCTCTGTTACTCCTTTGATGTCATAATTCAAGCAGCTAAAGATATAGCCAACAAGCTGCCAACTTATAATGAAGAGTGCAATGTCATCTCTGCAGCAACTTTTCCCCTAGAAGCGGGTCTCTGAGTGAGCAGAAATGAGCAGTCTGCTCTTGAAGCATTCCAGGAGCCATGCAAGTCACTTGAAAGTAGCATTGCGGAAAGGTGTACCATTAATCCTTTCTCGGCCAATGGCTATATGCTTCCCTTGGGGAAGATAAAGATCTTGATAGAGGCTGGCCCTTACACTGGAAATTTGTCACTTGTCTCTATCAAGGTGCAAGAGTTTTTAAATGAATCGGACAGGGCAGTTTGTAGGACTGCAATAATAGCTCACAGTTCAGCTCAGTGCTTGTGAGGGAACAAAGGAGTAGGGAGAGTTTTTGTGTTAAAAACTGGAAGGTATGTAACTAGACTTAGAGGAGATGGTGTGACAGGATCTGTTCTGTCCCATCCCCCCAATTTCCATCTTATTCTTCTGACAATCCTCTGTTTCAGCATTATAGATTACTGATGGAGGACTGTAGCTCAGAGGTGGCACTGAGGTCAGAGGTTCTATCCCACCAAAATTGGGTAAAATAAACTTTCTGAAACGCTGAAGAACTACTGGAGGTCAGTGTAGCCGATACTCAACTGGATAGACCGATTGTCTGACTTGGCAGCTTTCTGTGTTCCTAATTTGATGGAGTACGAAACTTGGTGGACAATCTCCCTCTGTTTGCAGGTGGACAGGGTGGGATGGTGTTGAGCGCAGAATTGGGAGGTTACAAGATGGAAGGTGAACATGGCTGGAGAACGCTATATAATTAGCCATGAGAGTTCATGCTCTGATCCGGTTCTTGGAGGAGCTGTCAGTCACTCCCAAACCATGTGTTTCAAGAAATAAATAATTCAGACTCTTGGGAGACTCGGGTGTGCCATCATTCAGTTAGCCTCCTCGGGGCAGGTAATTATGCCGTGTGTCTAACTACATCAAGAGTGATTGATCCAATCTTGCTTGATATAGGGATGCACCCAAATTACCTGCCCTCAGAGGACGTCACACTCAACTCTCTATTGGAAGTAGCCTGTGCAATTTTGCTTCTCCCCCCCCCCCGCAAGGTTTGCAAGCTCATTTACAGCTCCTAGAGAAGGCTGTGAATTAATTACACTGAGCCCCCCCCATCAGCTGTCTTAGCTATGGAACTTTTCTTCTTTTTCCCCTCCTGCCATACCTGCTCTATAATTTGGTGTGAACTTAGACACACCTTGCCATCGCTCATATAGGCAAGATGTTCCACAGAAAAAAACAACAAAAAAAACAAGGTGTGGAATTAAAAAATGCAAGTGAAGAGATGAGTAATTCTGCATTGTAGAGGGAAGTGTCTAATTTGGTGTTAGTGGGTGGGTCAAACCACCCAAATCTGAATGGGCTGAGTGGAGTTGTCTCTTTGCTGCACCACACCCTGCTCTTCAGGGATTTGAAGCTTTTCTGTCAATCCCTGACTTAGAATGCAGCCTTATCAGGTTAGCTGGCAGGCAGGCAGCCTAGCCAAAAGAATGACTTTTAACTGACTCCACAGAAGCAGCAATCTGAATATGCTGGCGTCTCTTGTGGCAAGACTCCAAATCTTCTGTGCTCAACTGTTCTTCGTTTCCCCTCTCCTGCTTTTTCTAGGGTTTTGGCATCGGTGATGAGAAATGGGGTATGATGTAGCTCGTTTTCAAGGGGATGTTGATGAAGATCTTATATGTCCCATCTGCAGCGGGGTCTTGGAGGAGCCAGTGCAGGTAGGTCAGCGTAAAAATTTTGTAGTTTATTGAAAAGCTGAAGGTTTTCTATGTCAAAGCTGTATTAGATCTTTGTCAAAGCTGCATGACTGAGGGAGAATACATGTGATAGTACTCTTTGTTTTAATTTTTAAAGCTATAATCTAGTCTGATTTATTAAGCCGAAGAAAAAAAGTTTAAAAATGCACACTATATCTATGCAAATTCCACTGGAATCTGTTAAACATTGTGAGCTTTGTTTGGAGTTCAGGCTCAAATTTAACAGCCCATGTTAATCACTGAATACTAATTGGGTAGGTAGTTTATCTATATAAAAGGCAGTAGACTTCACGATAGGCTATGCACTTCATGGTATTAAAATATAGGCTATCGGAGCACGTGATTTCTCTACTATCTGTTGCAATTTTTTTTGGATTTTCCAAAATGATAGACCTAGGACTGTGAATGTTAACTAGTTAACAATTTATACACATAAGGAGAATCCTGCTGAATTTTTGCCAAAGGCTCCTCTGTTTCTCTCGGTGACCAACCAGGTGCCTTTCAGAAACATACAAGCAGGACCTAGCATATGTTCAAGCCAACCCCACATATGATTGTCACATGTGACCACATGCATCTATTTTGCTTTTCCTATGGTAATATGTCAATCAGCTCTAAGCCTGTCTTGTTCTCTTATCAGTAGTAAACAAATCACTTCTATCTGTAGCTAAAGTGAACTGGATAGGTAAAGGATTGATTTCTTTGCTGGCAAGGTATTCTTGAAAATATGAATTAAGCTAAACAGCTAGCTGCTGAATTTTAGATTGACTTGTTCGGCTTGCATATGAAAGAAGCACTGGGTGGCCGCAAAAGTGCTTTGGAATATCATTAAAAGGAAAAAACACTTAGTTTGAATTCAGCTCTCTGGCTTGCAGGTAGCTGGTAACTAGATGACGATGAACCTTCAGATACTTGTATAACTAGGCATACTGGGAGTTGTCATTCCACATTCAGAACAAAAGCTTCTGTTTCTTGAGAGGCTGGAACTGCTGGAGCATGAGTTTATTTTTGCACAGGGAACTGGCAGAAACTATTCTTATCTTAGTAGGTCTCCTTATGTAACATTTGCACAAAGAAGCATTAACCAAAAATATGACCTTGCTGCATGTTACATGGCTGGCTTTGGTGCTTGCTCCATATGCAGGTATGGGACCCTAATCCTGAAGGGGCTTTGCTTTTGCTTTATTCAGATTTTTATCCCCCCCCCCTTTCACTTCAAAATGAAGTCCCCAAGGAGCCTAATATAAACAAACATTAAAAGCAAATATCATTTTTTATTAAAAAAACCAAAACATTGCTTAAACTTTTTTTTTTTAAAAAGCAAAACGTGGGGGTGGTAGAAAATCAAAAAGCGAGAAACAATTTTCCGGATGAAGCAAAAAGAAATCACACAGTCTGCCCAGAGCCTGCTAAAACAAAGTCTTCAGAAAGCAATGGAAAACGAGCAATCGGGGCGAGATGGATCTCGCCAGTCACATCTTGTGCACTGAACAGAGAAGGCATTTTCTCTTGCTAATTAGTGACCCTGTAAAATGCATCAGTCAAGTTTAAATGCTGTTCCAACCTGTCAGAGGAGACAGAAGCTTGTATTCAACGAAATAATTGCTGTCATGGAATGACTTCCACAAGCACAGCAAAGCCCCCCGAATCTGTTCTGGGGGTTCCAGAACAGATTTCAGAGTAGTCTGGTGGGAGGAAGGAGGAGAAGGAAGGGAAGTTCTGTTGCGAATACAATGATTTTGTTGGATACAACCTACCAGAACTAGCTGATTCGCAGTAGCCATGAGAGATCAGTCTACCTAAAATATTCAAGTGTTTTGTTGTGGTATGCGTGCAAAATATTTTAGTGTTAAACGGTATTTCTGATCGCACTAGAAACATTATTCTTAGCAAGCTAGTTAAGCATGTTAAACTCAAATTGTTTCCCTCTTGTGCAAGAGACAGACTGTTTTGCGTTTAAATTTGAAGCGACACTCTAAAAACTGCCTCAGAATGCACATTGCATCTAATCCATTGTGAAACGGTTCATACAATGGAGAGCAACATGTGCTATTCAGCTGCACATCTTGATTTTCTCTGAACAGGAAGTCATTAAGCTTAGGAGAATGGGAGAGGAAATAGACCGAGAGCTTCTGAACTTTCCTAACTCCCTTTTAGATTGAATATGTGTTGTGCATTACCAGTTACCCAGCTGCCCCCGCCACCCGAGTGGTGTTATCTCTCAGCCTCTCTTCATATGGGGTCAGGGTGTAGGCTGGAGGCCTTTGCCTGTATTTCTGTTTATATGGGGATGAGTCAGTGAGCAAATGCAGCATTGTTAGCCTCTAATTGCTTGCTAAGGTTAAAATGTCCCTGTTAATCTTCTGTGTCTCCCATCTGCAATAGAGATTTGCTGAAGGGTTTCCTGGAGCATGCGCTTTGTGTGAATTGCTCACAAAGAATTTTATTTTGTTGGGTGGGGGGGTAATTATTTGTTCTATTGTTACTTGATGTATTGCATTCATTAACCTTTGCAATAACTATTACTGCCTAAAAAACGACAAACATCTGTACTGCTGAGGACACACTTATTATTCTGTACCTAGACATCCTTCCTGAAAATAAATAAAAATATACAAAAAGTCCCTGTTAAAAAATAATTGTAGACTATTAGTAAAAGTACAGAAATCTGTTTTGTTTGCCAAGATTTGAATACACTGTATTACAGCCATCATAAGGCAATAACTTTACTTCTTAGCAGACTAATTCATGAGTGATGTTTATGGGTCTCCCAAGCCAGTTGTATCACTTCCACAAGTGTTGGTCTTGTGGTCCAAATGCAGCAATGCAAACACTTGATGAATGACCATTTTGTGATTTCAGCAACAGTGTATTTTAAACCTTCTGTTGGCTTATGGTGCTCAACAGGTTGACCATTCTCAGCTACATCACTGGCTTATTTGGAAGCATATGGCACATGCTGAGTGTAGGAGAGCTTAGTGTAGCAGATGTCCAGGAAAAACCTGAGAGCACACAGGAAGAAACTAAGAAAATTGGCTGGATTCAGCTAATGAATCTTGCTAGCAGAAGCCAACTCAAGGACTTCTGCCAGCACAACAGGGCTTCCCCCCTTTCTCTACCCCCTGACCCCCCAAGTTGGCTCGGGGTGGGGGGTTGGGGGAAACCCAAGAACAGCAGATAGGCTGGAGGAGGTGAGAAGAGGGGAAATTGCTCCATCAGCACAAGCATTTCAACTTGCCAGATGGAACATTCTCCTTAGCACTATGCTGAATTCCTCCCCATTATCATAAGACAGAAAGCACGATGAGAATCAAGCAATTGCGAATTAGTTTATAGGAAATTAAACTTCTGCCTTCTGTCAGTTGGCAATGCCTGGGAGGCATAGCTGTGAGACGAGTAGCTGAGCTGGTGAAGTACATTTGTGCATGAATAAATCATCTCTGGAAGAAGAGTTATAACTACAACTGTGCCTTATTTGGAGGATTGTCTATGTTACGCCCACAGGCAGTGCAATGAAAACAGCTGGTTAAAGGGAGAGGTACTGTGCTACTTTACCCTGTGAAGTGAATTTTTCACATCATCAAGATTTATTTTAGCAATTCATTCTTGAGTTGAACACCTTGCACAGTGGTGAATGTACATCTCCTTCCATTGATCTCTACTTGCACCACACCAGCACTGAAATGGCAAAGTATGATTTGCAATAGGCTTGATATGAGATAGAGAGAGAGATAGATCACTACCTCAAAGGCAGTAGATGATTTTCATATCCTTTGGTTGATGGCAGTTGTCCTGTGTTTCTGCTTCAGTGTCTTGTAAGTTATAGCCAAAGTGAGCTATCTTCATCTGCTGTTAGTAGCTTAGATTGGCTTAAATTATTGGTCGAAGTTCTGTTCTTCTTCCAACTCTTTCTCTCTTATTTGTGAAAAACATGGAAAACAGATAAGAGCACAGGCCACAAACCAGTAGCGTGAACCTGATGTAACCTGCATTGGCATACCTTGCTCTGTTCTTTGCACAGGCCCCTCATTGCGAGCACGCCTTCTGCAATGCCTGCATCACCCAGTGGTTCTCCCAACAACAGACTTGCCCCGTGGACCGAAGTGTGGTGACCGTGGCTCACTTGCGGCCTGTTCCTCGGATCATGCGTAATATGCTATCTAAGCTGCAGATCACATGTGACAACGCTGTTTTTGGTTGTACCGCTGTAGTGCGACTTGACAACCTGATGTCTCACCTCAACGACTGTGAACACAATCCAAAGCGGCCTGTGACTTGTGAGCAGGGATGCGGGTAAGTATTCAGCTAGGTCTGACCCGATGCATTTTAATGTCATAGTTCAGTGCTTTGTCTAAGGCAGGCATGTCCAAAGTCTGTTTCGGGGGCCTAATCCGGCCCGCCAGTTGGTTTAATCTGGCCCCTGTGGCAGTTTATCTCATGGGGTAAAAACCCAACAATTTCAATCCTTAAAAAAAGCTCAAGAACTTTGGGGTAAAATCATAAAAAAGCAACAGCTTTGGTCGGCCCTCACGCATGTTCACTTCATCAAATCTGGCCCTCTTTGGAAAAAGTTTGGGCACCCCTGGTCTAAGGGTTTTATATAGCCAATAGGGACGGGACGTGGGTGGCGCTGTGGGTTAAACCACAGAGCCTAGGACTTGCCGATCAGAAGGTCGGCGGTTCGAATCCCCACAACGGGGTGAGCTCCCGTTGCTCGGTCCCTGCTCCTGCCAACCTAGCAGTTCGAAAGCGTGTCAAAGTACAAGTAGATAAATAGGTACCGCTCTGCCGGGAAGGTAAACGGCGTTTCTGTGCACTGCTCTGGTTCGCCAGAAGCGGCTTAGTTATGCTGGCCATATGAGCCGGAAGCTGTATGCCGGCTCCCTCGGCCAGTAAAGCAAGATGAGCATCGCAACCCCAGAGTTGGTCACGACTGGACCTAATGGTCAGGAGTCCCTTTACCTTTTACTATAGCCAGTAGAGCTTCATTCCCATGCCAGCGTGAACTGGAAAAATCAGCAGGAGAGAGACATTGGTTGTGTGGTCCACCTGGTCAAGCTTAATATGAGACAGCTTTTATGATGCGTGAGGCACAGTTGAGTTGCACAGTACTGGCAGCTGGTAACTTGAGACTACTGACTTCAGTCCCAGTTTGCTTTAAAGTATAGATTTTTGCTTCCGCATTGTTTGCAGGTCAGCTAACCATGAGTTTCTATTAGAAGACACCCATTGCTTAATCACCTTTCTCAATTCCTGCTGTTCCTTCTCCATGCAGCTTGGAAATGCCCAAAGATGAGTTACCGAATCATAACTGCATCAAACACTTGCGGTCAGTGGTGCAGCAGCAACAGACAAGGATAGCTGAGTTGGAAAAGACTTCAGCAGAACATAAGCACCAGCTAGCGGAGCAGGTAACAGCTTCTTTTGCAGCAGTCTTTGTGGCTCCTTTAAGTAGATAAACAATTCCTCTTTTCCAGGCAAGCTCAAATAACTGATAAGAGTTTGCGTTGCCATGAGAAATGGCTAAAGGACTAAATTACCTCTCTTGTTAGTTCAGAATTTGCCAGAGGATGAAAAATCAATGGGGTGTGTGTGTTGTTGTTAGAAGATAGGGAATATTGAGTTGAAGTATTGTGTGTTATAGCTGAGTCCTGATCTTAAGGAAGAAGGGAAGATTTCAAAAGACTCTTGCCCAGATGGATTTCAAATATTTTTTAGACTCTGGATACTTCTCAAGTTCTGAGTGGCTGTAAAATATCCAAAAGGGGCATTCACTATGTGACAGTTGGTTTTTCTTAAAATACAGAGGCTAAAACCATTCAGGTACTGAAAGTTCCTTTTGTAGCTTTGAGCAGTAATGCAGTCTAGTACTACAGGACATTATCATTGAATGGTATTTATATGGTGTACAGTGGTACCTTGGTTCTCAAACGTAATCCATTCTGGAAGTTGGTTCCAAAGCCAAAGCATTCCAAAACCAAGGCATGCTTTCCCATAGAAAGTAATGCAAAATGGATTAATCCATTCCAGACTTTTAAAAACAACCCCTAAAACAGCAATTTAACATGAATTTTACTATCAAATGAGACCACTGATCCATAAAATGAAAGCAATAAACAATGTACTGCGGTCCCACAGTCAATCAGTAGCTGAACTGGGTTCCACACAGTCACAAAAACAAAACAAAAAAGTCACAAAAATGCAAAATAAATAGCAAAAACAGACAGACCTCAGCATAACACTCAAAACAGAAGCGTGGCACTCAAAACAGAGCATGTTCAGCTTCCAAAAAAAGTTCGCAAACCGGAACACTTACTTCTGGGTTTGCAGAGTTTGGGTACCAAGTTGCTTGAGTACCAAGGCGTTTGAGAACCAGGGTTCCACTGTTCTATGTGAATGCATTTTTTTGTTCTAGTGCTGGAACCTCTGGATCCTATTGGCTGAGCTAATGAGACCCCTTTTAGAATATCAGTGATCCAAGTGGCAACTCCTGAGTCAAATTTGACTCCTTGAATGGTGCTTTCTGGCCTCCTCAGTTGCCAACCCCAGAGGTAAAAAAGGGATTTGAATGAGCAATAAATTTGACACTTGAAAGGGGAGGGGGCATGGCATGCCTCCTCCCTCGTAAAGTGTTCCTTCAGTAACACTGTTTGTGTGCTAATAAAATGCAGCCATATGGAATGCTAACATGCAGCCTCCTCTGAAGCATCCGTTTAACTGGAAACTCAAATCTCAGTGACTCGAGGGGCAGGGCCACTGTGGCAAGATGAGAAGTGGTCCCAGAAGATAAACCTATTTGGGCCAGGGAGCCCTGAGCCTGGGTTGCCAACTAGCTGTATATTGGCAAGGTGGGAAATTGGAGGAGAAAAGGGGAATGATGCCGCCTCAGAGCTAGAGAGGCTAAAGGAAGCAGGACTGATGAGTTGGCAGGAAGAAAATGGGGAGCTTGAAGTGACACAGAGCTGAAGAAAGGAGGGGTCAAGGAGAAGGTAAGAACAAACTCCATGCAGTGCTGGCTTTGCCACCGAGTTGTGGCAGGCTTATGATGCCTTCAAAAACTGTTGGCTCATACAAATGGCTAAAGTTTGCCTCTGAATGCAAGTTGCACGTACCAAGCTACAGGGGAGTACTTTTGCCTCCAAGTCCTGCTTTGTGGGTTTCCCAAAAACATCTGGCTGACTTGTGAGAAGCTAGATGTACCTTTGGTCTGATCCTTGATGGCCATTGGTTGTGCTTTTACGCCTGTCATGAAACTTTTGAAGGCATGAGAGCCCTGCCGGAAAAAAAGGTCTTATTTTCAGGAATCACGGGATGCCTACAGGGCATATTTATTATATCCCACTTTTCCTTTAGAAAGTTCAGGTCATCGTAATGTAGGGTTCTCATGTTCTCCCTATCCTGGAGAAATGGGAGATAGGTCCACATTCACTTAGCTTCAACCACGCTATGCGTTTTATGTTCCCTGAATCTTCACTAGGTCCATACCTAGCATCCCATTACCGTCTCGTAATGGAGAGATCTAAATGTCGGGGCCTTTTTTTTTAACTAGGTCTTTCTCAAAATCTTATTTGAAAAACTGCGGCTTTCATCTTCTTGTTTACTCTGTTTCTTTCAGAAACGTGACATTCAGTTGTTGAAAGCATATATGCGAGCGATACGTAGCGTCAATCCCAACCTGCAGAATTTGGAGGAGACTATTGAATATAATGAAATCCTAGAGTAAGTGCTGGAACTGAGTTTTAAAAGAGGGTGGAATGGCGAGGGTATTTTTTTGACATGCGCAAGGCCAGCATAGCTAAGATAATGTTGGAAAGTGATTGAAAAAGTGACTGGAGAAGACCTCACTGTCTTGTAATCTCTCTCTCTCTCTCTCTCTCTCTCTCTCTCTCTCTCTCTGTGTGTGTGTGTGTGTGTGTGTTCGCATTGCAAATTTGCACATTTCTAGGGATACAGTAATATACAGAGTAGGCAAGGAGATGCTTCCTATTATGCCAACTTGCAGGTGTTTGTGGGGGTAGCTGCAGGGGGAAGAGAGGAAGGGGTGGAGTTCCACTCATGCAGTGTCTCATATCACCCAAGGTGTTTCTAAACATTGGATTCCTGGAGTGTTACAGGAGCTTGAATCCATGCTGCCTGGCTGATGTGCATACAGGAGCAATAGGTGGAAAAGAAATGTTTACTATTTTGCATTTTTATTTTGAAGGCTTAGGTCAGATACCGTGTTCATAAGATGGATGGAAACAATCAAAATTAAAAATGAAATCAGTTCCATTCTAGTCTTAAACCCTTACACTGTCTCTAGAAAATGTTACAATAGCTTCTCTGTGGCAATTTTTTAGGGAAAGAAAAATCCACTGTTGTGTGTCTGCTTTTTAACATCGTGTTATATGTACACCATTGGTCAATTCCAACTTACATGATGAAGCAAAAGGAGTGTGTAGAGCAGGGTTGTTTGCAATTAAAAAGGAGAACAAACAATGGGCTATAGTAAAATATCTCATTATGTATGATGTAATGTAGAAGGGAGAAAAGGATTTAAACACCTTTCCTAAATATGGAGCCTTATTCAATATAACTCTCTTGTCTTCCAAAGTGTTGATTCCCTGAAATCCATACCAGCTGACAGTGCAGGCCCTGGACCAAGATATTATGTGCCTCTTTCAGTCTTAACCATGGGAGACGATAAGCTGCTAACAGTTTAAAGTAGCTGCAATCTCCAGTTGCAGAGTGCATTATAGGGATCAAATCTTGAAGCCTCACATTTCTCACTTCAGGGTAGATTGGAAATGAAATAATGGATTTGGTGGCAGAGCTGAAAATTGAATTCCCCTGCCTTAAGCCTTGAGACTAAACTAATAACCTGTGGTTCTCGTGGCCTTTGGAAAACCCTAGCGCCCCTTGGAAGCTTCCGAAAAGTTCAAGAACAGAAGAAGTGCTGCCTATAATACCATTTGCTCATTACTGATCTTCCTGTGTGATATACAACCATAGAGAAGTGGGGGGTCAGGGGTAGCTGGGTGTGTTTTGAGGATCACATGGTTTACCTGAGGCAACTGGAGACCCATCAGGTCTGGCCAAGGTTCCGAGTAAACTGAATGAGCCTCCTAGAACACGCCCCGGAATTATGTATAATGTGCAAGGGGTTTCTTGGAGGACAGATCAATGAGGAAAGTGTTCTCTAAAGATGGAAAGTTGGAAAACCGCTGAGCAAGTCTCTTCCCATTCCATTGTGTTTTCCTCAAAGTTGGAAGCAAAATGCCATGCATTCGTTGCATTTATTTTTCACCTTTTACACACACACACACACACACACACACACACACACACTTTAAAGTGAGTTACAACCCCAGTTAATATCTGCAGAAGTGCTCAGAATAAGCTGGCAGCTTCTGCGTCAAGACTACTATTGTAGTTTGGCCCAAGGCCAGAGGTTAGATCAGCAATACAATTTAGGATTCCTCACCTTCAGGCTTGTAGGCAACGCTCTGTGTTTCCCCTGATATTTCTCTTACATTGACTTGTGTTTTTTTTCAATTGCTTCTAGGTGGGTGAACTCCTTGCAGCCAGCCCGAGTGACACGATGGGGCGGTATGATTTCTACACCAGACGCCGTACTTCAGGCTGTCATCAAGCGCTCGTTGGTGGAGAGTGGCTGCCCCACATCCATCATCAACGAGCTGATTGAAAACGCCCACGAACGGAACTGGCCCCAGGGCCTGGCCACGCTAGAAACCCGCCAGATGAACCGGCGCTATTATGAAAACTATGTGGCCAAACGCATTCCGGGCAAGCAGGCTGTGGTGGTGATGGCCTGTGAGAATCAGCACATGGGTGAGGAGATGGTGCTGGAGCCAGGCCTGGTTATGATATTTGCACACGGAGTGGAGGAGATCTAAAGACTTAGCAGAGATGATGTACGAATGTGCTTGAGAGAGAAATATACCGTGTCCAAGCTGACTGATCTTGCCCCGCTGTGCCGTGTCAGGGCATTATTTCTCTCTGTTGATTAACACACCACTTCCTAATTATACTGGGCAGGTGCCCAGCAACTTATGCAAGATGCCGTGCTGCATTTCCCCCACCCCCACCCCCTTGTGATAATCCCCCTCCGGTTTGATGTTGGCGCAGGTTTCCAAATGTCTTCATAAAAGCACAAGAAACTCCTCTGTGCTCCGGTAAGTGGGCTTCTGCCGTAAACGTCTTTAGAGAAGTTTTCAATCTCCTGACATGAGTGCACTGGCCCAGATGACTTGGTTTCTCTTCAAAGCATCTCTGTGCAGGGCACACGCTTTTCCCATCTTGGCCCCATAGCATCTTACTTTCACGCAGTACCTTTAAGGCACAACTTTGCAGCCTTTTTGGGGGGTGGGATGGGGTGGATGGACAAGGATGGGGTACATGAGAAGGCAGATGCCAAACTGGGAATAATGCCAAATAAAATATACATACCAGTAGTGATGTTTTTGGCGTACAATGTGTTATGGAGCCAAAAACCCGACAGGACAATTTCTGCAACTTCCTTGAGATGCGTGGCCTTACGTTGCACAGGAGACAACCCTTCCTTTTCAGATAGGGCCTGGTTTTCAACAGAATTAGCATTTTTAGCAATGTGCTGCTGTTGCTGCTGCTGGTGGTGCAGAATTAAATGCACATCTCCTCGCAGAACCCAGATGTCATCTTCCTCCCCGTACTCTCAAAGTGCCGCTGGTGAGGTCAGGTTCTTTGCTGACTTCAATCCTTTCTCATAGGATGCAAGCCTTCAAGCAGATGCTCTGCTCAGTTTGAACAGAACCAGACTCCTCTGAATTGTGTGTGTGCCATTTAAGGTTGTCTCAACTTCGTGACCTTGCAAAGAAAATGGAAAAAAAATGAAATTAACCTGGATGAAACTGTCTTGTCATTGTACGTTGGCTGTTTTGATAAATCTGTGTTTTGTTTTGTTTTTGACATCTTGATGATTGTGTCCAGTATTTTTTTGTACTACTTTTGCCTTTATATGTTTCCCTTATTTTATTTTTTAAATACAGTGGTCAGGAATGTCTTCAGGTCCAAGTTTAGTTTACCTGTTAAATTTAATTTATTTGCAACCGTTTTTTACAGCCACTTTCTTTTTGTGTGTGTTGCTTTGAATATTTCTTCCTTGCTTTTAAGCATTGTGCTGGAGTTGGTGGGGCAAGGAATAAAAGCATCAATAAAAGAGCAGTTGGACCTTGCTCTGTATCAAAACACTGACAGTACCATCCCTTCTGAACAGCTTTCATTTTGTTAAGACTCCCTGAATATCCTCAGCTGAGCAGAAACTTTGAACCAAGGTTTAATTCCCTTTCTTGTGCTATTGCTGCCTGAAATGGTTGCTGTTAATATTTCACATAAGGGATTTGCAACAGTAGATGACCATAGCTGCTGCCTTCAGCATAGAGTTTGGACCACTTTGCAAGCAGTTACCATCTGCAAATGTTTGGGACAGAAAGAACTCCTGGATACTATCAACAGGAACGATGGCTGCTTGAGGAATGTTTCCTCTTCTGCCGCACTGTAAATGGATGCAATGGAATATATCATCTAAGAAGTGTTTTCCCAGTCCTGTATTATAGTAAGTGGCCTGGTTCTTCATGGTGATCCTATGGTGGAGAATCAGCGTATATTGGGAATGTGGTTTTCACAGCAATTGATAGCCGGCAACCATTGCTCTTTTTGTGGAAAGTGTGTTGGGGTGTGTGGGGGGGGAGAGGATAGAAGAGTATAGGAAGACACGATTCTTAAACCCCTTCAAAAATAATCTCCATCCCTCTTGTGGAACTTCAATCATTCCTATGAATAAAGTGCATGAATAATGCAGCTTAGCTTTTGTTTATGATCTTGAATATTCACCAAGCAGATGCTGTTTCCAGTTTCATTCTGTGGGAAATGCTTGTGCTTTGGAGATACTTAAGTCTGCAGCAATCATTCTGTTTGTGGCCTTTGCTTTTTCACAGACCTGTTCATTAGTTGCTCTGCCGTGTCCTCTGTTTTTCTCCTCCTTCCAGTTTTTCCTCCTTTGTTGGCACACTGCTTATGCTCTGCTCCCAAGTAGAACTTTGCTTCAGAAACCGAGCCTGTTACCATTTCCTATGGTGTTTCAGCTTTTACAACTGTTAACTGTATGAGCTGCCACTTAAAAGTAACTTTACAGTTCATTTATTCGTACACCAATTTTGTAAGTGATGATTTAAAAACACCTGGAATGTGCTTCAAAAGTCAGATCAGTTTTAGGGATGGAATGGGTTGTGCTCGTATACATGTCAGTGATAATGACATGTTTAGAAAGGGGAATATGCTGGTTGGAATTAATTTCTAACTCTGTCCCTGTTGCTCAGGAATTGAAAAAGCTGCTAAATCCAACCTAATAACTGTATCTTGAGCGAAACTGACTTCACTGTTTTCTCCTAACACATCTTGTTTACCTCCCCTCAATGTCCTGCTGTCACTTTTGTGCTCTGAAACGTACCATAGAGTTTGTTATGTCTCCTGGCAGTACGCAAGTTGCTGATCGCATTTTGTGTTTTGCTGTTCAATTGTGTTGACTGCACTAATAAATTGCCTTTTTCCTGACTCCTTTACAAGCTTCCTTCAGACTCAGGTGTGTTGCACCCTGCATGAAAACTTTGCAAAGCTGCTTGGTTCCTTTTTTGCATTAACCTCTCAGAAAGCTGCTTGGTTCCTTAGTAACATACTCAGGTACGACATGGGCGTGGAAAAATGCATGACTGCTGCCATGTCACAGCCAGCCAGCTCTTGTTTATCACCACTTCCTTCCTTAACCCACAAGGCACTGTAAGGGATTCAGAGCTATTTTAAACAGGGGTGAGAGATGGGCAGCCCAATAAGAACCCCTTTATCACAGCAAATCCAGTGTTAACCCATGCATACTGTTTTGCCCAATGTAGCATAAACTGACAGCTTGTAGCATAAGCTGACAACTTGGGTTTGTGGGGAGAAATGTTACTTGGATTTTAATCGACAATCAACCCCAGGTAATTGCTGGAGAACTTGGGTCCTTTTGCACGAACCATTGAGCCACAGCCCAGAGGAATTATATGGGGGGAGAGCAAAAATAGCTAGTATAAATTTACTCTGTAAGCTAAGCAATTGTAAGAAGAAAAGTCGGGCAAGAAGCAGTGTTCACCCCTGATGTTGACAAGACAACAGCTTCCATTTTGAACCCTGTGGAAGCAGAAGGAGGGGGTTGCTGGGAAAGTTGGATCCCCCAAATCGGGTATAAGGGGTTGGGAAGGATTTTTAACCCTTACTGAGTTTTGACCATTGGGATATATCGTGTTCACACAGGTGTGCCCGCAAGCTCTGGGAAGAAGTGGAGAGAAATGGACAAATGATCTTGTTTTGATATGAGCAACTATGGGGTTTGTAGCAGGTGCTCGGAATGTGTTAGGTAGGTAGATGGAGAATGGTGAAATGAAGCCATCTGCAGAGGCTTAAAAAACTGGGAGGCCCTTAGGCCCTGGAAGAGACTTTCTTCCCCAGTAGGTTTGCCAGAACTGACCTCTACGGAAAGGGAACAACAGCTCCTGCCAAATTCAAGCCAAATTCTTCAACACAGTTTTAGTTATTAGCTGCCTGTTGACATGTTGCCCGGTTTGCGTTACTTTAGCACGTTAATGCCAAATGAATTCTAGCGAAACGAAACCATTGCTTTCTGCTATAAAGGTTTGATCTGTTTTTCTGCCACAGCTGCCTTTGGGTACTGTCAATTAAACTGCTGACAAACACTAACTAGGGTCAAGCTTAAAAAGAAGAAAGCGTCAGTGGGTACCTTGATCATTTGAAACAATGTGTGTGAAACAGGTTTTCTCGCTTCCCTTATGTATATATATTTCCATTTATATCCGGTACAGCCTGAATTTGTTTTCTGCCATTTCAATGGAAAAGGTAATTTTCATTCTTTCTCCGCTTAGAAACCGGGTCTGTCTCTCCCTGGATGTGTGAAATAATAGTGGGTTAAGATGAATACGTTCTTAGAAGATCCTTGCTGTAGCTCCTAAGATGGGATTCTGATGGCTCTACTTTCCCATCTCTTAGCAAATGGGTACCTTATCATGATTTCTCAAGTTGAGGCCATATGCAGCCACCTGGGAGCTTAGTACAGGCATAAAAGCATGGAGACTGAGGACAGGGTAGAAAATAAGGCAGAGAGGTGAGGCCACAGGAGCAATGGATGTAGCCACCCAGTGCCTTTTAGTTTCTCACTAGGAAGTTGGTGTGTGCTTTGTAAAGTGGAACTTGAGGCTTCTGAATGATGTCTTGGCAGTTCTGCCTTTTAACTTCATGCTTTTGGGTTTTCAGATGATCAGGAATTGGTATCTCGACTCCAGAAGTACGTACAAATGATACCTCTTTTCTTTTGCATCCAGTACCTTCCAAGTGGCGGCATGGGAATGGCGGAAGGCCCCCCCAAATAAAAAGGTCCTGCCTTATGACTCCTGCAAATATTCAGTTGAAAGCTACAAGCCGCTATGCCTGAGTTAAGTGTCGCGATCAAGCACTGCAAAGAGACTGGCACGTGCCTTTAAAACAGGATTGGGGGCGCCAGTTGCCTTCCTACAACTGCCATCACCCTGACCATTGGCCACGTGGGCTGGGTGGGGTTGGGAACACAGCAACATCTGCACTGTTAGGTGCTCCCAACAATTTATAGGGCACCCCTATAAATAAATAAAAAGGGACGCGGGTGGCGCTGTGGTTTAAACCACAGAGCCTAGGACTTGCTGATCAGAAGGTCAGCAGTTCGAATCCCCGTGACGGGGTGAGCTCCCGTTGCTTGGTCCCTGCTCCTGCCAACCTAGCAGTTCAAAAGCACGTCAGAGTGCAAGTAGATAAATACCGTATTTTTCGCTCTATAACACGCACCTGACCATAACACGCACGTAGTTTTTAGAGGAGGAAAACAAGAAAAAAATATTCTAAACGAAACAGTGGATGTATGATTTTTGTGGTTCATGCTGTGGCCAGACATGTGATCTGACGGTGAGTTTGGGGTAGCCCAATGCAAAAATCCTGAGGATCCATGTGGACCCATGCTTTGTAACCACGTTTTTGCGCCATTGCAGCCCCATGAAACAGTGGGTGCGTGTGTTTTTTGGTGCAGGCTGTAGCCATGGATATGCTATGTGATCTGATGGTGAATTTGGGGTGACCTAGTGCAAAAATCCTGAGGATCCATGTGGATCCGTGCTTTGTAACCACGTTTTAAGTGGGGAGGGAAGGAAAAGAACTCAAGGGACAAGGAGCACGCGTGGGGTGTGTGGAGAAGGATGCTGCTAATAATGCAGGAGAGGCTCCTCTCTGGCTTTGCTCCTTTAGAACAAGCAGGCTCTGCGTCTCTCCCTCCTCCCCGGCAAGGAAACCATGATAGTAACCACTCTGAGACAAATCAAGAAAAATTGCGACCAACACTCTCCCCCAACAAGCGCAGTGAGGTCAAAACACACACACACGCAGAGAGAGAACTGGCCCTAAAGTCACAGGGGTGCTGGGGGAGTGAACGGGAAGCAAGAAAAGGAGAAGGAGCCCTCACACACACAGAGACACACAGAGTGTCGATTCTAAAGTCGCAGGGGCGCAGGGAGAGTGAACGGAAGCAAGAGAAGGAGAAGGAGCCCTCTCTCTCACACACAGAGTGTCAATTCTAAAGACGGAGGGAGAGCGCAGGGGCGCAGGGAGAGTGAACGGGAAGCAAGAGAAGGAGAAGGAGCCCTCTCTCACACACACAGAGTGTCAATTCTAAAGACGGAGGGAGAGCGCAGGGGCGCAGGGAGAGTGAACGGGAAGCAAGAGAAGGAGAAGGAGCCCTCTCTCACACACAGACACACACAGTGTCAATTCTAAAGTCGCAGGGGCGCAGGGAGAGTGAACGGAAGCAAGAGAAGGAGAAGGAGCCCTCTCTCACACACACAGACACACAGAGTGTCAATCCTAAAGTCGGAGGGAGAGCGCAGGGGCGCAGGGAGAGTGAACGGGAAGCAGGAGGAGGAGAACGATAGCTCAAGCACACACACACACAGCCCCTACAGTGGCTAATCCAAAATCGGACAGCAAAAAACTGCAGGCAGGGACAGAGAGCATGGGGTTGTTTTAAAGCAGCCAACCCCGCTCTGCTTCTCTCCCTCCTCCCGGCTAGGCTGGCTGAAAAGCTTTGCTGCTACTTAGCAGCTCAGTGGGGAGGAGAGAGGAACATAGAGGACGGGGTTGTTTTAAAGCAGCCAACCCCGCTCTGCTTCTCTCCCTCCTCCCCGGCTCCGCTAGCTGACAGGAGCCGCTTACTGTTTCAAAGCGAGCCACGGACTGCTCACAACTGCAACAGATTCCCCCGCCATCTGTAGGCATTCGCTCCATAACACGCACAGACATTTCCCCCTACTTTCTAGGAGGAAAAATCTGCGTGTTATGGAGCGAAAAATACGGTAGGTACTGCTCCGGTGGGAAGGTAAATGGTGTTTCCGTGCGCTGCTCTGGTTCGCCAGAAGCGGCTTAGTCATGCTGGCCACATGAACCACAAGCTGTACGCCGGCTCCCTCAGCCAATAAAGCGAGATGAGCGCCGCAACCCCAGAGTCGGCCGCGTCTGGACCTAATGGTCAGGGGTCCCTTTACCTTTACTATAAATAAATAAATCGGTTTTTTTCCTCTTGGCCAACACATGAGAAGTGTCATAGCAACAAGGCTGAAGATGTGGCTGTGTTTGGATTCTCTGATATGCTCTCAGTGCTGTGGAGTTCACAAAACATTGCCTGGACCACCCAGTCCTGTCCTTGAGCCCTGCCTGTTCATTGGAAGCAGCTATCCCAGAACTGGGAAAAAATCAAGTATTTCAATTTGGGGGGGGGGCTGATTGGAGGACATGTGTGATGTATCATGCAACTTAACACATTGGATTTGGCCTAATTCACAGTCCTTCAACCCTCCAGTAAGCTTAGCATGAGGAAGGTTCAGTGGTGCAATGCACGCTTTTGAAGACAAAAAAAAAAAAAAGCTTTAATAATCAGCAATTGTGTAATGCTTTCTAAAAGGTTCCAAAATGTTCCAGGTGCACCCTTGATAATACCTGAGATTTACTCTTAACTCTTGTTGTCTATGAGTAAATCTTTAGTAGCATATCCATCCTTCTGAAAATGGCTCTACAGTGGTACCTCGGGTTACATACGCTTCAGGTTACAGACTCTGCTAACCCAGAAATAGTACCTCGGGTTAAGAACTTTGCTTCAGGATGAGAACAGAAATCGTCAGCAGCAGAAGGCCCCATTAGTTAAAGTGGTACCTCAGGTTAAGAACAGTTTCAGGTTAAGAACGGACCTCCGGAACGAATTAAGTACTTAACCCGAGGTACCACTGTACTTGTTTGTATATTTTTCATCATAAAAAACTTACATGAATAGGAAGGACTCATGAGGCCAGGGATGTGACAACTTCAGCTGTTATGTACTGCTGCCCTCTACTGGGAATACTGTTAAGTACACCTCAATTTTTATTTAAAACATTTCAAAGGCACTTTTGATAAAAAGTCCCAAGGAGCAACTAACAAAATACCATATTTTTCAGTGTATAAGATGACCCCATGTATAAGACGACCCCCTTTTTTAAAAAACGCAAAATTAAGAAATTAAATTGTTTAGGTTTTTTTTGGGGGGGGAGGTCACTTTCGCCAATCGCTCACCCACCTGCCCGCCACTGCCAATCTCACACCTCACCGCAGCCACCACCAACAGCCCTCCCGCCCACTTGCCACAGCCGCCAATCGCCTGCCCGACTCGCCAGAGCCACTAATTGCCTGCCTAGTCGCCACAGCCAATTGCCAGCAGGCCTTGCCGCAGCCACCAATCACCCGCCCAATCGCTGCTGTCAATCTCCTTGCTGCTGCCATTAATCGCACGTCCCCCTTCTGCATTCACCATCTATGTATAAGACGACACCCAATTTTTGTCCTTTTTTTATAGCAAAAAGCATCGTCTTCTACACGGGAAAATAAGGTATCAAAAAAATCCACAATACCCACTAAAACATTTACAAATCTCAAAAAGAGAAGCAGTAAGCAACAAAATTACAGCACATCCATAGGCAGGCCGTGTAGTTCATGGAACCAACCAAAAAAGTTTTTTAAATGCTTCAGATGTAGAACAAAGCAGGGGCAGACTTTGGGCTTTAAAATTTCAGCGACGCCCTGTGTGATGCCAAAATTCAGTACCCCCCCCACCTCTCATTCTAAGTCATTGTTGCATTTCCCCCTTAGGCACTCAGCTTGGTGCCCAGCGCAGGCGAACCAGCCACACTCCCCTAAACGCCTCTCGCCAAGGGCATCGGGGTATATGTGCAAGGGGGCACTTGTAGAAGCTGAGTTAGGAGGCGTGAGTTATGTGTGAGTTGGCGCTGTGGGTTAAACTACAGAGCCTAGGACTTACCGATCAGAAGGTCGGCGGTTCGAATCCCCGCAATGGGGTGAGCTCCAGTTGCTCGGTCCCTGCTCCTGCCAACCTAGCAGTTCGAAAGCACCTCAAAGTGCAAGTAGATAAATAGGTACCGCTGCGGCAGGAAGGTAAACGGCGTTTCCGTGCGCTGCTCTGGTTCACCAGAAGTGGCTTAGTCATGCTGGCCACATGACCCGGAAAAACTGTCTGCGGACAAACGTCGGCTCCCTCGGCCAGTAAAGCGAGATGAGCGCCGCAACCCCAGAGTTGGCCACGACTGGACCTAACGGTCAGGGGTCCCTTTACCTTTATGTTTTGTTACAGAAAAATAGGAGTGATTGGCTTTTGCTGCCCAAGTCCATGAGTCCCCTAAGTCCATGAGATAAATGGATGGAGGCAGGAGGCAGTGAAAGCAAGGCAGATCTTTATTATTCTGTTGCGACAGAGTTCCCTCCCCTCCTAGCAAGGAGGCAAGAGAGACCCAGAATCAAGAAGAAACATCTCATTTCAGGGTTTGCATTTTGGTGTGGAGAAGAAGCACATCCCCTCTGCAAAGTCAGAAATTACATCACACACAAGGTGGGATTACTGTGGCTCAGGCAGGCCAAAGTGTGATATTGCTGAGGATTTAGCAGGTTTTACATAGTTCCAGACACAGTTTACACAAAACATTAGCATTTGATAAGACAATCAGGATGCCAGTCAGACATTCCTCAGTGCAGAGCAGGCTTCCTCAAACTTGGCCCGCCTGATGTTTTGAGACTACAATTCCCATCATCCCTGACCACTGGTCCCGCTAGCTAGGGATCATGGGAGTTGTAGGCCAAAAACATCTGGAGGGCCGAGTTTGAGGAAGCCTGATGTAGAGCACCTGGGCAAACAATGGCATTTAATATAAAGGAGGTTCATAGATACAGGAGAGGAATCCCTTCAGGAACTTTCCCTGATTGCTCTCTGCCTTTCTCAACCTGTGGGCCCCCAGATGTTGTTGAACTACAACTCCCATCACCCCTAGCTACCAAGGCCAGAGGTCAGGGATGATGGGAGTTGTAGTCCAACATCTGGAAACCCACAGGTTGAGAACCGCTGGCCTACATGTTCTCAGGCAAAGGGAATTAAGGAGGTAGAGGGAATATTGAGAGCCTTTAGGAGAGCCAAGATGGCTTTTGGATTGCTCTCCTGTACTATTTTAGACACGTGGTTTATATACATGTGTATGTGTGTGTGTTTACCTTGTGCAATTATCAACATTTATTCAATGTTTGAGACCTTAGAATTCCTATAACACTTTCAATGTATTTTTACACACACACACACACACACACACACACACACACACACCATTAAAAGAATTGGTGCAGACTTCCACGACTTCGGGGCAGTTGCATTTAAGCCAGTTATTTCAGAAAGCTTACCAAAATACAGCAGCCTTTGCCTTTTCCCAAATGGGCCAACGACACTTGAAGGACCTAACCATCTAGGTAGGTCCCCATCTGATACTGTAGCCTTATGAGGCTTTGCCCTCGGGTGGGAAAAAATATTGCGCCCGGGAAAGGGAAAATGGGAGTCAAACAGACACTCAAGGTATAGTTTTGGAGAAAAAGCTTTATTTCTACCATCCATGAACTGGTAGAAGGAGCAAGTGTGATAGTTCACAAACAAGCACGGGTTCACAGCCATTTGGACAGAGTATATATTCCCCTTCCAGTTCCCTCCCCTTTCTCCTCCTTCAGGAGTCCTGCCCCATGAGTTCCTCTGAGCATGAACAGAAAGCTCCTGTCTTTGGGACTATTGTGGACTCTTGGCACCCTTCCCAGGAAAGGGGAATGAGAGCGGTTCAGCATGTCCAACATATGTTTCTTTTCTCTTGCTCTATTGGCACAATTCCTGGAAAGAAAAGTTGCAAGTTGAATGTACCTTTTGGCAAGGTCAGCTAGCCTGAGAAGCGACCTTTGTTACAGCAGAGCGAAATATTTCTGATGCTTAGCTAATGCCTTTTAGCTGCTGAGAAAATGATTTTGAGAAGCTTTGAGCCTGCTTTGGGGGGGTGGTGACTTCGGGCCTAGGTGGGGCACCTGTCCTCACCTTCCTTCAATACTAGGAGCATCAAGGACGCTGCCAGAGTCAAACGACAGCAGGAAAAAGGATTTTTTATTTTGTGAAGCAATTGCTTGGACACAAAGGCACAGACCATCTCATGCTCGGAGTCTGGCCCCGAATTCTAAGCGAGCCAGCTTTTTATACATTTGCAGAATACAATACCACCTGATTTCTTGTAAACCACCTGTTTTCTGGGAAATCGAAAGTTATAGTAAGTTCCTATTACCAAGTGAGGTCTTGCCTCCCTCTTTCCTGCCATGGCCCACTACACCACAGCCATTTGCATTCCTGAGTTTGCTTATCTCTTTACAACCTTGAATAATAAACATTTGAGCCTGTTCCATCAATGCCAGCCTTGTTGTACTGACAGACTTCCCCTTTCTCAGAAAGGCCTTGGGGGGGGTTGCTATGGCCCTACACTCCCTACTCTTATTTTGGGAAAGATTTTGCTCAGAGAGCAGAATCTCATCCTCCCGTGGAAGACTACCATGATACGAGGAGTAGTTATCTCCTGTCAAGTTAAGTGTTGCACAGAGACCACCATGTCAGGCGAAGACATAATCTAGAGCAGATTCCATCTGGTTTCATTCAATTGCTGTGGTATCAAATAATAACACGGTATGTTGTAAACGGATACCTTTGCGTAAATATAGGATATCACATAAAATAACACATGTCGTGTTGCGTTCGCAAAGTAAAGGAAGGATTGAACTCTGATTAATAAGAATACACACAGAGACTTGAACCAGCAAGACTCTGGGAAGGGTGCGTATAATCGTGTCTCTCTGTGCTTGTCCGTCAGATCTCCGCAGCCCCCGGACCAGGCCGTTTTATTCACAAAAGAACTTTTTACAGAGTGTTCGTAAGAACCAATCAGATTTCTTCTGAGCATTTCCACAAACCCACGTGGGGAGAAAGTTAACCTATAAACTTCAGTACATAACATGGACCACAAGCAAACAAAGAGATGTGGAAAAATTAATCTCAGTTCAAGATTGTGGCACTCTGCTCCCTGGGTCCATGCAACCAGCTGTTTTGGCACCACTCAACAATGACAGCCAAGACTGAGCCTGCAAGCTCTAAGGTAGCAAGCATGCACAATTTATTGAAATTGACAACGGCTCCAAAAAAATGGGCAGGAAGCAGTTGTTCAAGAGGCAGTGTCCCTAAGCGAAAAACAGGAAGCTTCAAGGTTGGTGGAGCTTTGAGAGCATTAGTAAAGTGTGGGAATGCCTTGGTGCAGGGGGTGAAATGGTGAGTATCAGGCCCTGAAGTCGTAGTACAGATACCACCTTGCAGCAACAAGAAGCTGGACTTTTTGCCAGCAAAAACCACTCGTTTACAAGGGCCAAGTCACCATAAGAATTTGCATTTGGGGGGTGTTGCGAAGGGACACAGTGCAGTGTCATCTGGAACCAACTTACTTCAAAGCCTTCTTGATTTGTCAGCTAGCCAGGATCGACAGACGGAAAGAGCACATAGGTAGGTCCTTTGGCCCCACACCTGCCAGAGTAGTTCCCCCTGCCAACATGCTCTCATCTTTGCACTATTGCAATGCACAACCAAATATGAAATAGTGTGCAGAGCTTGGGAGAAGGGCACACGGACCAGGGCGGGAGGCAGGGAGCGCAGGAGAACAGCAACAGATCTACTTATTCCAATGTAGGGCCATAAGAACACCCCCCCATGGACTTTCTTTCACGGTAAATGTTTATTATTCAAGAGCAGCGAAAAATCCTGTGTTCTGAGAGGGGAGATTGCCCTCCCCTTCCCTATGCAGCTAAAGAGGAAAGGAATTTGTAACTCTGCTGGGGAAAGTTTCCTTGCTCAGAAGCTAGTTTCCCAGTGTTTCATAAGCCTTAAGTAGGTCTCCATTTGAGAGAAAAATGTTATTAAAGGCAGAAGCTTCCCTAGCCAGCAATTGTCTATCTGAGTCCAATTTTAATTTTGATTTGGTTGGACAGAAGAGTTGTAAGGCTCCTGATATCAGTCTCAGGCTCCTGATATCAGACTTCCTGGCCTCTTCTCTTGGGAAATTCCAGGCAGGGCATGAAGGCACTTAGCTCTTCCCCCCTCCCAGAATTGATATTCCAGGACAAACCTTTTTTATATCAGAACTTTAAGGCGCTATTAGAATTGAAAGAGGGGAAAACCCAGCCGGATGGGCGGGGTCTAACTAAATTATTATTACGGTATTTTTCGCTCTATAGGGCGCACCTGACCATAGGGCGCACCTAGTTTTCAGAGGGGGAAATCAAGGAAAAAAATATGACCCCCCCATCTCTGGGAGCAGCCAAGTTACAGGGAGAGGCCTTCTCAGTGGTGGCGCCTTCTTCATGGTGATCCACTACTGCTTTAAGGGAGGTCTTGGAATAAGTAGATTTGTTGCTGATCCAAAACACCCACCCACCCCACTCACACATGAAAACAAAGACCACCACAGCCAACTACAAATGAATAAACACACCCTCGGCCACCCGACCCCACCCCCACCCATCTTTCCCCCCCTCCACCTCTTTCCCCTTTCCTTCCTAATGTCTCAACAAATGAAAATGATTTGTAAAAATGTTACATGGGGGAAAAAACATGAGAGAGAGACATTGCACACTTTTGTAAATCAACAAAATCTTTAATAAATAAATAAATAAATATTATTTTTAAAAAATCATAAAAAAGAGGCCTCCTCATCTGAAGGACATCAAAGCCCACCTGAAGTCCCAAAATCCCTGAAGTCCTGATCCACGCAGATCTATGCGTTTATGGAGCGATCTGCGTGGATCTGCATCTGATAGTTTACGACTTCCTGTTGTAGGGAATCACATGTATAACCGTATGTTTGGGGACATCAGGTGGCCTTTGATGTCCTTCAGGTAAGCTTTGGGTGTATGGCTTTCCTCCATCTCCACTGCGCAGGATTCCTCTGGAATGACAAGATCACTTGCACAGCTTTCCTCTATCTCAACTGTGCAGGATTCCTCTGGAATGACAAGATCACTTGCACAGCTTTCCTCCATCTCAACTGTGCAGGATTCCTCTGGAATGACAAGATCACTTGCACAGCTTTCCTCCATCTCAACTGTGCAGGATTCCTCTGGAATGACAAGATCACTTGCACAGCTTTCCTCCATCTCAACTGTGCAGGATTCCTCTGGAATGACAAGATCACTTGCACAGCCTTCCTCCATCTCAACTGTGCAGGATTTGACATGATCTTCCGCATGGGTTTCCTCCATCTCCACTGCGGAGGATTTCTCTTGAATTACCAGGTCCAGCAGAGAACCACACTTTGAACAAGTAGTAAGACTCTCGCTTTTCACCGCACTTCTTGGGGTAATCACCACTACAATTTCTATTTGAGATGTATCTGTTGCGGTGGTCCTGATGCAGCATCTCTCCATCCCAACCAATGCTGCACTCAGCAGCTGGAAACCCGCAGCGATATAGCCTAGATAAATAGAAGGTCCAATATGCTGCTCGCTGGGAATTTGAGGCAATTCAAAAGTTTCAGGGAAGTCAATTCCCCCATTTTGTAAGACAGCAGACATGTTCCATATCACGGAAATCAAGACGAGTATCCCTGCTGGTAAGTTCAGCAGAGCTCCAAGCCCAAAAAAGGTTAAGAGAAAATCCTTATGTTTTCTGGCTTCGAACACATTGCAGAGGGCGAATGACTGTAATCCAAGGGCCGCTGAATTCATAATGGCAGCTAAGGCCATTAAGTCCTGAGCAATAAAAATTTCCCTCGGGAGGTTTGGATGTTGTTCATGGAGCTCTTCACAATGGTAATAATGGTTTCCGTCGTTAGAAGGGTCTTTCAAAAAACAGACCTGCCAGATTCCAATCCATATGTTTCCAGATCCAATTCCCTTGGCGTTTTCCACACGCCACACTCTCCAGTTGACAAGGGCTGTTGAGGCAATGCACGTCATCCAGGCCATAATATCCATCAGGAATGCACACAGCTGGAGGCAGGACACTAATCTCAGCCACCTGACCACCAGGGAGCCTTCTTTCACCCGCAGGGGGGGTTTGGAGAGGAGGGGAGCAGGGGAGACCTTGGAAGACATCCTGGAAACAAAAGAGAAGACAACATGCAGTGAGAGAGGGAATAACAAACATGTCTAGTCATTGAAGGACATCTTCCCTCCTGCATTCTTCCTTCCATGCACAGAAAGCAGCAGCAAAAGAAAGAGTTCCCCTGCTCTCTCTCTCTCTCTCTCTCCCCCCCCCCCCCGCTTAGGTATAGACCTCTGATCCACACATACTTTCTTCCAGCAAACTGCTACTGATTTAATATACTCTTGCACTGTTCCTGTGAAAATGGCCAGAACCTCAGCAACCTGTTGTAGATGGGAGCTGCTCATGTTTCGCTGTTCTGCTATCTGCTACTGCACCTATCCTTTTCCACCGAGCATAAACACAGCTATGGCATAGTGAGGAATGTTTAATCCATAAACTTACGTGAAATGCCTTCCTCAGCTAGAGTCTAGCGTGCCAGGAACAGAGCAGGTATTTGCTAGGTATTCCTGAGCCTCAAGAAGACTGAGCTGTTGGCCACTGAGCTGACGTTCGCCTGAGCAGCCGGCCAGCCACAGCAGCAACTGCTCTGCAGAATTCTTAGGTCAGTTACAGTTACAGTTAGAATCCTGACAACAACACAAATCATAACTCCAGGGTACTGGTCATTTGGAACATCAGGAAAGTGGAAAATGGGAGGGAACTCAGTTCCCTTCTTTCCCAATGCAGAGTGTCTATTCCAGGACACTGCGCAGTTAAAACACGTTCTTCCTGAAGCCAGATTCAGAGCAGTTCCAGCAGTAAAAATGGTGATGTGTGTATCTCAGTACAGATTTGTTTGATGGTCCTGAATGCCTTTCATAAAGGATCTCCATGTACAAGAAAGGCTAATAGCATGAGGCCCTGAACAATAAGAATTGCCTTGGCAAAATTATTGAAGACTCCTTACAAACCTATCGTTCTTCTTCCCCATCCCATCTTGTTTGGACATTATAGTAAGGGAGAAGATCTTAGCTCTTTTCCTTTGCACTGGGATTACATGAAATTTGTGCCAGGGGACCCCATCACTCACACCAATACGGGCAACACCATTTTCAGAACCTAGGTGCCCATGATTTAAAATCGCTTTCCTAAGACACTTTAGTCAAAATATTTGTGTTGCTTTCTTTCCGTTCCTTTCTGTGTTGATGCTCCGAATGTGAGCTGTTCAGCTGCATGCAGTTACCACTGAAGTGTGTGTGTGCGTGTGTGTGTGTGTGTGATTAACATTCGGCCAAGCAATGGGCCTAAATCCATCTATTTCACCTGAAATAACTTTGGGAGCCAGCCTTTAAAAATCTAAAGTAGATATCAAATTCAGAGGAATTAAAAGCTGTCATCTTTTTGACTATTTTAAACACCTTAGAACATACACAAATGTTAATGTTTGAAGGAAGGCAGCAAATGGAGCATTGGAGCCATCCATTCATCCCAGGAGGTGTGACCATTGATAAGATGAAGCACTTTCACATCGCATGGCAGTGTGCAGTGCTTTTAAAAAGGTAAAGGTAAAGGACCCCTGACAGTTAAGTCCAGTCACGGCTCTGGGGTTGTGCCACTCATTGGCTTTACTGGCTGAGGGAGCTGACATTGGTCCACAGACAATTTTTCTGGGTCATGTGGCCAGCAAGACTAAGCCGCTTCTGGCGAAACCAGAGCAGCGCACAGAAACGCCGTTTACCGTCCTGCCGGAGCGGTACCTATTTATCTAATTGCACTTTGACGTGGTTTGGAACTGCTAGGTTGGCAGGAGCTGGGACCGAGCAACGGGAGCTCACCCCGTCAAAGACGCAAGTCCAGTTCTGTATCTGCATGACATCATCCACACCCAAATGCTCTCCCATTCTGTTTCCCCCACTTAATCAGGATACACCATCTCCATTGAAAACTCTGCTCAGTGACACCCATCCAATAGAAAAGTCCTGACCGTCTTCATGCAGATACACTTCCGTGCAGGGGTTTGGCCGACAAGTTCTTCCCAAGTGTGGGGATGTTTTCAGGGGCTCTTTGCTTTTCCCTGCCTCCCCTTTCATCCTCACCTGAGGAGATCTTGGCCATTCTCTTCACAGGGACCTCCGTTCTCAGGCCGGATTTCTGTTTTCCTTCATTCCTCCTTCTCCCGGTCTGGTTCACTGAGCAAATTAGAGAGAGGAGGTTTCATGCAAGTCAAGGTGTGCAATGGAGCTTCAGGGCATGTGGAAGGAAGAAAAGGTTCAGGAACAAGCAACGCAGCAGCCCCCCAAGCGTAAAAACACATTTGGACATACCGCTCATGAGATTCCGCCCCCCCCCCCGCAGATATAAATGCAGAACAACCTGTTCTCCTATTAATATACAAAACGGGGTATTTCATATGATAAGAACAGAGGAAGCTGCCTTATACGGAGCCAGACCAATTTTGGGAAAGTGCTACATGGGCCAGTCCACCAATTGGCTACCAATGGGAACACAAAATGGCTGCCAAATGGTGTGGTATGAAATAAATTTGCCTGGCTGTGGGGCGTGAAGGCCGCACCCTGCAAGACCCTTTCCACGTGGCCTAGGCCCAGACTCGCTAGCCCCACAGAAGAGGCTCCTCATGAAGCCAGAGGAACATGGCCTGGCTGTGGGGCATGATTCGAAACCTCCAGTCCCAGTCCAGTGCTCTAACCACTAAACCACACTGCCCCCCATTGCAGTCTATAACAGCCTGGAGGGCCACAGATGCCCCATATTCTCTGGCTCTGAGATTGCCCAAAGTTTCCTTTCTCTCCCTTGTTGTGCAAAAAGAAAAATGCCCATGACAAAATGTGACATTTTTGGTTCTTTGGAGACCTCTCTCTCTCTCTCTCTCTCTCTCTCTCTCTCTCTCTCTCTCTCTCTCTCTTCATTTAAAGGCGCCTCAACCTTTTTCCCACCCAACTTCCTCCTGCACACACACTCCCCCCCCAGCTTCAAGATTTCCATGAAGAACTAACTAACTAACCAACCCATGATTGGAGTTTACGAGATTAAGGAGATAATTTATTTTTATATAATGAAAATAGATGGGAGGATAAATTAATTGCGCAAGGCAAGAATATATAGGATGGCAAATATCAAAAGAAACAAAGATTATGATTTGGGTTCTTAAAATAACACCAACACATGCCTTCCCAGTGGATTTCAGAACAAATATGCCTCCCAGAACTACCATTCCCAGAATTCCCTGGGAAGTTGTGGGCATCTCTTTTGAGAGGCAATGGAGTGCGCCTCTGGGGTGTGAAATCAAAGGTTTTCAGCAGGCGCTAGAAGGAAAAACGAAGGAGACGCCGGAGAGAAGCCAAGTTACAGGGAACCAAGTTACAGGCAGAGGCCTTCTCAGTGGTGGCGCCTTCTTCATGGTGATCCACTACTGCTTTAAGGGAGGTCTTGGAATAAGTAGATTTGTTGCTGATCGCAAACACCCACCCACCCCACTCACACATGAAAACAAAGACCACCACAGCCAACTACAAATGAATAACCACACCCTAGGCCAACCCCAACCTCTCTCACCACCAAAGGAACACAAGCGAACAGCAAAGAACCTGCACAAACAACGCGGACACAAAACCCTACGTATAGTAAGGAAAATAGAAAAATCGCCACCTGACCCACCCCATCTTCCCCCCTCCACCTCTTTACCCTTTTCTTCCTAATGTCTCAACGAATGAAAATGATTTGTAAAAATTTTACATGGGGGGGGGGACATGAGAGACAGAGATTGCACACTTTTGTAAATCAACAAAATCTTAAATAAATAAATAAATAAATAAATAAATACTAGTTTTGGGGAGAGGAGTGCAAGTAGCTAGCCATGCCTAGGGCACAAAATAGCCTGGCACCAGCACAAGACCAGCATGAGATTCCCCCCCCCCCCCGCAGATATAAATGCAGAACATCCCGTGCTCCTATTAATATACAAAGTGGGGTATTTCATATGATAAGAACAGAGGAAGCTGCCTTATATGGAGCCAGACCAATTTTGGGAAAGTGCTACATGGGCCAGTCCACCAATTGGCTACCGATGAGAACACAGCAAAAGACAAAATGGCTGCCATATGGTGCCGCACCCTGCAAGACCCTTTCCACGTGGCCTAGGCCCAGACTCGCTAGCCCCACAGAAGAGGCTCCTCATGAAGCCAGAGGAACATGGCCTGGCTGTGGGGCATGATTCGAAACCTCCAGTCCCAGTCCAGTGCTCTAACCACTAAACCACACTGCCCCCCATTGCAGTCTGTAACAGCCTGGAGGGCCACAGATGCCCCATATTCTCTGGCTCTGAGATTGCACAAAGTTTCCTTTCTCTCCCTTGTTGTGCAAAAAGAAAAATGCCCATGACAAAATGTGACATTTTTGGTTCTTTGGAGACCTCCCCCCCCCCCCTCTCTCTCTCTCTCTCTCTTCATTTAAAGGAGCCTCATCCTTTTCCCCACCCAACTTCCTCCTGCACCCCCCCCCAGCTTCAAGATTTCCATGAAGAACTAACTAACTAACCAACCCATGATTGGAATTTACGAGATTAAGGAGATAATTTATTTTTATATAATGAAAATAGATGGGAGGATAAGTTAATTGCGCAAGGCAAGAATATATAGGATGGCAAAAATAAAAATAAACAAAGTTTATGAGTTGGGTTCTTAAAATAACAACAACACATGCCTCCTCAGTGGATTTCAGAAGAAATATGTCTCTCTTTTTTAAAAAAAATTTTTCCTGCAAGTTCAGACGTCGAGGGCTAATTCTTTTTCCGATGATAGAAACACTTCTGTTTCCGCTGGAAAACCTTTCAGGGGAGCATTTGCAACATTTTAGCACCATTTTTGAGTGAATTGCGGAACGTCAGATTTTTGCTGAAATTGTGACCGCGCGGCTTAGGGATTTTTTTCAAAAATAAGTTGTTCAGACGTCGAGAGCTAATTCTGTTTCCGATGATAAAAAGCCATCTGTTTCCACCGAAAAACCTTTCAGGGGATCGTTTGCAACAGCTTGGCACCATTTTTGAGGGAACTGCAGAACGTCAGATTTTTGCTGATATTGTGACCGCGCGGTTTAGGGATTTTTTTCAAAAAAAGTTGTTCAGACGTCGAGGGCTAATTCTGTTTCTGATGATAAAAACCCATCTGTTTCCACTGAAAAACCTTTCAGGGGATCGTTTGCAACAGATTGGCACCATTTTTGAGTGAATTGCAAAACGTCAGATATTTGCTGAAATTGTCACCGCGCGGCTTAGGGATTTTTTCAAAAAAAAATGTTCAGACGTCGAGGGCTAATTCTGTTTACAATGATCAAGACTATATGTTTCCACCGAAAAACCTTTCAGGGGATTTTTTGCAACAGTTTGGCACCATTTTTGAGGGAATTGCAGAACGTCAGATTTTTGCTGAAATTGTGACCACGCGGCTTAGGGATTTTTTCAAAAAAAAGTTGTTCAGACGTCGAGGGCTAATTCTGTTTCCGATTATAAAAACCCATCTGTTTCCACCGATAACCCTTTCAGGGGATCGTTTGCAACAGCTTCGCACCATTTTTGAGTGAATTGCAGAGCGTCAGATTTTTGCTGAAATTGTGACCGCTTAGGGATTTTTTCAAAAAAAAGTTGTTCAGACGTCGAGGGCTAATTCTGTTTCCGATGATAAAAACCCATCTGTTGTACATTTAAGGCGCCCTCACCAAGAATCCTGGGAACTGTAGTTTGTTAAAGGTGCTGGGAACTGCAACTTTCTCAGCGTTCTGGAAACCATATTGAGCTCTTTGGAATTTTCAGAGACTTGGGGGGGGGGCTGTTAACAGATGCTGCGGAAATGAATTCTTCTTGTGGTTTTCCATTTACGAGATCCATCCCAGTATATAAGCACTACGGTTTGGGAGGAGGCCAGTTGTTTGGAAAGCACAAGGACAACAGAAAAAGACACCCAGACTTTTGTGGACTGTGATAAAAACCCATCTGTTTCCACCGAAACACCTTTCAGGGGATCGTTTGCAACAGTTTGGCACCATTTTTGAGTGAATTGCAGAACGTCAGATTTTTGCTGAAATTGTGACCGCGCGGCTTAGGGATTTTTTCAAAAAAAAGTTTTTCTGCAACTTTAGACTTCGAGGGCTCATTCTTTTTCCCATGATATAAACCCTTCTGTTTCCACCGAAAATCCTTTCAGGGGAGCATTTGCTGCAGTTTGGCACCATTCTTGAGTGAATTGCAGAACGTCAGATTTTTGCTGAAATTGTGACCGCGCGGCTTAGGGATTTTTTCAAAAAAAAGTTGTTCAGATGTGGAGGGCTAATTCTGTTTACAATGATCAAGACTATCTGTTTCTACCGAAAAACCTTTCAGGGGATTTTTTGCAACAGTTTGGCACCATTTTTGAGGGAATTGCAGAACGTCAGATTTTTGCTGAAATTGTGACCGCGCGCCTTAGGGATTTTTTCAAAAAAAAGTTGTTCAGACGTCGAGGGCTAATTCTGTTTCCGATGATAAAAACCCATCTGTTTCCACCGAAAAACCTTTCAGGGGATCGTTTGCAACAGCTTGGCATCATTTTTTAGTGAATTGCAGAATGTCAGATTTTTTCTGAAATTGTGACTGCACGGCTTAGGGATTTTTTCATAAAAAGTTATTCAGACGTCAAGGGCTAATTCTGTTTCCGATGATAAAACCCCATCTGTTTCCACCGAAAAACCTTTCAGGGGATCGTTTGCAACAGCTTGGCACCATTTTTGAGTGAATTGCAGAACGTCAGATTTTTGCTGAAATTGTCACCACGCGGCTTAGGGATTTTTTCATAAAAAGTTGTTCAGACGTCGAGGGCTAATTCTGTTTCCGATGATAAAACCCCATTTGTTTCCATCGAGAAACCTTTCCGGGGATCGTTTGCAACAGCTTGGCACCATTTTTGAGTGAATTGCAGAACGTCAGATTTTTGCTGAAATTGTGACCGCTTAGGGATTTTTTCAAAAAAAAGTTGTTCAGACGTCGAGGGCTAATTCTGTTTCCGATGATAAAAACCCATCTGTTGTACATTTAAGGCGCCCCCACCAAGAATCCTGGGAACTGTAGTTTGTTAAAGGTGCTGGGAACTGCAGCTTTCTCAGCGTTCTGGAAACCATATTGAGCTCTTTGGAATTTTCAGAGACTTGGGGGGGGGGGGGCTGTTAACAGATGCTGCGGAAATGAATTCTTCTTGTGGTTTTCCATTTACGAGATCCATCCCAGTATATAAGCACTACGGTTTGGGAGGAGGCCAGTTGTTTGGAAAGCACAAGGACAACAGAAAAAGACACCCAGACTTTTGTGGACTGTGGCAGATGAGGACAGAGAGAGACTGCGAATTGGGGAGAATGTATCTTATTCTAAGTAAAGCTTAATTCCACAGAAACAGAAAAGATGTTTGACTTTCTAGGAAATGGCACTGCTGTTCAGATTGCAAGTTACCCAACCTCACAAATACTTAGGGTCATGCAAACAGACCGATAGCCCATTCTAGTCCAATGCACTGATGTCCACAAAAACCGGACGGATGATTCAAGGAAGCTTCCAGGCAGGGCATGAAGGCACTTAGCTCTTCCCCCCTCCCAGAACTGATATTCCAGGACAAACCTTTTTTATATCAGAACTTTAATGCGCTATTAGAATTGAAAGAGGGGAAAACCCAGCCGGATGGGCGGGGTCTAACTAAATTATTATTACGGTATTTTTCGCTCTATAGGGCGCACCTGACCATAGGGCGCACCTAGTTTTCAGAGGGGGAAATCAAGGAAAAAAATATGATTCCCCCCCCATCTCTGGGAACAGCCAAGTTACAGGGAACCAGGCAGAGGCCTTCTCAGTGGTGGCGCCTTCTTCATGGTGATCCACTACTGCTTTAAGGGAGGTCTTGGAATAAGTAGATTTGTTGCTGATCCAAAACACCCACCCACCCCACTCACACATGAAAACAAAGACCACCACAGCCAACTACAAATGAATAACCACACCCTAGGCCACCCGACCCCACCCCCACCCATCTTTCCCCCCCTCCTCCTCTTTCCCCTTTCCTTCCTAATGTCTCAACAAATGAAAATGATTTGTAAAAATGTTACATGGGGGAAAAAACATGAGAGAGAGACATTGGACACTTTTGTAAATCAACAAACTCTTTAATAAATAAATAAATATTATTTTAAAAAAATCATAAAAAGAGGCCTCCTCACCTGAAGGACATCAAAGACCACCTGAAGTCCCAAAATCCCTGAAGTCCTGATCCTCGCAGATCTATGCGTGTATGGAGCGATCTGCGTGGATCTGCATCTGATAGTTTACAACTCCCTGTTGTAGGGAATCACATGTATAATCATATGTTTGGAGACATCAGGTGGCCTTTGATGTCCTTCAGGTAAGCTTTGGGTGTATGGGTTTCCTCCATCTCCACTGCGGAGGATTCCTCTGGAATGACAAGATCACTTGCACAGCTTTCCTCCATCTCAACTGTGCAGGATTCCTCTGGAATGACAAGATCACTTGCACAGCTTTCCTCCATCTTAACTGTGCAGGATTCCTCTGGAATGACAAGATCACTTGCACAGCCTTCCTCCATCTCAACTGCGCAGGATTTGACAAGATCTTCCGCATGGATTTCCTCCATCTCCACTGCGGAGGATTTCTCTTGAATTACCAGGTCCAGCAGAGAACCACACTTTGAACAAGTAGTAAGACTCTCGCTTTTCACCGCACTTCTTGGGGTAATCACCACTACAATTTCTATTTGAGATGTATCTGTTGCGGTGGTCCTGATGCAGCATCTCTCCATCCCAACCAATGCTGCACTCAGCAGCTGGAAACCCGCAGCGATATAGCCTAGATAAATAGAAGGTCCAATATGCTGCTCGCTGGGAATTTGAGGCAATTCAAAAGTTTCAGGGAAGTCAATTCCCCCATTTTGTAAGACAGCAGACATGTTCCATATCACGGAAATCAAGACGAGTATCCCTGCTGGTAAGTTCAGCAGAGCTCCAAGCCCAAAAAAGGTTAAGAGAAAATCCTTATGTTTTCTGGCTTCGAACACATTGTAGAGGGCGAATGACTGTAATCCAAGGGCCGCTGAATTCATAATGGCAGCTAAGGCTTATGTCGTCTTCCCGCAACCGCTGCACCACGCTCTCCTCTGTGTCTTCCTGCCACTCCACCCGCATCGTCTCCTGTTTAACTATTTTTTCCCTCCAGCTCTGGGGGGGTTGAAGGAGAAAGAGCCTAAAAAAACCCTTCTTGCTTTGTTTCGAATATCATTATTCTGTGTGCCCCCCCTCTGGGCATTCGCGGAACAATCACCCTCTCCCTTACATACAGGCAAAAAATGTCCAGAGAGTCAGATTTCACAAGATACTGAACACTTCCAGCCACTTCAGCCCCTCCCTTTGCAGACAAAATCATCTGCCCCCCTTTCCCCAACTACAGGGATGGCCAAGGGGGGCGGGGTTCAAAGTCTTTTATTACTCCCCTCCCAAAAAATCATATCTGTATATTTTTACTTACAGCTCAGAATGATGGATGTGCTTTTTGTTGAAATTGGGTCAAAGCATTTCACCTTCTCCTGTGTCTAGGACTTTTTGCTGTATCAATTTGTGCATTTTTTCTTTCTTTCTTTCTTTCATTTTTGAATGTGGATAACGGAGTTTGTTTTAATAAAAGTCCACAGGGAGTTTCACATGAAAGGCTACTTCGGCAGCTCGTTAAAAAACATATGGCACATCAAAAAACGTAGGGAGAAATCAATCCAATGGAAGACTTTTCACTGTGCAATGGAACTTTCTTTTCTTTCAGTGTGTACCCCCAAAATCTGTTCTGGCATTTCCCCCAACCCTTCAAAACAAATCTGGGGATGGCACAGGGTTTATGTGGGGAGACAGTACGTACATGTACTGTCTGTAAGCTCCCCTTCCTCCTGTTTCAGCCTCCCTCTTTTCTCCCAGACAGGAGTCACCCGTTATCTCATCGCCTGAGCTACATTCCTCAAAAGGGGCCTCCTGACTATAAAATCTCCTTCTAAGGGGGGGGGGGGGTTTCGGACACCTCACACCCTTTTTAAAACTTTATTCCAACTCTGAAACCAAAACATCTTTCTATACCAAAAAAGCAAAGCTAGGCTAAACTTCAACCCATCACCATCCACCAGAATTTTAAATGCCCTCCAATGCTTTGCAGACTCATTGCCTTCCACATAGCCATAAAATTGGGAGAGTTGAAAGGGATCCTGGGGTCATCTAGTCCAACCCTCCAAAATACAGGGTTTACAGCAAGATTTGTACTACCAAAGAGACACACGCATTCAAGTACAGATGCACAACTGGAAAGGAAACATCTATGCTCCTATCCTGAATGCTGCCTATCACACCCTAAGGAGGAGGAAGATAGAAGTATCCAACCTCGTATAGATCTCAGATCCTGAAATAAGGGTTAATTCAATTGATACAACCACTCACAAATAATAAAACAGGCATAGATTGGATTTAATAGGAATACAAAATGAACAATTTTTTCTTTCCATAACTTGTATAAGAATAGGAAGCCTAATTAAGATTCTTAAAATAACCACACTTAGGAAAGTTAGACGCGGAGTACCTTTAGCAAACATTTCCCCCCTATTGCAGTTTTCTTGTTAAGGGAAGCTTACTCAGGAGTAAATTTACCTGGCACAGAAGTAAGAAGGGGGGGGAAGTGAAAGAGACAGGGGGAAGGGGGGGGCTTGGAATTTCCCAAGAGAAGAGGCCAGGAAGTCTCACAGAGACTGATATCAGGAGCCTTACAACTCTTCTGTCCAACCAAATCAAAATTAAAATTGGACTCAGATAGACAATTGCTGGCTAGGGAAGCTTCTGCCTTTAATAACATTTTTTCTCTCAAATGGAGACCTACTTAAGGCTTATGAAACACTGGGAAACTAGCTTCTCAGCAAGGAAACATTCCCCAGCAGAGTTACAAATTCCTTTCCTCTTTAGTTGCATAGGGAAGGGGAGGGCAATCTCCCCTCTCAGAACACAGGATTTTTCGCTGCTCTTGAATAATAAACATTTACCGTGAAATAAAGTCCATGGGGGGGGTTTCTTATGGCCCTACATTGGAATAAGTAGATCTGTTGCTGTTCTCCTGCGCTCCCTGCCTCCCGCCCTGGTCCGTGTGCCCTTCTCCCAAGCTCTGCACACTATTTCATATTTGGTTGTGCATTGCAATAGTGCAAAGATGAGAGCATGTTGGCAGGGGGAACTACTCTGGCAGGTGTGGGGCCAAAGGACCTACCTATGTGCTCTTTCCGTCTGTCGATCCTGGCTAGCTGACAAATCAAGAAGGCTTTGAAGTAAGTTGGTTCCAGATGACACTGCACTGTGTCCCTTCGCAACACCCCCCAAATGCAAATTCTTATGGTGACTTGGCCCTTGTAAACGAGTGGTTTTTGCTGGCAAAAAGTCCAGCTTCTTGTTGCTGCAAGGTGGTATCTGTACTACGACTTCAGGGCCTGATACTCACCATTTCACCCCCTGCACCAAGGCATTCCCACACTTTACTGTAGATAGTTATGCAAATGAAGGATCGAAAGTGACGTTCAGTGATTGGATAGTTTTAGAAAATGGCAACAGTTATGATTGTTCTGGAGCTCTATATAAGCAGCCTGACTGAGTTCCTCAGTTCAGTTCTGTTCCAGCTTACAAATAAAGAGCGCTTTGGAAGAATGGCTGCATCGTTTGATATGTTCACCCACAACTTAACAGTCCATACAGTCCATATCATTGGGGAGTCAAAGATCACTTTATATTACAAATCTTTTAGCTAATAGATTGGGAAATATAGCCAATAATCAAAGTAAACTACAACAAAATCCTTAAATTCCTCTACCTATAATCACATTAAGACTACTAAAGAATACAATGAAGATCAATAGACAAACATACTGGAGTTAATTTCAAAACATCGAAGATAATCTATTAGGAATTATAAAACAATTGTATGCAGAAAATGATAAAAAATTGGAATGTCTATTGATGATATCCTATAGTATTAAAAGGAAAAAAATCCCAAATTTGTCTATTTATTCAAGGTACTACCAATAAACACTCCTCCAGAGAAATGAAAGAGCTGACAAAAAATTGTAAATCTATGAGTATACATAGGAAGGAAATCCAGACGAGGGACAAGCTAAAGGGAACAAGGACACAAATGCTAGAGAACACGTAGAAGAGGCATCCATGTGATTCCCTTACACTTTCAAGAGTAAACTATCAGATCCAGATCCACGCAGATCTCTACAGTTTGTTAAGGGCGTCGGGAACTGTAGTTTCTTCGGGGCTCTGGAAAGCGCAGAGGGAGCTGGGAACCGTAGTTTAAGGGTGCTGGGACCTGTAGCTCCCAGGATGTGCATATGCACGCGTTTGCTTTAAACGCTATTCCGCAACCCAAAAGAAGGTTTATCATGAGGACTACACTCTTGTGCACAGAATTGAAATTACAGAACCCTTGGTTTATATATTCCTAAAAAATTGAAAGTGTAGGTTTGCTTGGAAGGGACTTGAGTGTTGTGATGTACCAGGTTGTTTTTAAGTGCATATCTATATAACATATGGGACCAAAGGGGGTGGGAAATATGTCTACGTCTGAACTGTATTTAAATGCGGAGAAAATATTTGCAGTTCCTACGGAAACTACCGGGGGGGCATCTTTAAAGTTGTTAAATATTACAAATATTAGGCCTGAACGTATCCTTTCGACTTGACAGCTCAGGGAAGATACCAAGCTTTATGAATCCTATAAAATCAACCCCTTTGCCAAGTTCCTCCATTCCAGCACCATTTTGCCCTGGGAAAAAAGACTCTTTCCCCTTCCAACTCCCCAAGCTTGAAGACATGTGTACACACCTCCTGCCCCAGGAAATGCCCAGAGGTGACAATTGCTGGGCTCCTTGTTCTCCAAGGGAAGCCAAATCTCATCCCCAGACTTGCCTCCGGCTCCAGACATGCCAAGGAATTTCTGTTATACTTTGGGTGGTGGGTACTTAAGACATGTTTGCCGATGATGCTAAGCTTATACTGTACTTGGGTGTTGCCCTGACATAGCTGCCTATCCTAATCTTGTGTAACCCTCCCCTTTTGTGACATGTTAGTAATGTGGCAATGATGTATTGATGATGCTGTGCAAACTGTATTCTGTCATATGGTGGGAAAGTTTTCAAAGTCAATGTGGCCCCATGCTCTGGGTTCACTGGTTACTGTTGAACCTGTTGCGCAACAATAAAGGCTCTGAGTCTACTGACTGCTGCTTTGCTCCAAATTGCTTGCTTGCTGGAATTTCCTTCTTTTACTGACCACATGGACCTGTGGGGGGACCTGTACCCCGAGAATCTGGCCTGTTGAGTAGTCTCTCAACCCGGAATTTTCCTTACCAGTGTGGAATTTCTAATGGAGCTATCTCCCCACTCCCCCCAAAAATATTGTTCCTTAGACTGCCCCTGTGGCTGGCTTTTTGGTTTTTTAAGAAAAGCACATTTCACATCAAATTTAGCTGCCGATTAAGCTGGAGGAAGGGAGGGGTCACTCTCTATCTCCTAAAACTCTCCAGTCCACCACCACCCTTTTCTGGGCACAATTATTTTAGATAGCCCACCCCTGTTTCCTTCCTAGGCAGAGTTTAGGCCTGTTATTATTGTGAGCTTTGCAATGGTCATGGGGGATAATTTGCAGGAAATGTGTGGCTTACTGTGTTTCTTTTTTAAAAAAGATCTGTTTGCAAAAGGTATGTATAGAAAATCAATCAATCGATTACTAATAGGTCCGCAAAACACCTGGGGAGGTACTGCTGCTAGAAACTATTCCCCCTCCACGCCCGTCCCACTTCTAATGCAAACCCCCTTCCTCAGTCAAGATGGGATTTCAGCTAAAAGAGAGTTGGACAACTTGGGGGTTTCAGCAGGAAATTCAAGGCAGCCCCCTGCCTGAATGAGACTGGATTCCCCTGCTAAAACAAAAAAGGGGGACTGTTTAGGAGACAAACCCGCTTCTGAATCAGGAAGGGGTTTGCTTGGAATCCCGCCCAACTGAGCAGAATTTAAGCCCTGCTCATCGGCTGACGTTGAAAACCAGATATCGCCCGGCGCTGGGCAGGATGGCACACCAAGCCTCCTCACATCTGTTCAAAGGAGGCTGCAAAGCGGGGGTCATGTTTGTATCATTTCGCGGTCTTCTTTATTTCTATGCTCTTTTAGATGTGGCTTCTTAGCCGAGTGGGGGATTTGAGCCCCGGTGCCTCCCAGGTCCTAGTTCGGCAGTCTAACCACTAGGCCACACTGCCTCTCCACCTTCCTGCTTGAAGCAGCCCTTAATTGGGGACCTATATTCCTGCTTAAACCAGCTTTCTTTACAGGACTGTGAACTTTGCTTTGCAACCCTGGTAGCTGCACCGTACATTCACTCACACATGAAAACAAAGACCACCACAGCCAACTACAAATGAATAACCACACCCTAGGCCACCCGACCCCACCCCCACCTATCTTTCCCCCCCTCCACCTCTTTCCCCTTTCCTTCCTAATGTCTCAACAAATGAAAATAATTTGTAAAAATGTTACATGGGGGGAAAAACATGAGAGAGAGACATTGCACACTTTTGTAAATCAACAAAATCTTTAATAAATAAATAAATAAATAAATAAATAAATAAATAAATAAATATTATTTTAAAAAAATCATAAAAAGAGGCCTCCTCATCTGAAGGACATCAAAGCCCACCTGAAGTCCCCAAATCCCTGAAGTCCTGATCCACGCAGATCTATGCGTGTATGGAGCGATCTGCGTGGATCTGCATCTGATAATTTACGACTTCCTGTTGTAGGGAATCACATGTATAATCGTATGTTTGGGGACATCAGGTGGCCTTTGATGTCCTTGAGGTAAGCTTTGGGTGTATGGCTTTCCTCCATCTCCACTGCGCAGGATTCCTCTGGAATGACAAGATCACTTGCACAGCTTTCCTCTATCTCAACTGTGCAGGATTCCTCTGGAATGACAAGATCACTTGCACAGCTTTCCTCCATCTCAACTGTGCAGGATTCCTCTGGAATGACAAGATCACTTGCACAGCTTTCCTCCATCTCAACTGTGCAGGATTCCTCTGGAATGACAAGATCACTTGCACAGCCTTCCTCCATCTCAACTGCGCAGGATTTGACAAGATCTTCCGCATGGGTTTCCTCCATCTCCACTGCGGAGGATTTCTCTTGAATTACCAGGTCCAGCAGAGAACCACACTTTGAACAAGTAGTAAGACTCTCGCTTTTCACCGCACTTCTTGGGGTAATCACCACTACAATTTCTATTTGAGATGTATCTGTTGCGGTGGTCCTGATGCAAAATCTCTCCATCCCAACCAATGCTGCACTCAGCAGCTGGAAACCCGCAGCGATATAGCCTAGATAAATAGAAGGTCCAATATGCTGCTCGCTGGGAATTTGAGGCAATTCAAAAGTTTCAGGGAAGTCAATTCCCCCATTTTGTAAGACAGCAGACATGTTCCACATCACGGAAATCAAGACGAGTATCCCTGCTGGTAAGTTCAGCAGAGCTCCAAGCCCAAAAAAGGTTAAGAGAAAATCCTTATGTTTTCTGACTTCGAACACATTGCAGAGGGCGAATGACTGTAATCCAAGGGCCGCTGAATTCATAATGGCAGCTAAGGCCATTAAGTCCTGAGCAATAAAAATTTCCCTCGGGAGGTTTGGATGTTGTTCATGGAGCTCTTCACAATGGTAATAATGGTTTCCGTCGTTAGAAGGGTCTTTCAAAAAACAGACCTGCCAGATTCCAATCCATATGTTTCCAGAGCCAATTCCCTTGGCGTTTTCCACACGCCACACTCTCCAGTTGACAAGGGCTGTTGAGGCAATGCACGTCATCCAGGCCATAATATCCATCAGGAATGCACACAACGGGAGGCAGGACACTAATCTCAGCCACCTGACCACCAGGGAGCCTTCTTTCACCCGCAGGGGGGGTTTGGAGAGGAGGGGAGCAGGGGAGACCTTGGAAGACATCCTGGAAACAAAAGAGAAGACAACATGCAGTGAGAGAGGGAATAACAAACATGTCTAGTCATTGAAGGACATCTTCCCTCCTGCATTCTTCCTTCCATGCACAGAAAGAAGCAGCAAAAGAAAGAGTTCCCCTGCTCTCTCTCTCTCTCTCCCCCCCCCACCCACCCGGTTAGGTATAGACATCTGATCCACACATACTTTCTTCCAGCAAACTGCTACTGATTTAATATACGCTTGCACTGTTCCTGTGAAAATGGCCAGAACCTCAGCAACCTGTTGTGGATGGGAGCTGCTCATGTTTCGCTGTTCTGCTATCTGCTACTGCACCTATCCTTTTCCACCGAGCATAAACACAGCTATGGCATAGTGAGGAATGTTTAATCCATAAACTTACGTGAAATGCCTTCCTCAGCTAGAGTCTAGCGTGCCAGGAACAGAGCAGGTATTTGCTAGGTATTCCTGAGCCTCAAGAAGACTGAGCTGTTGGCCACTGAGCTGACGTTCGCCTGAGCAGCCGGCCAGCCACAGCAGCAACTGCTCTGCAGAATTCTTAGGTCAGTTACAGTTACAGTTAGAATCCTGACAACACCACAAATCATAACTCCAGGGTACTGGTCATTTGGAACATCAGGAAGTGGAAAATGGGAGGGAACTCAGTTCCCTTCTTTCCCAATGCAGAGTGTCTATTCCAGGACACTGCGCAGTTAAAACACGTTCTTCCTGAAGCCAGATTCAGAGCAGTTCCAGCAGTAAAAATGGTGATGTGTGTATCTCAGTACAGATTTGTTTGATGGTCCTGAATGCATTTCATAAAGGATCTCCATGTACAAGAAAGGCTAAGAGCATGAGGCCCTGAACAATAAGAATTGCCTTGGCAAAATTATTGAAGACTCCTTACAAACCTATCGTTCTTCTTCCCCATCCCATCTTGTTTGGACATTATAGTAAGGGAGAAGATCTTAGCTCTTTTCCTTTGCACTGGGGTTGTGCCACTCATTGGCTTTACTGGCCGAGGGAGCTGACATTGGTCCGCAGACAATTTTTCTGGGTCATGTGGCCAGCAAGACTAAGCCGCTTCTGGCGAAACCAGAGCAGCGCACAGAAACGCCGTTTACCGTCCTGCCGGAGCGGTACCTATTTATCTACTTGCACTTTGACGTGGTTTGGAACTGCTAGGTTGGCAGGAGCTGGGACCGAGCAACGGGAGCTCACCCCGTCAAAGACGCAAGTCCAGTTCTGTATCTGCATGACATCATCCACACCCAAATGCTCTCCCATTCTGTTTCCCCCACTTAATCAGGATACACCATCTCCATTGAAAACTCTGCTCAGTGACACCCATCCAACAGAAAAGTCCTGACCGTCTTCATGCAGATACACTTCCGTGCAGGGGTTTGGCCGACAAGTTCTTCCCGAGTGTGGGGATGTTTTCAGGGGCTCTTTGCTTTTCCCTGCCTCCCCTTTCATCCTCACCTGAGGAGATCTTGGCCATTCTCTTCACAGGGACCTCCGTTCTCAGGCCGGATTTCTGTTTTCCTTCATTCCTCCTTCTCCCAGTCTGGTTCACTGAGCAAATAAGAGAGAGGAGGTTTCATGCAAGTCAAGGTGTGCAATGGAGCTTCAGGGCATGTGGAAGGAAGAAAAGGTTCAGGAACAAGCGACGCAGCAGCCTCCCAAGCGTAAAAACACATTTGGACATACCGCTCATGAGATTCCGCCCCCCCCCCGCAGATATAAATGCAGAACATCCTGTTCTCCTATTAATATACAAAATGGGGTATTTCATATGATAAGAGCAGAGGAAGCTGCCTTATACGGAGCCAGACCAATTTTGGGAAAGTGCTACATGGGCCAGTCCACCAATTGGCTACCAATGGGAACACAAAATGGCTGCCAAATGGTGTGGTATGAAATAAATATGCCTGGCTGTGGGCGTGAAGGCCGCACCCTGCAAGACCCTTTCCACGTGGCCTAGGCCCAGACTCGCTAGCCCCACAAAAGAGGCTCCTCATGAAGCCAGAGGAACATGGCCTGGCTGTGGGGCATGATTCGAAACCTCCAGTCCCAGTCCAGAGCTCTAACCACTAAACCACACTGCCCCCCATTGCAGTCTATAACAGCCTGGAGGGCCACAGATGCCCCATATTCTCTGGCTCTGAGATTGCCCAAAGTTTCCTTTCTCTCCCTTGTTGTGCAAAAAGAAAAATGCCCATGACAAAATGTGACATTTTTGGTTCTTTGGAGACCTCTCTCTCTCTCTCTCTCTCTCTCTCTCTCTCTCTCTCTCTTCATTTAAAGGAGCCTCAACCTTTTCCCCACCCAACTTCCTCCTGCACACCCCCCCCCCCCAGCTTCAAGATATCCATGAAGAACTAACTAACTAACCAACCAACCCATGATTGGAATTTACGAGATTAAGGAGATAATTTATTTTTATATAATGAAAATAGATGGGAGGATAAATTAATTGTGCAAGGCAAGAATATATAGGATGGCAAATATCAAAAGAAACAAAGATTATGATTTGGGTTCTTAAAATAACACCAACACATGCCTGCCCAGTGGATTTCAGAACAAATATGCCTCCCAGAACTACCATTCCCAGAATTCCCTGGGAAGTTGTGGGCATCTCTTTTGAGAGGCAATGGAGTGCGCCTCTGGGGGGTGAAAACAAAGGTTTTCAGCAGGCGCTAGAAGGAAAAACGAAGGAGACGCCTGAGAGAAGCCAAGTTACAGGGAACCAAGTTACAGGCAGAGGCCTTCTCAGTGGTGGCGCCTTCTTCATGGTGATCCACTACTGCTTTAAGGGAGGTCTTGGAATAAGTAGATTTGTTGCTGATCCCAAACACCCACCCACCCCACTCACACATGAAAACAAAGACCACCACAGCCAACTACAAATGAATAACCACACCCTAGGCCAACCCCAACCTCTCTCACCACCAAAGGAACACAAGCAAACAGCAAAGAACCTGCACAAACAACGCTGACACCAAACCCTACGTATAGTAAGGAAAATAGAAAAATCGCCACCTGATCCACCCCATCTTTCCCCCCCACCTCTTTCCCCTTTTCTTCCTAATGTCTCAACAAATGAAAATGATTTGTAAAAATTTTACATGGGGGGGGGGGACATGAGAGAGAGACATTGCACACTTTTTTAAATCAACAAAATCTTAAATAAATAAATAAATAAATAAATAAATAAATACTAGTTTTGGGGAGAGGAGTGCAAGTAGCTAGCCATGCCTAGGGCACAAAATAGCCTGGCACCAGCACAAGACCAGCATGAGATTCCGCCCCCCCCCGCAGATATAAATGCAGAACATCCCGTGCTCCTATTAATATACAAAGTGGGGTATTTCATATGATAAGAACAGAGGAAGCTGCCTTATACGGAGCCAGACCAATTTTGGGAAAGTGCTACATGGGCCAGTCCACCAATTGGCTACCAATGAGAACACAGCAAAAGACAAAATGGCTGCCATATGGTGCCGCACCCTGCAAGACCCTTTCCACGTGGCCTAGGCCCAGACTCGCTAGCCCCACAGAAGAGGCTCCTCATGAAGCCAGAGGAACATGGCCTGGCTGTGGGGCATGATTCGAAACCTCCAGTCCGAGTCCAGTGCTCTAACCACTAAACCACACTGCCCCCCATTGCAGTCTATAACAGCCTGGAGGGCCACAGATGCCCCATATTCTCTGGCTCTGAGATTGCCCAAAGTTTCCTTTCTCTCCCTTGTTGTGCAAAAAGAAAAATGCCCATGACTAAATGTGACATTTTTGGTTCTTTGGAGACCTCTCTCTCTCTCTCTCTCTCTCTCTCTCTCTCTCTCTCTCTCTCTCTTCATTTAAAGGAGCCTCATCCTTTTTCCCACCCAACTTCCTCCTGCACACCCCCCCAAGCTTCAAGATTTCCATGAAGAACTAACTAACTAACCAACCCATGACTGGAATTTACGAGATTAAGGAGATAATTTATTTTTATATAATGAAAATAGATGGGAGGATAAGTTAATTGCGCAAGGCAAGAATATATAGGATGGCAAAAATAAAAAGAAACAAAGTTTATGAGTTGGGTTCTTAAAATAACAACAACACATGCCTCCTCAGTGGATTTCAGAACAAATATGTCTCTCTTTTTTTAAAAAAAGTTTTCCTGCAAGTTCAGACGTCGAGGGCTAATTCTTTTTCCGATGATAGAAACACTTCTGTTTCCGCTGGAAAACCTTTCAGGGGAGCATTTGCAACATTTTGGCACCATTTTTGAGTGAATTGCGGAACGTCAGATTTTTGCTGTAATTGTGACCGCGCGGCTTAGGGATTTTTTTCAAAAAAAGTTGTTCAGACGTCGAGGGCTAATTCTGTTTCTGATGATAAAAACCCATCTGTTTCCACTGAAAAACCTTTCAGGGGATCGTTTGCAACAGATTGGCACCATTTTTGAGTGAATTGCAAAACGTCAGATTTTTACTGAAATTGTGACCGCGCGGCTTAGGGATTTTTTCAAAAAAAAGTTGTTCAGACGTCGAGGGAAAATTCTGTTTCTGATGTTAAGACCATCTGTTTCCACCGAAAAACTTTTCAGGGGATCGTTTGCAACAGCTTGGCAACATTTTTGAGTGAATTGCAGAACGTCAGATTTTTGCTGAAATTGTGACCGTGCGGCTTAGGGATTTTTTTTTAAAAAAGTTGTTCAGACGTCGAGGGCTAATTCTGTTTCCGATGATAAAAACCCATCTGTTTCCACCAAAAAACCTTTCAGGGGATCGTTTGCAACAGTTTGGCACCATTTTTGAGTGAATTGCAGAACGTCAGTTTTTTGCTGAAATTGTGACCGCGCGGCTTAGGGATTTTTACAAAAAAAAGTTGTTCAGACGTCGAGGGCTAATTCTGTTTCCGATGATAAAAACCCATCTGTTTCCACCGAAAAACCTTTCAGTGGATCGTTTGCAACAGCTTGGCACCATTTTTGAGTGAATTGCAGATCGTCAGATTTTTGCTGAAATTGTGACCGCGAGGCTTAGGGATTTTTTCAAAAAAAAGTTGTTCAGAAGTCGAGGGCTAATTCTGTTTCTGATGTAAAGACCATCTATTTCCACCGATAACCCTTTCAGGGGATCGTTTGCAACAGCTTGGCATTATTTTTGATTGAATTGCAGAACGTCAGATTTTTGCTGAAATTGTGACCGCGCGGCTTAGGGATTTTTTCAAAAGAAGTTGTTCTAACGTCCAGGGCTCATTTTGTTTCCGATGATAAAACCCCATCTGTTGCCACCGAAAAAGCTTTCAGGGGATCGTTTGCAACAGTTTGGCACCATCTTTGAGTGAATTGCAGGACGTCAGATTTTTTCCTGAAATTGTGACCGCGCGGCTTAGGGATTTTTTCAAAAAAAAGGTTTTCAGACGTCGAGGGCTCATTCTGTTTCCGATGATAAAAACCCATCTGTTTCCACCAAAAAATCTTTCAGGGAATCGTTTGCTACAGTTTGGCACCATTCTTGAGTGAATTGCAGAATGTCATACGTTTCCTGAAATTGTGACCGGGCGACTTAGGAAGATTTTCAAAAAAAAGTTTTTCCGCAAGTTAACAGGTCGAGGGCTAATTCTGTTTCCGATGATAAAAACCCATCTGTTTCCACCGAAAAACCTTTCAGGGGATCGTTTGCAACAGCTTGGCACCATTTTTGAGTGAATTGCAGAACGTCAGATTTTTGCTGAAATTGTGACCGCGCGGCTTTGTGATTTTTTCAAAAAAAGTTGTTCAGACGTCGAGTGCTAATTCTGTTTCCGATGATAAAAACCCATCTGTTTCCACCGAAAAACCTTTCAGGGGATCGTTTGCAACAGCTTGGCACCATTTTTGAGTGAATTGCAGAACATCAGATTTTTGCTGAAATTGTGACCGCGCGCCTTAGGGATTTTTTCAAAAAAAAGATGTTCAGACGTCGAGGGCTAAATGTGTTTCTGATGTAAAGACCATCTGTTTCCACCGATAACCCTTTCAGGGGATCGTTTGCAACAGCTTGGCATCATTTTTGATTGAATTGCAGAACGTCAGATTTTTGCTGAAATTGTGACCGCGCGGCTTAGGGATTATTTCAAAAGAAGTTGTTCTAACGTCCAGGGCTCATTCTGTTTCCGATGATAAAACCCCATCTGTTGCCACCGAACACGCTTTCAGGGGATCGTTTGCAACAGCTTGGCACCATTTTTGAGTGAATTGCAGGACATCAGATTTTTTCCTGAAATTGTGACCGCGCGGCTTAGGGATTTTTTTCAAAAAAAGTTGTTCAGACGTCGAGGGCTAATTCTGTTTCCGATGATAAAAACCCATCTGTTTCCACCAAAAAACCTTTCAGGGGATCGTTTGCAACAGTTTGGCACCATTTTTGAGTGAATTGCAGGACGTCAGATTTTTTCCTGAAATTGTGACCGCGCGGCTTAGGGATTTTTTCAAAAAAAAGGTTTTCAGACGTCGAGGGCTCATTCTGTTTCCGATGATAAAAACCCATCTGTTTCCACCAAAAAATCTTTCAGGGAATCGTTTGCTACAGTTTGGCACCATTCTTGAGTGAATTGCAGAATGTCATACGTTTCCTGAAATTGTGACCGGGCGACTTAGGAAGATTTTCAAAAAAAAGTTTTTCCGCAAGTTAAGAGGTCGAGGGCTAATTCTGTTTCCGATGATAAAAACCCATCTGTTTCCACCGAAAAACCTTTCAGGGGATCGTTTGCAACAGCTTGGCACCATTTTTGAGTGAATTGCAGAACGTCAGATTTTTGCTGAAATTGTGACCGCGCGGCTTTGTGATTTTTTCAAAAAAAGTTGTTCAGACGTCGAGTGCTAATTCTGTTTCCGATGATAAAAACCCATCTGTTTCCACCGAAAAACCTTTCAGGGGATCGTTTGCAACAGCTTGGCACCATTTTTGAGTGAATTGCAGAACATCAGATTTTTGCTGAAATTGTGACCGCGCGCCTTAGGGATTTTTTCAAAAAAAAGATGTTCAGACGTCGAGGGCTAAATGTGTTTCTGATGTAAAGACCATCTGTTTCCACCGATAACCCTTTCAGGGGATCGTTTGCAACAGCTTGGCATCATTTTTGATTGAATTGCAGAACGTCAGATTTTTGCTGAAATTGTGACCGCGCGGCTTAGGGATTATTTCAAAAGAAGTTGTTCTAACGTCCAGGGCTCATTCTGTTTCCGATGATAAAACCCCATCTGTTGCCACCGAACACGCTTTCAGGGGATCGTTTGCAACAGCTTGGCACCATTTTTGAGTGAATTGCAGGACATCAGATTTTTTCCTGAAATTGTGACCGCGCGGCTTAGGGATTTTTTTCAAAAAAAGTTATTCAGACGTCGAGGGCTCATTCTGTTTCCGATGATAAAAACCCATCTGTTTCCACCGAAAAACCTTTCAGGGAATCGTTTGCTACGGTTTGGCACCATTCTTGAGTGAATTGCAGAATGTCATACGTTTCCTGAAAGTGTGACCGGGCGACTTAGGGAGATTTTCAAAAAAAAGTTTTTCCGCAAGTTAAGAGGTCGAGGGCTAATTCTGTTTCCGATGATAAAAACCCATCTGTTTCCACCAAAAAATCTTTCAGAGGATCGTTTGCAACAGTTTGGCACCATTTTTCAGTGAATTGCAGAACGTCAGATTTTTGCTGAAATTGTGACTGCGCGGCTTAGGGATTTTTTCAATAAAAAGTTCTTCAGACGTCGAGGGCTAATTCTGTTTCCGATGATAAAAACCCATCTGTTTCCACCAAAAAACCTTTCAGGGGATCGTTTGCAACAGTTTGGCACCATTTTTGAGTGAATTGCAGAACGTCAGATTTTTGCTGAAATTGTGACCGCGCGGCTTAGGGATTTTTACAAAAAAAAGTTGTTCAGACGTCTTGGGCTAATTCTGTTTCCGATGATAAAAACCCATCTGTTTCCACCGAAAAACCTTTCAGTGGATCGTTTGCAACAGCTTGGCACCATTTTTGAGTGAATTGCAGATCGTCAGATTTTTGCTGAAATTGTGACCGCGCGGCTTAGGGATTTTTACAAAAAAAAGTTGTTCAGAAGTCGAGGGCTAATTCTGTTTCTGATGTAAAGACCATCTATTTCCACCGATAACCCTTTCAGGGGATCGTTTGCAACAGCTTGGCATCATTTTTGATTGAATTGCAGAACGTCAGATTTTTGCTGAAATTGTGACCGCGCGGCTTAGGGATTTTTTCAAAAGAAGTTGTTCTAACGTCCAGGGCTCATTTTGTTTCCGATGATAAAACCCCATCTGTTGCCACCGAAAAAGCTTTCAGGGGATCGTTTGCAACAGTTTGGCACCATCTTTGAGTGAATTGCAGGACGTCAGATTTTTTCCTGAAATTGTGACCGCGCGGCTTAGGGATTTTTTCAAAAAAAAGGTTTTCAGACGTCGAGGGCTCATTCTGTTTCCGATGATAAAAACCCATCTGTTTCCACCAAAAAATCTTTCAGGGAATCGTTTGCTACAGTTTGGCACCATTCTTGAGTGAATTGCAGAATGTCATACGTTTCCTGAAATTGTGACCGGGCGACTTAGGAAGATTTTCAAAAAAAAGTTTTTCCGCAAGTTAAGAGGTCGAGGGCTAATTCTGTTTCCGATGATAAAAACCCATCTGTTTCCACCGAAAAACCTTTCAGGGGATCGTTTGCAATAGCTTGGCACCATTTTTGAGTGAATTGCAGATCGTCAGATTTTTGCTGAAATTGTGACCGCTTAGGGATTTTTTCAAAAAAAAGTTGTTCAGACGTCGAGGGCTAATTCTGTTTCCGATGATAAAAACCCATCTGTTGTACATTTAAGGCGCCCCCACCAAGAATCCTGGGAACTGTAGTTTGTTAAAGGTGCTGGGAACTGCAGCTTTCTCAGCGTTCTGGAAACCATATTGAGCTCTTTGGAATTTTCAGAGACTGGGGGGGGGGGCTGTTAACAGATGCTGCGGAAATGAATTCTTCTTGTGGTTTTCCATTTACGAGATCCATCCCAGTATATAAGCACTATGGTTTGGGAGGAGGCCAGTTGTTTGGAAAGCACAAGGACAACAGAAAAAGACACCCAGACTTTTGTGGACTGTGGCAGATGAGGACAGAGAGAGACTGCGAATTGGGGAGAATGTATCTTATTCTAAGTAAAGCTTAATTCCACAGAAACAGAAAAGATGTTTGACTTTCTAGGAAATGGCACTGCTGTTCAGATCGCAAGTTACCCACAATTACTTAGGGTCATGCAAACAGACCGATAGCCCATTCTAGTCCAATGCACTGATGTCCACAAAAACCGGACGGATGATTCAAGGAAGCTTCCAGGCAGGGCATGAAGGCACTTAGCTCTTCCCCCCTCCCAGAACTGATATTCCAGGACAAACCTTTTTTATATCAGAACTTTAATGCGCTATTAGAATTAAAAGAGGGGAAAACCCAGCCGGATGGGCGGGGTCTAACTAAATTATTATTACGGTATTTTTCGCTCTATAGGGCGCACCTGACCATAGGGCGCACCTAGTTTTCAGAGGGGGAAATCAAGGAAAAATATACGATCCCCCCCCATCTCTGGGAACAGCCAAGTTACAGGGAACCAGGCAGAGGCCTTCTCAGTGGTGGCGCCTTCTTCATGGTGATCCACTACTGCTTTAAGGGAGGTCTTGGAATAAGTAGATTTGTTGCTGATCCCAAACACCCACCCACCCCACTCACACATGAAAACAAAGACCACCACAGCCAACTACAAATGAATAACCACACCCTAGGCCACCCAACCCCACCCCCACCCATCTTTCCCCCCCTCCACCTCTTTCCCCTTTCCTTCCTAATGTCTCAACAAATGAAAATGATTTGTAAAAATGTTACATGGGGGAAAAACATGAGAGAGAGACATTGCACACTTTTGTAAATCAACAAAATCTTTAATAAATAAATAAATAAATAAATAAATAAATATTATTTTAAAAAAATCATAAAAAAGAGGCCTCCTCATCTGAAGGACATCAAAGCCCACCTGAAGTCCCAAAATCCCTGAAGTCCTGATCCACGCAGATCTATGCGTGTATGCAGCGATCTGCGTGGATCTGCATCTGATAGTTTACGACTTCCTGTTGTAGGGAATCACATGTATAATCGTATGTTTGGGGACATCAGGTGGCCTTTGATGTCCTTCAGGTAAGCTTTGGGTGTATGGCTTTGCTCCATCTCCACTGCGCAGGATTCCTCTGGAATGACAAGATCACTTGCACAGCTTTCCTCTATCTCAACTGTGCAGGATTCCTCTGGAATGACAAGATCACTTGCACAGCTTTCCTCCATCTCAACTGTGCAGGATTCCTCTGGAATGACAAGATCACTTGCACAGCCTTCCTCCATCTCAACTGCGTAGGATTTGACAAGATCTTCCGCATGGGTTTCCTCCATCTCCACTGCGGAGGATTTCTCTTGAATTACCAGGTCCAGCAGAGAACCACACTTTGAACAAGTAGTAAGACTCTCGCTTTTCACCGCACTTCTTGGGGTAATCACCACTGCTATTTCTATTTGAGATGTATCTGTTGCGGTGGTCCTGATGCAGCATCTCTCCATCCCAACCAATGCTGCACTCAGCAGCTGGAAACCCGCAGCGATATAGCCTAGATAAATAGAAGGTCCAATATGCTGCTCGCTGGGAATTTGAGGCAATTCAAAAGTTTCAGGGAAGTCAATTCCCCCATTTTGTAAGACAGCAGACATGTTCCACATCACGGAAATCAAGACGAGTATCCCTGCTGGTAAGTTCAGCAGAGCTCCAAGCCCAAAAAAGGTTAAGAGAAAATCCTTATGTTTTCTGGCTTCGAACACATTGCAGAGGGCGAATGACTGTAATCCAAGGGCCGCTGAATTCATAATAGCAGCTAAGGCCATTAAGTCCTGAGCAATAAAAATTTCCCTCGGGAGGTTTGGATGTTGTTCATGGAGCTCTTCACAATGGTAATAATGGTTTCCGTCGTTAGAAGGGTCTTTCAAAAAACAGACCTGCCAGATTCCAATCCATATGTTTCCAGAGCCAATTCCCTTGGCGTTTTCCACACGCCACACTCTCCAGTTGACAAGGGCTGTTGAGGCAATGCACGTCATCCAGGCCATAATATCCATCAGGAATGCACACAACGGGAGGCAGGACACTAATCTCAGCCACCTGACCACCAGGGAGCCTTCTTTCACCCGCAGGGGGGGTTTGGAGAGGAGGGGAGCAGGGGAGACCTTGGAAGACATCCTGGAAACAAAAGAGAAGACAACATGCAGTGAGAGAGGGAATAACAAACATGTCTAGTCATTGAAGGACATCTTCCCTCCTGCATTCTTCCTTCCATGCACAGAAAGAAGCAGCAAAAGAAAGAGTTCCCCTGCTCTCTCTCTCTCTCTCCCCCCCCCCCCGCCCGGTTAGGTATAGACATCTGATCCACACATACTTTCTTCCAGCAAACTGCTACTGATTTAATATACGCTTGCACTGTTCCTGTGAAAATGGCCAGAACCTCAGCAACCTGTTGTGGATGGGAGCTGCTCATGTTTCGCTGTTCTGCTATCTGCTACTGCACCTATCCTTTTCCACCGAGCATAAACACAGCTATGGCATAGTGAGGAATGTTTAATCCATAAACTTACGTGAAATGCCTTCCTCAGCTAGAGTCTAGCGTGCCAGGAACAGAGCAGGTATTTGCTAGGTATTCCTGAGCCTCAAGAAGACTGAGCTGTTGGCCACTGAGCTGACGTTCGCCTGAGCAGCCGGCCAGCCACAGCAGCAACTGCTCTGCAGAATTCTTAGGTCAGTTACAGTTACAGTTAGAATCCTGACAACACCACAAATCATAACTCCAGGGTACTGGTCATTTGGAACATCAGGAAGTGGAAAATGGGAGGGAACTCAGTTCCCTTCTTTCCCAATGCAGAGTGTCTATTCCAGGACACTGCGCAGTTAAAACACGTTCTTCCTGAAGCCAGATTCAGAGCAGTTCCAGCAGTAAAAATGGTGATGTGTGTATCTCAGTACAGATTTGTTTGATGGTCCTGAATGCATTTCATAAAGGATCTCCATGTACAAGAAAGGCTAAGAGCATGAGGCCCTGAACAATAAGAATTGCCTTGGCAAAATTATTGAAGACTCCTTACAAACCTATCGTTCTTCTTCCCCATCCCATCTTGTTTGGACATTATAGTAAGGGAGAAGATCTTAGCTCTTTTCCTTTGCACTGGGGTTGTGCCACTCATTGGCTTTACTGGCCGAGGGAGCTGACATTGGTCCGCAGACAATTTTTCTGGGTCATGTGGCCAGCAAGACTAAGCCGCTTCTGGCGAAACCAGAGCAGCGCACAGAAACGCCGTTTACCGTCCTGCCGGAGCGGTACCTATTTATCTACTTGCACTTTGACGTGGTTTGGAACTGCTAGGTTGGCAGGAGCTGGGACCGAGCAACGGGAGCTCACCCCGTCAAAGACGCAAGTCCAGTTCTGTATCTGCATGACATCATCCACACCCAAATGCTCTCCCATTCTGTTTCCCCCACTTAATCCGGATACACCATCTCCATTGAAAACTCTGCTCAGTGACACCCATCCAATAGAAAAGTCCTGACCGTCTTCATGCAGATACACTTCCGTGCAGGGGTTTGGCCGACAAGTTCTTCCCGAGTGTGGGGATGTTTTCAGGGGCTCTTTGCTTTTCCCTGCCTCCCCTTTCATCCTCACCTGAGGAGATCTTGGCCATTCTCTTCACAGGGACCTCCGTTCTCAGGCCGGATTTCTGTTTTCCTTCATTCCTCCTTCTCCCAGTCTGGTTCACTGAGCAAATAAGAGAGAGGAGGTTTCATGCAAGTCAAGGTGTGCAATGGAGCTTCAGGGCATGTGGAAGGAAGAAAAGGTTCAGGAACAAGCGACGCAGCAGCCTCCCAAGCGTAAAAACACATTTGGACATACCGCTCATGAGATTCCGCCCCCCCCCCCCGCAGATATAAATGCAGAACATCCTGTTCTCCTATTAATATACAAAATGGGGTATTTCATATGATAAGAGCAGAGGAAGCTGCCTTATACGGAGCCAGACCAATTTTGGGAAAGTGCTACATGGGCCAGTCCACCAATTGGCTACCAATGGGAACACAAAATGGCTGCCAAATGGTGTGGTATGAAATAAATATGCCTGGCTGTGGGCGTGAAGGCCGCACCCTGCAAGACCCTTTCCACGTGGCCTAGGCCCAGACTCGCTAGCCCCACAAAAGAGGCTCCTCATGAAGCCAGAGGAACATGGCCTGGCTGTGGGGCATGATTCGAAACCTCCAGTCCCAGTCCAGAGCTCTAACCACTAAACCACACTGCCCCCCATTGCAGTCTATAACAGCCTGGAGGGCCACAGATGCCCCATATTCTCTGGCTCTGAGATTGCCCAAAGTTTCCTTTCTCTCCCTTGTTGTGCAAAAAGAAAAATGCCCATGACAAAATGTGACATTTTTGGTTCTTTGGAGACCTCTCTCTCTCTCTCTCTCTCTCTCTCTCTCTCTCTCTCTCTCTCTCTTCATTTAAAGGCACCTCATCCTTTTTCCCACCGAACTTCCTCCTGCACCCCCCCCCAGCTTCAAGATATCCATGAAGAACTAACTAACTAACCAACCAACCCATGATTGGAATTTACGAGATTAAGGAGATAATTTATTTTTATATAATGAAAATAGATGGGAGGATAAATTAATTGTGCAAGGCAAGAATATATAGGATGGCAAATATCAAAAGAAACAAAGATTATGATTTGGGTTCTTAAAATAACACCAACACATGCCTGCCCAGTGGATTTCAGAACAAATATGCCTCCCAGAACTACCATTCCCAGAATTCCCTGGGAAGTTGTGGGCATCTCTTTTGAGAGGCAATGGAGTGCGCCTCTGGGGGGTGAAAACAAAGGTTTTCAGCAGGCGCTAGAAGGAAAAACGAAGGAGACGCCTGAGAGAAGCCAAGTTACAGGGAACCAAGTTACAGGCAGAGGCCTTCTCAGTGGTGGCGCCTTCTTCATGGTGATCCACTACTGCTTTAAGGGAGGTCTTGGAATAAGTAGATTTGGTGCTGATCCCAAACACCCACCCACCCCACTCACACATGAAAACAAAGACCACCACAGCCAACTACAAATGAATAACCACACCCTAGGCCAACCCCAACCTCTCTCACCACCAAAGGAACACAAGCAAACAGCAAAGAACCTGCACAAACAACGCTGACACCAAACCCTACGTATAGTAAGGAAAATAGAAAAATCGCCACCTGATCCACCCCATCTTTCCCCCCCACCTCTTTCCCCTTTTCTTCCTAATGTCTCAACAAATGAAAATGATTTGTAAAAATTTTACATGGGGGGGGGGGACATGAGAGAGAGACATTGCACACTTTTTTAAATCAACAAAATCTTAAATAAATAAATAAATAAATAAATAAATAAATACTAGTTTTGGGGAGAGGAGTGCAAGTAGCTAGCCATGCCTAGGGCACAAAATAGCCTGGCACCAGCACAAGACCAGCATGAGATTCCCCCCCCCCCCGCAGATATAAATGCAGAACATCCCGTGCTCCTATTAATATACAAAGTGGGGTATTTCATATGATAAGAACAGAGGAAGCTGCCTTATACGGAGCCAGACCAATTTTGGGAAAGTGCTACATGGGCCAGTCCACCAATTGGCTACCAATGAGAACACAGCAAAAGACAAAATGGCTGCCATATGGTGCCGCACCCTGCAAGACCCTTTCCACGTGGCCTAGGCCCAGACTCGCTAGCCCCACAGAAGAGGCTCCTCATGAAGCCAGAGGAACATGGCCTGGCTGTGGGGCATGATTCGAAACCTCCAGTCCCAGTCCAGTGCTCTAACCACTAAACCACACTGCCCCCCATTGCAGTCTGTAACAGCCTGGAGGGCCACAGATGCCCCATATTCTCTGGCTCTGAGATTGCACAAAGTTTCCTTTCTCTCCCTTGTTGTGCAAAAAGAAAAATGCCCATGACAAAATGTGACATTTTTGGTTCTTTGGAGACCTCTCTCTCTCTCTCTCTCTCTCTCTCTCTCTCTCTCTCTCTCTCTCTTCATTTAAAGGAGCCTCATCCTTTTCCCCACCCAACTTCCTCCTGCACCCCCCCCCCAGCTTCAAGATTTCCATGAAGAACTAACTAACTAACCAACCCATGATTGGAATTTACGAGATTAAGGAGATAATTTATTTTTATATAATGAAAATAGATGGGAGGATAAGTTAATTGCGCAAGGCAAGAATATATAGGATGGCAAAAATAAAAAGAAACAAAGTTTATGAGTTGGGTTCTTAAAATAACAACAACACATGTTTCCTCAGTGGATTTCAGAACAAATATGTCTCTCTTTTTTTAAAAAAAGTTTTCCTGCAAGTTCAGACGTCGAGGGCTAATTCTTTTTCCGATGATAGAAACACTTCTGTTTCCGCTGGAAAACCTTTCAGGGGAGCATTTGCAACATTTTGGCACCATTTTTGAGTGAATTGCGGAACGTCAGATTTTTGCTGTAATTGTGACCGCGCGGCTTAGGGATTTTTTTCAAAAATAAGTTGTTCAGACGTCGAGAGCTAATTCTGTTTCCGATGATAAAAAGCCATCTGTTTCCACTGAAAAACCTTTCAGGGGATCGTTTGCAACAGCTTGGCACCATTTTTGAGGGAACTGCAGAACGTCAGATTTTTGCTGATATTGTGACCACGCGGCTTAGGGATTTTTTTCAAAAAAAGTTGTTCAGACGTCGAGGGCTAATTCTGGTTCTGATGATAAAAACCCATCTGTTTCCACTGAAAAACCTTTCAGGGGATCGTTTGCAACAGATTGGCACCATTTTTGAGTGAATTGCAAAACGTCAGATATTTGCTGAAATTGTGACCGCGCGGCTTAGGGATTTTTTCAATAAAAAGTTGTTCAGACGTCTAGGGCTAATTCTGTTTCCGATGATAAAAACCCATCTGTTTCCACCGAAAAACCTTTCAGGGGATTTTTTTGCAACAGTTTGGCACCATTTTTGAGTGAATTGCAGATCGTCAGATTTTTGCTGAAATTGTGACCGCGCGGCTTAGGGATTTTTTCAAAAAAAAGTTGTTCAGACGTCGAGAGCTAATTCTGTTTCTGATGTTAAGACCATCTGTTTCCACCGAAAAACTTTTCAGGGGATCGTTTGCAACAGCTTGGCAACATTTTTGAGTGAATTGCAGAACGTCAGATTTTTGCTGAAATTGTGACCGCGCGGGTTAGGGATTTTTTCAAAAAAAAGTTGTTCAGATGTGGAGGACTAATTCTGTTTACAATGATCAAGACTATCTGCTTCCACCGAAAAACCTTTCAGGGGATTTTTTGCAACAGTTTGGCACCATTTTTGAGTGAATTGCAGAACGTCAGATTTTGGCTGAAATTGTGACCGCGCGGCTTAGGGATTTTTTCAAAAAAAAGTTGTTCAGACGTCGAGGGCTAATTCTGTTTCCGATGATAAAAACCCATCTGTTTCCACCGAAAAACCTTTCAGGGGATCGTTTGCAACAGCTTGGCATCATTTTTTAGTGAATTGCAGAATGTCAGATTTTTTCTGAAATTGTGACCGCACGGCTTAGGGATTTTTTCATAAAAAGTTGTTCAGACGTCGAGGGCTAATTCTGTTTCCGATGATAAAACCCCATCTGTTTCCACCGAAAAACCTTTCAGGGGATCGTTTGCAACAGCTTGGCACCATTTTTGAGTGAATTGCAGAACGTCAGATTTTTGCTGAAATTGTTACCACGCGGCTTAGGGATTTTTTCATAAAAAGTTGTTCAGATGTCGAGGGCTAATTCTGTTTCCGATGATAAAACCCCATTTGTTTCCATCGAGAAACCTTTCCGGGGATCGTTTGCAACAGCTTGGCACCATTTTTGAGTGAATTGCAGAACGTCAGATTTTTGCTGAAATTGTGACCGCGCGGCTTAGGTCTTTTTTTCAAAAAAAGTTGTTCAGACGTCGAGGGCTTATTATGTTTCCGATGATAAAAACCCATCTGTTTCCACCGAAAAACCTTTCAGGGGATCGTTTGCAACAGCTTGGCACCATTTTTGAGTGAATTGCAGATCGTCAGATTTTTGCTGAAATTGTGACCGCTTAGGGATTTTTTCAAAAAAAAGTTGTTCAGACGTCGAGGGCTAATTCTGTTTCCGATGATAAAAACCCATCTGTTGTACATTTAAGGCGCCCCCACCAAGAATCCTGGGAACTGTAGTTTGTTAAAGGTGCTGGGAACTGCAGCTTTCTCAGGGTTCTGGAAACCATATTGAGCTCTTTGGAATTTTCAGAGACTTGGGGGGGGGGCTGTTAACAGATGCTGCGGAAATAAATTCTTCTTGTGGTTTTCCATTTACGAGATCCATCCCAGTATATAAGCACTACGGTTTGGGAGGAGGCCAGTTGTTTGGAAAGCACAAGGACAACAGAAAAAGACACCCAGACTTTTGTGGACTGTGGCAGATGAGGACAGAGAGAGACTGCGAATTGGGGATAATGTATCTTATTCTAAGTAAAGCTTATTCCACAGAAACAGAAAAGATGTTTGACTTTCTAGAAAATGGCACTGCTGTTCAGATCGCAAGTTACCCAACCTCACAATTACTGAGGGTCATGCAAACAGACCGATAGCCCATTCTAGTCCAATGCACTGATGTCCACAAAAACCGGACGGATGATTCAAGGAAGCTTCCAGGCAGGGCATGAAGGCACTTAGCTCTTCCCCCCTCCCAGAACTGATATTCCAGGACAAACCTTTTTTATATCAGAACTTTAATGCGTTATTAGAATTGAAAGAGGGGAAAACCCAGCCGGATGGGCGGGGTCTAACTAAATTATTATTACGGTATTTTTCGCTCTATAGGGCGCACCTGACCATAGGGTGCACCTAGTTTTCAGAGGGGGAAATCAAGGAAAAAAATATGATCCCCCCCCATCTCTGGGAACAGCCAAGTTACAGGGAACCAGGCAGAGGCCTTCTCAGTGGTGGCGCCTTCTTCATGGTGATCCACTACTGCTTTAAGGGAGGTCTTGGAATAAGTAGATTTGTTGCTGATCCAAAACACCCACCCACCCCACTCACACATGAAAACAAAGACCACCACAGCCAACTACAAATGAATAACCACACCCTCGGCCACCCGACCCCACCCCCACCCATCTTTCCCCCCCTCCACCTCTTTCCCCTTTCCTTCCTAATGTCTCAACAAATGAAAATAATTTGTAAAAATGTTACATGGGGGGAAAAACATGAGAGAGAGACATTGCACACTTTTGTAAATCAACAAACTCTTTAATAAATAAATAAATATTATTTTAAAAAAATCATAAAAAGAGGCCTCCTCATCTGAAGGACATCAAAGACCACCTGAAGTCCCCAAATCCCTGAAGTCCTGATCCTCGCAGATCTATGCGTGTATGGAGCAATCTGCGTGGATCTGCATCTGATAGTTTACAACTCCCCGTTGTAGGGAATCACATGTATAATCGTATGTTTGGGGACATCAGGTGGCCTTTGATGTTCTTCAGGTAAGCTTTGGGTGTATGGCTTTCCTCCATCTCCACTGCGCAGGATTCCTCTGGAATGACAACATCACTTGCACAGCTTTCCTCTATCTCAACTGTGCAGGATTCCTCTGGAATGACAAGATCACTTGCACAGCTTTCCTCCATCTCAACTGTGCAGGATTCCTCTGGAATGACAAGATCACTTGCACAGCTTTCCTCCATCTCAACTGTGCAGGATTCCTCTGGAATGACAAGATCACTTGCACAGCCTTCCTCCATCTCAACTGCGCAGGATTTGACAAGATCTTCCGCATGGGTTTCCTCCATCTCCACTGCGGAGGATTTCTCTTGAATTACCAGGTCCAGCAGAGAACCACACTTTGAACAAGTAGTAAGACTCTCGCTTTTCACCGCACTTCTTGAGGTAATCACCACTACAATTTCTATTTGAGATGTATCTGTTACGGTGGTCCTGATGCAGCATCTCTCCATCCCAACCAATGCTGCACTCAGCAGCTGGAAACCTGCAGCGATATAGCCTAGATAAATAGAAGGTCCAATACGCTGCTCGCTGGGAATTTGAGGCAGTTCAAAAGTTTCAGGGAAGTCAATTCCCCCATTTTGTAAGACAGCAGACATGTTCCATATCACGGAAATCAAGACGAGTATCCCTGCTGGTAAGTTCAGCAGAGCTCCAAGCCCAAAAAAGGTTAAGAGAAAATCCTTATGTTTTCTGACTTCGAACACATTGCAGAGGGCGAATGACTGTAATCCAAGGGCCGCTGAATTCATAATGGCAGCTAAGGCTTATGTCGTCTTCCCGCAACCGCTGCACCACGCTCTCCTCTGTGTCTTCCTGCCACTCCACCCGCATCGTCTCCTGTTTAACTATTTTTTCCCTCCAGCTCTGGGGGGGTTGAAGGAGAAAGAGCCTAAAAAAACCCTTCTTGCTTTGTTTCGAATATCATTATTCTGTGTGCCCCCCCTCTGGGCATTCGCGGAACAATCACCCTCTCCCTTACATACAGGCAAAAAATGTCCAGAGAGTCAGATTTCACAAGATACTGAACACTTCCAGCCACTTCAGCCCCTCCCTTTGCAGACAAAATCATCTGCCCCCCTTTCCCCACCTACAGGGATGGCCAAGGGGGGCGGGGTTCAAAGTCTTTTATTACTCCCCTCCCAAAAAATCATATCTGTATATTTTTACTTACAGCTCAGAATGATGGATGTGCTTTTTGTTGAAATTGGGTCAAAGCATTTCACCTTCTCCTGTGTCTAGGACTTTTTGCTGTATCAATTTGTGCATTTTTTCTTTCTTTCTTTCTTTCATTTTTGATCGTGGATAACGGAGTTTGTTTTAATAAAAGTCCACAGGGAGTTTCACATGAAAGGCTACTTTGGCAGCTCGTTAAAAAACATATGGCACATCAAAAAACGTAGGGAGAAATCAATCCAATGGAAGACTTTTCACTGTGCAATGGAACTTTCTTTTCTCTCAGTGTGTACCCCTGAAATCTGTTCTGGCATTTCCCCCAACCCTTCGAAACAAGTCTTTTTTTTTCCATATAATTTTTATTAACAAACCAATCAAATCACATTAATTCCAAATTACAAAGCCAAATTTTTAATTTTTTGTTGGGGGTACCCATACTTCGAGCTCAGAAAAGGATCCAAACGTCTCTCTTGCTGCTGCTTTAATATTCACAGTTCTGTCTAAATAGTATTCACAGTTCTGTCCAATCTTCTCTCTATTGTTTTCTTCATCTTCTTGTTGTTATCGTATATTCCTTTCTTTGTGACCTCAGATAGTCTCCACAAGCGGGTTAAAAACAAACGTTGTTATATCCTGTGTGGATTTTCCATTCCTCCAAGAGCCATATTCAAACAGACAGACGCCATTTCAACACTTCCATACAAAGCATTTTTAAAGTCTGCCCATTAATCCTCGCAGGCCTGTCACTCTCTCCTCAGACTTCTTAGGGGGTTCTGCCAGGTCAAACTCACATTCCGATATAATAACAAAGCTGTGGTCTCCTCCCCCTCGATCGTAAATCCACCAGGCCTGCTTCCTAACGAGTCTCTTTTTATAACTGCATCATTCCAAAGGCCTTTCATTTCTTTCCAAATATTTCACAAGCCATGTCTTTGATTAGTAATTCATTTCCACACAGTTCTTAATCATTCTGCTTATATTCAGTAATTGCAACGATTCTTCCTGGGGGGGGGGATTGTTAGGTAATCACATAAGATAAAAAAAGAAAAGTCCCCCCCCATTCCGTCCCGTTCCAACATACTGACCCTTTGATGTGTCTTCTTCTTGATATCTTTTCCTGTTAAAACCAGCCGTCGCTCCACTTCACAGAGGTCACTTCAATTATCAGTCTTAACTCCTGTTCTTCACTTGAAATATGTGCATTTGCTTCTCTCTCTAATTGTTTATTTTGAGTTGCTGCAAACAGGCCGCGTGATCAGAGACAGCATCCGGGAGAGCCGTCCCACACGAGTGCTGTGCGCCTTGTGCCCTCACCCCCTTCTTTCGAACTCGAGGGTGATTTATGGCAACCGCAGGCGAGGCAGTGTTCCCCATTCCCTTGGGGTAACAAGGGAGGCTGCATACTCCCATATCAGCCTCTTAATTACCTCGTGTAGGCCGGAGAGATGGTATTGCTGGCCATCTTCCAATGTGCCCCTAGTGGGACCCCCTTTCGAAACAAATCTGGGGAGACAGTACCTACATGTACTGTCTGTAAGCTCCCCTTCCTCCTGTTTCAGCCTCCCTCTTTTCTCCCAGACAGGAGTCACCCGTTATCTCATCGCCTGAGCTACATTCCTCAAAAGGGGCCTCCTGACTATAAAATCTCCTTCTAAGGGGGGGGGGGTTTCGGACACCTCACACCCTTTTTAAAACTTTATTCCAACTCTGAAACCAAACCATCTTTCTATACCAAAAAAGCAAAGCTAGGCTAAACTTCAACCCATCACCATCCACCAGAATTTTAAATGTCCTCCAATGCTTTGCAGACTCATTGCCTTCCACATAGCCATAAAATTGGGAGAGTTGAAAGGGATCCTGGGGTCATCTAGTCCAACCCTCCAAAATACAGGGTTTACAGCCAGATTTGGACTACCAAAGAGACACACGCATTTAACTACAGATGCACAACTAGAAAGGAAACATCTATGCTCCTATCCTGAATGCTGCCTATCACACCCTAAGGAGGAGGAAAATAGAAGTATCCAACCTCAGATCCTGAAATAAGGGTTAATTCAATTGATACAACCAGTCACAAATAATAAAACAGCCATAGATTGGATTTAATAGGAATACAAAATAAACAATTTTTTCTTTCCATAACTTGTATAAGAATAGGAAGCCTAATTAAGATTCTTAAAATAACCACACTTAGGAAAGTTAGACGCGGGGTACATTTAGCAAACATTTCCCTCCTATTGCAGTTTTCTTGTTAAGGGAAGCTTACTCAGGAGTAAATTTACCTGGCACAGAAGTAAGGGGGGGGGGGACTGAAAGAGACAGGGGGAAGGGGGGGGGTTGGAATTTCCCAAGAGAAGAGGCCAGGAAGTCTCACAGAGACTGATATCAGGAGCCTTACAACTCTTCTGTCCAACCAAATCAAAATTAAAATTGGACTCAGATAGACAATTGCTGGCTAGGGAAGCTTCTGCCTTTAATAACATTTTTCTCTCAAATGGAGACCTACTTAAGGCTTATGAAACACTGGGAAACTAGCTTCTGAGCAAGGAAACATTCCCCAGCAGAGTTACAAATTCCTTTCCTCTTTAGTTGCATAGGGAAGGGGAGGGCAATCTCCCCTCTCAGAACACAGGATTTTTCGCTGCTCTTGAATAATAAACATTTACCGTGAAAGAAAGTCCATGGGGGGGTGGGTTCTTATGGCCCTACATTGGAATAAGTAGATCTGTTGCTGTTCTCCTGCGCTCCCTGCCTCCCGCCCTGGTCCGTGTGCCCTTCTCCCAAGCTCTGCACACTATTTCATATTTGGTTGTGCATTGCAATAGTGCAAAGATGAGAGCATGTTGGCAGGGGGAACTACTCTGGCAGGTGTGGGGCCAAAGGACCTACCTATGTGCCCTTTCCGTCTGTCGATCCTGGCTAGCTGACAAATCAAGAAGGCTTTGAAGTAAGTTGGTTCTAGATGACACTGCACTGTGTCCCTTCGCAACACCCCCCAAATGCAAATTCTTATGGTGACTCGGTCCTTGTAAACGAGTGGTTTTTGCTGGCAAAAAGTCCAGCTTCTTGTTGCTGCAAGGTGGTATCTGTACTACGACTTCAGGGCCTGACACTCACCTTTTCACCCCCTGCACCAAGGCATTCCCACACTTGACTAATGCTCTCAAAGCTCCACCAACCTTGAAGCTTTCTGCTTTTCTCTTTGGGACATTGCCTCTTGAACAACTGCTTCCTGCCCATTTTTTGGAGCCGTTGTCAATTTCAATAAATTGTGCATGCTTGCTACCTTAGAGCTTGCAGGCTCAGTCTTGGCTGTCATTGTTGAGTGGTGCCAAAACAGCTGGTTGCATGGACCCAGGGAGCAGAGTGCCACAATCTTGAACTGAGATTAATTTTTCCACATCTCTTGACTTCCAAGTTTTTCTTGCTTGTGGTCCATGTTATGTACTGAAGTTCTCACCCTGGGCCCGCAGGGGGATACTGTAGATAGTTATGCAAATGAAGGATCGAAAGTGACGTTCAGTGATTGGATAGTTTTAGAAAATGGCAACAGTTATGATTGTTCTGGAGCTCTATATAAGCAGGCTGACTGAGTCTTTGGTAGACACTGAAAAGAAATGGAGATGGTGCCTGCCTGATATTCAATGGAAGGTGCCACAACATAAAAAGCCCAATTCTTACATTGTGTAGAACAGGTCTCCTGCATTTGCAGGATACAGCCAGCACCAATGTATTCAGTTCAGTTCTGTTCCAGCTTACAAATAAAGAGCGCTTTGGAAGAATGGCTGTGTCGTTTGATATGTTCACCCACAACTTAACAGTCCATACAGTCCATATCATTGGGGAGTCAAAGATCACTTTATATTACAAATCTTTTAGCTAATAGATTGGGAAATATAGCCAATAATCAAAGTAAACTACAACAAAATCCTTAAATTCCTCTACCTATAATCACATTAATACTACTAAAGAATACAATGAAGATCAATAGACAAACGTACTGGAGTTAATTTCAAAACATCGAAGATAATCTATTAGGAATTATAAAACAATTGTATGCAGAAAATGATAAAAGAATTGGAATGTCTATTGATGATATCCTATAGTATTAAAAGATGACATCCTATAATATTAAAAGGAAAAAATCCCAAATTTGTCTATTTATTCAAGGTACTACCAATAAACACTCCTCCAGAGAAATGAAAGAGCTGACAAAAAATGTAAATCTATGAGTATACATAGGAAGGAAATCCAGACGAGGGACAAGCTAAAGGGAACAAGGACACGAATGCTAGAGAACACGTAAAAGAGGCCTCCATGTGATTCCCTTAAACTTTCAAGAGTAAACTATCAGATCCAGATCCATGCAGATCTCTACAGTTTGTTAAGGGCGTCGGGAACTGTAGTTTCTTCGGGGCTCTGGAAAGCGCAGTGTGTCAAGGGAGCTGGGAACTGTAGTTTAAGGGTGCTGGGACCTGTAGCTCCCGGGATGTGCATATGCACGCGTTTGCTTTAAGCGCAATTCCGCAACCCAAAAGAAGGTTTATCATGAGGACTACACTCTTGTGCACAGAATTGAAATTACAGAACCCTTGGTTTATATATTCCTAAAAAATTGAAAGTGTAGGTTTGCTTGGATGGGACTTGAGTGTTGTGATGTACCAGGTTGTTTTTAAGTGCATATCTATATAACATATGGGACCAAAGGGGGTGGGAAATATGTCTACGTCTGAACTGTATTTAAATGCGGAGAAAATATTTGCAGTTCCTACGGAAACTACCGGGGGGGCATCTTTAAAGTTGTTAAATATTACAAATATTAGGCCTGAACGTATCTGTCAGAGACTGCCTCTAGGTCCCGGCTCACAAAGGACCAACGCTAGCCGGTAGAACGGTATAAAGTCTTTATTGAAGTATAGTTTCCATTTCCAAATCTTAGCGTGCGTCTCTACGTCTATTCCCTAGATCGGCGAAGTCCCATCTGAATCTCCGCCTCCTGTACACCAGTTCAAGACCCTAGCCTTGCTCCACCTTTTGCGTCTCTCCTTTCGCCTCTGGGTCCTACCACCCCCCGGGGTTCCTTCCTTCCTGGATGCCTCGGATGCGGACCCTTCGGATTCCTCCCCCTCCCTTCGGCGGGCTTTAGGACCTGGCTCCCTTTCCGGGCTGCTCATTGCGCCTCCCTCTGTTACATTTGAACTTGGCGCGCGCGCGCTGTCTCCGACCCTCCTCTCTACCGTTTCCTCGCTCTCCGACGCAGGCGTGGCTGCTGCCGGAGAGCTGCCTGTCGCTGGTGCCTGGAACTCCTCCCCCCTGCTGCTCTCTGGTGGCGTAGCTGGTCCGGATTTCCAGCTGCTGCTCTCCGGTGGGGTAGCTGGTCCGGATCTCCAGCTGCTGCTCTCTGAATCCCCTCTGGTCCCTCCTTCCTGAGGTGCCCCTCTTGGCAACCCCCCAGCTCTGCCCACGGGAGCCCCTTTCTGTGAATCCTCCGATTCGCTGGAGAGACTTAGGGACCTTGGTCGGCTATCGTCGCTAACTTCTCCCTCCGATTCCTCTCCATCCGTCCCTTCTGCTCCTGAACCCCTGACATCCATCCCCCCCTCGAAGCCCCCCCTTCCCTCCTCCCCTCCTTCCGGTGTGGGTTCTGGGTGCTCCGTCGTGGCGGGGGTGAGTGCCGGATACAGTTCTTCCCCCGTGTCGTACATCACATCGGGCAGGTCTGGCTCTTCCTCCGTGCGCTCGTCGACGTCGATCTCCTCTGCTTCCATCTCCCTGCCTTCGTGTTCAAATCCCACGTCCTCCCCCAACACGTCCATGTCCATCTCTCCCCCGTTCCCCTCTGAGGGTGATGCCTGCCAGGGACCCCCCAGCCACTTCCTGCGCCACTGCTCCTCTGGTTGAGTATCCCACCAATAGGAGCGGTCTGAGGCAGAACCCGAGGTTGAACCCTCCGGAGAGCGTATGTGTGGTGCCGTCTCCTCGTCCGAGTCGAACCCCTGGAACGTGCTGCCTGAAAGTGTGGGTGTGAAGAGCCAGTCGTCGAAATACTCGGCTGGCATGGGCCTGTGTGGGAAAATGGCATGGAACTCTTCCTTGAGAAGAGGCTCGTCCAAGGCATAGCCCGGCACCCAACTGTTGGCGCTGGCCGGGGTATCCTCTCTGGCAAGAAGGTATTCTACTCCCTCTTCCCCCCATCTCGAGTCTAAAATCTCTGTGGCTTCGTTGATGCGCTCCCCTCTTGGCGACCCCCCTTCCCTGGGTCCTTCTCTGGGCGGATCTGGTGCTGTGCCTGGCTCCTGAAATCTATGCGGTGCTTTGTAGGGCGTGAGCACCGATCTATGGAACACCGGATGCATTCTGGAACCCTCCGGAAGCGCTAACCGGAAGGCCACTGGATTGACCTGTGCCTGGACTTGGTAAGGCCCTAGCTGCTTATGCCCTAGCTTCTTCTTGGCCAACGATTTGGTCGGCACTGCTTGCGCTGCTAACCAGACCCAGTCTCCCACCTGTATGTCTTCCCCTACTCTCCTGTGTCTGTCAGCCTGCAGTTTGTATGCGTGCTTGGCCAGTTCCAACTGCCTCCTAAGCTGTTCGTGGACTTCCTGCAACTCTGACGCTAAGTCTTCCGCTGCCTGCGGCTCCCCCTCCCCCACCCTCTCTAAACCTGGGAAGGTTCTGGGATGCCTCCCGTTGTTGGCGAAGAACGGCGTCACCCCCGTCGACACGTGCTTCGTATTGTTGTAAGCGAACTCTGCGAGGGGCAGGTAGTCCACCCACGTGTTAGGCTGCTGATTGGCGTAGCATCTCAGGTACTGCTGCATGATGGCGTTGACCCTCTCCGCTTGTCCGTTGGTCTGCGGGTGTCTCGCCGACGCTAGATTGATCTTGACGTTCAGGATGCCCATCAACTTTTGCCAGAAGTTCGAGATGAACTGCCGCCCCCGGTCGGATAGAATAGATCGTGGCAGACCGTGGACCTTAAACACGTGGTCTATGAACAGCCTGGCGGTCTGTTCTGCCGTGGGCACCTTCGCACACGGGATGAAGTGTGCCATCTTGGTAAACATGTCCACCACCACAAGCACTGCCGTCTTTCCCCTCGAACTGGGCAGATCCGTGACAAAGTCCAGGGCCACCCGTTCCCACGGCTCAGACGGCGTCTGCAACGGTTCCAGCAATCCCGCCGGCGGTTTGTGCACTGACTTGGCTCTTTGGCAGGTGTCGCATCTCGAGACGTAATCCGCTACTTCCCCCCGCATCTTGGGCCACCAAAAGTCTCTGGTCACTAGTTCTACAGTCTTTTCTCTGCCAAAGTGCCCGGCAGTGGGGGCGTCGTGTAGCTGCTGCAGCACCCTCGCGCGGAGGTCATTCCCCGGCACGTAGAGTGCTCCCTTGCGGATGAGCAACCCGTCTCTGATCTGGAACTCGTCGTCCTTCACCGTGCCCTTGTGCACCTCCTCCATCTTGGCTTGCGCGAAGGGGTCCTCCTGCAACGCTCGACGTACGGCGTCCAGATCCACGGTCGCCGAAGCGCAAGCCCACGCTTCCGGTGCGAAAATGTGCTTGGCTGCCGACGGTGCCTCCTCCTCGAGGTATTGCGGCTTTCTGGACAAGGCATCCGCCATGATGTTGTTGTCACCCGGGATGTACTCTATCTTGAAGTCGAAGTCCGCGAAGAACTCTGCCCATCTAATGTGCCTCTGATTCAGGAACCTCGCCGTGCGCCAGTACTCTAGATTCTTGTGGTCCGTGCGGACCTGCACTGTGTGTCTGGCTCCGATAAGGAAGTGCCGCCACGCCTTGAACGCTGCATGGATGGCTAGCAACTCCCTGTCCCAGATGGTGTAATTCTGCTCCGACTTGCTGAGCTTCCTTGAGTAGAAGGCGCACGGCCTCCAGTCCCCCTGCTGGTCTTGTTGCAACAGTACAGCTCCCACGGCTCTGTCTGAGGCGTCTGTCTCCACCCTCATTGGTCTGCTGGGATTCACATGCAGCAGCTGCTCCTCGGACGCGAAGAGACGCTTGAGTTTCTGAAAGGACTGCTCCGCTTCCTCCGTCCAGAGAAACTTCTTCTTCTTGGAGCTGAGCGTGTCGGTGATGGCCGCCGTTTGCATAGCGAACCCCTTGATGAACTTGCGATAAAAGTTGGCAAAGCCGACAAACCGCTGGACTTCCTTCCGATTGCGCGGGCTTTTCCAGTCCAATACTGAGCGAACCTTGGCGCTGTCCATGGCGAGCCCCTTGTCCGACAGTTTATAGCCCAGGAAATCCACCTCCGTCACGTCGAACTGGCACTTCTCCAGCTTGGCGTACAGCCTGTGCTCCTTTAGTCTCTGCAGAACTTCCCTGACATCCCTCTCGTGCGCCTCTCGCGACTCAGAAAATATCAGGATGTCGTCCAGGAAGCATACGCACTTCTTGTAAAGGAGTCCCGCCAACACGTGATGCATAAAGGCTTGAAAACAGTGAGAGCCATTTTGTAATCCGAAGGGCATAACTCTGTATTCGTAGGTGCCCAGTGGTGTGAACATGGCCGTCTTCCACTCGTCGCCCTCCCGCACACGAATCAGGTTGTACGCGCCTCGCAGATCCAACTTGGTGAAAACGCGTCCTTTCCTTACCGTCGCGAGCAGGTCGTCTATTTTGGGCATGGGGAAGGACGAGGGCTTGGTTTTCGAGTTCAAAATTCGAAAGTCCACTACAAGCCTCTTCTGGGGCGTGTCTCGCTTCTTCACAAAGAATACTGGGCTGCCCCCTACAGCTTTCGACTCCCGGATGAACCCGCGCTTCAAATTGTGGTCTATGAACTCCCTAAGTTCCTGCAGTTCATCCTCAGACATGGAATACAGTTTCCCTGTTGGCAGCGTCGCCCCCGGCAGGAGATCAATCTTGCAGTCATAGGGTCTGTGGGGGGGTAGCTTGTCCGCTTCCTTCTCGCAGAACACCTCCAAAAATTCAGAATACTTGAGAGGTACTGCTTGCAGCGTGCCCAAATGTAACTGTGGGTCATCCTCCTCCCCTTCTGGTCTAGGCAGAATGCAGTGTTCCGCACAGTAGGAGGAGCCAAAAGTCAGTTGGCGTTGGTACCATGCCAATGCTGGGCTGTGCCTGTGTAGCCAACTCATTCCCAGAACTACTGGCGTGTCCGACAATTGGGTGACGTTGAAGCTGATTATTTCTCGGTGATTCCCAATTTGCATCACCATAGGTGGTGTCTGCTGTACCACCTGCCCCCCTAGCAGTTCCCTGCCATCCACTGTGACAACGTTCAGGGGCAGTGTGGCTGGCAGTAGCGCTATGTTGTGTTGTTGAAGGAATTCCAGTGCGATAAAGTCCGCATTACTGCCAGAGTCAATCGTAATCGGCACTTCTAAAGTGAGACCACTGGGCAGCTGGAGCGATGCGGTGAGCTGCACCACTGGTTTGGGCGGGAGGGGATCCGTGGGCTTCAAAATCTCTGGGGACTTCTTTACTGACTCGCCTGGCTGGCCCCCAGTGCTTCTGTTTCCAGCCAGACTCCTTCGTTTCCCTGCTGTGGTTCACTTTGCTGAGTTGCTCCCATTACTGTCATTGAAGCTGCAGTGTGCTTGTGGAGCCTCTGGGGACACTCTTTCGCCATGTGCTTAGGACTTTCACAGATGTAACACTTCCTGTTCCCTCTAGGCTGCTTTGTTTTGACTGCTCCCGGTGTTAAGGCTCTGGTGGCTGATTGAGCTCTAGCACCGCCGATCTCCATTGGCTCCTCCCCCCCTGCTTGCGGAGGCGTTGATTGCGCACGCGCGACATCCCTGGGCAAGAGGGAGGGCGCTCTGGCTGGTGTGCGTCCCCAACGCCCTTCTTCTCTGTCCCATGGGCGGTCCTCCAGCCTCACCCCCACTGCGAGCGATCTGTCCACCACTTCCTGGGTGCTTTTGGGTCTCTCCCCCCGCGCTATCTCATCCTTGATTTGGGGGTTCAATCCTTCCCAATAAAGATCTCTAACGGGGGGGGAATCCTTGTCCCACCCCAAGGCATTGACCAATGCAAAAAAGCGGGAGTGATACTGCCTCACGCTGGCTTTCCCTTGTCTCAGCCCAAATATGTCCTTACGGGCAATGTCAATGTCTATTTTCGATAGAAAGCAAGAATCCATCGCTTTAATGAATGCAGCTGAACTCTGGAGCGCTGGGTCCATATCTCTCCACAGATTGCGCAGACATGCTTTCGCGTCTCCATGCAAATGAGACAAGATAAACCCCACTTTTTCCTGCTCATCTCTAAACTCTTTTTCCAGCAGTTTCAGCGCAAACTGCACGTCTGCTCGGAAATTGGGGTACTGCTGTAAATTCCCATCGAAGTGAGATACAATGCTGCCTCCTCTCCTCCCCAACCCGATCCCCTCGGATCTGGACCCCGTTTGTGCCTGCTTAGTAAGCACGTCCAACCTGGCTTGGAGATCTCGGCATGCAGCAGCCGCTTCATCCTCTCTTTTCCTGGAGGCGAGTATCTCTGCGCTGAGCTGCGTTACCGCTTCTTGCAGGGAAGCAATTTGCTCTTCAGTAGACATGTCGCTTGACTCTTGTGAGCTCCCAAGGCACCAGTCCTCTTTCCTCCCTGCTTCGCTCCCCACACGCCGCTTGAGTCAAAGAGAACTGATGAAAACTTCATGAGATGGGACTTACTGTCAGAGACTGCCTCTAGGTCCCGGCTCACAAAGGACCAACGCTAGCCGGTAGAACGGTATAAAGTCTTTATTGAAGTATAGTTTCCATTTCCAAATCTTAGCGTGCGTCTCTACGTCTATTCCCTAGATCGGCGAAGTCCCATCTGAATCTCCGCCTCCTGTACACCAGTTCAAGACCCTAGCCTTGCTCCACCTTTTGCGTCTCTCCTTTCGCCTCTGGGTCCTACCACCCCCCGGGGTTCCTTCCTTCCTGGATGCCTCGGATGCGGACCCTTCGGATTCCTCCCCCTCCCTTCGGCGGGCTTTAGGACCTGGCTCCCTTTCCGGGCTGCTCATTGCGCCTCCCTCTGTTACATTTGAACTTGGCGCGCGCGCGCTGTCTCCGACCCTCCTCTCTACCGTTTCCTCGCTCTCCGACGCAGGCGTGGCTGCTGCCGGAGAGCTGCCTGTCGCTGGTGCCTGGAACTCCTCCCCCCTGCTGCTCTCTGGTGGCGTAGCTGGTCCGGATTTCCAGCTGCTGCTCTCCGGTGGGGTAGCTGGTCCGGATCTCCAGCTGCTGCTCTCTGAATCCCCTCTGGTCCCTCCTTCCTGAGGTGCCCCTCTTGGCAACCCCCCAGCTCTGCCCACGGGAGCCCCTTTCTGTGAATCCTCCGATTCGCTGGAGAGACTTAGGGACCTTGGTCGGCTATCGTCGCTAACTTCTCCCTCCGATTCCTCTCCATCCGTCCCTTCTGCTCCTGAACCCCTGACAGTATCCTTTCGACTTGACAGCTCAGGGAAGATACCAAGCTTTATGAATCCTATAAAATCAACCCCTTTGCCAAGTTCCTCCATTCCAGCACCATTTTGCCCTGGGAAAAAAGACTCTTTCCCCTTCCAACTCCCCAAGCTTGAAGACATGTGTACACACCTCCTGCCCCAGGAAATGCCCAGAGGTGACAATTGCTGGGCTCCTTGTTCTCCAAGGGAAGCCAAATCTCATCCCCAGACTTGCCTCCGGCTCCAGACATGCCAAGGAATTTCTGTTATACTTTGGGTGGTGGGTACTTAAGACATGTTTGCCGATGATGCTAATCTTATACTGTACTTGGGTGTTGCCCTGACATAGCTGCCTATGCTAATCTTGTGTAACCCTCCCCTTTTGTGACATGTTAGTGATGTAGCAATGATGTATTGATGATGCTGTGCAAACTGTATTCTGTCATATGGTGGGAAAGTTTTCAAAGTCAATGTGGCTCCATGCTCTGGGTTCACTGGTTACTGTTGAACCTGTTGCGCAACAATAAAGGCTCTGAGTCTACTGACTGCTGCTTTGCTCCAAATTGCTTGCTTGCTGGAATTTCCTTCTTTTACTGACCACATGGACCTGTGGGGGGACCTGTACCCCGAGAATCTGGCCTGTTGAGTAGTCTCTCAACCCGGAATTTTCCTTACCAGTGTGGAATTTCTAATGGAGCTATCTCCCCACTCCCCCCAAAAATATTGTTCCTTAGACTGTCCCTGTGGCTGGCTTTTTGGTTTTTTAAGAAAAGTACATTTCACATCAAATTTAGCTGCCGATTAAGCTGGAGGAAGGGAGGGGTCACTCTCTATCTCCTAAAACTCTCCAGTCCACCACCACCCTTTTCTGGGCACAATTATTTTAGACAGCCCACCCCTGTTTCCTTCCTAGGCAGAGTTTAGGCCCAATATGCTGCTATTACTGTTATTATTGTGAGCTTTGCAATGGTCATGGGGGATAATTTGCAGGAAATGTGTGGCTTACTGTGTTTCTTTTTTAAAAAAGATCTGTTTGCAAAAGGTATGTATAGAAAATCAATCAATCGATTACTAATAGGTCCTCAAAACACCTGGGGAGGTACTGCTGCTAGAAACTATTCCCCCTCCACGCCCGTCCCACTTCTAATGCAAACCCCCTTCCTCAGTCAAGATGGGATTTCAGCTAAAAGAGAGTTGGACAACTTGGGGGTTTCAGCAGGAAATTCAAGGCAGCCCCCTGCCTGAATGAGACTGGATTCCCCTGCTAAAACAAAAAAGGGGGACTGTTTAGGAGATAGATCCAGAGAAACCCGCTTCTGAATCAGGAAGGGGTTTGCTTGGAATCCCGCCCAACTGAGCAGAATTTAAGCCCTGCTCATCGGCTGACGCTGAAAACCAGATATCGCCCGGCGCTGGGCAGGATGGCACACCAAGCCTCCTCACATCTGTTCAAAGGAGGCTGCTAAGCGGGGGTCATGTTTGTATCATTTCGCGGTCTTCTTTATTTCTATGCTCTTTTAGATGTGGCTTCTTAGCCGAGCGGGGGATTTGAGCCCCGGTGCCTCCCAGGTCCTAGTTCGGCAGTCTAACCACTAGGCCACACTGCCTCTCCACCTTCCTGCTTGAAGCAGCCCTTAATTGGGGACCTATATTCCTGCTTAAACCAGCTTTCTTTACAGGACTGTGAACTTTGCTTTGCAACCCTGGTAGCTGCACCGTACATTTAAGGTGCCCCCACCAAGAATCCTGGGAACTGTAGTTTGTTAAAGGTGCTGGGAACTGCAGCTTTCTCAGGGTTCTGGAAACCATATTGAGCTCTTTGGAATTTTCAGAGACTTGGGGAGGGGGTGCTGTTAACAGATGCTGCAGAAATGAATTCTTCTTGTGGTTTTCCGTTTACGAGATCCATCCCAGTATATAAGCACTACGGTTTGGGAGGAGGCCAGTTGTTTGGAAAGCACAAGGACAACAGAAAAAGACACCCAGACTTTTGTGGACTGTGGCAGATGAGGACAGAGAGAGACTGCGATTTGGGGAGAATGTATCTTATTCTACGTAAAGCTTAATTCCACAGAAACAGAAAAGATGTTTGACTTTCTAGGAAATGGCACTGCTGTTCAGATTGCAAGTTACCCAACCTCACAATCACTTAGGGTCATGCAAACAGACCGATAGCCCATTCTAGTCCAATGCACTGATGTCCACAAAAACCGGACGGATGATTCAAGGAAGCTTCCAGGCAGGGCATGAAGGCACTTAGCTCTTCCCCCCTCCCAGAACTGATATTCCAGGACAAACCTTTTTTATATCAGAACTTTAATGTGCTATTAGAATTAAAAGAGGGGGAAACCCAGCCGGATGGGCGGGGTCTAACTAAATTATTATTACGGTATTTTTCGCTCTATAGGGCGCACCTGACCATAGGGCGCACCTAGTTTTCAGAGGGGGAAATCAAGGAAAAAAATATGACGCCCCCCCCATCTCTGGGAGCAGCCAAGTTACAGGGAACCAGGCAGAGGCCTTCTCAGTGGTGGCGCCTTCTTCATGGTGATCCACTACTGCTTTAAGGGAGGTCTTGGAATAAGTAGATTTGTTGCTGATCCAAAACACCCACCCACCCCACTCACACATGAAAACAAAGACCACCACAGCCAACTACAAATGAATAACCACACCCTCGGCCACCCGACCCCACCCCCACCCATCTTTCCCCCCCTCCACCTCTTTCCCCTTTCCTTCCTAATGTCTCAACAAATGAAAATGATTTGTAAAAATGTTACATGGGGGAAAAAACATGAGAGAGAGACATTGCACACTTTTGTAAATCAACAAACTCTTTAATAAATAAATAAATATTATTTTAAAAAAATCATAAAAAGAGGCCTCCTCATCTGAAGGACATCAAAGCCCACCTGAAGTCCCAAAATCCCTGAAGTCCTGATCCACGCTGATCTATGCGTGTATGGAGCAATCTGCGTGGATCTGCATCTGATAGTTTACAACTCCCTGTTGTAGGGAATCACATGTATAATCGTATGTTTGGGGACATCAGGTGGCCTTTGATGTCCTTCAGGTAAGCTTTGGGTGTATGGCTTTCCTCCATCTCCACTGCGCAGGATTCCTCTGGAATGACAAGATCACTTGCACAGCTTTCCTCTATCTCAACTGTGCAGGATTCCTCTGGAATGACAAGATCACTTGAACAGCTTTCCTCCATCTCAACTGTGCAGGATTCCTCTGGAATGACAAGATCACTTGCACAGCTTTCCTCCATCTCAACTGTGCAGGATTCCTCTGGAATGACAAGATCACTTGCACAGCCTTCCTCCATCTCAACTGTGCAGGATTTGAAAAGATCTTCCGCATGGGTTTCCTCCATCTCCACTGCGGATGATTTCTCTTGAATTACCAGGTCCAGCAGAGAACCACACTTTGAACAAGTAGTAAGACTCTCGCTTTTCACCGCACTTCTTGGGGTAATCACCACTACAATTTCTATTTGAGATGTATCTGTTGTGGTGGTCCTGATGCAGCATCTCTCCATCCCAACCAATGCTGCACTCAGCAGCTGGAAACCCGCAGCGATATAGCCTAGATAAATAGAAGGTCCAATATGCTGCTCGCTGGGAATTTGAGGCAATTCAAAAGTTTCAGGGAAGTCAATTCCCCCATTTTGTAAGACAGCAGACATGTTCCATATCACGGAAATCAAGACGAGTATCCCTGCTGGTAAGTTCAGCAGAGCTCCAAGCCCAAAAAAGGTTAAGAGAAAATCCTTATGTTTTCTGGCTTCGAACACATTGCAGAGGGCGAATGACTGTAATCCAAGGGCCGCTGAATTCATAATGGCAGCTAAGGCCATTAAGTCCTGAGCAATAAAAATTTCCCTCGGGAGGTTTGGATGTTGTTCATGGAGCTCTTCACAATGGTAATAATGGTTTCCGTCGTTAGAAGGGTCTTTCAAAAAACAGACCTGCCAGATTCCAATCCATATGTTTCCAGAGCCAATTCCCTTGGCGTTTTCCACACGCCACACTCTCCAGTTGACAAGGGCTGTTGAGGCAATGCACGTCATCCAGGCCATAATATCCATCAGGAATGCACACAGCTGGAGGCAGGACACTAATCTCAGCCACCTGACCACCAGGGAGCCTTCTTTCACCCGCAGGAGGGGTTTGGAAAGGAGGGGAGCAGGGGAGACCTTGGAAGACATCCTGGAAACAAAAGAGAAGACAACATGCAGTGAGAGAGGGAATAACAAACATGTCTAGTCATTGAAGGACATCCTCCCTCCTGCATTCTTCCTTCCATGCACAGAAAGAAGCAGCAAAAGAAAGAGTTCCCCTGCTCTCTCTCTCTCTCTCCCCCCCCCCGCCCGGTTAGGTATAGACATCTGATCCACACATACTTTCTTCCAGCAAACTGCTACTGATTTAATATACTCTTGCACTGTTCCTGTGAAAATGGCCAGAACCTCAGCAACCTGTTGTGGATGGGAGCTGCTCATGTTTCGCTGTTCTGCTATCTGCTACTGCACCTATCCTTTTCCACCGAGCATAAACACAGCTATGGCATAGTGAGGAATGTTTAATCCATAAACTTACGTGAAATGCCTTCCTCAGCTAGAGTCTAGCGTGCCAGGAACAGAGCAGGTATTTGCTAGGTATTCCTGAGCCTCAAGAAGACTGAGCTGTTGGCCACTGAGCTGACGTTCGCCTGAGCAGCCGGCCAGCCACAGCAGCAACTGCTCTGCAGAATTCTTAGGTCAGTTACAGTTACAGTTTGAATCCTGACAACACCACAAATCATAACTCCAGGGTACTGGTCATTTGGAACATCAGGAAAGTGGAAAATGGGAGGGAACTCAGTTCCCTTCTTTCCCAATGCAGAGTGTCTATTCCAGGACACTGCGCAGTTAAAACACGTTCTTCCTGAAGCCAGATTCAGAGCAGTTCCAGCAGTAAAAATGGTGATGTGTGTATCTCAGTACATATTTATTTGATGGTCCTGAATGCATTTCATAAAGGATCTCCATGTACAAGAAAGGCTAATAGCATGAGGCCCTGAACAATAAGAATTACCTTGGCAAAATTATTGAAGACTCCTTACAAACCTATCGTTCTTCTTCCCCATCCCATCTTGTTTGGACATTATAGTAAGGGAGAAGATCTTAGCTCTTTTCCTTTGTACTGGGATTACATGAAATTTGTGCCATGGGACCCCATCACTCACACCAATACGGGCAACACCATTTTCAGAACCTAGGTGCCCATGATTTAAAATCGCTTTCCTAGGACACTTCAGTCAAAATATTTGTGTTGCTTCCTTCCTGTTCCTTTCTGTGTTGATGCTCTGACTGTGAGCTTCTCAGCTGCATGCAGTTTCCACTGTAATGTGTGTTTGTGTGTGTGTGTGTGTGTGTGTGTGTGTGTGTGTGTGATTAACATTCGGCCAAGCAATAGGCCTAAATCCATCTATTTCACCTGAAATAACTTTGGGAGCCAGCCTTTAAAAATCTAAAGTAGATATCAAATTCAGAGGAATTAAAAGCTGTCATCTTTTTGACTATTTTAAACACCTTAGAACATACACAAATGTTAATGTTTGAAGGAAGGCAGCAAATGGAGCATTGGAGCCATCCATTCATCCCAGGAGGTGTGACCATTGATAAGATGAAGCACTTTCACATCGCATGGCAGTGTGCAGTGCTTTTAAAAAGGTAAAGGTAAAGGTAAAGTTAAGTCCAGTCACGGCTCTGGGGTTGTGCCACTCATTGGCTTTACTGGCCGAGGGAGCTGACATTGGTCCGCAGACAATTTTTCTGGGTCATGTGGCCAGCAAGACTAAGCCGCATCTGGCGAAACCAGAGCAGCGCATAGAAACGCCGTTTACCATCCTGCCGGAGCGGTACCTATTTATCTACTTGCACTTTGACGTGGTTTGGAACTGCTAGGTTGGCAGGAGCTGGGACCGAGCAACGGGAGCTCACCCCGTCAAAGACGCAAGTCCAGTTCTGTATCTGCATGACATCATCCACACCCAAATGCTCTCCTATTCTGTTTCCCCCACTTAATCAGGATACACCATCTCCATTGAAAACTCTGCTCAGTGACACCCATCCAATAGAAAAGTCCTGACCGTCTTCATGCAGATACACTTCCGTGCAGGGGTTTGGCCGACAAGTTCTTCCCGAGTGTGGGGATGTTTTCAGGGGCTCTTTGCTTTTCCCTGCCTCCCCTTTCATCCTCACCTGAGGAGATCTTGGCCATTCTCTTCACAGGGACCTCCGTTCTCAGGCCGGATTTCTGTTTTCCTTCATTCCTCCTTCTCCCGGTCTGGTTCACTGAGCAAATTAGAGAGAGGAGGTTTCATGCAAGTCAAGGTGTGCAATGGATCTTCAGGGCATTTGGAAGGAAGAAAAGGTTCAGGAACAAGCGACGCAGCAGCCTCCCAAGCGTAAAAACACATTTGGACATACCGCTCATGAGATTCCGCCCCCCCCCCCCAGATATAAATGCAGAACATCCTGTTCTCCTATTAATATACAAAATGGGGTATTTCATATGATAAGAACAGAGGAAGCTGCCTTATACGGAGCCAGACCAATTTTGGGAAAGTGCTACATGGGCCAGTCCACCAATTGGCTACCAATGGGAACACAAAATGGCTGCCAAATGGTGTGATATGAAATAAATATGCCTGGCTGTGGGGCGTGAAGGCCGCACCCTGCAAGACCCTTTCCACGTGGCCTAGGCCCAGACTCGCTAGCCCCACAGAAGAGGCTCCTCATGAAGCCAGAGGAACATGGCCTGGCTGTGGGGCATGATTCGAAACCTCCAGTCCCAGTCCAGTGCTCTAACCACTAAACCACACTGCCCCCCATTGCAGTCTATAACAGCCTGGAGGGCCACAGATGCCCCATATTCTCTGGCTCTGAGATTGCCCAAAGTTTCCTTTCTCTCCCTTGTTGTGCAAAAAGAAAAATGCCCATGACAAAATGTGACATTTTTGGTTCTTTGGAGACCTCTCTCTCTCTCTCTCTCTCTCTCTCTCTCTCTCTCTCTTCATTTAAAGGAGCCTCATCCTTTTTCCCACCCAACTTCCTCCTGCACACACACTCCCCCCCCCAGCTTCAAGATTTCCATGAAGAACTAACTAACTAACCAACCAACCCATGATTGGAATTTACGAGATTAAGGAGATAATTTATTTTTATATAATGAAAATAGATGGGAGGATAAATTAATTGTGCAAGGCAAGAATATATAGGATGGCAAATATCAAAAGAAACAAAGATTATGATTTGGGTTCTTAAACTAACACCAACACATGCCTGCCCAGTGGATTTCAGAACAAATATGCCTCCCAGAACTACCATTCCCAGAATTCCCTGGGAAGTTGTGGGCATCTCTTTTGAGAGGCAATGGAGTGCGCCTCTGGGGGGTGAAATCGAAGGTTTTCAGCAGGCGCTAGAAGGAAAAACGAAGGAGACGCCTGAGAGAAGCCAAGTTACAGGGAACCAAGTTACAGGCAGAGGCCTTCTCAGTGGTGGCGCCTTCTTCATGGTGATCCACCACTGCTTTAAGGGAGGTCTTGGAATAAGTAGATTTGTTGCTGATCCCAAACACCCACCCACCCCACTCACACATGAAAACAAAGACCACCACAGCCAACTACAAATGAATAACCACACCCTAAGGCCAACCCCAACCTCTCTCACCACCAAAGGAACACAAGCGAACAGCAAAGAACCTGCACAAACAACGCTGACACCATACCCTACGTATAGTAAGGAAAATAGAAAAATCGCCACCTGACCCACCCCATCTTCCCCCCCACATCTTTCCCCTTTTCTTCCTAATGTCTCAACAAATGAAAATGATTTGTAAAAATTTTACATGGGGGGGGGGGACATGAGAGACAGACATTGCACACTTTTGTAAATCAACAAAATCTTAAATAAATAAATAAATAAATAAATAAATAAATAAATACATACTAGTTTTGGGGAGAGGAGTGCAAGTAGCTAGCCATGCCTAGGGCACAAAATAGCCTGGCACCAGCACAAGACCAGCATGAGATTCCGCCCCCCCCCCGCAGATATAAATGCAGAACATCCCGTGCTCCTATTAATATACAAAGTGGGGTATTTCATATGATAAGAACAGAGGAAGCTGCCTTATATGGAGCCAGACCAATTTTGGGAAAGTGCTACATGGGCCAGTCCACCAATTGGCTACCAATGGGAACACAAAATGGCTGCCAAATGGTGTGATACGAAATAAATATGTCTGGCTGTGGGGCATGAAGGCCGCACCCTGCAAGACCCTTTCCACGTGGCCTAGGCCCAGACTCGCTAGCCCACAGAAGAGGCTCCTCATGAAGCCAGAGGAACATGGCCTGGCTGTGGGGCATGATTCGAAACCTCCAGTCCCAGTCCAGTGCTCTAACCACTAAACCACACTGCCCCCCATTGCAGTCTATAACAGCCTGGAGGGCCACAGATGCCCCATATTCTCTGGCTCTGAGATTGCCCAAAGTTTCCTTTCTCTCCCTTGTTGTGCAAAAAGAAAAACGCCCATGACAAAATGTGACATTTTTGGTTCTTTGGAGACCTCTCTCTCTCTCTCTCTCTCTCTCTCTCTCTCTCTCTCTCTCTCTCTTCATTTAAAGGAGCCTCATCCTTTTTCCCACCCAACTTCCTCCTGCACACCCCCCAAGCTTCAAGATTTCCATGAAGAACTAACTAACTAACCAACCCATGATTGGAATTTACGAGATTAAGGAGATAATTTATTTTTATATAATGAAAATAGATGGGAGGATAAGTTAATTGCGCAAGGCAAGAATATATAGGATGGCAAAAATAAAAAGAAACAAAGTTTATGAGTTGGGTTCTTAAAATAACAACAACACATGCCTCCTCAGTGGATTTCAGAACAAATATGTCTCTCTTTTTTAAAAAAAAGACGTCGAGGGCTAATTCTTTTTCCGATGATAAAAACCCATCTGTTTCCACTGAAAAACCTTTCAAGGGATCGTTTGCAACAGATTGGCACCATTTTTGAGTATATTACAAAACGTCAGATATTTGCTGAAATTGTGACCGCGCGGCTTAGGGATTTTTTCAAAAAAAGTTGTTCAGACGTCGAGGGCTAATTCTGTTTACAATGATCAAGACTATATGTTTCCACCGAAAAACATTTCAGGGGATTTTTTGCAACAGTTTGGCAACATTTTTGAGTGAATTGCAGAACGTCAGATTTTTGCTGAAATTGTGACCGCGCGGCTTAGGGATTTTTTCAAAAAAAAGTTGTTCAGACGTCGAGGGCTAATTCTGTTTCCGATGATAAAGACCATCTGTTTCCACCGAAAAACCTTTCAGGGGATTTTTTGCAACAGTTTGGCACCATTTTTGAGTGAATTGCAGAACGTCAGATTTTTGCTGAAATTGTGACCGCGCGGCTTAGGGATTTTTTCAAAAAAAAGTTTTTCTGCAACTTTAGACTTCGAGGGCTCATTCTTTTCCCCATGATATAAACCCTTCTGTTTCCACCGAAAATCCTTTCAGGGGAGCATTTGCTGCAGTTTGGCACCATTCTTGAGTGAATTGCAGAACGTCAGATTTTGGCTGAAATTGTGACCGCGCGGCTTAGGGATTTTTTCATAAAAAGTTTTTCAGACGTTGAGGGCTAATTCTGTTGCCGATGATAAAACCCCATTTGTTTCCATCGAGAAACCTTTCCGGGGATCGTTTGCAACAGCTTGGCACCATTTTTGAGTGAATTGCAGAACGTCAGATTTTTGCTGAAATTGTGACCGCGAGGCTTAGGGATTTTTTCAAAAAAAAATTGTTCAGACGTCGAGGGCTAATTCTGTTTCTGATGTAAAGACCATCTGTTACCACCGAAAAACCTTTCAGGGGATCGTTTGCAACAGCTTGGCATCATTTTTGAGTGAATTGTAGAATGTCAGATTGTGGCTGAAATTGTGACCGCGCGACTTAGGGATTTTTTCAAAAAAAGTTGTTCTAACGTCCAGGGCTCATTCTGTTTCCGATGCTAAAACCCCATATGTTTCCTCCGAAAAACCTTTCAGGGGATCGTTTGCAATTGCTTGGCACCATTTTTGAGTGAATTGCAGAACGTCAGATTTTTGCTGAAATTGTGACCGCGCGGCTTAGGGATTTTTTTCAAAAAAAGTTGTTCAGACGTCGAGGGCTAATTCTGTTTCCGATGATAAAACCCCATCTCTTTCCACCGAAAAACCTTTCAGGGGATCGTTTGCAACAGCTTGGCACCATTTTTGAGTGAATTGCAGAACGTCAGATTTTTGCTGAAATTGTGACCGCGCGGCTTAGGGATTTTTTCAAAAAAAAGTTGTTCAGACGTCGAGGGCTACTTCCATTTCCGATGATAAAAACCCATGTGTTGTACATTTAAGGCGCCCCCACCAAGAATCCTGGGAACTGTAGTTTGTTAAAGGTGCTGGGAACTGCAGCTTTCTCAGGGTTCTGGAAACCATATTGAGCTCTTTGGAATTCTCAGAGATTTGGGCGGGGGGCTGTTAATAGTTGCTGCGGAAATGAATTCTTCTTGTGGTTTTCCATTTACGAGATCCATCCCAGTATATAAGCACTACGGTTTGGGAGGAGGCCAGTTGCTTGGAAAGCACAAGGACAACAGAAAAAGACACCCAGACTTTTGTGGACTGTGGCAGATGAGGACAGAGAGAGACTGCGAATTGGGGAGAATGTATCTTATTCTAAGTAAAGCTTATTCCACAGAAACAGAAAAGATCTTTGACTTTCTAGGAAATGGCACTGCTGTTCAGATCGCAAGTTACCCAACCTCACAATTACTTAGGGTCATGCCAACAGACCGATAGCCCATTCTAGTCCAATGCACTGATGTCCACAAAAACCGGACGGATGATTCAAGGAAGCTTCCAGGCAGGGCATGAAGGCACTTAGCTCTTCCCCCCTCCCAGAACTGATATTCCAGGGCATACCTTTTTTATATCAGAACTTTAATGCGCTATTAGAATTAAAAGAGGGGAAAACCCAGCCGGATGGGCGGGGTCTAACTAAATTATTATTACGGTATTTTTCGCTCTATAGGGCGCACCTGACCATAGGGCGCACCTAGTTTTCAGAGGGGGAAATCAAGGGAAAAAATATGATCCCCCCCATCTCTGGGAACAGCCAAGTTACAGGGAACCAGGCAGAGGCCTTCTCAGTGGTGGCGCCTTCTTCATGGTGATCCACTACTGCTTTAAGGGAGGTCTTGGAATAAGTAGATTTGTTGCTGATCCAAAACACCCACCCACCCCACTCACACATGAAAACAAAGACCACCACAGCCAACTACAAATGAATAACCACACCCTCGGCCACCCGACCCCACCCCCACCCATCTTTCCCCCCCTCCACCTCTTTCCCCTTTCCTTCCTAATGTCTCAACAAATGAAAATAATTTGTAAAAATGTTACATGGGGGGAAAAACATGAGAGAGAGACATTGCACACTTTTGTAAATCAACAAACTCTTTAATAAATAAATAAATATTATTTTAAAAAAATCATAAAAAGAGGCCTCCTCATCTGAAGGACATCAAAGACCACCTGAAGTCCCCAAATCCCTGAAGTCCTGATCCTCGCACATCTATGCGTGTATTGAGCAATCTGCGTGGATCTCCATCTGATAGTTTACAACTCCCTGTTGTAGGGAATCACATGTATAATCGTATGTTTGGAGACATTAGGTGGCCTTTGATGTCCTTCAGGTAAGCTTTGGGTGTATGGCTTTCCTCCATCTCCACTGCGCAGGATTCCTCTGGAATGACAAGATCACTTGCACAGCTTTCCTCCATCTCAACTGTGCAGGATTCCTCTGGAATGACAAGATCACTTGCACAGCTTTCCTCCATCTCAACTGTGCAGGATTCCTCTGGAATGACAAGATCACTTGCACAGCTTTCCTCCATCTCAACTGTGCAGGATTCCTCTGGAATGACAAGATCACTTGCACAGCCTTCCTCCATCTCAACTGCGCAGGATTTGACAAGATCTTCCGCATGGGTTTCCTCCATCTCCACTGCGGAGGATTTCTCTTGAATTACCAGGTCCAGCAGAGAACCACACTTTGAACAAGTAGTAAGACTCTCGCTTTTCACCGCACTTCTTGGGGTAATCACCACTACAGTTTCTATTTGAGATGTATCTGTTGCGGTGGTCCTGATGCAGCATCTCTCCATCCCAACCAATGCTGCACTCAGCAGCTGGAAACCTGCAGCGATATAGCCTAGATAAATAGAAGGTCCAATATGCTGCTCGCTGGGAATTTGAGGCAATTCAAAAGTTTCAGGGAAGTCAATTCCCCCATTTTGTAAGACAGCAGACATGTTCCATATCACGGAAATCAAGACGAGTATCCCTGCTGGTAAGTTCAGCAGAGCTCCAAGCCCAAAAAAGGTTAAGAGAAAATCCTTATGTTTTCTGGCTTCGAACACATTGTAGAGGGCGAATGACTGTAATCCAAGGGCCGCTGAATTCATAATGGCAGCTAAGGCTTATGTCGTCTTCCCGCAACCGCTGCACCACGCTCTCCTCTGTGTCTTCCTGCCACTCCACCCGCATCGTCTCCTGTTTAACTATTTTTTCCCTCCAGCTCTGGGGGGGTTGAAGGAGAAAGAGCCTAAAAAAACCCTTCTTGCTTTGTTTCGAATATCATTATTCTGTGTGCCCCCCCTCTGGGCATTCGCGGAACAACCACCCTCTCCCTTACATACAGGCAAAAAATGTCCAGAGAGTCAGATTTCACAAGATACTGAACACTTCCAGCCACTTCAGCCCCTCCCTTTGCAGACAAAATCATCTGCCCCCCTTTCCCCACCTATAGGGATGGCCAAGGGGGGTTCAAAGTCTTTTATTACTCCCCTCCCAAAAAATCATATCTGTATATTTTTACTTACAGCTCAGAATGATGGATGTGCTTTTTGTTGAAATTGGGTCAAAGCATTTCACCTTCTCCTGTGTCTAGGACTTTTTGCTGTATCAATTTGTGCATTTTTTCTTTCTTTCTTTCTTTCTTTCATTTTTGAACGTGGATAACGGAGTTTGTTTTAATAAAAGTCCACAGGGAGTTTCACATGAAAGGCTACTTTGGCAGCTCGTTAAAAAACATATGGCACATCAAAAAACGTAGGGAGAAATCAATCCAATGGAAGACTTTTCACTGTGCAATGGAACTTTCTTTTCTCTCAGTGTGTACCCCCGAAATCTGTTCTGGCATTTCCCCCAACCCTTCAAAACAAATCTGGGGATGGCACAGGGTTATGTGGGGAGACAGTACGTACATGTACTGTCTGTAAGCCCCCCTTCCTCCTGTTTCAGCCTCCCTCTTTTCTCCCAGACAGGAGTCACCCGTTATCTCATCCCCTGAGCTACATTCCTCAAAAGGGGCCTCCTGACTATAAAATCTCCTTCTAAGGGGGGGAGGTTTCGGACACCTCGCACCCTTTTTAAAACTTTATTCCAACTCTGAAACCAAACCATCTTTCTATACCAAAAAAGCAAAGCTAGGCTAAACTTCAACCCATCACCATCCACCAGAATTTTAAATGTCCTCCAATGCTTTGCAGACTCATTGCCTTCCACATAGCCATAAAATTGGGAGAGTTGAAAGGGATCCTGGGGTCATCTAGTCCAACCCTCCAAAATACAGGGTTTACAGCAAGATTTGTACTACCAAAGAGACACACGCATTCAAGTACAGATGCACAACTGGAAAGGAAGCATCTATGCTCCTATCCTGAATGCTGCCTATCACACCCTAAGGAGGAGGAAAATAGAAGTATCCAACCTCGTATAGATCTCAGATCCTGAAATAAGGGTTAATTCAATTGATACAACCACTCACAAATAATAAAACAGGCATAGATTGGATTTAATAGGAATACAAAATGAACAATTTTTTCTTTCCATAACTTGTATAAGAAGAGGAAGCCTAATTAAGATTCTTAAAATAACCACACTTAGGAAAGTTAGACGCCGGGTACCTTCAGCAAACATTTCCCTCCTATTGCAGTTTTCTTGTTAAGGGAAGCTTACTCAGGAGTAAATTTACCTGGCACAGAAGTAAGAAGGGGGGAAAAAACTGAAAGAGACAGGGGGAAGGGGGGGTTGGAATTTCCCAAGAGAAGAGGCCAGGAAGTCTCACAGAGACTGATATCAGGAGCCTTACAACTCTTCTGTCCAACCAAATCAAAATTAAAATTGGACTCAGATAGACAATTGCTGGCTAGGGAAGCTTCTGCCTTTAATAACATTTTTCTCTCAAATGGAGACCTACTTAAGGCTTATGAAACACTGGGAAACTAGCTTCTCAGCAAGGAAACATTCCCCAGCAGAGTTACAAATTCCTTTCCTCTTTAGTTGCATAGGGAAGGGGAGGGCAATCTCCCCTCTCAGAACACAGGATTTTTCGCTGCTCTTGAATAATAAACATTTACCGTGAAAGAAAGTCCATGGGGGGGGGGTTCTTATGGCCCTACATTGGAATAAGTAGATCTGTTGCTGTTCTCCTGCGCTCCCTGCCTCCCGCCCTGGTCCGTGTGCCCTTCTCCCAAGCTCTGCACACTATTTCATATTTGGTTGTGCATTGCAATAGTGCAAAGATGAGAGCATGTTGGCAGGGGGAACTACTGTGGCAGGTGTGGGGCCAAAGGACCTACCTATGTGCTCTTTCCGTCTGTCGATCCTGGCTAGCTGACAAATCAAGAAGGCTTTGAAGTAAGTTGCTTCCAAACGACACTGCACTGTGTCCCTTCGCAACACCCCCCAAACGCAAATTCTTATGGTGACTTGGCCCTTGTAAACGAGTGGTTTTTGCTGGCAAAAAGTCCAGCTTTTTGTTGCTGCAAGGTGGTATCTGTACTACGACTTCAGGGCCTGACACTCACCTTTTCACCGCCTGCACCAAGGCATTCCCACACTTGACTAATGCTCTCAAAGCTCCACCAACCTTGAAGCTTTCTGCTTTTCTCTTTGGGACATTGCCTCTTGAACAACTGCTTCCTGCCCATTTTTTGGAGCCGTTGTCAATTTCAATAAATTGTGCATGCTTGCTACCTTAGAGCTTGCAGGCTCAGTCTTGGCTGTCATTGTTGAGTGGTGCCAAAACAGCTGGTTGCATGGACCCAGGGAGCAGAGTGCCACAATCTTGAACTGAGATTAATTTTTCCACATCTCTCGACTTCCAAGTTTTTCTTTGTTTGCTTGTGGTCCATGTTATGTACTGAAGTTCTCACCCTGGGCCCGCAGGGGGATACTGTAGATAGTTATGCAAATGAAGGATCGAAAGTGACGTTCAGTGATTGGATAGTTTGTATGCAAATGAAGGATCGAAAGTGACGTTCAGTGATTGGATAGTTTTAGAAAATGGCAACAGTTATGATTGTTCATGAGCTCTATATAAGCAGCCTGACTGAGCTCCTCAGTTCAGTTCTGTTCCAGCTTACAAATAAAGAGCGCTTTGGAAGAATGGCTGTGTCGTTTGATATGTTCACCCACAACTTAACAGTCCATACAGTCCATATCATTGGGGAGTCAAAGATCACTTTATATTACAAATCTTTTAGCTAATAGATTGGGAAATATAGCCAATAATCAAAGTAAACTACAACAAAATCCTTAAATTCCTCTACCTATAATCACATTAATACTGCTAAAGAATACAATGAAGATCAATAGACAAACGTACTGGAGTTAATTTCGAAACATCGAAGATAATCTATTAGGAATTATAAAACAATTGTATGCAGAAAATGATAAAAAATTGGAATGTCTATTGATGATATCCTATAGTATTAAAAGATGATATCCTATAATATTAAAAGGAAAAAAATCCCAAATTTGTCTATTTATTCAAGGTACTACCAATAAACACTCCTCCAGAGAAATGAAAGAGCTGACAAAAAATGTAAATCTATGAGTATACATAGGAAGGAAATCCAGACGAGGGACAAGCTAAAGGGAACAAGGACACAAATGCTAGAGAACACGTAAAAGAGGCCTCCATGTGATTCCCTTAAACTTTCAAGAGTAAACTATCAGATCCAGATCCACGCAGATCTCTACAGTTTGTTAAGGGCATCGGGAACTGTAGTTTCTTCGGGGCTCTGGAAAGCGCAGTGTGTCAAGGGAGCTGGGAACTGTAGTTTAAGGGTGCTGGGACCTGTAGCTCCCGGGATGTGCATATGCACGCGTTTGCTTTAAATGCTATTCCGCAACCCAAAAGAAGGTTTATCATGAGGACTACACTCTTGTGCACAGAATTGAAATTACAGAACCCTTGGTTTATATATTCCTAAAAAATTGAAAGTGTAGGTTTGCTTGGATGGGACTTGAGTGTTGTGATGTACCAGGTTGTTTTTAAGTGCATATCTATATAACATATGGGACCAAAGGGGGTGGGAAATATGTCTACGTCTGAACTGTATTTAAATGCGGAGAAAATATTTGCAGTTCCTACGGAAACTACCGGGGGGGCATCTTTAAAGTTGTTAAATATTACAAATATTAGGCCTGAACGTATCCTTTCGACTTGACAGCTCAGGGAAGATACCAAGCTTTATGAATCCTATAAAATCAACCCCTTTGCCAAGTTCCTCCATTCCAGCACCATTTTGCCCTGGGAAAAAAGACTCTTTCCCCTTCCAACTCCCCAAGCTTGAAGACATGTGTACACACCTCCTGCCCCAGGAAATGCCCAGAGGTGACAATTGCTGGGCTCCTTGTTCTCCAAGGGAAGCCAAATCTCATCCCCAGACTTGCCTCCGGCTCCAGACATGCCAAGGAATTTCTGTTATACTTTGGGTGGTGGGTACTTAGATGCTAATCTTCTACTGTACTTGGGTGTTGCCCTGACATAGCTGCCTATCCTAATCTTGTGTAACCCTCCCCTTTTGTGACATGTTAGTAATGTGGCAATGATGTATTGATGATGCTGTGCAAACTGTATTCTGACATATGGTGGGAAAGTTTTCAAAGTCAAAGTGGCTCCATGCTCTGGGTTCACTGGTTGCTGTTGAACCTGTTGCGCAACAATAAAGGCTCTGAGTCTACTGACTGCTGCTTTGCTCCAAATTGCTTGCTTGCTGGAATTTCCTTCTTTTACTGACCACATGGACCTGTGGGGGGACCTGTACCCCGACAAGCTGGGCTGTTGAGTAGTCTCTCAACCCGGAATTTTCCTTACCAGTGTGGAACCTCTAATGGAGCTATCTCCCCACTCCCCCAAAAAATATTGTTCCTTAGACTGTCCCTGTGGCTGGCTTTTTGGTTTTTTAAGAAAAGCACATTTCACATCAAATTTAGCTGCCGATTAAGCTGGATGTTTGACTTTATAGGAAATGGCACTGCTGTTCAGATCGCAAGTTACCCAACCTCACAATTACTTAGGGTCATGCAAACAGACCGATAGCCCATTCTAGTCCAATGCACTGATGTCCACAAAAACCGGACGGATGATTCAAGGAAGCTTCCAGGCAGGGCATGAAGGCACTTAGCTCTTCCCCCCTCCCAGAACTGATATTCCAGGACAAACCTTTTTTATATCAGAACTTTAATGCGCTATTAGAATTAAAAGAGGGGAAAACCCAGCCGGATGGGCGGGGTCTAACTAAATTATTATTACGGTATTTTTCGCTCTATAGGGCGCACCTGACCATAGGGCGCACCTAGTTTTCAGAGGGGGAAATCAAGGAAAAAAATATGACACCCCCCCCATCTCTGGGAGCAGCCAAGTTACAGGGAACCAGGCAGAGGCCTTCTCAGTGGTGGCGCCTTCTTCATGGTGATCCACTACTGCTTTAAGGGAGGTCTTGGAATAAGTAGATTTGTTGCTGATCCAAAACACCCACCCACCCCACTCACACATGAAAACAAAGACCACCACATGAGAGAGAGACATTGCACACTTTTGTAAATCAACAAAATCTTTAATAAATAAATAAATAAATAAATAAATAAATAAATAAATATTATTTTTAAAAAAATCATAAAAAGAGGCCTCCTCATCTGAAGGACATCAAAGCCCACCTGAAGTCCCAAAATCCCTGAAGTCCTGATCCACACAGATCTATGTGTGTATGGAGCGATCTGCGTGGATCTGCATCTGATAGTTTACGACTTCCTGTTGTAGGGAATCACATGTATAATCGTATGTTTGGGGACATCAGGTGGCCTTTGATGTCCTTCAGGTAAGCTTTGGGTGTATGGCTTTCCTCCATCTCCACTGCGCAGGATTCCTCTGGAATGACAAGATCACTTGCACAGCTTTCCTCCATCTCAACTGTGCAGGATTCCTCTGGAATGACAAGATCACTTGCACAGCTTTCCTCCATCTCCACTGCGCAGGATTCCTCTGGAATGACAAGATCACTTGCACAGCTTTCCTCTATCTCAACTGTGCAGGATTCCTCTGGAATGACAAGATCACTTGCACAGCTTTCCTCCATCTCAACTGTGCAGGATTCCTCTGGAATGACAAGATCACTTGCACAGCCTTCCTCCATCTCAACTGCGCAGGATTTGACAAGATCTTCCGCATGGGTTTCCTCCATCTCCACTGCGGAGGATTTCTCTTGAATTACCAGGTCCAGCAGAGAACCACACTTTGAACAAGTAGTAAGACTCTCGCTTTTCACCGCACTTCTTGGGGTAATCACCACTACAATTTCTATTTGAGATGTATCTGTTGCGGTGGTCCTGATGCAGCATCTCTCCATCCCAACCAATGCTGCACTCAGCAGCTGGAAACCCGCAGCGATATAGCCTAGATAAATAGAAGGTCCAATATGCTGCTCGCTGGGAATTTGAGGCAATTCAAAAGTTTCAGGGAAGTCAATTCCCCCATTTTGTAAGACAGCAGACATGTTCCATATCACGGAAATCAAGACGAGTATCCCTGCTGGTAAGTTCAGCAGAGCTCCAAGCCCAAAAAAGGTTAAGAGAAAATCCTTATGTTTTCTGGCTTCGAACACATTGCAGAGGGCAAATGACTGTAATCCAAGGGCCGCTGAATTCATAATGGCAGCTAAGGCCATTAAGTCCTGAGCAATAAAAATTTCCCTCGGGAGGTTTGGATGTTGTTCATGGAGCTCTTCACAATGGTAATAATGGTTTCCGTCGTTAGAAGGGTCTTTCAAAAAACAGACCTGCCAGATTCCAATCCATATGTTTCCAGAGCCAATTCCCTTGGCGTTTTCCACACGCCACACTCTCCAGTTGACAAGGGCTGTTGAGGCAATGCACGTCATCCAGGCCATAATATCCATCAGGAATGCACACAGCTGGAGGCAGGACACTAATCTCAGCCACCTGACCACCAGGGAGCCTTCTTTCACCCGCAGGGGGGGTTTGGAGAGGAGGGGAGCAGGGGAGACCTTGGAAGACATCCTGGAAACAAAAGAGAAGACAACATGCAGTGAGAGAGGGAATAACAAACATGTCTAGTCATTGAAGGACATCCTCCCTCCTGCATTCGTCCTTCCATGCACAGAAAGCAGCAGCAAAAGAAAGAGTTCCCCTGCTCTCTCTCTCTCTCCCCCCCCCCCCGCCCGGTTAGGTATAGACATCTGATCCACACATACTTTCTTCCAGCAAACTGCTACTGATTTAATATACTCTTGCACTGTTCCTGTGAAAATGGCCAGAACCTCAGCAACCTGTTGTGGATGGGAGCTGCTCATGTTTCGCTGTTCTGCTATCTGCTACTGCACCTATCCTTTTCCACCGAGCATAAACACAGCTATGGCATAGTGAGGAATGTTTAATCCATAAACTTACGTGAAATGCCTTCCTCAGCTAGAGTCTAGCGTGCCAGGAACAGAGCAGGTATTTGCTAGGTATTCCTGAGCCTCAAGAAGACTGAGCTGTTGGCCACTGAGCTGACGTTCGCCTGAGCAGCCGGCCAGCCACAGCAGCAACTGCTCTGCAGAATTCTTAGGTCAGTTACAGTTACAGTTTGAATCCTGACAACACCACAAATCATAACTCCAGGGTACTGGTCATTTGGAACATCAGGAAAGTGGAAAATGGGAGGGAACTCAGTTCCCTTCTTTCCCAATGCAGAGTGTCTATTCCAGGACACTGCGCAGTTAAAACACGTTCTTCCTGAAGCCAGATTCAGAGCAGTTCCAGCAGTAAAAATGGTGATGTGTGTATCTCAGTACATATTTATTTGATGGTCCTGAATGCATTTCATAAAGGATCTCCATGTACAAGAAAGGCTAATAGCATGAGGCCCTGAACAATAAGAATTACCTTGGCAAAATTATTGAAGACTCCTTACAAACCTATCGTTCTTCTTCCCCATCCCATCTTGTTTGGACATTATAGTAAGGGAGAAGATCTTAGCTCTTTTCCTTTGCACTGGGATTACATGAAATTTGTGCCAGGGGACCCCATCACTCACACCAATATGGGCAACACCATTTTCAGAACCTAGGTGCCCATGATTTAAAACTGCTTTCCTAAGACACTTCAGTCAAAATATTTGTGTTGCTTCCTTCCTGTTCCTTTCTGTGTTGATGCTCTGACTGTGAGCTTCTCAGCTGCATGCAGTTTCCACTGTAATGTGTGTTTGTGTGTGTGTGTGTGTGTGTGTGTGTGTGTGTGTGTGATTAACATTCGGCCAAGCAATAGGCCTAAATCCATCTATTTCACCTGAAATAACTTTGGGAGCCAGCCTTTAAAAATCTAAAGTAGATATCAAATTCAGAGGAATTAAAAGCTGTCATCTTTTTGACTATTTGAAACACCTTAGAACATACACAAATGTTAATGTTTGAAGGAAGGCAGCAAATGGAGCATTGGAGCCATCCATTCATCCCAGGAGGTGTGACCATTGATAAGATGAAGCACTTTCACATCGCATGGCAGTGTGCAGTGCTTTTAAAAAGGTAAAGGTAAAGGACCCCTGACAGTTAAGTCCAGTCACGGCTCTGGGGTTGTGCCACTCATTGGCTTTACTGGCCGAGGGAGCTGACATTGGTCCGCAGACAATTTTTCTGGGTCATGTGGCCAGCAAGACTAAGCCGCATCTGGCGAAACCAGAGCAGCGCACAGAAACGCTGTTTACCGTCCTGCCGGAGCGGTACCTATTTATCTACTTGCACTTTGACGTGGTTTGGAACTGCTAGGTTGGCAGGAGCTGGGACCGAGCAACGGGAGCTCACCCCGTCAAAGACGCAAGTCCAGTTCTGTATCTGCATGACATCATCCACACCCAAATGCTCTCCCATTCTGTTTCCCCCACTTAATCCGGATACACCATCTCCATTGAAAACTCTGCTCAGTGACACCCATCCAACAGAAAAGTCCTGACCGTCTTCATGCAGATACACTTCCGTGCAGGGGTTTGGCCGACAAGTTCTTCCCGAGTGTGGGGATGTTTTCAGGGGCTCTTTGCTTTTCCCTGCCTCCCCTTTCATTCTCACCTGAGGAGATCTTGGCCATTCTCTTGACAGGGTCCTCCGTTCTCAGGCCGGATTTCTGTTTTCCTTCATTCCTCCTTCTCCCGGTCTGGTTCACTGAGCAAATTAGAGAGAGGAGGTTTCATGCAAGTCAAGGTGTGCAATGGATCTTCAGGGCATTTGGAAGGAAGAAATGGTTCAGGAACAAGTGACGCAGCAGCCTCCCATGCGTAAAAACACATTTGGACATACCGCTCATGAGATTCCGCCCCCCCCCCCGCAGATATAAATGCAGAACATCCTGTTCTCCTATTAATATACAAAATGGGGTATTTCATATGATAAGAACAGAGGAAGCTGCCTTATACGGAGCCAGACCAATTTTGAGAAAGTGCTACATGGGCCAGTCCACCAATTGGCTACCAATGGGAAGACAAAATGGCTGCCAAATGGTGTGATATGAAATAAATATGCCTGGCTGTGGGCGTGTAGGCCGCACCCTGCAAGACCCTTTCCACGTGGCCTAGGCCCAGACTCGCTAGCCCCACAGAAGAGGCTCCTCATGAAGCCAGAGGAACATGGCCTGGCTGTGGGGCATGATTCGAAACCTCCAGTCCCAGTCCAGTGCTCTAACCACTAAACCACACTGCCCCCCATTGCAGTCTATAACAGCCTGGAGGGCCACAGATGCCCCATATTCTCTGGCTCTGAGATTGCCCAAAGTTTCCTTTCTCTCCCTTGTTGTGCAAAAAGAAAAATGCCCATGACAAAATGTGACATTTTTGGTTCTTTGGAGACCTCTCTCTCTCTCTCTCTCTCTCTCTCTCTCTCTCTCTCTCTCTCTCTCTCTCATTTAAAGGAGCCTCATCCTTTTTCCCACCCAACGTCCTCCTGCACCCCCCCCCCAGCTTCAAGATTTCCATGAAGAACTAACTAACTAACCAACCAACCCATGATTGGAATTTACGAGATTAAGGAGATAATTTATTTTTATATAATCAAAATAGATGGGAGGATAAATTAATTGTGCAAGGCAAGAATATATAGGATGGCAAATATCAAAAGAAACAAAGATTATGATTTGGGTTCTTAAAATAACACCAACACATGCCTGCCCAGTGGATTTCAGAACAAATATGCCTCCCAGAACTACCATTCCCAGAATTCCCTGGGAAGTTGTGGGCATCTCTTTTGAGAGGCAATGGAGTGCGCCTCTGGGGTGTGAAATCAAAGGTTTTCAGCAGGCGCTAGAAGGAAAAAGGAAGGAGACGCCGGAGAGAAGCCAAGTTACAGGGAACCAAGTTACAGGCAGAGGCCTTCTCAGTGGTGGCGCCTTCTTCATGGTGATCCACCAGTGCTTTAAGGGAGGTCTTGGAATAAGTAGATTTGTTGCTGATCGCAAACACCCACCCACCCCACTCACACATGAAAACAAAGACCACCACAGCCAACTACAAATGAATAACCACACCCTAGGCCAACCCCAACCTCTATCACCACCAAAGGAACACAAGCGAACAGCAAAGAACCTGCACAAACAACGCTGACACCAAACCCTACGTATAGTAAGGAAAATAGAAAAATCGCCACCTGATCCACCCCATCTTCCCCCCCCCACCTCTTTCCCCTTTTCTTCCTAATGTCTCAACAAATGAAAATGATTTGTAAAAATTTTACATGGGGGGGGGGGACATGAGAGACAGACATTGCACACTTTTGTAAATCAACAAAATCTTAAATAAATAAATAAATAAATAAATAAATACATACATACTAGTTTTGGGGAGAGGAGTGCAAGTAGCTAGCCATGCCTAGGGCACAAAATAGCCTGGCACCAGCACAAGACCAGCATGAGATCCCCCCCCCCGCAGAAATAAATGCAGAACATCCCGTGCTCGTATTAATATACAAAGTGGGGTATTTCATATGATAAGAACAGAGGAAGCTGCCTTATACGGAGCCAGACCAATTTTGGGAAAGTGCTACATGGGCCAGTCCACCAATTGGCTACCAATGAGAACACAGCAAAAGACAAAATGGCTGCCAAATGGTGTGATATGAAATAAATATGCCTGGCTGTGGGGCGTGAAGGCCGCACCCTGCAAGACCCTTTCCACGTGGCCTAGGCCCAGACTCGCTAGCCCCACAAAAGAGGCTCCTCATGAAGCCAGAGGAACATGGCCTGGCTGTGGGGCATGATTCGAAACCTCCAGTCCCAGTCCAGTGCTCTAACCACTAAACCACACTGCCCCCCATTGCAGTCTATAACAGCCTGGAGGGCCACAGATGCCCCATATTCTCTCACTCTGAGATTGCACAAAGTTTCCTTTCTCTTCCTTGTTGTGCAAAAAGAAAAATGCCCATGACAAAATGTGACATTTTTGGTTCTTTGGAGACCTCCCTCTCACTCTCTCTCTATCTCTATCTCTCTCTTCATTTAAAGGAGCCTCATCCTTTTTCCCACCCAACTTCCTCCTGCACACCCCCCCAGCTTCAAGATTTCCATGAAGAACTAACTAACTAACCAACCCATGATTGGAATTTACGAGATTAAGGAGATAATTTATTTTTATATAATGAAAATAGATGGGAGGATAAGTTAATTGCGCAAGGCAAGAATATATAGGATGGCAAAAATAAAAAACAAAGTTTATGAGTTGGGTTCTTAAAATAACAACAACACATGCCTCCTCAGTGGATTTCAGAACAAATATGTCTCTCTTTTTTAAAAAAAAGTTTTCCTGGAAGTTCAGACCTCGAGGGCTAATTCTTTTTCCGATGATAAAAAGCCATCTGTTTCCACCGAAAAACCTTTCAGGGGATCGTTTGCAACAGCTTGGCACCATTTTTGAGTGAATTGCAGAACGTCAGATTTTTGCTGAAATTGTCACCACGCCGCTTAGGGATTTTTTCATAAAAAGTTGTTCAGACGTCGAGGGCTAATTCTGTTTCCGATGATAAAACCCCATTTGTTTCCATCGAGAAACCTTTCCGGGGATTGTTTGCAACAGCTTGGCACCATTTTTGAGTGAATTGCAGAACGTCAGATTTTTGCTGAAATTGTGACCGCGCGGCTTAGGTATTTTTTTCAAAAAAAGTTGTTCAGACGTCGAGGGCTAATTCTGTTTCCGATGATAAAAACCCATCTGTTTCCACCGAAAAACCTTTCAGGGGATCGTTTGCAACAGCTTGGCACCATTTTTGAGTGAATTGCAGATCGTCAGATTTTTGCTGAAATTGTGACCGCTTAGGGATTTTTTCAAAAAAAACTTGTTCAGACGTCGAGGGCTAATTCTGTTTCCGATGATAAAAACCCATCTGTTGTACATTTAAGGCGCCCCCACCAAGAATCCTGGGAACTGTAGTTTGTTAAAGGTGCTGGGAACTGCAGCTTTCTCAGGGTTCTGGAAACCATATTGAGCTCTTTGGAATTTTCAGAGACTTGGGGGGGGGGGGGGCTGTTAACAGATGCTGCGGAAATGAATTCTTCTTGTGATTTTCCATTTACGAGATCCATCCCAGTATATAAGCACTACGGTTTGGGAGGAGGCCAGTTGTTTGGAAAGCACAAGGACAACAGAAAAAGACACCCAGACTTTTGTGGACTGTGGCAGATGAGGACAGAGAGAGACTGTGAATTGGGGAGAATGTATCTTATTCTAAGTAAAGCTTAATTCCACAGAAACAGAAAAGATGTTTGACTTTCTAGGAAATGGCACTGCTGTTCAGATCACAAGTTACCCAACCTCACAATTACTTAGGGTCATGCAAACAGACCGATAGCCCATTCTAGTCCAATGCACTGATGTCCACAAAAACCGGACGGATGATTCAAGGAAGCTTCCAGGCAGGGCATGAAGGCACTTAGCTCTTCCCCCCTCCCAGAACTGATATTCCAGGACAAACCTTTTTTATATCAGAACTTTAATGCGCTATTAGAATTAAAAGAGGGGAAAACCCAGCCGGATGGGCGGGGTCTAACTAAATTATTATTACGGTATTTTTCGCTCTATAGGGCGCACCTGACCATAGGGCGCACCTAGTTTTCAGAGGGGGAAATCAAGGAAAAAAATATGATCCCCCCCCCATCTCTGGGAACAGCCAAGTTACAGGGAAGCAGGCAGAGGCCTTCTCAGTGGTGGCGCCTTCTTCATGGTGATCCACTACTGCTTTAAGGGAGGTCTTGGAATAAGTAGATTTGTTGCTGATCCAAAACACCCACCCACCCCACTCACACATGAAAACAAAGACCACCACAGCCAACTACAAATGAATAACCACACCCTCGGCCACCCGACCCCACCCCCACCCATCTTTCCCCCCCTCCACCTCTTTCCCCTTTCCTTCCTAATGTCTCAACAAATGAAAATGATTTGTAAAAATGTTACATGGGGGGAAAAACATGAGAGAGAGACATTGCACACTTTTGTAAATCAACAAACTCTTTAATAAATAAATAAATATTATTTTAAAAAAATCATAAAAAGAGGCCTCCTCATCTGAAGGACATCAAAGACCACCTGAAGTCCCAAAATCCCTGAAGTCCTGATCCACGCAGATCTATGCGTGTATGGAGCAATCTGCGTGGATCTGCATCTGATAGTTTACAACTCCCTGTTGTAGGGAATCACATGTATAATCGTATGTTTGGGGACATCAGGTGGCCTTTGATGTCCTTCAGGTAAGCTTTGGGTGTATGGCTTTCCTCCATCTCCACTGCGCAGGATTCCTCTGGAATGACAAGATCACTTGCACAGCTTTCCTCCATCTCAACTGTGCAGGATTCCTCTGGAATGACAAGATCACTTGCACAGCTTTCCTCCATCTCAACTGTGCAGGATTCCTCTGGAATGACAAGATCACTTGCACAGCCTTCCTCCATCTCAACTGCGCAGGATTTGACAAGATCTTCCGCATGGGTTTCCTCCATCTCCACTGCGGAGGATTTCTCTTGAATTACCAGGTCCAGCAGAGAACCACACTTTGAACAAGTAGTAAGACTCTCGCTTTTCACCGCACTTCTTGGGGTAATCACCACTACAATTTCTATTTGAGATGTATCTGTTGCGGTGGTCCTGATGCAGCATCTCTCCATCCCAACCAATGCTGCACTCAGCAGCTGGAAACCCGCAGCGATATAGCCTAGATAAATAGAAGGTCCAATATGCTGCTCGCTGGGAATTTGAGGCAATTCAAAAGTTTCAGGGAAGTCAATTCCCCCATTTTGTAAGACAGCAGACATGTTCCACATCACGGAAATCAAGACGAGTATCCCTGCTGGTAAGTTCAGCAGAGCTCCAAGCCCAAAAAAGGTTAAGAGAAAATCCTTATGTTTTCTGACTTCGAACACATTGCAGAGGGCGAATGACTGTAATCCAAGGGCCGCTGAATTCATAATGGCAGCTAAGGCTTATGTCGTCTTCCCGCAACCGCTGCACCACGCTCTCCTCTGTGTCTTCCTGCCACTCCACCCGCATCGTCTCCTATTTAACTATTTTTTCCCTCCAGCTCTGGGGGGGTTGAAGGAGAAAGAGCCTAAAAAACCCCTTCTTGCTTTGTTTCGAATATCATTATTCTGTGTGCCCCCGTCTGGTCATTCGCGGAACAATCACCCTCTCCCTTACATACAGGCAAAAAATGTCCACAGAGTCAGATTTCACAAGATACTGAACACTTCCAGCCACTTCAGCCCCTCCCTTTGCAGACAAAATCATCTGCCCCCCTTTCCCCACCTACAGGGATGGCGAAGGGGGGCGGGGTTCAAAGTATTTTATTACTCCCCTCCCAAAAAATCATATCTGTATATTTTTACTTACAGCTCAGAATGATGGATGTGCTTTTTGTTGAAATTGGGTCAAAGCATTTCACCTTCTCCTGTGTCTAGGACTTTTTGCTGTATCAATTTGTGCATTTTTTCTTTCTTTCTTTCTTTCTTTCTTTCATTTTTGAACGTGGATAACGGAGTTTGTTTTAATAAAAGTCCACAGGGAGTTTCACATGAAAGGCTACTTCGGCAGCTCGTTAAAAAACATATGGCACATCAAAAAACGTAGGGAGAAATCAATCCAATGGAAGACTTTTCACTGTGCAATGGAACTTTCTTTTCTTTCAGTGTGTACCCCCAAAATCTGTTCTGGCATTTCCCCCAACCCTTCAAAACAAATCTGGGGATGGCACAGGGTTTATGTGGGGAGACAGTACGTACATGTAATGTCTGTAAGCCCCCCTTCCTCCTGTTTCAGCCTCCCTCTTTTCTCCCAGACAGGAGTCACCCGTTATCTCATCGCCTGAGCTACATTCCTCAAAAGGGGCCTCCTGACTATAAAATCTCCTTCTAAGGGGGGCAGGTTTCGGACACCTCACACCCTTTTAAAAACTTTATTCCAACTCTGAAACCAAAACATCTTTCTATACCAAAAAAGCAAAGCTAGGCTAAACTTCAACCCATCACCATCCACCAGAATTTTAAATGTCCTCCAATGCTTTGCAGACTCATTGCCTTCCACATAGCCATAAAATTGGGAGAGTTGAAAGGGATCCTGGGGTCATCTAGTCCAACCCTCCAAAATACAGGGTTTACAGCAAGATTTGTACTACCAAAGAGACACACGCATTTAAGTACAGATGCACTACTGGAAAGGAAACATCTATGCTCCTATCCTGAATGCTGCCTATCACACCCTAAGGAGGAGGAAAATAGAAGTATCCAACCTCGAATAGATCTCAGATCCTGAAATAAGGGTTAATTCAATTGATACAACCACTCACAAATAATAAAACAGGCATAGATTGGATTTAATAGGAATACAAAATGAACAATTTTTTCTTTCCATAACTTGTATAAGAATAGGAAGCCTAATTAAGATTCTTAAAATAACCACACTTAGGAAAGTTAGATGCGGGGTACCTTTAGCAAACATTTCCCTCCTATTGCAGTTTTCTTGTTAAGGGGAGCTTACTCAGGAGTAAATTTACCTGGCACAGAAGTAAGAAGGGGGGAAAAAACTGAAAGAGACAGGGGAAAGGGGGGGGGTGGAATTTCCCAAGAGAAGAGGCCAGGAAGTCTCTCAGAGACTGATATCAGGAGCCTTACAACTCTTCTGTCCAACCAAATCAAAATTAAAATTGGACTCAGATAGACAATTGCTGGCTAGGGAAGCTTCTGCCTTTAATAACATTTTCCTCTCAAATGGAGACCTACTTAAGGCTTATGAAACACTGGGAAACTAGCTTCTGAGCAAGGAAACATTCCCCAGCAGAGTTACAAATTCCTTTCCTCTTTAGTTGCATAGGGAAGGGGAGGGCAATCTCCCCTCTCAGAACACAGGATTTTTCGCTGCTCTTGAATAATAAACATTTACTGTGAAAGAAATTCCATGGGGGGGGGGGGGTTTCTTATGGCCCTACATTGGAATAAGTAGATCTGTTGCTGTTCTCCTGCGCTCCCTGCCTCCCGCCCTGGTCCATGTGCCCTTCTCCCAAGTTCTGCACACTATTTCATATTTGGTTGTGCATTGCAATAGTGCAAAGATGAGAGCATGTTGGCAGGGGGAACTACTCTGGCAGGTGTGGGGCCAAAGGACCTACCTATGTGCTCTTTCCGTCTGTCGATCCTGGCTAGCTGACAAATCAAGAAGGCTTTGAAGTAAGTTGGTTCCAGATGACACTGCACTGTGTCCCTTCGCAACACCCCCCAAATGCAAATTCTTATGGTGACTTGGCCCTTGTAAACGAGTGGTTTTTGCTGGCAAAAAGTCCAGCTTCTTGTTGCTGCAAGGTGGTATCTGTACTACGACTTCAGGGCCTGATACTCACCATTTCACCTCCTGCGCCAAGGCATTCCCACACTTTACTAATGCTCTCAAAGCTCCACCAACCTTGAAGCTTCCTGTTTTTCGCTTAGGGACACTGCCTCTTGAACAACTGCTTCCTGCCCATTTTTTGGAGCCGTTGTCAATTTCAATAAATTGTGCATGCTTGCTACCTTAGAGCTTGCAGGCTCAGTCTTGGCTGTCATTGTTGAGTGGTGCCAAAACAGCTGGTTGCATGGACCCAGGGAGCAGAGTGCCACAATCTTGAACTGAGATTAATTTTTCCACATCTCTTGACTGCCAAGTTTTTCTTTGTTTGCTTGTGGTCCATGTTATGTACTGAAGTTCTCACCCTGCGCCCGCAGGGGGATACTGTAGATAGTTATGCAAATGAAGGATCGAAAGTGACGTTCAGTGATTGGATAGTTTGTATGCAAATGAAGGATCGAAAGTGACGTTCAGTGATTGGATAGTTTTAGAAAATGGCAACAGTTACATTGTTCTGGAGCTCTATATAAGCAGCCTGACTGAGCTCCTCAGTTCAGTTCTGTTCCAGCTTACAAATAAAGAGCGCTTTGGAAGAATGGCTGTGTCGTTTGATATGTTCACCCACAACTTAACAGTCCATACAGTCCATATCATTGGGGAGTCAAAGATCACTTTAAATTACAAATCTTTTAGCTAATAGATTGGGAAATATAGCCAATAATCAAAGTAAACTACAACAAAATCCTTAAATTCCTCTACCTATAATCACATTAATACTACTAAAGAATACAATGAAGATCAATAGACAAACGTACTGGAGTTAATTTCAAAACATCGAAGATAATCTATTAGGAATTATAAAACAATTGTATGTAGAAAATGATAAAAAATTGGAATGTCTATTGATGATATCCTATAGTATTAAAAGATGATATCCTATAATATTAAAAGGAAAAAAATCCCAAATTTGTCTATTTATTCAAGGTACTACCAATAAACACTCCTCCAGAGAAATGAAAGAGCTGACAAAAAATGTAAATCTATGAGTATACATAGGAAGGAAATCCAGACGAGGGACAAGCTAAAGGGAACAAGGACACGAATGCTAGAGAACACGTAAAAGAGGCCTCCATGTGATTCCCTTACACTTTCAAGAGTAAACTATCAGATCCAGATCCACGCAGATCTCTACAGTTTGTTAAGGGCGTCGGGAACTGTAGTTTCTTCGGGGCTCTGGAAAGCGCAGAGGGAGCTGGGAACCGTAGTTTAAGGGTGCTGGGACTTGTTGCTCCCAGGATGTGCATATGCACGCGTTTGCTTTAAACGCTATTCCGCAACCCAAAAGAAGGTTTATCATGAGGACTACACTCTTGTGCACGGAATTGAAATTACAGAACCCTTGGTTTATATATTTCTAAAAAATTGAAAGTGTAGGTTTGCTTGGAAGGGACTTGAGTGTTGTGATGTACCAGGTTGTTTTTAAGTGCATATCTATATAACATATGGGACCAAAGGGGGTGGGAAATATGTCTACGTCTGAACTGTATTTAAATGCGGAGAAAATATTTGCAGTTCCTACGGAAACTACCGGGGGGGGCATCTTTAAAGTTGTTAAATGTTACAAATATTAGGCCTGAACATATCCTTTCGACTTGACAGCTCAGGGAAGATACCAAGCTTTATAAATCCTATAAAATCAACCCCTTTGCCAAGTTCCTCCATTCCAGCACCATTTTGCCCTGGGAAAAAAGACTCTTTCCCCTTCCACCTCCCCAAGCTTGAAGACATGTGTACACACCTCCTGCCCCAGGAAATGCCCAGAGGTGACAATTGCTGGGCTCCTTGTTCTCCAAGGGAAGCCAAATCTCATCCCCAGACTTGCCTCCGGCTCCAGACATGCCTGGAATGTTCCCCTGCCTTCCTCCAGACATGTTCCCCTGCCTTCCGGGGGTTTTTGATGGGAAATTGGGACAGTATACGGGCCCCCCCATTGCTCTACAGCTTGACCCCGCAGTATGACCAGTCAGGCTCAAGGCCCGCCGGTTCCCGTTCGCCCTGAAACCCCGTATAGACGAGGAATTGGACCGACTCGTGGAGCAAGGCGTGCTGGAGCCGGTGCCTAATGCCCCCTGGGAAACCCCAATCGTCACACCCGTCAAGCCGAATGGTTCGGTCCACATCTGCGCAGACTACAAATGTACCATAAACAAGGCCCTCACGGCCCATGCATACCCAGTGCCAGTGGTCAGCCATGTCCTTGCCACCCTGGCTGGGTCGAAAATTTTTGGCAAGCTGGACTTGGCCCAAGCATATCAACAACTGCCAGTAGATGAGGCCACAGCAGAGGCACAGACGATTGTGACGCACAGAGGAGCGTTCAGGCTAAAGCGGCTGCAATTCGGTGTCAGCGTGGCACCAGGCATATTCCAGAATCTAATGGACTCTCTCCTTAACGGGATTCCTGGCGTCACCCCCTTCTTCGATGATGTGTTGATTGCCGGGCCCACACCAGAGGAGTTTGAGGACCGCCTCCGCACCGTTCTGCACCGTTTCCAGACGGCGGGTTTCAAGGTGAAGCGGGAAAAATGTCTACTAGGAGTGCCTCAGGTGGACTTTCTGGGATTTATGGTGGACGCAGAAGGGGTCCACCCGACTGGGGACAAGGTACGGGCCATTTGTGATGCCCCAGCGCCCAAGAAGAAGACTGAACTTCAGGCCTTCTTGGGACTATTGAACTTTTACCATTCCTTCCTTCCCCACAAGGCGGCGGTAGCAGAGCCCCTACACAGACTCCTGGACGAGCGGGCCCCTTGGGTGTGGGGCCAGCGCCAGGAGGCCGCATTCCAGGCAGTCAAGGACTTGCTTGTCTCAAACTCGGTCTTGGCACACTTTGACGAGAGGCTGCCGGTGGTGCTAGCATGCGACGCCTCACCCTATGGCATTGGCGCTGTCCTGGGACACCAACTCCCGGATGGGAGAGAGGTACCGGTGGCATACTTTTCCCAGACGCTCAACGCAACCGAGCGGAACTACTCGCAAATCGACAAGGAGGGTCTGGCAATCGTGAAGGGAGTAAAAAAATTCCATGATTTCTTGTACGGGCGGCCCTTCACCGTGGTGACTGACCACAAGCCCTTGCTTGGCTTGTTTGCCCCCGAAAAGCAGACCCCCCAAGTGCTGTCTCCTCGTGTCCTCAGGTGGTCAATTTTCCTTGCCAGCTACCAGTATGCACTGATTCACCGCCCTGGGAAGGCGATGGGCCATGCGGACGCCCTCAGCAGGCTACCACTACCGGAAACAGGCCCCGACCCAGCACCTGCACAAGAGGTTATGAGCCTGGAGCTGCTTCCCGACCACCCCATTCAGGCACAAGAAGTTGCACACCATTCCAAGAAAGATAGGGTCATCTCCCGGGTCCTGGACTGGGTGTGGAGGGGATGGCCCAGCAGCAGCCCCGGGCCAGAATTTGCCGGCTACACAACCCGCAAACATGAACTGTCGGCCCACAAGGGGTGCCTGTTATGGGGAAGCAGGGTCGTTGTTCCCCAGCCCCTCCGCAAAAGGGTCCTCACAGCCCTACACGAGACACACCCAGGGGTAGTAAGAATGAAGGCCCTTGCCAGGAGTTATGTGTGGTGGCCGGGGATCGACGGAGAGATAGAGGCCTGGGTCAAACACTGCCAGGCCTGCCAAGAATCCCGCCCAGATCCCCCAAGGGCCCCAGTCCAGTCCTGGGAGTCCGCCCGAGCACCATGGTCACGCCTGCATGTGGACTTCGCTGGCTCCTTTCAGGGGAAAACATTCTTCATAGTGGTGGACTCCTGCACCAAATGGCTGGAAGTCGCACTGGTACTGTCCACTTCTACGTCCGCAGCCATCCGGGTACTACGCAGGCTGTTTGCAACCCATGGGCTCCCTGACACTCTCGTCTCAGACAACGGGACTGCATTTACGTCAGGAGAATTCCAAACCTTCACAGCGCAGAACGCCATCCGCCACATCCGTTCGGCGCCATTCCACCCTGCCACCAATGGCCAAGCAGAACGCATGGTGCGGACCACCAAGGACACCCTTTGCCGCATGACGCAAGGGGATTGGGAGTACCGCCTTGCCACATTCCTCCTAGCACAACACAGCACCCCCAGCTCAACGACTGGCCGGAGCCCCGCTGAACTACTAATGGGTCGGCGCCTTGCAATCAGATTGGACCGCCTTCACCCCGATAGAGCTCAGGATGAGGTAGCGGTGGGGGAAGGCAGGAACCCCCGGACCTTCGAGGCCCAGGACCCAGTGTACGCAAAGAATTTTGGGGCAGGCCCAGCATGGGTACCCGCCATAGTCACCAGGGTCACTGGTCCCGTGTCGTACGAGGTGCTAACGGATGGGGGGCAATGCTGGCGCCGCCACTGCGACCAGATACGGTGACGATTCCCGGGAGAAAACCAGGAGGAGGAAAGGTCAGAGGAGTCCCAAGGGAACAGAGGGGCAGTGAGGCCCATAGAGCAGGAGGGGCCAGCAGGAGAGGCAGAATCAGTAAATACAGAGAGGACCCGCGAGGCCGAAAGGACACCGGAACGAGAACCACGACTGAGCGAGCCGGTTGCACCAGACCAAACAGGCCCATCACAGCCAGCATCCTTGGAACATGAGCCAGAACCTGAACCCCGGACCAGGGAACACCCCAGGCCGCAACGCACACGTAGGCCACCGGCGTACCTCGAGGACTATGAATGCGACCTCCCGGGCAGGACTGGAACTTAGAGGGGAGGGGTGTTATGTACGGAGTTGAATAGGATCCAAACCGCAGCAGTCTGATTGGTCCTAGAACAATAGGATCCAAAAGGCAGCAGTCTGATTGGTCCTAGAACAATAGGATTCAGAATGCAGCAGTCTGATTGGTCCTAGAACAATGCAGCAGTATGATTGGTTGGCAGGAACCACCCAATCATGCTCCAGATAGAAGTGAATCCACAACTTGATTGGCTTACAGTAGAATTCCGGAATTAGCCAATCATGTGCAGCCCATTGTGTAAATAATGTATATAAAGCAGATACTTTGAGGGGACATTCATTCATTCATTCCTCCTCACCACTATGAGCTGAATAAAGAGCATGAAATCACTTTGCGACTCTGAGTATATTTCACAAGGAATTTCTGTTATACTTTGGGTGGTGGGTACTTAAGACATGTTTGCCTGTGATGCTAAGCTTATACTGTACTTGGGTGTTGCCCTGACATAGCTGCCTATGCTAATCTTGTGTAACCCTCCCCTTTTGTGACATGTTAGTAATGTGGCAATGATGTATTGATGATGCTGTGCAAACTGTATTCTAACATATGGTGGGAAAGAAGGGGGACTGTTTAGGAGACAAACCCGCTTCTGAATCAGGAAGGGGTTTGCTTGGAATGCTGCCCAACTGAGCAGAATTTAAGCCCTGCTCATCGGCTGACGTTGAAAACCAGATATCGCCCGGCGCTGGGCAGGATGGCACACCAAGCCTCCTCACATCTGTTCAAAGGAGGCTGCAAAGCGGGGGTCATGTTTGTATCATTTCGCGGTCTTCTTTATTTCTATGCTCTTTTAGATGTGGCTTCATAGCCGAGTGGGGGATTTGAGCCCCGGTGCCTCCCAGGTCCTAGTTTGGCAGTCTAACCACTAGGCCACACTGCCTCTCCACCTTCCTGCTTGAAGCAGCCCTTAATTGGGGACCTATATTCCTGCTTAAACCAGCTTTCTTTATAGGACTGTGAACTTTGCTTTGCAACCCTGGTAGCCGCACCGTACATTTAAGGCGCCCCCACCAAGAATCCTGGGAACTGTAGTTTGTTAAAGGTGCTGGGAACTGCAGCTTTCTCAGGGTTCTGGAAACCATATTGAGCTCTTTGGAATTTTCAGAGATTGGGGGGGGGGCTGTTAACAGATGCTGCAGAAATGAATTCTTCTTGTGGTTTTCCGTTTACGAGATCCATCCCAGTATATAAGCACTACGGTTTGGGAGGAGGCCAGTTGTTTGGAAAGCACAAGGACAACAGAAAAAGACACCCAGACTTTTGTGGACTGTGGCAGATGAGGACAGAGGGAGACTGCGATTTGGGGAGAATGTATCTTATTCTAAGTAAAGCTTAATTCCACAGAAACAGAAAAGATGTTTGACTTTCTAGGAAATGGCACTGATGTTCAGATTGCAAGTTACCCAACCTCACAATTACTTAGGGTCATGCAAACAGACCGATAGCCCATTCTAGTGCAATGCGCTGATGTCCACAAAAACCGGACGGATGATTCAAGGAAGCTTCCAGGCAGGGCATGAAGGCACTTAGCTCTTCCCGCCTCCCAGAACTGATATTCCAGGACAAACCTTTTTTATATCAGAACTTTAATGCGCTATTAGAATTAAAAGAGGGGAAAACCCAGCCGGATGGGCGGGGTCTAACTAAATTATTATTACGGTATTTTTCGCTCTATAGGGCGCACCTGACCATAGGGCGCACCTAGTTTTCAGAGGGGGAAATCAAGGAAAAAAATATGACACCCCCCCATCTCTGGGAACAGCCAAGTTACAGGGAACCAGGCAGAGGCCTTCTCAGTGGTGGCGCCTTCTTCATGGTGATCCACTACTGCTTTAAGGGAGGTCTTGGAATAAGTAGATTTGTTGCTGATCCAAAACACCCACCCACCCCACTCACACATGAAAACAAAGACCACCACAGCCAACTACAATTGAATAACCACACCCTAGGCCACCCGACCCCACCCCCACCCATCTTTCCCCCCTCCACCTCTTTCCTCTTTCCTTCCTAATGTCTCAACAAATGAAAATGATTTGTAAAAATGTTACATGGGGGGAAAAACATGAGATAGAGACATTGCACACTTTTGTAAATCAACAAAATCTTTAATTAATAAATAAATAAATAAATAAATAAATAAATAAATAAATAAATATTATTTTAAAAAAATCATAAAAAGAGGCCTCCTCATCTGAAGGACATCAAAGCCCACCTGAAGTCCCAAAATCCCTGAAGTCCTGATCCACGCAGATCTATGCGTGTATGGAGCGATCTGCGTGGATCTGCATCTGATAGTTTACAACTCCCTGTTGTAGGGAATCAAATGTATAATCGTATGTTTGGGGACATCAGGTGGCCTTTGGTGTCCTTCAGGTAAGCTTTGGGTGTATGGCTTTCCTCCATCTCCACTGTGCAGGATTCCTCTGGAATGACAAGATCACTTGCACAGCTTTCCTCCATCTCAACTGTGCAGGATTCCTCTGGAATGACAAGATCACTTGCACAGCTTTCCTCCATCTCAACTGTGCAGGATTCCTCTGGAATGACAAGATCACTTGCACAGCCTTCCTCCATCTCAACTGCGCAGGATTTGACAAGATCTTCTGCATGGGTTTCCTCCATCTCCACTGCGGAGGATTTCTCTTGAATTACCAGGTCCAGCAGAGAACCACACTTTGAACAAGTAGTAAGACTCTCGCTTTTCGCCGCACTTCTTGGGGTAATCACCAATACAATTTCTATTTGAGATGTATCTGTTGCGGTGGTCCTGATGCAGCATCTCTCCATCCCAACCAATGCTGCACTCAGCAGCTGGAAACCCGCAGCGATATAGCCTAGATAAATAGAAGGTCCAATATGCTGCTCGCTGGGAATTTGAGGCAATTCAAAAGTTTCAGGGAAGTCAATTCCCCCATTTTGTAAGACAGCAGACATGTTCCACATCACGGAAATCAAGACGAGTATCCCTGCTGGTAAGTTCAGCAGAGCTCCAAGCCCAAAAAAGGTTAAGAGAAAATCCTTATGTTTTCTGGCTTCGAACACATTGCAGAGGGCGAATGACTGTAATCCAAGGGCCGCTGAATTCATAATGGCAGCTAAGGCCATTAAGTCCTGAGCAATAAAAATTTCCCTCGGGAGGTTTGGATGTTGTTCATGGAGTTCTTCACAATGGTAATAATAGTTTCCGTCGTTAGAAGGGTCTTTCAAAAAACAGACCTGCCAGATTCCAATCCATATGTTTCCAGATCCAATTCCCTTGGCGTTTTCCACACGCCACACTCTCCACTTGACAAGGGCTGTTGAGGCAATGCACGTCATCCAGGCCATAATATCCATCAGGAATGCACACAACGGGAGGCAGGACACTAATCTCAGCCACCTGACCACCAGGGAGCCTTCTTTCACCCGCAGGGGGGGTTTGGAGAGGAGGGGAGCAGGGGAGACCTTGGAAGACATCCTGGAAACAAAAGAGAAGACAACATGCAGTGAGAGAGGGAATAACAAACATGTCTAGTCATTGAAGGACATCCTCCCTCCTGCATTCTTCCTTCCATGCACAGAAAGAAGCAGCAAAAGAAAGAGTTCCCCTGCTCTCTCTCTCTCTCTCTCCCCCCCCCCCGCCCGGTTAGGTATAGACATCTGATCCACACATACTTTCTTCCAGCAAACTGCTACTGATTTAATATACTCTTGCACTGTTCCTGTGAAAATGGCCACAACCTCAGCAACCTGTTGTGGATGGGAGCTGCTCATGTTTCGCTGTTCTGCTATCTGCTACTGCACCTATCCTTTTCCACCGAGCATAAACACAGCTATGGCATAGTGAGGAATGTTTAATCCATAATAATAATAATAATAATAATTTATTATTTATACCCCGCCCATCTGGCTGGGCCTCCCCAGCCACTCTGGGCGGCTTCCATAAAAACCAAAAATACAATAAAATATCACAGATTAAAAACTTCCCTGAACAGGGCTGCCTTAAGATGTCTTCTGAATGTCACGTAGTTGTTTATCGCTTTGACATCTGCTGGAAGGGCGTTCCACAGGGCGGGTGCCACTACCGAGAAGGACCTCTGCCTGGTTCCCTGTAGCTTTGCTTCTCGCAATGAGGGAACCGCCAGAAGGCCCTCGGCGCTGGACCTCAGCGTCCGGGCAGAATGATGGGGGTGGAGACGCTCCTTCAGGTATACTGGACCGAGGCCGTTTAGGGCTTTAAAGGTCAGCACCAACACTTTGAATTGTGCTCGGAAATGTACTGGGAGCCAATGTAGGTCTTTCAAGACCGGTGTTATATGGTCTCGGCGGCCGCCCCCAGTCACCAGTCTAGCTGCCGCATTCTGGACTTACGTGAAATGCCTTCCTCAGCTAGAGTCTAGCGTGCCAGGAACAGAGCAGGTATTTGCTAGGTATTCCTGAGCCTCAAGAAGACTGAGCTGTTGGCCACTGAGCTGACGTTCGCCTGAGCAGCCGGCCAGCTACAGCAGCAACTGCTCTGCAGAATTCTTAGGTCAGTTACAGTTACAGTTTGAATCCTGACAACACCACAAATCATAACTCCAGGGTACTGGTCATTTGGAACATCAGGAAAGTGGAAAATGGGAGGGAACTCAGTTCCCTTCTTTCCCAATGCAGAGTGTCTATTCCAGGACACTGCGCAGTTAAAACACGTTCTTCCTGAAGCCAGATTCAGAGCAGTTCCAGCAGTAAAAATGGTGATGTGTGTATCTCAGTACATATTTATTTGATGGTCCTGAATGCATTTCATAAAGGATCTCCATGTACAAGAAAGGCTAATAGCATGAGGCCCTGAACAATAAGAATTACCTTGGCAAAATTATTGAAGACTCCTTACAAACCTATCGTTCTTCTTCCCCATCCCATCTTGTTTGGACATTATAGTAAGGGAGAAGATCTTAGCTCTTTTCCTTTGTACTGGGATTACATGAAATTTGTGCCAGGGGACCCCATCACTCACACCAATATGGGCAACACCATTTTCAGAACCTAGGTGCCCATGATTTAAAATCGCTTTCCTAAGACACTTAAGTCAAAATATTTGTGTTGCTTCCTTCCTGTTCCTTTCTGTGTTGATGCTCCGAATGTGAGCTGCTCAGCTGCATGCAGTTACCACTGAAGTGTGTGTGTGTGTGTGTGTGTGTGATTAACATTCGGCCAAGCAATGGGCCTAAATCCATCTATTTCACCTGAAATAACTTTGGGAGCCAGCCTTTAAAAATCTAAAGTAGATATCAAATTCAGAGGAATTAAAAGCTGTCATCTTTTTGACTATTTGAAACACCTTAGAACATACACAAATGTTAATGTTTGAAGGAAGGCAGCAAATGGAGCATTGGAGCCATCCATTCATCCCAGGAGGTGTGACCATTGATAAGATGAAGCACTTTCACATCGCATGGCAGTGTGCAGTGCTTTTAAAAAGGTAAAGGTAAAGGACCCCTGACAGTTAAGTCCAGTCACGGCTCTGGGGTTGTGCCACTCATTGGCTTTACTGGCCGAGGGAGCTGACATTGGTCCGCAGACAATTTTTCTGGGTCATGTGGCCAGCAAGACTAAGCCGCTTCTGGCGAAACCAGAGCAGCGCACAGAAACGCCGTTTACCGTCCTGCCGGAGCGGTACCTATTTATCTACTTGCACTTTGACGTGGTTTGGAACTGCTAGGTTGGCAGGAGCTGGGACCGAGCAACGGGAGCTCACCCCGTCAAAGACGCAAGTCCAGTTCTGTATCTGCATGACATCATCCACACCCAAATGCTCTCCCATTCTGTTTCCCCCACTTAATCCGGATACACCATCTCCATTGAAAACTCTGCTCAGTGACACCCATCCAACAGAAAAGTCCTGACCGTCTTCATGCAGATACACTTCCGTGCAGGGGTTTGGCCGACAAGTTCTTCCCGAGTGTGGGGATGTTTTCAGGGGCTCTTTGCTTTTCCCTGCCTCCCCTTTCATCCTCACCTGAGATCTTGGCCATTCTCTTGACAGGGTCCTCCGTTCTCAGGCCGGATTTCTGTTTTCCTTCATTCCTCCTTCTCCCGGTCTGGTTCACTGAGCAAATAAGAGAGAGGAGGTTTCATGCAAGTCAAGGTGTGCAATGGATCTTCAGGGCATTTGGAAGGAAAAAAAGGTTCAGGAACAAGCGACGCAGCAGCCTCCCAAGCGTAAAAACACATTTGGACATACCGCTCATGAGATTCCGCCCCCCCCCCGCAGATATAAATGCAGAACATCCTGTTCTCCTATTAATATGCAAAGTGGGGTATTTCATATGATAAGAACAGAGGAAGAGCCTTATATGGAGCCAGACCAATTTTGGGAAAGTGCTACATGGGCCAGTCCACCAATTGGCTACCAATGGGAACACAAAATGGCTGCCAAATGGTGTGATATGAAATAAATATGCCTGGCTGTGGGGCGTGAAGGCCGCACCCTGCAAGACCCTTTCCACGTGGCCTAGGCCCAGACTCGCTAGCCCCACAAAAGAGGCTCCTCATGAAGCCAGAGGAACATGGCCTGGCTGTGGGGCATGATTCGAAACCTCCAGTCCCAGTCCAGTGCTCTAACCACTAAACCACACTGCCCCCCATTGCAGTCTATAACAGCCTGGAGGGCCACAGATGCCCCATATTCTCTGGCTCTGAGATTGCCCAAAGTTTCCTTTCTCTCCCTTGTTGTGCAAAAAGAAAAATGCCCATGACAAAATGTGACATTTTTGGTTCTTTGGAGACCTCTCTCTCTCTCTCTCTCTCTCTCTCTCTCTCTCTCTCTCTCTCTCTCTCCATTTAAAGGAGCCTCATCCTTTTTCCCACCCAACTTCCTCCTGCACACACACTCCCCCCCCAGCTTCAAGATTTCCATGAAGAACTAACTAACTAACCAACCCATGATTGGAATTTACGAGATTAAGGAGATAATTTATTTTTATATAATGAAAATAGATGGGAGGATAAATTAATTGCGCAAGGCAAGAATATATAGGATGGCAAATATCAAAAGAAACAAAGATTATGATTTGGGTTCTTAAAATAACACCAACACATGCCTGCCCAGTGGATTTCAGAACAAATATGCCTCCCAGAACTACCATTCCCAGAATTCCCTGGGAAGTTGTGGGCATCTCTTTTGAGAGGCAATGGAGTGTGCCTCTGGGGGGTGAAAACAAAGGTTTTCAGCAGGCGCTAGAAGGAAAAACGAAGGAGACGCCTGAGAGAAACCAAGTTACAGGGAACCAAGTTACAGGCAGAGGCCTTCTCAGTGGTGGCGCCTTCTTCATGGTGATCCACTACTGCTTTAAGGGAGGTCTTGGAATAAGTAGATTTGTTGCTGATCCCAAACACCCACCCACCCCACTCATACATGAAAACAAAGACCACCACAGCCAACTACAAATGAATAACCACACCCTAGGCCAACCCCAACCTCTATCACCACCAAAGGAACACAAGCGAACAGCAAAGAACCTGCACAAACAACGCTGACACCAAACCCTACGTATAGTAAGGAAAATAGAAAAATTGCCACCTGACCCACCCCATCTTCCCCCCCACATCTTTCCCCTTTTCTTCCTAATGTCTCAACAAATGAAACTGATTTGTAAAAATTTTACAAGGGGGGGGGGACATGAGAGAGAGACATTGCACACTCTTGCAAATCAACAAAATCTTAAATAAATAAATAAATAAATAAATAAATAAATAAATACTAGTTTTGGGGAGAGGAGTGCAAGTAGCTAGCCATGCCTAGGGCACAAAATAGCCTGGCACCAGCACAAGACCAACAAACACAAAAAGGAAAAACATCAATGGGGTACACGCCAGCTGGGTAACCCTAGCTTCTACTGAGAGCTCCTCACCCAAGCCGAGAAGGGCTCCTGTGCGCTTCTGTGCAATGCTAAGTGCAACATGTTGGTCTTTGTGACCTTGAGGCACATGCCAGAGGCACTGACGACAGAGAAGTAGCTGGTGAGTAGTTGCTTGACCGAGGGGGAGAGGACAGCAGAACAGGGGGCTCCTTCAGCTCCTCCCAAACACACTCCCACCATCCAATTATACATTCACGTTCCAGAGATTGCATCTGCAGGTTCAGGTGACTCAAATCTATGTACAGTATTGACACGCACAGGGGACAGAAAATAGTTTAAAGATTCTGTCCCGCAACTAGTCGGGCTGAGCAATATATCGACCATATCGCCACTTTGGTTTCATAAAATTTGACCTGCCAATATATTGCGAATCATGAAGTGTGTGAGCGTGTGTTGTACAAAAATCACAACGTGGTAAAACCTGTGAAGCCAGCCAATACCTCTGCATAGCTCCATCCTTATTTCAGATATTTCCATATATCAATATATTCCAATATTTAGCAGTTTTCTACTCCCTGTTGCAGGGAGTAACATGTATGCTGGTATGTTTGGGGTTTTCCTCCATCCCCACTTCGCAGGATTCCTCTGGAATGACAAAATCTTCTGCATGGCTTTCCTCCATCTCAACTGCGGAGGATTTCTCTTCAATTACGAGATCCCGCAGAGAACCACACTTTGAGCAAATAGTTAGATTCTCGCTTTTCACTGCGCTTCTTGGGATAATCAGCCTTACAGTTGCTATTTGACATTTATCTGTTGCGGTGGTCTTGACGCAAAATCTCTCCATCCCTACAGAACCTAAACAAATTCATCTCCCAAGGTGTTACGGAAATTACGGGGGGTGGGGCACATCTTTAAAGTTGTTAAATGTTACAAATATTAGGCCTGAACGTATCCTTTCGACTTGACAGCTCAGGGAAGATACCAAGCTTTATGAATCCTATAAAATCAACCCCTTTGCCAAGTTCCTCCATTCCAGCACCATTTTGCCCTGGGAAAAAAGACTCTTTCCCCTTCCACCTCCCCAAGCTTGAAGACATGTGTACACACCTCCTGCCCCAGGAAATGCCCAGAGGTGACAATTGCTGGGCTCCTTGTTCTCCAAGGGAAGCCAAATCTCATCCCCAGACTTGCCTCCGGCTCCAGACTTGCCCAGGAATTTCTGTTATACTTTGGGTGGTGGGTACTTAAGACATGTTTGCCGATGATGCTAAGCTTATACTGTACTTGGGTGTTGCCCTGACATAGCTGCCTATGCTAATCTTGTGTAACCCTCCCCTTTTGTGACATGTTAGTAATGTGGCAATGATGTATTGATGATGCTGTGCAAACTGTATTCTGACATATGGTAGGAAAGTTTTCAAAGTCAATGTGGCTCCATGCTCTGGGTTCACTGGCTGCTGTTGAATCTGTTGCGCAACAATAAAGGCTCTGAGTCTACTGACTGCTCCAAATTGCTTGCTTGCTGGAATTTCCTTCTTTTACTGACCACATGGACTTGCGGGGTGGCGGGTGGGACCTGTACCTCGAGAAGCTGGCCTGTTGAGTAGTCTCTCAACCTGGAATTTTCCTTAACATTGTGGAATTTCTAGTGGAGCTATCTCCCCACTCCCCCCCCCCCGAAATATTGTTCCTTAGACTGTCCCTGTGGCTGGCTTTTTGTTTTTTTAAGAAAAGCACATTTCACATCAAATTTAGCTGCAGATTAAGTTGGGGGAAGGGAGGGGTAGCTCTCTATCTCCTAAAACTCTCCAGTCCACCACCACCCTTTTCTGGGCACAATTATTTTAGACAGCCCACCCCTGTTATCTTCCTATGCAGAGTTAAGGTCCAATACGCTGCTATTACTGTTATTATTGTGAGCTTTGCAATGGTTATGGGGGATAATTCGCAGGAAATGTGTGGCTTACTGTGTTTCTTTTTTAAAAAAGATCTATTTGCAAAAGGTTTATATAGAAAATCAATCAATCAATTAGTAATAGGTCCTCAAAACACCTGGGGAGGTACTGCTGCTAGAAACTATTCCCCCTCCCCGCCTGTCCCACTTCTAATGCAAACCCCCTTCCTCAGTCAAGATGGGATTTCAGCTAAAAGAGAGTTGGACAACTTGGGGGTTTCAGCAGGAAATTCAAGGCAGCCCCCTGCCTGAATGAGACTGGATTCCCCTGCTAAAACAAAGAAGGGGGACTGTTTAGGAGATAGATGCAGACAAACCCGCTTCTGAATCAGGAAGGGGTTTGCTTGGAATCCTGCCCAACTGAGCAGAATTTAAGCCCTGCTCATCGGCTGACGTTGAAAACCAGATATCGCCCGGCGCTGGGCAGGATGGCACACCGAGCCTCCTCACATCTGTTGAAAGGAGGCTGCAAAGCGGGGGTCATGTTTGTATCATTTCGCTGTCTTCTTTATTTGTATGCTCTTTTAGATTTGGCTTCATAGCCGAGTGGGGGATTTGAGCCCCGGTGCCTCCCAGGTCCTAGTTTGGCAGTCTAACCACTAGGCCACACTGCCTCTCCACCTTCCTGCTTGAATCAGCCCTTAATTGGGGACCTATATTCCTGCTTAAACCAGCTTTCTTTATAGGACTGTGAACTTTGCTTTGCAACCCTGGTAGCCGCACCGTACATTTAAGGCGCCCCCACCAAGAATCCTGGGAACTGTAGTTTGTTAAAGGTGCTGGGAACTGCAGCTTTCTCAGGGTTCCTGAAACCATATTGAGCTCTTTGGAATTTTCAGAGATTGGGGGGGGGGCTGTTAACAGATGCTGCGGAAATGAATTCTTCTTGTGGTTTTCCGTTTACGAGATCCATCCCAGTATATAAGCACTATGGTTTGGGAGGAGGCCAGTTGTTTGGAAAGCACAAGGACAACAGAAAAAGACACCCAGACTTTTGTGGACTGTGGCAGATGAGGACAGAGAGAGACTGCGAATTGGGGAGAATGTATCTTATTCTAAGTAAAGCTTAATTCCACAGAAACAGAAAAGATGTTTGACTTTCTAGGAAATGGCACTGCTGTTCAGATCGCAAGTTACCCAACCTCACAATTACTTAGGGTCATGCAAACAGACCGATAGCCCATTCTAGTCCAATGCACTGATGTCCACAAAAACCGGACGGATGATTCAAGGAAGCTTCCAGGCAGGGCATGAAGGCACTTAGCTCTTCCCCCCTCCCAGAACTGATATTCCAGGACAAACCTTTTTTATATCAGAACTTTAATGTGCTATTAGAATTAAAAGAGGGGGAAACCCAGCCGGATGGGCGGGGTCTAACTAAATTATTATTACGGTATTTTTCGCTCTATAGGGCGCACCTGACCATAGGGCGCACCTAGTTTTCAGAGGGGGAAATCAAGGAAAAAAATATGACCCCCCCCATCTCTGGGAGCAGCCAAGTTACAGGGAACCAGGCAGAGGCCTTCTCAGTGGTGGCGCCTCCTTTATGGTGATCCACTACTGCTTTAAGGGAGGTCTTGGAATAAGTAGATTTGTTGCTGATCCAAAACGCCCACCCACCCCACTCACACATGAAAACAAAGACCACCACAGCCAACTACAAATGAATAACCACACCCTAGGCCACCCGACCCCACCCCCACCCATCTTTCCCCTCCCTCCACCTCTTTCCCCTTTCCTTCCTAATGTCTCAACAAATGAAAATGATTTGTAAAAATGTTACATGGGGGAAAAAACATGAGAGAGAGACATTGGACACTTTTGTAAATCAACAAAATCTTAAATAAATAAATAAATAAATAAAAAAATAAAAAAATATTATTTTTAAAAAATCATGAAAAAGAGGCCTCCTCATCTGAAGGACATCAAAGCCCACCTGAAGTCCCAAAATCCCTGAAGTCCTTATCCTCGCAGATCTATGCGTGTATGGAGCGATCTGCGTGGATCTGCATCTGATAGTTTACGACTCCCTGTTGTAGTGAATCACATGTATAATCGTATGTTTGGGGACATCAGGTGGCCTTTGATGTCCTTCAGGTAAGCTTTGGGTGTATGGCTTTCCTCCATCTCCACTGCGCAGGATTCCTCTGGAATGACAAGATCACTTGCACAGCTTTCCTCCATCTCAACTGTGCAGGATTCCTCTGGAATGACAAGATCACTTGCACAGCTTTCCTCCATCTCAACTGTGCAGGATTCCTCTGGAATGACAAGATCACTTGCACAGCTTTCCTCCATCCACACTGTGCAGGATTCCTCTGGGATGACAAGACCACTTGCACAGCTTTCCTCCATCTCAACTGTGCAGGATTCCTCTGGAATGACAAGATCACTTGCACAGCCTTCCTCCATCTCAACTGCGCAGGATTTGACAAGATCTTCCGCATGGGTTTCCTCCATCTCCACTGCGGATGATTTCTCTTGAATTACCAGGTCCAGCAGAGAACCACACTTTGAACAAGTAGTAAGACTCTCGCTTTTCACCGCACTTCTTGGGGTAATCACCACTACAATTTCTATTTGAGATGTATCTGTTGCGGTGGTCCTGATGCAGCATCTCTCCATCCCAACCAATGCTGCACTCAGCAGCTGGAAACCCGCAGCGATATAGCCTAGATAAATAGAAGGTCCAATATGCTGCTCGCTGGGAATTTGAGGCAATTCAAAAGTTTCAGGGAAGTCAATTCCCCCATTTTGTAAGACAGCAGACATGTTCCATATCACGGAAATCAAGACGAGTATCCCTGCTGGTAAGTTCAGCAGAGCTCCAAGCCCAAAAAAGGTTAAGAGAAAATCCTTATGTTTTCTGACTTCGAACACATTGCAGAGGGCGAATGACTGTAATCCAAGGGCCGCTGAATTCATAATGGCAGCTAAGGCTTATGTCGTCTTCCCGCAACCGCTGCACCACGCTCTCCTCTGTGTCTTCCTGCCACTCCACCCGCATCGTCTCCTGTTTAACTATTATTTCCCTCCAGCTCTGGGGGGGTTGAAGGAGAAAGAGCCTAAAAAAACCCTTCTTGCTTTGTTTCGAATATCATTATTCTGTGTGCCCCCGTCTGGTCATTCGCGGAACAATCACCCTCTCCCTTACATACAGGCAAAAAATGTCCACAGAGTCAGATTTCACAAGATACTGAACACTTCCAGCCACTTCAGCCCCTCCCTTTGCAGACAAAATCATCTGCCCCCCTTTCCCCACCTACAGGGATGGCGAAGGGGGGCGGGGTTCAAAGTCTTTTATTACTCCCCTCCCAAAAAATCATATCTGTATATTTTTAGTTACAGCTCAGAATGATGGATGTGCTTTTTGTTGAAATTGGGTCAAAGCATTTCACCTTCTCCTGTGTCTAGGACTTTTTGCTGTATCAATTTGTGCATTTTTTCTTTCTTTCTTTCTTTCATTTTTGAACGTGGATAACGGAGTTTGTTTTAATAAAAGTCCACAGGGAGTTTCACATGAAAGGCTACTTTGGCAGCTCGTTAAAAAACATATGGCACATCAAAAAATGTAGGGAGAAATCAATCCAATGGAAGACTTTTCACTGTGCAATGGAAGTTTCTTTTCTCTCAGTGTGTACCCCCGAAATCTGTTCTGGCATTTTCCCCAACCCTTCAAAACAAATCTGAGGATGGCACAGGGTTTATGTGGGGAGACAGTACGTACATGTACTGTCTGTAAGCCCCCCTTCCTCCTGTTTCAGCCTCCCTCTTTTCTCCCAGACAGGAGTCACCCGTTATCTCATCGCCTGAGCTACATTCCTCAAAAGGGGCCTCCTGACTATAAAATCTCCTTCTAAGGGGGGGGGGGTTTCGGACACCTCACACCCTTTTTAAAACTTTATTCCAACTCTGAAACCAAACCATCTTTCTATACCAAAAAAGCAAAGCTAGGCTAAACTTCAACCCATCACCATCCACCAGAATTTTAAATGCCCTCCAATGCTTTGCAGACTCATTGCCTTCCACATAGCCATAAAATTGGGAGAGTTGAAAGGGATCCTGGGGTCATCTAGTCCAACCCTCCAAAATACAGGGTTTACAGCAAGATTTGGACTACCAAAGAGACACACGCATTCAAGTACAGATGCACAACTGGAAAGGAAACATCTATGCTCCTATCCTGAATGCTGCCTATCACACCCTAAGGAGGAGGAAGATAGAAGTATCCAACCTCGTATAGATCTCAGATCCTGAAATAAGGGTTAATTCAATTGATACAACCACTCACAAATAATAAAACAGGCATAGATTGGATTTAATAGGAATACAAAATGAACAATTTTTTCTTTCCATAACTTGTATAAGAATAGGAAGCCTAATTAAGATTCTTAAAATAACCACACTTAGGAAAGTTAGACGCGGGGTACCTTTAGCAAACATTTCCCCCCTATTGCAGTTTTCTTGTTAAGGGAAGCTTACTCAGGAGTAAATTTACCTGGCACAGAAGTAAGAAGGGGGGGGAAGTGAAAGAGACAGGGGGAAGGGGGGGGGGGTTGGAATTTCCCAAGAGAAGAGGCCAGGAAGTCTCACAGAGACTGATATCAGGAGCCTTACAACTCTTCTGTCCAACCAAATCAAAATTAAAATTGGACTCAGATAGACAATTGCTGGCTAGGGAAGCTTCTGCCTTTAATAACATTTTTTCTCTCAAATGGAGACCTACTTAAGGCTTATGAAACACTGGGAAACTAGCTTCTCAGCAAGGAAACATTCCCCAGCAGAGTTACAAATTCCTTTCCTCTTTAGTTGCATAGGGAAGGGGAGGGCAATCTCCCCTCTCAGAACACAGGATTTTTCGCTGCTCTTGAATAATAAACATTTACCGTGAAATAAAGTCCATGGGGGGGGGGGTTTCTTATGGCCCTACATTGGAATAAGTAGATCTGTTGCTGTTCTCCTGCGCTCCCTGCCTCCCGCCCTGGTCCGTGTGCCCTTCTCCCAAGCTCTGCACACTATTTCATATTTGGTTGTGCATTGCAATAGTGCAAAGATGAGAGCATGTTGGCAGGGGGAACTACTCTGGCAGGTGTGGGGCCAAAGGACCTACCTATGTGCTCTTTCCGTCTGTCGATCCTGGCTAGCTGACAAATCAAGAAGGCTTTGAAGTAAGTTGGTTCCAGATGACACTGCACTGTGTCCCTTCGCAACACCCCCCAAATGCAAATTCTTATGGTGACTTGGCCCTTGTAAACGAGTGGTTTTTGCTGGCAAAAAGTCCAGCTTCTTGTTGCTGCAAGGTGGTATCTGTACTACGACTTCAGGGCCTGATACTCACCATTTCACCCCCTGCACCAAGGCATTCCCACACTTTACTGTAGATAGTTATGCAAATGAAGGATCGAAAGTGACGTTCAGTGATTGGATAGTTTTAGAAAATGGCAACAGTTATGATTGTTCTGGAGCTCTATATAAGCAGCCTGACTGAGTTCCTCAGTTCAGTTCTGTTCCAGCTTACAAATAAAGAGCGCTTTGGAAGAATGGCTGCATCGTTTGATATGTTCACCCACAACTTAACAGTCCATACAGTCCATATAATTGGGGAGTCAAAGATCACTTTATATTGCAAATCTTTTAGCTAATAGATTGGGAAATATAGCCAATAATCAAAGTAAACTACAACAAAATCCTTAAATTCCTCTACCTATAATCACATTAATACTACTAAAGAATACAATGAAGATCAATAGACAAACGTACTGGAGTTAATTTCAAAACATCGAAGATAATCTATTAGGAATTATAAAACAATTGTATGCAGAAAATGATAAAAAATTGGAATGTCTATTGATGATATCCTATAGTATTAAAAGGAAAAAAATCCCAAATTTGTCTATTTATTCAAGGTACTACCAATAAACACTCCTCCAGAGAAATGAAAGAGCTGACAAAAAATGTAAATCTATGAGTATACATAGGAAGGAAATCCAGACGAGGGACAAGCTAAAGGGAACAAGGGCACAAATGCTAGAGAACACATAAAAGAGGCCTCCATGTGATTCCCTTAAACTTTCAAGAGTAAACTATCAGATCCAGATCCACGCAGATCTCTACAGTTTGTTAAGGGCGTCGGGAACTGTAGTTTCTTCGGGGCTCTGGAAAGCACAGTGTGTCAAGGGAGCTGGGAACTGTAGTTTAAGGGTGCTGGGACCTGTAGCTCCCAGGATGTGCATATGCACGCGTTGGCTTTAAACGCTATTCCGCAACCCAAAAGAAGGTTTATCATGAGGACTACACTCTTGTGCACGGAATTGAAATTACAGAACCCTTGGTTTATATATTTCTAAAAAATTGAAAGTGTAGGTTTGCTTGGAAGGGACTTGAGTGTTGTGATGTACCAGGTTGTTTTTAAGTGCATATCTATATAACATATGGGACCAAAGGGGGTGGGAAATATGTCTACGTCTGAACTGTATTTAAATGCGGAGAAAATATTTGCAGTTCCTACGGAAACTACCGGGGGGGGGGGATCTTTAAAGTTGTTAAATGTTACAAATATTAGGCCTGAACGTATCCTTTCGACTTGACAGCTCAGGGAAGATACCAAGCTTTATGAATCCTATAAAATCAACCCCTTTGCCAAGTTCCTCCATTCCAGCACCAATTTTGCCCTGGGAAAAAAGACTCTTTCCCCTTCCAACTCCCCAAGCTTGAAGACATGTGTACACACCTCCTGCCCCAGGAAATGCCCAGAGGTGACAATTGCTGGGCTCCTTGTTCTCCAAGGGAAGCCAAATCTCATCCCCAGACTTGCCTCCGGCTCCAGACATGCCAAGGAATTTCTGTTATACTTTGGGTGGTGGGTACTTAAGACATGTTTGCCGATGATGCTAATCTTATACTGTACTTGGGTGTTGCCCTGACATAGCTGCCTATGCTAATCTTGTGTAACCCTCCCCTTTTGTGACATGTTAGTGATGTAGCAATGATGTATTGATGATGCTGTGCAAACTGTATTCTGACATATGGTGGGAAAGTTTTCAAAGTCAATGTGGCTCCATGCTCTGGGTTCACTGGCTGCTGTTGAACCTGTTGCGCAACAATAAAGGCTCTGAGTCTACTGACTGCTCCAAATTGCTTGCTTGCTGGACTTTCCTTCTTTTACTGACCACATGGACCTGCGGGGTGGGGGGTGGGACCTGTACCCCGAGAAGCTGGCCTGTTGAGTAGTCTCTCAACCCGGAATTTTCCTTAACAGTGTGAAATTTCTAATGGAGCTATCTCCCCACTCCCCCCAAAAATATTGTTCTTTGGACTGTCCCTGTGGCTGGCTTTTTGTTTTTTTAAGAAAAGCACATTTCACATCAAATTTAGCTGTCGATTAAGCTGGAGGAAGGGAGGGGTCACTCTCTATCTCCTAAAACTCTCCAGTCCACCACCACCCTTTTCTGGGCACAATTATTTTCGACAGCCCACCCCTGTTTGCTTCCTAGGCAGAGTTTAGGCCCAATATGCTGCTATTACTGTTATTATTGTGAGCTTTGCAATGGTCATGGGGGATAATTCGCAGGAAATGTGTGGCTTACTGTGTTTCTTTTTTAAAAAAGATCTATTTGCAAAAGGTTTATATAGAAAATCAATCAATCGATTAGTAATAGGTCCTCAAAACACCTGGGGAGGTACTGCTACTAGAAACTATTCCCCCTCCCCGCCTGTCCCACTTCTAATGCAAACCCCCTTCCTCAATCAAGATGGGATTTCAGCTAAAAGAGAGTTGGACAACTTGGGGGTTTCAGCAGGAAATTCAAGGCAGCCCCCTGCCTGAATGAGACTGGATTCCCCTGCTAAAACAAAAAAGGGGGACTGTTTAGGAGACAAACCCGCTTCTGAATCAGGAAGGGGTTTGCTTGGAATCCCGCCCAACTGAGCAGAATTTAAGCCCTGCTCATCGGATGACGTTGAAAACCAGACATCGCTCGGCCCTGGGCAGGATGGCACACCGAGACTCCTCACATCTGTTCAAAGGAGGCTGCAAAGCGGGGGTCATGTTTGTATCATTTCGCGGTCTTCTTTATTTCTATGCTCTTTTAGATGTGGCTTCTTAGCCGAGTGGGGGATTTGAGCCCCGGTGGCTCCCAGGTCCTAGTTTGGCAGTCTAACCACTAGGCCACACTGCCTCTCCACCTTCCTGCTTGAAGCAGCCCTTAATTGGGGACCTATATTCCTGCTTAAACCAGCTTTCTTTATAGGACTGTGAACTTTGCTTTGCAACCCTGGTAGCCGCAACGTACATTTAAGGCGCCCCCACCAAGAATCCTGGGAACTGTAGTTTGTTAAAGGTGCTGGGAACTGCAGCTTTCTCAGGGTTCTGGAAACCATATTGAGCTCTTTGGAATTTTCAGAGATTGGGGGGGGGGGCTGTTAACAGATGCTGCGGAAATGAATTCTTCTTGTGGTTTTCCGTTTACGAGATCCATCCCAGTATATAAGCACTACGGTTTGGGAGGAGGCCAGTTGTTTGGAAAGCACAAGGACAACAGAAAAAGACACCCAGACTTTTGTGGACTGTGGCAGATGAGGACAGAGAGAGACTGCGAATTGGGGAGAATGTATCTTATTCTAAGTAAAGCTTAATTCCACAGAAACAGAAAAGATTTTTGACTTTCTAGGAAATGGCACTGCTGTTCAGATCGCAAGTTACCCAACCTCACAATTACTTAGGGTCATGCAAACAGACCGATAGCCCATTCTAGTCCAATGCACTGATGTCCACAAAAACCGGACGGATGATTCAAGGAAGCTTCCAGGCAGGGCATGAAGGCACTTAGCTCTTCCCCCCTCCCAGAACTGATATTCCAGGACAAACCTTTTTTATATCAGAACTTTAATGCGCTATTAGAATTAAAAGAGGGGAAAACCCAGCCGGATGGGCGGGGTCTAACTAAATTATTATTATGGTATTTTTCGCTCTATAGGGCGCACCTGACCATAGGGCGCACCTAGTTTTCAGAAGGGGAAATCAAGGAAAAAAATATGACCCCCCCCATCTCTGGGAGCAGCCAAGTTACAGGGAACCAGGCAGAGGCCTTCTCAGTGGTGGCGCCTTCTTCATGGTGATCCACTACTGCTTTAAGGGAGGTCTTGGAATAAGTAGTTCTGTTGCTGATCCAAAACACCCACCCACCCCACTCACACATGAAAACAAAGACCACCACAGCCAACTACAAATGAATAACCACACCCTAGGCCACCCGACCCCACCCCCACCCATCTTTCCCCCCCTCCACCTCTTTCCCCTTTCCTTCCTAATGTCTCAACAAATGAAAATGATTTGTAAAAATGTTACATGGGGGAAAAAACATGAGAGAGAGACATTGCACACTTTTGTAAATCAACAAAATATTTAATAAATAAATAAATAAATAAATAAATAAATATTATTTTTAAAAAATCATAAAAAGAGGCCTCCTCATCTGAAGGACATCAAAGCCCACCTGAAGTCCCAAAATCCCTGAAGTCCTGATCCACGCAGATCTATGCGTGTATGGAGCGATCTGTGTGGATCTGCATCTGATAGTTTACGACTTCCTGTTGTAGGGAATCACATGTATAATCGTATGTTTGGGGACATCAGGTGGCCTTTGATGTCCTTGAGGTAAGCTTTGGGTGTATGGCTTTCCTCCATCTCCACTGCGCAGGATTCCTCTGGAATGACAAGATCACTTGCACAGCTTTCCTCTATCTCAACTGTGCAGGATTCCTCTGGAATGACAAGATCACTTGCACAGCTTTCCTCCATCTCAACTGTGCAGGATTCCTCTGGAATGACAAGATCACTTGCACAGCTTTCCTCCATCTCAACTGTGCAGGATTCCTCTGGAATGACAAGATCACTTGCACAGCTTTCCTCCATCTCAACTGTGCAGGATTCCTCTGGAATGACAAGATCACTTGCACAGCCTTCCTCCATCTCAACTGCGCAGGATTTGACAAGATCTTCCGCATGGGTTTCCTCCATCTCCACTGCGGAGGATTTCTCTTGAATTACCAGGTCCAGCAGAGAACCACACTTTGAACAAGTAGTAAGACTCTCGCTTTTCACCGCACTTCTTGGGGTAATCACCACTACAATTTCTATTTGAGATGTATCTGTTGCGGTGGTCCTGATGCAGCATCTCTCCATCCCAACCAATGCTGCACTCAGCAGCTGGAAACCCGCAGCGATATAGCCTAGATAAATAGAAGGTCCAATATGCTGCTCGCTGGGAATTTGAGGCAATTCAAAAGTTTCAGGGAAGTCAATTCCCCCATTTTGTAAGACAGCAGACATGTTCCACATCACGGAAATCAAGACGAGTATCCCTGCTGGTAAGTTCAGCAGAGCTCCAAGCCCAAAAAAGGTTAAGAGAAAATCCTTATGTTTTCTGACTTCGAACACATTGCAGAGGGCGAATGACTGTAATCCAAGGGCCGCTGAATTCATAATGGCAGCTAAGGCCATTAAGTCCTGAGCAATAAAAATTTCCCTCGGGAGGTTTGGATGTTGTTCATGGAGCTCTTCACAATGGTAATAATGGTTTCCGTCGTTAGAAGGGTCTTTCAAAAAACAGACCTGCCAGATTCCAATCCATATGTTTCCAGATCCGATTCCCTTGGCGTTTTCCACACGCCACACTCTCCAGTTGACAAGGGCTGTTGAGGCAATGCACGTCATCCAGGCCATAATATCCATCAGGAATGCACACAAGTGGAGGCAGGACACTAATCTCAGCCACCTGACCACCAGGGAGCCTTCTTTCACCCGCAGGGGGGGTTTGGAGAGGAGGGGAGCAGGGGAGACCTTGGAAGACATCCTGGAAACAAAAGAGAAGACAACATGCAGTGAGAGAGGGAATAACAAACATGTCTAGTCATTGAAGGACATCCTCCCTCCTGCATTCTTCCTTCCATGCACAGAAAGAAGCAGCAAAAGAAAGAGTTCCCCTGCTCTCTCTCTCTCTCTCCCCCCCCCCGCCCGGTTAGGTATAGACATCTGATCCACACATACTTTCTTCCAGCAAACTGCTACTGATTTAATATACTCTTGCACTGTTCCTGTGAAAATGGCCAGAACCTCAGCAACCTGTTGTGGATGGGAGCTGCTCATGTTTCGCTGTTCTGCTATCTGCTACTGCACCTATCCTTTTCCACCGAGCATAAACACAGCTATGGCATAGTGAGGAATGTTTAATCCATAAACTTACGTGAAATGCCTTCCTCAGCTAGAGTCTAGCGTGCCAGGAACAGAGCAGGTATTTGCTAGGTATTCCTGAGCCTCAAGAAGACTGAGCTGTTGGCCACTGAGCTGACGTTCGCCTGAGCAGCCGGCCAGCCACAGCAGCAACTGCTCTGCAGAATTCTTAGGTCAGTTACAGTTACAGTTAGAATCCTGACAACACCACAAATCATAACTCCAGGGTACTGGTCATTTGGAACATCAGGAAGTGGAAAATGGGAGGGAACTCAGTTCCCTTCTTTCCCAATGCAGAGTGTCTATTCCAGGACACTGCGCAGTTAAAACACGTTCTTCCTGAAGCCAGATTCAGAGCAGTTCCAGCAGTAAAAATGGTGATGTGTGTATCTCAGTACAGATTTGTTTGATGGTCCTGAATGCATTTCATAAAGGATCTCCATGTACAAGAAAGGCTAATAGCATGAGGCCCTGAACAATAAGAATTGCCTTGGCAAAATTATTGAAGACTCCTTACAAACCTATCGTTCTTCTTCCCCATCCCATCTTGTTTGGACATTATAGTAAGGGAGAAGATCTTAGCTCTTTTCCTTTGCACTGGGGTTGTGCCACTCATTGGCTTTACTGGCCGAGGGAGCTGACATTGGTCCGCAGACAATTTTTCTGGGTCATGTGGCCAGCAAGACTAAGCCGCTTCTGGCGAAACCAGAGCAGCGCACAGAAACGCCGTTTACCGTCCTGCCGGAGCGGTACCTATTTATCTACTTGCACTTTGACGTGGTTTGGAACTGCTAGGTTGGCAGGAGCAGGGACCGAGCAACGGGAGCTCACCCCGTCAAAGACGCAAGTCCAGTTCTGTATCTGCATGACATCATCCACACCCAAATGCTCTCCCATTCTGTTTCCCCCACTTAATCCGGATACACCATCTCCATTGAAAACTCTGCTCAGTGACACCCATCCAATAGAAAAGTCCTGACCGTCTTCATGCAGATACACTTCCGTGCAGGGGTTTGGCCGACAAGTTCTTCCCGAGTGTGGGGATATTTTCAGGGGCTCTTTGCTTTTCCCTGCCTCCCCTTTCATCCTCACCTGAGGAGATCTTGGCCATTCTCTTGACAGGGACCTCCGTTCTCAGGCCGGATTTCTGTTTTCCTTCATTCCTCCTTCTCCCGGTCTGGTTCACTGAGCAAATAAGAGAGAGGAGGTTTCATGCAAGTCAAGGTGTGCAATGGATCTTCAGGGCATTTGGAAGGAAGAAAAGGTTCAGGAACAAGCGACGCAGCAGCCTCCCAAGCGTAAAAACACATTTGGACATACCGCTCATGAGATTCCGCCCCCCCCCCCCGCAGATATAAATGCAGAACATCCTGTTCTCCTATTAATATACAAAATGGGGTATTTCATATGATAAGAACAGAGGAAGCTGCCTTATACGGAGCCAGACCAATTTTGGGAAAGTGCTACATGGGCCAGTCCACCAATTGGCTACCAATGGGAACACAAAATGGCTGCCAAATGGTGTGGTATGAAATAAATATGCCTGGCTGTGGGCGTGAAGGCCGCACCCTGCAAGACCCTTTCCACGTGGCCTAGGCCCAGACTCGCTAGCCCCACAGAAGAGGCTCCTCATGAAGCCAGAGGAACATGGCCTGGCTGTGGGGCATGATTCGAAACCTCCAGTCCCAGTCCAGTGCTCTAACCACTAAACCACACTGCCCCCCATTGCAGTCTATAACAGCCTGGAGGGCCACAGATGCCCCATATTCTCTGGCTCTGAGATTGCACAAAGTTTCCTTTCTCTCCCTTGTTGTGCAAAAAGAAAAATGCCCATGACAAAATGTGACATTTTTGGTTCTTTGGAGACCTCTCTCTCTCTCTCTCTCTCTCTCTCTCTCTCTCTCTCTCTCTCTCTCTCTCTCTTCATTTAAAGGAGCCTCATCCTTTTCCCCACCCAACTTCCTCCTGCACCCCCCCCCCCAGCTTAAAGATTTCCATGAAGAACTAACTAACTAACCAACCAACCCATGATTGGAATTTACGAGATTAAGGAGATAATTTATTTTTATATAATGAAAATAGATGGGAGGATAAATTAATTGTGCAAGGCAAGAATATATAGGATGGCAAATATCAAAAGAAACAAAGATTATGATTTGGGTTCTTAAAATAACACCAACACATGCCTGCCCAGTGGATTTCAGAACAAATATGCCTCCCAGAACTACCATTCCCAGAATTCCCTGGGAAGTTGTGGCATCTCTTTTGAGAGGCAATGGAGTGCGCCTCTGGGGGGGTGAAAACAAAGGTTTTCAGCAGGCGCTAGAAGGAAAAACGAAGGAGACGCCGGAGAGAAGCCAAGTTACAGGGAACCAAGTTACAGGCAGAGGCCTTCTCAGTGGTGGCGCCTTCTTCATGGTGATCCACTACTGCTTTAAGGGAGGTCTTGGAATAAGTAGATTTGTTGCTGATCCAAAACACCCACCCACCCCACTCACACATGAAAACAAAGACCACCACAGCCAACTACAAATGAACAACCACACCCTAGGCCAACCCCAACCTCTATCACCACCAAAGGAACACAAGCGAACAGCAAAGAACCTGCACAAACAACGCGGACACCAAACCCTACGTATAGTAAGGAAAATAGAAAAATCGCCACCTGACCCACCCCATCTCCCCCCCCCCCACCTCTTTCCCCTTTTCTTCCTAATGTCTCAACAAATGAAAATGATTTGTAAAAATTTTACATGGGGGGGGGACATGAGAGACAGACATTGCACACTTTTGTAAATCAACAAAATCTTAAATAAATAAATAAATAAATAAATAAATAAATAAATAAATACATACTAGTTTTGGGGAGAGGAGTGCAAGTAGCTAGCCATGCCTAGGGCAGAAAATAGCCTGGCACCAGCACAAGACCAGCATGAGATTCCCCCCCCCCCCCCCGCAGATATAAATGCAGAACATCCCGTGCTCCTATTAATATACAAAGTGGGGTATTTCATATGATAAGAACAGAGGAAGCTGCCTTATATGGAGCCAGACCAATTTTGGGAAAGTGCTACATGGGCCAGTCCACCAATTGGCTACCAATGAGAACACAGCAAAAGACAAAATGGCTGCCAAATGGTGTGGTATGAAATAAATTTGCCTGGCTGTGGGGCGTGAAGGCCGCACCCTGCAAGACCCTTTCCACGTGGCCTAGGCCCAGACTCGCTAGCCCCACAGAAGAGGCTCCTCACGAGGCCAGAGGAACATGGCCTGGCTGTGGGGCATGATTCGAAACCTCCAGTCCCAGTCCAGTGCTCTAACCACTAAACAACACTGCCCCCCATTGCAGTCTATAACAGCCTGGAGGGCCACAGATGCCCCATATTCTCTCACTCTGAGATTGCACAAAGTTTCCTTTCTCTTCCTTGTTGTGCAAAAAGAAAAATGCCCATGACAAAATGTGACATTTTTGGTTCTTTGGAGACCTCTCTCTCTCTCTCTCTCTCTCTCTCTCTCTCTTCATTTAAAGGAGCCTCATCCTTTTCCCCACCCAACGTCCTCCTGCACCCCCCCCCAGCTTCAAGATTTCCATGAAGAACTAACTAACTAACCAACACATGATTGGAATTTACGAGATTAAGGAGATAATTTATTTTTATATAATGAAAATAGATGGGAGGATAAGTTAATTGCGCAAGGCAAGAATATATAGGATGGCAAAAATAAAAAGAAACAAAGTTTATGAGTTGGGTTCTTAAAATAACAACAACACATGCCTCCTCAGTGGATTTCAGAACAAATATGTCTCTCTTTTTTTAAAAAAAGTTTTCCTGCAAGTTCAGACGTCGAGGGCTAATTCTTTTTCCGATGATAGAAACACTTCTGTTTCCGCTGGAAAACCTTTCAGGGGAGCATTTGCAACATTTTGGCACCATTTTTGAGTGAATTGCGGAACGTCAGATTTTTGCTGAAATTGTGACCGCGCGGCTTAGGGATTTTTTTCAAAAATAAGTTGTTCAGACGTCGAGAGCTAATTCTGTTTCCGATGATAAAAAGCCATCTGTTTCCACCGAAAAACCTTTCAGGGGATCGTTTGCAACAGCTTGGCACCATTTTTGAGGGAACTGCAGAACGTCAGATTTTTGCTGATATTGTGACCGCGCGGCTTAGGGATTTTTTTCAAAAAAAGTTGTTCAGACGTCGAGGGCTAATTCTGTTTCTGATGATAAAAACCCATCTGTTTCCACTGAAAAACCTTTCAGGGGATCGTTTGCAACAGATTGGCACCATTTTTGAGTGAATTGCAAAACGTCAGATTTTTGCTGAAATTGTGACCGCGCGGCGTAGGGATTTTTTTTAAAAAAAGTTTTTCTGCAACTTTAGACTTCGAGGGCTCATTCTTTTCCCCATGATATAAACCCTTCTGTTTCCACCGAAAATCCTTTCAGGGGAGCATTTGCTGCAGTTTGGCACCATTCTTGAGTGAATTGCAGAACGTCAGATTTTTGCTGAAATTGTGACCGCGCGGCTTAGGGTTTTTTTCAAAATAGTTGTTGAGACGTTAGGACTAATTCCGTTTCAACGATAAAAACCCATCTGTTTCCACCGCCAAATCTTTCAGGGGAGCATTTGCAACAATTTGGCACCATTTTTGAGTGAATTTTAGAACGTCAGATTTTTGCTGAAATTGTGACCGCGCGGGTTAGGGATTTTTTCAAAAAAAAGTTGTTCAGATGTGGAGGGCTAATTCTGTTTACAATGATCAAGACTATCTGTTTCCACCGAAAAACCTTTCAGGGGATCGTTTGCAACAGCTTGGCACCATTTTTGAGTGAATTGCAGAACGTCAGATTTTTGCTGAAATTGTCACCACGCGGCTTAGGGATTTTTTCATAAAAAGTTGTTCAGACGTCGAGGGCTAATTCTGTTTCCGATTATAAAACCCCATTTGTTTCCATCGAGAAACCTTTCCGGGGATCGTTTGCAACAGCTTGGCACCATTTTTGAGTGAATTGCAGATCGTCAGATTTTTGCTGAAATTGTGACCGCTTAGGGATTTTTTCAAAAAAAAGTTGTTCAGACGTCGAGGGCTAATTCTGTTTCCGATGATAAAAACCCATCTGTTGTACATTTAAGGGGCCCCCACCAAGAATCCTGGGAACTGTAGTTTGTTAAAGGTGCTGGGAACTGCAGCTTTCTCAGGGTTCTGGAAACCATATTGAGCTCTTTGGAATTTTCAGAGACTTGGGGGGGGGGGCTGTTAACAGATGCTGCGGAAATGAATTCTTCTTGTGATTTTCCATTTACGAGATCCATCCCAGTATATAAGCAGTACGGTTTGGGAGGAGGCCAGTTGTTTGGAAAGCACAAGGACAACAGAAAAAGACACCCAGACTTTTGTGGACTGTGGCAGATGAGGACAGAGAGAGACTGCGAATTGGGGAGAATGTATCTTATTCTAAGTAAAGCTTAATTCCACAGAAACAGAAAAGATGTTTGACTTTCTAGGAAATGGCACTGCTGTTCAGATCGCAAGTTACCCAACCTCACAATTACTTAGGGTCATGCAAACAGACCGATAGCCCATTCTAGTCCAATGCACTGATGTCCACAAAAACCGGACGGATGATTCAAGGAAGCTTCCAGGCAGGGCATGAAGGCACTTAGCTCTTCCCCCCTCCCAGAACTGATATTCCAGGACAAACCTTTTTTATATCAGAACTTTAATGCGCTATTAGAATTAAAAGAGGGGAAAACCCAGCCGGATGGGCGGGGTCTAACTAAATTATTATTACGGTATTTTTCGCTCTATAGGGCACACCTGACCATAGGGCGCACCTAGTTTTCAGAGGGGGAAATCAAGGAAAAAAATATGACCCCCCCCATCTCTGGGAGCAGCCAAGTTACAGGGAACCAGGCAGAGGCCTTCTCAGTGGTGGCGCCTTCTTCATGGTGATCCACTACTGCTTTAAGGGAGGTCTTGGAATAAGTAGATTTGTTGCTGATCCAAAACACCCACCCACCCCACTCACACATGAAAACAAAGACCACCACAGCCAACTACAAATGAATAACCACACCCTAGGCCACCCGACCCCACCCCCACCCACCTTTCCCCCCCTCCACCTCTTTCCCCTTTCCTTCCTAATGTCTCAACAAATGAAAATGATTTGTAAAAATGTTACATGGGGGAAAAAACATGAGAGAGAGACATTGCACACTTTTGTAAATCAACAAACTCTTTAATAAATAAATAAATATTATTTTAAAAAAATCATAAAAAGAGGCCTCCTCATCTGAAGGACATCAAAGCCCACCTGAAGTCCCAAAATCCCTGAAGTCCTGATCCACGCAGATCTATGCGTGTATGGAGCGATCTGCGTGGATCTGCATCTGATAGTTTACGACTTCCTGTTGTAGGGAATCACATGTATAATCGTATGTTTGGGGACATCAGGTGGCCTTTGATGTCCTTCAGGTAAGCTTTGGGTGTATGGCTTTCCTCCATCTCCACTGCGCAGGATTCCTCTGGAATGACAAGATCACTTGCACAGCTTTCCTCTATCTCAACTGTGCAGGATTCCTCTGGAATGACAAGATCACTTGCACAGCTTTCCTCCATCTCAACTGTGCAGGATTCCTCTGGAATGACAAGATCACTTGCACAGCCTTCCTCCATCTCAACTGCGCAGGATTTGACAAGATCTTCCGCATGGGTTTCCTCCATCTCCACTGCGGAGGATTTCTCTTGAATTACCAGGTCCAGCAGAGAACCACACTTTGAACAAGTAGTAAGACTCTCGCTTTTCACCGCACTTCTTGGGGTAATCACCACTACAATTTCTATTTGAGATGTATCTGTTGTGGTGGTCCTGATGCAGCATCTCTCCATCCCAACCAATGCTGCACTCAGCAGCTGGAAACCCGCAGCGATATAGCCTAGATAAATAGAAGGTCCAATATGCTGCTCGCTGGGAATTTGAGGCAATTCAAAAGTTTCAGGGAAGTCAATTCCCCCATTTTGTAAGACAGCAGACATGTTCCACATCACGGAAATCAAGACGAGTATCCCTGCTGGTAAGTTCAGCAGAGCTCCAAGCCCAAAAAAGGTTAAGAGAAAATCCTTATGTTTTCTGACTTCGAACACATTGCAGAGGGCGAACGACTGTAATCCAAGGGCCGCTGAATTCATAATGGCAGCTAAGGCCATTAAGTCCTGAGCAATAAAAATTTCCCTCGGGAGGTTTGGATGTTGTTCATGGAGCTCTTCACAATGGTAATAATGGTTTCCGTCGTTAGAAGGGTCTTTCAAAAAACAGACCTGCCAGATTCCAATCCATATGTTTCCAGAGCCAATTCCCTTGGCGTTTTCCACACGCCACACTCTCCAGTTGACAAGGGCTGTTGAGGCAATGCACGTCATCCAGGCCATAATATCCATCAGGAATGCACACAGCTGGAGGCAGGACACTAATCTCAGCCACCTGACCACCAGGGAGCCTTCTTTCACCCGCAGGGGGGGTTTGGAGAGGAGGGGAGCAGGGGAGACCTTGGAAGACATCCTGGAAACAAAAGAGAAGACAACATGCAGTGAGAGAGGGAATAACAAACATGTCTAGTCATTGAAGGACATCCTCCCTCCTGCATTCGTCCTTCCATGCACAGAAAGCAGCAGCAAAAGAAAGAGTTCCCCTGCTCTCTCTCTCTCTCTCTCCCCCCCCGCCCGGTTAGGTATAGACATCTGATCCACACATACTTTCTTCCAGCAAACTGCTACTGATTTAATATACTCTTGCACTGTTCCTGTGAAAATGGCCAGAACCTCAGCAACCTGTTGTGGATGGGAGCTGCTCATGTTTCGCTGTTCTGCTATCTGCTACTGCACCTATCCTTTTCCACCGAGCATAAACACAGCTATGGCGTAGTGAGGAATGTTTAATCCATAAACTTACGTGAAATGCCTTCCTCAGCTAGAGTCTAGCGTGCCAGGAACAGAGCAGGTATTTGCTAGGTATTCCTGAGCCTCAAGAAGACTGAGCTGTTGGCCACTGAGCTGACGTTCGCCTGAGCAGCCGGCCAGCCACAGCAGCAACTGCTCTGCAGAATTCTTAGGTCAGTTACAGGCCAGTTAGAATCCTGACAACACCACAAATCATAACTCCAGGGTACTGGTCATTTGGAACATCAGGAAAGTGGAAAATGGGAGGGAACTCAGTTCCCTTCTTTCCCAATGCAGAGTGTCTATTCCAGGACACTGCGCAGTTAAAACACGTTCTTCCTGAAGCCAGATTCAGAGCAGTTCCAGCAGTAAAAATGGTGATGTGTGTATCTCAGTACAGATTTGTTTGATGGTCCTGAATGCATTTCATAAAGGATCTCCATGTACAAGAAAGGCTAATAGCATGAGGCCCTCAACAATAAGAATTGCCTTGGCGAAATTATTGAAGACTCCTTACAAACCTATCGTTCTTCTTCCCCATCCCATCTTGTTTGGACATTATAGTAAGGGAGAAGATCTTAGCTCTTTTCCTTTGCACTGGGATTACATGAAATTTGTGCCAGGGGACCCCATCACTCACACCAATACGGGCAACACCATTTTCAGAACCTAGGTTCCCATGATTTAAAATCGCTTTCCTAAGACACTTCAGTCAAAATATTTGTGTTGCTTCCTTCCTGTTCCTTTCTGTGTTGATGCTCCGAATGTGAGCTGCTCAGCTGCATGCAGTTTCCACTGAAGTGTGTGTGTGTGTGTGTGTGTGTGTGTGTGTGTGTGTGTGTGATTAACATTTGGCCAAGCAATGGGCCTAAATCCATCGATTTCACCTGAAATAACTTTGGGAGCCAGCCTTTAAAAATCTAAAGTAGATATCAAATTCAGAGGAATTAAAAGCTGTCATCTTTTTGACTATTTGAAACACCTTAGAACATACACAAATGTTAATGTTTGAAGGAAGGCAGCAAATGGAGCATTGGAGCCATCCATTCATTTCAGGAGGTGTGACCATTGATAAGATGAAGCACTTTCACATCGCATGGCAGTGTGCAGTGCTTTTAAAAAGGTAAAGGTAAAGGACCCCTGACAGTTAAGTCCAGTCACGGCTCTGGGGTTGTGCCACTCATTGGCTTTACAGGCCGAGGGAGCTGACATTGGTCCGCAGACAATTTTTCTGGGTCATGTGGCCAGCAAGACTAAGCCGCTTCTGGCAAACCACAGCAGCGCACAGAAACGCCGTTTACCGTCCTGCCGGAGCGGTACCTATTTATCTACTTGCACTTTGACGTCGTTTGGAACTGCTAGGTTGGCAGGAGCTGGGACCGAGCAACGGGAGCTCACCCCGTCAAACACGCAAGTCCAGTTCTGTATCTGCATGACATCATCCACACCCAAATGCTCTCCCATTCTGTTTCCCCCACTTAATCAGGATACGCCATCTCCATTGAAAACTCTGCTCAGTGACACCCATCCAATAGAAAAGTCCTGACCGTCCTCATGCAGATACACTTCCGTGCAGGGGTTTGGCCGACAAGTTCTTCCCGAGTGTGGGGATGTTTTCAGGGGCTCTTTGCTTTTCCCTGCCTCCCCTTTCATCCTCACCTGAGGAGATCTTGGCCATTCTTTTCACAGGGACCTCCGTTCTCAGGCCGGATTTCTGTTTTCCTTCATTCCTCCTTCTCCCGGTCTGGTTCACTGAGCAAATTAGAGAGAGGAGGTTTCATGCAAGTCAAGGTGTGCAATGGATCTTCAGGGCATTTGGAAGGAAGAAAAGGTTCAGGAACAAGCAACGCAGCAGCCTCCCAAGCGTAAAAACACATTTGGACATACCGCTCATGAGATTCCGCCCCCCCCCCCGCAGATATAAATGCAGAACATCCTGTTCTCCTATTAATATACAAAATGGGGTATTTCATATGATAAGAACAGAGGAAGCTGCCTTATACGGAGCCAGACCAATTTTGGGAAAGTGCTACATGGGCCAGTCCACCAATTGGCTACCAATGGGAACACAAAATGGCTGCCAAATGGTGTGGTATGAAATAAATATGCCTGGCTGTGGGGCGTGAAGGCCGCACCCTGCAAGACCCTTTCCACGTGGCCTAGGCCCAGACTCGCTAGCCCCACAAAAGAGGCTCCTCATGAAGCCAGAGGAACATGGCCTGGCTGTGGGGCATGATTCGAAACCTCCAGTCCGAGTCCAGTGCTCTAACTACTAAACCACACTGCCCCCCATTGCAGTCTATAACAGCCTGGAGGGCCACAGATGCCCCATATTCTCTGGCTCTGAGATTGCCCAAAGTTTCCTTTCTCTCCCTTGTTGTGCAAAACGAAAAATGCTCACGACAAAATGTGACATTTTTGGCTCTTTGGAGACCTCTCTCTCTCTCTCTCTCTCTCTCTCTCTCTCTCTCCATTTAAAGGAGCCTCATCCTTTTCCCCACCCAACGTCCTCCTGCACCCCCCCCCCCCCAGCTTCAAGATTTCCATGAAGAACTAACTAACTAACCAACCCATGATTGGAATTTACGAGATTAAGGAGATAATTTATTTTTATATAATGAAAATAGATGGGAGGATAAATTAATTGCGCAAGGCAAGAATATATAGGATGGCAAATATCAAAAGAAACAAAGATTATGATTTGGGTTCTTAAAATAACACCAACACATGCCTGCCCAGTGGATTTCAGAACAAATATGCCTCCCAGAACTACCATTCCCAGAATTCCCTGGGACGTTGTGGGCATCTCTTTTGAGAGGCAATGGAGTGCGCCTCTGGGGGGTGAAATCAAAGGTTTTCAGCAGGCGCTAGAAGGAAAAACGAAGGAGACGCCGGAGAGAAGTCAAGTTACAGGGAACCAAGTTACAGGCAGAGGCCTTCTCAGTGGTGGCGCCTTCTTCATGGTGATCCACTACTGCTTTAAGTGAGGTCTTGGAATAAGTAGATTTGTTGCTGATCCCAAACACCCACCCACCCCACTCACACATGAAAACAAAGACCACCACAGCCAACTACAAATGAATAACCACAACCTAAGGCCAACCCCAACCTCTCTTACCACCAAAGGAACACAAGTGAACAGCAAAGAACCTGCACAAACAACGCTGACACCAAACCCTACGTATAGTAAGGAAAATAGAAAAATCGCCACCTGACCCACCCCATCTTCCCCCCCCCACCTCTTTCCCCTTTTCTTCCTAATGTCTCAACAAATGAAAATGATTTGTAAAAATTTTACATGGGGGGGGGGGGACATGAGAGACAGACATTGCACACTTTTGTAAATCAACAAAATCTTAAATAAATAAATAAATAAATAAATAAATAAATAAATACATACTAGTTTTGGGGAGAGGAGTGCAAGTAGCTAGCCATGCCTAGGGCAGAAAATAGCCTGGCACCAGCACAAGACCAGCATGAGATTCCCCCCCCCCGCAGATATAAATGCAGAACATCCCGTGCTCCTATTAATATACAAAGTGGGGTATTTCATATGATAAGAACAGAGGAAGCTGCCTTATATGGAGCCAGACCAATTTTGGGAAAGTGCTACATGGGCCAGTCCACCAATTGGCTACCAATGAGAACACAGCAAAAGACAAAATGGCTGCCAAATGGTGTGGTATGAAATAAATTTGCCTGGCTGTGGGGCGTGAAGGCCGCACCCTGCAAGACCCTTTCCACGTGGCCTAGGCCCAGACTCGCTAGCCCCACAGAAGAGGCTCCTCATGAAGCCAGAGGAACATGGCCTGGCTGTGGGGCATGATTCGAAACCTCCATCCCAGTCCAGTGCTCTAACCACTAAAGAACACTGCCCCCCATTGCAGTCTATAACAGCCTGGAGGGCCACAGATGCCCCATATTCTCTGGCTCTGAGATTGCCCAAAGTTTCCTTTCTCTCCCTTGTTGTGCAAAAAGAAAAACGCCCATGACAAAAGTGACATTTTTGGTTCTTTGGAGACCTCTCTCTCTCTCTCTCTCTCTCTCTCTCTCTCTTCATTTAAAGGAGCCTCATCCTTTTCCCCACCCAACTTCCTCCTGCACCCCCCCCAAGCTTCAAGATTTCCATGAAGAACTAACTAACTAACCAACCCATGATTGGAATTTACGAGATTAAGGAGATAATTTATTTTTATATAATGAAAATAGATGGGAGGATAAGTTAATTGCGCAAGGCAAGAATATATAGGATGGCAAAAATAAAAAGAAACAAAGTTTATGAGTTGGGTTCTTAAAATAACAACAACACATGCCTCCTCAGTGGATTTCAGAACAAATATGTCTCTCTTTTTTTAAAAAAAGTTTTCCTGCAAGTTCAGACGTCGAGGGCTAATTCTTTTTCCGATGATAAAAACCCATCTGTTTCCACTGAAAAACCTTTCAGGGGATCGTTTGCAACAGATTGGCACCATTTTTGAGTGAATTGCAGAACGTCAGATTTTGGCTGAAATTGTGACCGCGCGGCTTAGGGATTTTTTCAAAAAAAAGTTGTTCAGACGTCGAGGGCTAATTCTGTTTCCGATGATAAAGACCATCTGTTTCCACCGAAAAACCTTTCAGGGGATCGTTTGCAACAGTTTGGCACCATTTTTGAGTGAATTGCAGAACGTCAGATTTTGGCTGAAATTGTGACCGCGCGGCTTAGGGATTTTTTCAAAAAAAAGTTTTTCTGCAACTTTAGACTTCGAGGGCTCATTCTTTTTCCCATGATATAAACCCTTCTGTTTCCACCGAAAATCCTTTCAGGGGAGCATTTGCTGCAGTTTGGCACCATTCTTGAGTGAATTGCAGAACGTCAGATTTTGGCTGAAATTGTGACCGCTTAAGGATTTCTGATGATAAAAACCCATCTGTTTCCACCGAAAAACCTTTCAGGGGATCATTTGCAACAGCTTGACACCATTTTTGAGTGAACTGCAGAACGTCAGATTTTTGCTGAAATTGTCACCACGCGGCTTAGGGATTTTTTCATAAAAAGTTGTTTAGACGTCGAGGGCTAATTCTGTTTCCGATGATAAAACCCCGTTTGTTTCCATCGAGAAACCTTTCCGGGGATCGTTTGCAACAGCTTGGCACCATTTTTGAGTGAATTGCAGAACGTCAGATTTTTGCTGAAATTGTGACCGCGCGGCTTAGGTATTTTTTTCAAAAAAAGTTGTTCAGACGTCGAGGGCTAATTCTGTTTCCGATGATAAAAACCCATCTGTTTCCACCGAAAAACCTTTCAGGGGATCGTTTGCAACAGCTTGGCACCATTTTTGAGTGAATTGCAGATCGTCAGATTTTTGCTGAAATTGTGACCGCTTAAGGATTTTTTCAAAAAAAAGTTGTTCAGACGTCGAGGGCTAATTCTGTTTCCGATGATAAAAACCCATCTGTTGTACATTTAAGGCGCCCCCACCAAGAATCCTGGGAACTGTAGTTTGTTAAAGGTGCTGGGAACTGCAGCTTTCTCAGGGTTCTGGAAACCATATTGAGCTCTTTGGAATTTTCAGAGACTTGGGGGGGGGGGGCTGTTAACAGATGCTGCGGAAATGAATTCTTCTTGTGGTTTTCCGTTTACGAGATCCATCCCAGTATATAAGCACTACGGTTTGGGAGGAGGCCAGTTGTTTGGAAAGCACAAGGACAACAGAAAAAGACACCCAGACTTTTGTGGACTGTGGCAGATGAGGACAGAGAGAGACTGCGAATTGGGGAGAATGTATCTTATTCTAAGTAAAGCTTAATTCCACAGAAACAGAAAAGATCTTTGACTTTCTAGGAAATGGCACTGCTGTTCAGATCGCAAGTTACCCAACCTCACAATCACTTAGGGTCATGCAAACAGACCGATAGCCCATTCTAGTCCAATGCGCTGATGTCCACAAAAACCGGACGGATGATTCAAGGAAGCTTCCAGGCAGGGCATGAAGGCACTTAGCTCTTCCCCCCTCCCAGAACTGATATTCCAGGACAAACCTTTTTTATATCAGAACTTTAATGCGCTATTAGAATTAAAAGAGGGGAAAACCCAGCCGGATGGGCGGGGTCTAACTAAATTATTATTACGGTATTTTTCGCTCTATAGGGCGCACCTGACCATAGGGCGCACCTAGTTTTCAGAGGGGGAAATCAAGGAAAAAAAATATGATCCCCCCCCATCTCTGGGAACAGCCAAGTTACAGGGAACCAGGCAGAGGCCTTCTCAGTGGTGGCGCCTTCTTCATGGTGATCCACTACTGCTTTAAGGGAGGTCTTGGAATAAGTAGATTTGTTGCTGATCCAAAGCACCCACCCACCCCACTCACACATGAAAACAAAGACCACCACAGCCAACTACAAATGAATAACCACACCCTAGGCCACCCGACCCCACCCCCAGCCATCTTTCCCCCCCTCCACCTCTTTCCCCTTTCCTTCCTAATGTCTCAACAAATGAAAATGATTTGTAAAAATGTTACATGGGGGAAAAAACATGAGAGAGAGACATTGCACACTTTTGTAAATCAACAAACTCTTTAATAAATAAATAAATAAATATTATTTTAAAAAAATCGTAAAAAGAGGCCTCCTCATCTGAAGGACATCAAAGACCACCTGAAGTCCCAAAATCCCTGAAGTCCTGATCCACGCCGATCTATGCGTGTATGGAGCAATCTGCGTGGATCTGCATCTGATAGTTTACAACTCCCTGTTGTAGGGAATCACATGTATAATCGTATGTTTGGGGACATCAGGTGGCCTTTGATGTCCTTCAGGTAAGCTTTGGGTGTATGGCTTTCCTCCATCTCCACTGCGCAGAATTCCTCTGGAATGACAAGATCACTTGCACAGCTTTCCTCCATCTCAACTGTGCAGGATTCCTCTGGAATGACAAGATCACTTGCACAGCTTTCCTCCATCTCAACTGTGCAGGATTCCTCTGGAATGACAAGATCACTTGCACAGCCTTCCTCCATCTCAACTGCGCAGGATTTGACAAGATCTTCCGCATGGGTTTCCTCCATCTCCACTGCGGAGGATTTCTCTTGAATTACCAGGTCCAGCAGAGAACCACACTTTGAACAAGTAGTAAGACTCTCGCTTTTCACCGCACTTCTTGGCGTAATCACCACTACAATTTCTATTTGAGATGCATCCGTTGCGGTGGTCCTGATGCAGCATCTCTCCATCCCAACCAATGCTGCACTCAGCAGCTGGAAACCCGCAGCGATATAGCCTAGATAAATAGAAGGTCCAATATGCTGCTCGCTGGGAATCTGAGGCAATTCAAAAGTTTCAGGGAAGTCAATTCCCCCATTTTGTAAGACAGCAGACATGTTCCACATCACGGAAATCAAGACGAGTATCCCTGCTGGTAAGTTCAGCAGAGCTCCAAGCCCAAAAAAGGTTAAGAGAAAATCCTTATGTTTTCTGGCTTCGAACACATTGCAGAGGGCGAATGACTGTAATCCAAGGGCCGCTGAATTCATAATGGCAGCTAAGGCTTATGTCGTCTTCCCGCAACCGCTGCACCACGCTCTCCTCTGTGTCTTCCTGCCACTCCACCCGCATCGTCTCCTGTTTAACTATTTTTTCCCTCCAGCTCTGGGGGGGTTGAAGGAGAAAGAGCCTAAAAAAACCCTTCTTGCTTTGTTTCGAATATCATTATTCTGTGTGCCCCCGTCTGGTCATTCGCGGAACAATCACCCTCTCCCTTACATACAGGCAAAAAATGTCCAGAGAGTCAGATTTCACAAGATACTGAACACTTCCAGCCACTTCAGCCCCTCCCTTTGCAGACAAAATCATCTGCCCCCCTTTCCCCACCTACAGGGATGGCGAAGGGGGGCGGGGTTCAAAGTCTTTTATTACTCCCCTCCCAAAAAATCATATCTGTATATTTTTACTTACAGCTCAGAATGATGGATGTGCTTTTTGTTGAAATCGGGTCAAAGCATTTCACCTTCTCCTGTGTCTAGGACTTTTTGCTGTATCAATTTGTGCATTTTTTCTTTCTTTCTTTCTTTCTTTCTTTCTTTCTTTCTTTCTTTCTTTCTTTCTTTCTTTCATTTTTGAACGTGGATAACGGAGTTTGTTTTAATAAAAGTCCACAGGGAGTTTCACATGAAAGGCTACTTCGGCAGCTCGTTAAAAAACATATGGCACATCAAAAAACGTAGGGAGAAATCAATCCAATGGAAGACTTTTCACTGTGCAATGGAACTTTCTTTTCTTTCAGTGTGTACCCCCAAAATCTGTTCTGGCATTTCCCCCAACCCTTCAAAACAAATCTGGGGATGGCACAGGGTTTATGTGGGGAGACAGTACGTACATGTAATGTCTGTAAGCCCCCCGTTCCTCCTGTTTCAGCCTCCCTCTTTTCTCCCAGACAGGAGTCACCCGTTATCTCATCGCCTGAGCTACATTCCTCAAAAGGGGCCTCCTGACTATAAAATCTCCTTCTAAGGGGGGAGGTTTCGGACACCTCGCACCCTTTTAAAAACTTTATTCCAACTCTGAAACCAAAACATCTTTCTATACCAAAAAAGCAAAGCTAGGCTAAACTTCAACCCATCACCATCCACCAGAATTTTAAATGTCCTCCAATGCTTTGCAGACTCATTGCCTTCCACATAGCCATAAAATTGGGAGAGTTGAAAGGGATCCTGGGGTCATCTAGTCCAACCCTCCAAAATACAGGGTTTACAGCAAGATTTGTACTACCAAAGAGACACACGCATTTAAGTACAGATGCACAACTGGAAAGGAAACATCTATGCTCCTATCCTGAATGCTGCCTATCACACCCTAAGGAGGAGGAAAATAGAAGTATCCAACCTCGTATAGATCTCAGATCCTGAAATAAGGGTTAATTCAATTGATACAACCACTCACAAATAATAAAACAGGCATAGATTGGATTTAATAGGAATACAAAATGAACAATTTTTTCTTTCCATAACTTGTATAAGAATAGGAAGCCTAATTAAGATTCTTAAAATAACCACACTTAGGAAAGTTAGACGCGGGGTACCTTTAGCAAACATTTCCCTCCTATTGCAGTTTTCTTGTTAAGGGAAGCTTACTCAGGAGTAAATTTACCTGGCACAGAAGTAAGAAGGGGGGAAAAAACTGAAAGAGACAGGGGGAAGGGGGGGGGGTTGGAATTTCCCAAGAGAAGAGGCCAGGAAGTCTCACAGAGACTGATATCAGGAGCCTTACAACTCTTCCGTCCAACCAAATCAAAATTAAAATTGGACTCAGATAGACAATTGCTGGCTAGGGAAGCTTCTGCCTTTAATAACATTTTTTCTCTCAAATGGAGACCTACTTAAGGCTTATGAAACACTGGGAAACTAGCTTCTCAGCAAGGAAACATTCCCCAGCAGAGTTACAAATTCCTTTCCTCTTTAGTTGCATAGGGAAGGGGAGGGCAATCTCCCCTCTCAGAACACAGGATTTTTCGCTGCTCTTGAATAATAAACATTTACCGTGAAATAAAGTCCATGGGGGGGGGTTTCTTATGGCCCTACATTGGAATAAGTAGATCTGTTGCTGTTCTCCTGCGCTCCCTGCCTCCCGCCCTGGTCCGTGTGCCCTTCTCCCAAGCTCTGCACACTATTTCATATTTGGTTGTGCATTGCAATAGTGCAAAGATGAGAGCATGTTGGCAGGGGGAACTACTCTGGCAGGTGTGGGGCCAAAGGACCTACCTATGTGCTCTTTCCGTCTGTCGATCCTGGCTAGCTGACAAATCAAGAAGGCTTTGAAGTAAGTTGGTTCCAGATGACACTGCACTGTGTCCCTTCGCAACACCCCCCAAATGCAAATTCTTATGGTGACTTGGCCCTTGTAAACGAGTGGTTTTTGCTGGCAAAAAGTCCAGCTTCTTGTTGCTGCAAGGTGGTATCTGTACTACGACTTCAGGGCCTGATACTCACCATTTCACCTCCTGCGCCAAGGCATTCCCACACTTTACTAATGCTCTCAAAGCTCCACCAACCTTGAAGCTTCCTGTTTTTCGCTTAGGGACACTGCCTCTTGAACAACTGCTTCCTGTCCATTTTTTGGAGCCGTTGTCAATTTCAATAAATTGTGCATGCTTGCTACCTTAGAGCTTGCAGGCTCAGTCTTGGCTGTCATTGTTGAGTAGTGCCAAAACAGCTGGTTGCATGGACCCAGGGAGCAGAGTGCCACAATCTTAAACTGAGATTAATTTTTCCACATCTCTTGACTTCCAAGTTTTTCTTTGTTTGCTTGTGGTCCATGTTATGTACTGAAGTTCTCACCCTGGGCCTGCAGGGGGATACTGTAGATAGTTATGCAAATGAAGGATCGAAAGTGACGTTCAGTGATTGGATAGTTTTAGAAAATGGCAACAGTTATGATTGTTCTGGAGCTCTATATAAGCAGGCTGACTGAGCTCCTCAGTTCAGTTCTGTTCCAGCTTACAAATAAAGAGCGCTTTGGAAGAATGGCTGTGTCGTTTGATATGTTCACCCACAACTTAACAGTCCATACAGTCCATATCATTGGGGAGTCAAAGATCACTTTATATTACAAATCTTTTAGCTAATAGATTGGGAAATATAGCCAATAATCAAAGTAAAGTACAACAAAATCCTTAAATTCCTCTACCTATAATCACATTAATACTACTAAAGAATACAATGAAGATCAATAGACAAACGTACTGGAGTTAATTTCAAAACATCAAAGATAATCTATTAGGAATTATAAAACAATTGTATGCAGAGAATGATAAAAAATTGGAATGTCTATTGATGATATCCTATAGTATTAAAAGATGATATCCTATAATATTAAAAGGAAAAAAACACCAAATTTGTCTATTTATTCAAGGTACTACCAATAATCACTCCTCCAGAGAAATGAAAGAGCTGACAAAAAATGTAAATCTATGAGTATACATAGGAAGGAAATCCAGACGAGGGACAAGCTAAAGGGAACAAGGACACAAATGCTAGAGAACACGTAGAAGAGGCATCCATGTGATTCCCTTACACTTTCAAGAGTAAACTATCAGATCCAGATCCACGCAGATCTCAACAGTTTGTTAAGGGCGTCGGGAACTGTAGTTTCTCCGGGGCTCTGGAAAGCGCAGTGTGTCAAGGGAGCTGGGAACTGTAGTTTAAGGGTGCTGGGACCTGTAGCTCCCAGGATGTGCATATGCACGCGTTTGCTTTAAACGCTATTCAGCAACCCAAAAGAAGGTTTATCATGAGGACTACACTCTTGTGCACGGAATTGAAATTACAGAACCCTTGGTTTATATATTTTTTAAAAATTGAAAGTGTAGGTTTGCTTGGAAGGGACTTGAGTGTTGTGATGTACCAGGTTGTTTTTAAGCGCATATCTATATAACATATGGGACCAAAGGGGGTGGGAAATATGTCTACGTCTGAACTGTATTTAAATGCGGAGAAAATATTTGCAGTTCCTACGGAAACTACCGGGGGGGGGGCATCTTTAAAGTTGTTAAATGTTACAAATATTCGGCCTGAACGTATCCTTTCGACTTGACAGCTCAGGGAAGATACCAACCTTTATGAATCCTCTAAAATCAACCCCTTTGCCAAGTTCCTCCATTCCAGCACCATTTTGCCCTGGGAAAAAAGACTCTTTCCCCTTCCAACTCCCCAAGCTTGAAGGCATGTGTACACACCTCCTGCCCCAGGAAATGCCCAGAGGTGACAATTGCTGGGCTCCTTGTTCTCCAAGGGAAGCCAAATCTCATCCCCAGACTTGCCTCCGGCTCCAGACATGCCAAGGAATTTCTGTTATACTTTGGGTGGTGGGTACTTAAGACATGTTTGCCGATGATGCTAAGCTTATACTGTACTTGGGTGTTGCCCTGACATAGCTGCCTATCCTAATCTTGTGTAACCCTCCCCTTTTGTGACATGTTAGTAATGTGGCAATGATGTATTGATGATGCTGTGCAAACTGTATTCTGACATATAGTGGGAAAGTTTTCAAAGTCAATGTGGCTCCATGCTCTGGGTTCACTGGCTGCTGTTGAATCTGTTGCGCAACAATAAAGGTTCTGAGTCTACTGACTGCTGCTTTGCTCCAAATTGCTTGCTTGCTGGAATTTCCTTCTTTTACTGACAACATGGACCTGTGGGGGGACCTGTACCCCGAGAAACTGGCCTGTTGAGTAGTCTCTCAACCCGGAATTTTCCTTAACAGTGTGGAATTTCTAATGGAGCTATCTCCCCACTCCCCCCCCGCCGAAATATTGTTCCTTAGACTGTCCCTGTGGCTGGCTTTTTGTTTTTTTAAGAAAAGCACATTTCACATCAAATTTAGCTGCCGATTAAGCTGGAGGAAGGGAGGGGTCACTCTCTCTCTCCTAAACCTCTCCAGTCCACCACCACCCTTTTCTGGGCACAATTATTTTAGACAGCCCACCCCTGTTTCCTTCCTATGCAGAGTTAAGGTCCAATACGCTGCTATTACTGTTATTATTGTGAGCTTTGCAATGGTCATGGGGGATAATTTGCAGGAAATGTGTGGCTTACTGTGTTTCTTTTTTAAAAAAGATCTATTTGCAAAAGGTTTATATAGAAAATCAATCAATCGATTAGTAATAGGTCCTCAAAACACCTGGGGAGGTACTGCTGCTAGAAACTATTCCCCCTCCCCGCCCGTCCCACTTCTAATGCAAACCCCCTTCCTCAGTCAAGATGGGATTTCAGCTAAAAGAGAGTTGGACAACTTGGGGGTTTCAGCAGGAAATTCAAGGCAGCCCCCTGCCTGAATGAGACTGGATTCCCCTGCTAAAACAAAAAAGGGGGACTGTTTAGGAGATAGATCCAGACAAACCCGCTTCTGAATCAGGAAGGGGTTTGCTTGGAATCCTGCCCAACTGAGCAGAATTTAAGCCCTGCTCATCGGCTGACGTTGAAAACCAGATATCGCCCGGCGCTGGGCAGGATGGCACACCGAGCCTCCTCACATCTGTTCAAAGGAGGCTGCAAAGCGGGGGTCATGTTTGTATCATTTCGCGGTCTTCTTTATTTCTATGCTCTTTTAGGTGTGGCTTCATAGCCGAGTGGGGGATTTGAGCCCCGGTGCCTCCCAGGTCCTAGTTTGGCAGTCTAACCACTAGGTCACACTGCCTCTCCACCTTCCTGCTTGAAGCAGCCCTTAATTGGGGACCTATATTCCTGCTTAAACCAGCTTTCTTTATAGGACTGTGAACTTTGCTTTGCAACCCTGGTAGCCGCACCGTACATTTAAGGCGGCCCCACCAAGAATCCTGGGAACTGTAGTTTGTTAAAGGTGCTGGGAACTGCAGCTTTCTCAGGGTTCTGGAAACCATATTGAGCTCTTTGGAATTGTCAGAGATTGGGGGGGGGGCTGTTAACAGATGCTGCGGAAATGAATTCTTCTTGTGGTTTTCCGTTTACGAGATCCATCCCAGTATATAAGCACTACGGTTTGGGAGGAGGCCAGTTGTTTGGAAAGCACAAGGACAACAGAAAAAGACACCCAGACTTTTGTGGACTGTGGCAGATGAGGACCGAGGGAGACTGCGAATTGGGGAGAATGTATCTTATTCTACGTAAAGCTTAATTCCACAGAAACAGAAAAGATGTTTGACTTTCTAGGAAATGGCACTGCTGTTCAGATCGCAAGTTACCCAACCTCACAATTACTTAGGGTCATGCAAACAGACCGATAGCCCATTCTAGTCCAATGCACTGATGTCCACAAAAACCTGACGGATGATTCAAGAAAGCTTCCAGGCAGGGCATGAAGGCACTTAGCTCTTCCCCCCTCCCAGAAATGATATTCCAGGACAAACCTTTTTTATATCAGAACTTTAATGCGCTATTAGAATTAAAAGAGGGGAAAACCTAGCCGGATGGGCGGGGTCTAACTAAATTATTATTACGGTATTTTTCGCTCCATAGGGCGCACCTGACCGTAGGGCGCACCTAGTTTTCAGAGGGGGAAATAAAGGAAAAAAATATGACCCCCCCCCATCTCTGGGAGCAGCCAAGTTACAGGGAACCAGGCAGAGGCCTTCTCAGTGGTGGCGCCTTCTTCATGGTGATCCACTACTGCTTTAAGGGAGGTCTTGGAATAAGTAGATTTGTTGCTGATCCAAAACACCCACCCACCCCACTCACACATGAAAACAAAGACCACCACAGCCAACTACAATTGAATAACCACACCCTAGGCCACCCGACCCCACCCCCACCCATCTTTTCCCCCCTCCACCTCTTTCCCCTTTCCTTCCTAATGTCTCAACAAATGAAAATAATTTGTAAAAATGTTACATGGGGGGAAAAACATGAGAGAGAGACATTGCACACTTTTGTAAATCAACAAAATCTTTAATAAATAAATAAATAAATAAATATTATTTAAAAAAAATCATAAAAAGAGGCCTCCTCATCTGAAGGACATCAAAGCCCACCTGAAGTCCCAAAATCCCTGAAGTCCTGATCCACGCAGATCTATGCGTGTATGGAGCGATCTGCGTGGATCTGCATCTGATAGTTTACGACTTCCTGTTGTAGGGAATCACATGTATAATCGTATGTTTGGGGACATCAGGTGGCCTTTGATGTCCTTCAGGTAAGCTTTGGGTGTATGGCTTTCCTCTATCTCCACTGCGCAGGATTCCTCTGGAATGACAAGATCACTTGCACAGCTTTCCTCTATCTCAACTGTGCAGGATTCCTCTGGAATGACAAGATCACTTGAACAGCTTTCCTCCATCTCAACTGTGCAGGATTCCTCTGGAATGACAAGATCACTTGCACAGCTTTCCTCCATCTCAACTGTGCAGGATTCCTCTGGAATGACAAGATCACTTGCACAGCTTTCCTCCATCTCAACTGTGCAGGATTCCTCTGGAATGACAAGATCACTTGCACAGCCTTCCTCCATCTCAACTGTGCAGGATTTGACAAGATCTTCCGCATGGGTTTCCTCCATCTCCACTGCGGATGATTTCTCTTGAATTACCAGGTCCAGCAGAGAACCACACTTTGAACAAGTAGTAAGACTCTCGCTTTTCACCGCACTTCTTGGGGTAATCACCACTACAATTTCTATTTGAGATGTATCTGTTGCGGTGGTCCTGATGCAGCATCTCTCCATCCCAACCAATGCTGCACTCAGCAGCTGGAAACCCGCAGCGATATAGCCTAGATAAATAGAAGGTCCAATATGCTGCTTGCTGGGAATGTGAGGCAATTCAAAAGTTTCAGGGAAGTCAATTCCCCCATTTTGTAAGACAGCAGACATGTTCCATATCACGGAAATCAAGACGAGTATCCCTGCTGGTAAGTTCAGCAGAGCTCCAAGCCCAAAAAAGGTTAAGAGAAAATCCTTATGTTTTCTGACTTCGAACACATTGCAGAGGGCGAATGACTGTAATCCAAGGGCCGCTGAATTCATAATGGCAGCTAAGGCCATTAAGTCCTGAGCAATAAAAATTTCCCTCGGGAGGTTTGGATGTTGTTCATGGAGCTCTTCACAATGGTAATAATGGTTTCCGTCGTTAGAAGCGTCTTTCAAAAAACAGACCTGCCAGATTCCAATCCATATGTTTCCAGAGCCAATTCCCTTGGCGTTTTCCACACGCCACACTCTCCAGTTGACAAGGGCTGTTGAGGCAATGCACGTCATCCAGGCCATAATATCCATCAGGAATGCACACAGCTGGAGGCAGGACACTAATCTCAGCCACCTGACCACCAGGGAGCCTTCTTTCACCCGCAGGGGGGGTTTGGAGAGGAGGGGAGCAGGGGAGACCTTGGAAGACATCCTGGAAACAAAAGAGAAGACAACATGCAGTGAGAGAGGGAATAACAAACATGTCTAGTCATTGAAGGACATCCTCCCTCCTGCATTCTTCCTTCCATGCACAGAAAGAAGCAGCAAAAGAAAGAGTTCCCCTGCTCTCTCTCTCCCCCCCCCCCAGTTAGGTATAGACATCTGATCCACACATACTTTCTTCCAGCAAAGTGCTACTGATTTAATATACTCTTGCACTGTTCCTGTGAAAATGGCCAGAACCTCAGCAACCTGTTGTGGATGGGAGCTGCTCATGTTTCGCTGTTCTGCTATCTGCTACTGCACCTATCCTTTTCAAACGAGCATAAACACAGCTATGGCGTAGTGAGGAATGTTTAATCCATAAACTTACGTGAAATGCCTTCCTCAGCTAGAGTCTAGCGTGCCAGGAACAGAGCAGGTATTTGCTAGGTATTCCTGAGCCTCAAGAAGACTGAGCCGTTGGCCACTGAGCTGACGTTCGCCTGAGCAGCCGGCCAGCCACAGCAGCAACTGCTCTGCAGAATTCCTAGGTCAGTTACAGTTACAGTTAGAATCCTGACAACAACACAAATCATAACTCCAGGGTAATGGTCATTTGGAACATCAGGAAGTGGAAAATGGGAGGGAACTCAGTTCCCTTCTTTCCCAATGCAGAGTGTCTATTCCAGGACACTGCGCAGTTAAAACACGTTCTTCCTGAAGCCAGATTCAGAGCAGTTCCAGCAGTAAAAATGGTGATGTGTGTATCTCAGTACATATTTATTTGATGGTCCTGAATGCATTTCATAAAGGATCTCCATGTACAAGAAAGGCTAATAGCATGAGGCCCTGAACAATAAGAATTGCCTTGGCAAAATTATTGAAGACTCCTTACAAACCTATCGTTCTTCTTCCCCATCCCATCTTGTTTGGACATTATAGTAAGGGAGAAGATCTTAGCTCTTTTCCTTTGCACTGGGATTACATGAAATTTGTGCCATGGGACCCCATCACTCACACCAATACGGGCAACACCATTTTCAGAACCTAGGTGCCCATGATTTAAAATCGCTTTCCTAAGACACTTCAGTCAAAATATTTGTGTTGCTTCCTTCCTGTTCCTTTCTGTGTTGATGCTCTGACTGTGAGCTTCTCAGCTGCATGCAGTTTCCACTGTAATGTGTGTTTTTGTGTGTGTGTGTGTGTGTGTGTGTGTGTGTGTGTGTGTGATTAACATTCGGCCAAGCAATAGGCCTAAATCCATCTATTTCACCTGAAATAACTTTGGGAGCCAGCCTTTAAAAATCTAAAGTAGATATCAAATTCAAAGGAATTAAAAGCTGTCATCTTTTTTACTATTTTAAACACCTTAGAACATACACAAATGTTAATGTTTGAAGGAAGGCAGCAAATGGAGCATTGGAGCCATCCATTCATCCCAGGAGGTGTGACCATTGATAAGATGAAGCACTTTCACATCGCATGGCAGTGTGCAGTGCTTTTAAAAAGGTAAAGGTAAAGGACCCCTGACAGTTAAGTCCAGTCACGGCTCTGGGGTTGTGCCACTCATTGGCTTTACTGGCTGAGGGAGCTGACATTGGTCCGCAGACAATTTTTCTGGGTCATGTGGCCAGCAAGACTAAGCCGCATCTGGCGAAACCAGAGCAGCGCATAGAAATGCCGTTTACCATCCTGCCGGAGCGGTACCTATTTATCTACTTGCACTTTGACGTGGTTTGGAACTGCTAGGTTGGCAGGAGCTGGGACCGAGCAACGGGAGCTCACCCCGTCAAAGACGCAAGTCCAGTTCTGTATCTGCATGACATCATCCACACCCAAATGCTCTCCCATTCTGTTTCCCCCACTTAATCCGGATACACCATCTCCATTGAAAACTCTGCTCAGTGACACCCATCCAATAGAAAAGTCCTGACCGTCTTCATGCAGATACACTTCCGTGCAGGTGTTTGGCCGACAAGTTCTTCCCGAGTGTGGGGATGTTTTCAGGGGCTCTTTGCTTTTCCCTGCCTCCCCTTTCATCCTCACCTGAGGAGATCTTGGCCATTCTCTTGACAGGGACCTCCGTTCTCAGGCCGGATTTCTGTTTTCCTTCATTCCTCCTTCCCCGGTCTGGTTCACTGAGCAAATTAGAGAGAGGAGGTTTCATGCAAGTCAAGGTGTGCAATGGATCTTCAGGGCATTTGGAAGGAAGAAAAGGTTCAGGAACAAGCGACGCAGCAGCCTCCCAAGCGTAAAAACACATTTGGACATACCGCTCATGAGATTCCGCCCCCCCCCCGCAGATATAAATGCAGAACATCCTGTTCTCCTATTAATATACAAAATGGGGTATTTCATATGATAAGAACAGAGGAAGCTGCCTTATACGGAGCCAGACCAATTTTGGGAAAGTGCTACATGGGCCAGTCCACCAATTGGCTACCAATGGGAAGACAAAATGGCTGCCAAATGGTGTGATATGAAATAAATATGCCTGGCTGTGGGCGTGAAGGCCGCACCCTGCAAGACCCTTTGCACGTGGCCTAGGCCCAGACTCGCTAGCCCCACAGAAGAGGCTCCTCATGAAGCCAGAGGAACATGGCCTGGCTGTGGGGCATGATTCGAAACCTCCAGTCCCAGTCCAGTGCTCTAACCACTAAACCACACTGCCCCCCATTGCAGTCTATAACAGCCTGGAGGGCCACAGATGCCCCATATTCTCTGGCTCTGAGATTGCCCAAAGTTTCCTTTCTCTCCCTTGTTGTGCAAAAAGAAAAATGCCCATGACAAAATGTGACATTTTTGGTTCTTTGGAGACCTCTCTCTCTCTCTCTCTCTCTCTCTCTCTCTCTCTTCATTTAAAGGAGCCTCAACCTTTTCCCCACCCAACTTCCTCCTGCACACACACTCCCCCCCCAGCTTCAAGATTTCCATGAAGAACTAACTAACTAACCAACCCATGATTGGAATTTACGAGATTAATGAGATAATTTATTTTTATATAATGAAAATAGATGGGAGGATAAATTAATTGCGCAAGGCAAGAATATATAGGATGGCAAATATCAAAAGAAACAAAGATTATGATTTGGGTTCTTAAAATAACACCAACACATGCCTGCCCAGTGGATTTCAGAACAAATATGCCTCCCAGAACTACCATTCCCAGAATTCCCTGGGAAGTTGTGGGCATCTCTTTTGAGAGGCAATGGAGTGCGCCTCTGGGGGGTGAATTCAAAGGTTTTCAGCAGGCGCTAGAAGGAAAAACGAAGGAGACGCCTGAGAGAAGCCAAGTTACAGGGAACCAAGTTACAGGCAGAGGCCTTCTCAGTGGTGGCGCCTTCTTCATGGTGATCCACTACTGCTTTAAGGGAGGTCTTGGAATAAGTAGATTTGTTGCTGATCCCAAACACCCACCCACCCCACTCACACATGAAAACAAAGACCACCACAGCCAACTGCAAATGAATAACCACACCCTAAGGCCAACCCCAACCTCTCTCACCACCAAAGGAACACAAGCAAACAGCAAAGAACCTGCACAAACAACGCTGACACCAAACCCTACGTATAGTAAGGAAAATAGAAAAATCGCCACCTGACCCACCCCATCTTTCCCCCCCCACCTCTTTCCCCTTTTCTTCCTAATGTCTCAACAAATGAAAATGATTTGTAAAAATTTTACAGGGGGGGGGGGACATGAGAGAGAGACATTGCACACTTTTGTAAATCAACAAAATCTTAAATAAATAAATAAATAAATACTAGTTTTGGGGAGAGGAGTGCAAGTAGCTAGCCATGCCTAGGGCACAAAATAACCTGGCACCAGCACAAGACCAACAAACACAAAAAGGAAAAACATCAATGGGGTACACGCCAGCTGGGTAACCCTAGCTTCTACTGAGAGCTCCTCACCCAAGCCGAGAAGGGCTCCTGTGCTCTTCTGTGCAATGCTAAGTGCAACATGTTGGTCTTTGTGACCTTGAGGCACATGCCAGAGGCACTGACGACAGAGAAGTAGCTGGTGAGTAGTTGCTTGACCGAGGGGGAGAGGACAGCAGAACAGGGGGCTCCTTCAGCTCCTCCCAAACACACTCTCAAATCTATGTACAGTATTGACACGCAGAGGGGACAGAAAATAGTTTAAAGATTCTGTCCCGCAACTAGTCCGGCTGAGCAATATATCGACCATATCGCCACTTTGGTTTCATAATATTTGACCTGCCAATATATTGCGAATCATGAAGTGTGTGAGTGTGTGTTGTACAAAAATCACAACGTGGGAAAACCTGTGAAGCCAGCCAATACCTCTGCATAGCTCCATCCTTATTTCAGATATTTCCATATATCAATATATTCCAATATTTAGCAGTTTGCTACTCCCTGTTGCAGGGAGTAACATGTATGCTGGTATGTTTGGGGTTTTCCTCCATCCCCACTTCGCAGGATTCCTCTGGAATGACAAAATCTTCTGCATGGCTTTCCTCCATCTCAACTGCGGAGGATTTCTCTTCAATTACGAGATCCCGCAGAGAACCACACTTTGAGCAAATAGTTAGATTCTCGCTTTTCACTGCGCTTCTTGGGATAATCAGCCTTACAGTTGCTATTTGACATTTATCTGTTGTGGTGGTCTTGACGCAAAATCTCTCCATCCCTACAGAACCTAAACAAATTCATCTCCCAAGGTGTTACGGAAATTACGGGGGGTGGGGCACATCTTTAAAGTTGTTAAATGTTACAAATATTAGGCCTGAACGTATCCTTTCGACTTGACAGCTCAGGGAAGATACCAAGCTTTATGAATCCTATAAAATCAACCCCTTTGCCAAGTTCCTCCATTCCAGCACCATTTTGCCCTGGGAAAAAAGACTCTTTCCCCTTCCAACTCCCCAAGCTTGAAGACATGTGTACACACCTCCTGCCCCAGGAAATGCCCAGAGGTGACAATTGCTGGGCTCCTTGTTCTCCAAGGGAAGCCAAATCTCATCCCCAGACTTGCCTCCGGCTCCAGACATGCCAAGGAATTTCTGTTATACTTTGGGTGGTGGGTACTTAAGACATGTTTGCCGATGATGCTAATCTTCTACTGTACTTGGGTGTTGCCCTGACATAGCTGCCTATGCTAATCTTGTGTAACCCTCCCCTTTTGTGACATGTTAGTGATGTAGCAATGATGTATTGATGATGCTGTGCAAACTGTATTCTGACATATGGTGGGAAAGTTTTCAAAGTCAATGTGGCTCCATGCTCTGGGTTCACTGGCTGCAGTTGAATCTGTTGCGCAACAATAAAGGCTCTGAGTCTACTGACTGCTCCAAATTGCTTGCTTGCTGGACTTTCCTTCTTTTACTGACCACATGGACCTGCGGGGTGGGGGTGGGACCTGTACCCCGAGAAGCTGGCCTGTTGAGTAGTCTCTCAACCCGGAATTTTCCTTACCAGTGTGGAATTTCTAATGGAGCTATCTCCCCACTCCCCCCAAAAATATTGTTCCTTAGACTGTCCCTGTGGCTGGCTTTTTGGTTTTTTAAGAAAAGCACATTTCACATCAAATTTAGCTGCCGATTAAGCTGGAGGAAGGGAGGGGTCACTCTCTATCTCCTAAAACTCTCCAGTCCACCACCACCCTTTTCTGGGCACAATTATTTTAGACAGCCCACCCCTGTTTCCTTCCTAGGCAGAGTTTAGGCCCAATATGCTGCTATTACTGTTATTATTGTGAGCTTTGCAATGGTCATGGGGGATAATTTGCAGGAAATGTGTGGCTTACTGTGTTTCTTTTTTAAAAAAGATCTGTTTGCAAAAGGTATGTATAGAAAATCAATCAATCGATTACTAATAGGTCCTCAAAACACCTGGGGAGGTACTGCTGCTAGAAACTATTCCCCCTCCACGCCCGTCCCACTTCTAATGCAAACCCCCTTCCTCAGTCAAGATGGGATTTCAGCTAAAAGAGAGTTGGACAACTTGGGGGTTTCAGCAGGAAATTCAAGGCAGCCCCCTGCCTGAATGAGACTGGATTCCCCTGCTAAAACAAAAAAGGGGGACTGTTTAGGAGACAAACCCGCTTCTGAATCAGGAAGGGGTTTGCTTGGAATCCCGCCCAACTGAGCAGAATTTAAGCCCTGCTCATCGGCTGACGCTGAAAACCAGATATCGCCCGGCGCTGGGCAGGATGGCACACCAAGCCTCCTCACATCTGTTCAAAGGAGGCTGCTAAGCGGGGGTCATGTTTGTATCATTTCGCGGTCTTCTTTATTTCTATGCTCTTTTAGATGTGGCTTCTTAGCCGAGTGGGGGATTTGAGCCCCGGTGCCTCCCAGGTCCTAGTTCGGCAGTCTAACCACTAGGCCACACTGCCTCTCCACCTTCCTGCTTGAAGCAGCCCTTAATTGGGGACCTATATTCCTGCTTAAACCAGCTTTCTTTACAGGACTGTGAACTTTGCTTTGCAACCCTGGTAGCTGCACCGTACATTTAAGGCGCCCCCACCAAGAATCCTGGGAACTGTAGTTTGTTAAAGGTGCTGGGAACTGCAGCTTTCTCAGGGTTCTGGAAACCATATTGAGCTCTTTGGAATTTTCAGAGATTGGGGGGGGGGCTGTTAACAGATGCTGCGGAAATGAATTCTTCTTGTGGTTTTCCGTGTACGAGATCCATCCCAGTATATAAGCACTACGGTTTGGGAGGAGGCCAGTTGTTTGGAAAGCACAAGGACAACAGAAAAAGACACCCAGACTTTTGTGGACTGTGGCAGATGAGGACAGAGGGAGACTGCGATTTGGGGAGAATGTATCTTATTCTACGTAAAGCTTAATTCCACAGAAACAGAAAAGATGTTTGACTTTCTAGGAAATGGCACTGCTGTTCAGATCACAAGTTACCCAACCTCACAATTACTTAGGGTCATGCAAACAGACCGATAGCCCATTCTAGTCCAATGCACTGATGTCCACAAAAACCGGACGGATGATTCAAGAAAGCTTCCAGGCAGGGCATGAAGGCACTTAGCTCTTCCCCCCTCCCAGAAATGATATTCCAGGACAAACCTTTTTTATATCAGAACTTTAATGCGCTATTAGAATTAAAAGAGGGGAAAACCTAGCCGGATGGGCGGGGTCTAACTAAATTATTATTACGGTATTTTTCGCTCCATAGGGCGCACCTGACCGTAGGGCGCACCTAGTTTTCAGAGGGGGAAATAAAGGAAAAAAATATGACCCCCCCCATCTCTGGGAGCAGCCAAGTTACAGGGAACCAGGCAGAGGCCTTCTCAGTGGTGGCGCCTTCTTCATGGTGATCCACTACTGCTTTAAGGGAGGTCTTGGAATAAGTAGATTTGTTGCTGATCCAAAACACCCACCCACCCCACTCACACATGAAAACAAAGACCACCACAGCCAACTACAAATGAATAACCACACCCTAGGCCACCCGACCCCACCCCCACCCATCTTTCCCCCCCTCCACCTCTTTCCCCTTTCCTTCCTAATGTCTCAACAAATGAAAATAATTTGTAAAAATGTTACATGGGGGGAAAAACATGAGAGAGAGACATTGCACATTTTTGTAAATCAACAAAATCTTTAATAAATAAATAAATAAATAAATAAATATTATTTAAAAAAAATCATAAAAAGAGGCCTCCTCATCTGAAGGACATCAAAGCCCACCTGAAGTCCCAAAATCCCTGAAGTCCTGATCCACGCAGATCTATGCGTGTATGGAGCGATCTGCGTGGATCTGCATCTGATAGTTTACGACTTCCTGTTGTAGGGAATCACATGTATAATCATATGTTTGGGGACATCAGGTGGCCTTTGATGTCCTTGAGGTAAGCTTTGGGTGTATGGGTTTCCTCCATCTCCACTGCGCAGGATTCCTCTGGAATGACAAGATCACTTGCACAGCTTTCCTCTATCTCAACTGTGCAGGATTCCTCTGGAATGACAAGATCACTTGCACAGCTTTCCTCCATCTCAACTGTGCAGGATTCCTCTGGAATGACAAGATCACTTGCACAGCCTTCCTCCATCTCAACTGTGCAGGATTTGACAAGATCTTCCGCATGGGTTTCCTCCATCTCCACTGCGGAGGATTTCTCTTGAATTACCAGGTCCAGCAGAGAACCACACTTTGAACAAGTAGTAAGACTCTCGCTTTTCACCGCACTTCTTGGGGTAATCACCACTACAATTTCTATTTGAGATGTATCTGTTGCGGTGGTCCTGATGCAGCATCTCTCCATCCCAACCAATGCTGCACTCAGCAGCTGGAAACCCGCAGCGATATAGCCTAGATAAATAGAAGGTCCAATATGCTGCTCGCTGGGAATTTGAGGCAATTCAAAAGTTTCAGGGAAGTCAATTCCCCCATTTTGTAAGACAGCAGACATGTTCCACATCACGGAAATCAAGACGAGTATCCCTGCTGGCAAGTTCAGCAGAGCTCCAAGCCCAAAAAAGGTTAAGAGAAAATCCTTATGTTTTCTGGCTTCGAACACATTGCAGAGGGCGAATGACTGTAATCCAAGGGCCGCTGAATTCATAATGGCAGCTAAGGCCATTAAGTCCTGAGCAATAAAAATTTCCCTCGGGAGGTTTGGATGTTGTTCATGGAGCTCTTCACAATGGTAATAATGGTTTCCGTCGTTAGAAGGGTCTTTCAAAAAACAGACCTGCCAGATTCCAATCCATATGTTTCCAGAGCCAATTCCCTTGGCGTTTTCCACACGCCACACTCTCCAGTTGACAAGGGCTGTTGAGGCAATGCACGTCATCCAGGCCATAATATCCATCAGGAATGCACACAGCTGGAGGCAGGACACTAATCTCAGCCACCTGACCACCAGGGAGCCTTCTTTCACCCGCAGGAGGGGTTTGGAAAGGAGGGGAGCAGGGGAGACCTTGGAAGACATCCTGGAAACAAAAGAGAAGACAACATGCAGTGAGAGAGGGAATAACAAACATGTCTAGTCATTGAAGGACATCCTCCCTCCTGCATTCTTCCTTCCATCCACAGAAAGCAGCAGCAAAAGAAAGAGTTCCCCTGCTCTCTCTCTCTCTCCCCCCCCCCCGCCCGGTTAGGTATAGACATCTGATCCACACATACTTTCTTCCAGCAAACTGCTACTGATTTAATATACTCTTGCACTGTTCCTGTGAAAATGGCCAGAACCTCAGCAACCTGTTGTGGATGGGAGCTGCTCATGTTTCGCTGTTCTGCTATCTGCTACTGCACCTATCCTTTTCCACCGAGCATAAACACAGCTATGGCATAGTGAGGAATGTTTAATCCATAAACTTACGTGAAATGCCTTCCTCAGCTAGAGTCTAGCGTGCCAGGAACAGAGCAGGTATTTGCTAGGTATTCCTGAGCCTCAAGAAGACTGAGCTGTTGGCCACTGAGCTGACGTTCGCCTGAGCAGCCGGCCAGCCACAGCAGCAACTGCTCTGCAGAATTCTTAGGTCAGTTACAGTTACAGTTTGAATCCTGACAACACCACAAATCATAACTCCAGGGTACTGGTCATTTGGAACATCAGGAAAGTGGAAAATGGGAGGGAACTCAGTTCCCTTCTTTCCCAATGCAGAGTGTCTATTCCAGGACACTGCGCAGTTAAAACACGTTCTTCCTGAAGCCAGATTCAGAGCAGTTCCAGCAGTAAAAATGGTGATGTGTGTATCTCAGTACATATTTATTTGATGGTCCTGAATGCATTTCATAAAGGATCTCCATGTACAAGAAAGGCTAATAGCATGAGGCCCTGAACAATAAGAATTACCTTGGCAAAATTATTGAAGACTCCTTACAAACCTATCGTTCTTCTTCCCCATCCCATCTTGTTTGGACATTATAGTAAGGGAGAAGATCTTAGCTCTTTTCCTTTGCACTGGGATTACATGAAATTTGTGCCATGGGACCCCATCACTCACACCAATACGGGCAACACCATTTTCAGAACCTAGGTGCCCATGATTTAAAATCGCTTTCCTAAGACACTTCAGTCAAAATATTTGTGTTGCTTCCTTCCTGTTCCTTTCTGTGTTGATGCTCTGACTGTGAGCTTCTCAGCTGCATGCAGTTTCCACTGTAATGTGTGTTTGTGTGTGTGTGTGTGTGTGTGTGTGTGTGTGTGTGATTAACATTCGGCCAAGCAATAGGCCTAAATCCATCTATTTCACCTGAAATAACTTTGGGAGCCAGCCTTTAAAAATCTAAAGTAGATATCAAATTCAAAGGAATTAAAAGCTGTCATCTTTTTGACTATTTTAAACACCTTAGAACATACACAAATGTTAATGTTTGAAGGAAGGCAGCAAATGGAGCATTGGAGCCATCCATTCATCCCAGGAGGTGTGACCATTGATAAGATGAAGCACTTTCACATCGCATGGCAGTGTGCAGTGCTTTTAAAAAGGTAAAGGTAAAGGACCCCTGACAGTTAAGTCCAGTCACGGCTCTGGGGTTGTGCCACTCATTGGCTTTACTGGCCGAGGGAGCTGACATTGGTCCGCAGACAATTTTTCTGGGTCATGTGGCCAGCAAGACTAAGCCGCATCTGGCGAAACCAGAGCAGCGCATAGAAACGCCGTTTACCATCCTGCCGGAGCGGTACCTATTTATCTACTTGCACTTTGACGTGGTTTGGAACTGCTAGGTTGGCAGGAGCTGGGACCGAGCAACGGGAGCTCACCCCGTCAAAGACGCAAGTCCAGTTCTGTATCTGCATGACATCATCCACACCCAAATGCTCTCCTATTCTGTTTCCCCCACTTAATCAGGATACACCATCTCCATTGAAAACTCTGCTCAGTGACACCCATCCAATAGAAAAGTCCTGACCGTCTTCATGCAGATACACTTCCGTGCAGGTGTTTGGCCGACAAGTTCTTCCCGAGTGTGGGGATGTTTTCAGGGGCTCTTTGCTTTTCCCTGCCTCCCCTTTCATCCTCACCTGAGGAGATCTTGGCCATTCTCTTGACAGGGACCTCCGTTCTCAGGCTGGATTTCTGTTTTCCTTCATTCCTCCTTCTCCCGGTCTGGTTCACTGAGCAAATTAGAGAGAGGAGGTTTCATGCAAGTCAAGGTGTGCAATGGATCTTCAGGGCATTTGGAAGGAAGAAAAGGTTCAGGAACAAGCGACGCAGCAGCCTCCCAAGCGTAAAAACACATTTGGACATACCGCTCATGAGATTCCGCCCCCCCCCCCAGATATAAATGCAGAACATCCTGTTCTCCTATTAATATACAAAATGGGGTATTTCATATGATAAGAACAGAGGAAGCTGCCTTATACGGAGCCAGACCAATTTTGAGAAAGTGCTACATGGGCCAGTCCACCAATTGGCTACCAATGGGAAGACAAAATGGCTGCCAAATGGTGTGATATGAAATAAATATGCCTGGCTGTGGGCGTGAAGGCCGCACCCTGCAAGACCCTTTCCACGTGGCCTAGGCCCAGACTCGCTAGCCCCACAGAAGAGGCTCCTCATGAAGCCAGAGGAACATGGCCTGGCTGTGGGGCATGATTCGAAACCTCCAGTCCCAGTCCAGTGCTCTAACCACTAAACCACACTGCCCCCCATTGCAGTCTATAACAGCCTGGAGGGCCACAGATGCCCCATATTCTCTGGCTCTGAGATTGCCCAAAGTTTCCTTTCTCTCCCTTGTTGTGCAAAAAGAAAAATGCCCATGACAAAATGTGACATTTTTGGTTCTTTGGAGACCTCTCTCTCTCTCTCTCTCTCTCTCTCTCTCTCTCTCTCTCTCTCTCTCTCTCTCTTCATTTAAAGGAGCCTCAACCTTTTCCCCACCCAACTTTCTCCTGCACACACACTCCCCCCCCAGCTTCAAGATTTCCATGAACAACTAACTAACTAACCAACCAACCAACCAACCCATGATTGGAATTTACGAGATTAAGGAGATAATTTATTTTTATATAATGAAAATAGATGGGAGGATAAATTAATTGTGCAAGGCAAGAATATATAGGATGGCAAATATCAAAAGAAACAAAGATTATGATTTGGGTTCTTAAACTAACACCAACACATGCCTGCCCAGTGGATTTCAGAACAAATATGCCTCCCAGAACTACCATTCCCAGAATTCCCTGGGAAGTTGTGGGCATCTCTTTTGAGAGGCAATGGAGTGCGCCTCTGGGGGGTGAAATCAAAGGTTTTCAGCAGGCGCTAGAAGGAAAAACGAAGGAGACGCCTGAGAGAAGCCAAGTTACAGGGAACCAAGTTACAGGCAGAGGCCTTCTCAGTGGTGGCGCCTTCTTCATGGTGATCCACCACTGCTTTAAGGGAGGTCTTGGAATAAGTAGATTTGTTGCTGATCCCAAACACCCACCCACCCCACTCACACATGAAAACAAAGACCACCACAGCCAACTACAAATGAATAACCACACCCTAAGGCCAACCCCAACCTCTCTCACCACCAAAGGAACACAAGCGAACAGCAAAGAACCTGCACAAACAACGCGGACACCAAACCCTACGTACAGTAAGGAAAATAGAAAAATCGCCACCTGACCCACCCCATCTCCCCCCCCCACCTCTTTCCCCCTTTCTTCCTAATGTCTCAACAAATGAAAATGATTTGTAAAAATTTTACATGGGGGGGGGGGGGACATGAGAGACAGACATTGCACACTTTTGTAAATCAACAAAATCTTAAATAAATAAATAAATAAATACATACATACATACTAGTTTTGGGGAGAGGAGTGCAAGTAGCTAGCCATGCCTAGGGCACAAAATAGCCTGGCACCAGCACAAGACCAGCATGAGATTCCCCCCCCCCCCCGCAGATATAAATGCAGAACATCCCGTGCTCCTATTAATATACAAAGTGGGGTATTTCATATGATAAGAACAGAGGAAGCTGCCTTATATGGAGCCAGACCAATTTTGGGAAAGTGCTACATGGGCCAGTCCACCAATTGGCTACCAATGAGAACACAGCAAAAGACAAAATGGCTGCCAAATGGTGTGGTATGAAATAAATTTGCCTGGCTGTGGGGCGTGAAGGCCGCACCCTGCAAGACCCTTTCCACGTGGCCTAGGCCCAGACTCGCTAGCCCCACAGAAGAGGCTCCTCACGAGGCCAGAGGAACATGGCCTGGCTGTGGGGCATGATTCGAAACCTCCAGTCCCAGTCCAGTGCTCTAACCACTAAACCACACTGCCCCCCATTGCAGTCTATAACAGCCTGGAGGGCCACAGATGCCCCATATTCTCTCACTCTGAGATTGCACAAAGTTTCCTTTCTCTTCCTTGTTGTGCAAAAAGAAAAATGCCCATGACAAAATGTGACATTTTTGGTTCTTTGGAGACCTCTCTCTCTCTCTCTCTCTCTCTCCCTCTCTCTCTCTCTCTCTCTCTCTCTCTCTTCATTTAAAGGAGCCTCATCCTTTTCCCCACCCAACGTCCTCCTGCACCCCCCCCCAGCTTCAAGATTTCCATGAAGAACTAACTAACTAACCAACACATGATTGGAATTTACGAGATTAAGGAGATAATTTATTTTTATATAATGAAAATAGATGGGAGGATAAGTTAATTGCGCAAGGCAAGAATATATAGGATGGCAAATATCAAAAGAAACAAAGTTTATGAGTTGGGTTCTTAAAATAACAACAACACATGCCTCCTCAGTGGATTTCAGAACAAATATGTCTCTCTTTTTTAAAAAAAAGTTTTCCTGCAAGTTCAGACGTCGAGGGCTAATTCTTTTTCCGATGATAGAAACACTTCTGTTTCCGCTGGAAAACCTTTCAGGGGAGCATTTGCAACATTTTGGCACCATTTTTGAGTGAATTGCGGAACGTCAGATTTTTGCTGTAATTGTGACCGCGCGGCTTAGGGATTTTTTTCAAAAATAAGTTGTTCAGACGTCGAGAGCTAATTCTGTTTCCGATGATAAAAAGCCATCTGTTTCCACCGAAAAACCTTTCAGGGGATCGTTTGCAACAGCTTGGCACCATTTTTGAGGGAACTGCAGGACGTCAGATTTTTGCTGATATTGTGACCGCGCGGCTTAGGGATTTTTTTCAAAAAAAGTTGTTCAGACGTCGAGGGCTAATTCTGTTCCTGATGATAAAAACCCATCTGTTTCCACTGAAAAACCTTTCAGGGGATCGTTTGCAACAGATTGGCACCATTTTTGAGTGAATTGCAAAACGTCAGATATTTGCTGAAATTGTGACCGCGCGGCTTAGGGATTTTTTCAAAAAAAGTTGTTCAGACGTCGAGGGCTAATTCTGTTTACAATGATCAAGACTATATGTTTCCACCGAAAAACCTTTCAGGGGATTTTTTGCAACAGTTTGGCACCATTTTTGAGTGAATTGCAGAACGTCAGATTTTTGCTGAAAATGTGACCGCGCGGCTTAGGGATTTTTTCAAAAAAAAGTTGTTCAGACGTCGAGGGCTAATTTTGTTTCTGATGTTAAGACCATCTGTTTCCACCGAAAAACATTTCAGGAGATATTTTGTAACAGCTTGGCAACATTTTTGAGTGAATTGCAGAACGTCAGATTTTTGCTGAAATTGTGACCGTGCGGCTTAGGGATTTTTTTTAAAAAAGTTGTTCAGACGTCGAGGGCTAATTCTGTTTCCGATGATAAAAACCCATCTGTTTCCACCGAAACACCTTTCAGGGGATCGTTTGCAACAGTTTGGCACCATTTTTGAGTGAATTGCAGAACGTCAGATTTTTGCTGAAATTGTGACCGCGCGGCTTAGGGATTTTTTCAAAAAAAAGTTTTTCTGCAACTTTAGACTTCGAGGGCTCATTCTTTTCCCCATGATATAAACCCTTCTGTTTCCACCGAAAATCCTTTCAGGGGAGCATTTGCTGCATTTTGGCACCATTCTTGAGTGAATTGCAGAACGTCAGATTTTTGCTGAAATTGTGACCGCGCGGCTTAGGGTTTTTTTCAAAATAGTTGTTGAGACGTTAGGACTAATTCCGTTTCAACGATAAAAACCCATCTGTTTCCACCGCCAAATCTTTCAGGGGAGCATTTGCAACAATTTGGCACCATTTTTGAGTGAATTTTAGAACGTCAGATTTTTGCTGAAATTGTGACCGCGCGGGTTAGGGATTTTTTCAAAAAAAAGTTGTTCAGATGTGGAGGGCTAATTCTGTTTACAATGATCAAGACTATCTGTTTCCACCGAAAAACCTTTCAGGGGATCGTTTGCAACAGCTTGGCACCATTTTTGAGTGAATTGCAGAACGTCAGATTTTTGCTGAAATTGTCACCACGCGGCTTAGGGATTTTTTCATAAAAAGTTGTTCAGACGTCGAGGGCTAATTCTGTTTCCGATGATAAAACCCCATTTGTTTCCATCGAGAAACCTTTCCGGGGATCGTTTGCAACAGCTTGGCACCATTTTTGAGTGAATTGCAGATCGTCAGATTTTTGCTGAAATTGTGACCGCTTAGGGATTTTTTCAAAAAAAAGTTGTTCAGACGTCGAGGGCTAATTCTGTTTCCGATGATAAAAACCCATCTGTTGTACATTTAAGGGGCCCCCACCAAGAATCCTGGGAACTGTAGTTTGTTAAAGGTGCTGGGAACTGCAGCTTTCTCAGGGTTCTGGAAACCATATTGAGCTCTTTGGAATTTTCAGAGATTGTGGGGGGGGGGGCTGTTAACAGATGCTGCGGAAATGAATTCTTCTTGTGATTTTCCATTTACGAGATCCATCCCAGTATATAAGCACTACGGTTTGGGAGGAGGCCAGTTGTTTGGAAAGCACAAGGACAACAGAAAAAGACACCCAGACTTTTGTGGACTGTGGCAGATGAGGACAGAGAGAGACTGCGAATTGGGGAGAATGTATCTTATTCTAAGTAAAGCTTAATTCCACAGAAACAGAAAAGATGTTTGACTTTCTAGGAAATGGCACTGCTGTTCAGATCGCAAGTTACCCAACATCACAATTACTTAGGGTCATGCAAACAGACCAATAGCCCATTCTAGTCCAATGCGCTGATGTCCACAAAAACCGGATGGATGATTCAAGGAAGCTTCCAGGCAGGGCATGAAGGCACTTAGCTCTTCCCCCCTCCCAGAACTGATATTCCAGGACAAACCTTTTTTATATCAGAACTTTAATGCGCTATTAGAATTGAAAGAGGGGAAAACCCAGCCGGATGGGCGGGGTCTAACTAAATTATTATTACGGTATTTTTCGCTCCATAGGGCGCACCTGACCGTAGGGCACACCTAGTTTTCAGAGGGGGAAATAAAGGAAAAAAATATGACCCCCCCATCTCTGGGAGCAGCCAAGTTACAGGGAACCAGGCAGAGGCCTTCTCAGTGGTGGCGCCTTCTTCATGGTGATCCACTACTGCTTTAAGGGAGGTCTTGGAATAAGTAGATTTGTTGCTGATCCAAAACACCCACCCACCCCACTCACACATGAAAACAAAGACCACCACAGCCAACTACAAATGAATAACCACACCCTAGGCCACCCGACCCCACCCCCACCCACCTTTCCCCCCCTCCACCTCTTTCCCCTTTCCTTCCTAATGTCTCAACAAATGAAAATGATTTGTAAAAATGTTACATGGGGGAAAAAACATGAGAGAGAGACATTGCACACTTTTGTAAATCAACAAACTCTTTAATAAATAAATAAATATTATTTTAAAAAAATCATAAAAAGAGGCCTCCTCATCTGAAGGACATCAAAGACCACCTGAAGTCCCAAAATCACTGAAGTACTGATCCACGCTGATCTATGCGTGTATGGAGCAATCTGCGTGGATCTGCATCTGATAGTTTACAACTCCCTGTTGTAGGGAATCACATGTATAATCGTATGTTTGGGGACATCAGGTGGCCTTTGATGTCCTTCAGGTAAGCTTTGGGTGTATGGCTTTCCTCCATCTCCACTGCGCAGGATTCCTCTGGAATGACAAGATCACTTGCACAGCTTTCCTCCATCTCAACTGTGCAGGATTCCTCTGGAATGACAAGATCACTTGCACAGCTTTCCTCCATCTCAACTGTGCAGGATTCCTCTGGAATGACAAGATCACTTGCACAGCCTTCCTCCATCTCAACTGTGCAGGATTTGACAAGATCTTCCGCATGGGTTTCCTCCATCTCCACTGCGGAGGATTTCTCTTGAATTACCAGGTCCAGCAGAGAACCACACTTTGAACAAGTAGTAAGACTCTCGCTTTTCACCGCACTTCTTGAGGTAATCACCACTACAATTTCTATTTGAGATGTATCTGTTACGGTGGTCCTGATGCAGCATATCTCCATCCCAACCAATGCTGCACTCAGCAGCTGGAAACCTGCAGCGATATAGCCTAGATAAATAGAAGGTCCAATATGCTGCTCGCTGGGAATTTGAGGCAGTTCAAAAGTTTCAGGGAAGTCAATTCCCCCATTTTGTAAGACAGCAGACATGTTCCATATCACGGAAATCAAGACGAGTATCCCTGCTGGTAAGTTCAGCAGAGCTCCAAGCCCAAAAAAGGTTAAGAGAAAATCCTTATGTTTTCTGGCTTCGAACACATTGTAGAGGGCGAATGACTGTAATCCAAGGGCCGCTGAATTCATAATGGCAGCTAAGGCTTATGTCGTCTTCCCGCAACCGCTGCACCACGCTCTCCTCTGTGTCTTCCTGCCACTCCACCCGCATCGTCTCCTGTTTAACTATTTTTTCCCTCCAGCTCTGGGGGGGTTGAAGGAGAAAGAGCCTAAAAAAACCCTTCTTGCTTTGTTTCGAATATCATTATTCTGTGTGCCCCCCCTCTGGGCATTCGCGGAACAATCACCCTCTCCCTTACATACAGGCAAAAAATGTCCAGAGAGTCAGATTTCACAAGATACTGAACACTTCCAGCCACTTCAGCCCCTCCCTTTGCAGACAAAATCATCTGCCCCCCTTTCCCCACCTACAGGGATGGCCAAGGGGGGCGGGGTTCAAAGTCTTTTATTACTCCCCTCCCAAAAAATCATATCTGTATATTTTTACTTACAGCTCAGAATGATGGATGTGCTTTTTGTTGAAATTGGGTCAAAGCATTTCACCTTCTCCTGTGTCTAGGACTTTTTGCTGTATCAATTTGTGCATTTTTTCTTTCTTTCTTTCTTTCATTTTTGATCGTGGATAACGGAGTTTGTTTTAATAAAAGTCCACAGGGAGTTTCACATGAAAGGCTACTTTGGCAGCTCGTTAAAAAACATATGGCACATCAAAAAACGTAGGGAGAAATCAATCCAATGGAAGACTTTTCACTGTGCAATGGAACTTTCTTTTCTCTCAGTGTGTACCCCTGAAATCTGTTCTGGCATTTCCCCCAACCCTTCGAAACAAGTCTTTTTTTTTCCATATAATTTTTATTAACAAACCAATCAAATCACATTAATTCCAAATTACAAAGCCAAATTTTTAATTTTTTGTTGGGGGTACCCATACTTCGAGCTCAGAAAAGGATCCAAACGTCTCTCTTGCTGCTGCTTTAATATTCACAGTTCTGTCTAAATAGTATTCACAGTTCTGTCCAATCTTCTCTCTATTGTTTTCTTCATCTTCTTGTTGTTATCGTATATTCCTTTCTTTGTGACCTCAGATAGTCTCCACAAGCGGGTTAAAAACAAACGTTGTTATATCCTGTGTGGATTTTCCATTCCTCCAAGAGCCATATTCAAACAGACAGACGCCATTTCAACACTTCCATACAAAGCATTCTTAAAGTCTGCCCATTAATCCTCGCAGGCCTGTCACTCTCTCCTCAGACTTCTTAGGGGGTTCTGCCAGGTCAAACTCACATTCCGATATAATAACAAAGCTGTGGTCTCCTCCCCCTCGATCGTAAATCCACCAGGCCTGCTTCCTAACGAGTCTCTTTTTATAACTGCATCATTCCAAAGGCCTTTCATTTCTTTCCAAATATTTCACAAGCCATGTCTTTGATTAGTAATTCATTTCCACACAGTTCTTAATCATTCTGCTTATATTCAGTAATTGCAACGATTCTTCCTGGGGGGGGGGATTGTTAGGTAATCACATAAGATAAAAAAAGAAAAGTCCCCCCCCCCATTCCGTCCCGTTCCAACATACTGACCCTTTGATGTGTCTTCTTCTTGATATCTTTTCCTGTTAAAACCAGCCGTCGCTCCACTTCACAGAGGTCACTTCAATTATCAGTCTTAACTCCTGTTCTTCACTTGAAATATGTGCATTTGCTTCTCTCTCTAATTGTTTATTTTGAGTTGCTGCAAACAGGCCGCGTGATCAGAGACAGCATCCGGGAGAGCCGTCCCACACGAGTGCTGTGCGCCTTGTGCCCTCACCCCCTTCTTTCGAACTCGAGGGTGATTTATGGCAACCGCAGGCGAGGCAGTGTTCCCCATTCCCTTGGGGTAACAAGGGAGGCTGCATACTCCCATATCAGCCTCTTAATTACCTCGTGTAGGCCGGAGAGATGGTATTGCTGGCCATCTTCCAATGTGCCCCTAGCGGGACCCCCTTTCGAAACAAATCTGGGGAGACAGTACCTACATGTACTGTCTGTAAGCTCCCCTTCCTCCTGTTTCAGCCTCCCTCTTTTCTCCCAGACAGGAGTCACCCGTTATCTCATCGCCTGAGCTACATTCCTCAAAAGGGGCCTCCTGACTATAAAATCTCCTTCTAAGGGGGGGGGGGGTTTCGGACACCTCACACCCTTTTTAAAACTTTATTCCAACTCTGAAACCAAACCATCTTTCTATACCAAAAAAGCAAAGCTAGGCTAAACTTCAACCCATCACCATACACCAGAATTTTAAATGCCCTCCGATGCTTTGCAGACTCATTGCCTTCCACATAGCCATAAAATTGGGAGAGTTGAAAGGGATCCTGGGGTCATCTAGTCCAACCCTCCAAAATACAGGGTTTACAGCAAGATTTGGACTACCAAAGAGACACACGCATTCAAGTACAGATGCACAACTGGAAAGGAAACATCTATGCTCCTATCCTGAATGCTGCCTATCACACCCTAAGGAGGAGGAAGATAGAAGTATCCAACCTCGTATAGATCTCAGATCCTGAAATAAGGGTTAATTCAATTGATACAACCACTCACAAATAATAAAACAGGCATAGATTGGATTTAATAGGAATACGAAATGAACAATTTTTTCTTTCCATAACTTGTATAAGAATAGGAAGCCTAATTAAGATTCTTAAAATAACCACACTTAGGAAAGTTAGACGCGGGCTGCCTTTAGCAAACATTTCCCTCCTATTGCAGTTTTCTTGTTAAGGGGAGCTTACTCAGGAGTAAATTTACCTGGCACAGAAGTAAGAAGGGGGGAAAAAATTGAAAGAGACAGGGGGAAGGGGGGGGGGTTGGAATTTCCCAAGAGAAGAGGCCAGGAAGTCTCACAGAGACTGATATCAGGAGCCTTACAACTCTTCTGTCCAACCAAATCAAAATTAAAATTGGACTCAGATAGACAATTGCTGGCTAGGGAAGCTTCTGCCTTTAATAACATTTTTTCTCTCAAATGGAGACCTACTTAAGGCTTATGAAACACTGGGAAACTAGCTTCTCAGCAAGGAAACATTCCCCAGCAGAGTTACAAATTCCTTTCCTCTTTAGTTGTATAGGGAAGGGGAGGGCAATCTCCCCTCTCAGAACACAGGATTTTTCGCCGCCCTTGAATAATAAACATTTACCGTGAAAGAAATTCCATGGGGGGGGTTTCTTATGGCCCTACATTGGAATAAGTAGATCTGTTGCTGTTCTCCTGCGCTCCCTGCCTCCCGCCCTGGTCCGTGTGCCCTTCTCCCAAGCTCTGCACACTATTTCATATTTGGTTGTGCATTGCAATAGTGCAAAGATGAGAGCATGTTGGCAGGGGGAACTACTCTGGCAGGTGTGGGGCCAAAGGACCTACCTATGTGCTCTTTCCGTCTGTCGATCCTGGCTAGCTGACAAATCAAGAAGGCTTTGAAGTAAGTTGGTTCCAGATGACACTGCACTGTGTCCCTTCGCAACACCCCCCAAATGCAAATTCTTATGGTGACTTGGCCCTTGTAAACGAGTGGTTTTTGCTGGCAAAAAGTCCAGCTTCTTGTTGCTGCAAGGTGGTATCTGTACTACGACTTCAGGGCCTGATACTCAACATTTCACCCCCTGCACCAAGGCATTCCCACACTTTACTGTAGATAGTTATGCAAATGAAGGATCGAAAGTGACGTTCAGTGATTGGATAGTTTTAGAAAATGGCAACAGTTATGATTGTTCTGGAGCTCTATATAAGCAGCCTGACTGAGCTCCTCAGTTCAGTTCTGTTCCAGCTTACAAATAAAGAGCGCTTTGGAAGAATGGCTGCATCGTTTGATATGTTCACCCACAACTTAACAGTCCATACAGTCCATATCATTGGGGAGTCAAAGATCACTTTATATTACAAATCTTTTAGCTAATAGATTGGGAAATATAGCCAATAATCAAAGTAAACTACAACAAAATCCTTAAATTCCTCTACCTATAATCACATTAAGACTACTAAAGAATACAATGAAGATCAATAGACAAACATACTGGAGTTAATTTCAAAACATCGAAGATAATCTATTAGGAATTATAAAACAATTGTATGCAGAAAATGATAAAAAATTGGAATGTCTATTGATGATATCCTATAGTATTAAAAGGAAAAAAATCCCAAATTTGTCTATTTATTCAAGGTACTACCAATAAACACTCCTCCAGAGAAATGAAAGAGCTGACAAAAAATGTAAATCTATGAGTATACATAGGAAGGAAATCCAGACGAGGGACAAGCTAAAGGGAACAAGGACACAAATGCTAGAGAACACGTAAAAGAGGCATCCATGTGATTCCCTTACACTTTCAAGAGTAAACTATCAGATCCAGATCCACGCAGATCTCTACAGTTTGTTAAGGGCGTCGGGAACTGTAGTTTCTTCGGGGCTCTGGAAAGCGCAGAGGGAGCTGGGAACCGTAGTTTAAGGGTGCTGGGACCTGTAGCTCCCAGGATGTGCATATGCACGCGTTTGCTTTAAACGCTATTCCGCAACCCAAAAGAAGGTTTATCATGAGGACTACACTCTTGTGCACAGAATTGAAATTACAGAACCCTTGGTTTATATATTCCTAAAAAATTGAAAGTGTAGGTTTGCTTGGATGGGACTTGAGTGTTGTGATGTACCAGGTTGTTTTTAAGTGCATATCTATATAACATATGGGACCAAAGGGGGTGGGAAATATGTCTACGTCTGAACTGTATTTAAATGCGGAGAAAATATTTGCAGTTCCTACGGAAACTACCGGGGGGGCATCTTTAAAGTTGTTAAATATTACAAATATTAGGCCTGAACGTATCCTTTCGACTTGACAGCTCAGGGAAGATACCAAGCTTTATGAATCCTATAAAATCAACCCCTTTGCCAAGTTCCTCCATTCCAGCACCATTTTGCCCTGGGAAAAAAGACTCTTTCCCCTTCCAACTCCCCAAGCTTGAAGACATGTGTACACACCTCCTGCCCCAGGAAATGCCCAGAGGTGACAATTGCTGGGCTCCTTGTTCTCCAAGGGAAGCCAAATCTCATCCCCAGACTTGCCTCCGGCTCCAGACATGCCAAGGAATTTCTGTTATACTTTGGGTGGTGGGTACTTAAGACATGTTTGCCGATGATGCTAATCTTATACTGTACTTGGGTGTTGCCCTGACATAGCTGCCTATGCTAATCTTGTGTAACCCTCCCCTTTTGTGACATGTTAGTGATGTAGCAATGATGTATTGATGATGCTGTGCAAACTGTATTCTGTCATATGGTGGGAAAGTTTTCAAAGTCAATGTGGCCCCATGCTCTGGGTTCACTGGTTACTGTTGAACCTGTTGCGCAACAATAAAGGCTCTGAGTCTACTGACTGCTGCTTTGCTCCAAATTGCTTGCTTGCTGGAATTTCCTTCTTTTACTGACCACATGGACCTGTGGGGGGACCTGTACCCCGAGAATCTGGCCTGTTGAGTAGTCTCTCAACCCGGAATTTTCCTTACCAGTGTGGAATTTCTAATGGAGCTATCTCCCCACTCCCCCCAAAAATATTGTTCCTTAGACTGTCCCTGTGGCTGGCTTTTTGGTTTTTTAAGAAAAGCACATTTCACATCAAATTTAGCTGCCGATTAAGCTGGAGGAAGGGAGGGGTCACTCTCTATCTCCTAAAACTCTCCAGTCCACCACCACCCTTTTCTGGGCACAATTATTTTAGACAGCCCACCCCTGTTTCCTTCCTAGGCAGAGTTTAGGCCCAATATGCTGCTATTACTGTTATTATTGTGAGCTTTGCAATGGTCATGGGGGATAATTTGCAGGAAATGTGTGGCTTACTGTGTTTCTTTTTTAAAAAAGATCTGTTTGCAAAAGGTATGTATAGAAAATCAATCAATCGATTACTAATAGGTCCTCAAAACACCTGGGGAGGTACTGCTGCTAGAAACTATTCCCCCTCCACGCCCGTCCCACTTCTAATGCAAACCCCCTTCCTCAGTCAAGATGGGATTTCAGCTAAAAGAGAGTTGGACAACTTGGGGGTTTCAGCAGGAAATTCAAGGCAGCCCCCTGCCTGAATGAGACTGGATTCCCCTGCTAAAACAAAAAAGGGGGACTGTTTAGGAGACAAACCCGCTTCTGAATCAGGAAGGGGTTTGCTTGGAATCCCGCCCAACTGAGCAGAATTTAAGCCCTGCTCATCGGCTGACGCTGAAAACCAGATATCGCCCGGCGCTGGGCAGGATGGCACACCAAGCCTCCTCACATCTGTTCAAAGGAGGCTGCTAAGCGGGGGTCATGTTTGTATCATTTCGCGGTCTTCTTTATTTCTATGCTCTTTTAGATGTGGCTTCTTAGCCGAGCGGGGGATTTGAGCCCCGGTGCCTCCCAGGTCCTAGTTCGGCAGTCTAACCACTAGGCCACACTGCCTCTCCACCTTCCTGCTTGAAGCAGCCCTTAATTGGGGACCTATATTCCTGCTTAAACCAGCTTTCTTTACAGGACTGTGAACTTTGCTTTGCAACCCTGGTAGCTGCACCGTACATTTAAGGTGCCCCCACCAAGAATCCTGGGAACTGTAGTTTGTTAAAGGTGCTGGGAACTGCAGCTTTCTCAGGGTTCTGGAAACCATATTGAGCTCTTTGGAATTTTCAGAGACTTGGGGAGGGGGTGCTGTTAACAGATGCTGCAGAAATGAATTCTTCTTGTGGTTTTCCGTTTACGAGATCCATCCCAGTATATAAGCACTACGGTTTGGGAGGAGGCCAGTTGTTTGGAAAGCACAAGGACAACAGAAAAAGACACCCAGACTTTTGTGGACTTTGGCAGATGAGGACAGAGGGAGACTGCGATTTGGGGAGAATGTATCTTATTCTACGTAAAGCTTAAATCCACAGAAACAGAAAAGATGTTTGACTTTCTAGGAAATGGCACTGCTGTTCAGATTGCAAGTTACCCAACCTCACAATCACTTAGGGTCATGCAAACAGACCGATAGCCCATTCTAGTCCAATGCACTGATGTCCACAAAAACCGGACGGATGATTCAAGGAAGCTTCCAGGCAGGGCATGAAGGCACTTAGCTCTTCCCCCCTCCCAGAACTGATATTCCAGGACAAACCTTTTTTATATCAGAACTTTAATGCACTATTAGAATTAAAAGAGGGGAAAACCTAGCCGGATGGGCGGGGTCTAACTAAATTATTATTACGGTATTTTTCGCTCCATAGGGCGCACCTGACCGTAGGGCGCACCTAGTTTTCAGAGGGGGAAATAAAGGAAAAAAATATGACCCCCCCCCATCTCTGGGAGCAGCCAAGTTACAGGGAACCAGGCAGAGGCCTTCTCAGTGGTGGCGCCTTCTTCATGGTGATCCACTACTGCTTTAAGGGAGGTCTTGGAATAAGTAGATTTGTTGCTGATCCAAAACACCCACCCACCCCACTCACACATGAAAACAAAGACCACCACAGCCAACTACAAATGAATAACCACACCCTCGGCCACCCGACCCCACCCCCACCCATCTTTCCCCCCCTCCACCTCTTTCCCCTTTCCTTCCTAATGTCTCAACAAATGAAAATAATTTGTAAAAATGTTACATGGGGGGAAAAACATGAGAGAGAGACATTGCACACTTTTGTAAATCAACAAAATCTTTAATAAATAAATAAATAAATAAATAAATATTATTTTAAAAAAATCATAAAAAAGAGGCCTCCTCATCTGAAGGACATCAAAGCCCACCTGAAGTCCCAAAATCCCTGAAGTCCTGATCCACGCAGATCTATGCGTGTATGCAGCGATCTGCGTGGATCTGCATCTGATAGTTTACGACTTCCTGTTGTAGGGAATCACATGTATAATCGTATGTTTGGGGACATCAGGTGGCCTTTGATGTCCTTCAGGTAAGCTTTGGGTGTATGGCTTTCCTCCATCTCCACTGCGCAGGATTCCTCTGGAATGACAAGATCACTTGCACAGCTTTCCTCTATCTCAACTGTGCAGGATTCCTCTGGAATGACAAGATCACTTGCACAGCTTTCCTCCATCTCAACTGTGCAGGATTCCTCTGGAATGACAAGATCACTTGCACAGCTTTCCTCCATCTCAACTGTGCAGGATTCCTCTGGAATGACAAGATCACTTGCACAGCCTTCCTCCATCTCAACTGCGCAGGATTTGACAAGATCTTCCGCATGGGTTTCCTCCATCTCCACTGCGGAGGATTTCTCTTGAATTACCAGGTCCAGCAGAGAACCACACTTTGAACAAGTAGTAAGACTCTCGCTTTTCACCGCACTTCTTGGGGTAATCACCACTACAATTTCTATTTGAGATGTATCTGTTGTGGTGGTCCTGATGCAGCATCTCTCCATCCCAACCAATGCTGCACTCAGCAGCTGGAAACCCGCAGCGATATAGCCTAGATAAATAGAAGGTCCAATATGCTGCTCGCTGGGAATTTGAGGCAATTCAAAAGTTTCAGGGAAGTCAATTCCCCCATTTTGTAAGACAGCAGACATGTTCCACATCACGGAAATCAAGACGAGTATCCCTGCTGGTAAGTTCAGCAGAGCTCCAAGCCCAAAAAAGGTTAAGAGAAAATCCTTATGTTTTCTGGCTTCGAACACATTGCAGAGGGCGAATGACTGTAATCCAAGGGCCGCTGAATTCATAATGGCAGCTAAGGCCATTAAGTCCTGAGCAATAAAAATTTCCCTCGGGAGGTTTGGATGTTGTTCATGGAGCTCTTCACAATGGTAATAATGGTTTCCGTCGTTAGAAGGGTCTTTCAAAAAACAGACCTGCCAGATTCCAATCCATATGTTTCCAGATCCAATTCCCTTGGCGTTTTCCACACGCCACACTCTCCAGTTGACAAGGGCTGCTGAGGCAATGCACATCATCCAGGCCATAATATCCATCAGGTATGCACACAGCTGGAGGCAGGACACTAATCTCAGCCACCTGACCACCAGGGAGCCTTCTTTCACCCGCAGGGGGGGTTTGGAGAGGAGGGGAGCAGGGGAGACATTGGAAGACATCCTGGAAACAAAAGAGAAGACAACATGCAGTGAGAGAGGGAATAACAAACATGTCTAGTCATTGAAGGACATCCTCCCTCCTGCCTTCGTCCTTCCATGCACAGAAAGAAGCAGCAAAAGAAAGAGTTCCCCTGCTCTCTCTCTCCCCCCCCCCCGCCCGGTTAGGTATAGACATCTGATCCACACATACTTTCTTCCAGCAAACTGCTACTGATTTAATATACTCTTGCACTGTTCCTGTGAAAATGGCCAGAACCTCAGCAACCTGTTGTAGATGGGAGCTGCTCATGTTTCGCTGTTCTGCTATCTGCTACTGCACCTATCCTTTTCCACCGAGCATAAACACAGCTATGGCATAGTGAGGAATGTTTAATCCATAAACTTACGTGAAATGCCTTCCTCAGCTAGAGTCTAGCGTGCCAGGAACAGAGCAGGTATTTGCTAGGTATTCCTGAGCCTCAAGAAGACTGAGCTGTTGGCCACTGAGCTGACGTTCGCCTGAGCAGCCGGCCAGCCACAGCAGCAACTGCTCTGCAGAATTCTTAGGTCAGTTACAGTTACAGTTAGAATCCTGACAACAACACAAATCATAACTCCAGGGTACTGGTCATTTGGAACATCAGGAAAGTGGAAAATGGGAGGGAACTCAGTTCCCTTCTTTCCCAATGCAGAGTGTCTATTCCAGGACACTGCGCAGTTAAAACACGTTCTTCCTGAAGCCAGATTCAGAGCAGTTCCAGCAGTAAAAATGGTGATGTGTGTATCTCAGTACACATTTGTTTGATGGTCCTGAATGCATTTCATAAAGGATCTCCATGTACAAGAAAGGCTAATAGCATGAGGCCCTGAACAATAAGAATTGCCTTGGCAAAATTATTGAAGACTCCTTACAAACCTATCGTTCTTCTTCCCCATCCCATCTTGTTTGGACATTATAGTAAGGGAGAAGATCTTAGCTCTTTTCCTTTGCACTGGGATTACATGAAATTTGTGCCAGGGGACCCCATCACTCACACCAATACGGGAAACACCATTTTCAGAACCTAGGTGCCCATGATTTAAAATCGCTTTCCTAAGACACTTTAGTCAAAATATTTGTGTTGCTTTCTTTCCGTTCCTTTCTGTGTTGATGCTCCGAATGTGAGCTGTTCAGCTGCATGCAGTTACCACTGAAGTGTGTGTGTGTGTGTGTGTGTGTGTGTGTGTGTGTGTGATTAACATTCGGCCAAGCAATGGGCCTAAATCCATCTATTTCACCTGAAATAACTTTGGGAGCCAGCCTTTAAAAATCTAAAGTAGATATCAAATTCAGAGGAATTAAAAGCTGTCATCTTTTTGACTATTTTAAACACCTTAGAACATACACAAATGTTAATGTTTGAAGGAAGGCAGCAAATGGAGCATTGGAGCCATCCATTCATCCCAGGAGGTGTGACCATTGATAAGATGAAGCACTTTCACATCGCATGGCAGTGTGCAGTGCTTTTAAAAAGGTAAAGGTAAAGGACCCCTGACAGTTAAGTCCAGTCACGGCTCTGGGGTTGTGCCACTCATTGGCTTTACTGGCTGAGGGAGCTGACATTGGTCCGCAGACAATTTTTCCGGGTCATGTGGCCAGCAAGACTAAGCCGCTTCTGGCGAAACCAGAGCAGCGCACAGAAACGCCGTTTACCGTCCTGCCGGAGCGGTACCTATTTATCTACTTGCACTTTGACGTGGTTTGGAACTGCTAGGTTGGCAGGAGCTGGGACCGAGCAACGGGAGCTCACCCCGTCAAAGACGCAAGTCCAGTTCTGTATCTGCATGACATCATCCACACCCAAATGCTCTCCCATTCTGTTTCCCCCACTTAATCAGGATACGCCATCTCCATTGAAAACTCTGCTCAGTGACACCCATCCAACAGAAAAGTCCTGACCGTCTTCATGCAGATATACTTCTGTGCAGGGGTTTGGCCGACAAGTTCTTCCCGAGTGTGGGGATGTTTTCAGGGGCTCTTTGCTTTTCCCTGCCTCCCCTTTCATCCTCACCTGAGGAGATCTTGGCCATTCTCTTGACAGGGACCTCTGTTCTCAGGCCGGATTTCTGTTTTCCTTCATTCCTCCTTCTCCCGGTCTGGTTCACTGAGCAAATTAGAGAGAGGAGGTTTCATGCAAGTCAAGGTGTGCAATGGATCTTCAGGGCATTTGGAAGGAAGAAAAGGTTCAGGAACAAGCAACGCAGCAGCCTCCCAAGCGTAAAAACACATTTGGACATACCGCTCATGAGATTCCGCCCCCCCCCCCGCAGATATAAATGCAGAACATCCTGTTCTTCTATTAATATACAAAATGGGGTATTTCATATGATAAGAACAGAGGAAGCTGCCTTATACGGAGCCAGACCAATTTTGGGAAAGTGCTACATGGGCCAGTCCACCAATTGGCTACCAATGGGAAGACAAAATGGCTGCCAAATGGTGTGATATGAAATAAATATGCCTGGCTGTGGGGCGTGAAGGCCGCACCCTGCAAGACCCTTTCCACGTGGCCTAGGCCCAGACTCGTTAGCCCCACAAAAGAGGCTCCTCATGAAGCCAGAGGAACATGGCCTGGCTGTGGGGCATGATTCGAAACCTCCAGTCCCAGTCCAGTGCTCTAACCACTAAACCACACTGCCCCCCATTGCAGTCTATAACAGCCTGGAGGGCCACAGATGCCCCATATTCTCTGGCTCTGAGATTGCACAAAGTTTCCTTTCTCTCCCTTGTTGTGCAAAAAGAAAAATGCCCATGACAAAATGTGACATTTTTGGTTCTTTGGAGACCTCTCTCTCTCTCTCTCTCTCTCTCTCTCTCTCTCTCTTCATTTAAAGGCGCCTCAACCTTTTTCCCACCCAACTTCCTCCTGCACACACCCCCCCCAGCTTCAAGATTTCCATGAAGAACTAACTAACTAACCAACCCATGATTGGAGTTTACGAGATTAAGGAGATAATTTATTTTTATATAATGAAAATAGATGGGAGGATAAATTAATTGCGCAAGGCAAGAATATATAGGATGGCAAATATCAAAAGAAACAAAGATTATGATTTGGGTTCTTAAAATAACACCAACACATGCCTGCCCAGTGGATTTCAGAACAAATATGCCTCCCAGAACTACCATTCCCAGAATTCCCTGGGAAGTTGTGGGCATCTCTTTTGAGAGGCAATGGAGTGCGCCTCTGGGGTGTGAAATCAAAGGTTTTCAGCAGGCGCTAGAAGGAAAAACGAAGGAGACGCCGGAGAGAAGCCAAGTTACAGGGAACCAAGTTACAGGCAGAGGCCTTCTCAGTGGTGGCGCCTTCTTCATGGTGATCCACTACTGCTTTAAGGGAGGTCTTGGAATAAGTAGATTTGTTGCTGATCCCAAACACCCACCCACCCCACTCACACATGAAAACAAAGACCACCACAGCCAACTACAAATGAATAACCACACCCTAAGGCCAACCCCAACCTCTCTCACCACCAAAGGAACACAAGCAAACAGCAAAGAACCTGCACAAACAACGCTGACACCATACCCTACGTATAGTAAGGAAAATAGAAAAATCGCCACCTCACCCACCCCATCTTTCCCCCACCTCTTTTCCCTTTTCTTCCTAATGTCTCAACAAATGAAAATGATTTGTAAAAATTTTACATGGGGGGGGGGACATGAGAGAGAGACATTGCACACTTTTGTAAATCAACAAAATCTTAAATAAATAAATAAATAAATAAATAAATACTAGTTTTGGGGAGAGGAGTGCAAGTAGCTAGCCATGCCTAGGGCACAAAATAGCCTGGCACCAGCACAAGACCAGCATGAGACCCCCCCCCCCCCGCAGATATAAATGCAGAACATCCCGTGCTCCTATTAATATACAAAGTGGGGTATTTCATATGATAAGAACAGAGGAAGCTGCCTTATATGGAGCCAGACCAATTTTGGGAAAGTGCTACATGGGCCAGTCCACCAATTGGCTACCAATGGGAACACAAAATGGCTGCCAAATGGTGTGATATGAAATAAATATGCCTGGCTGTGGGGCGTGAAGGCCGCACCCTGCAAGACCCTTTCCACGTGGCCTAGGCCCAGACTCGCTAGCCCCACAAAAGAGGCTCCTCATGAAGCCAGAGGAACATGGCCTGGCTGTGGGGCATGATTCGAAACCTCCAGTCCCAGTCCAGTGCTCTAACCACTAAACCACACTGCCCCCCATTGCAGTCTATAACAGCCTGGAGGGCCACAGATGCCCCATATTCTCTCACTCTGAGATTGCACAAAGTTTCCTTTCTCTTCCTTGTTGTGCAAAAAGAAAAATGCCCATGACAAAATGTGACATTTTTGGTTCTTTGGAGACCTCTCTCTCTCTCTCTCTCTCTCTCTCTCTCTCTCTCTCTCTCTCTCTCTCTCCATTTAAAGGAGCCTCAACCTTTTTCCCACCCAACTTCCTCCTGCACACCCCCCCCAGCTTCAAGATTTCCATGAAGAACTAACTAACTAACCAACACATGATTGGAATTTACGAGATTAAGGAGATAATTTATTTTTATATAATGAAAATAGATGGGAGGATAAGTTAATTGCACAAGGCAAGAATATATAGGATGGCAAAAATAAAAAGAAACAAAGTTTATGAGTTGGGTTCTTAAAATAACAACAACACATGCCTCCTCAGTGGATTTCAGAACAAATATGTCTCTCTTTTTTTAAAAAAAGTTTTCCTGCAAGTTCAGACGTCGAGAGCTAATTCTGTTTCCGATGATAAAAAGCCATCTGTTTCCACCGAAAAACCTTTCAGGGGATCGTTTGCAACAGCTTGGCACCATTTTTGAGGGAACTGCGGAACGTCAGATTTTTGCTGATATTGTGACCGCGCGGCTTAGGGATTTTTTTCAAAAAAAGTTGTTCAGACGTCGAGGGCTAATTCTGTTTCTGATGATAAAAACCCATCTGTTTCCACTGAAAAACCTTTCAGGGGATCGTTTGCAACAGATTGGCACCATTTTTGAGTGAATTGCAAAACGTCAGATATTTGCTGAAATGGTGACCGCGCGGCTTAGGGATTTTTTCAAAAAAAGTTGTTCAGACGTCGAGGGCTAATTCTGTTTACAATGATCAAGACTATATGTTTCCACCGAAAAACCTTTCAGGGGATTTTTTGCAACAGTTTGGCACCATTTTTGAGTGAATTGCAGAACGTCAGATTTTTGCTGAAATTGTGACCGCGCGGCTTAGGGATTTTTTTTAAAAAAAAGTTGTTCAGACGTCGAGGGCTAATTTTGTTTCTGATGTTAAGACCATCTGTTTCCACCGAAAAACTTTTCAGGGGATCGTTTGCAACAGCTTGGCAACATTTTTGAGTGAAGTGCAGAACGTCAGATTTTTGCTGAAATTGTGACCGTGCGGCTTAGGGATTTTTTTTTAAAAAAAGTTGTTCAGACGTCGAGGGCTAATTCTGTTTCCGATGATAAAAACCCATCTGTTTCCACCGAAACACCTTTCAGGGGATCGTTTGCAACAGTTTGGCACCATTTTTGAGTGAATTGCAGAACGTCAGATTTTTGCTGAAATTGTGACCGCGCGGCTTAGGGATTTTTTCAAAAAAAAGTTTTTCTGCAACTTTAGACTTCGAGGGCTCATTCTTTTTTCCATGATATAAACCCTTCTGTTTCCACCGAAAATCCTTTCAGGGGAGCATTTGCTGCAGTTTGGCACCATTCTTGAGTGAATTTTAGAACGTCAGATTTTTGCTGAAATTGTGACCGCGCGGGTTAGGGATTTTTTCAAAAAAAAGTTGTTCAGATGTGGAGGGCTAATTCTGTTTACAATGATCAAGACTATCTGTTTCCACCGAAAAACCTTTCAGGGGATCGTTTGCAACAGCTTGGCACCATTTTTGAGTGAATTGCAGAACGTCAGATTTTTGCTGAAATTGTCACCACGCGGCTTAGGGATTTTTTCAGAAAAAGTTGTTCAGACGTCGAGGGCTAATTCTGTTTCCGATGATAAAACCCCATTTGTTTCCATCGAGAAACCTTTCCGGGGATCGTTTGCAACAGCTTGGCACCATTTTTGAGTGAATTGCAGATCGTCAGATTTTTGCTGAAATTGTGACCGCTTAGGGATTTTTTCAAAAAAAAGTTGTTCAGACGTCGAGGGCTAATTCTGTTTCCGATGATAAAAACCCATCTGTTGTACATTTAAGGGGCCCCCACCAAGAATCCTGGGAACTGTAGTTTGTTAAAGGTGCTGGGAACTGCAGCTTTCTCAGGGTTCTGGAAACCATATTGAGCTCTTTGGAATTTTCAGAGACTTGGGGGGGGGGCTGTTAACAGATGCTGCGGAAATGAATTCTTCTTGTGATTTTCCATTTACGAGATCCATCCCAGTATATAAGCACTACGGTTTGGGAGGAGGCCAGTTGTTTGGAAAGCACAAGGACAACAGAAAAAGACACCCAGACTTTTGTGGACTGTGGCAGATGAGGACAGAGAGAGACTGCGATTTGGGGAGAATGTATCTTATTCTAAGTAAAGCTTAATTCCACAGAAACAGAAAAGATCTTTGACTTTCTAGGAAATGGCACTGCTGTTCAGATCGCAAGTTACCCAACCTCACAATTACTTAGGGTCATGCAAACAGACCGATAGCCCATTCTAGTCCAATGCACTGATGTCCACAAAAACCGGACGGATGATTCAAGGAAGCTTCCAGGCAGGGCATGAAGGCACTTAGCTCTTCCCCCCTCCCAGAACTGATATTCCAGGACAAACCTTTTTTATATCAGAACTTTAATGCGCTATTAGAATTAAAAGAGGGGAAAACCCAGCCGGATGGGCGGGGTCTAACTAAATTATTATTACGGTATTTTTCGCTGTATAGGGCACACCTGACCATAGGGCGCACCTAGTTTTCAGAGGGGGAAATCAAGGAAAAAAATATGACCCCCCCCATCTCTGGGAGCAGCCAAGTTACAGGGAACCAGGCAGAGGCCTTCTCAGTGGTGGCGCCTTCTTCATGGTGATCCACTACTGCTTTAAGGGAGGTCTTGGAATAAGTAGATTTGTTGCTGATCCAAAACACCCACCCACCCCACTCACACATGAAAACAAAGACCACCACAGCCAACTACAAATGAATAACCACACCCTAGGCCACCCGACCCCACCCCCACCCACCTTTCCCCCCCCACCTCTTTCCCCTTTCCTTCCTAATGTCTCAACAAATGAAAATGATTTGTAAAAATGTTACATGGGGGAAAAAACATGAGAGAGAGACATTGCACACTTTTGTAAATCAACAAACTCTTTAATAAATAAATAAATATTATTTTTAAAAAATCATAAAAAGAGGCCTCCTCATCTGAAGGACATCAAAGACCACCTGAAGTCCCAAAATCCCTGAAGTCCTGATCCACGCTGATCTATGCGTGTATGGAGCAATCTGCGTGGATCTGCATCTGATAGTTTACAACTCCCTGTTGTAGGGAATCACATGTATAATCGTATGTTTGGGGACATCAGGTGGCCTTTGATGTCCTTCAGGTAAGCTTTGGGTGTATGGCTTTCCTCCATCTCCACTGCGCAGGATTCCTCTGGAATGACAAGATCACTTGCACAGCTTTCCTCCATCTCAACTGTGCAGGATTCCTCTGGAATGACAAGATCACTTGCACAGCTTTCCTCCATCTCAACTGTGCAGGATTCCTCTGGAATGACAAGATCACTTGCACAGCTTTCCTCCATCTCAACTGTGCAGGATTCCTCTGGAATGACAAGATCACTTGCACAGCCTTCCTCCATCTCAACTGCGCAGGATTTGACAAGATCTGCCGCATGGGTTTCCTCCATCTCCACTGCGGAGGATTTCTCTTGAATTACCAGGTCCAGCAGAGAACCACACTTTGAACAAGTAGTAAGACTCTCGCTTTTCACCGCACTTCTTGGGGTAATCACCACTACAATTTCTATTTGAGATGTATCTGTTGCGGTGGTCCTGATGCAGCATCTCTCCATCCCAACCAATGCTGCACTCAGCAGCTGGAAACCCGCAGCGATATAGCCTAGATAAATAGAAGGTCCAATATGCTGCTCGCTGGGAATTTGAGGCAATTCAAAAGTTTCAGGGAAGTCAATTCCCCCATTTTGTAAGACAGCAGACATGTTCCACATCACGGAAATCAAGACGAGTATCCCTGCTGGTAAGTTCAGCAGAGCTCCAAGCCCAAAAAAGGTTAAGAGAAAATCCTTATGTTTTCTGACTTCGAACACATTGCAGAGGGCGAATGACTGTAATCCAAGGGCCGCTGAATTCATAATGGCAGCTAAGGCCATTAAGTCCTGAGCAATAAAAATTTCCCTCGGGAGGTTTGGATGTTGTTCATGGAGCTCTTCACAATGGTAATAATAGTTTCCGTCGTTAGAAGGGTCTTTCAAAAAACAGACCTGCCAGATTCCAATCCATATGTTTCCAGAGCCAATTCCCTTGGCGTTTTCCACACGCCACACTCTCCACTTGACAAGGGCTGTTGAGGCAATGCACGTCATCCAGGCCATAATATCCACCAGGAATGCACACAGCTGGAGGCAGGACACTAATCTCAGCCACCTGACCACCAGGGAGCCTTCTTTCACCCGCAGGGGGAGTTTGGAGAGGAGGGGAGCAGGGGAGACCTTGGAAGACATCCTGGAAACAAAAGAGAAGACAACATGCAGTGAGAGAGGGAATAACAAACATGTCTAGTCATTGAAGGACATCTTCCCTCCTGCATTCTTCCTTCCATGCACAGAAAGAAGCAGCAAAAGAAAGAGTTCCCCTGCTCTCTCTCTCTCTCTCTCCCCCCCCCCCCGCCCGGTTAGGTATAGACATCTGATCCACACATACTTTCTTCCAGCAAACTGCTACTGATTTAATATACTCTTGCACTGTTCCTGTGAAAATGGCCAGAACCTCAGCAACCTGTTGTGGATGGGAGCTGCTCATGTTTCGCTGTTCTGCTATCTGCTACTGCACCTATCCTTTTCCACCGAGCATAAACACAGCTATGGCATAGTGAGGAATGTTTAATCCATAAACTTACGTGAAATGCCTTCCTCAGCTAGAGTCTAGCGTGCCAGGAACAGAGCAGGTATTTGCTAGGTATTCCTGAGCCTCAAGAAGACTGAGCTGTTGGCCACTGAGCTGACGTTCGCCTGAGCAGCCGGCCAGCCACAGCAGCAACTGCTCTGCAGAATTCTTAGGTCAGTTACAGTTACAGTTAGAATCCTGACAACACCACAAATCATAACTCCAGGGTACTGGTCATTTGGAACATCAGGAAGTGGAAAATGGGAGGGAACTCAGTTCCCTTCTTTCCCAATGCAGAGTGTCTATTCCAGGACACTGCGCAGTTAAAACACGTTCTTCCTGAAGCCAGATTCAGAGCAGTTCCAGCAGTAAAAATGGTGATGTGTGTATCTCAGTACAGATTTGTTTGATGGTCCTGAATGCATTTCATAAAGGATCTCCATGTACAAGAAAGGCTAATAGCATGAGGCCCTGAACAATAAGAATTGCCTTGGCAAAATTATTGAAGACTCCTTACAAACCTATCGTTCTTCTTCCCCATCCCATCTTGTTTGGACATTATAGTAAGGGAGAAGATCTTAGCTCTTTTCCTTTGCACTGGGGTTGTGCCACTCATTGGCTTTACTGGCCGAGGGAGCTGACATTGGTCCGCAGACAATTTTTCTGGGTCATGTGGCCAGCAAGACTAAGCCGCTTCTGGCGAAACCAGAGCAGCGCACAGAAACGCCGTTTACCGTCCTGCCGGAGCGGTACCTATTTATCTACTTGCACTTTGACGTGGTTTGGAACTGCTAGGTTGGCATGAGCTGGGACCGAGCAACGGGAGCTCACCCCGTCAAAGACGCAAGTCCAGTTCTGTATCTGCATGACATCATCCACACCCAAATGCTCTCCCATTCTGTTTCCCCCACTTAATCCGGATACACCATCTCCATTGAAAACTCTGCTCAGTGACACCCATCCAATAGAAAAGTCCTGACAGTCTTCATGCAGATACACTTCCGTGCAGGGGTTTGGACGACAAGTTCTTCCCGAGTGTGGGGATATTTTCAGGGGCTCTTTGCTTTTCCCTGCCTCCCCTTTCATCCTCACCTGAGGAGATCTTGGCCATTCTCTTCACAGGGACCTCCGTTCTCAGGCCGGATTTCTGTTTTCCTTCATTCCTCCTTCTCCCAGTCTGGTTCACTGAGCAAATAAGAGAGAGGAGGTTTCATGCAAGTCAAGGTGTGCAATGGAGCTTCAGGGCATGTGGAAGGAAGAAAAGGTTCAGGAACAAGCGACGCAGCAGCCTCCCAAGCGTAAAAACACATTTGGACATACCGCTCATGAGATTCCCCCCCCCCCCGCAGATATAAATGCAGAACATCCTGTTCTCCTATTAATATACAAAATGGGGTATTTCATATGATAAGAACAGAGGAAGCTGCCTTATACGGAGCCAGACCAATTTTGGGAAAGTGCTACATGGGCCAGTCCACCAATTGGCTACCAATGGGAACACAAAATGGCTGCCAAATGGTGTGGTATGAAATAAATATGCCTGGCTGTGGGGCGTGAAGGCCGCACCCTGCAAGACCCTTTCCACGTGGCCTAGGCCCAGACTCGCTAGCCCCACAAAAGAGGCTCCTCATGAAGCCAGAGGAACATGGCCTGGCTGTGGGGCATGATTCGAAACCTCCAGTCCCAGTCCAGAGCTCTAACCACTAAACCACACTGCCCCCCATTGCAGTCTATAACAGCCTGGAGGGCCACAGATGCCCCATATTCTCTGGCTCTGAGATTGCCCAAAGTTTCCTTTCTCTCCCTTGTTGTGCAAAAAGAAAAATGCCCATGACAAAATGTGACATTTTTGGTTCTTTGGAGACCTCTCTCTCTCTCTCTCTCTCTCTCTCTCTCTCTCTCTCTCTCTCTCTCTCTCTTCATTTAAAGGAGCCTCAACCTTTTTCCCACCCAACTTCCTCCTGCACCCCCCCCCAGCTTCAAGATATCCATGAAGAACTAACTAACTAACCAACCAACCCATGATTGGAATTTACGAGATTAAGGAGATAATTTATTTTTATATAATGAAAATAGATGGGAGGATAAATTAATTGTGCAAGGCAAGAATATATAGGATGGCAAATATCAAAAGAAACAAAGATTATGATTTGGGTTCTTAAAATAACACCAACACATGCCTGCCCAGTGGATTTCAGAACAAATATGCCTCCCAGAACTACCATTCCCAGAATTCCCTGGGAAGTTGTGGGCATCTCTTTTGAGAGGCAATGGAGTGCGCCTCTGGGGGGTGAAAACAAAGGTTTTCAGCAGGCGCTAGAAGGAAAAACGAAGGAGACGCCGGAGAGAAGCCAAGTTACAGGGAACCAAGTTATAGGCAGAGGCCTTCTCAGTGGTGGCGCCTTCTTCATGGTGATCCACTACTGCTTTAAGCGAGGCCTTGGAATAAGTAGATTTGTTGCTGATCCCAAACACCCACCCACCCCACTCACACATGAAAACAAAGACCACCACAGCCAACTACAAATGAATAACCACAACCTAAGGCCAACCCCAACCTCTCTCACCACCAAAGGAACACAAGCAAACAGCAAAGAACCTGCACAAACAACGCTGACACCATACCCTACGTATAGTAAGGAAAATAGAAAAATCGCCACCTGATCCACCCCATCTTTCCCCCCCACCTCTTTCCCCTTTTCTTCCTAATGTCTCAACAAATGAAAATGATTTGTAAAAATTTTACATGGGGGGGGGGACATGAGAGACAGACATTGCACACTTTTGTAAATCAACAAAATCTTAAATAAATAAATAAATAAATAAATAAATACTAGTTTTGGGGAGAGGAGTGCAAGTAGCTAGCCATGCCTAGGGCACAAAATAGCCTGGCACCAGCACAAGACCAGCATGAGATTCCCCCCCCCCCCCCCGCAGATATAAATGCAGAACATCCCGTGCTCCTATTAATATACAAAGTGGGGTATTTCATATGATAAGAACAGAGGAAGCTGCCTTATATGGAGCCAGACCAATTTTGGGAAAGTGCTACATGGGCCAGTCCACCAATTGGCTACCAATGGGAACATGAAATGGCTGCCAAATGGTGTGGTATGAAATAAATATGCCTGGCTGTGGGGCGTGAAGGCCGCACCCTGCAAGACCCTTTCCACGTGGCCTAGGCCCAGACTCGCTAGCCCCACAAAAGAGGCTCCTCATGAAGCCAGAGGAACATGGCCTGGCTGTGGGGCATGATTCGAAACCTCCAGTCCCAGTCCAGTGCTCTAACCACTAAACCACACTGCCCCCCATTGCAGTCTATAACAGCCTGGAGGGCCACAGATGCCCCATATTCTCTGGCTCTGAGATTGCCCAAAGTTTCCTTTCTCTCCCTTGTTGTGCAAAAAGAAAAATGCCCATGACTAAATGTGACATTTTTGGTTCTTTGGAGACCTCTCTCTCTCTCTCTCTCTCTCTCTCTCTCTCTCTCTCTCTCTTCATTTAAAGGAGCCTCATCCTTTTTCCCACCCAACTTCCTCCTGCACACCCCCCCAAGCTTCAAGATTTCCATGAAGAACTAACTAACTAACCAACCCATGACTGGAATTTACGAGATTAAGGAGATAATTTATTTTTATATAATGAAAATAGATGGGAGGATAAGTTAATTGCGCAAGGCAAGAATATATAGGATGGCAAAAATAAAAAGAAACAAAGTTTATGAGTTGGGTTCTTAAAATAACAACAACACATGCCTCCTCAGTGGATTTCAGAACAAATATGTCTCTCTTTTTTTAAAAAAAGTTTTCCTGCAAGTTGAGACGTCGAGGGCGAATTCTTTTTCCGATGATAGAAACACTTCTGTTTCCGCTGGAAAACATTTCAGGGGAGCATTTGCAACATTTTGGCACCATTTTTGAGTGAATTGCGGAACGTCAGATTTTTGCTGTAATTGTGACCGCGCGGCTTAGGGATTTTTTTCAAAAAAAGTTGTTCAGACGTCGAGGGCTAATTCTGTTTCTGATGATAAAAACCCATCTGTTTCCACTGAAAAACCTTTCAGGGGATCGTTTGCAACAGATTGGCACCATTTTTGAGTGAATTGCAAAACGTCAGATATTTGCTGAAATTGTGACCGCGCGGCTTAGGGATTTTTTCAAAAAAAGTTGTTCAGACGCCGAGGGCTAATTCTGTTTACAATGATCAAGACTATATGTTTCCACCGAAAAACCTTTCAGGGGATTTTTTGCAACAGTTTGGCACCATTTTTGAGTGAATTGCAGAACGTCAGATTTTTACTGAAATTGTGACCGCGCGGCTTAGGGATTTTTTCAAAAAAAAGTTGTTCAGACGTCGAGGGCTAATTCTGTTTCTGATGTTAAGACCATCTGTTTCCACCGAAAAACTTTTCAGGGGATCGTTTGCAACAGCTTGGCAACATTTTTGAGTGAATTGCAGAACGTCAGATTTTTGCTGAAATTGTGACCGTGCGGCTTAGGGATTTTTTTTTTAAAAAGTTGTTCAGACGTCGAGGGCTAATTCTGTTTCCGATGATAAAAACCCATCTGTTTCCACCGAAAAACCTTTCAGGGGATCGTTTGCAACAGCTTGGCACCATTTTTGAGTGAATTGCAGAATGTCAGATTTTTGCTGATATTGTGAACGCGCGGCTTAGGGATTTTTTAATAAAAAGTTGTTCAGACGTCGAGGGCTAATTCTGTTTCCGCTGATAAAAACTCATCTGTTTCCACCGAAAAACCTTTCAGGGGATCGTTTGCAACAGCTTGGCACCATTTTTGAGTGAAGTGCAGAACATCAGATTTTTAGGGTTAAGGTTAGGGTTAGGGTTAGGGTTAGGGTTAGGGTTAGGGTTAGGGTTAGGGTTAGGTTTAGGGTTAGGGCTAATTCTGTTTCCGATTATAAAAACCCATCTGTTTCCACCGAAAAACTTTCAGGGGATCGTTTGCAACAGCTTGGCACCATTTTTGAGTGAATTGCAGAACGTCAGATTTTTAGGGTTAGGGTTAGGGTTAGGGTTAGGGTAAGGGCTAATTCTGTTTCCGATGATAAAAACCAATCTGTTTCCACCGAAAAACATTTCAGGGGATCGTTTGCAACAGCTTGGCACCATTTTTGAGTGAATTGCAGAACGTCAGATTTTTGCTGAAATTGTGACCGCGCGGCTTAGGGATTTTTTTCAAAAAAAGTTGTTCAGACGTCGAGGGCTAATTCTGTTTCCGATGATAAAAACTCATCTGTTTCCACCGAAAAACCTTTCAGGGGATCGTTTGCAACAGCTTGGCACCATTTTTGAGTGAATTGCAGAACGTCAGATTTTTAAGGTTAGGGTTAGGGTTAGGGTTAGGGTTAGGGTTAGGGTTAGGGTTAGGGTTAGGGTTAGGGTTAGGGCTAATTCTGTTTCCGATGATAAAAACCCATCTGTTTCCACCGAAAAACCTTTCAGCGGATCGTTTGCAACAGCTTGGCACCATTTTTGAGTGAAGTGCAGAACGTCAGATTTTTGCCTGAAATTGTGACCACGCGGCTTAGGGATTTTCTGAAAAAAAGCTGTTCAGACGTCGAGGGCTAATTCTGTTTCCGATGATAAAAACCCATCTGTTTCCACCGAAAAACCTTTCAGGGGATCGTTTGCAACAGCTTGGCACGATTTTTGAGTGAAGTGCAGAACATCAGATTTTTCCCTGAAATTGTGACCGCGCGGCTTAGGGATTTTCTGAAAAAAAGTTGTTCAGACGTCGAGGGCTAATTCTGTTTCCGATGATAAAAACCCATCTGTTTCCACCGAAAAACCTTTCAGGGGATATTTTGCAACAGCTTGGCACCATTTTTGAGTGAATTGCAGAACGTCAGACTTTTGCTGAAATTGTGACCGCGCGGCTTAGGGATTTTTTTTAAAAAAGTTGTTCAGACGTCGAGGGCTAATTCTGTTTCCGATGATAAAAACCCATCTGTTTCCACCGAAAAACCTTTCAGGAGATCGTTTGCAACAGCTTGGCACCATTTTTGAATGAATTGCAGAACGTCAGATTTTTGCTGAAATTGTGACCGCGCGGCTTAGGGATTTTTTCAAAAAAAGTTGTTCAGACGTCGAGGGCTAATTCTGTTTCCGATGGAAAAAACCCACCTGTTTCCACCGAAAAACCCTTCAGCGGATCGTTTGCAACAGCTTGGCACCATTTTTGAGTGAATTGCAGAACGTCAGATTTTTGCTGAAATTGTGACGGCGCGGCTTAGGGATTTTGTCAAAAAAAGTTGTTCAGACGTCGAGGGCTAATTCTGTTTCCGATGATAAAAACCCATCTGTTTCCACCGAAAAACCCTTCAGGGCATCATTTGCAACAGCTTGGCACCATTTTTGAGTGAATTGCAGAACGTCAGATTTTTGCTGAAATTGTGACCGCGCGGCTTAGGGATTTTTTCAAAAAAAGTTGTTCAGACGTCGAGGGCTAATTCTGTTTCCGATGATAAAAACCCATCTGTTTCCACCGAAAAACCTTTCAGGGGATCGTTTGCAACAGCTTGGCACCATTTTTGAGTGAATTGCAGAACGTCAGATTTTTGCAGAAATTGTGACCGGGATTTTTTCAAAAAAAGTTGTTCAGACGTCGAGGGTTAATTCTGTTTCCGATGACAAAAATCCATCTGTTTCCACCGAAATACCTTTCAGCGGATCATTTGCAACACCTTGGCCCCATTTTTGAGTGAATTGCAGAACGTCAGATTTTTGCTGAAATTGTGACCACGCGGCTTAGGGATTTTTTCAAAAAAAGTTGTTCAGACGTCGAGGGCTAATTTTGTTTCCGATGATAAAAACCCATCTGTTTCCACCGAAAAACCTTTCAGGGGATCGTTTGCAACAGCTTGGCACCATTTTTGAGTGAATTGCAGAACGTCAGATTTTTGCTGAAATTGTGACCGCGCGGCTTAGGGATTTTTTCAAAAAAAGTTGTTCAGACGTCGAGGGCTAATTCTGTTTCCGATGATAAAAACCCATCTGTTTCCACCGAAAAACCTTTCAGCGGATCGTTTGCAACAGCTTGGCACCATTTTTGAGTGAATTGCAGAACGTCAGATTTTTGCTGAAATTGTGACCGCGCGGCTTAGGGATTTTTTCAAAAAAAGTTGTTCAGACGTCGAGGGCTAATTCTGTTTCCGATGATAAAAACCCATCTGTTTCCACCGAAAAACCTTTCAGGGGATATTTTGCAACAGCTTGGCACCATTTTTGAGTGAATTGCAGAACGTCAGATTTTTGCTGAAATTGTGACCGCGCGGCTTAGGGATTTTTTGAAAAAAAGTTGTTCAGACGTCGAGGGCTAATTCTGTTTCCGATGATAAAAACCCATCTGTTTCCACCAAAAAACCTTTCAGCGGATCGTTTCCCCCATCTTGGCACCATTTTTGAGTGAATTGCAGAACGTCAGATTTTTGCTGAAATTGTGACCGCGCGGCTTATCGATTTTTTCAAAAAAAGTTGTTCAGACGTCGAGGGCCAATTCTGTTTCCGATGATAAAAACCCATCTGTTTCCACCAAAAAACCTTTCAGCGGATCGTTTCCCCCATCTTGGCACCATTTTTGAGTGAATTGCAGAACGTCAGATTTTTGCTGAAATTGTGACCACGCGGCTTAGGGATTTTTTCAAAAAAAGTTGTTCAGACGTCGAGGGCTAATTCTGTTTCCGATGATAAAAACCCATCTGTTTCCGCCGAAAAACCTTTCAGGGGATCGTTTGCAACAGCTTGGCACCATTTTTGAGTGAATTGCAGAACGTCAGATTTTTGCTGAAATTGTGACCGCGCGGCTTAGGGATTTTTTCAAAAAAAGTTGTTCAGACGTCGAGGGCTAATTCTGTTTCCGATGATAAAAACCCATCTGTTTCCACCGAAAAACCTTTCAGCGGATCGTTTCCAACAGCTTGGCACCATTTTTGAGTGAATTGCAGAACGTCAGATTTTTGCTGAAATTGTGACCGCGCGGCTTAGGGATTTTTTCAAAAAAAGTTGTTCAGACGTCGAGGGCTAATTCTGTTTCCGATGATAAAAACCCATCTGTTTCCACCGAAAAACCTTTCAGCGGATCGTTTGCAACAGCTTGGCACCATTTTTGAGTGAATTGCAGAACGTCAGATTTTTGCTGAAATTGTGACCACGCGGCTTAGGGATTTTTTCAAAAAAAGTTGTTCAGACGTCGAGGGCTAATTCTGTTTCCGATGATAAAAACCCATCTGTTTCCGCCGAAAAACCTTTCAGGGGATCGTTTGCAACAGCTTGGCACCATTTTTGAGTGAATTGCAGAACGTCAGATTTTTGCTGAAATTGTGACCGCGCGGCTTAGGGATTTTTTCAAAAAAAGTTGTTCAGACGTCGAGGGCTAATTCTGTTTCCGATGATAAAAACCCATCTGTTTCCACCGAAAAACCTTTCAGCGGATCGTTTGCAACAGCTTGGCACCATTTTTGAGTGAATTGCAGAACGTCAGATTTTTGCTGAAATTGTGACCGCGCGGCTTAGGGATTTTTTTAAAAAAAGTTGTTCAGACGTCAAGGGCTAATTCTGTTTCCGATGATAAAAACCCATCTGTTTCCACCAAAATCCTTTCAGCGGATCGTTTGCAACAGCTTGGCACCATTTTTGAGTGAATTGCAGAACGTCAGATTTTTGCTGAAATTGTGACCACGCGGCTTAGGGATTTTTTTAAAAAAAGTTGTTCAGACGTCGAGGGCTAATTCTGTTTCCGATGATAAAAACCCATCTGTTTCCACCGAAAAACCTTTCAGCGGATCGTTTGCAACAGCTTGGCACCATTTTTGAGTGAATTGCAGAACGTCAGATTTTTGCTGAAATTGTGACCGCGCGGCTTAGGGATTTTTTCAAAAAAAGTTGTTCAGACGTCGAGGGCTAATTCTGTTTCCGATGATAAAATGCCATCTGTTACCACCGAAAAACCTTTCAGCGGATCGTTTGCAACAGCTTGGCACCATTTTTGAGTGAATTGCAGAACGTCAGATTTTTGCTGAAATTGTGACTGCGCGGCTTAGGGATTTTTTTAAAAAAAGTTGTTCAGACGTCGAGGGCTAATTCTGTTTCCGATGATAAAAACCCATCTGTTTCCACCAAAAAACCTTTCAGCGGATCGTTTGCAACAGCTTGGCACCATTTTTGAGTGAATTGCAGAACGTCAGATTTTTGCTGAAATTGTGACCGCGCGGCTTAGGGATTTTTTCAAAAAAAGTTGTTCAGACGTCGAGGGCTAATTCTGTTTCCGATGATAAAATGCCATCTGTTTCCACCGAAAAACCTTTCAGCGGATCGTTTGCAACAGCTTGGCACCATTTTTGAGTGAATTGCAGAACGTCAGATTTTTGCTGAAATTGTGACCGCGCGGCTTAGGGATTTTTTTTAAAAAATTGGTCAGACGTCGAGGGCTAATTCTGTTTCCGATGATAAAAACCCATCTGTTTCCACCGAAAAACCTTTCAGCGGATCGTTTGCAACAGCTTGGCACCATTTTTGAGTGAATTGCAGAACGTCAGATTTTTGCTGAAATTGTGACCGCGCGGCTTATGGATTTTTTCAAAAAAAGTTGTTCAGACGTCGAGGGCTAATTCTGTTTCCGATGATAAAAACCCATCTGTTTCCACCAAAAAACCTTTCAGCGGATCGTTTCCCCCATCTTGGCACCATTTTTGAGTGAATTGCAGAACGTCAGATTTTTGCTGAAATTGTGACCGCGCGGCTTAGGGATTTTTTCAAAAAAAGTTGTTCAGACGTCGAGGGCTAATTCTGTTTCCGATGATAAAAACCCATCTGTTTCCACCAAAAAACCTTTCAGGTGATCGTTTGCAACAGCTTGGCACCATTTTCGAGTGAATTGCAGAACGTCAGATTTTTGCCGAAATTGTGACCACGCGGCTTAGGGATTTTTTCAAAAAAAGTTATTCAGACGTCGAGGGCTAATTCTGTTTCCGATGATAAAAACCCATCTGTTTCCACCGAAAAACCTTTCAGGGGATCGTTTGCAACAGCTTGGCACCATTTTTGAGTGAATTGCAGAACGTCAGATTTTTGCTGAAATTGTGACCACGCGGCTTAGGGATTTTTTCAAAAAAAGTTGTTCAGACGTCGAGGGCTAATTCTGTTTCCGATGATAAAAACCCATCTGTTTCCGCCGAAAAACCTTTCAGGGGATCGTTTGCAACAGCTTGGCACCATTTTTGAGTGAATTGCAGAACGTCAGATTTTTGCTGAAATTGTGACCGCGCGGCTTAGGGATTTTTTCAAAAAAAGTTGTTCAGACGTCGAGGGCTAATTCTGTTTCCGATGATAAAAACCCATCTGTTTCCACCGAAAAACCTTTCAGCGGATCGTTTCCAACAGCTTGGCACCATTTTTGAGTGAATTGCAGAACGTCAGATTTTTGCTGAAATTGTGACCGCGCAGCTTAGGGATTTTTTCAAAAAAAGTTGTTCAGACGTCGAGGGCTAATTCTGTTTCCGATGATAAAAACCCATCTGTTTCCACCGAAAAACCTTTCAGCGGATCGTTTGCAACAGCTTGGCACCATTTTTGAGTGAATTGCAGAACGTCAGATTTTTGCTGAAATTGTGACCGCGCGGCTTAGGGATTTTTTCAAAAAAAGTTGTTCAGACGTCGAGGGCTAATTCTGTTTCCGATGATAAAAACCCATCTGTTTCCACCGAAAAACCTTTCAGCGGATCGTTTGCAACAGCTTGGCACCATTTTTGAGTGAATTGCAGAACGTCAGATTTTTGCTGAAATTGTGACCGCGCGGCTTAGGGATTTTTTTAAAAAAAGTTGTTCAGACGTCAAGGGCTAATTCTGTTTCCGATGATAAAAACCCATCTGTTTCCACCAAAATCCTTTCAGCGGATCGTTTGCAACAGCTTGGCACCATTTTTGAGTGAATTGCAGAACGTCAGATTTTTGCTGAAATTGTGACCACGCGGCTTAGGGATTTTTTTAAAAAAAGTTGTTCAGACGTCGAGGGCTAATTCTGTTTCCGATGATAAAAACCCATCTGTTTCCACCGAAAAACCTTTCAGCGGATCGTTTGCAACAGCTTGGCACCATTTTTGAGTGAATTGCAGAACGTCAGATTTTTGCTGAAATTGTGACCGCGCGGCTTAGGGATTTTTTCAAAAAAAGTTGTTCAGACGTCGAGGGCTAATTCTGTTTCCGATGATAAAATGCCATCTGTTTCCACCGAAAAACCTTTCAGCGGATCGTTTGCAACAGCTTGGCACCATTTTTGAGTGAATTGCAGAACGTCAGATTTTTGCTGAAATTGTGACTGCGCGGCTTAGGGATTTTTTTAAAAAAAGTTGTTCAGACGTCGAGGGCTAATTCTGTTTCCGATGATAAAAACCCATCTGTTTCCACCAAAAAACCTTTCAGCGGATCGTTTGCAACAGCTTGGCACCATTTTTGAGTGAATTGCAGAACGTCAGATTTTTGCTGAAATTGTGACCGCGCGGCTTAGGGATTTTTTCAAAAAAAGTTGTTCAGACGTCGAGGGCTAATTCTGTTTCCGATGATAAAATGCCATCTGTTTCCACCGAAAAACCTTTCAGCGGATCGTTTGCAACAGCTTGGCACCATTTTTGAGTGAATTGCAGAACGTCAGATTTTTGCTGAAATTGTGACCGCGCGGCTTAGGGATTTTTTTTAAAAAATTGGTCAGACGTCGAGGGCTAATTCTGTTTCCGATGATAAAAACCCATCTGTTTCCACCGAAAAACCTTTCAGCGGATCGTTTGCAACAGCTTGGCACCATTTTTGAGTGAATTGCAGAACGTCAGATTTTTGCTGAAATTGTGACCGCGCGGCTTATGGATTTTTTCAAAAAAAGTTGTTCAGACGTCGAGGGCTAATTCTGTTTCCGATGATAAAAACCCATCTGTTTCCACCAAAAAACCTTTCAGCGGATCGTTTCCCCCATCTTGGCACCATTTTTGAGTGAATTGCAGAACGTCAGATTTTTGCTGAAATTGTGACCGCGCGGCTTAGGGATTTTTTCAAAAAAAGTTGTTCAGACGTCGAGGGCTAATTCTGTTTCCGATGATAAAAACCCATCTGTTTCCACCAAAAAACCTTTCAGGTGATCGTTTGCAACAGCTTGGCACCATTTTCGAGTGAATTGCAGAACGTCAGATTTTTGCCGAAATTGTGACCACGCGGCTTAGGGATTTTTTCAAAAAAAGTTATTCAGACGTCGAGGGCTAATTCTGTTTCCGATGATAAAAACCCATCTGTTTCCACCGAAAAACCTTTCAGGGGATCGTTTGCAACAGCTTGGCACCATTTTTGAGTGAATTGCAGAACGTCAGATTTTTGCTGAAATTGTGACCACGCGGCTTAGGGATTTTTTCAAAAAAAGTTGTTCAGACGTCGAGGGCTAATTCTGTTTCCGATGATAAAAACCCATCTGTTTCCGCCGAAAAACCTTTCAGGGGATCGTTTGCAACAGCTTGGCACCATTTTTGAGTGAATTGCAGAACGTCAGATTTTTGCTGAAATTGTGACCGCGCGGCTTAGGGATTTTTTCAAAAAAAGTTGTTCAGACGTCGAGGGCTAATTCTGTTTCCGATGATAAAAACCCATCTGTTTCCACCGAAAAACCTTTCAGGGGATATTTTGCAACAGCTTGGCACCATTTTTGAGTGAATTGCAGAACGTCAGATTTTTGCTGAAATTGTGACCGCGCGGCTTAGGGATTTTTTGAAAAAAAGTTGTTCAGACGTCGAGGGCTAATTCTGTTTCCGATGATAAAAACCCATCTGTTTCCACCAAAAAACCTTTCAGCGGATCGTTTCCCCCATCTTGGCACCATTTTTGAGTGAATTGCAGAACGTCAGATTTTTGCTGAAATTGTGACCGCGCGGCTTATCGATTTTTTCAAAAAAAGTTGTTCAGACGTCGAGGGCCAATTCTGTTTCCGATGATAAAAACCCATCTGTTTCCACCAAAAAACCTTTCAGCGGATCGTTTCCCCCATCTTGGCACCATTTTTGAGTGAATTGCAGAACGTCAGATTTTTGCTGAAATTGTGACCACGCGGCTTAGGGATTTTTTCAAAAAAAGTTGTTCAGACGTCGAGGGCTAATTCTGTTTCCGATGATAAAAACCCATCTGTTTCCGCCGAAAAACCTTTCAGGGGATCGTTTGCAACAGCTTGGCACCATTTTTGAGTGAATTGCAGAACGTCAGATTTTTGCTGAAATTGTGACCGCGCGGCTTAGGGATTTTTTCAAAAAAAGTTGTTCAGACGTCGAGGGCTAATTCTGTTTCCGATGATAAAAACCCATCTGTTTCCACCGAAAAACCTTTCAGCGGATCGTTTCCAACAGCTTGGCACCATTTTTGAGTGAATTGCAGAACGTCAGATTTTTGCTGAAATTGTGACCGCGCGGCTTAGGGATTTTTTCAAAAAAAGTTGTTCAGACGTCGAGGGCTAATTCTGTTTCCGATGATAAAAACCCATCTGTTTCCACCGAAAAACCTTTCAGCGGATCGTTTGCAACAGCTTGGCACCATTTTTGAGTGAATTGCAGAACGTCAGATTTTTGCTGAAATTGTGACCACGCGGCTTAGGGATTTTTTCAAAAAAAGTTGTTCAGACGTCGAGGGCTAATTCTGTTTCCGATGATAAAAACCCATCTGTTTCCGCCGAAAAACCTTTCAGGGGATCGTTTGCAACAGCTTGGCACCATTTTTGAGTGAATTGCAGAACGTCAGATTTTTGCTGAAATTGTGACCGCGCGGCTTAGGGATTTTTTCAAAAAAAGTTGTTCAGACGTCGAGGGCTAATTCTGTTTCCGATGATAAAAACCCATCTGTTTCCACCGAAAAACCTTTCAGCGGATCGTTTGCAACAGCTTGGCACCATTTTTGAGTGAATTGCAGAACGTCAGATTTTTGCTGAAATTGTGACCGCGCGGCTTAGGGATTTTTTTAAAAAAAGTTGTTCAGACGTCAAGGGCTAATTCTGTTTCCGATGATAAAAACCCATCTGTTTCCACCAAAATCCTTTCAGCGGATCGTTTGCAACAGCTTGGCACCATTTTTGAGTGAATTGCAGAACGTCAGATTTTTGCTGAAATTGTGACCACGCGGCTTAGGGATTTTTTTAAAAAAAGTTGTTCAGACGTCGAGGGCTAATTCTGTTTCCGATGATAAAAACCCATCTGTTTCCACCGAAAAACCTTTCAGCGGATCGTTTGCAACAGCTTGGCACCATTTTTGAGTGAATTGCAGAACGTCAGATTTTTGCTGAAATTGTGACCGCGCGGCTTAGGGATTTTTTCAAAAAAAGTTGTTCAGACGTCGAGGGCTAATTCTGTTTCCGATGATAAAATGCCATCTGTTTCCACCGAAAAACCTTTCAGCGGATCGTTTGCAACAGCTTGGCACCATTTTTGAGTGAATTGCAGAACGTCAGATTTTTGCTGAAATTGTGACTGCGCGGCTTAGGGATTTTTTTAAAAAAAGTTGTTCAGACGTCGAGGGCTAATTCTGTTTCCGATGATAAAAACCCATCTGTTTCCACCAAAAAACCTTTCAGCGGATCGTTTGCAACAGCTTGGCACCATTTTTGAGTGAATTGCAGAACGTCAGATTTTTGCTGAAATTGTGACCGCGCGGCTTAGGGATTTTTTCAAAAAAAGTTGTTCAGACGTCGAGGGCTAATTCTGTTTCCGATGATAAAATGCCATCTGTTTCCACCGAAAAACCTTTCAGCGGATCGTTTGCAACAGCTTGGCACCATTTTTGAGTGAATTGCAGAACGTCAGATTTTTGCTGAAATTGTGACCGCGCGGCTTAGGGATTTTTTTTAAAAAATTGGTCAGACGTCGAGGGCTAATTCTGTTTCCGATGATAAAAACCCATCTGTTTCCACCGAAAAACCTTTCAGCGGATCGTTTGCAACAGCTTGGCACCATTTTTGAGTGAATTGCAGAACGTCAGATTTTTGCTGAAATTGTGACCGCGCGGCTTATGGATTTTTTCAAAAAAAGTTGTTCAGACGTCGAGGGCTAATTCTGTTTCCGATGATAAAAACCCATCTGTTTCCACCAAAAAACCTTTCAGCGGATCGTTTCCCCCATCTTGGCACCATTTTTGAGTGAATTGCAGAACGTCAGATTTTTGCTGAAATTGTGACCGCGCGGCTTAGGGATTTTTTCAAAAAAAGTTGTTCAGACGTCGAGGGCTAATTCTGTTTCCGATGATAAAAACCCATCTGTTTCCACCAAAAAACCTTTCAGGTGATCGTTTGCAACAGCTTGGCACCATTTTCGAGTGAATTGCAGAACGTCAGATTTTTGCCGAAATTGTGACCACGCGGCTTAGGGATTTTTTCAAAAAAAGTTATTCAGACGTCGAGGGCTAATTCTGTTTCCGATGATAAAAACCCATCTGTTTCCACCGAAAAACCTTTCAGGGGATCGTTTGCAACAGCTTGGCACCATTTTTGAGTGAATTGCAGAACGTCAGATTTTTGCTGAAATTGTGACCACGCGGCTTAGGGATTTTTTCAAAAAAAGTTGTTCAGACGTCGAGGGCTAATTCTGTTTCCGATGATAAAAACCCATCTGTTTCCGCCGAAAAACCTTTCAGGGGATCGTTTGCAACAGCTTGGCACCATTTTTGAGTGAATTGCAGAACGTCAGATTTTTGCTGAAATTGTGACCGCGCGGCTTAGGGATTTTTTCAAAAAAAGTTGTTCAGACGTCGAGGGCTAATTCTGTTTCCGATGATAAAAACCCATCTGTTTCCACCGAAAAACCTTTCAGGGGATCGTTTGCAACAGCTTGGCACCATTTTTGAGTGAATTGCAGAACGTCAGATTTTTGCTGAAATTGTGACCGCGCGGCTTAGGGATTTTTTCAAAAAAAGTTGTTCAGACGTCGAGGGCTAATTCTGTTTCCGATGATAAAAACCCATCTGTTTCCACCGAAAAACCTTTCAGGGGATATTTTGCAACAGCTTGGCACCATTTTTGAGTGAATTGCAGAACGTCAGATTTTTGCTGAAATTGTGACCGCGCGGCTTAGGGATTTTTTGAAAAAAAGTTGTTCAGACGTCGAGGGCTAATTCTGTTTCCGATGATAAAAACCCATCTGTTTCCACCAAAAAACCTTTCAGCGGATCGTTTCCCCCATCTTGGCACCATTTTTGAGTGAATTGCAGAACGTCAGATTTTTGCTGAAATTGTGACCGCGCGGCTTATCGATTTTTTCAAAAAAAGTTGTTCAGACGTCGAGGGCCAATTCTGTTTCCGATGATAAAAACCCATCTGTTTCCACCAAAAAACCTTTCAGCGGATCGTTTCCCCCATCTTGGCACCATTTTTGAGTGAATTGCAGAACGTCAGATTTTTGCTGAAATTGTGACCACGCGGCTTAGGGATTTTTTCAAAAAAAGTTGTTCAGACGTCGAGGGCTAATTCTGTTTCCGATGATAAAAACCCATCTGTTTCCGCCGAAAAACCTTTCAGGGGATCGTTTGCAACAGCTTGGCACCATTTTTGAGTGAATTGCAGAACGTCAGATTTTTGCTGAAATTGTGACCGCGCGGCTTAGGGATTTTTTCAAAAAAAGTTGTTCAGACGTCGAGGGCTAATTCTGTTTCCGATGATAAAAACCCATCTGTTTCCACCGAAAAACCTTTCAGCGGATCGTTTCCAACAGCTTGGCACCATTTTTGAGTGAATTGCAGAACGTCAGATTTTTGCTGAAATTGTGACCGCGCGGCTTAGGGATTTTTTCAAAAAAAGTTGTTCAGACGTCGAGGGCTAATTCTGTTTCCGATGATAAAAACCCATCTGTTTCCACCGAAAAACCTTTCAGCGGATCGTTTGCAACAGCTTGGCACCATTTTTGAGTGAATTGCAGAACGTCAGATTTTTGCTGAAATTGTGACCACGCGGCTTAGGGATTTTTTCAAAAAAAGTTGTTCAGACGTCGAGGGCTAATTCTGTTTCCGATGATAAAAACCCATCTGTTTCCGCCGAAAAACCTTTCAGGGGATCGTTTGCAACAGCTTGGCACCATTTTTGAGTGAATTGCAGAACGTCAGATTTTTGCTGAAATTGTGACCGCGCGGCTTAGGGATTTTTTCAAAAAAAGTTGTTCAGACGTCGAGGGCTAATTCTGTTTCCGATGATAAAAACCCATCTGTTTCCACCGAAAAACCTTTCAGCGGATCGTTTGCAACAGCTTGGCACCATTTTTGAGTGAATTGCAGAACGTCAGATTTTTGCTGAAATTGTGACCGCGCGGCTTAGGGATTTTTTTAAAAAAAGTTGTTCAGACGTCAAGGGCTAATTCTGTTTCCGATGATAAAAACCCATCTGTTTCCACCAAAATCCTTTCAGCGGATCGTTTGCAACAGCTTGGCACCATTTTTGAGTGAATTGCAGAACGTCAGATTTTTGCTGAAATTGTGACCACGCGGCTTAGGGATTTTTTTAAAAAAAGTTGTTCAGACGTCGAGGGCTAATTCTGTTTCCGATGATAAAAACCCATCTGTTTCCACCGAAAAACCTTTCAGCGGATCGTTTGCAACAGCTTGGCACCATTTTTGAGTGAATTGCAGAACGTCAGATTTTTGCTGAAATTGTGACCGCGCGGCTTAGGGATTTTTTCAAAAAAAGTTGTTCAGACGTCGAGGGCTAATTCTGTTTCCGATGATAAAATGCCATCTGTTTCCACCGAAAAACCTTTCAGCGGATCGTTTGCAACAGCTTGGCACCATTTTTGAGTGAATTGCAGAACGTCAGATTTTTGCTGAAATTGTGACTGCGCGGCTTAGGGATTTTTTTAAAAAAAGTTGTTCAGACGTCGAGGGCTAATTCTGTTTCCGATGATAAAAACCCATCTGTTTCCACCAAAAAACCTTTCAGCGGATCGTTTGCAACAGCTTGGCACCATTTTTGAGTGAATTGCAGAACGTCAGATTTTTGCTGAAATTGTGACCGCGCGGCTTAGGGATTTTTTCAAAAAAAGTTGTTCAGACGTCGAGGGCTAATTCTGTTTCCGATGATAAAATGCCATCTGTTTCCACCGAAAAACCTTTCAGCGGATCGTTTGCAACAGCTTGGCACCATTTTTGAGTGAATTGCAGAACGTCAGATTTTTGCTGAAATTGTGACCGCGCGGCTTAGGGATTTTTTTTAAAAAATTGGTCAGACGTCGAGGGCTAATTCTGTTTCCGATGATAAAAACCCATCTGTTTCCACCGAAAAACCTTTCAGCGGATCGTTTGCAACAGCTTGGCACCATTTTTGAGTGAATTGCAGAACGTCAGATTTTTGCTGAAATTGTGACCGCGCGGCTTATGGATTTTTTCAAAAAAAGTTGTTCAGACGTCGAGGGCTAATTCTGTTTCCGATGATAAAAACCCATCTGTTTCCACCAAAAAACCTTTCAGCGGATCGTTTCCCCCATCTTGGCACCATTTTTGAGTGAATTGCAGAACGTCAGATTTTTGCTGAAATTGTGACCGCGCGGCTTAGGGATTTTTTCAAAAAAAGTTGTTCAGACGTCGAGGGCTAATTCTGTTTCCGATGATAAAAACCCATCTGTTTCCACCAAAAAACCTTTCAGGTGATCGTTTGCAACAGCTTGGCACCATTTTCGAGTGAATTGCAGAACGTCAGATTTTTGCCGAAATTGTGACCACGCGGCTTAGGGATTTTTTCAAAAAAAGTTATTCAGACGTCGAGGGCTAATTCTGTTTCCGATGATAAAAACCCATCTGTTTCCACCGAAAAACCTTTCAGGGGATCGTTTGCAACAGCTTGGCACCATTTTTGAGTGAATTGCAGAACGTCAGATTTTTGCTGAAATTGTGACCACGCGGCTTAGGGATTTTTTCAAAAAAAGTTGTTCAGACGTCGAGGGCTAATTCTGTTTCCGATGATAAAAACCCATCTGTTTCCGCCGAAAAACCTTTCAGGGGATCGTTTGCAACAGCTTGGCACCATTTTTGAGTGAATTGCAGAACGTCAGATTTTTGCTGAAATTGTGACCGCGCGGCTTAGGGATTTTTTCAAAAAAAGTTGTTCAGACGTCGAGGGCTAATTCTGTTTCCGATGATAAAAACCCATCTGTTTCCACCGAAAAACCTTTCAGCGGATCGTTTGCAACAGCTTGGCACCATTTTTGAGTGAATTGCAGAACGTCAGATTTTTGCTGAAATTGTGACCGCGCGGCTTAGGGATTTTTTCAAAAAAAGTTGTTCAGACGTCGAGGGCTAATTCTGTTTCCGATGATAAAAACCCATCTGTTTCCACCGAAAAACCTTTCAGGGGATATTTTGCAACAGCTTGGCACCATTTTTGAGTGAATTGCAGAACGTCAGATTTTTGCTGAAATTGTGACCGCGCGGCTTAGGGATTTTTTCAAAAAAAGTTGTTCAGACGTCGAGGGCTAATTCTGTTTCCGATGATAAAAACCCATCTGTTTCCACCAAAAAACCTTTCAGCGGATCGTTTCCCCCATCTTGGCACCATTTTTGAGTGAATTGCAGAACGTCAGATTTTTGCTGAAATTGTGACCGCGCGGCTTATCGATTTTTTCAAAAAAAGTTGTTCAGACGTCGAGGGCCAATTCTGTTTCCGATGATAAAAACCCATCTGTTTCCACCAAAAAACCTTTCAGCGGATCGTTTCCCCCATCTTGGCACCATTTTTGAGTGAATTGCAGAACGTCAGATTTTTGCTGAAATTGTGACCACGCGGCTTAGGGATTTTTTCAAAAAAAGTTGTTCAGACGTCGAGGGCTAATTCTGTTTCCGATGATAAAAACCCATCTGTTTCCGCCGAAAAACCTTTCAGGGGATCGTTTGCAACAGCTTGGCACCATTTTTGAGTGAATTGCAGAACGTCAGATTTTTGCTGAAATTGTGACCGCGCGGCTTAGGGATTTTTTCAAAAAAAGTTGTTCAGACGTCGAGGGCTAATTCTGTTTCCGATGATAAAAACCCATCTGTTTCCACCGAAAAACCTTTCAGGGGATCGTTTGCAACAGCTTGGCACCATTTTTGAGTGAATTGCAGAACGTCAGATTTTTGCTGAAATTGTGACCACGCGGCTTAGGGATTTTTTCAAAAAAAGTTGTTCAGACGTCGAGGGCTAATTCTGTTTCCGATGATAAAAACCCATCTGTTTCCGCCGAAAAACCTTTCAGGGGATCGTTTGCAACAGCTTGGCACCATTTTTGAGTGAATTGCAGAACGTCAGATTTTTGCTGAAATTGTGACCGCGCGGCTTAGGGATTTTTTCAAAAAAAGTTGTTCAGACGTCGAGGGCTAATTCTGTTTCCGATGATAAAAACCCATCTGTTTCCACCGAAAAACCTTTCAGCGGATCGTTTGCAACAGCTTGGCACCATTTTTGAGTGAATTGCAGAACGTCAGATTTTTGCTGAAATTGTGACCGCGCGGCTTAGGGATTTTTTCAAAAAAAGTTGTTCAGACGTCGAGGGCTAATTCTGTTTCCGATGATAAAAACCCATCTGTTTCCACCGAAAAACCTTTCAGGGGATATTTTGCAACAGCTTGGCACCATTTTTGAGTGAATTGCAGAACGTCAGATTTTTGCTGAAATTGTGACCGCGCGGCTTAGGGATTTTTTCAAAAAAAGTTGTTCAGACGTCGAGGGCTAATTCTGTTTCCGATGATAAAAACCCATCTGTTTCCACCAAAAAACCTTTCAGCGGATCGTTTCCCCCATCTTGGCACCATTTTTGAGTGAATTGCAGAACGTCAGATTTTTGCTGAAATTGTGACCGCGCGGCTTATCGATTTTTTCAAAAAAAGTTGTTCAGACGTCGAGGGCCAATTCTGTTTCCGATGATAAAAACCCATCTGTTTCCACCAAAAAACCTTTCAGCGGATCGTTTCCCCCATCTTGGCACCATTTTTGAGTGAATTGCAGAACGTCAGATTTTTGCTGAAATTGTGACCACGCGGCTTAGGGATTTTTTCAAAAAAAGTTGTTCAGACGTCGAGGGCTAATTCTGTTTCCGATGATAAAAACCCATCTGTTTCCGCCGAAAAACCTTTCAGGGGATCGTTTGCAACAGCTTGGCACCATTTTTGAGTGAATTGCAGAACGTCAGATTTTTGCTGAAATTGTGACCGCGCGGCTTAGGGATTTTTTCAAAAAAAGTTGTTCAGACGTCGAGGGCTAATTCTGTTTCCGATGATAAAAACCCATCTGTTTCCACCGAAAAACCTTTCAGCGGATCGTTTCCAACAGCTTGGCACCATTTTTGAGTGAATTGCAGAACGTCAGATTTTTGCTGAAATTGTGACCGCGCGGCTTAGGGATTTTTTCAAAAAAAGTTGTTCAGACGTCGAGGGCTAATTCTGTTTCCGATGATAAAAACCCATCTGTTTCCACCGAAAAACCTTTCAGCGGATCGTTTGCAACAGCTTGGCACCATTTTTGAGTGAATTGCAGAACGTCAGATTTTTGCTGAAATTGTGACCACGCGGCTTAGGGATTTTTTCAAAAAAAGTTGTTCAGACGTCGAGGGCTAATTCTGTTTCCGATGATAAAAACCCATCTGTTTCCGCCGAAAAACCTTTCAGGGGATCGTTTGCAACAGCTTGGCACCATTTTTGAGTGAATTGCAGAACGTCAGATTTTTGCTGAAATTGTGACCGCGCGGCTTAGGGATTTTTTCAAAAAAAGTTGTTCAGACGTCGAGGGCTAATTCTGTTTCCGATGATAAAAACCCATCTGTTTCCACCGAAAAACCTTTCAGCGGATCGTTTGCAACAGCTTGGCACCATTTTTGAGTGAATTGCAGAACGTCAGATTTTTGCTGAAATTGTGACCGCGCGGCTTAGGGATTTTTTTAAAAAAAGTTGTTCAGACGTCAAGGGCTAATTCTGTTTCCGATGATAAAAACCCATCTGTTTCCGCCGAAAAACCTTTCAGCGGATCGTTTCCCCCATCTTGGCACCATTTTTGAGTGAATTGCAGAACGTCAGATTTTTGCTGAAATTGTGACCACGCGGCTTAGGGATTTTTTCAAAAAAAGTTGTTCAGACGTCGAGGGCTAATTCTGTTTCCGATGATAAAAACCCATCTGTTTCCACCGAAAAACCTTTCAGCGGATCGTTTGCAACAGCTTGGCACCATTTTTGAGTGAATTGCAGAACGTCAGATTTTTGCTGAAATTGTGACCGCGCGGCTTAGGGATTTTTTCAAAAAAAGTTGTTCAGACGTCGAGGGCTAATTCTGTTTCCGATGATAAAATGCCATCTGTTTCCACCGAAAAACCTTTCAGCGGATCGTTTGCAACAGCTTGGCACCATTTTTGAGTGAATTGCAGAACGTCAGATTTTTGCTGAAATTGTGACTGCGCGGCTTAGGGATTTTTTTTAAAAAAGTTGTTCAGACGTCGAGGGCTAATTCTGTTTCCGATGATAAAAACCCATCTGTTTCCACCGAAAAACCTTTCAGCGGATCGTTTGCAACAGCTTGGCACCATTTTTGAGTGAATTGCAGAACGTCAGATTTTTGCTGAAATTGTGACCGCGCGGCTTAGGGATTTTTTCAAAAAAAGTTGTTCAGACGTCGAGGGCTAATTCTGTTTCCGATGATAAAATGCCATCTGTTTCCACCGAAAAACTTTCAGCGGATCGTTTGCAACAGCTTGGCACCATTTTTGAGTGAATTGCAGAACGTCAGATTTTTGCTGAAATTGTGACCGCGCGGCTTAGGGATTTTTTTTAAAAAATTGGTCAGACGTCGAGGGCTAATTCTGTTTCCGATGATAAAAACCCATCTGTTTCCACCGAAAAACCTTTCAGCGGATCGTTTGCAACAGCTTGGCACCATTTTTGAGTGAATTGCAGAACGTCAGATTTTTGCTGAAATTGTGACCGCGCGGCTTATGGATTTTTTCAAAAAAAGTTGTTCAGACGTCGAGGGCTAATTCTGTTTCCGATGATAAAAACCCATCTGTTTCCACCAAAAAACCTTTCAGCGGATCGTTTCCCCCATCTTGGCACCATTTTTGAGTGAATTGCAGAACGTCAGATTTTTGCTGAAATTGTGACCGCGCGGCTTAGGGAATTTTTCAAAAAAAGTTGTTCAGACGTCGAGGGCTAATTCTGTTTCCGATGATAAAAACCCATCTGTTTCCACCAAAAAACCTTTCAGGTGATCGTTTGCAACAGCTTGGCACCATTTTCGAGTGAATTGCAGAACGTCAGATTTTTGCCGAAATTGTGACCACGCGGCTTAGGGATTTTTTCAAAAAAAGTTATTCAGACGTCGAGGGCTAATTCTGTTTCCGATGATAAAAACCCATCTGTTTCCACCGAAAAACCTTTCAGGGGATATTTTGTAACAGCTTGGCACCATTTTTGAGTGAATTGCAGAACGTCAGATTTTTGCTGAAATTATGACCGCGCGGCTTAGGGATTTTTTCAAAAAAAGTTGTTCAGACGTCGAGGGCTAATTCTGTTTCCGATGATAAAAACCCATCTGTTTCCACCGAAAAACCTTTCAGCGGATCGTTTGCAACAGCTTGGCACCATTTTTGAGTGAATTGCAGAACGTCAGATTTTTGCTGAAATTGTGACCGCGCGGCTTAGGGATTTTTTCAAAAAAAGTTGTTCAGACGTCGAGGGCCAATTCTGTTTCCGATGATAAAAACCCATCTGTTTCCACCGAAAAACCTTTCAGCGGATCGTTTGCAACAGCTTGGCACCATTTTTGAGTGAATTGCAGAACGTCAGATTTTTGCTGAAATTGTGACCGCGCGGCTTAGGGATTTTTTCAAAAAAAGTTGTTCAGACGTCGAGGGCTAATTCTGTTTCCGATGATAAAAACCCATCTGTTTCCACCAAAAAACCTTTCAGCGGATCGTTTCCCCCATCTTGGCACCATTTTTGAGTGAATTGCAGAACGTCAGATTTTTGCTGAAATTGTGACCGCGCGGCTTATCGATTTTTTCAAAAAAAGTTGTTCAGACGTCGAGGGCCAATTCTGTTTCCGATGATAAAAACCCATCTGTTTCCACCAAAAAACCTTTCAGCGGATCGTTTCCCCCGTCTTGGCACCATTTTTGAGTGAATTGCAGAACGTCAGATTTTTGCTGAAATTGTGACCACGCGGCTTAGGGATTTTTTCAAAAAAAGTTGTTCAGACGTCGAGGGCTAATTCTGTTTCCGATGATAAAAACCCATCTGTTTCCGCCGAAAAACCTTTCAGGGGATCGTTTGCAACAGCTTGGCACCATTTTTGAGTGAATTGCAGAACGTCAGATTTTTGCTGAAATTGTGACCGCGCGGCTTAGGGATTTTTTCAAAAAAAGTTGTTCAGACGTCGAGGGCTAATTCTGTTTCCGATGATAAAAACCCATCTGTTTCCACCGAAAAACCTTTCAGCGGATCGTTTGCAACAGCTTGGCACCATTTTTGAGTGAATTGCAGAACGTCAGATTTTTGCTGAAATTGTGACCACGCGGCTTAGGGATTTTTTCAAAAAAAGTTGTTCAGACGTCGAGGGCTAATTCTGTTTCCGATGATAAAAACCCATCTGTTTCCGCCGAAAAACCTTTCAGGGGATCGTTTGCAACAGCTTGGCACCATTTTTGAGTGAATTGCAGAACGTCAGATTTTTGCTGAAATTGTGACCGCGCGGCTTAGGGATTTTTTCAAAAAAAGTTGTTCAGACGTCGAGGGCTAATTCTGTTTCCGATGATAAAAACCCATCTGTTTCCACCGAAAAACCTTTCAGCGGATCGTTTGCAACAGCTTGGCACCATTTTTGAGTGAATTGCAGAACGTCAGATTTTTGCTGAAATTGTGACCGCGCGGCTTAGGGATTTTTTTAAAAAAAGTTGTTCAGACGTCAAGGGCTAATTCTGTTTCCGATGATAAAAACCCATCTGTTTCCGCCGAAAAACCTTTCAGCGGATCGTTTGCAACAGCTTGGCACCATTTTTGAGTGAATTGCAGAACGTCAGATTTTTGCTGAAATTGTGACCGCGCGGCTTAGGGATTTTTTCAAAAAAAGTTGTTCAGACGTCGAGGGCTAATTCTGTTTCCGATGATAAAATGCCATCTGTTTCCACCGAAAAACCTTTCAGCGGATCGTTTGCAACAGCTTGGCACCATTTTTGAGTGAATTGCAGAACGTCAGATTTTTGCTGAAATTGTGACCGCGCGGCTTATGGATTTTTTCAAAAAAAGTTGTTCAGACGTCGAGGGCTAATTCTGTTTCCGATGATAAAAACCCATCTGTTTCCACCAAAAAACCTTTCAGCGGATCGTTTCCCCCATCTTGGCACCATTTTTGAGTGAATTGCAGAACGTCAGATTTTTGCTGAAATTGTGACCGCGCGGCTTAGGGATTTTTTCAAAAAAAGTTGTTCAGACGTCGAGGGCTAATTCTGTTTCCGATGATAAAAACCCATCTGTTTCCACCAAAAAACCTTTCAGGTGATCGTTTGCAACAGCTTGGCACCATTTTCGAGTGAATTGCAGAACGTCAGATTTTTGCCGAAATTGTGACCACGCGGCTTAGGGATTTTTTCAAAAAAAGTTATTCAGACGTCGAGGGCTAATTCTGTTTCCGATGATAAAAACCCATCTGTTTCCACCGAAAAACCTTTCAGGGGATATTTTGTAACAGCTTGGCACCATTTTTGAGTGAATTGCAGAACGTCAGATTTTTGCTGAAATTATGACCGCGCGGCTTAGGGATTTTTTCAAAAAAAGTTGTTCAGACGTCGAGGGCTAATTCTGTTTCCGATGATAAAAACCCATCTGTTTCCACCGAAAAACCTTTCAGCGGATCGTTTGCAACAGCTTGGCACCATTTTTGAGTGAATTGCAGAACGTCAGATTTTTGCTGAAATTGTGACCGCGCGGCTTAGGGATTTTTTCAAAAAAAGTTGTTCAGACGTCGAGGGCCAATTCTGTTTCCGATGATAAAAACCCATCTGTTTCCACCGAAAAACCTTTCAGCGGATCGTTTGCAACAGCTTGGCACCATTTTTGAGTGAATTGCAGAACGTCAGATTTTTGCTGAAATTGTGACCGCGCGGCTTAGGGATTTTTTCAAAAAAAGTTGTTCAGACGTCGAGGGCCAATTCTGTTTCCGATGATAAAAACCCATCTGTTTCCAACGAAAAACCTTTCAGCGGATCGTTTGCAACAGCTTGGCACCATTTTTGAGTGAATTGCAGAACGTCAGATTTTTGCTGAAATTGTGACCGCGCGGCTTAGGGATTTTTTCAAAAAAAGTTGTTCAGACGTCGAGGGCCAATTCTGTTTCCGATGATAAAAACCCATCTGTTTCCACCGAAAAACCTTTCAGCGGATCGTTTGCAACAGCTTGGCACCATTTTTGAGTGAATTGCAGAACGTCAGATTTTTGCTGAAATTGTGACCGCGCGGCTTAGGGATTTTTTCAAAAAAAGTTGTTCAGACGTCGAGGGCTAATTCTGTTTCCGATGATAAAAACCCATCTGTTTCCACCGAAAAACCTTTCAGCGGATCGTTTGCAACAGCTTGGCACCATTTTTGAGTGAATTGCAGAACGTCAGATTTTTGCTGAAATTGTGACCACGCGGCTTAGGGATTTTTTCAAAAAAAGTTGTTCAGACGTCGAGGGCTAATTCTGTTTCCGATGATAAAAACCCATCTGTTTCCGCCGAAAAACCTTTCAGGGGATCGTTTGCAACAGCTTGGCACCATTTTTGAGTGAATTGCAGAACGTCAGATTTTTGCTGAAATTGTGACCGCGCGGCTTAGGGATTTTTTCAAAAAAAGTTGTTCAGACGTCGAGGGCTAATTCTGTTTCCGATGATAAAAACCCATCTGTTTCCACCGAAAAACCTTTCAGCGGATCGTTTGCAACAGCTTGGCACCATTTTTGAGTGAATTGCAGAACGTCAGATTTTTGCTGAAATTGTGACCGCGCGGCTTAGGGATTTTTTTAAAAAAAGTTGTTCAGACGTCAAGGGCTAATTCTGTTTCCGATGATAAAAACCCATCTGTTTCCGCCGAAAAACCTTTCAGCGGATCGTTTGCAACAGCTTGGCACCATTTTTGAGTGAATTGCAGAACGTCAGATTTTTGCTGAAATTGTGACAGCGCGGCTTAGGGATTTTTTCAAAAAAAGTTGTTCAGACGTCGAGGGCTAATTCTGTTTCCGATGATAAAATGCCATCTGTTTCCACCGAAAAACCTTTCAGCGGATCGTTTGCAACAGCTTGGCACCATTTTTGAGTGAATTGCAGAACGTCAGATTTTTGCTGAAATTGTGACCGCGCGGCTTATGGATTTTTTCAAAAAAAGTTGTTCAGACGTCGAGGGCTAATTCTGTTTCCGATGATAAAAACCCATCTGTTTCCACCAAAAAACCTTTCAGCGGATCGTTTCCCCCATCTTGGCACCATTTTTGAGTGAATTGCAGAACGTCAGATTTTTGCTGAAATTGTGACCGCGCGGCTTAGGGATTTTTTCAAAAAAAGTTGTTCAGACGTCGAGGGCTAATTCTGTTTCCGATGATAAAAACCCATCTGTTTCCACCAAAAAACCTTTCAGGTGATCGTTTGCAACAGCTTGGCACCATTTTCGAGTGAATTGCAGAACGTCAGATTTTTGCCGAAATTGTGACCACGCGGCTTAGGGATTTTTTCAAAAAAAGTTATTCAGACGTCGAGGGCTAATTCTGTTTCCGATGATAAAAACCCATCTGTTTCCACCGAAAAACCTTTCAGGGGATATTTTGTAACAGCTTGGCACCATTTTTGAGTGAATTGCAGAACGTCAGATTTTTGCTGAAATTATGACCGCGCGGCTTAGGGATTTTTTCAAAAAAAGTTGTTCAGACGTCGAGGGCTAATTCTGTTTCCGATGATAAAAACCCATCTGTTTCCACCGAAAAACCTTTCAGCGGATCGTTTGCAACAGCTTGGCACCATTTTTGAGTGAATTGCAGAACGTCAGATTTTTGCTGAAATTGTGACCGCGCGGCTTAGGGATTTTTTCAAAAAAAGTTGTTCAGACGTCGAGGGCCAATTCTGTTTCCGATGATAAAAACCCATCTGTTTCCACCGAAAAACCTTTCAGCGGATCGTTTGCAACAGCTTGGCACCATTTTTGAGTGAATTGCAGAACGTCAGATTTTTGCTGAAATTGTGACCGCGCGGCTTAGGGATTTTTTCAAAAAAAGTTGTTCAGACGTCGAGGGCCAATTCTGTTTCCGATGATAAAAACCCATCTGTTTCCAACGAAAAACCTTTCAGCGGATCGTTTGCAACAGCTTGGCACCATTTTTGAGTGAATTGCAGAACGTCAGATTTTTGCTGAAATTGTGACCGCGCGGCTTAGGGATTTTTTCAAAAAAAGTTGTTCAGACGTCGAGGGCCAATTCTGTTTCCGATGATAAAAACCCATCTGTTTCCACCGAAAAACCTTTCAGCGGATCGTTTGCAACAGCTTGGCACCATTTTTGAGTGAATTGCAGAACGTCAGATTTTTGCTGAAATTGTGACCGCGCGGCTTAGGGATTTTTTCAAAAAAAGTTGTTCAGACGTCGAGGGCTAATTCTGTTTCCGATGATAAAAACCCATCTGTTTCCACCGAAAAACCTTTCAGCGGATCGTTTGCAACAGCTTGGCACCATTTTTGAGTGAATTGCAGAACGTCAGATTTTTGCTGAAATTGTGACCGCGCGGCTTAGGGATTTTTTTAAAAAAAGTTGTTCAGACGTCGAGGGCTAATTCTGTTTCCGATGATAAAAACCCACCTGTTTCCACCGAAAAACCTTTCAGCGGATCGTTTGCAACAGCTTGGCACCATTTTTGAGTGAATTGCAGAACGTCAGATTTTTGCTGAAATTGTGACCGCGCGGCTTATGGATTTTTTCAAAAAAAGTTGTTCAGACGTCGAGGGCTAATTCTGTTTCCGATGATAAAAACCCATCTGTTTCCACCAAAAAACCTTTCAGCGGATCGTTTCCCCCATCTTGGCACCATTTTTGAGTGAATTGCAGAACGTCAGATTTTTGCTGAAATTGTGACCGCGCGGCTTAGGGATTTTTTCAAAAAAATTGTTCAGACGTCGAGGGCTAATTCTGTTTCCGATGATAAAAACCCATCTGTTTCCACCAAAAAACCTTTCAGGTGATCGTTTGCAACAGCTTGGCACCATTTTCGAGTGAATTGCAGAACGTCAGATTTTTGCCGAAATTGTGACCACGCGGCTTAGGGATTTTTTCAAAAAAAGTTATTCAGACGTCGAGGGCTAATTCTGTTTCCGATGATAAAAACCCATCTGTTTCCACCGAAAAACCTTTCAGGGGATATTTTGTAACAGCTTGGCACCATTTTTGAATGAATTGCAGAACGTCAGATTTTTGCTGAAATTATGACCGCGCGGCTTAGGGATTTTTTCAAAAAAAGTTGTTCAGACGTCGAGGGCTAATTCTGTTTCCGATGATAAAAACCCATCTGTTTCCACCGAAAAACCTTTCAGCGGATCGTTTGCAACAGCTTGGCACCATTTTTGAGTGAATTGCAGAACGTCAGATTTTTGCTGAAATTGTGACCGCGCGGCTTAGGGATTTTTTCAAAAAAAGTTGTTCAGACGTCGAGGGCCAATTCTGTTTCCGATGATAAAAACCCATCTGTTTCCACCGAAAAACCTTTCAGCGGATCGTTTGCAACAGCTTGGCACCATTTTTGAGTGAATTGCAGAACGTCAGATTTTTGCTGAAATTGTGACCGCGCGGCTTAGGGATTTTTTCAAAAAAAGTTGTTCAGACGTCGAGGGCCAATTCTGTTTCCGATGATAAAAACGCATCTGTTTCCAACGAAAAACCTTTCAGCGGATCGTTTGCAACAGCTTGGCACCATTTTTGAGTGAATTGCAGAACGTCAGATTTTTGCTGAAATTGTGACCGCGCGGCTTAGGGATTTTTTCAAAAAAAGTTGTTCAGACGTCGAGGGCCAATTCTGTTTCCGATGATAAAAACCCATCTGTTTCCACCGAAAAACCTTTCAGCGTATCGTTTGCAACAGCTTGGCACCATTTTTGAGTGAATTGCAGAATGTCAGATTTTTGCTGAAATTGTGACCGCGCGGCTTAGGGATTTTTTCAAAAAAAGTTGTTCAGACGTTGAGGGCTAATTCTGTTTCCGATGATAAAAACCCATCTGTTTCCACCAAAAAACCTTTCAGGTGATCGTTTGCAACAGCTTGGCACCATTTTCGAGTGAATTGCAGAACGTCAGATTTTTGCCGAAATTGTGACCGCGCGGCTTAGGGATTTTTTCAAAAAAAGTTGTTCAGACGTCGAGGGCCAATTCTGTTTCCGATGATAAAAACCCATCTGTTTCCACCGAAAAACCTTTCAGCGGATCGTTTGCAACAGCTTGGCACCATTTTTGAGTGAATTGCAGAACGTCAGATTTTTGCTGAAATTGTGACCGCGCGGCTTAGGGATTTTTTTAAAAAAAGTTGTTCAGACGTCGAGGGCTAATTCTGTTTCCGATGATAAAAACCCACCTGTTTCCACCGAAAAACCTTTCAGCGGATCGTTTGCAACAGCTTGGCACCATTTTTGAGTGAATTGCAGAACGTCAGATTTTTGCAGAAATTGTGACCGGGATTTTTTCAAAAAAAGTTGTTCAGACGTCGAGGGTTAATTCTGTTTCCGATGACAAAAATCCATCTGTTTCCACCGAAAAACCTTTCAGCGGATCGTTTGCAACACCTTGGCACCATTTTTGAGTGAATTGCAGAACGTCAGATTTTTGCTGAAATTGTGACCACGCGGCTTAGGGATTTTTTCAAAAAAAGTTGTTCAGACGTCGAGGGCTAATTTTGTTTCCGATGATAAAAACCCATCTGTTTCCACCGAAAAACCTTTCAGGGGATCGTTTGCAACAGCTTGGCACCATTTTTGAGTGAATTGCAGAACGTCAGATTTTTGCTGAAATTGTGACCGCGCGGCTTAGGGATTTTTTCAAAAAAAGTTGTTCAGACGTCGAGGGGTAGTTCTGTTTCCGATGATAAAAACCCATCTGTTTCCAACGAAAAACCTTTCAGGGGATCGTTTGCAACAGCTTGGCACCATTTTTGAGCGAATTGCAGAACGTCAGATTTTTGCTGAAATTGTGATCACGCGGCTTAGGGATTTTTTCAAAAAACGTTGTTCAGACGTCGAGGGCTAATTCTGTTTCCGATGATAAAAACCCATCTGTTTCCACCGAAAAACCTTTCAGGGGATATTTTGCAACAGCTTGGCACCATTTTTGAGTGAATTGCAGAACGTCAGATTTTTGCTGAAATTGTGACCGCGCGGCTTAGGGATTTTTTCAAAAAAAGTTGTTCCGACGTCGAGGGCTAATTCTGTTTCCGATGATAAAAACCCATCTGTTTCCACCAAAAAACCTTTCAGCGGATCGTTTTCCCCATCTTGGCACCATTTTTGAGTGAATTGCAGAACGTCAGATTTTTGCTGAAATTGTGACCGCGCGGCTTAGGGATTTTTTCAAAAAAAGTTATTCAGACGTCGAGGGCTAATTCTGTTTCCGATGATAAAAACCCATCTGTTTCCACCGAAAAACCTTTCAGGGGATATTTTGTAACAGCTTGGCACCATTTTTGAGTGAATTGCAGAACGTCAGATTTTTGCTGAAATTGTGACCGCGCGGCTTAGGGATTTTTTCAAAAAAAGTTGTTCAGACGTCGAGGGCTAATTCTGTTTCCGATGATAAAAACCCATCTGTTTCCACCGAAAAACCTTTCAGCGGATCGTTTGCAACAGCTTGGCACCATTTTTGAGTGAATTGCAGAACGTCAGATTTTTGCTGAAATTGTGACCGCGCGGCTTAGGGATTTTTTTAAAAAAAGTTGTTCAGACGTCGAGGGCTAATTCTGTTTCCGATGATAAAAACCCACCTGTTTCCACCGAAAAACCTTTCAGCGGATCGTTTGCAACAGCTTGGCACCATTTTTGAGTGAATTGCAGAACGTCAGATTTTTGCTGAAATTGTGACCGCGCGGCTTATGGATTTTTTCAAAAAAAGTTGTTCAGACGTCGAGGGCTAATTCTGTTTCCGATGATAAAAACCCATCTGTTTCCACCAAAAAACCTTTCAGCGGATCGTTTCCCCCATCTTGGCACCATTTTTGAGTGAATTGCAGAACGTCAGATTTTTGCTGAAATTGTGACCGCGCGGCTTAGGGATTTTTTCAAAAAAATTGTTCAGACGTCGAGGGCTAATTCTGTTTCCGATGATAAAAACCCATCTGTTTCCACCAAAAAACCTTTCAGGTGATCGTTTGCAACAGCTTGGCACCATTTTCGAGTGAATTGCAGAACGTCAGATTTTTGCCGAAATTGTGACCACGCGGCTTAGGGATTTTTTCAAAAAAAGTTATTCAGACGTCGAGGGCTAATTCTGTTTCCGATGATAAAAACCCATCTGTTTCCACCGAAAAACCTTTCAGGGGATATTTTGTAACAGCTTGGCACCATTTTTGAGTGAATTGCAGAACGTCAGATTTTTGCTGAAATTATGACCGCGCGGCTTAGGGATTTTTTCAAAAAAAGTTGTTCAGACGTCGAGGGCTAATTCTGTTTCCGATGATAAAAACCCATCTGTTTCCACCGAAAAACCTTTCAGCGGATCGTTTGCAACAGCTTGGCACCATTTTTGAGTGAATTGCAGAACGTCAGATTTTTGCTGAAATTGTGACCGCGCGGCTTAGGGATTTTTTCAAAAAAAGTTGTTCAGACGTCGAGGGCCAATTCTGTTTCCGATGATAAAAACCCATCTGTTTCCACCGAAAAACCTTTCAGCGGATCGTTTGCAACAGCTTGGCACCATTTTTGAGTGAATTGCAGAACGTCAGATTTTTGCTGAAATTGTGACCGCGCGGCTTAGGGATTTTTTCAAAAAAAGTTGTTCAGACGTCGAGGGCCAATTCTGTTTCCGATGATAAAAACGCATCTGTTTCCAACGAAAAACCTTTCAGCGGATCGTTTGCAACAGCTTGGCACCATTTTTGAGTGAATTGCAGAACGTCAGATTTTTGCTGAAATTGTGACCGCGCGGCTTAGGGATTTTTTCAAAAAAAGTTGTTCAGACGTCGAGGGCCAATTCTGTTTCCGATGATAAAAACCCATCTGTTTCCACCGAAAAACCTTTCAGCGTATCGTTTGCAACAGCTTGGCACCATTTTTGAGTGAATTGCAGAATGTCAGATTTTTGCTGAAATTGTGACCGCGCGGCTTAGGGATTTTTTCAAAAAAAGTTGTTCAGACGTTGAGGGCTAATTCTGTTTCCGATGATAAAAACCCATCTGTTTCCACCAAAAAACCTTTCAGGTGATCGTTTGCAACAGCTTGGCACCATTTTCGAGTGAATTGCAGAACGTCAGATTTTTGCCGAAATTGTGACCGCGCGGCTTAGGGATTTTTTCAAAAAAAGTTGTTCAGACGTCGAGGGCCAATTCTGTTTCCGATGATAAAAACCCATCTGTTTCCACCGAAAAACCTTTCAGCGGATCGTTTGCAACAGCTTGGCACCATTTTTGAGTGAATTGCAGAACGTCAGATTTTTGCTGAAATTGTGACCGCGCGGCTTAGGGATTTTTTTAAAAAAAGTTGTTCAGACGTCGAGGGCTAATTCTGTTTCCGATGATAAAAACCCACCTGTTTCCACCGAAAAACCTTTCAGCGGATCGTTTGCAACAGCTTGGCACCATTTTTGAGTGAATTGCAGAACGTCAGATTTTTGCAGAAATTGTGACCGGGATTTTTTCAAAAAAAGTTGTTCAGACGTCGAGGGTTAATTCTGTTTCCGATGACAAAAATCCATCTGTTTCCACCGAAAAACCTTTCAGCGGATCGTTTGCAACACCTTGGCACCATTTTTGAGTGAATTGCAGAACGTCAGATTTTTGCTGAAATTGTGACCACGCGGCTTAGGGATTTTTTCAAAAAAAGTTGTTCAGACGTCGAGGGCTAATTTTGTTTCCGATGATAAAAACCCATCTGTTTCCACCGAAAAACCTTTCAGGGGATCGTTTGCAACAGCTTGGCACCATTTTTGAGTGAATTGCAGAACGTCAGATTTTTGCTGAAATTGTGACCGCGCGGCTTAGGGATTTTTTCAAAAAAAGTTGTTCAGACGTCGAGGGGTAGTTCTGTTTCCGATGATAAAAACCCATCTGTTTCCAACGAAAAACCTTTCAGGGGATCGTTTGCAACAGCTTGGCACCATTTTTGAGCGAATTGCAGAACGTCAGATTTTTGCTGAAATTGTGATCACGCGGCTTAGGGATTTTTTCAAAAAACGTTGTTCAGACGTCGAGGGCTAATTCTGTTTCCGATGATAAAAACCCATCTGTTTCCACCGAAAAACCTTTCAGCGGATCGTTTGCAACAGCTTGGCACCATTTTTGAGTGAATTGCAGAACGTCAGATTTTTGCTGAAATTGTGACCGCGCGGCTTAGGGATTTTTTCAAAAAAAGTTGTTCAGACGTCGAGGGCTAATTCTGTTTCCGATGATAAAAACCCATCTGTTTCCACCGAAAAACCTTTCAGGGGATATTTTGCAACAGCTTGGCACCATTTTTGAGTGAATTGCAGAACGTCAGATTTTTGCTGAAATTGTGACCGCGCGGCTTAGGGATTTTTTCAAAAAAAGTTGTTCCGACGTCGAGGGCTAATTCTGTTTCCGATGATAAAAACCCATCTGTTTCCACCAAAAAACCTTTCAGCGGATCGTTTTCCCCATCTTGGCACCATTTTTGAGTGAATTGCAGAACGTCAGATTTTTGCTGAAATTGTGACCGCGCGGCTTAGGGATTTTTTCAAAAAAAGTTATTCAGACGTCGAGGGCTAATTCTGTTTCCGATGATAAAAACCCATCTGTTTCCACCGAAAAACCTTTCAGGGGATATTTTGTAACAGCTTGGCACCATTTTTGAGTGAATTGCAGAACGTCAGATTTTTGCTGAAATTGTGACCGCGCGGCTTAGGGATTTTTTCAAAAAAAGTTATTCAGACGTCGAGGGCTAATTCTGTTTCCGATGATAAAAACACATCTGTTTCCACCAAAAAACCTTTCAGGTGATCGTTTGCAACAGCTTGGCACCATTTTCGAGTGAATTGCAGAACGTCAGATTTTTGCCGAAATTGTGACCACGCGGCTTAGGGATTTTTTCAAAAAAAGTTATTCAGACGTCGAGGGCTAATTCTGTTTCCGATGATAAAAACCCATCTGTTTCCACCGAAAAACCTTTCAGGGGATATTTTGTAACAGCTTGGCACCATTTTTGAGTGAATTGCAGAACGTCAGATTTTTGCTGAAATTATGACTGCGCGGCTTAGGGATTTTTTCAAAAAAAGTTGTTCAGACGTCGAGGGCTAATTCTGTTTCCGATGATAAAAACCCATCTGTTTCCACCGAAAAACCTTTCAGCGGATCGTTTGCAACAGCTTGGCACCATTTTTGAGTGAATTGCAGAACGTCAGATTTTTGCTGAAATTGTGACCGCGCGGCTTAGGGATTTTTTCAAAAAAAGTTGTTCAGACGTCGAGGGCCAATTCTGTTTCCGATGAAAAAAACCCATCTGTTTCCACCGAAAAACCTTTCAGCAGATCGTTTGCAACAGCTTGGCACCATTTTTGAGTGAATTGCAGAACGTCAGATTTTTGCTGAAATTGTGACCGCGCGGCTTAGGGATTTTTTCAAAAAAAGTTGTTCAGACGTCGAGGGCTAATTCTGTTTCCGATGATAAAAACCCATCTGTTTCCACCGAAAAACCTTTCAGCGGATCGTTTGCAACAGCTTGGCACCATTTTTGAGTGAATTGCAGAACGTCAGATTTTTGCTGAAATTGTGACCGCGCGGCTTAGGGATTTTTTTAAAAAAAGTTGTTCAGACGTCGAGGGCTAATTCTGTTTCCGATGATAAAAACCCACCTGTTTCCACCGAAAAACCTTTCAGCGGATCGTTTGCAACAGCTTGGCACCATTTTTGAGTGAATTGCAGAACGTCAGATTTTTGCTGAAATTGTGACCGCGCGGCTTATGGATTTTTTCAAAAAAAGTTGTTCAGACGTCGAGGGCTAATTCTGTTTCCGATGATAAAAACCCATCTGTTTCCACCAAAAAACCTTTCAGCGAATCGTTTCCCCCATCTTGGCACCATTTTTGAGTGAATTGCAGAGCGTCAGATTTTTGCTGAAATTGTGACCGCGCGCCTAGGGATTTTTTCAAAAAAAGTTGTTCAGACGTCGAGGGCCAATTCTGTTTCCGATGATAAAAACCCATCTGTTTCCACCGAAAAACCTTTCAGCGGATCGTTTGCAACAGCTTGGCACCATTTTTGAGTGAATTGCAGAACGTCAGATTTTTGCAGAAATTGTGACCGGGATTTTTTCAAAAAAAGTTGTTCAGACGTCGAGGGTTAATTCTGTTTCCGATGACAAAAATCCATCTGTTTCCACCGAAAAACCTTTCAGCGGATCGTTTGCAACACCTTGGCACCATTTTTGAGTGAATTGCAGAACGTCAGATTTTTGCTGAAATTGTGACCACGCGGCTTAGGGATTTTTTCAAAAAAAGTTGTTCAGACGTCGAGGGCTAATTTTGTTTCCGATGATAAAAACCCATCTGTTTCCACCGAAAAACCTTTCAGGGGATCGTTTGCAACAGCTTGGCACCATTTTTGAGTGAATTGCAGAACGTCAGATTTTTGCTGAAATTGTGACCGCGCGGCTTAGGGATTTTTTCAAAAAAAGTTGTTCAGACGTCGAGGGCTAGTTCTGTTTCCGATGATAAAAACCCATCTGTTTCCACCGAAAAACCTTTCAGGGGATCGTTTGCAACAGCTTGGCACCATTTTTGAGTGAATTGCAGAACGTCAGATTTTTGCTGAAATTGTGATCACGCGGCTTAGGGATTTTTTCAAAAAAAGTTGTTCAGACGTCGAGGGCTAATTCTGTTTCCGATGATAAAAACCCGTCTGTTTCCGCCGAAAAACCTTTCAGGGGATCGTTTGCAACAGCTTGGCACCATTTTTGAGTGAATTGCAGAACGTCAGATTTTTGCTGAAATTGTGACCGCGCGGCTTAGGGATTTTTTCAAAAAAAGTTGTTCAGACGTCGAGGGCTAATTCTGTTTCCGATGATAAAAACCCATCTGTTTCCACCGAAAAACCTTTCAGCGGATCGTTTGCAACAGCTTGGCACCATTTTTGAGTGAATTGCAGAACGTCAGATTTTTGCTGAAATTGTGACCGCGCGGCTTATCGATTTTTTCAAAAAAAGTTGTTCAGACGTCGAGGGCTAATTCTGTTTCCGATGATAAAAACCCATCTGTTTCCACCAAAAAACCTTTCAGCGGATCGTTTTCCCCATCTTGGCACCATTTTTGAGTGAATTGCAGAACGTCAGATTTTTGCTGAAATTGTGACCACGCGGCTTAGGGATTTTTTCAAAAAAAGTTGTTCAGACGTCGAGGGCTAATTCTGTTTCCGATGATAAAAACCCATCTGTTTCCGCCGAAAAACCTTTCAGGGGATCGTTTGCAACAGCTTGGCACCATTTTTGAGTGAATTGCAGAACGTCAGATTTTTGCTGAAATTGTGACCGCGCGGCTTAGGGATTTTTTCAAAAAAAGTTGTTCAGACGTCGAGGGCTAATTCTGTTTCCGATGATAAAAACCCATCTGTTTCCACCGAAAAACCTTTCAGCGGATCGTTTGCAACAGCTTGGCACCATTTTTGAGTGAATTGCAGAACGTCAGATTTTTGCTGAAATTGTGACCGCGCGGCTTAGGGATTTTTTCAAAAAAAGTTGTTCAGACGTCGAGGGCTAATTCTGTTTCCGATGATAAAAACCCATCTGTTTCCACCGAAAAACCTTTCAGCGGATCGTTTGCAACAGCTTGGCACCATTTTTGAGTGAATTGCAGAACGTCAGATTTTTGCTGAAATTGTGACCACGCGGCTTAGGGATTTTTTCAAAAAAAGTTGTTCAGACGTCGAGGGCTAATTCTCTTTCCCATGATAAAAACCCATCTGTTTCCGCCGAAAAACCTTTCAGGGGATCGTTTGCAACAGCTTGGCACCATTTTTGAGTGAATTGCAGAACGTCAGATTTTTGCTGAAATTGTGACCGCGCGGCTTAGGGATTTTTTTAAAAAAAGTTCTTCAGACGTCGAGGGCTAATTCTGTTTCCGATGATAAAAACCCATCTGTTTCCACCGAAAAACCTTTCAGCGGAACGTTTGCAACAGCTTGGCACCATTTTTGAGTGAATTGCAGAACGTCAGATTTTTGCTGAAATTGTGACCGCGCGGCTTAGAGATTTTTTAAAAAAAAGTTGTTCAGACGTCGAGGGCTAATTCTGTTTCCGATGATAAAAACCCATCTGTTTCCACCGAAAAACCTTTCAGCGGATCGTTTGCAACAGCTTGGCACCATTTTTGAGTGAATTGCAGAACGTCAGATTTTTGCTGAAATTGTGACCGCGCGGCTTATGGATTTTTTCAAAAAAAGTTGTTCAGACGTCGAGGGCTAATTCTGTTTCCGATGATAAAAACCCATCTGTTTCCACCAAAAAACCTTTCAGCGGATCGTTTCCCCCATCTTGGCACCATTTTTGAGTGAATTGCAGAACGTCAGATTTTTGCTGAAATTGTGACCACGCGGCTTAGGGATTTTTTCAAAAAAAGTTGTTCAGACGTCGAGGGCTAATTCTGTTTCCGATGATAAAAACCCATCTGTTTCCACCAAAAAACCTTTCAGGGGATATTTTGTAACAGCTTGGCACCATTTTTGAGTGAATTGCAGAACGTCAGATTTTTGCCGAAATTATGTGACCACGCGGCTTAGGGATTTTTTCAAAAAAAGTTATTCAGACGTCGAGGGCTAATTCTGTTTCCGATGATAAAAACCCATCTGTTTCCACCGAAAAACCTTTCAGGGGATATTTTGTAACAGCTTGGCACCATTTTTGAGTGAATTGCAGAACGTCAGATTTTTGCTGAAATTATGACCGCACGGCTTAGGGATTTTTTCAAAAAAAGTTGTTCAGACGTCGAGGGCTAATTCTGTTTCCGATGATAAAAACCCATCTGTTTCCACCGAAAAACCTTTCAGCGGATCGTTTGCAACAGCTTGGCACCATTTTTGAGTGAATTGCGGAACGTCAGATTTTTGCTGAAATTGTGACCGCGCGGCTTAGGGATTTTTTCAAAAAAAGTTCTTCAGACGTCGAGGGCCAATTCTGTTTGCGATGATAAAAACCCATCTGTTTCCACCGAAAAACCTTTCAGCGGATCGTTTGCAACAGCTTGGCACCATTTTTGAGTGAATTGCAGAACGTCAGATTTTTGCTGAAATTGTGACCGCGCGGCTTAGGGATTTTTTCAAAAAAAGTTGTTCAGACGTCGAGGGCCAATTCTGTTTCCGATGATAAAAACCCATCTGTTTCCAACGAAAAACCTTTCAGCGGATCGTTTGCAACAGCTTGGCACCATTTTTGAGTGAATTGCAGAACGTCAGATTTTTGCTGAAATTGTGACCGCGCGGCTTAGGGATTTTTTCAAAAAAAGTTGTTCAGACGTCGAGGGCTAATTCTGTTTCCGATGATAAAAACCCATCTGTTTCCACCGAAAAACCTTTCAGCGGATCGTTTGCAACAGCTTGGCACCATTTTTGAGTGAATTGCAGAACGTCAGATTTTTGCTGAAATTGTGACAGCGCGGCTTAGGGATTTTTTCAAAAAAAGTTGTTCAGACGTCGAGGGCTAATTCTGTTTCCGATGATAAAAACCCATCTGTTTCCACCGAAAAACCTTTCAGCGGATCGTTTGCAACAGCTTGGCACCATTTTTGAGTGAATTGCAGAACGTCAGATTTTTGCTGAAATTGTGACCGCACGGCTTAGGGATTTTTTCAAAAAAAGTTGTTCAGACGTCGAGGGCCAATTCTGTTTCCGATGATAAAAACCCATCTGTTTCCACCGAAAAACCTTTCAGCGGATCGTTTGCAACAGCTTGGCACCATTTTTGAGTGAATTGCAGAACGTCAGATTTTTGCTGAAATTGTGACCGCGCGGCTTAGGGATTTTTTCAAAAAAAGTTGTTCAGACGTCGAGGGCTAATTCTGTTTCCGATGATAAAAACCCATCTGTTTCCACCGAAAAACCTTTCAGCGGATCGTTTGCAACAGCTTGGCACCATTTTTGAGTGAATTGCAGAACGTCAGATTTTTGCGGAAATTGTGACCGCGCGGCTTAGGGATTTTTTTAAAAAAAGTTGTTCAGACGTCGAGGGCTAATTCTGTTTCCGATGATAAAAACCCACCTGTTTCCACCGAAAAACCTTTCAGCGGATCGTTTGCAACAGCTTGGCACCATTTTTGAGTGAATTGCAGAACGTCAGATTTTTGCTGAAATTGTGACCGCGCGGCTTATGGATTTTTTCAAAAAAAGTTGTTCAGACGTCGAGGGCTAATGCTGTTTCCGATGATAAAAACCCATCTGTTTCCACCAAAAAACCTTTCAGCGGATCGTTTCCCCCATCTTGGCACCATTTTTGAGTGAATTGCAGAACGTCAGATTTTTGCTGAAATTGTGACCGCGCGGCTTAGGGATTTTTTCAAAAAAAGTTGTTCAGACGTCGAGGGCTAATTCTGTTTCCGATGATAAAAACCCATCTGTTTCCACCAAAAAACCTTTCAGGTGATCGTTTGCAACAGCTTGGCACCATTTTCGAGTGAATTGCAGAACGTCAGATTTTTGCCGAAATTGTGACCACGCGGCTTAGGGATTTTTTCAAAAAAAGTTATTCAGACGTCGAGGGCTAATTCTGTTTCCGATGATAAAAACCCATCTGTTTCCACCGAAAAACCTTTCAGGGGATATTTTGTAACAGCTTGGCACCATTTTTGAGTGAATTGCAGAACGTCAGATTTTTGCTGAAATTATGACCGCACGGCTTAGGGATTTTTTCAAAAAAAGTTGTTCAGACGTCGAGGGCTAATTCTGTTTCCGATGATAAAAACCCATCTGTTTCCACCGAAAAACCTTTCAGCGGATCGTTTGCAACAGCTTGGCACCATTTTTGAGTGAATTGCAGAACGTCAGATTTTTGCTGAAATTGTGACCGCGCGGCTTAGGGATTTTTTCAAAAAAAGTTCTTCAGACGTCGAGGGCTAATTCTGTTTCCGATGATAAAAACCCATCTGTTTCCACCAAAAAACCTTTCAGGGGATCGTTTGCAACAGCTTGGCACCATTTTCGAGTGAATTGCAGAACGTCAGATTTTTGCCGAAATTGTGACCACGCGGCTTAGGGATTTTTTCAAAAAAAGTTATTCAGACCTCGAGGGCTAATTCTGTTTCCGATGATAAAAACCCATCTGTTTCCACCGAAAAACCTTTCAGGGGATATTTTGTAACAGCTTGGCACCATTTTTGAGTGAATTGCAGAACGTCAGATTTTTGCTGAAATTATGACCGCACGGCTTAGGGATTTTTTCAAAAAAAGTTGTTCAGACGTCGAGGGCTAATTCTGTTTCCGATGATAAAAACTCATCTGTTTCCACCGAAAAACCTTTCAGCGGATCGTTTGCAACAGCTTGGCACCATTTTTGAGTGAATTGCAGAACGTCAGATTTTTGCTGAAATTGTGACCGCGCGGCTTAGGGATTTTTTCAAAAAAAGTTCTTCAGACGTCGAGGGCCAATTCTGTTTCCGATGATAAAAACCCATCTGTTTCCACCGAAAAACCTTTCAGCGGATCGTTTGCAACAGCTTGGCACCATTTTTGAGTGAATTGCAGAACGTCAGATTTTTGCTGGAATTGTGACCGCGCGGCTTAGGGATTTTTTCAAAAAAAGTTGTTCAGACGTCGAGGGCTAATTCTGTTTCCGATGATAAAAACCCATCTGTTTCCACCGAAAAACCTTTCAGCGGATCGTTTGCAACACCTTGGCACCATTTTTGAGTGAATTGCAGAACGTCAGATTTTTGCTGAAATTGTGACCGCGCGGCTTAGGGATTTTTTCAAAAAAAGTTGTTCAGACGTCGAGGGCTAATTCTGTTTCCGATGATAAAAACCCATCTGTTTCCACCGAAAAAACTTTCAGCGGATCGTTTGCAACAGCTTGGCACCATTTTTGAGTGAATTGCAGAACGTCAGATTTTTGCTGAAATTGTGACCACGCGGCTTAGGGATTTTTTCAAAAAAAGTTGTTCAGACGTTGAGGGCTAATTCTGTTTCCGATGATAAAAACCCACCTGTTTCCGCCGAAAAACCTTTCAGGGGATCGTTTGCAACAGCTTGGCACCATTTTTGAGTGAATTGCAGAACGTCAGATTTTTGCTGAAATTGTGACCGCGCGGCTTAGGGATTTTTTCAAAAAAAGTTGTTCAGACGTCGAGGGCTAATTCTGTTTCCGATGATAAAATGCCATCTGTTTCCACCGAAAAACCTTTCAGCGGATCGTTTGCAACAGCTTGGCACCATTTTTGAGTGAATTGCAGAACGTCAGATTTTTGCTGAAATTGTGACCGCGCGGCTTAGAGATTTTTTTAAAAAAAGTTGTTCAGACGTCGAGGGCTAATTCTGTTTCCGATGATAAAAACCCATCTGTTTCCACCGAAAAACCTTTCAGCGGATCGTTTGCAACAGCTTGGCACCATTTTTGAGTGAATTGCAGAACGTCAGATTTTTGCTGAAATTGTGACCGCGCGGCTTATGGATTTTTTCAAAAAAAGTTGTTCAGACGTCGAGGGCTAATTCTGTTTCCGATGATAAAAACCCATCTGTTTCCACCGAAAAACCTTTCAGCGGATCGTTTGCAACAGCTTGGCACCATTTTTGAGTGAATTGCAGAACGTCAGATTTTTGCTGAAATTGTGACCGCGCGGCTTAGGGATTTTTTCAAAAAAAGTTGTTCAGACGTCGAGGGCTAATGCTGTTTCCGATGATAAAAACCCATCTGTTTCCACCAAAAAACCTTTCAGCGGATCGTTTCCCCCATCTTGGCACCATTTTTGAGTGAATTGCAGAACGTCAGATTTTTGCTGAAATTGTGACCGCGCGGCTTAGGGATTTTTTCAAAAAAAGTTGTTCAGACGTCGAGGGCTAATTCTGTTTCCGATGATAAAAACCCATCTGTTTCCACCAAAAAACCTTTCAGGTGATCGTTTGCAACAGCTTGGCACCATTTTCGAGTGAATTGCAGAACGTCAGATTTTTGCCGAAATTGTGACCACGCGGCTTAGGGATTTTTTCAAAAAAAGTTATTCAGACGTCGAGGGCTAATTCTGTTTCCGATGATAAAAACCCATCTGTTTCCACCGAAAAACCTTTCAGGGGATATTTTGTAACAGCTTGGCACCATTTTTGAGTGAATTGCAGAACGTCAGATTTTTGCTGAAATTATGACCGCACGGCTTAGGGATTTTTTCAAAAAAAGTTGTTCAGACGTCGAGGGCTAATTCTGTTTCCGATGATAAAAACCCATCTGTTTCCACCGAAAAACCTTTCAGCGGATCGTTTGCAACAGCTTGGCACCATTTTTGAGTGAATTGCAGAACGTCAGATTTTTGCTGAAATTGTGACCGCGCGGCTTAGGGATTTTTTCAAAAAAAGTTCTTCAGACGTCGAGGGCTAATTCTGTTTCCGATGATAAAAACCCATCTGTTTCCACCAAAAAACCTTTCAGGGGATCGTTTGCAACAGCTTGGCACCATTTTCGAGTGAATTGCAGAACGTCAGATTTTTGCCGAAATTGTGACCACGCGGCTTAGGGATTTTTTCAAAAAAAGTTATTCAGACCTCGAGGGCTAATTCTGTTTCCGATGATAAAAACCCATCTGTTTCCACCGAAAAACCTTTCAGGGGATATTTTGTAACAGCTTGGCACCATTTTTGAGTGAATTGCAGAACGTCAGATTTTTGCTGAAATTATGACCGCACGGCTTAGGGATTTTTTCAAAAAAAGTTGTTCAGACGTCGAGGGCTAATTCTGTTTCCGATGATAAAAACCCATCTGTTTCCACCGAAAAACCTTTCAGCGGATCGTTTGCAACAGCTTGGCACCATTTTTGAGTGAATTGCAGAACGTCAGATTTTTGCTGAAATTGTGACCGCGCGGCTTAGGGATTTTTTCAAAAAAAGTTCTTCAGACGTCGAGGGCCAATTCTGTTTCCGATGATAAAAACCCATCTGTTTCCACCGAAAAACCTTTCAGCGGATCGTTTGCAACAGCTTGGCACCATTTTTGAGTGAATTGCAGAACGTCAGATTTTTGCTGGAATTGTGACCGCGCGGCTTAGGGATTTTTTCAAAAAAAGTTGTTCAGACGTCGAGGGCTAATTCTGTTTCCGATGATAAAAACCCATCTGTTTCCACCGAAAAACCTTTCAGCGGATCGTTTGCAACACCTTGGCAGCATTTTTGAGTGAATTGCAGAACGTCAGATTTTTGCTGAAATTGTGACCGCGCGGCTTAGGGATTTTTTCAAAAAAAGTTGTTCAGACGTCGAGGGCTAATTCTGTTTCCGATGATAAAAACCCATCTGTTTCCACCGAAAAAACTTTCAGCGGATCGTTTGCAACAGCTTGGCACCATTTTTGAGTGAATTGCAGAACGTCAGATTTTTGCTGAAATTGTGACCACGCGGCTTAGGGATTTTTTCAAAAAAAGTTGTTCAGACGTTGAGGGCTAATTCTGTTTCCGATGATAAAAACCCACCTGTTTCCGCCGAAAAACCTTTCAGGGGATCGTTTGCAACAGCTTGGCACCATTTTTGAGTGAATTGCAGAACGTCAGATTTTTGCTGAAATTGTGACCGCGCGGCTTAGGGATTTTTTCAAAAAAAGTTGTTCAGACGTCGAGGGCTAATTCTGTTTCCGATGATAAAATGCCATCTGTTTCCACCGAAAAACCTTTCAGCGGATCGTTTGCAACAGCTTGGCACCATTTTTGAGTGAATTGCAGAACGTCAGATTTTTGCTGAAATTGTGACCGCGCGGCTTAGAGATTTTTTTAAAAAAAGTTGTTCAGACGTCGAGGGCTAATTCTGTTTCCGATGATAAAAACCCATCTGTTTCCACCGAAAAACCTTTCAGCGGATCGTTTGCAACAGCTTGGCACCATTTTTGAGTGAATTGCAGAACGTCAGATTTTTGCTGAAATTGTGACCGCGCGGCTTATGGATTTTTTCAAAAAAAGTTGTTCAGACGTCGAGGGCTAATTCTGTTTCCGATGATAAAAACCCATCTGTTTCCACCGAAAAACCTTTCAGCGGATCGTTTGCAACAGCTTGGCACCATTTTTGAGTGAATTGCAGAACGTCAGATTTTTGCTGAAATTGTGACCGCGCGGCTTAGGGATTTTTTCAAAAAAAGTTGTTCAGACGTCGAGGGCCAATTCTGTTTCCGATGATAAAAACCCATCTGTTTCCACCGAAAAACCTTTCAGCGGATCGTTTGCAACAGCTTGGCACCATTTTTGAGTGAATTGCAGAACGTCAGATTTTTGCTGAAATTGTGACCGCGCGGCTTAGGGATTTTTTCAAAAAAAGTTGTTCAGACGTCGAGGGCTAATTCTGTTTCCGATGATAAAAACCGACCTGTTTCCACCGAAAAACCTTTCAGCGGATCGTTTGCAACAGCTTGGCACCATTTTTGAGTGAATTGCAGAACGTCAGATTTTTGCTGAAATTGTGACCGCGCGGCTTATGGATTTTTTCAAAAAAAGTTGTTCAGACGTCGAGGGCTAATTCTGTTTCCGATGATAAAAACCCATCTGTTTCCACCAAAAAACCTTTCAGCGGATCGTTTCCCCCATCTTGGCACCATTTTTGAGTGAATTTCAGAACGTCAGATTTTTGCTGAAATTGTGACCGCGCGGCTTAGGGATTTTTTCAAAAAAAGTTGTTCAGACGTCGAGGGCTAATTCTGTTTCCGATGATAAAAACCCATCTGTTTCCACCAAAAAACCTTTCAGGTGATCGTTTGCAACAGCTTGGCACCATTTTCGAGTGAATTGCAGAACGTCAGATTTTTGCCGAAATTGTGACCACGCGGCTTAGGGATTTTTTCAAAAAAAGTTATTCAGACGTCGAGGGCTAATTCTGTTTCCGATGATAAAAACCCATCTGTTTCCACCGAAAAACCTTTCAGCGGATCGTTTGCAACAGCTTGGCACCATTTTTGAGTGAATTGCAGAACGTCAGATTTTTGCTGAAATTGTGACCGCGCGGCTTAGGGATTTTTTCAAAAAAAGTTGTTCAGACGTCGAGGGCCAATTCTGTTTCCGATGATAAAAACCCATCTGTTTCCACCGAAAAACCTTTCAGCGGATCGTTTGCAACAGCTTGGCACCATTTTTGAGTGAATTGCAGAACGTCAGATTTTTGCTGAAATTGTGACCGCGCGGCTTAGGGATTTTTTCAAAAAAAGTTGTTCAGACGTTGAGGGCTAATTCTGTTTCCGATGATAAAAACCCATCTGTTTCCACCAAAAAACCTTTCAGCGGATCGTTTCCCCCATCTTGGCACCATTTTTGAGTGAATTGCAGAACGTCAGATTTTTGCTGAAATTGTGACCGCGCGGCTTAGGGATTTTTTCAAAAAAAGTTGTTCAGACGTCGAGGGCTAATTCTGTTTCCGATGATAAAAACCCATCTGTTTCCACCAAAAAACCTTTCAGGTGATCGTTTGCAACAGCTTGGCACCATTTTCGAGTGAATTGCAGAACGTCAGATTTTTGCCGAAATTGTGACCACGCGGCTTAGGGATTTTTTCAAAAAAAGTTATTCAGAAGTCGAGGGCTAATTCTGTTTCCGATGATAAAAACCCATCTGTTTCCACCGAAAAACCTTTCAGGGGATATTTTGTAACAGCTTGGCACCATTTTTGAGTGAATTGCAGAACGTCAGATTTTTGCTGAAATTATGACCGCACGGCTTAGGGATTTTTTCAAAAAAAGTTGTTCAGACGTCGAGGGCTAATTCTGTTTCCGATGATAAAAACCCATCTGTTTCCACCGAAAAACCTTTCAGCGGATCGTTTGCAACAGCTTGGCACCATTTTTGAGTGAATTGCAGAACGTCAGATTTTTGCTGGAATTGTGACCGCGCGGCTTAGGGATTTTTTCAAAAAAAGTTGTTCAGACGTCGAGGGCTAATTCTGTTTCCGATGATAAAAACCCATCTGTTTCCACCGAAAAACCTTTCAGCGGATCGTTTGCAACAGCTTGGCACCATTTTTGAGTGAATTGCAGAACGTCAGATTTTTGCTGAAATTGTGACCGCGCGGCTTAGGGATTTTTTCAAAAAAAGTTGTTCAGACGTCGAGGGCTAATTCTGTTTCCGATGATAAAAACCCATCTGTTTCCACCGAAAAACCTTTCAGCGGATCGTTTGCAACAGCTTGGCACCATTTTTGAGTGAATTGCAGAACGTCAGATTTTTGCTGAAATTGTGACCACGCGGCTTAGGGATTTTTTCAAAAAAAGTTGTTCAGACGTTGAGGGCTAATTCTGTTTCCGATGATAAAAACCCACCTGTTTCCGCCGAAAAACCTTTCAGGGGATCGTTTGCAACAGCTTGGCACCATTTTTGAGTGAATTGCAGAACGTCAGATTTTTGCTGAAATTGTGACCGCGCGGCTTAGGGATTTTTTCAAAAAAAGTTGTTCAGACGTCGAGGGCTAATTCTGTTTCCGATGATAAAATGCCATCTGTTTCCACCGAAAAACCTTTCAGCGGATCGTTTGCAACAGCTTGGCACCATTTTTGAGTGAATTGCAGAACGTCAGATTTTTGCTGAAATTGTGACCGCGCGGCTTAGAGATTTTTTTAAAAAAAGTTGTTCAGACGTCGAGGGCTAATTCTGTTTCCGATGATAAAAACCCATCTGTTTCCACCGAAAAACCTTTCAGCGGATCGTTTGCAACAGCTTGGCACCATTTTTGAGTGAATTGCAGAACGTCAGATTTTTGCTGAAATTGTGACCGCGCGGCTTATGGATTTTTTCAAAAAAAGTTGTTCAGACGTCGAGGGCTAATTCTGTTTCCGATGATAAAAACCCATCTGTTTCCACCGAAAAACCTTTCAGCGGATCGTTTGCAACAGCTTGGCACCATTTTTGAGTGAATTGCAGAACGTCAGATTTTTGCTGAAATTGTGACCGCGCGGCTTAGGGATTTTTTCAAAAAAAGTTGTTCAGACGTCGAGGGCCAATTCTGTTTCCGATGATAAAAACCCATCTGTTTCCACCGAAAAACCTTTCAGCGGATCGTTTGCAACAGCTTGGCACCATTTTTGAGTGAATTGCAGAACGTCAGATTTTTGCTGAAATTGTGACCGCGCGGCTTAGGGATTTTTTCAAAAAAAGTTGTTCAGACGTCGAGGGCTAATTCTGTTTCCGATGATAAAAACCGACCTGTTTCCACCGAAAAACCTTTCAGCGGATCGTTTGCAACAGCTTGGCACCATTTTTGAGTGAATTGCAGAACGTCAGATTTTTGCTGAAATTGTGACCGCGCGGCTTATGGATTTTTTCAAAAAAAGTTGTTCAGACGTCGAGGGCTAATTCTGTTTCCGATGATAAAAACCCATCTGTTTCCACCAAAAAACCTTTCAGCGGATCGTTTCCCCCATCTTGGCACCATTTTTGAGTGAATTTCAGAACGTCAGATTTTTGCTGAAATTGTGACCGCGCGGCTTATGGATTTTTTCAAAAAAAGTTGTTCAGACGTCGAGGGCTAATTCTGTTTCCGATGATAAAAACCCATCTGTTTCCACCAAAAAACCTTTCAGCGGATCGTTTCCCCCATCTTGGCACCATTTTTGAGTGAATTTCAGAACGTCAGATTTTTGCTGAAATTGTGACCGCGCGGCTTAGGGATTTTTTCAAAAAAAGTTGTTCAGACGTCGAGGGCTAATTCTGTTTCCGATGATAAAAACCCATCTGTTTCCACCAAAAAACCTTTCAGGTGATCGTTTGCAACAGCTTGGCACCATTTTTGAGTGAATTGCAGAACGTCAGATTTTTGCCGAAATTGTGACCACGCGGCTTAGGGATTTTTTCAAAAAAAGTTATTCAGACGTCGAGGGCTAATTCTGTTTCCGATGATAAAAACCCATCTGTTTCCACCGAAAAACCTTTCAGGGGATATTTTGTAACAGCTTGGCACCATTTTTGAGTGAATTGCAGAACGTCAGATTTTTGCTGAAATTATGACCGCACGGCTTAGGGATTTTTTCAAAAAAAGTTGTTCAGACGTCGAGGGCCAATTCTGTTTCCGATGATAAAAACCCATCTGTTTCCAACGAAAAACCTTTCAGCGGATCGTTTGCAACAGCTTGGCACCATTTTTGAGTGAATTGCAGAACGTCAGATTTTTGCTGAAATTGTGACCGCGCGGCTTAGGGATTTTTTCAAAAAAAGTTGTTCAGACGTCGAGGGCCAATTCTGTTTCCGATGATAAAAACCCATCTGTTTCCACCGAAAAACCTTTCAGCGGATCGTTTGCAACAGCTTGGCACCATTTTTGAGTGAATTGCAGAACGTCAGATTTTTGCTGAAATTGTGACCGCGCGGCTTAGGGATTTTTTCAAAAAAAGTTGTTCAGACGTTGAGGGCTAATTCTGTTTCCGATGATAAAAACCCATCTGTTTCCACCAAAAAACCTTTCAGGTGATCGTTTGCAACAGCTTGGCACCATTTTTGAGTGAATTGCAGAACGTCAGATTTTTGCCGAAATTGTGACCGCGCGGCTTAGGGATTTTTTCAAAAAAAGTTGTTCAGACGTCGAGGGCCAATTCTGTTTCCGATGATAAAAACCCATCTGTTTCCAACGAAAAACCTTTCAGCGGATCGTTTGCAACAGCTTGGCACCATTTTTGAGTGAATTGCAGAACGTCAGATTTTTGCTGAAATTGTGACCGCGCGGCTTAGGGATTTTTTCAAAAAAAGTTGTTCAGACGTTGAGGGCTAATTCTGTTTCCGATGATAAAAACCCATCTGTTTCCACCAAAAAACCTTTCAGGTGATCGTTTGCAACAGCTTGGCACCATTTTTGAGTGAATTGCAGAACGTCAGATTTTTGCTGAAATTGTGACCGCGCGGCTTAGGGATTTTTTCAAAAAAAGTTGTTCAGACGTTGAGGGCTAATTCTGTTTCCGATGATAAAAACCCATCTGTTTCCACCAAAAAACCTTTCAGGTGATCGGTTGCAACAGCTTGGCACCATTTTCGAGTGAATTGCAGAACGTCAGATTTTTGCCGAAATTGTGACCGCGCGGCTTAGGGATTTTTTCAAAAAAAGTTATTCAGACGTCGAGGGCTAATTCTGTTTCCGATGATAAAAACCCATCTGTTTCCACCGAAAAACCTTTCAGGGGATATTTTGTAACAGCTTGGCACCATTTTTGAGTGAATTGCAGAACGTCAGATTTTTGCTGAAATTATGACCGCGCGGCTTAGGGATTTTTTCAAAAAAAGTTGTTCAGACGTCGAGGGCCAATTCTGTTTCCGATGATAAAAACCCATCTGTTTCCACCGAAAAACCTTTCAGCGGATCGTTTGCAACAGCTTGGCACCATTTTTGAGTGAATTGCAGAACGTCAGATTTTTGCTGAAATTGTGACCGCGCGGCTTAGGGATTTTTTCAAAAAAAGTTGTTCAGACGTCGAGGGCTAATTCTGTTTCCGATGATAAAAACCCATCTGTTTCCACCGAAAAACCTTTCAGCGGATCGTTTGCAACAGCTTGGCACCATTTTTGAGTGAATTGCAGAACGTCAGATTTTTGCTGAAATTGTGACCGCGCGGCTTAGGGATTTTTTCAAAAAAAGTTGTTCAGACGTCGAGGGCTAATTCTGTTTCCGATGATAAAAACCCATCTGTTTCCACCGAAAAACCTTTCAGCGGATCGTTTGCAACAGCTTGGCACCATTTTTGAGTGAATTGCAGAACGTCAGATTTTTGCTGAAATTGTGACCGCGCGGCTTAGGGATTTTTTCAAAAAAAGTTGTTCAGACGTCGAGGGCTAATTCTGTTTCCGATGATAAAAACCCATCTGTTTCCACCGAAAAACCTTTCAGCGGATCGTTTGCAACAGCTTGGCACCATTTTTGAGTGAATTGCAGAACGTCAGATTTTTGCTGAAATTGTGACCACGCGGCTTAGGGATTTTTTCAAAAAAAGTTGTTCAGACGTTGAGGGCTAATTCTGTTTCCGATGATAAAAACCCACCTGTTTCCGCCGAAAAACCTTTCAGGGGATCGTTTGCAACAGCTTGGCACCATTTTTGAGTGAATTGCAGAACGTCAGATTTTTGCTGAAATTGTGACCGCGCGGCTTAGGGATTTTTTCAAAAAAAGTTGTTCAGACGTCGAGGGCTAATTCTGTTTCCGATGATAAAATGCCATCTGTTTCCACCGAAAAACCTTTCAGCGGATCGTTTGCAACAGCTTGGCACCATTTTTGAGTGAATTGCAGAACGTCAGATTTTTGCTGAAATTGTGACCGCGCGGCTTAGAGATTTTTTTAAAAAAAGTTGTTCAGACGTCGAGGGCTAATTCTGTTTCCGATGATAAAAACCCATCTGTTTCCACCGAAAAACCTTTCAGCGGATCGTTTGCAACAGCTTGGCACCATTTTTGAGTGAATTGCAGAACGTCAGATTTTTGCTGAAATTGTGACCGCGCGGCTTATGGATTTTTTCAAAAAAAGTTGTTCAGACGTCGAGGGCTAATTCTGTTTCCGATGATAAAAACCCATCTGTTTCCACCGAAAAACCTTTCAGCGGATCGTTTGCAACAGCTTGGCACCATTTTTGAGTGAATTGCAGAACGTCAGATTTTTGCTGAAATTGTGACCGCGCGGCTTAGGGATTTTTTCAAAAAAAGTTGTTCAGACGTCGAGGGCCAATTCTGTTTCCGATGATAAAAACCCATCTGTTTCCACCGAAAAACCTTTCAGCGGATCGTTTGCAACAGCTTGGCACCATTTTTGAGTGAATTGCAGAACGTCAGATTTTTGCTGAAATTGTGACCGCGCGGCTTATGGATTTTTTCAAAAAAAGTTGTTCAGACGTCGAGGGCTAATTCTGTTTCCGATGATAAAAACCGACCTGTTTCCACCGAAAAACCTTTCAGCGGATCGTTTGCAACAGCTTGGCACCATTTTTGAGTGAATTGCAGAACGTCAGATTTTTGCTGAAATTGTGACCGCGCGGCTTATGGATTTTTTCAAAAAAAGTTGTTCAGACGTCGAGGGCTAATTCTGTTTCCGATGATAAAAACCCATCTGTTTCCACCAAAAAACCTTTCAGCGGATCGTTTCCCCCATCTTGGCACCATTTTTGAGTGAATTTCAGAACGTCAGATTTTTGCTGAAATTGTGACCGCGCGGCTTATGGATTTTTTCAAAAAAAGTTGTTCAGACGTCGAGGGCTAATTCTGTTTCCGATGATAAAAACCCATCTGTTTCCACCAAAAAACCTTTCAGCGGATCGTTTCCCGCATCTTGGCACCATTTTTGAGTGAATTTCAGAACGTCAGATTTTTGCTGAAATTGTGACCGCGCGGCTTAGGGATTTTTTCAAAAAAAGTTGTTCAGACGTCGAGGGCTAATTCTGTTTCCGATGATAAAAACCCATCTGTTTCCACCAAAAAACCTTTCAGGTGATCGTTTGCAACAGCTTGGCACCATTTTCGAGTGAATTGCAGAACGTCAGATTTTTGCCGAAATTGTGACCACGCGGCTTAGGGATTTTTTCAAAAAAAGTTATTCAGACGTCGAGGGCTAATTCTGTTTCCGATGATAAAAACCCATCTGTTTCCACCGAAAAACCTTTCAGGGGATATTTTGTAACAGCTTGGCACCATTTTTGAGTGAATTGCAGAACGTCAGATTTTTGCTGAAATTATGACCGCACGGCTTAGGGATTTTTTCAAAAAAAGTTGTTCAGACGTCGAGGGCCAATTCTGTTTCCGATGATAAAAACCCATCTGTTTCCAACGAAAAACCTTTCAGCGGATCGTTTGCAACAGCTTGGCACCATTTTTGAGTGAATTGCAGAACGTCAGATTTTTGCTGAAATTGTGACCGCGCGGCTTAGGGATTTTTTCAAAAAAAGTTGTTCAGACGTCGAGGGCCAATTCTGTTTCCGATGATAAAAACCCATCTGTTTCCACCGAAAAACCTTTCAGCGGATCGTTTGCAACAGCTTGGCACCATTTTTGAGTGAATTGCAGAACGTCAGATTTTTGCTGAAATTGTGACCGCGCGGCTTAGGGATTTTTTCAAAAAAAGTTGTTCAGACGTTGAGGGCTAATTCTGTTTCCGATGATAAAAACCCATCTGTTTCCACCAAAAAACCTTTCAGGTGATCGTTTGCAACAGCTTGGCACCATTTTCGAGAGAATTGCAGAACGTCAGATTTTTGCCGAAATTGTGACCGCGCGGCTTAGGGATTTTTTCAAAAAAAGTTGTTCAGACGTCGAGGGCCAATTCTGTTTCCGATGATAAAAACCCATCTGTTTCCAACGAAAAACCTTTCAGCGGATCGTTTGCAACAGCTTGGCACCATTTTTGAGTGAATTGCAGAACGTCAGATTTTTGCTGAAATTGTGACCGCGCGGCTTAGGGATTTTTTCAAAAAAAGTTGTTCAGACGTCGAGGGCCAATTCTGTTTCCGATGATAAAAACCCATCTGTTTTCACCGAAAAACCTTTCAGCGGATCGTTTGCAACAGCTTGGCACCATTTTTGAGTGAATTGCAGAACGTCAGATTTTTGCTGAAATTGTGACCGCGCGGCTTAGGGATTTTTTCAAAAAAAGTTGTTCAGACGTTGAGGGCTAATTCTGTTTCCGATGATAAAAACCCATCTGTTTCCACCAAAAAACCTTTCAGGTGATCGTTTGCAACAGCTTGGCACCATTTTCGAGTGAATTGCAGAACGTCAGATTTTTGCCGAAATTGTGACCGCGCGGCTTAGGGATTTTTTCAAAAAAAGTTATTCAGACGTCGAGGGCTAATTCTGTTTCCGATGATAAAAACCCATCTGTTTCCACCGAAAAACCTTTCAGGGGATATTTTGTAACAGCTTGGCACCATTTTTGAGTGAATTGCAGAACGTCAGATTTTTGCTGAAATTATGACCGCGCGGCTTAGGGATTTTTTCAAAAAAAGTTGTTCAGACGTCGAGGGCCAATTCTGTTTCCGATGATAAAAACCCATCTGTTTCCACCGAAAAACCTTTCAGCGGATCGTTTGCAACAGCTTGGCACCATTTTTGAGTGAATTGCAGAACGTCAGATTTTTGCTGAAATTGTGACCGCGCGGCTTAGGGATTTTTTCAAAAAAAGTTGTTCAGACGTCGAGGGCTAATTCTGTTTCCGATGATAAAAACCCATCTGTTTCCACCGAAAAACCTTTCAGGGGATATTTTGCAACAGCTTGGCACCATTTTTGAGTGAATTGCAGAACGTCAGATTTTTGCTGAAATTGTGACCGCGCGGCTTATGGATTTTTTCAAAAAAAGTTGTTCAGACGTCGAGGGCTAATTCTGTTTCCGATGAAAAAAACCCATCTGTTTCCACTGAAAAACCTTTCAGGGGATCGTTTGCAACAGCTTGGCACCATTTTTGAGTGAAGTGCAGAACGTCAGATTTTTGCTGAAATTGTGACCGCGCGGCTTAGGGATTTTTTCAAAAAAAGTTGTTCAGACATTGAGGGCTAATTCTGTTTCCGATGATAAAAACCCATCTGTTTCCACCGAAAAAACCTTTCAGGGGATATTTTGCAACAGCTTGGCAGCATTTTTGAGTGAATTGCAGAACGTCACATTTTTGCTGAAATTGTGACCGCGCGGCTTTGTGATTTTTTCAAAAAAAATTGTTCAGACGTCGACGGCTAATTCTGTTTCCGATGATAAAAACCCATCTGTTTCCACCGAAAAACCTTTCAGCGGATCGTTTGCAACAGCTTGGCACCATTTTTGAGTGAATTGCAGAACGTCAGATTTTTGCTGAAATTGTGACCGCGCGACTTAGGGGTTTTTTCAAAAAAAGTTGTTCAGACGTCGAGGGCTAATTCTGTTTCCGATGATAAACACCCATCTGTTTCCACCGAAAAACCTGTCAGGGGATCGTTTGCAACAGCTTGGCACCATTTTTGAGTGAATTGCAGAACGTCAGATTTTTGCTGAAATTGTGACCGCGCGACTTAGAGATTTTTTAAAAAAAGTTGTTCAGACGTCGAGGGCTAATTCTGTTTCCGATGATAAATCCCTCTGTTTCCACCGAAAAACCTTTCAGGGGATATTTTGCAACAGCTTGGCACCATTTTTGAGTGAACTGCAGAACGTCAGATTTTTGCTGAAATTGTGACCGGGCGACTTAGGGAGATTTTCAAAAAAAAGTTTTTCCGCAAGTTAAGAGGTCGAGGGCTAATTCTGTTTCCGATGATAAAAACCCATCTGTTTCCACCGAAAAACCTTTCAGCGAATCGTTTCCCCCATCTTGGCACCATTTTTGAGTGAATTGCAGAACGTCAGATTTTTGCTGAAATTGTGACCGCGCGGCTTATGGATTTTTTCAAAAAAACTTGTTCAGACGTCGAGGGCTAATTCTGTTTCCGATGATAAAAACCCATCTTTTCCACCAAAAAACCTTTCAGCGGATCGTTTCCCCCATCTTGGCACCATTTTTGAGTGAATTGCAGAACGTCAGATTTTTGCTGAAATTGTGACCGCGCGGCTTAGGGATTTTTTCAAAAAAAGTTGTTCAGACGTTGAGGGCTAATTCTGTTTCCGATGATAAAAACCCATCTGTTTCCACCAAAAAACCTTTCAGGTGATCGTTTGCAACAGCTTGGCACCATTTTCGAGTGAATTGCAGAACGTCAGATTTTTGCTGAAATTGTGACCGCGCGGCTTTGTGATTTTTTCAAAAAAAGTTATTCAGACGTCGAGGGCTAATTCTGTTTCCGATGATAAAAACCCATCTGTTTCCGCCGAAAAACCTTTCAGGGGATCGTTTGCAACAGCTTGGCACCATTTTTGAGTGAATTGCAGAACGTCAGATTTTTGCTGAAATTGTGACCGCGCGGCTTAGGGATTTTTTCAAAAAAAGTTGTTCAGACGTCGAGGGCTAATTCTGTTTCCGATATAAAAACCCATCTGTTTCCACCGAAAAACCTTTCAGCGGATCGTTTGCAACAGCTTGGCACCATTTTTGAGTGAATTGCAGAACGTCAGATTTTTGCTGAAATTGTGACCGCGCGGCTTATGGATTTTTTCAAAAAAAGTTGTTCAGACGTCGAGGGCTAATTCTGTTTCCGATGATAAAAACCCATCTGTTTCCACCAAAAAACCTTTCAGCGGATCGTTTCCCCCATCTTGGCACCATTTTTGAGTGAATTGCAGAACGTCAGATTTTTGCTGAAATTGTGACCGCGCGACTTAGAGATTTTTTTTAAAAAGTTGTTCAGACGTCGAGGGCTAATTCTGTTTCCGATGATAAATCCCTCTGTTTCCACCGAAAAACCTTTCAGGGGATATTTTGCAACAGCTTGGCACCATTTTTGAGTGAACTGCAGAACGTCAGATTTTTGCTGAAATTGTGACCGCGCGGCTTAGGGATTTTTTCAAAAAAAATTGTTCAGACGTCGAGGGCTAATTCTGTTTCCGATGATAAAAACCCATCTGTTTCCACCGAAAAACCTTTCAGCGGATCGTTTGCAACAGCTTGGCACCATTTTTGAGTGAATTGCAGAACGTCAGATTTTTGCTGAAATTGTGACCGCGCGACTTAGGGGTTTTTTCAAAAAAAGTTGTTCAGACGTCGAGGGCTAATTCTGTTTCCGATGATAAACACCCATCTGTTTCCACCGAAAAACCTGTCAGGGGATCGTTTGCAACAGCTTGGCACCATTTTTGAGTGAATTGCAGAACGTCAGATTTTTGCTGAAATTGTGACCGCGCGACTTAGAGATTTTTTTTAAAAAGTTGTTCAGACGTCGAGGGCTAATTCTGTTTCCGATGATAAATCCCTCTGTTTCCACCGAAAAACCTTTCAGGGGATATTTTGCAACAGCTTGGCACCATTTTTGAGTGAACTGCAGAACGTCAGATTTTTGCTGAAATTGTGACCGGGCGACTTAGGGAGATTTTCAAAAAAAAGTTTTTCCGCAAGTTAAGAGGTCGAGGGCTAATTCTGTTTCCGATGATAAAAACCCATCTGTTTCCACCAAAAAACCTTTCAGCGGATCGTTTGCAACAGCTTGGCACCATTTTTGAGTGAATTGCAGAACGTCAGATTTTTGCTGAAATTGTGACCGCGCGGCTTATGGATTTTTTCAAAAAAAGTTGTTCAGAAGTCGAGGGCTAATTCTGTTTCCGATGATAAAAACCCATCTGTTTCCACGAAAAAACCTTTCAGCGGATCGTTTCCCCCATCTTGGCACCATTTTTGAGTGAATTGCAGAACGTCAGATTTTTGCTGAAATTGTGACCGCGCGGCTTAGGGATTTTTTCAAAAAAAGTTGTTCAGACGTCGAGGGCTAATTCTGTTTCCGATGATAAAAACCCATCTGTTTCCACCAAAAAACATTTCAGCGGATCGTTTGCAACAGCTTGGCACCATTTTTGAGTGAATTGCAGAACGTCAGATTTTTGCTGAAATTGTGACCGCGCGGCTTATGGATTTTTTCAAAAAAACTTGTTCAGACGTCGAGGGCTAATTCTGTTTCCGATGATAAAAACCCATCTTTTCCACCAAAAAACCTTTCAGCGGATCGTTTCCCCCATCTTGGCACCATTTTTGAGTGAATTGCAGAACGTCAGATTTTTGCTGAAATTGTGACCGCGCGGCTTAGGGATTTTTTCAAAAAAAGTTGTTCAGACGTTGAGGGCTAATTCTGTTTCCGATGATAAAAACCCATCTGTTTCCACCAAAAAACCTTTCAGGTGATCGTTTGCAACAGCTTGGCACCATTTTCGAGTGAATTGCAGAACGTCAGATTTTTGCTGAAATTGTGACCGCGCGGCTTTGTGATTTTTTCAAAAAAAGTTATTCAGACGTCGAGGGCTAATTCTGTTTCCGATGATAAAAACCCATCTGTTTCCGCCGAAAAACCTTTCAGGGGATCGTTTGCAACAGCTTGGCACCATTTTTGAGTGAATTGCAGAACGTCAGATTTTTGCTGAAATTATGACCGCGCGGCTTAGGGATTTTTTCAAAAAAAGTTGTTCAGACGTTGAGGGCTTATTCTGTTTCCGATGATAAAAACCCATCTGTTTCCACTGAAATACCTTTCAGGGGATCGTTTGCAACAGCTTGGCACCATTTTTGAGTGAATTGCAGAACGTCAGATTTTTGCTGAAATTGTGACCGCGCGGCTTAGGGATTTTTTCAAAAAAAGTTCTTCAGACGTCGAGGGCCAATTCTGTTTCCGATGATAAAAACCCATCTGTTTCCACCGAAAAACCTTTCAGCGGATCGTTTGCAACAGCTTGGCACCATTTTTGAGTGAATTGCAGAACGTCAGATTTTTGCTGAAATTGTGACCGCGCGGCTTAGGGATTTTTTCAAAAAAAGTTGTTCAGACGTTGAGGGCTAATTCTGTTTCCGATGATAAAAACCCATCTGTTTCCACCAAAAAACTTTTCAGGTGATCGTTTGCAACAGCTTGGCACCATTTTCGAGTGAATTGCAGAACGTCAGATTTTTGCCGAAATTGTGACCACGCGGCTTAGGGATTTTTTCAAAAAAAGTTATTCAGACGTCGAGGGCTAATTCTGTTTCCGATGATAAAAACCCATCTGTTTCCACCGAAAAACCTTTCAGGGGATATTTTGTAACAGCTTGGCACCATTTTTGAGTGAATTGCAGAACGTCAGATTTTTGCTGAAATTATGACCGCGCGGCTTAGGGATTTTTTAAAAAAAAGTTGTTCAGACGTTGAGGGCTAATTCTGTTTCCGATGATAAAAACCCATCTGTTTCCACCGAAATACCTTTCAGGGGATCGTTTGAAACAGCTTGGCACCATTTTTGAGTGAATTGCAGTTCGTCAGATTTTTGTTGAAAATGTGACCGCGCGGCTTAGGGATTTTTTCAAAAAAAGTTGTTCAGACGTCGAGGGCTAATTCTGTTTCCGATGATAAAAACCCATCTGTTTCCACCGAAAAACCTTTCAGGGGATATTTTGCAACAGCTTGGCACCATTTTTGAGTGAATTGCAGAACGTCAGATTTTTGCTGAAATTGTGACCGCGCGGCTTAGGGATTTTTTCAAAAAAAGTTGTTCAGACGTCGAGGGCCAATTCTGTTTCAAATGATAAAAACCCATCTGTTTCCACCGAAAAACCTTTCAGCGGATCGTTTGCAACAGCTTGGCACCATTTTTGAGTGAATTGCAGAACGTCAGATTTTTGCTGAAATTGTGACCGCGCGGCTTAGGGATTTTTTCAAAAAAAGTTCTTCAGACGTCTAGGGCCAATTCTGTTTCCGATGATAAAAACCCATCTGTTTCCACCGAAAAACCTTTCAGCGGATCGTTTGCAACAGCTTGGCACCATTTTTGAGTGAATTGCAGAACGTCAGATTTTTGCTGAAATTGTGACCGCGCGGCTTAGGGATTTTTTCAAAAAAAGTTGTTCAGACGTTGAGGGCTAATTCTGTTTCCGATGATAAAAACCCATCTGTTTCCACCAAAAAACTTTTCAGGTGATCGTTTGCAACAGCTTGGCACCATTTTCGAGTGAATTGCAGAACGTCAGATTTTTGCCGAAATTGTGACCACGCGGCTTAGGGATTTTTTCAAAAAAAGTTATTCAGACGTCGAGGGCTAATTCTGTTTCCGATGATAAAAACCCATCTGTTTCCACCGAAAAACCTTTCAGGGGATATTTTGTAACAGCTTGGCACCATTTTTGAGTGAATTGCAGAACGTCAGATTTTTGCTGAAATTATGACCGCGCGGCTTAGGGATTTTTAAAAAAAAAGTTGTTCAGACGTTGAGGGCTAATTCTGTTTCCGATGATAAAAACCCATCTGTTTCCACCGAAATACCTTTCAGGGGATCGTTTGAAACAGCTTGGCACCATTTTTGAGTGAATTGCAGTTCGTCAGATTTTTGTTGAAAATGTGACCGCGCGGCTTAGGGATTTTTTCAAAAAAAGTTGTTCAGACGTCGAGGGCTAATTCTGTTTCCGATGATAAAAACCCATCTGTTTCCACCGAAAAACCTTTCAGGGGATATTTTGCAACAGCTTGGCACCATTTTTGAGTGAATTGCAGAACGTCAGATTTTTGCTGAAATTGTGACCGCGCGGCTTATGGATTTTTTCAAAAAAAGTTGTTCAGACGTCGAGGGCTAATTCTGTTTCCGATGAAAAAAACCCATCTGTTTCCACCGAAAAACCTTTCAGGGGATCGTTTGCAACAGCTTGGCACCATTTTTGAGTGAAGTGCAGAACGTCAGATTTTTGCTGAAATTGTGACCGCGCGGCTTAGGGATTTTTTCAAAAAAAGTTGTTCAGACATTGAGGGCTAATTCTGTTTCCGATGATAAAAACCCATCTGTTTCCACCAAAAAACCTTTCAGGTGATCGTTTGCAACAGCTTGGCACCATTTTCGAGTGCATTGCAGAACGTCAGATTTTTGCCGAAATTGTGACCACGCGGCTTAGGGATTTTTTCAAAAAAAGTTGTTCAGACGTCGAGGGCCAATTCTGTTTCCGATGATAAAAACCCATCTGTTTCCACCGAAAAACCTTTCAGCGGATCGTTTGCAACAGCTTGGCACCATTTTTGAGTGAATTGCAGAACGTCAGATTTTTGCTGAAATTGTTACCGCGCGGCTTAGGGATTTTTTCAAAAAAAGTTGTTCAGACGTTGAGGGCTAATTCTGTTTCCGATGATAAAAACCCATCTGTTTCCACCGAAAAACCTTTCAGGGGATCGTTTGCAACAGCTTGGCACCATTTTCGAGTGAATTGCAGAACGTCAGATTTTTGCCGAAATTGTGACCACGCGGCTTAGGGATTTTTTCAAAAAAAGTTATTCAGACGTCGAGGGCTAATTCTGTTTCCGATGATAAAAACCCATCTGTTTCCACCGAAAAACCTTTCAGGGGATATTTTGTAACAGCTTGGCACCATTTTTGAGTGAATTGCAGAACGTCAGATTTTTGCTGAAATTATGACCGCGCGGCTTAGGGATTTTTAAAAAAAAAGTTGTTCAGACGTTGAGGGCTAATTCTGTTTCCGATGATAAAAACCCATCTGTTTCCACCGAAATACCTTTCAGGGGATCGTTTGAAACAGCTTGGCACCATTTTTGAGTGAATTGCAGTTCGTCAGATTTTTGTTGAAAATGTGACCGTGCGGCTTAGGGATTTTTTCAAAAAAAGTTGTTCAGACGTCGAGGGCTAATTCTGTTTCCGATGATAAAAACCCATCTGTTTCCACCGAAAAACCTTTCAGGGGATATTTTGCAACAGCTTGGCACCATTTTTGAGTGAATTGCAGAACGTCAGATTTTTGCTGAAATTGTGACCGCGCGGCTTATGGATTTTTTCAAAAAAAGTTGTTCAGACGTCGAGGGCTAATTCTGTTTCCGATGAAAAAAACCCATCTGTTTCCACCGAAAAACCTTTCAGGGGATCGTTTGCAACAGCTTGGCACCATTTTTGAGTGAATTGCAGAACGTCAGATTTTTGCTGAAATTATGACCGCGCGGCTTAGGGATTTTTAAAAAAAAAGTTGTTCAGACGTTGAGGGCTAATTCTGTTTCCGATGATAAAAACCCATCTGTTTCCACCGAAATACCTTTCAGGGGATCGTTTGAAACAGCTTGGCACCATTTTTGAGTGAATTGCAGTTCGTCAGATTTTTGTTGAAAATGTGACCGCGCGGCTTAGGGATTTTTTCAAAAAAAGTTGTTCAGACGTCGAGGGCCAATTCTGTTTCAAATGATAAAAACCCATCTGTTTCCACCGAAAAACCTTTCAGCGGATCGTTTGCAACAGCTTGGCACCATTTTTGAGTGAATTGCAGAACGTCAGATTTTTGCTGAAATTGTGACCGCGCGGCTTAGGGATTTTTTCAAAAAAAGTTCTTCAGACGTCGAGGGCCAATTCTGTTTCCGATGATAAAAACCCATCTGTTTCCACCGAAAAACCTTTCAGCGGATCGTTTGCAACAGCTTGGCACCATTTTTGAGTGAATTGCAGAACGTCAGATTTTTGCTGAAATTGTGACCGCGCGGCTTAGGGATTTTTTCAAAAAAAGTTGTTCAGACGTTGAGGGCTAATTCTGTTTCCGATGATAAAAACCCATCTGTTTCCACCAAAAAACTTTTCAGGTGATCGTTTGCAACAGCTTGGCACCATTTTCGAGTGAATTGCAGAACGTCAGATTTTTGCCGAAATTGTGACCACGCGGCTTAGGGATTTTTTCAAAAAAAGTTATTCAGACGTCGAGGGCTAATTCTGTTTCCGATGATAAAAACCCATCTGTTTCCACCGAAAAACCTTTCAGGGGATATTTTGTAACAGCTTGGCACCATTTTTGAGTGAATTGCAGAACGTCAGATTTTTGCTGAAATTATGACCGCGCGGCTTAGGGATTTTTAAAAAAAAAGTTGTTCAGACGTTGAGGGCTAATTCTGTTTCCGATGATAAAAACCCATCTGTTTCCACCGAAATACCTTTCAGGGGATCGTTTGAAACAGCTTGGCACCATTTTTGAGTGAATTGCAGTTCGTCAGATTTTTGTTGAAAATGTGACCGCGCGGCTTAGGGATTTTTTCAAAAAAAGTTGTTCAGACGTCGAGGGCTAATTCTGTTTCCGATGATAAAAACCCATCTGTTTCCACCGAAAAACCTTTCAGGGGATATTTTGCAACAGCTTGGCACCATTTTTGAGTGAATTGCAGAACGTCAGATTTTTGCTGAAATTGTGACCGCGCGGCTTAGGGATTTTTTCAAAAAAAGTTGTTCAGACGTCGAGGGCCAATTCTGTTTCAAATGATAAAAGCCCATCTGTTTCCACCGAAAAACCTTTCAGCGGATCGTTTGCAACAGCTTGGCACCATTTTTGAGTGAATTGCAGAACGTCAGATTTTTGCTGAAATTGTGACCGCGCGGCTTAGGGATTTTTAAAAAAAAAGTTGTTCAGACGTTGAGGGCTAATTCTGTTTCCGATGATAAAAACCCATCTGTTTCCACCGAAATACCTTTCAGGGGATCGTTTGAAACAGCTTGGCACCATTTTTGAGTGAATTGCAGTTCGTCAGATTTTTGTTGAAAATGTGACCGCGCGGCTTAGGGATTTTTTCAAAAAAAGTTGTTCAGACGTCGAGGGCTAATTCTGTTTCCGATGATAAAAACCCATCTGTTTCCACCGAAAAACCTTTCAGGGGATATTTTGCAACAGCTTGGCACCATTTTTGAGTGAATTGCAGAACGTCAGATTTTTGCTGAAATTGTGACCGCGCGGCTTATGGATTTTTTCAAAAAAAGTTGTTCAGACGTCGAGGGCTAATTCTGTTTCCGATGAAAAAAACCCATCTGTTTCCACCGAAAAACCTTTCAGGGGATCGTTTGCAACAGCTTGGCACCATTTTTGAGTGAAGTGCAGAACGTCAGATTTTTGCTGAAATTGTGACCGCGCGGCTTAGGGATTTTTTCAAAAAAAGTTGTTCAGACATTGAGGGCTAATTCTGTTTCCGATGATAAAAACCCATCTGTTTCCACCAAAAAACCTTTCAGGTGATCGTTTGCAACAGCTTGGCACCATTTTCGAGTGCATTGCAGAACGTCAGATTTTTGCCGAAATTGTGACCACGCGGCTTAGGGATTTTTTCAAAAAAAGTTGTTCAGACGTCGAGGGCCAATTCTGTTTCCGATGATAAAAACCCATCTGTTTCCACCGAAAAACCTTTCAGCGGATCGTTTGCAACAGCTTGGCACCATTTTTGAGTGAATTGCAGAACGTCAGATTTTTGCTGAAATTGTGACCGCGCGGCTTAGGGATTTTTTCAAAAAAAGTTGTTCAGACGTTGAGGGCTAATTCTGTTTCCGATGATAAAAACCCATCTGTTTTTTTTTTATAATATATTTATTGAAGTTTTCAAATAAAGCATATATTAGATAAGCACCACTTATCATTGTCCATTTAACATCTCTCAATTGTTACATGGGACTCCCCCACACCTCCCGCATACACTTACATCATTATTAAATTAATTTCAAACAAATTATCATTTAACTCATCTTAATTAATAATCTTAATTTGGTTTGACATATAATTCAGCCTTAAATCTAATTTAATGGTAGACAATTGTCTGCACTGGCATCCAATTCAGCACTCAGCCAAATTACAATATTTTTGTAAATAAATCTTAAATTTCCTCCAGTCTTCTTCCATCCTTTCTTCTCCCTGGTCTCGAATTCTGCCGGTCATCTCGGCTAATTGCATATAGTCCATCAGTTGCATCTGCCATTCTTCCACAGTGGGTAGCTCCTGAGTTTTCCAATTCTTGGCAATTAATATTCTTGCTGCTGTTGTTGCGTACAAAAAGAATGTTCTGTCCTTTTTTAACACACTCTGGCCGACAATACCCAGGAGAAAGGCCTCTGATTTCTTAGTAAAGGTGTATTTAAACACCTTTTTTAATTCATTATATATCTTCTCCCAAAAGGCCTTCACTCTAGGGCAGGTCCACCAGAGGTGAAAAAATGTTCCTTCATTTTCCTTACATTTCCAACATTTGCTATCAGACGAATGGTATATTTTAGCCAGTTTAACAGGGGTCATGTACCATCTATACATCATTTTCATCACATTTTCCTTCAACGCATTACATGCAGTGAAGTTCAGCCCAGAGGTCCACAACCTTTCCCAATCTTCAAACATAATATTATACCCAATATCCTGCGCCCATTTTATCATTGTTGATTTTACCATTTCGTCATGTGTGTTCCATTTCAGCAGCAAGTTATACATTCTTGAAAGTACCTTAGTCTTAGGTTCTAACAGTTCAGTTTCTAACTTTGACTTTTCCACTTGGAATCCTAGCTTTTTGTCATTTTTAAACACTTCTTTAATCTGAGCATAGTGTAACCAGTCTCGCACTTTGTCTCTCATCTTTTCTAAACTCTGCAATTTCCAGTTGTCACCATCCTTTTCTATTATCTCCCAATATTTTGGCCAGTTGGCCTCCATATTGGCTCTTTTCCGAGCCTTAGCCTCCAGGGGTGACAGCCACCTCGGAGTTTTATTCTCCAGTAAGTCTTTATATTTTGTCCAGACATTAAAAACTGATTTTCTGACAATATGGTTCTTGAAGGCCTTATTTATCTTAGCTTTATCATACCATAAATATGCATGCCATCCAAACGCATTATTAAAACCTTCCAAATCCAAGACATCCGTATCTTCAAGAAGTAACCAATCTTTTAACCAGCAGAAAGCTGCAGCTTCATAATACAACTTTAAATCTGGCAGGGCAAAGCCCCCTCTTTCTTTCGCATCTGTTAATATTTTAAATTTGATTCTGGGCTTTTTGCCCTGCCAGACAAATTTAGAAATATCTTTCTGCCACTTCCGGAAGCACTCTGTCTTGTCTACAATCTGCAGTGTCTGAAACAAAAATAACATTTTTGGCAATACATTCATCTTGATGGCAGCTATTCGGCCTAACAAAGAAAGTTTTAGTCTTGACCAACTATCCAAGTCTCTCTTAATCTCTGACCAACATTTTTCATAATTATCTTTAAATAAACTCAGATTTTTTGCTGTTATGTTTACCCCTAGGTATTTAACTTTTTTAACCACATTTAGTTCTGTCTCTTTCTGAAGCTGTTCCAACTCAATATCTGTCACGTTTTTCCCCAAAACTTTAGTTTTTTGCTTATTTAACTTAAATCCTGCCACTCGACCAAAGTTTTGAATCAATTGTAGTACTCTTTTCAAACTAGACTCCGGCTCCTGTAATGTCAGAACTAGGTCATCTGCAAAAGCTTTAAGTTTATATTGTTTCGCTCCGACCTGAATCCCTTCCACCAACCGGTCCCCCCTAATCATATTCAGGAGCACTTCCAGAACCGAAATAAACAGTAATGGGGAAATCGGGCAGCCTTGTCGTGTACCTTTTTCAATTTTAAACTCTTCTGTAACCACATTGTTAACTATCAGTTTAGCCTTTTGTTCTGAATATATTGCCTCAATCCCGTTCTCAAACCCCCGTCCCACTCCCATTTCTTTTAAATTCCCCTTCATAAATTTCCAAGATATGTTGTCAAAGGCTTTCTCCGCGTCTATAAAAATTAAAACTGCTTTAGTGTTTATGTTTGTTTGTAAAAGTTCCAATATGTCTATGATGTTCCTTGTGTTAGTAAACATATGTCTGCCCGGGAGAAAGCCTGCCTGGTCTTTATGGATTATCTCACTTAAAACTTTCTTAAATCTTCGTGCCAAAACATCTGCAAATATTTTGTAATCCACATTTAAAAGGGAGATGGGACGGTAATTCTTGAGTTGTGTCTTTTCAGTTTCTGACTTTGGAATCAATGTGATAAATGCTTCTTTCCACGATTCAGGCGCCTTCTTCCCCTCCATTATTTCATTACTGACCTCCAACAAAGGTTGTATCAAATAATCCTTCAATGTCTTATAGTAGTTAGAGGTCAGTCCATCTGGCCCTGGTGATTTGCCCTGTTTCAGACTCAGGATGGCCTGTTCAATCTCTTGTCGTGTTATTTTGCCATTTAAAATTGTTCTATTTTCTTCTGACAGCTTTGCTAATCCATTTCTCTCCAAAAATTGTGTAATCTCTATTTCATCTTGTGGCCCTTGAGTATATAACTTTTTAAAATACCTCTGGAAGCACTTTCTAATCTCTCCCGGGTTCTGAATGTTCCTTCCTTCAACCTCTAAGTTTGTTACTGTATTTAATCTTTGTCTCCTTTTCAACTGCCAAGCTAGCAGTTTCCCACATTTATTTGCCGATTCAAAAGTTTTTTGTTTCATTGTTTTAATCTTCCATTCTATTTCCTGATTTATCAGCTTGGAATATTGCGCCTGATAAAGTTTAATTTCTCTCAGAATCGGTTGGGACTTCGGGTTAGATCTTAACTTCTTCTCCAACTCTTTGATACTTTCCAGAATTTTATCTTTCTTTTCATTTTGCAGTCTTTTCTTTAAGGAATTCTGTTGAATCAAGAACCCTCTCATCACAGCTTTACTTGCATCCCAGATAGTTCTTTTTTCCACCGTAGTGTTCAAATTAATCTCAAAATAGTCCTTTAAGGTTTTTTGGGCCTTCTTTACAATTCTTTGGTCTCTAAACAGGCCATCATTCATCTTCCATCTAAAGGAGCCGATTGGGATCAATGTCATATCCATTCTCAAGGCGTTATGGTCGGAGCATGTTTTGGGGCAGATTTCCACCTTCCTCACCTTAGGTGCCAGACTTCTAGTTATCCATATTTGGTCGATTCGTGTCCAAGTCAGTTGAGCTTCAGAAAAGAATGTTCCTTCTCTTCCCAGGGGGTTTCTAACTCTCCAGATGTCAACCCAGTCCATATTGTCAGTCATTTCAAAAAAGGTCTTAGGTAGTCTTCCCTCTTTAGTAATGTTCTGGTTCTGTGACTTATCCATATTTGTTGATACGACCCCGTTCATGTCCCCCATCATGATGACGTTGTTGTAATCCAGATAATCCAGCATGGTCTCGTGCAACTTCTTATAAAAATCCGATTTTCCTTCATTTGGAGCATAAATTCCTAATATCAAAATTTTTTCTCCTTGGTACTGTACTTCTATTGCGAGGATTCTTCCACTTTCATCTTTAAAGAGAAATTTTGGTGAAAGGCTCTCTTTTGCATAGATCACTACACCTCTCTTTTTAACTGTATCCGATGATATAAATTCTTGACCAAGCCTTTTATTTATTAACACCTTTCTATGGAGCCTAATCACATGTGTTTCTTGTAAGCATATAATGTCCAATTGTTCCTTTTTTAAAATATGAAAAATTTTAGACCTTTTTTCGGGACTGTTACAGCCATTTATGTTCCAGCTCAAAAGCTGCAGAGACATCCTGGATAGATCTGGTTATTCTTTCTGGGGTGGTACCTTGTTCTCCGATCCTTGAGGATCCGAGGGGGCGGGCTCCCCTGGAAGTTCTGGCGCTGGCAATCCAAGTCCTTTGTGGAGGTCTTCTCCGTGTGCTCCCAAAAACTTGTCTCTATCTTCCACTGTTTTGATTTTGATCTTTCTCCCTCTGTAGGTAAAGGATAATCCTTGTGGAAACTCCCACCTGAAGATAATTGCGTTGCTTCTCAACAGTCTTGCCAATTCCGTGTAGTTAGATCTAAGGTCCAGCAACTGCTTAGGAATGTCCTTGTAGATTTCAATTCTCTTGCCCAAAATGTCTAGTGACTTTTCGTAGTGCAGGCCCAAAATCTTGTCCCTTTCCTCCTTTGATCTCAGTGTTATCAAACAATCTCTGGGCTTCTCTGTCCTTCTGACTCTGCCAAGCCTAAAAGCAGATACAATTTTAAAGTCTTTTTCCTCTAACTTCCAAAACTTGGCAAATTCCTTAGTTAGAAATTCAATAAAATTATCTTCTTCCACCTCTGGTATTGACCGTATCCTCAAGTTGGTCTCCCTGTTTCGCAGTTCTGTCATCAAAAAGTAAATCTGATGTTCTCCAACTTGTTTGCTGAGTGGTCTTACTTCTTTCTCAAGTTCTTCCAATCTTTGACTAGTATCTTCAGCCAGTTTACGATTTTCACCTACAGCCTCCTTTAATTCTCCAATAGACTGGGCATTCTGTGCAACTTGTCCAGTCAGCTTATTCAAGCTTTCTGTGTTCTGTTCAATTTTAGCTGTATGCAAATCAGCCTTCTTGTCCAGAGCCTCCAGTTTCTCCAAAATTTTCTCCAAGACAGAGCTACTTGTCCCTGAAGCCATATCTCCCAGGTGCAGCTCCTCTGTCTCACCCTCCCCTGCCTGTATTAGGGAGGCCGCCTCTATGTCTGGAGACAAAGTGGAAGGCAAGGCCGGCACAGAAGATCTACGCTGTGAGGCTGCAGATAAAGTTAGAGTTGTTTGTTTAGTCCTTCCTCTTCTCCTTGCGCCACTCATTCCAAAGTTATCTGTAATCCAAGGTCAATCCAAGTTGTTCCCATGAGAAAGCAGAGTCCCAGATACAATAGTCAAACAGAGGCCGGGAAAGGGAAAGTAAAACAAAGTCACTGCTGTAAGTCCAAAATCCTCTAGAGGGAGCTTAATACGTCTTCAGGGAAAAGATCAAATCCAAGTTAGACTTATAAATTTAAATCCATGTCTATCGCCTCCACAATGTATTATTTTTAGCAGAGTAAAACTTAAAACAAAACAGTGTTTCTTACAGTGCCTTGACTGCAACAGTTTCAAAGTATCCAGTTCCAACTCAGAATGTTTCAAAACCTGAATTCAATGTATCCAAAGTTGCAAACTGGTGCTCATCCAGGCAGCTCCAGCACCAGAGATTCTTATTTATTTTATAATCCACTGGTGCCACAGAAGAAGGATATCAATGCACCCCGAATATGACCAGCAAAAGTCAATAGCTCAAAGTCTTTCACTCAGAAAACTGCTTTAACAGGGTGCCAGCATTTAGTTAACGCATAACTTTTTGTCTCCACTCCTCCTGCTCTTTGCTTAAAGTTCAGTATAGCGGGAGATGGGCTTCCTGCTTATCCTCACTCCGTTTTCAGCCAGATTTCAACTTTTTAAAAAAGTTTTAAAAGTTTCATAAAGTTCTCAAAAAGTTTCAGAAAGTTGACAAAAGTTTCAGAAAGTTTTCAATGTCCAAATTTACTCACGGGTTGTAGTTTCCAAAGTTCAGAAAAGTTGCAGGAAGAAAGGACAGCGCTGACCGGCAACAGCAACGCGGCTTCACTTCGCTGTTTGCGCAACGACCCACAGCGCCGCTACCCCCTCCGCGATCCGGAGCCCCTTACGGGGTCCCTTCAGCGTTTTGGGGGCTGCTTCTGGCGCCCGCCGGGTCCCGAGACCACAGGCTTCTGCCACCTGTGGTTTTCCTGAATGGGTCTCCGCTTCGCCGTAGCGGACGACCCGTTTACAGCGGAGCTCCCTTCTCCTTACTCGGAGAAGGCAGCCATTACCGGTCGCGCCGCCTCCGGAAGTGATAAAAACCCATCTGTTTCCACCGAAAAACCTTTCAGGGGATCGTTTGCAACAGCTTGGCACCATTTTCGAGTGAATTGCAGAACGTCAGATTTTTGCCGAAATTGTGACCACGCGGCTTAGGGATTTTTTCAAAAAAAGTTATTCAGACGTCGAGGGCTAATTCTGTTTCCGATGATAAAAACCCATCTGTTTCCACCGAAAAACCTTTCAGGGGATATTTTGTAACAGCTTGGCACCATTTTTGAGTGAATTGCAGAACGTCAGATTTTTGCTGAAATTATGACCGCGCGGCTTAGGGATTTTTTAAAAAAAAGTTGTTCAGACGTTGAGGGCTAATTCTGTTTCCGATGATAAAAACCCATCTGTTTCCACCGAAATACCTTTCAGGGGATCGTTTGAAACAGCTTGGCACCATTTTTGAGTGAATTGCAGTTCGTCAGATTTTTGTTGAAAATGTGACCGCGCGGCTTAGGGATTTTTTCAAAAAAAGTTGTTCAGACGTCGAGGGCTAATTCTGTTTCCGATGATAAAAACCCATCTGTTTCCACCGAAAAACCTTTCAGGGGATATTTTGCAACAGCTTGGCACCATTTTTGAGTGAATTGCAGAACGTCAGATTTTTGCTGAAATTGTGACCGCGCGGCTTATGGATTTTTTCAAAAAAAGTTGTTCAGACGTCGAGGGCTAATTCTGTTTCCGATGAAAAAAACCCATCTGTTTCCACCGAAAAACCTTTCAGGGGATCGTTTGCAACAGCTTGGCACCATTTTTGAGTGAATTGCAGAACGTCAGATTTTTGCTGAAATTATGACCGCGCGGCTTAGGGATTTTTAAAAAAAAAGTTGTTCAGACGTTGAGGGCTAATTCTGTTTCCGATGATAAAAACCCATCTGTTTCCACCGAAATACCTTTCAGGGGATCGTTTGAAACAGCTTGGCACCATTTTTGAGTGAATTGCAGTTCGTCAGATTTTTGTTGAAAATGTGACCGCGCGGCTTAGGGATTTTTTCAAAAAAAGTTGTTCAGACGTCGAGGGCTAATTCTGTTTCCGATGATAAAAACCCATCTGTTTCCACCGAAAAACCTTTCAGGGGATATTTTGCAACAGCTTGGCACCATTTTTGAGTGAATTGCAGAACGTCAGATTTTTGCTGAAATTGTGACCGCGCGGCTTATGGATTTTTTCAAAAAAAGTTGTTCAGACGTCAAGGGCTAATTCTGTTTCCGATGAAAAAAACCCATCTGTTTCCACCGAAAAACCTTTCAGGGGATCGTTTGCAACAGCTTGGCACCATTTTTGAGTGAAGTGCAGAACGTCAGATTTTTGCTGAAATTGTGACCGCGCGGCTTAGGGATTTTTTCAAAAAAAGTTGTTCAGACATTGAGGGCTAATTCTGTTTCCGATGATAAAAACCCATCTGTTTCCACCAAAAAACCTTTCAGGTGATCGTTTGCAACAGCTTGGCACCATTTTCGAGTGCATTGCAGAACGTCAGATTTTTGCCGAAATTGTGACCACGCGGCTTAGGGATTTTTTCAAAAAAAGTTGTTCAGACGTCGAGGGCCAATTCTGTTTCCGATGATAAAAACCCATCTGTTTCCACCGAAAAACCTTTCAGCGGATCGTTTGCAACAGCTTGGCACCATTTTTGAGTGAATTGCAGAACGTCAGATTTTTGCTGAAATTGTGACCGCGCGGCTTAGGGATTTTTTCAAAAAAAGTTGTTCAGACGTTGAGGGCTAATTCTGTTTCCGATGATAAAAACCCATCTGTTTCCACCGAAAAACCTTTCAGGGGATCGTTTGCAACAGCTTGGCACCATTTTCGAGTGAATTGCAGAACGTCAGATTTTTGCCGAAATTGTGACCACGCGGCTTAGGGATTTTTTCAAAAAAAGTTATTCAGACGTCGAGGGCTAATTCTGTTTCCGATGATAAAAACCCATCTGTTTCCACCGAAAAACCTTTCAGGGGATATTTTGTAACAGCTTGGCACCATTTTTGAGTGAATTGCAGAACGTCAGATTTTTGCTGAAATTGTGACCGCGCGGCTTAGGGATTTTTTCAAAAAAAGTTGTTCAGACATTGAGGGCTAATTCTGTTTCCGATGATAAAAACCCATCTGTTTCCACCAAAAAACCTTTCAGGTGATCGTTTGCAACAGCTTGGCACCATTTTCGAGTGCATTGCAGAACGTCAGATTTTTGCCGAAATTGTGACCACGCGGCTTAGGGATTTTTTCAAAAAAAGTTGTTCAGACGTCGAGGGCCAATTCTGTTTCCGATGATAAAAACCCATCTGTTTCCACCGAAAAACCTTTCAGCGGATCGTTTGCAACAGCTTGGCACCATTTTTGAGTGAATTGCAGAACGTCAGATTTTTGCTGAAATTGTGACCGCGCGGCTTAGGGATTTTTTCAAAAAAAGTTGTTCAGACGTTGAGGGCTAATTCTGTTTCCGATGATAAAAACCCATCTGTTTCCACCGAAAAACCTTTCAGGGGATCGTTTGCAACAGCTTGGCACCATTTTCGAGTGAATTGCAGAACGTCAGATTTTTGCCGAAATTGTGACCACGCGGCTTAGGGATTTTTTCAAAAAAAGTTATTCAGACGTCGAGGGCTAATTCTGTTTCCGATGATAAAAACCCATCTGTTTCCACCGAAAAACCTTTCAGGGGATATTTTGTAACAGCTTGGCACCATTTTTGAGTGAATTGCAGAACGTCAGATTTTTGCTGAAATTATGACCGCGCGGCTTAGGGATTTTTTCAAAAAAAGTTGTTCAGACGTTGAGGGCTAATTCTGTTTCCGATGATAAAAACCCATCTGTTTCCACTGAAATACCTTTCAGGGGATCGTTTGCAACAGCTTGGCACCATTTTTGAGTGAATTGCAGAACGTCAGATTTTTGCTGAAATTGTGACCGCGCGGCTTAGGGATTTTTTCAAAAAAAGTTCTTCAGACGTCGAGGGCCAATTCTGTTTCCGATGATAAAAACCCATGTGTTTCCACCGAAAAACCTTTCAGCGGATCGTTTGCAACAGCTTGGCACCATTTTTGAGTGAATTGCAGAACGTCAGATTTTTGCTGAAATTGTGACCGCGCGGCTTAGGGATTTTTTCAAAAAAAGTTCTTCAGACGTCGAGGGCCAATTCTGTTTCCGATGATAAAAACCCATGTGTTTCCACCGAAAAACCTTTCAGCGGATCGTTTGCAACAGCTTGGCACCATTTTTGAGTGAATTGCAGAACGTCAGATTTTTGCTGAAATTGTGACCGCGCGGCTTAGGGATTTTTTCAAAAAAAGTTGTTCAGACGTTGAGGGCTAATTCTGTTTCCGATGATAAAAACCCATCTGTTTCCACCAAAAAACCTTTCAGGTGATCGTTTGCAACAGCTTGGCACCATTTTCGAGTGAATTGCAGAACGTCAGATTTTTGCCGAAATTGTGACCACGCGGCTTAGGGATTTTTTCAAAAAAAGTTATTCAGACGTCGAGGGCTAATTCTGTTTCCGATGATAAAAACCCATCTGTTTCCACCGAAAAACCTTTCAGGGGATATTTTGTAACAGCTTGGCACCATTTTTGAGTGAATTGCAGAACGTCAGATTTTTGCTGAAATTATGACCGCGCGGCTTAGGGATTTTTTCAAAAAAAGTTGTTCAGACGTCGAGGGCTAATTCTGTTTCCGATGATAAAAACCCATCTGTTTCCACCGAAAAACCTTTCAGGGGATATTTTGCAACAGCTTGGCACCATTTTTGAGTGAATTGCAGAACGTCAGATTTTTGCTGAAATTGTGACCGCGCGGCTTAGGGATTTTTTCAAAAAAAGTTGTTCAGACGTCGAGGGCTAATTCTGTTTCCGATGAAAAAAACCCATCTGTTTCCACCGAAAAACCTTTCAGGGGATCGTTTGCAACAGCTTGGCACCGTTTTTGAGTGAAGTGCAGAACGTCAGATTTTTGCTGAAATTGTGACCGCGCGGCTTAGGGATTTTTTCAAAAAAAGTTGTTCAGACATTGAGGGCTAATTCTGTTTCCGATGATAAAAACCCATCTGTTTCCACCAAAAAACCTTTCAGGTGATCGTTTGCAACAGCTTGGCACCATTTTCGAGTGCATTGCAGAACGTCAGATTTTTGCCGAAATTGTGACCACGCGGCTTAGGGATTTTTTCAAAAAAAGTTATTCAGACGTCGAGGGCTAATTCTGTTTCCGATGATAAAAACCCATCTGTTTCCACCGAAAAACCTTTCAGGGGATATTTTGCAACAGCTTGGCACCATTTTTGAGTGAATTGCAGAACGTCAGATTTTTGCTGAAATTGTGACCGCGTGGCTTATGGATTTTTTCAAAAAAAGTTGTTCAGACGTCGAGGGCTAATTCTGTTTCCGATGAAAAAAACCCATCTGTTTCCACCGAAAAACCTTTCAGGGGATCGTTTGCAACAGCTTGGCACCATTTTTGAGTGAAATGCAGAACGTCAGATTTTTGCTGAAATTGTGACCGCGCGGCTTAGGGATTTTTTCAAAAAAAGTTGTTCAGACATTGAGGGCTAATTCTGTTTCCGATGATAAAAACCCATCTGTTTCCACCGAAAAAACCTTTCAGGGGATATTTTGCAACAGCTTGGCAGCATTTTTGAGTGAAATGCAGAACGTCAGATTTTTGCTGAAATTGTGACCGCGCGGCTTAGGGATTTTTTCAAAAAAATTTGTTCAGACGTCGAGGGCTAATTCTGTTTCCGATGATAAAAACCCATCTGTTTCCACCGAAAAACCTTTCAGCGGATCGTTTGCAAGAGCTTGGCACCATTTTTGAGTGAATTGCAGAACGTCAGATTTTTGCTGAAATTGTGACCGCGCGACTTAGGGGTTTTTTCAAAAAAAGTTCTTCAGACGTCGAGGGCCAATTCTGTTTCCGATGATAAACACCCATCTGTTTCCACCGAAAAACCTGTCAGGGGATCGTTTGCAACAGCTTGGCACCATTTTTGAGTGAATTGCAGAACGTCAGATTTTTGCTGAAATTGTGACCGCGCGACTTAGAGATTTTTTTAAAAAAGTTGTTCAGACGTCGAGGGCTAATTCTGTTTCCGATGATAAATTCCTCTGTTTCCACCGAAAAACCTTTCAGGGGATATTTTGCAACAGCTTGGCACCATTTTTGAGTGAACTGCAGAACGTCAGATTTTTGCTGAAATTGTGACCGCGCGGCTTAGGGATTTTTTTCAAAAAAAGTTATTCAGACGTCGAGGGCTCATTCTGTTTCCGATGATAAAAACCCATCTGTTTCCACCGAAAAACCTTTCAGGGAATCGTTTGCTACAGTTTGGCACCATTCTTGAGTGAATTGCAGAGTGTCATACGTTTCCTGAAAGTGTGACCGGGCGACTTAGGGAGATTTTCAAAAAAAAGTTTTTCCGCAAGTTAAGAGGTCGAGGGCTAATTCTGTTTCCGATGATAAAAACCCATCTGTTTCCACCGAAAAACCTTTCAGCGGATCGTTTGCAACAGCTTGGCACCATTTTTGAGTGAATTGCAGAACGTCAGATTTTTGCTGAAATTGTGACCGCGCGACTTAGGGGTTTTTTCAAAAAAAGTTGTTCAGACGTCGAGGGCTAATTCTGTTTCCGATGATAAACACCCATCTGTTTCCACCGAAAAACCTGTCAGGGGATCGTTTGCAACAGCTTGGCACCATTTTTGAGTGAATTGCAGAACGTCAGATTTTTGCTGAAATTGTGACCGCGCGACTTAGAGATTTTTTTAAAAAAGTTGTTCAGACGTCGAGGGCTAATTCTGTTTCCGATGATAAATCCCTCTGTTTCCACCGAAAAACCTTTCAGGGGATATTTTGCAACAGCTTGGCACCATTTTTGAGTGAATTACAGAACGTCAGATTTTTGCTGAAATTGTGACCGCGCGGCTTAGGGATTTTTTTCAAAAAAAGTTATTCAGACGTCGAGGGCTCATTCTGTTTCCGATGATAAAAACCCATCTGTTTCCACCGAAAAACCTTTCAGGGAATCGTTTGCTACAGTTTGGCACCATTCTTGAGTGAATTGCAGAATGTCATACGTTTCCTGAAAGTGTGACCGGGCGACTTAGGGAGATTTTCAAAAAAAAGTTTTTCCGCAAGTTAAGAGGTCGAGGGCTAATTCTGTTTCCGATGATAAAAACCCATCTGTTTCCACCGAAAAACCTTTCAGCGGATCGTTTGCAACAGCTTGGCACCATTTTTGAGTGAATTGCAGAACGTCAGATTTTTGCTGAAATTGTGACCGCGCGGCTTAGGGATTTTTTCAAAAAAAGTTGTTCAGACGTCGAGTGCTAATTCTGTTTCCGATGATAAAAACCCATCTGTTTCCACCGAAAAACCTTTCAGGGGATCGTTTGCAACAACTTGGCAGCATTTTTGAGTGAATTGCAGAACGTCAGATTTTTAGGGTCAGGGTTAGGGTTAGGGTTAGGGTTAGGGTTAGGGTTAGGGTTAGGGCTAATTCTGTTTCCGATGATAAAAACCCATCTGTTTCCACCGAGAAACCTTTCAGGGGATCGTTTGCAACAGCTTGGCACCATTTTTGAGTGAAGTGCAGAACGTCAGATTTTTGATGAAATTGTGACCGCGCGGCTTAGGGATTTTTTCAAAAAAAGTTGTTCAGACGTCGAGGGCTAATTCTGTTTCCGATGATAAAAACCCATCTGTTTCCAGCGAAAAACCTTTCAGGGGATCGTTTGCAACAGCTTGGCACCATTTTTGAGTGAATTGCAGAACGTCAGATTTTTGCTGAAATCGTGACCACGCGGCTTAGGGATTTTTTCAAAAAAAGTTATTTAGACGTCGAGGGCTAATTCTGCTTCCGATGATAAAAACCCATCTGTTTCCACTGAGAAACCTTTCAGGGGATCGTTTGCAACGGCGTGGCACCATTTTTGAGTGAAGTGCAGAACGTCAGATTTTTCCCTGAAATTGTGACTGCGCGGCTTAGGGATTTTTTCAAAAAAAGTTGTTCAGATGTCGAGGGCTAATTCTGTTTCCGATGATAAAAACCCATCTGTTTCCACCGAAAAACCTTTCAGGGGAACGTTTGCAACAGCTTGGCACCATTTTTGAGTGAAGTGCAGAACGTCAGATTTTTGCTGAAATTGTGACCGCGCGGCTTAGGGATTTTTTCAAAAAAAGTTGTTCAGACGTCGAGGGCTAATTCTGTTTCCGATGAAAAAAAACCATCTGTTTCCACCGAAAAACCTTTCAGGGGATCGTTTGCAAAAGGTTGGCACCATTTTTGAGTGAAGTGCAGAACGTCAGATTTTTGCTGAAATTGTGACCGCGCGGCTTAGGGATTTTTTCAAAAAAAGTTGTTCAGACATTGAGGGCTAATTCTGTTTCCGATGATAAAAACCCATCTGTTTCCACCGAAAAAACCTTTCAGGGGATATTTTGCAACAGCTTGGCAGCATTTTTGAGTGAATTGCAGAACGTCAGATTTTTGCTGAAATTGTGACCGCGCGGCTTAGGGATTTTTTCAAAAAAATTTGTTCAGACGTCGAGGGCTAATTCTGTTTCCGATGATAAAAACCCATCTGTTTCCACCGAAAAACCTTTCAGCGGATCGTTTGCAACAGCTTGGCACCATTTTTGAGTGAATTGCAGAACGTCAGATTTTTGCTGAAATTGTGACCGCGCGACTTAGGGGTTTTTTCAAAAAAAGTTGTTCAGACGTCGAGGGCTAATTCTGTTTCCGATGATAAACACCCATCTGTTTCCACCGAAAAACCTGTCAGGGGATCGTTTGCAACAGCTTGGCACCATTTTTGAGCGAATTGCAGAACGTCAGATTTTTGCTGAAATTGTGACCGCGCGACTTAGAGATTTTTTTAAAAAAGTTGTTCAGACGTCGAGGGCTAATTCTGTTTCCGATGATAAATCCCTCTGTTTCCACCGAAAAACCTTTCAGGGGATATTTTGCAACAGCTTGGCACCATTTTTGAGTGAACTGCAGAACGTCAAATTTTTGCTGAAATTGTGACCGCGCGGCTTAGGGATTTTTTTCAAAAAAAGTTATTCAGACGTCGAGGGCTCATTCTGTTTCCGATGATAAAAACCCATCTGTTTCCACCGAAAAACCTTTCAGGGAATCGTTTGCTACAGTTTGGCACCATTCTTGAGTGAATTGCAGAATGTCATACGTTTCCTGAAAGTGTGACCGGGCGACTTAGGGAGATTTTCAAAAAAAAGTTTTTCCGCAAGTTAAGAGGTCGAGGGCTAATTCTGTTTCCGATGATAAAAACCCATCTGTTTCCACCGAAAAACCTTTCAGCGGATCGTTTGCAACAGCTTGGCACCATTTTTGAGTGAATTGCAGAACGTCAGATTTTTGCTGAAATTGTGACCGCACGGCTTTGTGATTTTTTCAAAAAAAGTTGTTCAGACGTCGAGGGCTAATTCTGTTTCCGATGATAAAAACCCATCTGTTTCCACCGAAAAACCTTTCAGGGGATCGTTTGCAACAACTTGGCAGCATTTTTGAGTGAATTGCAGAACGTCAGATTTTTAGGGTTAGGGTAAGGGTTAGGGTTAGGGTTAGGGTTAGGGTTAGGGTTAGGGTTAGGGCTAATTCTGTTTCCGATGATAAAAACCCATCTGTTTCCACCGAGAAACCTTTCAGGGGATCGTTTGCAACAGCTTGGCACCATTTTTGAGTGAAGTGCAGAACGTCAGATTTTTGATGAAATTGTGACCGCGCGGCTTAGGGATTTTTTCAAAAAAAGTTGTTCAGACGTCGAGGGCTAATTCTGTTTCCGATGATAAAAACCCATCTGTTTCCACCGAAAAACCTTTCAGGGGATCGTTTGCAACAGCTTGGCACCATTTTTGAGTGAAGTGCAGAACGTCAGATTTTTCCCTGAAATTGTGACTGCGCGGCTTAGGGATTTTCTCAAAAAAAGTTGTTCAGACGTCGAGGGCTAATTCTGTTTCCGATGATAAAAACCCATCTGTTTCCACCGAAAAACCTTTCAGGGGATATTTTGCAACAGCTTGGCACCATTTTTGAGTGAATTGCAGAACGTCAGATTTTTGCTGAAATTGTGACCGCGCGGCTTATGGATTTTTTCAAAAAAAGTTGTTCAGACGTCGAGGGCTAATTCTGTTTCCGATGAAAAAAACCCATCTGTTTCCACCGAAAAACCTTTCAGGGGATCGTTTGCAACAGGTTGGCACCATTTTTGAGTGAAGTGCAGAACGTCAGATTTTTGCTGAAATTGTGACCGCGCGGCTTAGGGATTTTTTCAAAAAAAGTTGTTCAGACATTGAGGGCTAATTCTGTTTCCGATGATAAAAACCCATCTGTTTCCACCGAAAAAACCTTTAAGGGGATATTTTGCAACAGCTTGGCAGCATTTTTGAGTGAATTGCAGAACGTCAGATTTTTGCTGAAATTGTGACCGCGCGGCTTTGTGATTTTTTCAAAAAAAATTGTTCAGACGTCGAGGGCTAATTCTGTTTCCGATGATAAAAACCCATCTGTTTCCACCGAAAAACCTTTCAGCGGATCGTTTGCAACAGCTTGGCACCATTTTTGAGTGAATTGCAGAACGTCAGATTTTTGCTGAAATTGTGACCGCACGACTTAGGGGTTTTTTCAAAAAAAGTTGTTCAGACGTCGAGGGCTAATTCTGTTTCCGATGATAAACACCCATCTGTTTCCACCGAAAAACCTGTCAGGGGATCGTTTGCAACAGCTTGGCACCATTTTTGAGTGAATTGCAGAACGTCAGATTTTTGCTGAAATTGTGACCGCGCGGCTTAGGGATTTTTTTCAAAAAAAGTTATTCAGACGTCGAGGGCTCATTCTGTTTCCGATGATAAAAACCCATCTGTTTCCACCGAAAAACCTTTCAGGGAATCGTTTGCTACAGTTTGGCACCATTCTTGAGTGAATTGCAGAATGTCATACGTTTCCTGAAAGTGTGACCGGGCGACTTAGGGAGATTTTAAAAAAGAATGTTTTTCCGCAAGTTATGAGGTCGAGGGCTAATTCTGTTTCCGATGATAAAAACCCATCTGTTTCCACCGAAAAACCTGTCAGGGGATCGTTTGCAACAGCTTGGCACCATTTTTGAGTGAATTGCAGAACGTCAGATTTTTGCTGAAATTGTGACCGCGCGACTTAGAGATTTTTTAAAAAAAGTTGTTCAGACGTCGAGGGCTAATTCTGTTTCCGATGATAAATCCCTCTGTTTCCACCGAAAAACCTTTCAGGGGATATTTTGCAACAGCTTGGCACCATTTTTGAGTGAACTGCAGAACGTCAAATTTTTGCTGAAATTGTGACCGCGCGGCTTATGGATTTTTTCAAAAAAAGTTGTTCAGACGTCGAGGGCTAATTCTGTTTCCGATGATAAAAACCCATCTGTTTCCACCAAAAAACCTTTCAGGGAATCGTTTGCTACAGTTTGGCACCATTCTTGAGTGAATTGCAGAATGTCATACGTTTCCTGAAAGTGTGACCGGGCGACTTAGGGAGATTTTCAAAAAAAAGTTGTTCCGCAAGTTAAGAGGTCGAGGGCTAATTCTGTTTCCGATGATAAAAACCCATCTGTTTCCACCAAAAAACCTTTCAGGTGATCGTTTGCAACAGCTTGGCACCATTTTCGAGTGAATTGCAGAACGTCAGATTTTTGCTGAAATTGTGACCGCGCGGCTTAGGGATTTTTTTCAAAAAAAGTTATTCAGACGTCGAGGGCTAATTCTGTTTCCGATGATAAAAACCCATCTGTTTCCACCGAAAAACCTTTCAGCGGATCGTTTGCAACAGCTTGGCACCATTTTTGAGTGAATTGCAGAACGTCAGATTTTTGCTCAAATTGTGACCGCGCGGCTTTGTGATTTTTTCAAAAAAAGTTGTTCAGACGTCGAGGGCTAATTCTGTTTCCGATGATAAAAACCCATCTGTTTCCGCTGAAAAACCGTTCAGGGGATCGTTTGCAACAGCTTGGCACCATTTTTGAGTGAATTGCAGAACGTCAGATTTTTGCTGAAATTGTGACCGCGCGACTTAGAGATTTTTTAAAAAAAGTTGTTCAGACGTCGAGGGCTAATTCTGTTTCCGATGATAAATCCCTCTGTTTCCACCGAAAAACCTTTCAGGGGATATTTTGCAACAGCTTGGCACCATTTTTGAGTGAATTGCAGAACGTCAGATTTTTGCTGAAATTGTGACCGCGCGGCTTAGGGATTTTTTTCAAAAGAAGTTATTCAGACGTCGAGGGCTCATTCTTTTTCCGATGATAAAAACCCATCTGTTTCCACCGAAAAAACTTTCAGGGAATCGTTTGCTACAGTTTGGCACCATTCTTGAGTGAATTGCAGAATGTCATACGTTTCCTGAAAGTGTGACCGGGCGACTTAGGGAGATTTTCAAAAAAAAGTTTTTCCGCAAGTTAAGAGGTCGAGGGCTAATTCTGTTTCCGATGATAAAAACCCATCTGTTTCCACCGAAAAACCTTTCAGCGGATCGTTTGCAACAGCTTGGCACCATTTTTGAGTGAATTGCAGAACGTCAGATTTTTGCTGAAATTGTGACCGCGCGGCTTTGTGATTTTTTCAAAAAAAGTTGTTCAGACGTCGAGTGCTAATTCTGTTTCCGATGATAAAAACCCATCTGTTTCCACCGAAAAACCTTTCAGGGGATCGTTTGCAACAACTTGGCAGCATTTTTGAGTGAATTGCAGAACGTCAGATTTTTAGGGTCAGGGTTAGGGTTAGGGTTAGGGTTAGGGTTAGGGTTAGGGTTAGGGTTAGGGCTAATTCTGTTTCCGATGATAAAAACCCATCTGTTTCCACCGAGAAACCTTTCATGGGATCGTTTGCAACAGCTTGGCACCATTTTTGAGTGAAGTGCAGAACGTCAGATTTTTGATGAAATTGTGACCGCGCGGCTTAGGGATTTTTTCAAAAAAAGTTGTTCAGACGTCGAGGGCTAATTCTGTTTCCGATGATAAAAACCCATCTGTTTCCAGCGAAAAACCTTTCAGGGGATCGTTTGCAACAGCTTGGCACCATTTTTGAGTGAATTGCAGAACGTCAGATTTTTGCTGAAATCGTGACCACGCGGCTTAGGGATTTTTTCAAAAAAAGTTATTTAGACGTCGAGGGCTAATTCTGCTTCCGATGATAAAAACCCATCTGTTTCCACTGAGAAACCTTTCAGGGGATCGTTTGCAACGGCGTGGCACCATTTTTGAGTGAAGTGCAGAACGTCAGATTTTTCCCTGAAATTGTGACTGCGCGGCTTAGGGATTTTTTCAAAAAAAGTTGTTCAGATGTCGAGGGCTAATTCTGTTTCCGATGATAAAAACCCATCTGTTTCCACCGAAAAACCTTTCAGGGGAACGTTTGCAACAGCTTGGCACCATTTTTGAGTGAAGTGCAGAACGTCAGATTTTTGCTGAAATTGTGACCGCGCGGCTTAGGGATTTTTTCAAAAAAAGTTGTTCAGACGTCGAGGGCTAATTCTGTTTCCGATGAAAAAAAACCATCTGTTTCCACCGAAAAACCTTTCAGGGGATCGTTTGCAAAAGGTTGGCACCATTTTTGAGTGAAGTGCAGAACGTCAGATTTTTGCTGAAATTGTGACCGCGCGGCTTAGGGATTTTTTCAAAAAAAGTTGTTCAGACATTGAGGGCTAATTCTGTTTCCGATGATAAAAACCCATCTGTTTCCACCGAAAAAACCTTTCAGGGGATATTTTGCAACAGCTTGGCAGCATTTTTGAGTGAATTGCAGAACGTCAGATTTTTGCTGAAATTGTGACCGCGCGGCTTAGGGATTTTTTCAAAAAAATTTGTTCAGACGTCGAGGGCTAATTCTGTTTCCGATGATAAAAACCCATCTGTTTCCACCGAAAAACCTTTCAGCGGATCGTTTGCAACAGCTTGGCACCATTTTTGAGTGAATTGCAGAACGTCAGATTTTTGCTGAAATTGTGACCGCGCGACTTAGGGGTTTTTTCAAAAAAAGTTGTTCAGACGTCGAGGGCTAATTCTGTTTCCGATGATAAACACCCATCTGTTTCCACCGAAAAACCTGTCAGGGGATCGTTTGCAACAGCTTGGCACCATTTTTGAGCGAATTGCAGAACGTCAGATTTTTGCTGAAATTGTGACCGCGCGACTTAGAGATTTTTTTAAAAAAGTTGTTCAGACGTCGAGGGCTAATTCTGTTTCCGATGATAAATCCCTCTGTTTCCACCGAAAAACCTTTCAGGGGATATTTTGCAACAGCTTGGCACCATTTTTGAGTGAACTGCAGAACGTCAAATTTTTGCTGAAATTGTGACCGCGCGGCTTAGGGATTTTTTTCAAAAAAAGTTATTCAGACGTCGAGGGCTCATTCTGTTTCCGATGATAAAAACCCATCTGTTTCCACCGAAAAACCTTTCAGGGAATCGTTTGCTACAGTTTGGCACCATTCTTGAGTGAATTGCAGAATGTCATACGTTTCCTGAAAGTGTGACCGGGCGACTTAGGGAGATTTTCAAAAAAAAGTTTTTCCGCAAGTTAAGAGGTCGAGGGCTAATTCTGTTTCCGATGATAAAAACCCATCTGTTTCCACCGAAAAACCTTTCAGCGGATCGTTTGCAACAGCTTGGCACCATTTTTGAGTGAATTGCAGAACGTCAGATTTTTGCTGAAATTGTGACCGCACGGCTTTGTGATTTTTTCAAAAAAAATTGTTCAGACGTCGAGGGCTAATTCTGTTTCCGATGATAAAAACCCATCTGTTTCCACCGAAAAACCTTTCAGGGGATCGTTTGCAACAACTTGGCAGCATTTTTGAGTGAATTGCAGAACGTCAGATTTTTAGGGTTAGGGTAAGGGTTAGGGTTAGGGTTAGGGTTAGGGTTAGGGTTAGGGCTAATTCTGTTTCCGATGATAAAAACCCATCTGTTTCCACCGAGAAACCTTTCAGGGGATCGTTTGCAACAGCTTGGCACCATTTTTGAGTGAAGTGCAGAACGTCAGATTTTTGATGAAATTGTGACCGCGCGGCTTAGGGATTTTTTCAAAAAAAGTTGTTCAGACGTCGAGGGCTAATTCTGTTTCCGATGATAAAAACCCATCTGTTTCCACCGAAAAACCTTTCAGGGGATCGTTTGCAACAGCTTGGCACCATTTTTGAGTGAAGTGCAGAACGTCAGATTTTTCCCTGAAATTGTGACTGCGCGGCTTAGGGATTTTCTCAAAAAAAGTTGTTCAGACGTCGAGGGCTAATTCTGTTTCCGATGATAAAAACCCATCTGTTTCCACCGAAAAACCTTTCAGGGGATCGTTTGCAACAGGTTGGCACCATTTTTGAGTGAAGTGCAGAACGTCAGATTTTTGCTGAAATTGTGACCGCGCGGCTTAGGGATTTTTTCAAAAAAAGTTGTTCAGACATTGAGGGCTAATTCTGTTTCCGATGATAAAAACCCATCTGTTTCCACCGAAAAAACCTTTAAGGGGATATTTTGCAACAGCTTGGCAGCATTTTTGAGTGAATTGCAGAACGTCAGATTTTTGCTGAAATTGTGACCGCGCGGCTTTGTGATTTTTTCAAAAAAAATTGTTCAGACGTCGAGGGCTAATTCTGTTTCCGATGATAAAAACCCATCTGTTTCCACCGAAAAACCTTTCAGCGGATCGTTTGCAACAGCTTGGCACCATTTTTGAGTGAATTGCAGAACGTCAGATTTTTGCTGAAATTGTGACCGCGCGACTTAGGGGTTTTTTCAAAAAAAGTTGTTCAGACGTCGAGGGCTAATTCTGTTTCCGATGATAAACACCCATCTGTTTCCACCGAAAAACCTGTCAGGGGATCGTTTGCAACAGCTTGGCACCATTTTTGAGTGAATTGCAGAACGTCAGATTTTTGCTGAAATTGTGACCGCGCGGCTTAGGGATTTTTTTCAAAAAAAGTTATTCAGACGTCGAGGGCTCATTCTGTTTCCGATGATAAAAACCCATCTGTTTCCACCGAAAAACCTTTCAGGGAATCGTTTGCTACAGTTTGGCACCATTCTTGAGTGAATTGCAGAATGTCATACGTTTCCTGAAAGTGTGACCGGGCGACTTAGGGAGATTTTAAAAAAGAATGTTTTTCCGCAAGTTATGAGGTCGAGGGCTAATTCTGTTTCCGATGATAAAAACCCATCTGTTTCCACCGAAAAACCTTTAAGCGGATCGTTTGCAACAGCTTGGCACCATTTTTGAGTGAATTGCAAAACGTCAGATTTTTGCTGAAATTGTGACCGCGCGACTTAGGGGTTTTTTCAAAAAAAGTTGTTCAGACGTCGAGGGCTAATTCTGTTTCCGATGATAAACACCCATCTGTTTCCACCGAAAAACCTGTCAGGGGATCGTTTGCAACAGCTTGGCACCATTTTTGAGTGAATTGCAGAACGTCAGATTTTTGCTGAAATTGTGACCGCGCGACTTAGAGATTTTTTAAAAAAAGTTGTTCAGACGTCGAGGGCTAATTCTGTTTCCGATGATAAATCCCTCTGTTTCCACCGAAAAACCTTTCAGGGGATATTTTGCAACAGCTTGGCACCATTTTTGAGTGAACTGCAGAACGTCAAATTTTTGCTGAAATTGTGACCCCGCGGCTTATGGATTTTTTCAAAAAAAGTTGTTCAGACGTCGAGGGCTAATTCTGTTTCCGATGATAAAAACCCATCTGTTTCCACCAAAAAACCTTTCAGGGAATCGTTTGCTACAGTTTGGCACCATTCTTGAGTGAATTGCAGAATGTCATACGTTTCCTGAAAGTGTGACCGGGCGACTTAGGGAGATTTTCAAAAAAAAGTTTTTCCGCAAGTTAAGAGGTCGAGGGCTAATTCTGTTTCCGATGATAAAAACCCATCTGTTTCCACCAAAAAACCTTTCAGGTGATCGTTTGCAACAGCTTGGCACCATTTTCGAGTGAATTGCAGAACGTCAGATTTTTGCTGAAATTGTGACCGCGCGGCTTAGGGATTTTTTTCAAAAAAAGTTATTCAGACGTCGAGGACTAATTCTGTTTCCGATGATAAAAACCCATCTGTTTCCACCGAAAAACCTTTCAGCGGATCGTTTGCAACAGCTTGGCACCATTTTTGAGTGAATTGCAGAACGTCAGATTTTTGCTCAAATTGTGACCGCGCGGCTTTGTGATTTTTTCAAAAAAAGTTGTTCAGACGTCGAGGGCTAATTCTGTTTCCGATGATAAAAACCCATCTGTTTCCGCTGAAAAACCGTTCAGGGGATCGTTTGCAACAGCTTGGCACCATTTTTGAGTGAATTGCAGAACGTCAGATTTTTGCTGAAATTGTGACCGCGCGACTTAGAGATTTTTTAAAAAAAGTTGTTCAGACGTCGAGGGCTAATTCTGTTTCCGATGATAAATCCCTCTGTTTCCACCGAAAAACCTTTCAGGGGATATTTTGCAACAGCTTGGCACCATTTTTGAGTGAATTGCAGAACGTCAGATTTTTGCTGAAATTGTGACCGCGCGGCTTAGGGATTTTTTTCAAAAGAAGTTATTCAGACGTCGAGGGCTCATTCTTTTTCCGATGATAAAAACCCATCTGTTTCCACCGAAAAAACTTTCAGGGAATCGTTTGCTACAGTTTGGCACCATTCTTGAGTGAATTGCAGAATGTCATACGTTTCCTGAAAGTGTGACCGGGCGACTTAGGGAGATTTTCAAAAAAAAGTTTTTCCGCAAGTTAAGAGGTCGAGGGCTAATTCTGTTTCCGATGATAAAAACCCATCTGTTTCCACCGAAAAACCTTTCAGCGGATCGTTTGCAACAGCTTGGCACCATTTTTGAGTGAATTGCAGAACGTCAGATTTTTGCTGAAATTGTGACCGCGCGGCTTTGTGATTTTTTCAAAAAAAGTTGTTCAGACGTCGAGTGCTAATTCTGTTTCCGATGATAAAAACCCATCTGTTTCCACCGAAAAACCTTTCAGGGGATCGTTTGCAACAACTTGGCAGCATTTTTGAGTGAATTGCAGAACGTCAGATTTTTAGGGTCAGGGTTAGGGTTAGGGTTAGGGTTAGGGTTAGGGTTAGGGTTAGGGTTAGGGCTAATTCTGTTTCCGATGATAAAAACCCATCTGTTTCCACCGAGAAACCTTTCAGGGGATCGTTTGCAACAGCTTGGCACCATTTTTGAGTGAAGTGCAGAACGTCAGATTTTTGATGAAATTGTGACCGCGCGGCTTAGGGATTTTTTCAAAAAAAGTTGTTCAGACGTCGAGGGCTAATTCTGTTTCCGATGATAAAAACCCATCTGTTTCCAGCGAAAAACCTTTCAGGGGATCGTTTGCAACAGCTTGGCACCATTTTTGAGTGAATTGCAGAACGTCAGATTTTTGCTGAAATCGTGACCACGCGGCTTAGGGATTTTTTCAAAAAAAGTTATTTAGACGTCGAGGGCTAATTCTGCTTCCGATGATAAAAACCCATCTGTTTCCACTGAGAAACCTTTCAGGGGATCGTTTGCAACGGCGTGGCACCATTTTTGAGTGAAGTGCAGAACGTCAGATTTTTCCCTGAAATTGTGACTGCGCGGCTTAGGGATTTTTTCAAAAAAAGTTGTTCAGATGTCGAGGGCTAATTCTGTTTCCGATGATAAAAACCCATCTGTTTCCACCGAAAAACCTTTCAGGGGAACGTTTGCAACAGCTTGGCACCATTTTTGAGTGAAGTGCAGAACGTCAGATTTTTGCTGAAATTATGACCGCGCGGCTTAGGGATTTTTTCAAAAAAAGTTGTTCAGACGTCGAGGGCTAATTCTGTTTCCGATGAAAAAAAACCATCTGTTTCCACCGAAAAACCTTTCAGGGGATCGTTTGCAAAAGGTTGGCACCATTTTTGAGTGAAGTGCAGAACGTCAGATTTTTGCTGAAATTGTGACCGCGCGGCTTAGGGATTTTTTCAAAAAAAGTTGTTCAGACATTGAGGGCTAATTCTGTTTCCGATGATAAAAACCCATCTGTTTCCACCGAAAAAACCTTTCAGGGGATATTTTGCAACAGCTTGGCAGCATTTTTGAGTGAATTGCAGAACGTCAGATTTTTGCTGAAATTGTGACCGCGCGGCTTAGGGATTTTTTCAAAAAAATTTGTTCAGACGTCGAGGGCTAATTCTGTTTCCGATGATAAAAACCCATCTGTTTCCACCGAAAAACCTTTCAGCGGATCGTTTGCAACAGCTTGGCACCATTTTTGAGTGAATTGCAGAACGTCAGATTTTTGCTGAAATTGTGACCGCGCGACTTAGGGGTTTTTTCAAAAAAAGTTGTTCAGACGTCGAGGGCTAATTCTGTTTCCGATGATAAACACCCATCTGTTTCCACCGAAAAACCTGTCAGGGGATCGTTTGCAACAGCTTGGCACCATTTTTGAGCGAATTGCAGAACGTCAGATTTTTGCTGAAATTGTGACCGCGCGACTTAGAGATTTTTTTAAAAAAGTTGTTCAGACGTCGAGGGCTAATTCTGTTTCCGATGATAAATCCCTCTGTTTCCACCGAAAAACCTTTCAGGGGATATTTTGCAACAGCTTGGCACCATTTTTGAGTGAACTGCAGAACGTCAAATTTTTGCTGAAATTGTGACCGCGCGGCTTAGGGATTTTTTTCAAAAAAAGTTATTCAGACGTCGAGGGCTCATTCTGTTTCCGATGATAAAAACCCATCTGTTTCCACCGAAAAACCTTTCAGGGAATCGTTTGCTACAGTTTGGCACCATTCTTGAGTGAATTGCAGAATGTCATACGTTTCCTGAAAGTGTGACCGGGCGACTTAGGGAGATTTTCAAAAAAAAGTTTTTCCGCAAGTTAAGAGGTCGAGGGCTAATTCTGTTTCCGATGATAAAAACCCATCTGTTTCCACCGAAAAACCTTTCAGCGGATCGTTTGCAACAGCTTGGCACCATTTTTGAGTGAATTGCAGAACGTCAGATTTTTGCTGAAATTGTGACCGCACGGCTTTGTGATTTTTTCAAAAAAAGTTGTTCAGACGTCGAGGGCTAATTCTGTTTCCGATGATAAAAACCCATCTGTTTCCACCGAAAAACCTTTCAGGGGATCGTTTGCAACAACTTGGCAGCATTTTTGAGTGAATTGCAGAACGTCAGATTTTTAGGGTTAGGGTAAGGGTTAGGGTTAGGGTTAGGGTTAGGGTTAGGGTTAGGGCTAATTCTGTTTCCGATGATAAAAACCCATCTGTTTCCACCGAGAAACCTTTCAGGGGATCGTTTGCAACAGCTTGGCACCATTTTTGAGTGAAGTGCAGAACGTCAGATTTTTGATGAAATTGTGACCGCGCGGCTTAGGGATTTTTTCAAAAAAAGTTGTTCAGACGTCGAGGGCTAATTCTGTTTCCGATGATAAAAACCCATCTGTTTCCACCGAAAAACCTTTCAGGGGATCGTTTGCAACAGCTTGGCACCATTTTTGAGTGAAGTGCAGAACGTCAGATTTTTCCCTGAAATTGTGACTGCGCGGCTTAGGGATTTTCTCAAAAAAAGTTGTTCAGACGTCGAGGGCTAATTCTGTTTCCGATGATAAAAACCCATCTGTTTCCACCGAAAAACCTTTCAGGGGATATTTTGCAACAGCTTGGCACCATTTTTGAGTGAATTGCAGAACGTCAGATTTTTGCTGAAATTGTGACCGCGCGGCTTATGGATTTTTTCAAAAAAAGTTGTTCAGACGTCGAGGGCTAATTCTGTTTCCGATGAAAAAAACCCATCTGTTTCCACCGAAAAACCTTTCAGGGGATCGTTTGCAACAGGTTGGCACCATTTTTGAGTGAAGTGCAGAACGTCAGATTTTTGCTGAAATTGTGACCGCGCGGCTTAGGGATTTTTTCAAAAAAAGTTGTTCAGACATTGAGGGCTAATTCTGTTTCCGATGATAAAAACCCATCTGTTTCCACCGAAAAAACCTTTAAGGGGATATTTTGCAACAGCTTGGCAGCATTTTTGAGTGAATTGCAGAACGTCAGATTTTTGCTGAAATTGTGACCGCGCGGCTTTGTGATTTTTTCAAAAAAAATTGTTCAGACGTCGAGGGCTAATTCTGTTTCCGATGATAAAAACCCATCTGTTTCCACCGAAAAACCTTTCAGCGGATCGTTTGCAACAGCTTGGCACCATTTTTGAGTGAATTGCAGAACGTCAGATTTTTGCTGAAATTGTGACCGCGCGACTTAGGGGTTTTTTCAAAAAAAGTTGTTCAGACGTCGAGGGCTAATTCTGTTTCCGATGATAAACACCCATCTGTTTCCACCGAAAAACCTGTCAGGGGATCGTTTGCAACAGCTTGGCACCATTTTTGAGTGAATTGCAGAACGTCAGATTTTTGCTGAAATTGTGACCGCGCGGCTTAGGGATTTTTTTCAAAAAAAGTTATTCAGACGTCGAGGGCTCATTCTGTTTCCGATGATAAAAACCCATCTGTTTCCACCGAAAAACCTTTCAGGGAATCGTTTGCTACAGTTTGGCACCATTCTTGAGTGAATTGCAGAATGTCATACGTTTCCTGAAAGTGTGACCGGGCGACTTAGGGAGATTTTAAAAAAGAATGTTTTTCCGCAAGTTATGAGGTCGAGGGCTAATTCTGTTTCCGATGATAAAAACCCATCTGTTTCCACCGAAAAACCTTTAAGCGGATCGTTTGCAACAGCTTGGCACCATTTTTGAGTGAATTGCAGAACGTCAGATTTTTGCTGAAATTGTGACCGCGCGACTTAGGGGTTTTTTCAAAAAAAGTTGTTCAGACGTCGAGGGCTAATTCTGTTTCCGATGATAAACACCCATCTGTTTCCACCGAAAAACCTGTCAGGGGATCGTTTGCAACAGCTTGGCACCATTTTTGAGTGAATTGCAGAACGTCAGATTTTTGCTGAAATTGTGACCGCGCGACTTAGAGATTTTTTAAAAAAAGTTGTTCAGACGTCGAGGGCTAATTCTGTTTCCGATGATAAATCCCTCTGTTTCCACCGAAAAACCTTTCAGGGGATATTTTGCAACAGCTTGGCACCATTTTTGAGTGAACTGCAGAACGTCAAATTTTTGCTGAAATTGTGACCGCGCGGCTTAGGGATTTTTTTCAAAAAAAGTTATTCAGACGTCGAGGGCTCATTCTGTTTCCGATGATAAAAACCCATCTGTTTCCACCGAAAAACCTTTCAGGGAATCGTTTGCTACAGTTTGGCACCATTCTTGAGTGAATTGCAGAATGTCATACGTTTCCTGAAAGTGTGACCGGGCGACTTAGGGAGATTTTCAAAAAAAAGTTTTTCCGCAAGTTAAGAGGTCGAGGGCTAATTCTGTTTCCGATGATAAAAACCCATCTGTTTCCACCGAAAAACCTTTCAGCGGATCGTTTGCAACAGCTTGGCACCATTTTTGAGTGAATTGCAGAACGTCAGATTTTTGCTGAAATTGTGACCGCGCGGCTTTGTGATTTTTTCAAAAAAAGTTGTTCAGACGTCGAGGGCTAATTCTGTTTCCGATGATAAAAACCCATCTGTTTCCACCGAAAAACCTTTCAGGGGATCGTTTGCAACAACTTGGCAGCATTTTTGAGTGAATTGCAGAACGTCAGATTTTTAGGGTTAGGGTAAGGGTTAGGGTTAGGGTTAGGGTTAGGGTTAGGGTTAGGGCTAATTCTGTTTCCGATGATAAAAACCCATCTGTTTCCACCGAGAAACCTTTCAGGGGATCGTTTGCAACAGCTTGGCACCATTTTTGAGTGAAGTGCAGAACGTCAGATTTTTGATGAAATTGTGACCGCGCGGCTTAGGGATTTTTTCAAAAAAAGTTGTTCAGACGTCGAGGGCTAATTCTGTTTCCGATGATAAAAACCCATCTGTTTCCACCGAAAAACCTTTCAGGGGATCGTTTGCAACAGCTTGGCACCATTTTTGAGTGAAGTGCAGAACGTCAGATTTTTCCCTGAAATTGTGACTGCGCGGCTTAGGGATTTTCTCAAAAAAAGTTGTTCAGACGTCGAGGGCTAATTCTGTTTCCGATGATAAAAACCCATCTGTTTCCACCGAAAAACCTTTCAGGGGATATTTTGCAACAGCTTGGCACCATTTTTGAGTGAATTGCAGAACGTCAGATTTTTGCTGAAATTGTGACCGCGCGGCTTATGGATTTTTTCAAAAAAAGTTGTTCAGACGTCGAGGGCTAATTCTGTTTCCGATGAAAAAAACCCATCTGTTTCCACCGAAAAACCTTTCAGGGGATCGTTTGCAACAGGTTGGCACCATTTTTGAGTGAAGTGCAGAACGTCAGATTTTTGCTGAAATTGTGACCGCGCGGCTTAGGGATTTTTTCAAAAAAAGTTGTTCAGACATTGAGGGCTAATTCTGTTTCCGATGATAAAAACCCATCTGTTTCCACCGAAAAAACCTTTAAGGGGATATTTTGCAACAGCTTGGCAGCATTTTTGAGTGAATTGCAGAACGTCAGATTTTTGCTGAAATTGTGACCGCGCGGCTTTGTGATTTTTTCAAAAAAAATTGTTCAGACGTCGAGGGCTAATTCTGTTTCCGATGATAAAAACCCATCTGTTTCCACCGAAAAACCTTTCAGCGGATCGTTTGCAACAGCTTGGCACCATTTTTGAGTGAATTGCAGAACGTCAGATTTTTGCTGAAATTGTGACCGCGCGACTTAGGGGTTTTTTCAAAAAAAGTTGTTCAGACGTCGAGGGCTAATTCTGTTTCCGATGATAAACACCCATCTGTTTCCACCGAAAAACCTGTCAGGGGATCGTTTGCAACAGCTTGGCACCATTTTTGAGTGAATTGCAGAACGTCAGATTTTTGCTGAAATTGTGACCGCGCGGCTTAGGGATTTTTTTCAAAAAAAGTTATTCAGACGTCGAGGGCTCATTCTGTTTCCGATGATAAAAACCCATCTGTTTCCACCGAAAAACCTTTCAGGGAATCGTTTGCTACAGTTTGGCACCATTCTTGAGTGAATTGCAGAATGTCATACGTTTCCTGAAAGTGTGACCGGGCGACTTAGGGAGATTTTCAAAGAAAAGTTTTTCCGCAAGTTAAGAGGTCGAGGGCTAATTCTGTTTCCGATGATAAAAACCCATCTGTTTCCACCGAAAAACCTTTCAGCGGATCGTTTGCAACAGCTTGGCACCATTTTTGAGTGAATTGCAGAACGTCAGATTTTTGCTGAAATTGTGACCGCGCGGCTTTGTGATTTTTTCAAAAAAAGTTGTTCAGACGTCGAGTGCTAATTCTGTTTCCGATGATAAAAACCCATCAGTTTCCACCGAAAAACCTTTCAGGGGATCGTTTGCAACAACTTGGCAGCATTTTTGAGTGAATTGCAGAACGTCAGATTATTAGGGTTAGGGTTAGGGTTAGTGTTAGGGTTAGGGTTAGGGCTAATTCTGTTTCCGATGATAAAAACCCATCCGTTTCCACCGAGAAACCTTTCAGGGGATCGTTTGCAACAGCTTGGCACCATTTTTGAGTGAAGTGCAGAACGTCAGATTTTTGATGAAATTGTGACCGCGCGGCTTAGGGATTTTTTCAAAAAAAGTTGTTCAGACGTCGAGGGCTAATTCTGTTTCCGATGATAAAAACCCATCTGTTTCCACCGAAAAACCTTTCAGGGGATCGTTTGCAACAGCTTGGCACCATTTTTGAGTGAATTGAGAACGTCAGATTTTTGCTGAAATTGTGACCGCGCGACTTAGAGATTTTTTTAAAAAAGTTGTTCAGACGTCGAGGGCTAATTCTGTTTCCGATGATAAATCCCTCTGTTTCCACCGAAAAACCTTTCAGGGGATATTTTGCAATAGCTTGGCACCATTTTTGAGTGAATTGCAGAACGTCAGATTTTTGCTGAAATTGTGACCGCGCGGCTTAGGGATTTTTTTCAAAAAAAGTTATTCAGACGTCGAGGGCTCATTCTGTTTCCGATGATAAAAACCCATCTGTTTCCACCGAAAAACCTTTCACGGAATCGTTTGCTACAGTTTGGCACCATTCTTGAGTGAATTGCAGAATGTCATACGTTTCCTGAAAGTGTGACCGGGCGACTTAGGGAGATTTTCAAAAAAAAGTTTTTCCGCAAGTTAAGAGGTCGAGGGCTAATTCTGTTTCCGATGATAAAAACCCATCTGTTTCCACCGAAAAACCATTCAGCGGATCGTTTGCAACAGCTTGGCACGATTTTTGAGTGAATTGCAGAACGTCAGATTGAGTGAATTGCAGAACGTCAGATTTTTAGGGTTAGGGTTAGGGTTAGGGTTAGGGTTAGGGTTAGGGTTAGGGTTAGGGCTAATTCTGTTTCCGATGATAAAAACCCATCTGTTTCCACCGAAAAACCTTTCAGGGGATCGTTTGCAACAGCTTGGCACCATTTTTGAGTGAATTGCAGAACGTCAGATTTTTGCTGAAATTGTGACCGCGCGGCTTAGGGATTTTTTCAAAAAAAGTTGTTCAGACGTCGAGGGCTAATTCTGTTTCCGATGATAACAACCCATCTGTTTCGACCGAAAAACCTTTCAGGGGATCGTTTGCAACAGCTTGGCACCATTTTCGAGTGAATTGCAGAACGTCAGATTTTTGCTGAAATTGTGACCGCGCGGCTTAGGGATTTTTTCAAAAAAAGTTGTTCAGACGTCGAGGGCTAATTCTGTTTCCGATGATAAAAACCCATCTGTTTCCACCGAAAAACCTTTCAGGGGATCGTTTGCAACAGCTTGGCACCATTTTTGAGTCAATTGCAGAACGTCAGATTTTTGCTGAAATTGTGACCGCGCGGCTTAGGGATTTTTTCAAAAAAAGTTGTTCAGACGTCGAGGGCTAATTCTGTTTCCGATGAAAAAACCCCATCTGTTTCCACCGAAAAACCTTTCAGGGGATATTTTGCAACAGCTTGGCACCATTTTTGAGTGAATTGCAGAACGTCAGATTTTTAGGGTTAGGGTTAGGGTTAGGGTTAGGTTTAGGTTTAGGGTTAGGGCTAATTCTGTTTCCGATGATAAAAACCCATCTGTTTCCACCGAAAAACCTTTCAGGGGATCGTTTGCAACAGCTTGGCACGATTTTTGAGTGAATTGCAGAACGTCAGATTTTTAGGGTTAGGGTTAGGGTTAGGGTTAGGGTTAGGGTAAGGGCTAATTCTGTTTCCGATGATAAAAACCAATCTGTTTCAACCGAAAAACCTTTCAGGGGATCGTTTGCAACAGCTTGGCACCATTTTTGAGTGAATTGCAGAACGTCAGATTTTTGCTGAAATTGTGACCGCGCGGCTTAGGGATTTTCTCACAAAAAGTTGTTCAGACGTCGAGGGCTAATTCTGTTTCTGATGATAAAAACCCATCTGTTTCCACCGAAAAACCTTTCAGGGGATCGTTTGCAAGAGCTTGGCACCATTTTTGAGTGAATTGCAGAACGTCAGATTTTTAGGGTTAGGGTTAGGGTTAGGGTTAGGGTTAGGGTAAGGGCTAATTCTGTTTCCGATGATAAAAACCAATCTGTTTCCACCGAAAAACCTATCAGGGGATCGTTTGCAACAGCTTGGCACCATTTTTGAGTGAATTGCAGAACGTCAGATTTTTGCTGAAATTGTGACCGCACGGCTTAGGGATTTTCTCAAAAAAAGTTGTTCAGACGTCGAGGGCTAATTCTGTTTCTGATGATAAAAACCCATCTGTTTCGACCGAAAAACCTTTCAGGGGATCGTTTGCAACAGCTTGGCACCATTTTTCAGTGAAGTGGAGAACGTCAGATTTTTGCTGAAATTGTGACCGCGCGGCTTAGGGATTTTTTAAAAAAAAGTTGTTCAGACGTCGAGGGCTAATTCTGTTTCCGATGAAAAAACCCCATCTGTTTCCACCGAAAAACCTTTCAGGGGATCGTTTGCAACAGCTTGGCACCATTTTTGAGTGAATTGCAGAACGTCAGATTTTCAGGGTTAGGGTTAGGGTTAGGGTTAGGGTTAGGGTTAGGTTTAGGGTTTGGGCTAATTCTGTTTCCGATGATAAAAACCCATCTGTTTCCACCGAAAAACCTATCAGGGGATCGTTTGCAACAGCTTGGCACCATTTTTGAGTGAATTGCAGAACGTCAGATTTTTGCTGAAATTGTGACCCCGCGGCTTAGGGATTTTTTTCAAAAAAAGTTGTTCAGACGTTGAGGGCTAATTCTGTTTCTGATGATAAAAACCCATCTGTTTCAACCGAAAAACCTTTCAGGGGATCGTTTGCAGCAGCTTGGCACCATTTTTGAGTGAAGTGCAGAACGTCAGATTTTTGCTGAAATTGTCACCGCGCGGCTTAGGGATTTTCTCACAAAAAGTTGTTCAGACGTCGAGGGCTAATTCTGTTTCTGATGATAAAAACCGATCTGTTTCCACCGAAAAACCTTTCAGGGGATCGTTTGCAAGAGCTTGGCACCATTTTTGAGTGAATTGCAGAACGTCAGATTTTTAGGGTTAGGGTTAGGGTTAGGGTTAGGGTTAGGGTTAGGGTTAGGGTTAGGGTTAGGGTTAGGGTTAGGGTAAGGGCTAATTCTGTTTCCGATGATAAAAACCAATCTGTTTCCACCGAAAAACCTATCAGGGGATCGTTTGCAACAGCTTGGCACCATTTTTGAGTGAATTGCAGAACGTCATTTTTTTGCTGAAATTGTGACCCCGCGGCTTAGGGATTTTTTTCAAAAAAAGTTGTTCAGACGTCGAGGGCTAATTCTGTTTCTGATGATAAAAACCCATCTGTTTCGACCGAAAAACCTTTCAGGGGATCGTTTGCAACAGCTTGGCACCATTTTTGAGTGAAGTGCAGAACGTCAGATTTTTGCTGAAATTGTGACCGCGCGGCTTAGGGATTTTTTCAAAAAAAGTTGTTCAGACGTCGAGGGCTAATTCTGTTTCCGCTGATAAAAACTCATCTGTTTCCACCGAAAAACCTTTCAGGGGATCGTTTGCAACAGCTTGGCACCATTTTTGAGTGAATTGCAGAACGTCAGATTTTTGCTGAAATTGTGACCGCGCGGCTTAGGGATTTTCTCAAAAAAAGTTGTTCAGACGTCGAGGGCTAATTCTGTTTCTGATGATAAAAACCCATCTGTTTCGACCGAAAAACCTTTCAGGCGATCGTTTGCAACAGTTTGGCACCATTTTTCAGTGAAGTGGAGAACGTCAGATTTTTGCTGAAATTGTGACCGCGCGGCTTAGGGATTTTTTTAAAAAAAGTTGTTCAGACGTCGAGGGCTAATTCTGTTTCCGATGAAAAAACCCCATCTGTTTCCACCGAAAAACCTTTCAGGGGATCGTTTGCAACAGCTTGGCACCATTTTTGAGTGAATTGCAGAACGTCAGATTTTCAGGGTTAGGGTTAGGGTTAGGGTTAGGTTTAGGGTTAGGGCTAATTCTGTTTCCGATGATAAAAACCCATCTGTTTCCACCGAAAAACCTTTCAGGGGATCATTTGCAACAGCTTGGCACCATTTTTGAGTGAATTGCAGAACGTCAGATTTTTAGGGTTAGGGTTAGGGTTAGGGTTAGGGTTAGGGTAAGGGCTAATTCTGTTTCCGATGATAAAAACCAATCTGTTTCCACCGAAAAACCTATCAGGGGATCGTTTGCAACAGCTTGGCACCATTTTTGAGTGAATTGCAGAACGTCAGATTTTTGCTGAAATTGTGACCGCGCGGCTTAGGGATTTTTTTCAAAAAAAGTTGTTCAGACGTCGAGGGCTAATTCTGTTTCCGATGATAAAAACCCATCTGTTTCCACCGAAAAACCTTTCAGGGGATCGTTTGCAACAGCTTGGCACCATTTTTGAGTGAATTGCAGAACGTCAGATTTTTAGGGTTAGGGTTAGGGTTAGGGTTAGGGTTAGGGTTAGGGCTAGGGTTAGGGTTCGGGCTAATTCTGTTTCCGATGATAAAAACCCATCTGTTTCCACCGAAAAACCTTTCAGGGGATCGTTTGCAACAGCTTGGCACCATTTTTGAGTGAATTGCAGAACGTCAGATTTTTAGGGTTAGGGTTAGGGTTAGGGTTAGGGTTATGGTTTGGGTTAGGGCTAATTCTGTTTTCGATGATAAAAACCCATCTGTTTCCACCGAAAAACCTTTCAGGGGATCGTTTGCAACAGCTTGGCACCATTTTTGAGTGAATTGCAGAACGTCAGATTTTTGCTGAAATTGTGACCGCGCGGCTTAGGGATTTTTTCAAAAAAAGTTGTTCAGACGTCGAGGGCTAATTCTGTTTCCGATGATAAAAACCCATCTGTTTCCACCGAAAAACCTTTCAGGGGATCGTTTGCAACAGCTTGGCACCATTTTTGAGTGAATTGCAGAACGTCAGATTTTTGCTGAAATTGTGACCGCGCGGCTTAGGGATTTTTTCAAAAAAAGTTGTTCAGACGTCGAGGGCTAATTCTGTTTCCGATGATAAAAACCCATCTGTTTCCACCGAAAAACCTTTCAGGGGATATTTTGCAACAGCTTGGCACCATTTTTGAGTGAATTGCAGAACGTCAGATTTTTAGGGTTAGGGTTAGGGTTAGGGTTAGGTTTAGGTTTAGGGTTAGGGCTAATTCTGTTTCCGATGATAAAAACCCATCTGTTTCCACCGAAAAACCTTTCAGGGGATCGTTTGCAACAGCTTGGCACGATTTTTGAGTGAATTGCAGAACGTCAGATTTTTAGAGTTAGGGTTAGGGTTAGGGTTAGGGTTAGGGTTAGGGTTAGGGTAAGGGCTAATTCTGTTTCCGATGATAAAAACCAATCTGTTTCCACCGAAAAACCTATCAGGGGATCGTTTGCAACAGCTTGGCACCATTTTTGAGTGAATTGCAGAACGTCAGATTTTTGCTGAAATTGTGACCCCGCGGCTTAGGGATTTTTTTCAAAAAAAGTTGTTCAGACGTTGAGGGCTAATTCTGTTTCTGATGATAAAAACCCATCTGTTTCAACCGAAAAACCTTTCAGGGGATCGTTTGCAACAGCTTGGCACCATTTTTGAGTGAAGTGCAGAACGTCAGATTTTTGCTGAAATTGTGACCGCGCGGCTTAGGGATTTTCTCACAAAAAGTTGTTCAGACGTCGAGGGCTAATTCTGTTTCTGATGATAAAAACCCATCTGTTTCCACCGAAAAACCTTTCAGGGGATCGTTTGCAAGAGCTTGGCACCATTTTTGAGTGAATTGCAGAACGTCAGATTTTTAGGGTTAGGGTTAGGGTTAGGGTTAGGGTTAGGGTAAGGGCTAATTCTGTTTCCGATGATAAAAACCAATCTGTTTCCACCGAAAAACCTATCAGGGGATCGTTTGCAACAGCTTGGCACCATTTTTGAGTGAATTGCAGAACGTCAGATTTTTGCTGAAATTGTGACCGCACGGCTTAGGGATTTTCTCAAAAAAAGTTGTTCAGACGTCGAGGGCTAATTCTGTTTCTGATGATAAAACCCATCTGTTTCGACCGAAAAACCTTTCAGGGGATCGTTTGCAACAGCTTGGCACCATTTTTCAGTGAAGTGGAGAACGTCAGATTTTTGCTGAAATTGTGACCGCGCGGCTTAGGGATTTTTTAAAAAAAAGTTGTTCAGACGTCGAGGGCTAATTCTGTTTCCGATGAAAAAACCCCATCTGTTTCCACCGAAAAACCTTTCAGGGGATCGTTTGCAACAGCTTGGCACCATTTTTGAGTGAATTGCAGAACGTCAGATTTTCAGGGTTAGGGTTAGGGTTAGGGTTAGGGTTAGGGTTAGGGTTAGGTTTAGGGTTTGGGCTAATTCTGTTTCCGATGATAAAAACCCATCTGTTTCCACCGAAAAACCTATCAGGGGATCGTTTGCAACAGCTTGGCACCATTTTTGAGTGAATTGCAGAACGTCAGATTTTTGCTGAAATTGTGACCCCGCGGCTTAGGGATTTTTTTCAAAAAAAGTTGTTCAGACGTTGAGGGCTAATTCTGTTTCTGATGATAAAAACCCATCTGTTTCAACCGAAAAACCTTTCAGGGGATCGTTTGCAGCAGCTTGGCACCATTTTTGAGTGAAGTGCAGAACGTCAGATTTTTGCTGAAATTGTCACCGCGCGGCTTAGGGATTTTCTCACAAAAAGTTGTTCAGACGTCGAGGGCTAATTCTGTTTCTGATGATAAAAACCGATCTGTTTCCACCGAAAAACCTTTCAGGGGATCGTTTGCAAGAGCTTGGCACCATTTTTGAGTGAATTGCAGAACGTCAGATTTTTAGGGTTAGGGTTAGGGTTAGGGTTAGGGTTAGGGTTAGGGTTAGGGTTAGGGTAAGGGCTAATTCTGTTTCCGATGATAAAAACCAATCTGTTTCCACCGAAAAACCTATCAGGGGATCGTTTGCAACAGCTTGGCACCATTTTTGAGTGAATTGCAGAACGTCATTTTTTTGCTGAAATTGTGACCCCGCGGCTTAGGGATTTTTTTCAAAAAAAGTTGTTCAGACGTCGAGGGCTAATTCTGTTTCTGATGATAAAAACCCATCTGTTTCGACCGAAAAACCTTTCAGGGGATCGTTTGCAACAGCTTGGCACCATTTTTGAGTGAAGTGCAGAACGTCAGATTTTTGCTGAAATTGTGACCGCGCGGCTTAGGGATTTTTTCAAAAAAAGTTGTTCAGACGTCGAGGGCTAATTCTGTTTCCGCTGATAAAAACTCATCTGTTTCCACCGAAAAACCTTTCAGGGGATCGTTTGCAACAGCTTGGCACCATTTTTGAGTGAATTGCAGAACGTCAGATTTTTGCTGAAATTGTGACCGCGCGGCTTAGGGATTTTCTCAAAAAAAGTTGTTCAGACGTCGAGGGCTAATTCTGTTTCTGATGATAAAAACCCATCTGTTTCGACCGAAAAACCTTTCAGGGGATCGTTTGCAACAGTTTGGCACCATTTTTCAGTGAAGTGGAGAACGTCAGATTTTTGCTGAAATTGTGACCGCGCGGCTTAGGGATTTTTTTAAAAAAAGTTGTTCAGACGTCGACGGCTAATTCTGTTTCCGATGAAAAAACCCCATCTGTTTCCACCGAAAAACCTTTCAGGGGATCGTTTGCAACAGCTTGGCACCATTTTTGAGTGAATTGCAGAACGTCAGATTTTCAGGGTTAGGGTTAGGGTTAGGGTTAGGTTTAGGGTTAGGGCTAATTCTGTTTCCGATGATAAAAACCCATCTGTTTCCACCGAAAAACCTTTCAGGGGATCATTTGCAACAGCTTGGCACCATTTTTGAGTGAATTGCAGAACGTCAGATTTTTAGGGTTAGGGTTAGGGTTAGGGTTAGGGTTAGGGTAAGGGCTAATTCTGTTTCCGATGATAAAAACCAATCTGTTTCCACCGAAAAACCTATCAGGGGATCGTTTGCAACAGCTTGGCACCATTTTTGAGTGAATTGCAAAACGTCAGATTTTTGCTGAAACTGTGACCGCGCGGCTTAGGGATTTTTTTCAAAAAAAGTTGTTCAGACGTCGAGGGCTAATTCTGTTTCCGATGATAAAAACCCATCTGTTTCCACCGAAAACCTTTCAGGGGATATTTTGCAACAGCTTGGCACCATTTTTGAGTGAATTGCAGAACGTCAGATTTTTGCTGAAATTGTGACCGCGCGGCTTAGGGATTTTTTCAAAAAAAGTTGTTCAGACGTCGAGGTCTAAGTCTGTTTCCGATGATAAAAACCCATCTGTTTCCACCGAACAACCTTTCAGGGGATCGTTTGCAACAGCTTGGCACCATTTTTGAGTGAAGTGCAGAACGTCAGATTTTTGCTGAAATTGTGACCGCGCGGCTTAGGGATTTTTTCAAAAAAAGTTGTTCAGACGTCGAGGGCTAATTCTGTTTCCGATGATAAAAACCCATCTGTTTCCACCGAAAAACCTTTCAGGGGATCGTTTGCAACAGCTTGGCTCCATTTTTGAGTGAATTGCAGAAAGTCAGATTTTTGCTGAAATTGTGACCGCGCGGCTTAGGGTTTTTTTCAAAAAAAGTTGTTCAGACTTCGAGGGCTAATTCTGTTTCCGATGATAAAAACCCATCTGTTTCCACCGAAAAACCTTTCAGGGGATCGTTTGCAACAGCGTGGCACCATTTTTGAGTGAATTGCAGAATGTCAGATTTTTAGGGTTAGGGTTAGGGTTAGGGTTAGGGTTAGGGTTAGGGTTAGGGTTAGGGTTAGGGCTAATTCTGTTTTCGATGATAAAAACCCATCTGTTTCCACCGAAAAACCTTTCAGGAGATATTTTGCAACAGCTTGGCACCATTTTTGAGTGAATTGCAGAACGTCAGATTTTTGCTGAAATTGTGACCGCGCGGCTTAGGGATTTTTTCAAAAAAAGTTGTTCAGACGTCGAGGGCTAATTCTGTTTCCGATGATAAAAACCCATCTGTTTCCACCGAAAACCTTTCAGGGGATATTTTGCAACAGCTTGGCACCATTTTTGAGTGAATTGCAGAACGTCAGATTTTTGCTGAAATTGTGACCGCGCGGCTTAGGGATTTTTTCAAAAAAAGTTGTTCAGACGTCGAGGTCTAAGTCTGTTTCCGATGATAAAAACCCATCTGTTTCCACCGAACAACCTTTCAGGGGATCGTTTGCAACAGCTTGGCACCATTTTTGAGTGAAGTGCAGAACGTCAGATTTTTGCTGAAATTGTGCCCGCGCGGCTTAGGGATTTTTTCAAAAAAAGTTGTTCAGACGTCGAGGGCTAATTCTGTTTCCGATGATAAAAACCCATCTGTTTCCACCGAAAAACCTTTCAGGGGATCGTTTGCAACAGCTTGGCTCCATTTTTGAGTGAATTGCAGAACGTCAGATTTTTGCTGAAATTGTGACCGCGCGGCTTAGGGTTTTTTTCAAAAAAAGTTGTTCAGACTTCGATGGCTAATTCTGTTTCCGATGATAAAAACCCATCTGTTTCAACCGAAAAACCTTTCAGGGGATCGTTTGCAACAGCGTGGCACCATTTTTGAGTGAATTGCAGAACGTCAGATTTTTAGGGTTAGGGTTAGGGTTAGGGTTAGGGTTAGGGTTAGGGTTAGGGTTAGGGTTAGGGTTAGGGTTAGGGTTAGGGCTAATTCTGTTTTCGATGATAAAAACCCATCTGTTTCCACCGAAAAACCTTTCAGGAGATATTTTGCAACAGCTTGGCACCATTTTTGAGTGAATTGCAGAACGTCAGATTTTTGCTGAAATTGTGACCGCGCGGCTTAGGGATTTTTTCAAAAAAAGTTATTCAGACGTCGAGGGCTAATTCTGTTTCCGATGATAAAAACCCATCTGTTTCCACCGAAAAACCTTTCAGGGGATCGTTTGCAACAGCTTGGCACCATTTTTGAGTGAATTGCAGAACGTCAGATTTTTGCTGAAATTGTGACCGCGCGGCCTTAGGGATTTTTTCAAAAAAAGTTGTTCAGACGTCGGGGGCTAATTCTGTTTCCGATGATAAAAACCCATCTGTTTCAACCGAAAAACCTTTCAGGGGATCGTTTGCAACAGCTTGGCACCATTTTTGAGTGAATTGCAGAACGTCAGATTTTTGCTGAAATTGTGACCCCGCGGCTTAGGGATTTTTTTCAAAAAAAGTTGTTCAGACGTTGAGGGCTAATTCTGTTTCTGATGATAAAAACCCATCTGTTTCAACCGAAAAACCTTTCAGGGGATCGTTTGCAACAGCTTGGCACCATTTTTGAGTGAAGTGCAGAACGTCAGATTTTTGCTGAAATTGTGACCGCGCGGCTTAGGGATTTTCTCACAAAAAGTTGTTCAGACGTCGAGGGCTAATTCTGTTTCTGATGATAAAAACCCATCTGTTTCCACCGAAAAACCTTTCAGGGGATCGTTTGCAAGAGCTTGGCACCATTTTTGAGTGAATTGCAGAACGTCAGATTTTTAGGGTTAGGGTTAGGGTTAGGGTTAGGGTTAGGGTAAGGGCTAATTCTGTTTCCGATGATAAAAACCAATCTGTTTCCACCGAAAAACCTATCAGGGGATCGTTTGCAACAGCTTGGCACCATTTTTGAGTGAATTGCAGAACGTCAGATTTTTGCTGAAATTGTGACCGCACGGCTTAGGGATTTTCTCAAAAAAAGTTGTTCAGACGTCGAGGGCTAATTCTGTTTCTGATGATAAAACCCATCTGTTTCGACCGAAAAACCTTTCAGGGGATCGTTTGCAACAGCTTGGCACCATTTTTCAGTGAAGTGGAGAACGTCAGATTTTTGCTGAAATTGTGACCGCGCGGCTTAGGGATTTTTTAAAAAAAAGTTGTTCAGACGTCGAGGGCTAATTCTGTTTCCGATGAAAAAACCCCATCTGTTTCCACCGAAAAACCTTTCAGGGGATCGTTTGCAACAGCTTGGCACCATTTTTGAGTGAATTGCAGAACGTCAGATTTTCAGGGTTAGGGTTAGGGTTAGGGTTAGGGTTAGGGTTAGGTTTAGGGTTTGGGCTAATTCTGTTTCCGATGATAAAAACCCATCTGTTTCCACCGAAAAACCTATCAGGGGATCGTTTGCAACAGCTTGGCACCATTTTTGAGTGAATTGCAGAACGTCAGATTTTTGCTGAAATTGTGACCCCGCGGCTTAGGGATTTTTTTCAAAAAAAGTTGTTCAGACGTTGAGGGCTAATTCTGTTTCTGATGATAAAAACCCATCTGTTTCAACCGAAAAACCTTTCAGGGGATCGTTTGCAGCAGCTTGGCACCATTTTTGAGTGAAGTGCAGAACGTCAGATTTTTGCTGAAATTGTCACCGCGCGGCTTAGGGATTTTCTCACAAAAAGTTGTTCAGACGTCGAGGGCTAATTCTGTTTCTGATGATAAAAACCGATCTGTTTCCACCGAAAAACCTTTCAGGGGATCGTTTGCAAGAGCTTGGCACCATTTTTGAGTGAATTGCAGAACGTCAGATTTTTAGGGTTAGGGTTAGGGTTAGGGTTAGGGTTAGGGTTAGGGTTAGGGTTAGGGTAAGGGCTAATTCTGTTTCCGATGATAAAAACCAATCTGTTTCCACCGAAAAACCTATCAGGGGATCGTTTGCAACAGCTTGGCACCATTTTTGAGTGAATTGCAGAACGTCATTTTTTTGCTGAAATTGTGACCCCGCGGCTTAGGGATTTTTTTCAAAAAAAGTTGTTCAGACGTCGAGGGCTAATTCTGTTTCTGATGATAAAAACCCATCTGTTTCGACCGAAAAACCTTTCAGGGGATCGTTTGCAACAGCTTGGCACCATTTTTGAGTGAAGTGCAGAACGTCAGATTTTTGCTGAAATTGTGACCGCGCGGCTTAGGGATTTTTTCAAAAAAAGTTGTTCAGACGTCGAGGGCTAATTCTGTTTCCGCTGATAAAAACTCATCTGTTTCCACCGAAAAACCTTTCAGGGGATCGTTTGCAACAGCTTGGCACCATTTTTGAGTGAATTGCAGAACGTCAGATTTTTGCTGAAATTGTGACCGCGCGGCTTAGGGATTTTCTCAAAAAAAGTTGTTCAGACGTCGAGGGCTAATTCTGTTTCTGATGATAAAAACCCATCTGTTTCGACCGAAAAACCTTTCAGGGGATCGTTTGCAACAGTTTGGCACCATTTTTCAGTGAAGTGGAGAACGTCAGATTTTTGCTGAAATTGTGACCGCGCGGCTTAGGGATTTTTTTAAAAAAAGTTGTTCAGACGTCGACGGCTAATTCTGTTTCCGATGAAAAAACCCCATCTGTTTCCACCGAAAAACCTTTCAGGGGATCGTTTGCAACAGCTTGGCACCATTTTTGAGTGAATTGCAGAACGTCAGATTTTCAGGGTTAGGGTTAGGGTTAGGGTTAGGTTTAGGGTTAGGGCTAATTCTGTTTCCGATGATAAAAACCCATCTGTTTCCACCGAAAAACCTTTCAGGGGATCATTTGCAACAGCTTGGCACCATTTTTGAGTGAATTGCAGAACGTCAGATTTTTAGGGTTAGGGTTAGGGTTAGGGTTAGGGTTAGGGTAAGGGCTAATTCTGTTTCCGATGATAAAAACCAATCTGTTTCCACCGAAAAACCTATCAGGGGATCGTTTGCAACAGCTTGGCACCATTTTTGAGTGAATTGCAAAACGTCAGATTTTTGCTGAAACTGTGACCGCGCGGCTTAGGGATTTTTTTCAAAAAAAGTTGTTCAGACGTCGAGGGCTAATTCTGTTTCCGATGATAAAAACCCATCTGTTTCCACCGAAAACCTTTCAGGGGATATTTTGCAACAGCTTGGCACCATTTTTGAGTGAATTGCAGAACGTCAGATTTTTGCTGAAATTGTGACCGCGCGGCTTAGGGATTTTTTCAAAAAAAGTTGTTCAGACGTCGAGGTCTAAGTCTGTTTCCGATGATAAAAACCCATCTTTTTCCACCGAACAACCTTTCAGGGGATCGTTTGCAACAGCTTGGCACCATTTTTGAGTGAAGTGCAGAACGTCAGATTTTTGCTGAAATTGTGACCGCGCGGCTTAGGGATTTTTTCAAAAAAAGTTGTTCAGACGTCGAGGGCTAATTCTGTTTCCGATGATAAAAACCCATCTGTTTCCACCGAAAAACCTTTCAGGGGATCGTTTGCAACAGCTTGGCTCCATTTTTGAGTGAATTGCAGAAAGTCAGATTTTTGCTGAAATTGTGACCGCGCGGCTTAGGGTTTTTTTCAAAAAAAGTTGTTCAGACTTCGAGGGCTAATTCTGTTTCCGATGATAAAAACCCATCTGTTTCCACCGAAAAACCTTTCAGGGGATCGTTTGCAACAGCGTGGCACCATTTTTGAGTGAATTGCAGAATGTCAGATTTTTAGGGTTAGGGTTAGGGTTAGGGTTAGGGTTAGGGTTAGGGTTAGGGTTAGGGTTAGGGCTAATTCTGTTTTCGATGATAAAAACCCATCTGTTTCCACCGAAAAACCTTTCAGGAGATATTTTGCAACAGCTTGGCACCATTTTTGAGTGAATTGCAGAACGTCAGATTTTTGCTGAAATTGTGACCGCGCGGCTTAGGGATTTTTTCAAAAAAAGTTGTTCAGACGTCGAGGGCTAATTCTGTTTCCGATGATAAAAACCCATCTGTTTCCACCGAAAACCTTTCAGGGGATATTTTGCAACAGCTTGGCACCATTTTTGAGTGAATTGCAGAACGTCAGATTTTTGCTGAAATTGTGACCGCGCGGCTTAGGGATTTTTTCAAAAAAAGTTGTTCAGACGTCGAGGTCTAAGTCTGTTTCCGATGATAAAAACCCATCTGTTTCCACCGAACAACCTTTCAGGGGATCGTTTGCAACAGCTTGGCACCATTTTTGAGTGAAGTGCAGAACGTCAGATTTTTGCTGAAATTGTGCCCGCGCGGCTTAGGGATTTTTTCAAAAAAAGTTGTTCAGACGTCGAGGGCTAATTCTGTTTCCGATGATAAAAACCCATCTGTTTCCACCGAAAAACCTTTCAGGGGATCGTTTGCAACAGCTTGGCTCCATTTTTGAGTGAATTGCAGAACGTCAGATTTTTGCTGAAATTGTGACCGCGCGGCTTAGGGTTTTTTTCAAAAAAAGTTGTTCAGACTTCGATGGCTAATTCTGTTTCCGATGATAAAAACCCATCTGTTTCAACCGAAAAACCTTTCAGGGGATCGTTTGCAACAGCGTGGCACCATTTTTGAGTGAATTGCAGAACGTCAGATTTTTAGGGTTAGGGTTAGGGTTAGGGTTAGGGTTAGGGTTAGGGTTAGGGTTAGGGTTAGGGTTAGGGTTAGGGTTAGGGCTAATTCTGTTTTCGATGATAAAAACCCATCTGTTTCCACCGAAAAACCTTTCAGGAGATATTTTGCAACAGCTTGGCACCATTTTTGAGTGAATTGCAGAACGTCAGATTTTTGCTGAAATTGTGACCGCGCGGCTTAGGGATTTTTTCAAAAAAAGTTATTCAGACGTCGAGGGCTAATTCTGTTTCCGATGATAAAAACCCATCTGTTTCCACCGAAAAACCTTTCAGGGGATCGTTTGCAACAGCTTGGCACCATTTTTGAGTGAATTGCAGAACGTCAGATTTTTGCTGAAATTGTGACCGCGCGGCCTTAGGGATTTTTTCAAAAAAAGTTGTTCAGACGTCGGGGGCTAATTCTGTTTCCGATGATAAAAACCCATCTGTTTCAACCGAAAAACCTTTCAGGGGATCGTTTGCAACAGCTTGGCACCATTTTTGAGTGAATTGCAGAACGTCAGATTTTTGCTGAAATTGTGACCCCGCGGCTTAGGGATTTTTTTCAAAAAAAGTTGTTCAGACGTTGAGGGCTAATTCTGTTTCTGATGATAAAAACCCATCTGTTTCAACCGAAAAACCTTTCAGGGGATCGTTTGCAACAGCTTGGCACCATTTTTGAGTGAAGTGCAGAACGTCAGATTTTTGCTGAAATTGTGACCGCGCGGCTTAGGGATTTTCTCACAAAAAGTTGTTCAGACGTCGAGGGCTAATTCTGTTTCTGATGATAAAAACCCATCTGTTTCCACCGAAAAACCTTTCAGGGGATCGTTTGCAAGAGCTTGGCACCATTTTTGAGTGAATTGCAGAACGTCAGATTTTTAGGGTTAGGGTTAGGGTTAGGGTTAGGGTTAGGGTAAGGGCTAATTCTGTTTCCGATGATAAAAACCAATCTGTTTCCACCGAAAAACCTATCAGGGGATCGTTTGCAACAGCTTGGCACCATTTTTGAGTGAATTGCAGAACGTCAGATTTTTGCTGAAATTGTGACCGCACGGCTTAGGGATTTTCTCAAAAAAAGTTGTTCAGACGTCGAGGGCTAATTCTGTTTCTGATGATAAAACCCATCTGTTTCGACCGAAAAACCTTTCAGGGGATCGTTTGCAACAGCTTGGCACCATTTTTCAGTGAAGTGGAGAACGTCAGATTTTTGCTGAAATTGTGACCGCGCGGCTTAGGGATTTTTTAAAAAAAAGTTGTTCAGACGTCGAGGGCTAATTCTGTTTCCGATGAAAAAACCCCATCTGTTTCCACCGAAAAACCTTTCAGGGGATCGTTTGCAACAGCTTGGCACCATTTTTGAGTGAATTGCAGAACGTCAGATTTTCAGGGTTAGGGTTAGGGTTAGGGTTAGGGTTAGGGTTAGGTTTAGGGTTTGGGCTAATTCTGTTTCCGATGATAAAAACCCATCTGTTTCCACCGAAAAACCTATCAGGGGATCGTTTGCAACAGCTTGGCACCATTTTTGAGTGAATTGCAGAACGTCAGATTTTTGCTGAAATTGTGACCCCGCGGCTTAGGGATTTTTTTCAAAAAAAGTTGTTCAGACGTTGAGGGCTAATTCTGTTTCTGATGATAAAAACCCATCTGTTTCAACCGAAAAACCTTTCAGGGGATCGTTTGCAGCAGCTTGGCACCATTTTTGAGTGAAGTGCAGAACGTCAGATTTTTGCTGAAATTGTCACCGCGCGGCTTAGGGATTTTCTCACAAAAAGTTGTTCAGACGTCGAGGGCTAATTCTGTTTCTGATGATAAAAACCGATCTGTTTCCACCGAAAAACCTTTCAGGGGATCGTTTGCAAGAGCTTGGCACCATTTTTGAGTGAATTGCAGAACGTCAGATTTTTAGGGTTAGGGTTAGGGTTAGGGTTAGGGTTAGGGTTAGGGTTAGGGTTAGGGTAAGGGCTAATTCTGTTTCCGATGATAAAAACCAATCTGTTTCCACCGAAAAACCTATCAGGGGATCGTTTGCAACAGCTTGGCACCATTTTTGAGTGAATTGCAGAACGTCATTTTTTTGCTGAAATTGTGACCCCGCGGCTTAGGGATTTTTTTCAAAAAAAGTTGTTCAGACGTCGAGGGCTAATTCTGTTTCTGATGATAAAAACCCATCTGTTTCGACCGAAAAACCTTTCAGGGGATCGTTTGCAACAGCTTGGCACCATTTTTGAGTGAAGTGCAGAACGTCAGATTTTTGCTGAAATTGTGACCGCGCGGCTTAGGGATTTTTTCAAAAAAAGTTGTTCAGACGTCGAGGGCTAATTCTGTTTCCGCTGATAAAAACTCATCTGTTTCCACCGAAAAACCTTTCAGGGGATCGTTTGCAACAGCTTGGCACCATTTTTGAGTGAATTGCAGAACGTCAGATTTTTGCTGAAATTGTGACCGCGCGGCTTAGGGATTTTCTCAAAAAAAGTTGTTCAGACGTCGAGGGCTAATTCTGTTTCTGATGATAAAAACCCATCTGTTTCGACCGAAAAACCTTTCAGGGGATCGTTTGCAACAGTTTGGCACCATTTTTCAGTGAAGTGGAGAACGTCAGATTTTTGCTGAAATTGTGACCGCGCGGCTTAGGGATTTTTTTAAAAAAAGTTGTTCAGACGTCGACGGCTAATTCTGTTTCCGATGAAAAAACCCCATCTGTTTCCACCGAAAAACCTTTCAGGGGATCGTTTGCAACAGCTTGGCACCATTTTTGAGTGAATTGCAGAACGTCAGATTTTCAGGGTTAGGGTTAGGGTTAGGGTTAGGTTTAGGGTTAGGGCTAATTCTGTTTCCGATGATAAAAACCCATCTGTTTCCACCGAAAAACCTTTCAGGGGATCATTTGCAACAGCTTGGCACCATTTTTGAGTGAATTGCAGAACGTCAGATTTTTAGGGTTAGGGTTAGGGTTAGGGTTAGGGTTAGGGTAAGGGCTAATTCTGTTTCCGATGATAAAAACCAATCTGTTTCCACCGAAAAACCTATCAGGGGATCGTTTGCAACAGCTTGGCACCATTTTTGAGTGAATTGCAAAACGTCAGATTTTTGCTGAAACTGTGACCGCGCGGCTTAGGGATTTTTTTCAAAAAAAGTTGTTCAGACGTCGAGGGCTAATTCTGTTTCCGATGATAAAAACCCATCTGTTTCCACCGAAAAACCTTTCAGGGGATCGTTTGCAACAGCTTGGCACCATTTTTGAGTGAATTGCAGAACGTCAGATTTTTAGGGTTAGGGTTAGGGTTAGGGTTAGGGTTAGGGTTAGGGTTAGGGCTAGGGCTAGGGTTAGGGTTCGGGCTAATTCTGTTTCCGATGATAAAAACCCATCTGTTTCCACCGAAAAACCTTTCAGGGGATCGTTTGCAACAGCTTGGCACCATTTTTGAGTGAATTGCAGAACGTCAGATTTTTAGGGTTAGGGTTAGGGTTAGGGTTATGGTTTGGGTTAGGGCTAATTCTGTTTTCGATGATAAAAACCCATCTGTTTCCACCGAAAAACCTTTCAGGGGATCGTTTGCAACAGCTTGGCTCCATTTTTGAGTGAATTGCAGAACGTCAGATTTTTGCTGAAATTGTGACCACGCGGCTTAGGGATTTTTTCCAAAAAAAGTTATTCAGACGTCGAGGGCTAATTCTGTTTCCGATGATAAAAACCCATCTGTTTCCACCGAAAAACCTTTCAGGGGATCGTTTGCAACAGCTTGGCACCATTTTTGAGTGAATTGCAGAACGTGAGATTTTTGCTGAAATTGTGACCGCGCGGCTTAGGGATTTTTTCAAAAAAAGTTGTTCAGACGTCGAGGGCTAATTCTGTTTCCGATGATAAAAACCCATCTGTTTCCACCGAAAACCTTTCAGGGGATATTTTGCAACAGCTTGGCACCATTTTTGAGTGAATTGCAGAACGTCAGATTTTTGCTGAAATTGTGACCGCGCGGCTTAGGGATTTTTTCAAAAAAAGTTGTTCAGACGTCGAGGTCTAAGTCTGTTTCCGATGATAAAAACCCATCTGTTTCCACCGAACAACCTTTCAGGGGATCGTTTGCAACAGCTTGGCACCATTTTTGAGTGAAGTGCAGAACGTCAGATTTTTGCTGAAATTGTGACCGCGCGGCTTAGGGATTTTTTCAAAAAAAGTTGTTCAGACGTCGAGGGCTAATTCTGTTTCCGATGATAAAAACCCATCTGTTTCCACCGAAAAACCTTTCAGGGGATCGTTTGCAACAGCTTGGCTCCATTTTTGAGTGAATTGCAGAAAGTCAGATTTTTGCTGAAATTGTGACCGCGCGGCTTAGGGTTTTTTTCAAAAAAAGTTGTTCAGACTTCGAGGGCTAATTCTGTTTCCGATGATAAAAACCCATCTGTTTCCACCGAAAAACCTTTCAGGGGATCGTTTGCAACAGCGTGGCACCATTTTTGAGTGAATTGCAGAATGTCAGATTTTTAGGGTTAGGGTTAGGGTTAGGGTTAGGGTTAGGGTTAGGGTTAGGGCTAATTCTGTTTTCGATGATAAAAACCCATCTGTTTCCACCGAAAAACCTTTCAGGAGATATTTTGCAACAGCTTGGCACCATTTTTGAGTGAATTGCAGAACGTCAGATTTTTGCTGAAATTGTGACCGCGCGGCTTAGGGATTTTTTCAAAAAAAGTTGTTCAGACGTCGAGGGCTAATTCTGTTTCCGATGATAAAAACCCATCTGTTTCCACCGAAAACCTTTCAGGGGATATTTTGCAACAGCTTGGCACCATTTTTGAGTGAATTGCAGAACGTCAGATTTTTGCTGAAATTGTGACCGCGCGGCTTAGGGATTTTTTCAAAAAAAGTTGTTCAGACGTCGAGGTCTAAGTCTGTTTCCGATGATAAAAACCCATCTGTTTCGACCGAAAAACCTTTCAGGGGATCGTTTGCAACAGTTTGGCACCATTTTTCAGTGAAGTGGAGAACGTCAGATTTTTGCTGAAATTGTGACCGCGCGGCTTAGGGATTTTTTTAAAAAAAGTTGTTCAGACGTCGACGGCTAATTCTGTTTCCGATGAAAAAACCCCATCTGTTTCCACCGAAAAACCTTTCAGGGGATCGTTTGCAACAGCTTGGCACCATTTTTGAGTGAATTGCAGAACGTCAGATTTTCAGGGTTAGGGTTAGGGTTAGGGTTAGGTTTAGGGTTAGGGCTAATTCTGTTTCCGATGATAAAAACCCATCTGTTTCCACCGAAAAACCTTTCAGGGGATCATTTGCAACAGCTTGGCACCATTTTTGAGTGAATTGCAGAACGTCAGATTTTTAGGGTTAGGGTTAGGGTTAGGGTTAGGGTTAGGGTTAGGGTAAGGGCTAATTCTGTTTCCGATGATAAAAACCAATCTGTTTCCACCGAAAAACCTATCAGGGGATCGTTTGCAACAGCTTGGCACCATTTTTGAGTGAATTGCAAAACGTCAGATTTTTGCTGAAATTGTGACCGCGCGGCTTAGGGATTTTTTTCAAAAAAAGTTGTTCAGACGTCGAGGGCTAATTCTGTTTCCGATGATAAAAACCCATCTGTTTCCACCGAAAAACCTTTCAGGGGATCGTTTGCAACAGCTTGGCACCATTTTTGAGTGAATTGCAGAACGTCAGATTTTTAGGGTTAGGGTTAGGGTTAGGGTTAGGGTTAGGGTTAGGGTTAGGGTTAGGGTTAGGGCTAGGGCTAGGGTTAGGGTTCGGGCTAATTCTGTTTCCGATGATAAAAACCCATCTGTTTCCACCGAAAAACCTTTCAGGGGATCGTTTGCAACAGCTTGGCACCATTTTTGAGTGAATTGCAGAACGTCAGATTTTTAGGGTTAGGGTTAGGGTTAGGGTTATGGTTTGGGTTAGGGCTAATTCTGTTTTCGATGATAAAAACCCATCTGTTTCCACCGAAAAACCTTTCAGGGGATCGTTTGCAACAGCTTGGCACGATTTTTGAGTGAATTGCAGAACGTCAGATTTTTAGAGTTAGGGTTAGGGTTAGGGTTAGGGTTAGGGTTAGGGTTAGGGTAAGGGCTAATTCTGTTTCCGATGATAAAAACCAATCTGTTTCCACCGAAAAACCTATCAGGGGATCGTTTGCAACAGCTTGGCACCATTTTTGAGTGAATTGCAGAACGTCAGATTTTTGCTGAAATTGTGACCCCGCGGCTTAGGGATTTTTTTCAAAAAAAGTTGTTCAGACGTTGAGGGCTAATTCTGTTTCTGATGATAAAAACCCATCTGTTTCAACCGAAAAACCTTTCAGGGGATCGTTTGCAACAGCTTGGCACCATTTTTGAGTGAAGTGCAGAACGTCAGATTTTTGCTGAAATTGTGACCGCGCGGCTTAGGGATTTTCTCACAAAAAGTTGTTCAGACGTCGAGGGCTAATTCTGTTTCTGATGATAAAAACCCATCTGTTTCCACCGAAAAACCTTTCAGGGGATCGTTTGCAAGAGCTTGGCACCATTTTTGAGTGAATTGCAGAACGTCAGATTTTTAGGGTTAGGGTTAGGGTTAGGGTTAGGGTTAGGGTAAGGGCTAATTCTGTTTCCGATGATAAAAACCAATCTGTTTCCACCGAAAAACCTATCAGGGGATCGTTTGCAACAGCTTGGCACCATTTTTGAGTGAATTGCAGAACGTCAGATTTTTGCTGAAATTGTGACCGCACGGCTTAGGGATTTTCTCAAAAAAAGTTGTTCAGACGTCGAGGGCTAATTCTGTTTCTGATGATAAAACCCATCTGTTTCGACCGAAAAACCTTTCAGGGGATCGTTTGCAACAGCTTGGCACCATTTTTCAGTGAAGTGGAGAACGTCAGATTTTTGCTGAAATTGTGACCGCGCGGCTTAGGGATTTTTTAAAAAAAAGTTGTTCAGACGTCGAGGGCTAATTCTGTTTCCGATGAAAAAACCCCATCTGTTTCCACCGAAAAACCTTTCAGGGGATCGTTTGCAACAGCTTGGCACCATTTTTGAGTGAATTGCAGAACGTCAGATTTTCAGGGTTAGGGTTAGGGTTAGGGTTAGGGTTAGGGTTAGGTTTAGGGTTTGGGCTAATTCTGTTTCCGATGATAAAAACCCATCTGTTTCCACCGAAAAACCTATCAGGGGATCGTTTGCAACAGCTTGGCACCATTTTTGAGTGAATTGCAGAACGTCAGATTTTTGCTGAAATTGTGACCCCGCGGCTTAGGGATTTTTTTCAAAAAAAGTTGTTCAGACGTTGAGGGCTAATTCTGTTTCTGATGATAAAAACCCATCTGTTTCAACCGAAAAACCTTTCAGGGGATCGTTTGCAGCAGCTTGGCACCATTTTTGAGTGAAGTGCAGAACGTCAGATTTTTGCTGAAATTGTCACCGCGCGGCTTAGGGATTTTCTCACAAAAAGTTGTTCAGACGTCGAGGGCTAATTCTGTTTCTGATGATAAAAACCGATCTGTTTCCACCGAAAAACCTTTCAGGGGATCGTTTGCAAGAGCTTGGCACCATTTTTGAGTGAATTGCAGAACGTCAGATTTTTAGGGTTAGGGTTAGGGTTAGGGTTAGGGTTAGGGTTAGGGTAAGGGCTAATTCTGTTTCCGATGATAAAAACCAATCTGTTTCCACCGAAAAACCTATCAGGGGATCGTTTGCAACAGCTTGGCACCATTTTTGAGTGAATTGCAGAACGTCATTTTTTTGCTGAAATTGTGACCCCGCGGCTTAGGGATTTTTTTCAAAAAAAGTTGTTCAGACGTCGAGGGCTAATTCTGTTTCTGATGATAAAAACCCATCTGTTTCGACCGAAAAACCTTTCAGGGGATCGTTTGCAACAGCTTGGCACCATTTTTGAGTGAAGTGCAGAACGTCAGATTTTTGCTGAAATTGTGACCGCGCGGCTTAGGGATTTTTTCAAAAAAAGTTGTTCAGACGTCGAGGGCTAATTCTGTTTCCGCTGATAAAAACTCATCTGTTTCCACCGAAAAACCTTTCAGGGGATCGTTTGCAACAGCTTGGCACCATTTTTGAGTGAATTGCAGAACGTCAGATTTTTGCTGAAATTGTGACCGCGCGGCTTAGGGATTTTCTCAAAAAAAGTTGTTCAGACGTCGAGGGCTAATTCTGTTTCTGATGATAAAAACCCATCTGTTTCGACCGAAAAACCTTTCAGGGGATCGTTTGCAACAGTTTGGCACCATTTTTCAGTGAAGTGGAGAACGTCAGATTTTTGCTGAAATTGTGACCGCGCGGCTTATGGATTTTTTTAAAAAAAGTTGTTCAGACGTCGACGGCTAATTCTGTTTCCGATGAAAAAACCCCATCTGTTTCCACCGAAAAACCTTTCAGGGGATCGTTTGCAACAGCTTGGCACCATTTTTGAGTGAATTGCAGAACGTCAGATTTTCAGGGTTAGGGTTAGGGTTAGGGTTAGGTTTAGGGTTAGGGCTAATTCTGTTTCCGATGATAAAAACCCATCTGTTTCCACCGAAAAACCTTTCAGGGGATCATTTGCAACAGCTTGGCACCATTTTTGAGTGAATTGCAGAACGTCAGATTTTTAGGGTTAGGGTTAGGGTTAGGGTTAGGGTTAGGGTAAGGGCTAATTCTGTTTCCGATGATAAAAACCAATCTGTTTCCACCGAAAAACCTATCAGGGGATCGTTTGCAACAGCTTGGCACCATTTTTGAGTGAATTGCAAAACGTCAGATTTTTGCTGAAATTGTGACCGCGCGGCTTAGGGATTTTTTTCAAAAAAAGTTGTTCAGACGTCGAGGGCTAATTCTGTTTCCGATGATAAAAACCCATCTGTTTCCACCGAAAAACCTTTCAGGGGATCGTTTGCAACAGCTTGGCACCATTTTTGAGTGAATTGCAGAACGTCAGATTTTTAGGGTTAGGGTTAGGGTTAGGGTTAGGGTTAGGGTTAGGGTTAGGGTTAGGGTTAGGGCTAGGGCTAGGGTTAGGGTTCGGGCTAATTCTGTTTCCGATGATAAAAACCCATCTGTTTCCACCGAAAAACCTTTCAGGGGATCGTTTGCAACAGCTTGGCACCATTTTTGAGTGAATTGCAGAACGTCAGATTTTTAGGGTTAGGGTTAGGGTTAGGGTTATGGTTTGGGTTAGGGCTAATTCTGTTTTCGATGATAAAAACCCATCTGTTTCCACCGAAAAACCTTTCAGGGGATCGTTTGCAACAGCTTGGCTCCATTTTTGAGTGAATTGCAGAACGTCAGATTTTTGCTGAAATTGTGACCACGCGGCTTAGGGATTTTTTCCAAAAAAAGTTATTCAGACGTCGAGGGCTAATTCTGTTTCCGATGATAAAAACCCATCTGTTTCCACCGAAAAACCTTTCAGGGGATCGTTTGCAACAGCTTGGCACCATTTTTGAGTGAATTGCAGAACGTGAGATTTTTGCTGAAATTGTGACCGCGCGGCTTAGGGATTTTTTCAAAAAAAGTTGTTCAGACGTCGAGGGCTAATTCTGTTTCCGATGATAAAAACCCATCTGTTTCCACCGAAAACCTTTCAGGGGATATTTTGCAACAGCTTGGCACCATTTTTGAGTGAATTGCAGAACGTCAGATTTTTGCTGAAATTGTGACCGCGCGGCTTAGGGATTTTTTCAAAAAAAGTTGTTCAGACGTCGAGGTCTAAGTCTGTTTCCGATGATAAAAACCCATCTGTTTCCACCGAACAACCTTTCAGGGGATCGTTTGCAACAGCTTGGCACCATTTTTGAGTGAAGTGCAGAACGTCAGATTTTTGCTGAAATTGTGACCGCGCGGCTTAGGGATTTTTTCAAAAAAAGTTGTTCAGACGTCGAGGGCTAATTCTGTTTCCGATGATAAAAACCCATCTGTTTCCACCGAAAAACCTTTCAGGGGATCGTTTGCAACAGCTTGGCTCCATTTTTGAGTGAATTGCAGAAAGTCAGATTTTTGCTGAAATTGTGACCGCGCGGCTTAGGGTTTTTTTCAAAAAAAGTTGTTCAGACTTCGAGGGCTAATTCTGTTTCCGATGATAAAAACCCATCTGTTTCCACCGAAAAACCTTTCAGGGGATCGTTTGCAACAGCGTGGCACCATTTTTGAGTGAATTGCAGAATGTCAGATTTTTAGGGTTAGGGTTAGGGTTAGGGTTAGGGTTAGGGTTAGGGTTAGGGTTAGGGTTAGGGCTAATTCTGTTTTCGATGATAAAAACCCATCTGTTTCCACCGAAAAACCTTTCAGGAGATATTTTGCAACAGCTTGGCACCATTTTTGAGTGAATTGCAGAACGTCAGATTTTTGCTGAAATTGTGACCGCGCGGCTTAGGGATTTTTTCAAAAAAAGTTGTTCAGACGTCGAGGGCTAATTCTGTTTCCGATGATAAAAACCCATCTGTTTCCACCGAAAACCTTTCAGGGGATATTTTGCAACAGCTTGGCACCATTTTTGAGTGAATTGCAGAACGTCAGATTTTTGCTGAAATTGTGACCGCGCGGCTTAGGGATTTTTTCAAAAAAAGTTGTTCAGACGTCGAGGTCTAAGTCTGTTTCCGATGATAAAAACCCATCTGTTTCGACCGAAAAACCTTTCAGGGGATCGTTTGCAACAGTTTGGCACCATTTTTCAGTGAAGTGGAGAACGTCAGATTTTTGCTGAAATTGTGACCGCGCGGCTTAGGGATTTTTTTAAAAAAAGTTGTTCAGACGTCGACGGCTAATTCTGTTTCCGATGAAAAAACCCCATCTGTTTCCACCGAAAAACCTTTCAGGGGATCGTTTGCAACAGCTTGGCACCATTTTTGAGTGAATTGCAGAACGTCAGATTTTCAGGGTTAGGGTTAGGGTTAGGGTTAGGTTTAGGGTTAGGGCTAATTCTGTTTCCGATGATAAAAACCCATCTGTTTCCACCGAAAAACCTTTCAGGGGATCATTTGCAACAGCTTGGCACCATTTTTGAGTGAATTGCAGAACGTCAGATTTTTAGGGTTAGGGTTAGGGTTAGGGTTAGGGTTAGGGTAAGGGCTAATTCTGTTTCCGATGATAAAAACCAATCTGTTTCCACCGAAAAACCTATCAGGGGATCGTTTGCAACAGCTTGGCACCATTTTTGAGTGAATTGCAAAACGTCAGATTTTTGCTGAAATTGTGACCGCGCGGCTTAGGGATTTTTTTCAAAAAAAGTTGTTCAGACGTCGAGGGCTAATTCTGTTTCCGATGATAAAAACCCATCTGTTTCCACCGAAAAACCTTTCAGGGGATCGTTTGCAACAGCTTGGCACCATTTTTGAGTGAATTGCAGAACGTCAGATTTTTAGGGTTAGGGTTAGGGTTAGGGTTAGGGTTAGGGTTAGGGTTAGGGCTAGGGCTAGGGTTAGGGTTCGGGCTAATTCTGTTTCCGATGATAAAAACCCATCTGTTTCCACCGAAAAACCTTTCAGGGGATCGTTTGCAACAGCTTGGCACCATTTTTGAGTGAATTGCAGAACGTCAGATTTTTAGGGTTAGGGTTAGGGTTAGGGTTATGGTTTGGGTTAGGGCTAATTCTGTTTTCGATGATAAAAACCCATCTGTTTCCACCGAAAAACCTTTCAGGGGATCGTTTGCAACAGCTTGGCTCCATTTTTGAGTGAATTGCAGAACGTCAGATTTTTGCTGAAATTGTGACCACGCGGCTTAGGGATTTTTTCCAAAAAAAGTTATTCAGACGTCGAGGGCTAATTCTGTTTCCGATGATAAAAACCCATCTGTTTCCACCGAAAAACCTTTCAGGGGATCGTTTGCAACAGCTTGGCACCATTTTTGAGTGAATTGCAGAACGTGAGATTTTTGCTGAAATTGTGACCGCGCGGCTTAGGGATTTTTTCAAAAAAAGTTGTTCAGACGTCGAGGGCTAATTCTGTTTCCGATGATAAAAACCCATCTGTTTCCACCGAAAACCTTTCAGGGGATATTTTGCAACAGCTTGGCACCATTTTTGAGTGAATTGCAGAACGTCAGATTTTTGCTGAAATTGTGACCGCGCGGCTTAGGGATTTTTTCAAAAAAAGTTGTTCAGACGTCGAGGTCTAAGTCTGTTTCCGATGATAAAAACCCATCTGTTTCCACCGAACAACCTTTCAGGGGATCGTTTGCAACAGCTTGGCACCATTTTTGAGTGAAGTGCAGAACGTCAGATTTTTGCTGAAATTGTGACCGCGCGGCTTAGGGATTTTTTCAAAAAAAGTTGTTCAGACGTCGAGGGCTAATTCTGTTTCCGATGATAAAAACCCATCTGTTTCCACCGAAAAACCTTTCAGGGGATCGTTTGCAACAGCTTGGCTCCATTTTTGAGTGAATTGCAGAAAGTCAGATTTTTGCTGAAATTGTGACCGCGCGGCTTAGGGTTTTTTTCAAAAAAAGTTGTTCAGACTTCGAGGGCTAATTCTGTTTCCGATGATAAAAACCCATCTGTTTCCACCGAAAAACCTTTCAGGGGATCGTTTGCAACAGCGTGGCACCATTTTTGAGTGAATTGCAGAATGTCAGATTTTTAGGGTTAGGGTTAGGGTTAGGGTTAGGGTTAGGGTTAGGGTTAGGGTTAGGGTTAGGGTTAGGGCTAATTCTGTTTTCGATGATAAAAACCCATCTGTTTCCACCGAAAAACCTTTCAGGAGATATTTTGCAACAGCTTGGCACCATTTTTGAGTGAATTGCAGAACGTCAGATTTTTGCTGAAATTGTGACCGCGCGGCTTAGGGATTTTTTCAAAAAAAGTTGTTCAGACGTCGAGGGCTAATTCTGTTTCCGATGATAAAAACCCATCTGTTTCCACCGAAAACCTTTCAGGGGATATTTTGCAACAGCTTGGCACCATTTTTGAGTGAATTGCAGAACGTCAGATTTTTGCTGAAATTGTGACCGCGCGGCTTAGGGATTTTTTCAAAAAAAGTTGTTCAGACGTCGAGGTCTAAGTCTGTTTCCGATGATAAAAACCCATCTGTTTCCACCGAACAACCTTTCAGGGGATCGTTTGCAACAGCTTGGCACCATTTTTGAGTGAAGTGCAGAACGTCAGATTTTTGCTGAAATTGTGACCGCGCGGCTTAGGGATTTTTTCAAAAAAAGTTGTTCAGACGTCGAGGGCTAATTCTGTTTCCGATGATAAAAACCCATCTGTTTCCACCGAAAAACCTTTCAGGGGATCGTTTGCAACAGCTTGGCTCCATTTTTGAGTGAATTGCAGAACGTCAGATTTTTGCTGAAATTGTGACCGCGCGGCTTAGGGTTTTTTTCAAAAAAAGTTGTTCAGACTTCGAGGGCTAATTCTGTTTCCGATGATAAAAACCCATCTGTTTCAACCGAAAAACCTTTCAGGGGATCGTTTGCAACAGCGTGGCACCATTTTTGAGTGAATTGCAGAACGTCAGATTTTTAGGGTTAGGGTTAGGGTTAGGGTTAGGGTTAGGGTTAGGGTTAGGGTTAGGGTTAGGGTTAGGGTTAGGGTTAGGGTTAGGGTTAGGGTTAGGGTTAGGGCTAATTCTGTTTTCGATGATAAAAACCCATCTGTTTCCACCGAAAAACCTTTCAGGAGATATTTTGCAACAGCTTGGCACCATTTTTGAGTGAATTGCAGAACGTCAGATTTTTGCTGAAATTGTGACCGCGCGGCTTAGGGATTTTTTCAAAAAAAGTTATTCAGACGTCGAGGGCTAATTCTGTTTCCGATGATAAAAACCCATCTGTTTCCACCGAAAAACCTTTCAGGGGATCGTTTGCAACAGCTTGGCACCATTTTTGAGTGAATTGCAGAACGTCAGATTTTTGCTGAAATTGTGACCGCGCGGCCTTAGGGATTTTTTCAAAAAAAGTTGTTCAGACGTCAGGGGCTAATTCTGTTTCCGATGATAAAAACCCATCTGTTTCAACCGAAAAACCTTTCAGGGGATCGTTTGCAACAGCTTGGCACCATTTTTGAGTGAATTGCAGAACGTCAGATTTTTAGGGTTAGGGTTAGGGTTAGGGTTAGGGTTAGGGTTAGGGTTAGGGTTAGGGTAAGGGCTAATTCTGTTTCCGATGATAAAAACCAATCTGTTTCCACCGAAAAACCTATCAGGGGATCGTTTGCAACAGCTTGGCACCATTTTTGAGTGAATTGCAGAACGTCATTTTTTTGCTGAAATTGTGACCCCGCGGCTTAGGGATTTTTTTCAAAAAAAGTTGTTCAGACGTCGAGGGCTAATTCTGTTTCTGATGATAAAAACCCATCTGTTTCGACCGAAAAACCTTTCAGGGGATCGTTTGCAACAGCTTGGCACCATTTTTGAGTGAAGTGCAGAACGTCAGATTTTTGCTGAAATTGTGACCGCGCGGCTTAGGGATTTTTTCAAAAAAAGTTGTTCAGACTTCGAGGGCTAATTCTGTTTCCGATGATAAAAACCCATCTGTTTCAACCGAAAAACCTTTCAGGGGATCGTTTGCAACAGCGTGGCACCATTTTTGAGTGAATTGCAGAATGTCACATTTTTAGGGTTAGGGTTAGGGTTAGGGTTAGGGTTAGGGTTAGGGCTAATTCTGTTTTCGATGATAAAAACCCATCTGTTTCCACCGAAAAACCTTTCAGGAGATATTTTGCAACAGCTTGGCACCATTTTTGAGTGAATTGCAGAACGTCAGATTTTTGCTGAAATTGTGACCGCGCGGCTTAGGGATTTTTTCAAAAAAAGTTGTTCAGACGTCGAGGGCTAATTCTGTTTCCGATGATAAAAACCCATCTGTTTCCACCGAAAACCTTTCAGGGGATATTTTGCAACAGCTTGGCACCATTTTTGAGTGAATTGCAGAACGTCAGATTTTTGCTGAAATTGTGACCGCGCGGCTTAGGGATTTTTTCAAAAAAAGTTGTTCAGACGTCGAGGTCTAAGTCTGTTTCCGATGATAAAAACCCATCTGTTTCCACCGAACAACCTTTCAGGGGATCGTTTGCAACAGCTTGGCACCATTTTTGAGTGAAGTGCAGAACGTCAGATTTTTGCTGAAATTGTGCCCGCGCGGCTTAGGGATTTTTTCAAAAAAAGTTGTTCAGACGTCGAGGGCTAATTCTGTTTCCGATGATAAAAACCCATCTGTTTCCACCGAAAAACCTTTCAGGGGATCGTTTGCAACAGCTTGGCTCCATTTTTGAGTGAATTGCAGAACGTCAGATTTTTGCTGAAATTGTGACCGCGCGGCTTAGGGTTTTTTTCAAAAAAAGTTGTTCAGACTTCGATGGCTAATTCTGTTTCCGATGATAAAAACCCATCTGTTTCAACCGAAAAACCTTTCAGGGGATCGTTTGCAACAGCGTGGCACCATTTTTGAGTGAATTGCAGAACGTCAGATTTTTAGGGTTAGGGTTAGGGTTAGGGTTAGGGTTAGGGTTAGGGTTAGGGTTAGGGTTAGGGTTAGGGTTAGGGCTAATTCTGTTTTCGATGATAAAAACCCATCTGTTTCCACCGAAAAACCTTTCAGGAGATATTTTGCAACAGCTTGGCACCATTTTTGAGTGAATTGCAGAACGTCAGATTTTTGCTGAAATTGTGACCGCGCGGCTTAGGGATTTTTTCAAAAAAAGTTATTCAGACGTCGAGGGCTAATTCTGTTTCCGATGATAAAAACCCATCTGTTTCCACCGAAAAACCTTTCAGGGGATCGTTTGCAACAGCTTGGCACCATTTTTGAGTGAATTGCAGAACGTCAGATTTTTGCTGAAATTGTGACCGCGCGGCCTTAGGGATTTTTTCAAAAAAAGTTGTTCAGACGTCGGGGGCTAATTCTGTTTCCGATGATAAAAACCCATCTGTTTCAACCGAAAAACCTTTCAGGGGATCGTTTGCAACAGCTTGGCACCATTTTTGAGTGAATTGCAGAACGTCAGATTTTTAGGGTTAGGGTTAGGGTTAGGGTTAGGGTTAGGGTTAGGGTTAGGGTTAGGGTAAGGGCTAATTCTGTTTCCGATGATAAAAACCAATCTGTTTCCACCGAAAAACCTATCAGGGGATCGTTTGCAACAGCTTGGCACCATTTTTGAGTGAATTGCAGAACGTCATTTTTTTGCTGAAATTGTGACCCCGCGGCTTAGGGATTTTTTTCAAAAAAAGTTGTTCAGACGTCGAGGGCTAATTCTGTTTCTGATGATAAAAACCCATCTGTTTCGACCGAAAAACCTTTCAGGGGATCGTTTCCAACAGCTTGGCACCATTTTTGAGTGAAGTGCAGAACGTCAGATTTTTGCTGAAATTGTGACCGCGCGGCTTAGGGATTTTTTCAAAAAAAGTTGTTCAGACGTCGAGGGCTAATTCTGTTTCCGCTGATAAAAACTCATCTGTTTCCACCGAAAAACCTTTCAGGGGATCGTTTGCAACAGCCTGGCACCATTTTTGAGTGAATTGCAGAACGTCAGATTTTTGCTGAAATTGTGACCGCGCGGCTTAGGGATTTTCTCAAAAAAAGTTGTTCAGACGTCGAGGGCTAATTCTGTTTCTGATGATAAAAACCCTCTGTTTCGACCGAAAAACCTTTCAGGGGATCGTTTGCAACAGTTTGGCACCATTTTTCAGTGAAGTGGAAAACGTCAGATTTTTGCTGAAATTGTGACCGCGCGGCTTAGGGATTTTTTTAAAAAAAGTTGTTCAGACGTCGAGGGCTAATTCTGTTTCCGATGAAAAAACCCCATCTGTTTCCACCGAAAAACCTTTCAGGGGATCGTTTGCAACAGCTTGGCACCATTTTTGAGTGAATTGCAGAACGTCAGATTTTCAGGGTTAGGGTTAGGGTTAGGGTTAGGTTTAGGGTTAGGGCTAATTCTGTTTCCGATGATAAAAACCCATCTGTTTCCACCGAAAAACCTTTCAGGGGATCATTTGCAACAGCTTGGCACCATTTTTGAGTGAATTGCAGAACGTCAGATTTTTAGGGTTAGGGTTAGGGTTAGGGTTAGGGTTAGGGTAAGGGCTAATTCTGTTTCCGATGATAAAAACCAATCTGTTTCCACCGAAAAACCTATCAGGGGATCGTTTGCAACAGCTTGGCACCATTTTTGAGTGAATTGCAGAACGTCAGATTTTTGCTGAAATTGTGACCGCGCGGCTTAGGGATTTTTTTCAAAAAAAGTTGTTCAGACGTCGAGGGCTAATTCTGTTTCCGATGATAAAAACCCATCTGTTTCCACCGAAAAACCTTTCAGGGGATCGTTTGCAACAGCTTGGCACCATTTTTGAGTGAATTGCAGAACGTCAGATTTTTAGGGTTAGGGTTAGGGTTAGGGTTAGGGTTAGGGCTAGGGTTAGGGTTCGGGCTAATTCTGTTTCCGATGATAAAAACCCATCTGTTTCCACCGAAAAACCTTTCAGGGGATCGTTTGCAACAGCTTGGCACCATTTTTGAGTGAATTGCAGAACGTCAGATTTTTAGGGTTAGGGTTAGGGTTAGGGTTAGGGTTATGGTTTGGGTTAGGGCTAATTCTGTTTTCGATGATAAAAACCCATCTGTTTCCACCGAAAAACCTTTCAGGGGATCGTTTGCAACAGCTTGGCACCATTTTTGAGTGAATTGCAGAACGTCAGATTTTTGCTGAAATTGTGACCACGCGGCTTAGGGATTTTTTCCAAAAAAAGTTATTCAGACGTCGAGGGCTAATTCTGTTTCCGATGATAAAAACCCATCTGTTTCCACCGAAAAACCTTTCAGGGGATCGTTTGCAACAGCTTGGCACCATTTTTGCGTGAATTGCAGAACGTGAGATTTTTGCTGAAATTGTGACCGCGCGGCTTAGGGATTTTTTCAAAAAAAGTTGTTCAGACGTCGAGGGCTAATTCTGTTTCCGATGATAAAAACCCATCTGTTTCCACCGAAAACCTTTCAGGGGATATTTTGCAACAGCTTGGCACCATTTTTGAGTGAATTGCAGAACGTCAGATTTTTGCTGAAATTGTGACCGCGCGGCTTAGGGATTTTTTCAAAAAAAGTTGTTCAGACGTCGAGGTCTAAGTCTGTTTCCAATGATAAAAACCCATCTGTTTCCACCGAACAACCTTTCAGGGGATCGTTTGCAACAGCTTGGCACCATTTTTGAGTGAAGTGCAGAACGTCAGATTTTTGCTGAAATTGTGACCGCGCGGCTTAGGGATTTTTTCAAAAAAAGTTGTTCAGACGTCGAGGGCTAATTCTGTTTCCGATGATAAAAACCCATCTGTTTCCACCGAAAAACCTTTCAGGGGATCGTTTGCAACAGCTTGGCTCCATTTTTGAGTGAATTGCAGAAAGTCAGATTTTTGCTGAAATTGTGACCGCGCGGCTTAGGGTTTTTTTCAAAAAAAGTTGTTCAGACTTCGAGGGCTAATTCTGTTTCCGATGATAAAAACCCATCTGTTTCAACCGAAAAACCTTTCAGGGGATCGTTTGCAACAGCGTGGCACCATTTTTGAGTGAATGCAGAATGTCAGATTTTTAGGGTTAGGGTTAGGGTTAGGGTTAGGGTTAGGGTTAGGGTTAGGGTTAGGGTTAGGGCTAATTCTGTTTTCGATGATAAAAACCCATCTGTTTCCACCGAAAAACCTTTCAGGAGATATTTTGCAACAGCTTGGCACCATTTTTGAGTGAATTGCAGAACGTCAGATTTTTGCTGAAATTGTGACCGCGCGGCTTAGGGATTTTTTCAAAAAAAGTTATTCAGACGTCGAGGGCTAATTCTGTTTCCGATGATAAAAACCCATCTGTTTCCACCGAAAAACCTTTCAGGGGATCGTTTGCAACAGCTTGGCACCATTTTTGAGTGAATTGCAGAACGTCAGATTTTTGCTGAAATTGTGACCGCGCGGCCTTAGGGATTTTTTCAAAAAAAGTTGTTCAGACGTCGGGGGCTAATTCTGTTTCCGATGATAAAAACCCATCTGTTTCAACCGAAAAACCTTTCAGGGGATCGTTTGCAACAGCTTGGCACCATTTTTGAGTGAATTGCAGAACGTCAGATTTTTAGGGTTAGGGTTAGGGTTAGGGTTAGGGTTAGGGTTAGGGTTAGGGTTAGGGTTAGGGCTAGGGCTAGGGCTAATTCTGTTTTCGATGATAAAAACCCATCTGTTTCCACCGAAAAACCTTTCAGGGGATCGTTTGCAACAGCTTGGCACCATTTTTGAGTGAATTGCAGAACGTCAGATTTTTGCTGAAATTCTGACCGCGCGGCTTAGGTATTTTTTCAAAAAAAGTTGTTCAGACGTCGAGGGCTAATTCTGTTTCCGATGATAAAAACCCATCCATTTCCACCGAAAAACCTTTCAGGGGATATTTTGTAACAGCTTGGCAACATTTTTGAGTGAATTGCAGAACGTCAGATTTTTGCTGAAATTGTGACCGCGCGGCTTAGGGATTTTCTCAAAAAAAAGTTGTTCCGACGTCGAGGGCCAATTCTGTTTCCGATGAAAAAAACCCATCTGTTTCCACCGAGAAACCTTTCAGGGGATCGTTTGCAACAGCTTAGCACCATTTTTGAGAGAATTGCAGAACGTCAGATTTTTAGGGTTAGCGTTAGGGTTAGGGTTAGGGTTAGGGTTAGGGTTAGGGCTAATTCTGTTTCCGATGATAAAAACCCATCTGTTTCCACCGAAAAACCTTTCAGGGGATCGTTTGCAACAGCTTGGCACCATTTTTGAGTGAATTGCAGAACGTCAGATTTTTAGGGTTAGGGTTAGGGTTAGGGTTAGGATTAGGGTTAGGGTTAGGGTTAGGGTCAGGGTTAGGGTTAGAGTTAGGGTTAGGGTTTGGGTTAGGGCTAATTCTGTTTCCGATGATAAAAACCCATCTGTTTCCACCGAAAAACCTTTCAGGGCATCGTTTGTAACACCTTGGCACCATTTTTGAGTGAAATGCAGAACGTTAGATTTTTGCTGAAATTCTGACCGCGCGGCTTAGGGATTTTCTCAATAAAAGTTGTTCCGACGTCGAGGGCTAATTCTGTTTCCGATGATAAAAACCCATCTGTTTCCACCGAAAAACCTTTCAGGGGATCGTTTTCAACAGCTTGGCACCATTTTTGAGTGAATTGCAGAACGTCAGATTTTTGCTGAAATTGTGACCGCGCAGCTTAGGGATTTTTTCAAAAAAAGTTGTTCAGACGTCGAGGGCTAATTCTGTTTCCGATGAAAAAAACCCATCTGTTTCCACCGAAAAACCTTTCAGGGAATCGTTTGCAACAGCTTAGCACCATTTTTGAGAGAATTGCAGAACGTCAGATTTTTAGGGTTAGCGTTAGGGTAAGGGTTAGGGTTAGGGTTAGGGTTAGGGTTAGGGTTAGGGTTAGGGTTAGGGTTAGGGCTAATTCTGTTTCTGATGATAAAAACCCATCTGTTTCCACCGAATACCTTTCAGGGGATCGTTTGCAACAGCTTGGCACCATTTTTGAGTGAATTGTAGAACGTCAGATTTTTGCTGAAATTGTGACCGCGTGGCTTAGGGGTTTTTTCAAAAAAAGTTATTCAGACGTCGAGGGCTAATTCTGTTTCTGATGATAAAAACCCATCTGTTTCCACCGAAAAACCTTTCAGGGGATCGTTTGCAACAGCTTGGCACCATTTTCGAGTGAAGTGCAGAACGTCAAATTTTTAGGGTTAGGGTTAGGGTTAGGGTTAGGGTTAGGGTTAGGGTTAGGGCTAATTCTGTTTCCGATGATAAAAACCCATCTGTTTCCACCGAAAAACCTTTCAGGGGATCGTTTGCAACAGCTTGGCACCATTTTTGAGTGAAGTGCAGAACGTCAGATTTTTCCTGAAATTGTGACCGCGCGGCTTAGGGATTTTTTCAAAAAAAGTTGTTCAGACGTCGAGGGCTAATTCTGTTTCCGATGATAAAAACCCATCTGTTTCAACCGAAAAACCTTTCAGGGGATCGTTTGCAACAGCTTGGCACCATTTTTGAGTGAATTGCAGAACGACAGATTTTTAGGGTTAGGGTTAGGGTTAGGGTTAGGGTTAGGGTTAGGGTTAGGATTAGGGTTTGGGTTAGGGCTAATTCTGTTTTCGATGATAAAAACCCATCTGTTTCCACCGAAAAACCTTTCAGGGGATCGTTTGCTACAGCTTGGCACCATTTTTGAGTGAATTGCAGAACGTCAGATTTTTGCTGAAATTGTGACCGCGCGGCTTAGGGATTTTTTCAAAAAAAGTTATTCAGACGTCGAGGGCTAATTCTGTTTCCGATGATAAAAACCCATCTGTTTCCACCGAAAAACCTTTCAGGGGATCGTGTGCAACAGCTTGGCACCATTTTTGAGTGAATTGCAGAACGTCAGATTTTTGCTGAAATTGTGACCGCGCGGCTTAGGGATTTTTCCAAAAAAAGTTATTCTGACGTCGGGGGCTAATTCTGTTTCCGATGATAAAAACCCATCTGTTTCAACCGAAAAACCTTTCAGGGGATCGTTTGCAACAGCTTGGCACCATTTTTGAGTGAATTGCAGAACGTCAGATTTTTAGGGTTAGGGTTAGGGTTAGGGTTAGGGTTAGGGTTAGGGTTAGGGTTAGGGTTAGGGTTAGGGTTAGGGTTAGGGTTAGGGTTAGGGTTAGTGTTAGGGTTAGGGCTAATTCTGTTTTCGATGATAAAAACCCATCTGTTTCCACCGAAAAACCTTTCAGGGGATCGTTTGCAACAGCTTGGCACCATTTTTGAGTGAATTGCAGAACGTCAGATTTTTAGGGTTAGGGTTAGGTTTAGGGTTAGGGTTAGGATTAGGGTTAGGGTTAGGGTTTGGGTTAGGGCTAATTCTGTTTTCGATGATAAAAACCCATCTGTTTCCACCGAAAAACCTTTCAGGGGATCGTTTGCTACAGCTTGGCACCATTTTTGAGTGAAATGCAGAACGTTAGATTTTTGGTGAATTTGTGACCGCGCGGCTTGGGGATTTTTTCAAAAAAAGTTGTTCAGACGTCGAGGGCTAATTCTGTTTCCGATGATAAAAACCCATCTGTTTCCACCGAAAAACCTTTCAGGGGATATTTTGTAACAGCTTGGCACCATTTTTGAGTGAATTGCAGAACGTCAGATTTTTGCTGAATTTGTGACCGCGCGGCTTAGGGATTTTCTCAAAAAAAGTTGTTCCGACGTCGAGGGCTAATTCTGTTTCCGATGATAAAAACCCATCTGTTTCCACCGAAAAACCTTTCTGGGGATCGTTTGCAACAGCTTGGCACCATTTTTGAGTGAATTGCAGAACGTCAGATTTTTGCTGAAATTGTGACCGCGCGGCTTAGGGATTTTTTCAAAAAAAGTTGTTCAGACGTCGAGGGCTAATTCTGTTTCCGATGATAAAAACCCATCTGTTTCAACCGAAAAACCTTTCAGGGGATCGTTTGCAACAGCTTGGCACCAATTTTGAGTGAATTGCAGAACGTCAGATTTTTGCTGAATTTGTGACCGCGCGGCTTAGGGATTTTCTCAAAAAAAGTTGTTCCGACGTCGAGGGCTAATTCTGTTTCCGATGATAAAAACCCATCTGTTTCCACCGAAAAACCTTTCAGGGGATCGTTTGCAACAGCTTGGCACCATTTTTGAGTGAATTGCAGAACGTCAGATTTTTGCTGAAATTGTGACCGCGCGGCTTAGGGATTTTTTCAAAAAAAGTTGTTCAGACGTCGAGGGCTAATTCTGTTTCCGATGATAAAAACCCATCTGTTTCAACCGAAAAACCTTTCAGGGGATCGTTTGCAACAGCTTGGCACCAATTTTGAGTGAATTGCAGAACGTCAGATTTTTGCTGAATTTGTGACCGCGCGGCTTAGGGATTTTCTCAAAAAAAGTTGTCCCGACGTCGAGACCTAATTCTGTTTCCGATGATAAAAACCCATCTGTTTCCACCGAAAAACCTTTCAGGGGATCGTTTGCAACAGCTTGGCACCATTTTTGAGTGAATTGCAGAACGTCAGATTTTTGCTGAAATTGTGACCGCGCGGCTTAGGGATTTTTTCAAAAAAAGTTGTTCAGACGTCGAGGGCTAATTCTGTTTCCGATGATAAAAACCCATCTGTTTCAACCGAAAAACCTTTCAGGGGATCGTTTGCAACAGCTTGGCACCATTTTTGAGTGAAGTGCAGAACGTTAGATTTTTGCTGAAATTGTGACCGCGCGGCTTAGGGATTTTTTCAAAAAAAGTTGTTCAGACGTCGAGGGCTAATTCTGTTTCCGATGATAAAAACCCATCTGTTTCAACCGAAAAACCTTTCAGGGGATCGTTTGCAACAGCTTGGCACCATTTTCGAGTGAAGTGCAGAACGTCAAATTTTTAGGGTTAGCGTTAGGGTTAGGGTTAGGGTTAGGGTTAGGGTTAGGGTTAGGGTTAGGGCTAATTCTGTTTCCGATGATAAAAACCCATCTGTTTCCACCGAAAAACCTTTCAGGGGATCGTTTGCAACAGCTTGGCACCATTTTTGAGTGAAGTGCAGAACGTCAGATTTTTCCTGAAATTGTGACCGCGCGGCTTAGGGATTTTTTCAAAAAAAGTTGTTCAGACGTCGAGGGCTAATTCTGTTTCCGATGATAAAAACCCATCTGTTTCAACCGAAAAACCTTTCAGGGGATCGTTTGCAACAGCTTGGCACCATTTTTGAGTGAATTGCAGAACGTCAGATTTTTAGGGTTAGGGTTAGGGTTAGGGTTAGGGTTAGGGTTTGGGTTAGGGCTAATTCTGTTTTCGATGATAAAAACCCATCTGTTTCCACCGAAAAACCTTTCAGGGGATCGTTTGCTACAGCTTGGCACCATTTTTGAGTGAATTGCAGAACGTCAGATTTTTGCTGAAATTGTGACCGCGCGGCTTAGGGATTTTTTCAAAAAAAGTTATTCAGACGTCGAGGGCTAATTCTGTTTCCGATGATAAAAACCCATCTGTTTCCACCGAAAAACCTTTCAGGGGATCGTGTGCAACAGCTTGGCACCATTTTTGAGTGAATTGCAGAACGTCAGATTTTTGCTGAAATTGTGACCGCGCGGCTTAGGGATTTTTTCAAAAAAAGTTATTCAGACGTCGGGGGCTAATTCTGTTTCCGATGATAAAAACCCATCTGTTTCAACCGAAAAACCTTTCAGGGGATCGTTTGCAACAGCTTGGCACCATTTTTGAGTGAATTGCAGAACGTCAGATTTTTAGGGTTAGGGTTAGGGTTAGGGTTAGGGTTAGGGTTAGGGTTAGGGTTAGGGTTAGGGTTAGGGTTAGGGCTAATTCTGTTTTCGATGATAAAAACCCATCTGTTTCCACCGAAAAACCTTTCAGGGGATCGTTTGCACCAGCTTGGCACCATTTTTGAGTGAATTGCAGAACGTCAGATTTTTAGGGCTGGGTTAGGTTTAGGGTTAGGGTTAGGATTAGGGTTAGGGTTAGGGTTTGGGTTAGGGCTAATTCTGTTTTCGATGATAAAAACCCATCTGTTTCCACCGAAAAACCTTTCAGGGGATCGTTTGCTACAGCTTGGCACCATTTTTGAGTGAAGTGCAGAACGTTAGATTTTTGCTGAAATTGTGACCGCGCGGCTTGGGGATTTTTTCAAAAAAAGTTGTTCAGACGTCGAGGGCTAATTCTGTTTCCGATGATAAAAACCCATCTGTTTCCACCGAAAAACCTTTCAGGGGATATTTTGTAACAGCTTGGCACCATTTTTGAGTGAATTGCAGAACGTCAGATTTTTGCTGAATTTGTGACCGCGCGGCTTAGGGATTTTCTCAAAAAAAGTTGTTCCGACGTCGAGGGCTAATTCTGTTTCCGATGATAAAAACCCATCTGTTTCCACCGAAAAACCTTTCAGGGGATCGTTTGCTACAGCTTGGCACCATTTTTGAGTGAATTGCAGAACGTCAGATTTTTGCTGAATTTGTGACCGCGCGGCTTAGGGATTTTCTCAAAAAAAGTTGTTCCGACGTCGAGGGCTAATTCTGTTTCCGATGATAAAAACCCATCTGTTTCCACCGAAAAACCTTTCAGGGGATCGTTTGCAACAGCTTGGCACCATTTTTGAGTGAATTGCAGAACGTCAGATTTTTGCTGAAATTGTGACCGCGCGGCTTAGGGATTTTTTCAAAAAAAGTTGTTCAGACGTCGAGGGCTAATTCTGTTTCCGATGATAAAAACCCATCTGTTTCAACCGAAAAACCTTTCAGGGGATCGTTTGCAACAGCTTGGCACCATTTTTGAGTGAAGTGCAGAACGTTAGATTTTTGCTGAAATTGTGACCGCGCGGCTTAGGGATTTTTTCAAAAAAAGTTGTTCAGACGTCGAGGGCTAATTCTGTTTCCGATGATAAAAACCCATCTGTTTCCACCGAAAAACCTTTCAGGGGATCGTGTGCAACAGCTTGGCACCATTTTTGAGTGAATTGCAGAACGTCAGATTTTTGCTGAAATTGTGACCGCGCGGCTTAGGGATTTTTCCAAAAAAAGTTATTCCGACGTCGGGGGCTAATTCTGTTTCCGATGATAAAAACCCATCTGTTTCAACCGAAAAACCTTTCAGGGGATCGTTTGCAACAGCTTGGCACCATTTTTGAGTGAATTGCAGAACGTCAGATTTTTAGGGTTAGGGTTAGGGTTAGGGTTAGGGTTAGGGTTAGGGTTAGGGTTAGGGTTAGGGTTAGGGTTAGGGTTAGGGCTAATTCTGTTTTCGATGATAAAAACCCATCTGTTTCCACCGAAAAACCTTTCAGGGGATCGTTTGCAACAGCTTGGCACCATTTTTGAGTGAATTGCAGAACGTCAGATTTTTAGGGTTAGGGTTAGGTTTAGGGTTAGGGTTAGGATTAGGGTTAGGGTTAGGGTTTGGGTTAGGGCTAATTCTGTTTTCGATGATAAAAACCCATCTGTTTCCACCGAAAAACCTTTCAGGGGATCGTTTGCTACAGCTTGGCACCATTTTTGAGTGAAGTGCAGAACGTTAGATTTTTGGTGAAATTGTGACCGCGCGGCTTGGGGATTTTTTCAAAAAAAGTTGTTCAGACGTCGAGGGCTAATTCTGTTTCCGATGATAAAAACCCATCTGTTTCCACCGAAAAACCTTTCAGGGGATATTTTGTAACAGCTTGGCACCATTTTTGAGTGAATTGCAGAACGTCAGATTTTTGCTGAATTTGTGACCGCGCGGCTTAGGGATTTTCTCAAAAAAAGTTGTTCCGACGTCGAGGGCTAATTCTGTTTCCGATGATAAAAACCCATCTGTTTCCACCGAAAAACCTTTCAGGGGATCGTTTGCAACAGCTTGGCACCATTTTTGAGTGAATTGCAGAACGTCAGATTTTTGCTGAAATTGTGACCGCGCGGCTTAGGGATTTTTTCAAAAAAAGTTGTTCAGACGTCGAGGGCTAATTCTGTTTCCGATGATAAAAACCCATCTGTTTCAACCGAAAAACCTTTCAGGGGATCGTTTGCAACAGCTTGGCACCATTTTTGAGTGAAGTGCAGAACGTTAGATTTTTGCTGAAATTGTGACCGCGCGGCTTAGGGATTTTTTCAAAAAAAGTTGTTCAGACGTCGAGGGCTAATTCTGTTTCCGATGATAAAAACCCATCTGTTTCCACCGAAAAACCTTTCAGGGGATATTTTGTAACAGCTTGGCACCATTTTTGAGTGAATTGCAGAACGTCAGATTTTTGCTGAATTTGTGACCGCGCGGCTTAGGGATTTTCTCAAAAAAAGTTGTTCCGACGTCGAGGGCTAATTCTGTTTCCGATGATAAAAACCCATCTGCTTCCACCGAAAAACCTTTCAGGGGATCGTTTGCTACAGCTTGGCACCATTTTTGAGTGAATTGCAGAACGTCAGATTTTTGCTGAATTTGTGACCGCGCGGCTTAGGGATTTTCTCAAAAAAAGTTGTTCCGACGTCGAGGGCTAATTCTGTTTCCGATGATAAAAACCCATCTGTTTCCACCGAAAAACCTTTCAGGGGATCGTTTGCAACAGCTTGGCACCATTTTTGAGTGAATTGCAGAACGTCAGATTTTTGCTGAAATTGTGACCGCGCGGCTTAGGGATTTTTTCAAAAAAAGTTGTTCAGACGTCGAGGGCTAATTCTGTTTCCGATGATAAAAACCCATCTGTTTCAACCGAAAAACCTTTCAGTGGATCGTTTGCAACAGCTTGGCACCATTTTTGAGTGAAGTGCAGAACGTTAGATTTTTGCTGAAATTGTGACCGCGCGGCTTAGGGATTTTTTCAAAAAAAGTTGTTCAGACGTCGAGGGCTAATTCTGTTTCCGATGATAAAAACCCATCTGTTTCCACCGAAAAACCTTTCAGGGGATCGTGTGCAACAGCTTGGCACCATTTTTGAGTGAATTGCAGAACGTCAGATTTTTGCTGAAATTGTGACCGCGCGGCTTAGGGATTTTTCCAAAAAAAGTTATTCCGACGTCGGGGGCTAATTCTGTTTCCGATGATAAAAACCCATCTGTTTCAACCGAAAAACCTTTCAGGGGATCGTTTGCAACAGCTTGGCACCATTTTTGAGTGAATTGCAGAACGTCAGATTTTTAGGGTTAGGGTTAGGGTTAGGGTTAGGGTTAGGGTTAGGGTTAGGGTTAGGGTTAGGGTTAGGGTTAGGGTTAGGGTTAGGGTTAGGGTTAGGGTTAGTGTTAGGGTTAGGGCTAATTCTGTTTTCGATGATAAAAACCCATCTGTTTCCACCGAAAAACCTTTCAGGGGATCGTTTGCAACAGCTTGGCACCATTTTTGAGTGAATTGCAGAACGTCAGATTTTTCCTGAAATTGTGACCGCGCGGCTTAGGGATTTTTTCAAAAAAAGTTGTTCAGACGTCGAGGGCTAATTCTGTTTCCGATGATAAAAACCCATCTGTTTCAACCGAAAAACCTTTCAGGGGATCGTTTGCAACAGCTTGGCACCATTTTTGAGTGAATTGCAGAACGTCAGATTTTTAGGGTTAGGGTTAGGGTTAGGGTTAGGGTTAGGGTTTGGGTTAGGGCTAATTCTGTTTTCGATGATAAAAACCCATCTGTTTCCACCGAAAAACCTTTCAGGGGATCGTTTGCTACAGCTTGGCACCATTTTTGAGTGAAGTGCAGAACGTTAGATTTTTGGTGAAATTGTGACCGCGCGGCTTGGGGATTTTTTCAAAAAAAGTTGTTCAGACGTCGAGGGCTAATTCTGTTTCCGATGATAAAAACCCATCTGTTTCCACCGAAAAACCTTTCAGGGGATATTTTGTGACAGCTTGGCACCATTTTTGAGTGAATTGCAGAACGTCAGATTTTTGCTGAATTTGTGACCGCGCGGCTTAGGGATTTTCTCAAAAAAAGTTGTTCCGACGTCGAGGGCTAATTCTGTTTCCGATGATAAAAACCCATCTGTTTCCACCGAAAAACCTTTCAGGGGATCGTTTGCAACAGCTTGGCACCATTTTTGAGTGAAGTGCAGAACGTTAGATTTTTGCTGAAATTGTGACCGCGCGGCTTAGGGATTTTTTCAAAAAAAGTTGTTCAGACGTCGAGGGCTAATTCTGTTTCCGATGATAAAAACCCATCTGTTTCCACCGAAAAACCTTTCAGGGGATATTTTGTAACAGCCTGGCACCATTTTTGAATGAATTGCAGAACGTCAGATTTTTGCTGAAATTGTGACCGCGCGGTTTAGGGATTTTCTCAAAAAAAGTTGTTCCGACGTCGAGGGCTAATTCTCTTTCCGATGATAAAAACCCATCTGTTTCCACCGAAAAACCTTTCAGGGGATATTTTGTAACAGCTTGGCACCATTTTTGAGTGAATTGCAGAACGTCAGATTTTTGCTGAATTTGTGACCGCGCGGCTTAGGGATTTTCTCAAAAAAAGTTGTTCCGACGTCGAGGGCTAATTCTGTTTCCGATGATAAAAACCCATCTGTTTCCACCGAAAAACCTTTCAGGGGATATTTTGTAACAGCTTGGCACCAATTTTGAGTGAATTGCAGAACGTCAGATTTTTGCTGAATTTGTGACCGCGCGGCTTAGGGATTTTCTCAAAAAAAGTTGTCCCGACGTCGAGACCTAATTCTGTTTCCGATGATAAAAACCCATCTGTTTCCACCGAAAAACCTTTCAGGGGATCGTTTGCAACAGCTTGGCACCATTTTTGAGTGAATTGCAGAACGTCAGATTTTTGCTGAAATTGTGACCGCGCGGCTTAGGGATTTTTTCAAAAAAAGTTGTTCAGACGTCGAGGGCTAATTCTGTTTCCGATGATAAAAACCCATCTGTTTCAACCGAAAAACCTTTCAGGGGATCGTTTGCAACAGCTTGGCACCATTTTTGAGTGAAGTGCAGAACGTTAGATTTTTGCTGAAATTGTGACCGCGCGGCTTAGGGATTTTTTCAAAAAAAGTTGTTCAGACGTCGAGGGCTAATTCTGTTTCCGATGATAAAAACCCATCTGTTTCAACCGAAAAACCTTTCAGGGGATCGTTTGCAACAGCTTGGCACCATTTTCGAGTGAAGTGCAGAACGTCAAATTTTTAGGGTTAGGGTTAGGGTTAGGGTTAGGGTTAGGGTTAGGGTTAGGGTTAGGGTTAGGGTTAGGGTTAGGGTTAGGGTTAGGGCTAATTCTGTTTCCGATGATAAAAACCCATCTGTTTCCACCGAAAAACCTTTCAGGGGATCGTTTGCAACAGCTTGGCACCATTTTTGAGTGAAGTGCAGAACGTCAGATTTTTCCTGAAATTGTGACCGCGCGGCTTAGGGATTTTTTCAAAAAAAGTTGTTCATACGTCGAGGGCTAATTCTGTTTCCGATGATAAAAACCCATCTGTTTCAACCGAAAAACCTTTCAGGGGATCGTTTGCAACAGCTTGGCACCATTTTTGAGTGAATTGCAGAACGTCAGATTTTTAGGGTTAGGGTTAGGGTTAGGGTTAGGGTTAGGGTTAGGGTTAGGGTTTGGGTTAGGGCTAATTCTGTTTTCGATGATAAAAACCCATCTGTTTCCACCGAAAAACCTTTCAGGGGATCGTTTGCTACAGCTTGGCACCATTTTTGAGTGAATTGCAGAACGTCAGATTTTTGCTGAAATTGTGACCGCGCGGCTTAGGGATTTTTTCAAAAAAAGTTATTCAGACGTCGAGGGCTAATTCTGTTTCCGATGATAAAAACCCATCTGTTTCCACCGAAAAACCTTTCAGGGGATCGTGTGCAACAGCTTGGCACCATTTTTGAGTGAATTGCAGAACGTCAGATTTTTGCTGAAATTGTGACCGCGCGGCTTAGGGATTTTTTCAAAAAAAGTTATTCAGACGTCGGGGGCTAATTCTGTTTCCGATGATAAAAACCCATCTGTTTCAACCGAAAAACCTTTCAGGGGATCGTTTGCAACAGCTTGGCACCATTTTTGAGTGAATTGCAGAACGTCAGATTTTTAGGGTTAGGGTTAGGGTTAGGGTTAGGGTTAGGGTTAGGGTTAGGGTTAGGGTTAGGGTTAGGGTTAGGGCTAATTCTGTTTTCGATGATAAAAACCCATCTGTTTCCACCGAAAAACCTTTCAGGGGATCGTTTGCACCAGCTTGGCACCATTTTTGAGTGAATTGCAGAACGTCAGATTTTTAGGGCTGGGTTAGGTTTAGGGTTAGGGTTAGGATTAGGGTTAGGGTTAGGGTTTGGGTTAGGGCTAATTCTGTTTTCGATGATAAAAACCCATCTGTTTCCACCGAAAAACCTTTCAGGGGATCGTTTGCTACAGCTTGGCACCATTTTTGAGTGAAGTGCAGAACGTTAGATTTTTGCTGAAATTGTGACCGCGCGGCTTGGGGATTTTTTCAAAAAAAGTTGTTCAGACGTCGAGGGCTAATTCTGTTTCCGATGATAAAAACCCATCTGTTTCCACCGAAAAACCTTTCAGGGGATATTTTGTAACAGCTTGGCACCATTTTTGAGTGAATTGCAGAACGTCAGATTTTTGCTGAATTTGTGACCGCGCGGCTTAGGGATTTTCTCAAAAAAAGTTGTTCCGACGTCGAGGGCTAATTCTGTTTCCGATGATAAAAACCCATCTGCTTCCACCGAAAAACCTTTCAGGGGATCGTTTGCTACAGCTTGGCACCATTTTTGAGTGAATTGCAGAACGTCAGATTTTTGCTGAATTTGTGACCGCGCGGCTTAGGGATTTTTTCAAAAAAAGTTGTTCAGACGTCGAGGGCTAATTCTGTTTCCGATGATAAAAACCCATCTGTTTCCACCGAAAAACCTTTCAGGGGATCGTTTGCAACAGCTTGGCACCATTTTTGAGTGAATTGCAGAACGTCAGATTTTTGCTGAAATTGTGACCGCGCGGCTTAGGGATTTTTTCAAAAAATGTTGTTCAGACGTCGAGGGCTAATTCTGTTTCCGATGATAAAAACCCATCTGTTTCAACCGAAAAACCTTTCAGGGGATCGTTTGCAACAGCTTGGCACCATTTTTGAGTGAAGTGCAGAACGTTAGATTTTTGCTGAAATTGTGACCGCGCGGCTTAGGGATTTTTTCAAAAAAAGTTGTTCAGACGTCGAGGGCTAATTCTGTTTCCGATGATAAAAACCCATCTGTTTCCACCGAAAAACCTTTCAGGGGATATTTTGTAACAGCTTGGCACCATTTTTGAATGAATTGCAGAACGTCAGATTTTTGCTGAAATTGTGACCGCGCGGTTTAGGGATTTTCTCAAAAAAAGTTGTTCCGACGTCGAGGGCTAATTCTCTTTCCGATGATAAAAACCCATCTGTTTCCACCGAAAAACCTTTCAGGGGATATTTTGTAACAGCTTGGCACCATTTTTGAGTGAATTGCAGAACGTCAGATTTTTGCTGAATTTGTGACCGCGCGGCTTAGGGATTTTCTCAAAAAAAGTTGTTCCGACGTCGAGGGCTAATTCTGTTTCCGATGACAAAAACCCATCTGTTTCCATCGAAAAACCTTTCAGGGGATATTTTGTAACAGCTTGGCACCATTTTTGAGTGAATTGCAGAACGTCAGATTTTTGCTGAATTTGTGACCGCGCGGCTTAGGGATTTTCTCAAAAAAAGTTGTTCCGACGTCGAGACCTAATTCTGTTTCCGATGATAAAAACCCATCTGTTTCCACCGAAAAACCTTTCAGGGGATCGTTTGCAACAGCTTGGCACCATTTTTGAGTGAATTGCAGAACGTCAGATTTTTGCTGAAATTGTGACCGCGCGGCTTAGGGATTTTTTCAAAAAAAGTTGTTCAGACGTCGAGGGCTAATTCTGTTTCCGATGATAAAAACCCATCTGTTTCAACCGAAAAACCTTTCAGGGGATCGTTTGCAACAGCTTGGCACCATTTTTGAGTGAAGTGCAGAACGTTAGATTTTTGCTGAAATTGTGACCGCGCGGCTTAGGGATTTTTTCAAAAAAAGTTGTTCAGACGTCGAGGGCTAATTCTGTTTCCGATGATAAAAACCCATCTGTTTCCACCGAAAAACCTTTCAGGGGATCGTTTGCAACAGCTTGGCACCATTTTTGAGTGAATTGCAGAACGTCAGATTTTTGCTGAAATTGTGACCGCGCGGCTTAGGGGTTTTTTTAAAAGAAGTTGTTCAGACGTCGAGGGCTAATTCTGTTTCCGATGATAAAAACCCATCTGTTTCCACTGAAAAACCTTTCAGGGGATGGTTTGCAACAGCTTGGCACCATTTTTGAGTGAATTGCAGAACGTCAGATTTTTGCTGAAATTCTGACCGCGCGGCTTAGGGATTTTTTCAAAAAAAGTTGTTCCGACGCCGAGGGCTAATTCTGTTTCCGATGATAAAAACCCATCTGTTTCCACCGAAAAACCTTTCAGGGGATATTTTGTAACAGCTTGGCACCATTTTTGAGTGAATTGCAGAACGTCAGATTTTTAGGGTTAGGGTTAGGGTTAGGGTTAGGGTTAGGGTTAGGGTTAGGGTTAGGGTTAGGGTTAGGGTTAGGGTTAGGGTTAGGGCTAATTCTGTTTTCGATGATAAAAACCCATCTGTTTCCACCGAAAAACCTTTCAGGGGATCGTTTGCAACAGCTTGGAACCATTTTTGAGTGAATTGCAGAACGTCAGATTTTTGCTGAAATTATGACCGCGCGGCTTAGGGATTTTTTCAAAAAAAGTTGTTCAGACGTCGGGGGCTAATTCTGTTTCCGATGATAAAAACCCATCTGTTTCAACCGAAAAACCTTTCAGGGGATCGTTTGCAACAGCTTGGCACCATTTTTGAGTGAATTGCAGAACGTCAGATTTTTAGGGTTAGGGTTAGGGTTAGGGTTAGGGTTAGGGTTAGGGTTAGGGTTAGGGTTAGGGTTAGGGTTAGGGTTAGGGCTAATTCTGTTTTCGATGATAAAAACCCATCTGTTTCCACTGAAAAACCTTTCAGGGGATCGTTTGCACCAGCTTGGCACCATTTTTGAGTGAATTGCAGAACGTCAGATTTTTAGGGCTGGGTTAGGTTTAGGGTTAGGGTTAGGATTAGGGTTAGGGTTAGGGTTTGGGTTAGGGCTAATTCTGTTTTCGATGATAAAAACCCATCTGTTTCCACCGAAAAACCTTTCAGGGGATCGTTTGCTACAGCTTGGCACCATTTTTGAGTGAAGTGCAGAACGTTAGATTTTTGCTGAAATTGTGACCGCGCGGCTTGGGGATTTTTTCAAAAAAAGTTGTTCAGACGTCGAGGGCTAATTCTGTTTCCGATGATAAAAACCCATCTGTTTCCACCGAAAAACCTTTCAGGGGATATTTTGTAACAGCTTGGCACCATTTTTGAGTGAATTGCAGAACGTCAGATTTTTGCTGAATTTGTGACCGCGCGGCTTAGGGATTTTCTCAAAAAAAGTTGTTCCGACGTCGAGGGCTAATTCTGTTTCCGATGATAAAAACCCATCTGCTTCCACCGAAAAACCTTTCAGGGGATCGTTTGCTACAGCTTGGCACCATTTTTGAGTGAATTGCAGAACGTCAGATTTTTGCTGAATTTGTGACCGCGCGGCTTAGGGATTTTTTCAAAAAAAGTTGTTCAGACGTCGAGGGCTAATTCTGTTTCCGATGATAAAAACCCATCTGTTTCCACCGAAAAACCTTTCAGGGGATCGTTTGCAACAGCTTGGCACCATTTTTGAGTGAATTGCAGAACGTCAGATTTTTGCTGAAATTGTGACCGCGCGGCTTAGGGATTTTTTCAAAAAATGTTGTTCAGACGTCGAGGGCTAATTCTGTTTCCGATGATAAAAACCCATCTGTTTCAACCGAAAAACCTTTCAGGGGATCGTTTGCAACAGCTTGGCACCATTTTTGAGTGAAGTGCAGAACGTTAGATTTTTGCTGAAATTGTGACCGCGCGGCTTAGGGATTTTTTCAAAAAAAGTTGTTCAGACGTCGAGGGCTAATTCTGTTTCCGATGATAAAAACCCATCTGTTTCCACCGAAAAACCTTTCAGGGGATATTTTGTAACAGCTTGGCACCATTTTTGAATGAATTGCAGAACGTCAGATTTTTGCTGAAATTGTGACCGCGCGGTTTAGGGATTTTCTCAAAAAAAGTTGTTCCGACGTCGAGGGCTAATTCTCTTTCCGATGATAAAAACCCATCTGTTTCCACCGAAAAACCTTTCAGGGGATATTTTGTAACAGCTTGGCACCATTTTTGAGTGAATTGCAGAACGTCAGATTTTTGCTGAATTTGTGACCGCGCGGCTTAGGGATTTTCTCAAAAAAAGTTGTTCCGACGTCGAGGGCTAATTCTGTTTCCGATGACAAAAACCCATCTGTTTCCATCGAAAAACCTTTCAGGGGATATTTTGTAACAGCTTGGCACCATTTTTGAGTGAATTGCAGAACGTCAGATTTTTGCTGAATTTGTGACCGCGCGGCTTAGGGATTTTCTCAAAAAAAGTTGTTCCGACGTCGAGACCTAATTCTGTTTCCGATGATAAAAACCCATCTGTTTCCACCGAAAAACCTTTCAGGGGATCGTTTGCAACAGCTTGGCACCATTTTTGAGTGAATTGCAGAACGTCAGATTTTTGCTGAAATTGTGACCGCGCGGCTTAGGGATTTTTTCAAAAAAAGTTGTTCAGACGTCGAGGGCTAATTCTGTTTCCGATGATAAAAACCCATCTGTTTCAACCGAAAAACCTTTCAGGGGATCGTTTGCAACAGCTTGGCACCATTTTTGAGTGAAGTGCAGAACGTTAGATTTTTGCTGAAATTGTGACCGCGCGGCTTAGGGATTTTTTCAAAAAAAGTTGTTCAGACGTCGAGGGCTAATTCTGTTTCCGATGATAAAAACCCATCTGTTTCCACCGAAAAACCTTTCAGGGGATCGTTTGCAACAGCTTGGCACCATTTTTGAGTGAATTGCAGAACGTCAGATTTTTGCTGAAATTGTGACCGCGCGGCTTAGGGGTTTTTTTAAAAGAAGTTGTTCAGACGTCGAGGGCTAATTCTGTTTCCGATGATAAAAACCCATCTGTTTCCACTGAAAAACCTTTCAGGGGATGGTTTGCAACAGCTTGGCACCATTTTTGAGTGAATTGCAGAACGTCAGATTTTTGCTGAAATTCTGACCGCGCGGCTTAGGGATTTTTTCAAAAAAAGTTGTTCCGACGTCGAGGGCTAATTCTGTTTCCGATGATAAAAACCCATCTGTTTCCACCGAAAAACCTTTCAGGGGATATTTTGTAACAGCTTGGCACCATTTTTGAGTGAATTGCAGAACGTCAGATTTTTAGGGTTAGGGTTAGGGTTAGGGTTAGGGTTAGGGTTAGGGTTAGGGTTAGGGTTAGGGTTAGGGTTAGGGTTAGGGTTAGGGCTAATTCTGTTTTCGATGATAAAAACCCATCTGTTTCCACCGAAAAACCTTTCAGGGGATCGTTTGCAACAGCTTGGAACCATTTTTGAGTGAATTGCAGAACGTCAGATTTTTGCTGAAATTATGACCGCGCGGCTTAGGGATTTTTTCAAAAAAAGTTGTTCAGACGTCGGGGGCTAATTCTGTTTCCGATGATAAAAACCCATCTGTTTCAACCGAAAAACCTTTCAGGGGATCATTTGCAACAGCTTGGCACCATTTTTGAGTGAATTGCAGAACGTCAGATTTTTAGGGTTAGGGTTAGGGTTAGGGTTAGGGTTAGGGTTAGGGTTAGGGTTAGGGTTAGGGTTAGGGTTAGGGTTAGGGTTAGGGTTAGGGCTAATTCTGTTTTCGATGATAAAAACCCATCTGTTTCCACTGAAAAACCTTTCAGGGGATCGTTTGCAACAGCTTGGAACAATTTTTGAGTGAATTGCAGAACGTCAGATTTTTGCTGAAATTGTGACCGCGCGGCTTAGGGATTTTTTCAAAAAAAGTTGTTCAGACGTCGAGGGCTAATTCTGTTTCCGATGATAAAAACCCATCTGTTTCTACCGAAAAACCTTTCAGGGGATATTTTGCAACAGCTTGGCACCATTTTCGAGTGAATTGCAGAACGTCAGATTTTTGCTGAAATTGTGACCGCGCGGCTTAGGGATTTTTTCAGAAAAAGTTGTTCAGACGTCGAGGGCTAATTCTGTTTCCGATGATAAAAACCCATCTGTTTCCACCGAAAAACCTTTCAGGGGATCGTTTGCAACAGCTTGGCACCATTTTTGAGTGAATTGCAGAACGTCAGATTTTTGCTGAAATTGTGACCGCGCGGCTTAGGGATTTTTTCAAAAAAAGTTGTTCAGACGTCGAGGGCTAATTCTGTTTCCGATGATAAAAACCCATCTGTTTCCACCGAAAAACCTTTCAGGGGATCGTTTGCAACAGCTTGGCACCATTTTCGAGTGAATTGCAGAACGTCAGATTTTTGCTGAAATTGTGACCGCGCGGCTTAGGGATTTTTTCAAAAAAAGTTGTTCAGACGTCGAGGGCTAATTCTGTTTCCGATGATAAAAACCCATCTGTTTCCACTGAAAAACCTTTCAGGGGATGGTTTGCAACAGCTTGGCACCATTTTTGAGTGAATTGCAGAACGTCAGATTTTTGCTGAAATTCTGACCGCGCGGCTTAGGGATTTTTTCAAAAAAAGTTGTTCCGACGTCGAGGGCTAATTCTGTTTCCGATGATAAAAACCCATCTGTTTCCACCGAAAAACCTTTCAGGGGATATTTTGTAACAGCTTGGCACCATTTTTGAGTGAATTGCAGAACGTCAGATTTTTAGGGTTAGGGTTAGCGTTAGGGTTAGGGTTAGGGTTAGGGTTAGGGTTAGGGTTAGGGCTAATTCTGTTTTCGATGATAAAAACCCATCTGTTTCCACCGAAAAACCTTTCAGGGGATCGTTTGCAACAGCTTGGAACCATTTTTGAGTGAATTGCAGAACGTCAGATTTTTGCTGAAATTATGACCGCGCGGCTTAGGGATTTTTTCAAAAAAAGTTGTTCAGACGTCGGGGGCTAATTCTGTTTCCGATGATAAAAACCCGTCTGTTTCAACCGAAAAACCTTTCAGGGGATCGTTTGCAACAGCTTGGCACCATTTTTGAGTGAATTGCAGAACGTCAGATTTTTAGGGTTAGGGTTAGGGTTAGGGTTAGGGTTAGGGTTAGGGTTAGGGTTAGGGTTAGGGTTAGGGTTAGGGTTAGGGCTAATTCTGTTTTCGATGATAAAAACCCATCTGTTTCCACCGAAAAACCTTTCAGGGGATCGTTTGCAACAGCTTGGCACCATTTTTGAGTGAATTGCAGAACGTCAGATTTTTGCTGAAATTCCTTAAATTTAAGGAACTTAAGAGGAGTCTGAAGGTCTTTTATAAATTGGATATTGTTTAACGTCTAGAGGGAACTTTTAACTTTTATGAACGGCGACATTTCTGAGCTTTCCTGACTACAGTATCCCTCTAGTGGAATAATTTGGTTTGGTAACCTACTGGGGGAATTTTCCATCTGTTGATTTGGGGATTTCCATGAGAAAGACAGACTGTGAGACCGACCTTGACGCATAGATAAGAAGGGTTATGAGCGGAAGGACAAGATCAGCCAAAGCCAAAACACTGCAAACTACTTTAACTTCTCAGCTGCGCAGATCTTCTGTCCCCACAATCCCTGTGGCACAAGTGGAAGATATAGAACAACCTAGGCCGGAAGGAATGGCCTCAGGTGGGGACTTTACTTCAGTGTTAAATAAAATATTTGAAAAGTTGGAAGGTTTAAGTAAACAAGTCTCTGACCAGTCAGATAAGATAGACCAAAACACCGCAAGCATTAATAACTTGACTCAACAAGTAAACTTAAATGCACAAACTATTGGAAAGTTGGTGGAAGACACTACCGCAAACCGTAAAATTGCTGAAGAGGCAAAGCAGAAAGTTGAAGAAGTTCAGGGAGAAATCAAACCTATGCGCAAACAGATAGGAGAACACCAGGCACTGCTGTCTATGGTCGAACTGAAAAATAAGGAAAACAATTTAAGGATCAGATCTGTACCGGAAATTGACAATGAAAATCTAACTGAGTACCTCACGAAGGAATTTACACAATCTTGGCCCTTGGAAGAAGAAAAGGACTTTAAAATTGTGAGCGCATTCAGACTGGGAAAGGGAGGGAGGAAGATTAAGTCGAGAGACTGTCTAATCTCCCTCAGAACGAGGGAGGAAAGAGACAAAATCCTGAGTGCGCACTTCAAGACGCCATTAGAGATCCAAGAATCAAGGTTGGAAATTTATAAGGATATTCCTAAGCATTTGTTGGAGCTCAGAGTGAATTACGGTGATCTGGTGCAACTTCTGAGAAGCAACAGGATTATCTTCAGATGGGAATTCCCCCAAGGGATTTCCTTTACCTTCAGAGGGAAAAAAGTTAAAATCAAATCGGTGGAAGATAAAGACAAATTTTTGAACGACTACGGAGAAGACCTTCAGAAAGGGATTGAAGAGCCAAGCGATCCAGGATCGGGATCATCAAGTCTAATACCTGCACCTGGGGAACTGAAAGATCCTAAAGACACGCCACTTCTGGGAGCAACAGGAGGAAAATAACACCATCTCAACATGTCTCTGCAACTACTAAGCTGGAATACCAATGGTCTAAACTCCCCGGAAAAGAGGAAGAAGGTTTTTCATTTATTAAAAAAGGAACAATTGGACATAATTTGCTTGCAGGAAACACACGTGATTAGGCTGCACAGAAAAGTGTTAATTAATAAAAAATTAGGCCAAGAATTCATCTCATCAGACAAGGTTAAAAAGAGAGGTGTGGCAATTTATGCAAAAGAAAGCCTATCACCAAAGCTTCTTTTTAAAGATGAACAAGGAAGAATTTTGGCAATAGAAATCCAAACACAAGGAGAGAAATTTCTGATCTTAGGAATTTATGCGCCAAATGAGGGGAAATCAGAGTTTTACAAGAAATTGCATGAGACGTTGATGGACTTTATTGACTATAACAATATTATTATGATGGGAGACATGAATGGAGTGGTGTCTACGAACATGGATAAAGCACAAAGTCAGACCATAACGAAAGAGGGCAGACTACCAAAAACCTTTTTTGAACTGACTGACAATATGGATTTGATTGATATTTGGAGGACCAAAAATCCCCTAGGTAGAGAGGGAACATTCTTTTCTGAAGCCAAAATGACATGGACAAGGATCGACCAAATTTGGACAACTAGAGGCCTGGCACCTAAAATAAAAAAGGTGGAAATCTGCCCAAAAACCTGCTCCGACCATAATGCGGTAAAGATGGAAATGAAACTAACACCTATCGGCTCCTTCAGATGGAGGATGAATGACACCTTACTAAGAAACCAAGATATTGTAAGGAAGGCCCAAAAGACTCTGAAAGACTATTTTGAAATTAATATGAGAACTACGGTTGAAAAAAGAACGGTTTGGGACGCAAGCAAAGCGGTCATGAGAGGGTTCTTGATTCAACAGAATGCAATAAAAAAGAGATCTCAAAATGAGAAGAAAATGAAAATTTTGGAAAAAATAAAACAAGGGGAGAAGAAGTTAAGAGTTAAACCAAACTCAAAAGAGATTCTAAGAGAGATTAAGTTATATCAGGTGCAATATATGAAACTGATTAATGAAGAAATAGAGTGGAAAATTAAACAAATGAGACAAAAGACTTTTGAGTCAGCTAATAAATGTGGGAAACTATTGGCGTGGCAACTGAAAAAAAGACAGAAGTTAAATACGATCACAAATCTTGAGATCAACGGAAAAAACATACAGAACCCCGAGGAGATTAGAAGGTGCTTTCAGAGATATTTTAAACAACTTTATACGCAAGGGCCGCAGAAAGAAACTGAGATAGACCAATTTTTAAGAACCAATGGATTACAAAAAATATCTTCAGAAAATAAATTACTATTGAACCAGCAAATTACAGAACAAGAAATTGAAGGTGCCATTCAGAACATGCAACTGGGCAAATCTCCAGGACTGGACGGACTAACCTCCAAATACTACAGAACTTTGAAAGATCTCTTAATTCAACCATTAAAGGAGGTGTGTAATGAGATTTTGGAAGGGAAAAAGGCGCCTGAATCGTGGAAAGAAGCATACATCACATTGATACCCAAGACAGAAGCTGAAAAGACACAACTAAAGAACTACCGTCCCATCTCCCTTTTGAATGTGGATTACAAAATCTTTGCAGACATTTTAGCTAACAGACTTAAAAAAGTATTAATGGAAGTAATACATAAGGACCAGGCAGGCTTTCTCCCAGGCAGACACTTGTCTGATAATACAAGGAATATAATTGACATTTTGGAGTTGTTGCAAAGGAATATCAACACGAAAGCTGTTTTAGTTTTTATTGATGCGGAGAAAGCCTTTGATAATATCTCTTGGAGTTTTATGAAGAAAAATTTGAAAGGGATGGGAGTGGGTCAGGGGTTCGAAAATGGTATAGGAGCAATATATTCAGAACAAAAAGCGAAATTGATTGTAAACAATGTGGTGACTGAAGATTTTAAGATAGAAAAAGGAACACGTCAGGGCTGCCCTATCTCTCCATTATTATTTATCTCGGTCCTGGAGGTGCTGCTAAACATGATAAGAGGGGACCGATTTGTAAAAGGCATTCAGGTCGGAGCCAAACAATATAAATTGAAAGCCTTTGCAGATGATTTGGTTCTAACTTTACAGGAGCCGGAATCCAGTATGAAAAGAGCTTTGGAATTGATTAAAGAATTTGGTCATGTGGCGGGATTTAGACTAAACAGGGTAAAAACTAAAGTATTAGAGAAGAATTTAACTCCAATGGAAAAGGATAGGTTTCAGAATGAAACAGGTTTAACGGTGGTTAAGAAAGTGAAATACCTAGGGATTAATATGACGGCGAAAAATTTGAACTTATTTAAAGAGAACTATGAGAAATGTTGGGCAGAAGTTAAAAAAGACTTAGAAATCTGGTCTAACTTGAAGCTTTCCTTGTTGGGTCGAATTGCAGCTATAAAAATGAATGTATTGCCTAAAATGCTATTTTTATTTCAATCCTTGCAAATTTTGGACAAGATGGACTGTTTCAAGAAGTGGCAGAGAGACATCTCTAGATTTGTCTGGCAGGGCAAGAAACCTAGAATTAAGTTTAAAATTTTAACTGATGCAAAAGAAAGAGGTGGATTTGCCCTGCCAGACCTTAAATTGTACTATGAATCAGCAGCATTCTGCTGGCTGAAAGACTGGCTGCTTCTTGAAAAGACAGACATTTTGGATTTGGAAGGTTTTAATAATGTTTTTGGGTGGCATGCATATCTTTGGTACGACAAGGTTAAAGCTCATAAGGCATTCAAAAACCATATTGTCAGAAAATCTTTGTTTAATGTCTGGATAAGATATAAAGACCTGCTGGAAAGTAAAACCCCAAGGTGGTTGTCACCTATGGAAGCTAAGGCTCAGAAAAAGCTCAATATGGAGGCTAAATGGCCAAAATATTGGGAAATTTTGGAACAAGAAGGTGACAAATTGAAACTGCAGAGTTTTGAAAAACTAAAAGACAAAGTGCGAGATTGGCTTCATTACTATCAAATAAGAGAGGCCTATAATTTGGATAGAAAAATTGGCTTCCAGGTGGATAAATCGAAATTGGAAACAGAACTGTTAGAACCAAAAACTAAGATTTTGTCAAAGATGTATAACTTGCTGCTGAAATGGAACACGCAGGATGAAACGGTCAAATCAGCAATGATCAAATGGGCGCAGGATCTAGGTCATAATATTATGTTTGCTGATTGGGAGCAGTTGTGGACCACCGGTATGAAATTTACGGCATGTATTGCCTTAAAAGAGAACATTATGAAAATGATTTACAGGTGGTACATGACCCCAGTCAAGCTTGCTAAAATCTATCACCTGCCTGACAATAAATGTTGGAAATGTAAAGAAGCTGAGGGAACATTTTTTCACCTCTGGTGGACTTGCCCAAGAGTTAAGGCTTACTGGGAAATGATATATAATGAACTTAAGAAAGTACTTAAAAGTACCTTCCCCAAGAAACCAGAGGCCTTTCTCTTGGGCATAGTTGGCCAATGGGTGCCAAAGAAAGATAGAACATTCTTTATGTATGCAACAACAGCAGCAAGAATACTTTTAGCTAAATATTGGAAGACACAGGATCTACCCACCGTGGAGGAATGGCAGACGCAAGTGATAGACTACATGGAGATGGCTGAAATGACTGGCAGAATCCGTGACCAGGGAGAAGAATCGATGGAACAGGACTGGAAAAAGTTTAAGGACTATCTACAAAAATACTGTAAAATCTTTGAGTGTCAATAGGATGTGGGAAGTAAAAGTAACAGGGTTTGTGTGACTTTGGTCAAAGGTGTGTGAAAAGAAGAATCTAAGAAAAAAAAGGATAAGGGGTTATGAACAGAACAATATTATGTCGTATTTTATAAGATGAGGTACGGATTAAAATAATGGAAAATGGGGACATAATAATTAGAATATAACATTAAGTATGGTTGAAACAAGGTTTTGAATTTGCTGAATCTGATTGGAGTAAAGTGGAACACAAAAAAGGGGGATGTGAGGAGGTCAAGACAGAGGGGCATGGAACTTTACAAATCTAAGAAAGAGTGTTTTTCTTTTTTCTGTTTTTCTATTTTTCTTCTTTCACTTTTTTTCTTTTTTCTGTCACATATTGTTGTTTTTCTTGAGCTTTATGTATGGAAATGATATATTTTGAAATGATGAATTCTTTGTTTTGTAAAATTTTAATAAATATGTATTTAAAAAAAAAAAAAGATTTTTGCTGAAATTGTGACCGCGCGGCTTAGGGATTTTTTCAAAAAAAGTTGTTCAGACGTCGAGGGCTAATTCTGTTTCCGATGATAAAAACCCATCTGTTTCTACCGAAAAACCTTTCAGGGGATATTTTGCAACAGCTTGGCACCATTTTCGAGTGAATTGCAGAACGTCAGATTTTTGCTGAAATTGTGACCGCGCGGCTTAGGGATTTTTTCAAAAAAAGTTGTTCAGACGTCGAGCGCTAATTCTGTTTCCGATGATAAAAACCCATCTGTTTCCACCGAAAAACCTTTCAGGGGATCGTTTGCAACAGCTTGGCACCATTTTTTAGTGAATTGCAGAACGTCAGATTTTTGCTGAAATTGTGACCGCGCGGCTTAGGGATTTTTTCAAAAAAAGTTGTTCAGACGTCGAGGGCTAATTCTGTTTCCGATGATAAAAACCCATCTGTTTCCACCGAAAAACCTTTCAGGGGATCGTTTGCAACAGCTTGGCACCATTTTTGAGTGAATTGCAGAACGTCAGATTTTTGCTGAAATTCTGAACGCGCGGCTTAGGGATTTTTTCAAAAAAAGTTGTTCAGACGTCGGGGGCTAATTCTGTTTCCGATGATAAAAACCCATCTGTTTCAACCGAAAAACCTTTCAGGGGATCGTTTGCAACAGCTTGGCACCATTTTTGAGTGAATTGCAGAAAGTCAGATTTTTAGGGTTAGGGTTAGGGTTAGGGTTAGGGTTAGGGTTAGGGTTAGGGTTAGGGTTAGGGTTAGGGCTAATTCTGTTTTCGATGATAAAAACCCATCTGTTTCCACCGAAAAACCTTTCAGGGGATCGTTTGCAACAGCTTGGCACCATTTTTGAGTGAATTGCAGAACGTCAGATTTTTGCTGAAATTGTGACCGCGCGGCTTAGGGATTTTTTCAAAAAAAGTTGTTCAGACGTCGAGGGCTAATTCTGTTTCCGATGATAAAAACCCATCTGTTTCTACCGAAAAACCTTTCAGGGGATATTTTGCAACAGCTTGGCACCATTTTCGAGTGAATTGCAGAACGTCAGATTTTTGCTGAAATTGTGACCGCGCGGCTTAGGGATTTTTTCAGAAAAAGTTGTTCAGACGTCGAGGGCTAATTCTGTTTCCGATGATAAAAACCCATCTGTTTCCACCGAAAAACCTTTCAGGGGATCGTTTGCAACAGCTTGGCACCATTTTTGAGTGAATTGCAGAACGTCAGATTTTTGCTGAAATTGTGACCGCGCGGCTTAGGGATTTTTTCAAAAAAAGTTGTTCAGACGTCGAGGGCTAATTCTGTTTCCGATGATAAAAACCCATCTGTTTCCACCGAAAAACCTTTCAGGGGATATTTTGTAACAGCTTGGCACCATTTTTGAGTGAATTGCAGAACGTCAGATTTTTGCTGAATTTGTGACCGCGCGGCTTAGGGATTTTCTCAAAAAAAGTTGTTCCGACGTCGAGGGCTAATTCTGTTTCCGATGATAAAAACCCATCTGTTTCCACCGAAAAACCTTTCAGGGGATATTTTGTAACAGCTTGGCACCATTTTTGAGTGAATTGCAGAACGTCAGATTTTTGCTGAATTTGTGACCGCGCGGCTTAGGGATTTTCTCAAAAAAAGTTGTTCCGACGTCGAGGGCTAATTCTGTTTCCGATGATAAAAACCCATCTGTTTCAACCGAAAAACCTTTCAGGGGATCGTTCGCAACAGCTTGGCACCATTTTTGAGTGAATTGCAGAACGTCAGATTTTTAGGGTTAGGGTTAGGGATAGGGTTAGGGTTAGGGTTAGGGTTAGGGTTAGGGTTAGGGTTAGGGTTAGGGTTAGGGTTAGGGCTAATTCTGTTTTCGATGATAAAAACCCATCTGTTTCCACCGAAAAACCTTTCAGGGGATCGTTTGCAACAGCTTGGCACCATTTTTGAGTGAATTGCAGAACGTCAGATTTTTGCTGAAATTGTGACCGCGCGGCTTAGGGATTTTTTCAAAAAAAGTTGTTCAGACGTCGAGGGCTAATTCTGTTTCCGATGATAAAAACCCATCTGTTTCTACCGAAAAACCTTTCAGGGGATATTTTGCAACAGCTTGGCACCATTTTCGAGTGAATTGCAGAACGTCAGATTTTTGCTGAAATTGTGACCGCGCGGCTTAGGGATTTTTTCAGAAAAAGTTGTTCAGACGTCGAGGGCTAATTCTGTTTTCGATGATAAAAACCCATCTGTTTCCACCGAAAAACCTTTCAGGGGATCGTTTGCAACAGCTTGGCACCATTTTTGAGTGAATTGCAGAACGTCAGATTTTTGCTGAAATTGTGACCGCGCGGCTTAGGGATTTTTTCAAAAAAAGTTGTTCAGACGTCGAGGGCTAATTCTGTTTCCGATGATAAAAACCCATCTGTTTCCCCCGAAAAACCTTTCAGGGGATATTTTGTAACAGCTTGGCACCATTTTTGAGTGAATTGCAGAACGTCAGATTTTTGCTGAATTTGTGACCGCGCGGCTTAGGGATTTTCTCAAAAAAAGTTGTTCCGACGTCGAGGGCTAATTCTGTTTCCGATGATAAAAACCCATCTGTTTCCACCGAAAAACCTTTCAGGGGATATTTTGTAACAGCTTGGCACCATTTTTGAGTGAATTGCAGAACGTCAGATTTTTGCTGAATTTGTGACCGCGCGGCTTAGGGATTTTCTCAAAAAAAGTTGTTCCGACGTCGAGGGCTAATTCTGTTTCCGATGATAAAAACCCATCTGTTTCAACCGAAAAACCTTTCAGGGGATCATTCGCAACAGCTTGGCACCATTTTTGAGTGAATTGCAGAACGTCAGATTTTTAGGGTTAGGGTTAGGGATAGGGTTAGGGTTAGGGTTAGGGTTAGGGTTAGGGTTAGGGTTAGGGGTAGGGTTAGGGTTAGGGTTAGGGCTAATTCTTTTTCCGATGATAAAAACCCTTCTGTTTCCACCAAAAAACCTTTCAGGGGATCGTTTGCAACAGCTTGGCACCATTTTTGAGTGAATTGCAGAACGTCAGATTTTTGCTGAAATTGTGACCGCGCGGCTTATGGATTTTTTCAAAAAAAGTTGTTCAGACGTCGAGGGCTAATTCTGTTTCCGATGATAAAAACCCATCTGTTTCCACCGAAAAACCTTTCAGGGGATCGTTTGCAACAGCTTGGCACCATTTTTGAGTGAATTGCAGAACGTCAGATTTTTGCTGAAATTGTGACCGCGCGGCTTAGGGATTTTTTCAAAAAAAGTTGTTCAGACGTCGGGGGCTAATTCTGTTTCCGATGATAAAAACCCATCTGTTTCAACCGAAAAACCTTTCAGGGGATCGTTTGCAACAGCTTGGCACCATTTTTGAGTGAATTGCAGAACGTCAGATTTTTAGGGTTAGGGTTAGGGTTAGGGTTAGGGTTAGGGTTAGGGTTAGGGTTAGGGTTAGGGCTAATTCTGTTTTCGATGATAAAAACCCATCTGTTTCCACCGAAAAACCTTTCAGGGGATCGTTTGCAACAGCTTGGCACCATTTTTGAGTGAATTGCAGAACGTCAGATTTTTGCTGAAATTGTGACCGCGCGGCTTAGGGATTTTTTCAAAAAAAGTTGTTCAGACGTCGAGGGCTAATTCTGTTTCCGATGATAAAAACCCATCTGTTTCTACCGAAAAACCTTTCAGGGGATATTTTGCAACAGCTTGGCACCATTTTCGAGTGAATTGCAGAACGTCAGATTTTTGCTGAAATTGTGACCGCGCGGCTTAGGGATTTTTTCAGAAAAAGTTGTTCAGACGTCGAGGGCTAATTCTGTTTCCGATGATAAAAACCCATCTGTTTCCACCGAAAAACCTTTCAGGGGATCGTTTGCAACAGCTTGGCACCATTTTTGGGTGAATTGCAGAACGTCAGATTTTTGCTGAAATTGTGACCGCGCGGCTTAGGGATTTTTTCAAAAAAAGTTGTTCAGACGTCGAGGGCTAATTCTGTTTCCGATGATAAAAACCCATCTGTTTCCACCGAAAAACCTTTCAGGGGATCGTTTGCAACAGCTTGGCACCATTTTTGAGTGAATTGCAGAACGTCAGATTTTTGCTGAAATTGTGACCGCGCGGCTTAGGGATTTTTTCAGAAAAAGTTGTTCAGACGTCGAGGGCTAATTCTGTTTCCGATGATAAAAACCCATCTGTTTCCACCGAAAAACCTTTCAGGGGATCGTTTGCAACAGCTTGGCACCATTTTTGAGTGAATTGCAGAACGTCAGATTTTTGCTGAAATTGTGACCGCGCGGCTTAGGGATTTTTTCAAAAAAAGTTGTTCAGACGTCGAGGGCTAATTCTGTTTCCGATGATAAAAACCCATCTGTTTCCACCGAAAAACCTTTCAGGGGATATTTTGTAACAGCTTGGCACCATTTTTGAGTGAATTGCAGAACGTCAGATTTTTGCTGAATTTGTGACCGCGCGGCTTAGGGATTTTCTCAAAAAAAGTTGTTCCGACGTCGAGGGCTAATTCTGTTTCCGATGATAAAAACCCATCTGTTTCCACCGAAAAACCTTTCAGGGGATATTTTGTAACAGCTTGGCACCATTTTTGAGTGAATTGCAGAACGTCAGATTTTTGCTGAATTTGTGACCGCGCGGCTTAGGGATTTTCTCAAAAAAAGTTGTTCCGACGTCGAGGGCTAATTCTGTTTCCGATGATAAAAACCCATCTGTTTCAACCGAAAAACCTTTCAGGGGATCGTTCGCAACAGCTTGGCACCATTTTTGAGTGAATTGCAGAACGTCAGATTTTTAGGGTTAGGGTTAGGGAAAGGGTTAGGGTTAGGGTTAGGGTTAGGGTTAGGGTTAGGGTTAGGGTTAGGGTTAGGGTTAGGGCTAATTCTGTTTTCGATGATAAAAACCCATCTGTTTCCACCGAAAAACCTTTCAGGGGATCGTTTGCAACAGTTTGGCACCATTTTTGAGTGAATTGCAGAACGTCAGATTTTTGCTGAAATTGTGACCGCGCGGCTTAGGGATTTTTTCAAAAAAAGTTGTTCAGACGTCGAGGGCTAATTCTGTTTCCGATGATAAAAACCCATCTGTTTCTACCGAAAAACCTTTCAGGGGATATTTTGCAACAGCTTGGCACCATTTTCGAGTGAATTGCAGAACGTCAGATTTTTGCTGAAATTGTGACCGCGCGGCTTAGGGATTTTTTCAGAAAAAGTTGTTCAGACGTCGAGGGCTAATTCTGTTTCCGATGATAAAAACCCTTCTGTTTCCACCAAAAAACCTTTCAGGGGATCGTTTGCAACAGCTTGGCACCATTTTTGAGTGAATTGCAGAACGTCAGATTTTTGCTGAAATTGTGACCGCGCGGCTTAGGGATTTTTTCAAAAAAAGTTGTTCAGACGTCGAGGGCTAATTCTGTTTCCGATGATAAAAACCCATCTGTTTCCACCGAAAAACCTTTCAGGGGATCGTTTGCAACAGCTTGGCACCATTTTTGAGTGAATTGCAGAACGTCAGATTTTTGCTGAAATTGTGACCGCGCGGCTTAGGGGTTTTTTTAAAAAAAGTTGTTCAGACGTCGAGGGCTAATTCTGTTTCCGATGATAAAAACCCATCTGTTTCCACTGAAAAACCTTTCAGGGGATGGTTTGCAACAGCTTGGCACCATTTTTGAGTGAATTGCAGAACGTCAGATTTTTGCTGAAATTCTGACCGCGCGGCTTAGGGATTTTTTCAAAAAAAGTTGTTCAGACGTCGAGGGCTAATTCTGTTTCCGATGATAAAAACCCATCTGTTTCCACCGAAAAACCTTTCAGGGGATATTTTGTAACAGCTTGGCACCATTTTTGAGTGAATTGCAGAACGTCAGATTTTTGCTGAATTTGTGACCGCGCGGCTTAGGGATTTTCTCAAAAAAAGTTGTTCCGACGTCGAGGGCTAATTCTGTTTCCGATGATAAAAACCCATCTGTTTCCACCGAAAAACCTTTCAGGGGATATTTTGTAACAGCTTGGCACCATTTTTGAGTGAATTGCAGAACGTCAGATTTTTAGGGTTAGGGTTAGGGTTAGGGTTAGGGTTAGGGTTAGGGTTAGGGTTAGGGCTAATTCTGTTTTCGATGATAAAAACCCATCTGTTTCCACCGAAAAACCTTTCAGGGGATCGTTTGCAACAGCTTGGAACCATTTTTGAGTGAATTGCAGAACGTCAGATTTTTGCTGAAATTATGACCGCGCGGCTTAGGGATTTTTTCAAAAAAAGTTGTTCAGACGTCGGGGGCTAATTCTGTTTCCGATGATAAAAACCCATCTGTTTCAACCGAAAAACCTTTCAGGGGATCGTTTGCAACAGCTTGGCACCATTTTTGAGTGAATTGCAGAACGTCAGATTTTTAGGGTTAGGGTTAGGGTTAGGGTTAGGGTTAGGGTTAGGGTTAGGGTTAGGGTTAGGGTTAGGGTTAGGGTTAGGGTTAGGGCTAATTCTGTTTTCGATGATAAAAACCCATCTGTTTCCACTGAAAAACCTTTCAGGGGATCGTTTGCAACAGCTTGGAACAATTTTTGAGTGAATTGCAGAACGTCAGATTTTTGCTGAAATTGTGACCGCGCGGCTTAGGGATTTTTTCAAAAAAAGTTGTTCAGACGTCGAGGGCTAATTCTGTTTCCGATGATAAAAACCCATCTGTTTCTACCGAAAAACCTTTCAGGGGATATTTTGCAACAGCTTGGCACCATTTTCGAGTGAATTGCAGAACGTCAGATTTTTGCTGAAATTGTGACCGCGCGGCTTAGGGATTTTTTCAGAAAAAGTTGTTCAGACGTCGAGGGCTAATTCTGTTTCCGATGATAAAAACCCATCTGTTTCCACCGAAAAACCTTTCAGGGGATCGTTTGCAACAGCTTGGCACCATTTTTGACTGAATTGCAGAACGTCAGATTTTTGCTGAAATTGTGACCGCGCGGCTTAGGGATTTTTTCAAAAAAAGTTGTTCAGACGTCGAGGGCTAATTCTGTTTCCGATGATAAAAACCCATCTGTTTCCACCGAAAAACCTTTCAGGGGATCGTTTGCAACAGCTTGGCACCATTTTTGAGTGAATTGCAGAACGTCAGATTTTTGCTGAAATTGTGACCGCGCGGCTTAGGGGTTTTTTTAAAAAAAGTTGTTCAGACGTCGAGGGCTAATTCTGTTTCCGATGATAAAAACCCATCTGTTTCCACTGAAAAACCTTTCAGGGGATGGTTTGCAACAGCTTGGCACCATTTTTGAGTGAATTGCAGAACGTCAGATTTTTGCTGAAATTCTGACCGCGCGGCTTAGGGATTTTTTCAAAAAAAGTTGTTCAGACGTCGAGGGCTAATTCTGTTTCCGATGATAAAAACCCATCTGTTTCCACCGAAAAACCTTTCAGGGGATATTTTGTAACAGCTTGGCACCATTTTTGAGTGAATTGCAGAACGTCAGATTTTTGCTGAATTTGTGACCGCGCGGCTTAGGGATTTTCTCAAAAAAAGTTGTTCCGACGTCGAGGGCTAATTCTGTTTCCGATGATAAAAACCCATCTGTTTCCACCGAAAAACCTTTCAGGGGATCGTTTGCAACAGCTTGGCACCATTTTTGAGTGAATTGCAGAACGTCAGATTTTTGCTGAAATTGTGACCGCGCGGCTTAGGGGTTTTTTTAAAAAAAGTTGTTCAGACGTCGAGGGCTAATTCTGTTTCCGATGATAAAAACCCATCTGTTTCCACTGAAAAACCTTTCAGGGGATGGTTTGCAACAGCTTGGCACCATTTTTGAGTGAATTGCAGAACGTCAGATTTTTGCTGAAATTCTGACCGCGCGGCTTAGGGATTTTTTCAAAAAAAGTTGTTCAGACGTCGAGGGCTAATTCTGTTTCCGATGATAAAAACCCATCTGTTTCCACCGAAAAACCTTTCAGGGGATATTTTGTAACAGCTTGGCACCATTTTTGAGTGAATTGCAGAACGTCAGATTTTTGCTGAATTTGTGACCGCGCGGCTTAGGGATTTTCTCAAAAAAAGTTGTTCCGACGTCGAGGGCTAATTCTGTTTCCGATGTTAAAAACCCATCTGTTTCCACCGAAAAACCTTTCAGGGGATATTTTGTAACAGCTTGGCACCATTTTTGAGTGAATTGCAGAACGTCAGATTTTTAGGGTTAGGGTTAGGGTTAGGGTTAGGGTTAGGGTTAGGGTTAGGGTTAGGGTTAGGGTTAGGGTTAGGGTTAGGGTTAGGGCTAATTCTGTTTTCGATGATAAAAACCCATCTGTTTCCACCGAAAAACCTTTCAGGGGATCGTTTGCAACAGCTTGGAACCATTTTTGAGTGAATTGCAGAACGTCAGATTTTTGCTGAAATTATGACCGCGCGGCTTAGGGATTTTTTCAAAAAAAGTTGTTCAGACGTCGGGGGCTAATTCTGTTTCCGATGATAAAAACCCATCTGTTTCAACCGAAAAACCTTTCAGGGGATCGTTTGCAACAGCTTGGCACCATTTTTGAGTGAATTGCAGAACGTCAGATTTTTAGGGTTAGGGTTAGGGTTAGGGTTAGGGTTAGGGTTAGGGTTAGGGTTAGGGTTAGGGTTAGGGTTAGGGTTAGGGTTAGGGCTAATTCTGTTTTCGATGATAAAAACCCATCTGTTTCCACTGAAAAACCTTTGAGGGGATCGTTTGCAACAGCTTGGAACAATTTTTGAGTGAATTGCAGAACGTCAGATTTTTGCTGAAATTGTGACCGCGCGGCTTAGGGATTTTTTCAAAAAAAGTTGTTCAGACGTCGAGGGCTAATTCTGTTTCCGATGATAAAAACCCATCTGTTTCTACCGAAAAACCTTTCAGGGGATATTTTGCAACAGCTTGGCACCATTTTCGAGTGAATTGCAGAACGTCAGATTTTTGCTGAAATTGTGACCGCGCGGCTTAGGGATTTTTTCAGAAAAAGTTGTTCAGACGTCGAGGGCTAATTCTGTTTCCGATGATAAAAACCCATCTGTTTCCACCGAAAAACCTTTCAGGGGATCGTTTGCAACAGCTTGGCACCATTTTTGAGTGAATTGCAGAACGTCAGATTTTTGCTGAAATTGTGACCGCGCGGCTTAGGGATTTTTTCAAAAAAAGTTATTCAGACGTCGAGGGCTAATTCTGTTTCCGATGATAAAAACCCATCTGTTTCCACCGAAAAACCTTTCAGGGGATCGTTTGCAACAGCTTGGCACCATTTTTGAGTGAATTGCAGAACGTCAGATTTTTGCTGAAATTGTGACCGCGCGGATTAGGGATTTTCTCAAAAAAAGTTGTTCAGACGTCGAGGGCTAATTCTGTTTCCGATGATAAAAACCCATCTGTTTCTACCGAAAAACCTTTCAGGGGATATTTTGCAACAGCTTGGCACCATTTTCGAGTGAATTGCAGAACGTCAGATTTTTGCTGAAATTGTGACCGCGCGGCTTAGGGATTTTTTCAGAAAAAGTTGTTCAGACGTCGAGGGCTAATTCTGTTTCCGATGATAAAAACCCATCTGTTTCCACCGAAAAACCTTTCAGGGGATCGTTTGCAACAGCTTGGCACCATTTTTGAGTGAATTGCAGAACGTCAGATTTTTGCTGAAATTGTGACCGCGCGGCTTAGGGATTTTTTCAAAAAAAGTTGTTCAGACGTCGAGGGCTAATTGTGTTTCCGATGATAAAAACCCATCTGTTTCCACCGAAAAACCTTTCAGGGGATCGTTTGCAACAGCTTGGCACCATTTTTGAGTGAATTGCAGAACGTCAGATTTTTGCTGAAATTGTGACCGCGCGGCTTAGGGGTTTTTTTAAAAGAAGTTGTTCAGACGTCGAGGGCTAATTCTGTTTCCGATGATAAAAACCCATCTGTTTCCACTGAAAAACCTTTCAGGGGATGGTTTGCAACAGCTTGGCACCATTTTTGAGTGAATTGCAGAACGTCAGATTTTTGCTGAAATTCTGACCGCGCGGCTTAGGGATTTTTTCAAAAAAAGTTGTTCCGACGTCGAGGGCTAATTCTGTTTCCGATGATAAATACCCATCTGTTTCCACCGAAAAACCTTTCAGGGGATATTTTGTAACAGCTTGGCACCATTTTTGAGTGAATTGCAGAACGTCAGATTTTTAGGGTTAGGGTTAGGGTTAGGGTTAGGGTTAGGGTTAGGGTTAGGGTTAGGGTTAGGGTTAGGGTTAGGGTTAGGGTTAGGGTTAGGGTTAGGGTTAGGGTTAGGGTTAGGGTTAGGGTTAGGGCTAATTCTGTTTTCGATGATAAAAACCCATCTGTTTCCACCGAAAAACCTTTCAGGGGATCGTTTGCAACAGCTTGGAACCATTTTTGAGTGAATTGCAGAACGTCAGATTTTTGCTGAAATTATGACCGCGCGGCTTAGGGATTTTTTCAAAAAAAGTTGTTCAGACGTCGGGGGCTAATTCTGTTTCCGATGATAAAAACCCATCTGTTTCAACCGAAAAACCTTTCAGGGGATCGTTTGCAACAGCTTGGCACCATTTTTGAGTGAATTGCAGAACGTCAGATTTTTAGGGTTAGGGTTAGGGTTAGGGTTAGGGTTAGGGTTAGGGTTAGGGTTAGGGTTAGGGTTAGGGTTAGGGTTAGGGTTAGGGCTAATTCTGTTTTCGATGATAAAAACCCATCTGTTTCCACTGAAAAACCTTTCAGGGGATCGTTTGCAACAGCTTGGAACAATTTTTGAGTGAATTGCAGAACGTCAGATTTTTGCTGAAATTGTGACCGCGCGGCTTAGGGATTTTTTCAAAAAAAGTTGTTCAGACGTCGAGGGCTAATTCTGTTTCCGATGATAAAAACCCATCTGTTTCTACCGAAAAACCTTTCAGGGGATATTCTGCAACAGCTTGGCACCATTTTTGAGTGAATTGCAGAACGTCAGATTTTTGCTGAAATTGTGACCGCGCGGCTTAGGGATTTTTTCAAAAAAAGTTGTTCAGACGTCGAGGGCTAATTCTGTTTCCGATGATAAAAACCCATCTGTTTCCACCGAAAAACCTTTCAGGGGATCGTTTGCAACAGCTTGGCACCATTTTCGAGTGAATTGCAGAACGTCAGATTTTTGCTGAAATTGTGACCGCGCGGCTTAGGGATTTTTTCAAAAAAAGTTGTTCAGACGTCGAGGGCTAATTCTGTTTCCGATGATAAAAACCCATCTGTTTCCACTGAAAAACCTTTCAGGGGATGGTTTGCAACAGCTTGGCACCATTTTTGAGTGAATTGCAGAACGTCAGATTTTTGCTGAAATTCTGACCGCGCGGCTTAGGGATTTTTTCAAAAAAAGTTGTTCCGACGTCGAGGGCTAATTCTGTTTCCGATGATAAAAACCCATCTGTTTCCACCGAAAAACCTTTCAGGGGATATTTTGTAACAGCTTGGCACCATTTTTGAGTGAATTGCAGAACGTCAGATTTTTAGGGTTAGGGTTAGCGTTAGGGTTAGGGTTAGGGTTAGGGTTAGGGTTAGGGTTAGGGTTAGGGCTAATTCTGTTTTCGATGATAAAAACCCATCTGTTTCCACCGAAAAACCTTTCAGGGGATCGTTTGCAACAGCTTGGAACCATTTTTGAGTGAATTGCAGAACGTCAGATTTTTGCTGAAATTATGACCGCGCGGCTTAGGGATTTTTTCAAAAAAAGTTGTTCAGACGTCGGGGGCTAATTCTGTTTCCGATGATAAAAACCCATCTGTTTCAACCGAAAAACCTTTCAGGGGATCGTTTGCAACAGCTTGGCACCATTTTTGAGTGAATTGCAGAACGTCAGATTTTTAGGGTTAGGGTTAGGGTTAGGGTTAGGGTTAGGGTTAGGGTTAGGGTTAGGGTTAGGGTTAGGGCTAATTCTGTTTTCGATGATAAAAACCCATCTGTTTCCACCGAAAAACCTTTCAGGGGATCGTTTGCAACAGCTTGGCACCATTTTTGAGTGAATTGCAGAACGTCAGATTTTTGCTGAAATTCCTTAAATTTAAGGAACTTAAGAGGAGTCTGAAGGTCTTTTATAAATTGGATATTGTTTAACGTCTAGAGGGAACTTTTAACTTTTATGAACGGCGACATTTCTGAGCTTTCCTGACTACAGTATCCCTCTAGTGGAATAATTTGGTTTGGTAGCCTACTGGGGGAATTTTCCATCTGTTGATTTGGGGATTTCCATGAGAAAGACAGACTGTGAGACCGACCTTGACGCATAGATAAGAAGGGTTATGAGCGGAAGGACAAGATCAGCCAAAGCCAAAACACTGCAAACTACTTTAACTTCTCAGCTGCGCAGATCTTCTGTCCCCACAATCCCTGTGGCACAAGTGGAAGATATAGAACAACCTAGGCCGGAAGGAATGGCCTCAGGTGGGGACTTTACTTCAGTGTTAAATAAAATATTTGAAAAGTTGGAAGGTTTAAGTAAACAAGTCTCTGACCAGTCAGATAAGATAGACCAAAACACCGCAAGCATTAATAACTTGACTCAACAAGTAAACTTAAATGCACAAACTATTGGAAAGTTGGTGGAAGACACTACCGCAAACCGTAAAATTGCTGAAGAGGCAAAGCAGAAAGTTGAAGAAGTTCAGGGAGAAATCAAACCTATGCGCAAACAGATAGGAGAACACCAGGCACTGCTGTCTATGGTCGAACTGAAAAATAAGGAAAACAATTTAAGGATCAGATCTGTACCGGAAATTGACAATGAAAATCTAACTGAGTACCTCACGAAGGAATTTACACAATCTTGGCCCTTGGAAGAAGAAAAGGACTTTAAAATTGTGAGCGCATTCAGACTGGGAAAGGGAGGGAGGAAGATTAAGTCGAGAGACTGTCTAATCTCCCTCAGAACGAGGGAGGAAAGAGACAAAATCCTGAGTGCGCACTTCAAGACGCCATTAGAGATCCAAGAATCAAGGTTGGAAATTTATAAGGATATTCCTAAGCATTTGTTGGAGCTCAGAGTGAATTACGGTGATCTGGTGCAACTTCTGAGAAGCAACAGGATTATCTTCAGATGGGAATTCCCCCAAGGGATTTCCTTTACCTTCAGAGGGAAAAAAGTTAAAATCAAATCGGTGGAAGATAAAGACAAATTTTTGAACGACTACGGAGAAGACCTTCAGAAAGGGATTGAAGAGCCAAGCGATCCAGGATCGGGATCATCAAGTCTAATACCTGCACCTGGGGAACTGAAAGATCCTAAAGACACGCCACTTCTGGGAGCAACAGGAGGAAAATAACACCATCTCAACATGTCTCTGCAACTACTAAGCTGGAATACCAATGGTCTAAACTCCCCGGAAAAGAGGAAGAAGGTTTTTCATTTATTAAAAAAGGAACAATTGGACATAATTTGCTTGCAGGAAACACACGTGATTAGGCTGCACAGAAAAGTGTTAATTAATAAAAAATTAGGCCAAGAATTCATCTCATCAGACAAGGTTAAAAAGAGAGGTGTGGCAATTTATGCAAAAGAAAGCCTATCACCAAAGCTTCTTTTTAAAGATGAACAAGGAAGAATTTTGGCAATAGAAATCCAAACACAAGGAGAGAAATTTCTGATCTTAGGAATTTATGCGCCAAATGAGGGGAAATCAGAGTTTTACAAGAAATTGCATGAGACGTTGATGGACTTTATTGACTATAACAATATTATTATGATGGGAGACATGAATGGAGTGGTGTCTACGAACATGGATAAAGCACAAAGTCAGACCATAACGAAAGAGGGCAGACTACCAAAAACCTTTTTTGAACTGACTGACAATATGGATTTGATTGATATTTGGAGGACCAAAAATCCCCTAGGTAGAGAGGGAACATTCTTTTCTGAAGCCAAAATGACATGGACAAGGATCGACCAAATTTGGACAACTAGAGGCCTGGCACCTAAAATAAAAAAGGTGGAAATCTGCCCAAAAACCTGCTCCGACCATAATGCGGTAAAGATGGAAATGAAACTAACACCTATCGGCTCCTTCAGATGGAGGATGAATGACACCTTACTAAGAAACCAAGATATTGTAAGGAAGGCCCAAAAGACTCTGAAAGACTATTTTGAAATTAATATGAGAACTACGGTTGAAAAAAGAACGGTTTGGGACGCAAGCAAAGCGGTCATGAGAGGGTTCTTGATTCAACAGAATGCAATAAAAAAGAGATCTCAAAATGAGAAGAAAATGAAAATTTTGGAAAAAATAAAACAAGGGGAGAAGAAGTTAAGAGTTAAACCAAACTCAAAAGAGATTCTAAGAGAGATTAAGTTATATCAGGTGCAATATATGAAACTGATTAATGAAGAAATAGAGTGGAAAATTAAACAAATGAGACAAAAGACTTTTGAGTCAGCTAATAAATGTGGGAAACTATTGGCGTGGCAACTGAAAAAAAGACAGAAGTTAAATACGATCACAAATCTTGAGATCAACGGAAAAAACATACAGAACCCCGAGGAGATTAGAAGGTGCTTTCAGAGATATTTTAAACAACTTTATACGCAAGGGCCGCAGAAAGAAACTGAGATAGACCAATTTTTAAGAACCAATGGATTACAAAAAATATCTTCAGAAAATAAATTACTATTGAACCAGCAAATTACAGAACAAGAAATTGAAGGTGCCATTCAGAACATGCAACTGGGCAAATCTCCAGGACTGGACGGACTAACCTCCAAATACTACAGAACTTTGAAAGATCTCTTAATTCAACCATTAAAGGAGGTGTGTAATGAGATTTTGGAAGGGAAAAAGGCGCCTGAATCGTGGAAAGAAGCATACATCACATTGATACCCAAGACAGAAGCTGAAAAGACACAACTAAAGAACTACCGTCCCATCTCCCTTTTGAATGTGGATTACAAAATCTTTGCAGACATTTTAGCTAACAGACTTAAAAAAGTATTAATGGAAGTAATACATAAGGACCAGGCAGGCTTTCTCCCAGGCAGACACTTGTCTGATAATACAAGGAATATAATTGACATTTTGGAGTTGTTGCAAAGGAATATCAACACGAAAGCTGTTTTAGTTTTTATTGATGCGGAGAAAGCCTTTGATAATATCTCTTGGAGTTTTATGAAGAAAAATTTGAAAGGGATGGGAGTGGGTCAGGGGTTCGAAAATGGTATAGGAGCAATATATTCAGAACAAAAAGCGAAATTGATTGTAAACAATGTGGTGACTGAAGATTTTAAGATAGAAAAAGGAACACGTCAGGGCTGCCCTATCTCTCCATTATTATTTATCTCGGTCCTGGAGGTGCTGCTAAACATGATAAGAGGGGACCGATTTGTAAAAGGCATTCAGGTCGGAGCCAAACAATATAAATTGAAAGCCTTTGCAGATGATTTGGTTCTAACTTTACAGGAGCCGGAATCCAGTATGAAAAGAGCTTTGGAATTGATTAAAGAATTTGGTCATGTGGCGGGATTTAGACTAAACAGGGTAAAAACTAAAGTATTAGAGAAGAATTTAACTCCAATGGAAAAGGATAGGTTTCAGAATGAAACAGGTTTAACGGTGGTTAAGAAAGTGAAATACCTAGGGATTAATATGACGGCGAAAAATTTGAACTTATTTAAAGAGAACTATGAGAAATGTTGGGCAGAAGTTAAAAAAGACTTAGAAATCTGGTCTAACTTGAAGCTTTCCTTGTTGGGTCGAATTGCAGCTATAAAAATGAATGTATTGCCTAAAATGCTATTTTTATTTCAATCCTTGCAAATTTTGGACAAGATGGACTGTTTCAAGAAGTGGCAGAGAGACATCTCTAGATTTGTCTGGCAGGGCAAGAAACCTAGAATTAAGTTTAAAATTTTAACTGATGCAAAAGAAAGAGGTGGATTTGCCCTGCCAGACCTTAAATTGTACTATGAATCAGCAGCATTCTGCTGGCTGAAAGACTGGCTGCTTCTTGAAAAGACAGACATTTTGGATTTGGAAGGTTTTAATAATGTTTTTGGGTGGCATGCATATCTTTGGTACGACAAGGTTAAAGCTCATAAGGCATTCAAAAACCATATTGTCAGAAAATCTTTGTTTAATGTCTGGATAAGATATAAAGACCTGCTGGAAAGTAAAACCCCAAGGTGGTTGTCACCTATGGAAGCTAAGGCTCAGAAAAAGCTCAATATGGAGGCTAAATGGCCAAAATATTGGGAAATTTTGGAACAAGAAGGTGACAAATTGAAACTGCAGAGTTTTGAAAAACTAAAAGACAAAGTGCGAGATTGGCTTCATTACTATCAAATAAGAGAGGCCTATAATTTGGATAGAAAAATTGGCTTCCAGGTGGATAAATCGAAATTGGAAACAGAACTGTTAGAACCAAAAACTAAGATTTTGTCAAAGATGTATAACTTGCTGCTGAAATGGAACACGCAGGATGAAACGGTCAAATCAGCAATGATCAAATGGGCGCAGGATCTAGGTCATAATATTATGTTTGCTGATTGGGAGCAGTTGTGGACCACCGGTATGAAATTTACGGCATGTATTGCCTTAAAAGAGAACATTATGAAAATGATTTACAGGTGGTACATGACCCCAGTCAAGCTTGCTAAAATCTATCACCTGCCTGACAATAAATGTTGGAAATGTAAAGAAGCTGAGGGAACATTTTTTCACCTCTGGTGGACTTGCCCAAGAGTTAAGGCTTACTGGGAAATGATATATAATGAACTTAAGAAAGTACTTAAAAGTACCTTCCCCAAGAAACCAGAGGCCTTTCTCTTGGGCATAGTTGGCCAATGGGTGCCAAAGAAAGATAGAACATTCTTTATGTATGCAACAACAGCAGCAAGAATACTTTTAGCTAAATATTGGAAGACACAGGATCTACCCACCGTGGAGGAATGGCAGACGCAAGTGATAGACTACATGGAGATGGCTGAAATGACTGGCAGAATCCGTGACCAGGGAGAAGAATCGATGGAACAGGACTGGAAAAAGTTTAAGGACTATCTACAAAAATACTGTAAAATCTTTGAGTGTCAATAGGATGTGGGAAGTAAAAGTAACAGGGTTTGTGTGACTTTGGTCAAAGGTGTGTGAAAAGAAGAATCTAAGAAAAAAAAGGATAAGGGGTTATGAACAGAACAATATTATGTCGTATTTTATAAGATGAGGTACGGATTAAAATAATGGAAAATGGGGACATAATAATTAGAATATAACATTAAGTATGGTTGAAACAAGGTTTTGAATTTGCTGAATCTGATTGGAGTAAAGTGGAACACAAAAAAGGGGGATGTGAGGAGGTCAAGACAGAGGGGCATGGAACTTTACAAATCTAAGAAAGAGTGTTTTTCTTTTTTCTGTTTTTCTATTTTTCTTCTTTCACTTTTTTTCTTTTTTCTGTCACATATTGTTGTTTTTCTTGAGCTTTATGTATGGAAATGATATATTTTGAAATGATGAATTCTTTGTTTTGTAAAATTTTAATAAATATGTATTTAAAAAAAAAAAAGATTTTTGCTGAAATTGTGACCGCGCGGCTTAGGGATTTTTTCAAAAAAAGTTGTTCAGACGTCGAGGGCTAATTCTGTTTCCGATGATAAAAACCCATCTGTTTCTACCGAAAAACCTTTCAGGGGATATTTTGCAACAGCTTGGCACCATTTTCGAGTGAATTGCAGAACGTCAGATTTTTGCTGAAATTGTGACCGCGCGGCTTAGGGATTTTCTCAAAAAAAGTTGTTCCGACGTCGAGGGCTAATTCTGTTTCCGATGATAAAAACCCATCTGTTTCCACCGAAAAACCTTTCAGGGGATATTTTGTAACAGCTTGGCACCATTTTTGAGTGAATTGCAGAACGTCAGATTTTTGCTGAATTTGTGACCGCGCGGCTTAGGGATTTTCTCAAAAAAAGTTGTTCCGACGTCGAGGGCTAATTCTGTTTCCGATGATAAAAACCCATCTGTTTCAACCGAAAAACCTTTCAGGGGATCGTTCGCAACAGCTTGGCACCATTTTTGAGTGAATTGCAGAACGTCAGATTTTTAGGGTTAGGGTTAGGGATAGGGTTAGGGTTAGGGTTAGGGTTAGGGTTAGGGTTAGGGTTAGGGTTAGGGTTAGGGTTAGGGTTAGGGTTAGGGCTAATTCTTTTTCCGATGATAAAAACCCTTCTGTTTCCACCAAAAAACCTTTCAGGGGATCGTTTGCAACAGCTTGGCACCATTTTTGAGTGAATTGCAGAACGTCAGATTTTTGCTGAAATTGTGACCGCGCGGCTTAGGGATTTTTTCAAAAAAAGTTGTTCAGACGTCGAGGGCTAATTCTGTTTCCGATGATAAAAACCCATCTGTTTCCACCGAAAAACCTTTCAGGGGATATTTTGCAACAGCTTGGCACCATTTTTGAGTGAATTGCAGAACGTCAGATTTTTGCTGAAATTGTGACCGCGCGACTTAGGGGTTTTTTCAAAAAAAGTTGTTCAGACGTCGAGGGCTAATTCTGTTTCCGATGATAAAAACCCATCTGTTTCCACCGAAAAACCTTTCAGGGGATATTTTGCAACAGCTTGGCACCATTTTTGAGTGAATTGCAGAACGTCAGATTTTTGCTGAAATTGTGACCGCGCGGCTTATGGATTTTTTCAAAAAAAGTTGTTCAGACGTCGAGGGCTAATTCTGTTTCCGATGATAAAAACCCATCTGTTTCCACCGAAAAACCTTTCAGGGGATCGTTTGCAACAGCTTGGCACCATTTTTGAGTGAATTGCAGAACGTCAGATTTTTGCTGAAATTGTGACCGCGCGGCTTAGGGATTTTTTCAAAAAAAGTTGTTCAGACGTCGGGGGCTAATTCTGTTTCCGATGATAAAAACCCATCTGTTTCAACCGAAAAACCTTTCAGGGGATCGTTTGCAACAGCTTGGCACCATTTTTGAGTGAATTGCAGAACGTCAGATTTTTAGGGTTAGGGTTAGGGTTAGGGTTAGGGTTAGGGTTAGGGTTAGGGTTAGGGTTAGGGTTAGGGTTAGGGTTAGGGTTAGGGTTAGGGTTAGGGTTAGGGCTAATTCTGTTTTCGATGATAAAAACCCATCTGTTTCCACCGAAAAACCTTTCAGGGGATCGTTTGCAACAGCTTGGCACCATTTTTGAGTGAATTGCAGAACGTCAGATTTTTGCTGAAATTGTGACCGCGCGGCTTAGGGGTTTTTTCAAAAAAAGTTGTTCAGACGTCGAGGGCTAATTCTGTTTCCGATGATAAAAACCCATCTGTTTCTACCGAAAAACCTTTCAGGGGATATTTTGCAACAGCTTGGCACCATTTTCGAGTGAATTGCAGAACGTCAGATTTTTGCTGAAATTGTGACCGCGCGGCTTAGGGATTTTTTCAGAAAAAGTTGTTCAGACGTCGAGGGCTAATTCTGTTTCCGATGATAAAAACCCATCTGTTTCCACCGAAAAACCTTTCAGGGGATCGTTTGCAACAGCTTGGCACCATTTTTGAGTGAATTGCAGAACGTCAGATTTTTGCTGAAATTGTGACCGCGCGGCTTAGGGATTTTTTCAAAAAAAGTTGTTCAGACGTCGAGGGCTAATTCTGTTTCCGATGATAAAAACCCATCTGTTTCCACCGAAAAACCTTTCAGGGGATCGTTTGCAACAGCTTGGCACCATTTTTGAGTGAATTGCAGAACGTCAGATTTTTGCTGAAATTGTGACCGCGCGGCTTAGGGGTTTTTTTAAAAAAAGTTGTTCAGACGTCGAGGGCTAATTCTGTTTCCGATGATAAAAACCCATCTGTTTCCACCGAAAAACCTTTCAGGGGATCGTTTGCAACAGCTTGGCACCATTTTTGAGTGAATTGCAGAACGTCAGATTTTTGCTGAAATTGTGACCGCGCGGCTTAGGGATTTTTTCAAAAAAAGTTGTTCAGACGTCGAGGGCTAATTCTGTTTCCGATGATAAAAACCCATCTATTTCAACCGAAAAACCGTTCAGGGGATCGTTCGCAACAGCTTGGCACCATTTTTGAGTGAATTGCAGAACGTCAGATTTTTAGGGTTAGGGTTAGGGATAGGGTTAGGGTTAGGGTTAGGGTTAGGGTTAGGGTTAGGGTTAGGGTTAGGGCTAATTCTTTTTCCGATGATAAAAACCCTTCTGTTTCCACCAAAAAACCTTTCAGGGGATCGTTTGCAACAGCTTGGCAGCATTTTTGAGTGAATTGCAGAACGTCAGATTTTTGCTGAATTTGTGACCGCGCGGCTTAGGGATTTTCACAAAAAAAGATGTTCCGACGTCGAGGGCTAATTCTGTTTCCGATGATAAAAACCCATCTGTTTCCACCGAAAAACCTTTCAGGGGATATTTTGTAACAGCTTGGCACCATTTTTGAGTGAATTGCAGAACGTCAGATTTTTGCTGAATTTGTGACCGCGCGGCTTAGGGATTTTCTCAAAAAAAGTTGTTCTGACGTCGAGGGATAATTCTGTTTCCGATGATAAAAACCCATCTGTTTCCACCGAAAAACCTTTCAGGGGATCGTTTGCAACAGCTTGGCACCATTTTTGAGTGAATTGCAGAACGTCAGATTTTTGCTGAAATTGTGACCGCGCGGCTAAGGGATTTTTTCAAAAAAAGTTGTTCAGACGTCGAGGGCTAATTCTGTTTCTGATGATAAAAACCCATCTGTTTCAACCGAAAAACCTTTCAGGGGATCGTTCGCAACAGCTTGGCACCATTTTTGAGTGAATTGCAGAACGTCAGATTTTTAGGGTTAGGGTTAGGGAAAGGGTTAGGGTTAGGGTTAGGGTTAGGGTTAGGGTTAGGGTTAGGGCTAATTCTGTTTTCGATGATAAAAACCCATCTGTTTCCACCGAAAAACCTTTCAGGGGATCGTTTGCAACAGTTTGGCACCATTTTTGAGTGAATTGCAGAACGTCAGATTTTTGCTGAAATTGTGACCGCGCGGCTTAGGGATTTTTTCAAAAAAAGTTGTTCAGACGTCGAGGGCTAATTCTGTTTCCGATGATAAAAACCCATCTGTTTCTACCGAAAAACCTTTCAGGGGATATTTTGCAACAGCTTGGCACCATATTCGAGTGAATTGCAGAACGTCAGATTTTTGCTGAAATTGTGACCGCGCGGCTTAGGGATTTTTTCAGAAAAAGTTGTTCAGACGTCGAGGGCTAATTCTGTTTCCGATGATAAAAACCCATCTGTTTCCACCGAAAAACCTTTCAGGGGATCGTTTGCAACAGCTTGGCACCATTTTTGAGTGAATTGCAGAACGTCAGATTTTTGCTGAAATTGTGACCGCGCGGCTTAGGGATTTTTTCAAAAAAAGTTGTTCAGACGTCGAGGGCTAATTCTGTTTCCGATGATAAAAACCCATCTGTTTCCACCGAAAAACCTTTCAGGGGATCGTTTGCAACAGCTTGGCACCATTTTTGAGTGAATTGCAGAACGTCAGATTTTTGCTGAAATTGTGACCGCGCGGCTTAGGGGTTTTTTTAAAAAAAGTTGTTCAGACGTCGAGGGCTAATTCTGTTTCCGATGATAAAAACCCATCTGTTTCCACTGAAAAACCTTTCAGGGGATGGTTTGCAACAGCTTGGCACCATTTTTGAGTGAATTGCAGAACGTCAGATTTTTGCTGAAATTCTGACCGCGCGGCTTAGGGATTTTTTCAAAAAAAGTTGTTCAGACGTCGAGGGCTAATTCTGTTTCCGATGATAAAAACCCATCTGTTTCCACCGAAAAACCTTTCAGGGGATATTTTGTAACAGCTTGGCACCATTTTTGAGTGAATTGCAGAACGTCAGATTTTTGCTGAATTTGTGACCGCGCGGCTTAGGGATTTTCTCAAAAAAAGTTGTTCAGACGTCGAGGGCTAATTCTGTTTCCGATGATAAAAACCCATCTGTTTCCACCGAAAAACCTTTCAGGGGATATTTTGTAACAGCTTGGCACCATTTTTGAGTGAATTGCAGAACGTCAGATTTTTCGGGTTAGGGTTAGGGTTAGGGTTAGGGTTAGGGTTAGGGTTAGGGTTAGGGTTAGGGTTAGGGTTAGGGTTAGGGTTAGGGTTAGGGCTAATTCTGTTTTCGATGATAAAAACCCATCTGTTTCCACCGAAAAACCTTTCAGGGGATCGTTTGCAACAGCTTGGAACCATTTTTGAGTGAATTGCAGAACGTCAGATTTTTGCTGAAATTATGACCGCGCGGCTTAGGGATTTTTTCAAAAAAAGTTGTTCAGACGTCGGGGGCTAATTCTGTTTCCGATGATAAAAACCCATCTGTTTCAACCGAAAAACCTTTCAGGGGATCGTTTGCAACAGCTTGGCACAATTTTTGAGTGAATTGCAGAACGTCAGATTTTTAGGGTTAGGGTTAGGGTTAGGGTTAGGGTTGGGGTTAGGGTTAGGGTTAGGGTTAGGGTTAGGGTTAGGGTTAGGGTTAGGGTTAGGGTTAGGGTTAGGGTTAGGGTTAGGGCTAATTCTGTTTTCGATGATAAAAACCCATCTGTTTCCACTGAAAAACCTTTCAGGGGATCGTTTGCAACAGCTTGGAACAATTTTTGAGTGAATTGCAGAACGTCAGATTTTTGCTGAAATTGTGACCGCGCGGCTTAGGGATTTTTTCAAAAAAAGTTGTTCAGACGTCGAGGGCTAATTCTGTTTCCGATGATAAAAACCCATCTGTTTCTACCGAAAAACCTTTCAGGGGATATTTTGCAACAGCTTGGCACCATTTTCGAGTGAATTGCAGAACGTCAGATTTTTGCTGAAATTGTGACCGCGCGGCTTAGGGATTTTTTCAGAAAAAGTTGTTCAGACGTCGAGGGCTAATTCTGTTTCCGATGATAAAAACCCATCTGTTTCCACCGAAAAACCTTTCAGGGGATCGTTTGCAACAGCTTGGCACCATTTTCGAGTGAATTGCAGAACGTCAGATTTTTGCTGAAATTGTGACCGCGCGGTTTAGGGATTTTTTCAAAAAAAGTTGTTCAGACGTCGAGGGCTAATTCTGTTTCCGATGATAAAAACCCATCTGTTTCCACCGAAAAACCTTTCAGGGGATCGTTTGCAACAGCTTGGCACCATTTTTGAGTGAATTGCAGAACGTCAGATTTTTGCTGAAATTGTGACCGCGCGGATTAGGGATTTTCTCAAAAAAAGTTGTTCAGACGTCGAGGGCTAATTCTGTTTCCGATGATAAAAACCCATCTGTTTCCACCGAAAAACCTTTCAGGGGATCGTTTGCAACAGCTTGGCACCATTTTTGAGTGAATTGCAGAACGTCAGATTTTTGCTGAAATTGTGACCGCGCGGCTTAGGGATTTTTTCAGAAAAAGTTGTTCAGACGTCGAGGGCTAATTCTGTTTCCGATGATAAAAACCCATCTGTTTCCACCGAAAAACCTTTCAGGGGATCGTTTGCAACAGCTTGGCACCATTTTTGAGTGAATTGCAGAACGTCAGATTTTTGCTGAAATTGTGACCGCGCGGCTTAGGGATTTTTTCAAAAAAAGTTGTTCAGACGTCGAGGGCTAATTCTGTTTCCGATGATAAAAACCCATCTGTTTCCACCGAAAAACCTTTCAGGGGATCGTTTGCAACAGCTTGGCACCATTTTTGAGTGAATTGCAGAACGTCAGATTTTTGCTGAAATTGTGACCGCGCGGCTTAGGGGTTTTTTTAAAAAAAGTTGTTCAGACGTCGAGGGCTAATTCTGTTTCCGATGATAAAAACCCATCTGTTTCCACTGAAAAACCTTTCATGGGATGGTTTGCAACAGCTTGGCACCATTTTTGAGTGAATTGCAGAACGTCAGATTTTTGCTGAAATTCTGACCGCGCGGCTTAGGGATTTTTTCAAAAAAAGTTGTTCAGACGTCGAGGGCTAATTCTGTTTCCGATGATAAAAACCCATCTGTTTCCACCGAAAAACCTTTCAGGGGATATTTTGTAACAGCTTGGCACCATTTTTGAGTGAATTGCAGAACGTCAGATTTTTGCTGAATTTGTGACCGCGCGGCTTAGGGATTTTCTCAAAAAAAGTTGTTCCGACGTCGAGGGCTAATTCTGTTTCCGATGATAAAAACCCATCTGTTTCCACCGAAAAACCTTTCAGGGGATATTTTGTAACAGCTTGGCACCATTTTTGAGTGAATTGCAGAACGTCAGATTTTTAGGGTTAGGGTTAGGGTTAGGGTTAGGGTTCGGGTTAGGGTTAGGGTTAGGGTTAGGGTTAGGGTTAGGGTTAGGGCTAATTCTGTTTTCGATGATAAAAACCCATCTGTTTCCACCGAAAAACCTTTCAGGGGATCGTTTGCAACAGCTTGGAACCATTTTTGAGTGAATTGCAGAACGTCAGATTTTTGCTGAAATTATGACCGCGCGGCTTAGGGATTTTTTCAAAAAAAGTTGTTCAGACGTCGGGGGCTAATTCTGTTTCCGATGATAAAAACCCATCTGTTTCAACCGAAAAACCTTTCAGGGGATCGTTTGCAACAGCTTGGCACCATTTTTGAGTGAATTGCAGAACGTCAGATTTTTAGGGTTAGGGTTAGGGTTAGGGTTAGGGTTAGGGTTAGGGTTAGGGTTAGGGTTAGGGTTAGGGTTAGGGTTAGGGTTAGGGTTAGGGCTAATTCTGTTTTCGATGATAAAAACCCATCTGTTTCCACTGAAAAACCTTTCAGGGGATCGTTTGCAACAGCTTGGAACAATTTTTGAGTGAATTGCAGAACGTCAGATTTTTGCTGAAATTGTGACCGCGCGGCTTAGGGATTTTTTCAAAAAAAGTTGTTCAGACGTCGAGGGCTAATTCTGTTTCCGATGATAAAAACCCATCTGTTTCTACCGAAAAACCTTTCAGGGGATATTTTGCAACAGCTTGGCACCATTTTCGAGTGAATTGCAGAACGTCAGATTTTTGCTGAAATTGTGACCGCGCGGCTTAGGGATTTTTTCAGAAAAAGTTGTTCAGACGTCGAGGGCTAATTCTGTTTCCGATGATAAAAACCCATCTGTTTCCACCGAAAAACCTTTCAGGGGATCGTTTGCAACAGCTTGGCACCATTTTTGAGTGAATTGCAGAACGTCAGATTTTTGCTGAAATTGTGACCGCGCGGATTAGGGATTTTCTCAAAAAAAGTTGTTCAGACGTCGAGGGCTAATTCTGTTTCCGATGATAAAAACCCATCTGTTTCCACCGAAAAACCTTTCAGGGGATCGTTTGCAACAGCTTGGCACCATTTTTGAGTGAATTGCAGAACGTCAGATTTTTTGCTGAAATTGTGACCGCGCGGCTTAGGGATTTTTTCAAAAAAAGTTGTTCAGACGTCGAGGGCTAATTCTGTTTCCGATGACAAAAACCCATCTGTTTCCACCGAAAAACCTTTCAGGGGATCGTTTGCAACAGCTTGGCACCATTTTTGAGTGAATTGCAGAACGTCAGATTTTTGCTGAAATTGTGACCACGCGGCTTAGGGATTTTTTCAAAAAAAGTTATTCAGACGTCGAGGGCTAATTCTGTTTCCGATGATAAAAACCCATCTGTTTCCACCGAAAAACCTTTCAGGGGATCGTTTGCAACAGCTTGGCACCATTTTTGAGTGAATTGCAGAACGTCAGATTTTTGCTGAAATTGTGACCGCGCGGCTTAGGGATTTTTTCAAAAAAAGTTGTTCAGACGTCGAGGGCTAATTCTGTTTCCGATGATAAAAACCCATCTGTTTCTACCGAAAAACCTTTCAGGGGATATTTTGCAACAGCTTGGCACCATTTTCGAGTGAATTGCAGAACGTCAGATTTTTGCTGAAATTGTGACCGCGCGGCTTAGGGATTTTTTCAGAAAAAGTTGTTCAGACGTCGAGGGCTAATTCTGTTTCCGATGATAAAAACCCATCTGTTTCCACCGAAAAACCTTTCAGGGGATCGTTTGCAACAGCTTGGCACCATTTTTGAGTGAATTGCAGAACGTCAGATTTTTGCTGAAATTGTGACCGCGCGGCTTAGGGATTTTTTCAAAAAAAGTTGTTCAGACGTCGAGGGCTAATTGTGTTTCCGATGATAAAAACCCATCTGTTTCCACCGAAAAACCTTTCAGGGGATCGTTTGCAACAGCTTGGCACCATTTTTGAGTGAATTGCAGAACGTCAGATTTTTGCTGAAATTGTGACCGCGCGGCTTAGGGGTTTTTTTAAAAAAAGTTGTTCAGACGTCGAGGGCTAATTCTGTTTCCGATGATAAAAACCCATCTGTTTCCACTGAAAAACCTTTCAGGGGATGGTTTGCAACAGCTTGGCACCATTTTTGAGTGAATTGCAGAACGTCAGATTTTTGCTGAAATTCTGACCGCGCGGCTTAGGGATTTTTTCAAAAAAAGTTGTTCCGACGTCGAGGGCTAATTCTGTTTCCGATGATAAAAACCCATCTGTTTCCACCGAAAAACCTTTCAGGGGATATTTTGTAACAGCTTGGCACCATTTTTGAGTGAATTGCAGAACGTCAGATTTTTAGGGTTAGGGTTAGGGTTAGGGTTAGGGTTAGGGTTAGGGTTAGGGTTAGGGTTAGGGTTAGGGTTAGGGTTAGGGTTAGGGTTAGGGCTAATTCTGTTTTCGATGATAAAAACCCATCTGTTTCCACCGAAAAACCTTTCAGGGGATCGTTTGCAACAGCTTGGAACCATTTTTGAGTGAATTGCAGAACGTCAGATTTTTGCTGAAATTATGACCGCGCGGCTTAGGGATTTTTTCAAAAAAAGTTGTTCAGACGTCGGGGGCTAATTCTGTTTCCGATGATAAAAACCCATCTGTTTCAACCGAAAAACCTTTCAGGGGATCGTTTGCAACAGCTTGGCACCATTTTTGAGTGAATTGCAGAACGTCAGATTTTTAGGGTTAGGGTTAGGGTTAGGGTTAGGGTTAGGGTTAGGGTTAGGGTTAGGGTTAGGGTTAGGGTTAGGGTTAGGGTTAGGGCTAATTCTGTTTTCGATGATAAAAAACCATCTGTTTCCACTGAAAAACCTTTCAGGGGATCGTTTGCAACAGCTTGGAACAATTTTTGAGTGAATTGCAGAACGTCAGATTTTTGCTGAAATTGTGACCGCGCGGCTTAGGAATTTTTTCAAAAAAAGTTATTCAGACGTCGAGGGCTAATTCTGTTTCCGATGATAAAAAGCCATCTGTTTCTACCGAAAAACCTTTCAGGGGATATTTTGCAACAGCTTGGCACCATTTTCGAGTGAATTGCAGAACGTCAGATTTTTGCTGAAATTGTGACCGCGCGGCTTAGGGATTTTTTCAGAAAAAGTTGTTCAGACGTCGAGGGCTAATTCTGTTTCCGATGATAAAAACCCATCTGTTTCCACCAAAAAACCTTTCAGGGGATCGTTTGCAACAGCTTGGCACCATTTTTGAGTGAATTGCAGAACGTCAGATTTTTGCTGAAATTGTGACCGCGCGGCTTAGGGATTTTTTCAAAAAAAGTTGTTCAGACGTCGAGGGCTAATTCTGTTTCCGATGATAAAAACCCATCTGTTTCCACCGAAAAACCTTTCAGGGGATCGTTTGCAACAGCTTGGCACCATTTTCGAGTGAATTGCAGAACGTCAGATTTTTGCTGAAATTGTGACCGCGCGGCTTAGGGATTTTTTCAAAAAAAGTTGTTCAGACGTCGAGGGCTAATTCTGTTTCCGATGATAAAAACCCATCTGTTTCCACTGAAAAACCTTTCAGGGGATGGTTTGCAACAGCTTGGCACCATTTTTGAGTGAATTGCAGAACGTCAGATTTTTGCTGAAATTCTGACCGCGCGGCTTAGGGATTTTTTCAAAAAAAGTTGTTCCGACGTCGAGGGCTAATTCTGTTTCCGATGATAAAAACCCATCTGTTTCCACCGAAAAACCTTTCAGGGGATATTTTGTAACAGCTTGGCACCATTTTTGAGTGAATTGCAGAACGTCAGATTTTTAGGGTTAGGGTTAGCGTTAGGGTTAGGGTTAGGGTTAGGGTTAGGGTTAGGGTTAGGGTTAGGGCTAATTCTGTTTTCGATGATAAAAACCCATCTGTTTCCACCGAAAAACCTTTCAGGGGATCGTTTGCAACAGCTTGGAACCATTTTTGAGTGAATTGTAGAACGTCAGATTTTTGCTGAAATTATGACCGCGCGGCTTAGGGATTTTTTCAAAAAAAGTTGTTCAGACGTCGGGGGCTAATTCTGTTTCCGATGATAAAAACCCATCTGTTTCAACCGAAAAACCTTTCAGGGGATCGTTTGCAACAGCTTGGCACCATTTTTGAGTGAATTGCAGAACGTCAGATTTTTAGGGTTAGGGTTAGGGTTAGGGTTAGGGTTAGGGTTAGGGTTAGGGTTAGGGTTAGGGTTAGGGTTAGGGCTAATTCTGTTTTTGATGATAAAAACCCATCTGTTTCCACTGAAAAACCTTTCAGGGGATCGTTTGCAACAGCTTGGCACCATTTTTTAGTGAATTGCAGAACGTCAGATTTTTGCTGAAATTGTGACCGCGCGGCTTAGGGATTTTTTCAAAAAAAGTTGTTCAGACGTCGAGGGCTAATTCTGTTTCCGATGATAAAAACCCATCTGTTTCTACCGAAAAACCTTTCAGGGGATCGTTTGCAACAGCTTGGCACCATTTTCGAGTGAATTGCAGAACGTCAGATTTTTGCTGAAATTGTGACCGCGCGGCTTAGGGATTTTTTCAGAAAAAGTTGTTCAGACGTCGAGGGCTAATTCTGTTTCCGATGATAAAAACCCATCTGTTTCCACCGAAAAACCTTTCAGGGGATCGTTTGCAACAGCTTGGCACCATTTTTGAGTGAATTGCAGAACGTCAGATTTTTGCTGAAATTGTGACCGCGCGGCTTAGGGATTTTTTCAAAAAAAGTTGTTCAGACGTCGAGGGCTAATTCTGTTTCCGATGATAAAAACCCATCTGTTTCCACCGAAAAACCTTTCAGGGGATCGTTTGCAACAGCTTGGCACCATTTTCGAGTGAATTGCAGAACGTCAGATTTTTGCTGAAATTGTGACCGTGCGGCTTAGGGATTTTTTCAAAAAAAGTTGTTCAGACGTCGAGGGCTAATTCTGTTTCCGATGATAAAAACCCATCTGTTTCCACCGAAAAACCTTTCAGGGGATCGTTTGCAACAGCTTGGCACCATTTTTGAGTGAATTGCAGAACGTCAGATTTTTGCTGAAATTGTGACCGCGCGGCTTAGGGATTTTTTCAAAAAAAGTTGTTCAGACGTCGATGGCTAATTCTGTTTCCGATGATAAAAACCCATCTGTTTCCACTGAAAAACCTTTCAGGGGATCGTTTGCAACAGCTTGGCACCATTTTTGAGTGAATTGCAGAACGTCAGATTTTTGCTTAAATTCTGACCGCGCGGCTTAGGGATTTTTTCAAAAAAAGTTGTTCAGACGTCGAGGGCTAATTCTGTTTCCGATGATAAAAACCCATCTGTTTCAACCGAAAAACCTTTCAGGGGATATTTTGTAACAGCTTGGCACCATTTTTTAGTGAATTGCAGAACGTCAGATTTTTGCTGAAATTGTGACCGCGCGGCTTAGGGATTTTTTCAAAAAAAGTTGTTCAGACGTCGAGGGCTAATTCTGTTTCCGATGATAAAAACCCATCTGTTTCCACCGAAAAACCTTTCAGGGGATCGTTTGCAACAGCTTGGCACCATTTTCGAGTGAATTGCAGAACGTCAGATTTTTGCTGAAATTGTGACCGCGCGGCTAAGGGATTTTTTCAAAAAAAGTTGTTCAGACGTCGAGGGCTAATTCTGTTTCCGATGATAAAAACCCATCTGTTTCAACCGAAAAACCTTTCAGGGGATCGTTCGCAACAGCTTGGCACCATTTTTGAGTGAATTGCAGAATGTCAGATTTTTAGGGTTAGGGTTAGGGTTAGGGATAGGGTTAGGGTTAGGGTTAGGGTTAGGGTTAGGGTTAGGGTTAGGGTTAGGGTTAGGGTTAGGGTTAGGGCTAATTCTTTTTCAGATGATAAAAACCCTTCTGTTTCCACCAAAAAACCTTTCAGGGGATCGTTTGCAACAGCTTGGCACCATTTTTGAGTGAATTGCAGAACGTCAGATTTTTGCTGAAATTGTGACCGCGCGGCTTAGGGATTTTTTCAAAAAAAGTTGTTCAGACGTCGAGGGCTAATTCTGTTTCCGATGATAAAAACCCATCTGTTTCCACCGAAAAACCTTTCAGGGGATATTTTGCAACAGCTTGGCACCATTTTTGAGTGAATTGCAGAACGTCAGATTTTTGCTGAAATTGTGACCGCGCGGCTTAGGGATTTTTTCAAAAAAAGTTGTTCAGACGTCGAGGGCTAATTCTGTTTCCGATGATAAAAACCCATCTATTTCCACCGAAAAACCTTTCAGGGGATCGTTTGCAACAGCTTGGCACCATTTTTGAGTGAATTGCAGAACGTCAGATTTTTGCTGAAATTATGACCGCGCGGCTTAGGGATTTTTTCAAAAAAAGTTGTTCAGACGTCGGGGGCTAATTCTGTTTCCGATGATAAAAACCCATCTGTTTCAACCGAAAAACCTTTCAGGGGATCGTTTGCAACAGCTTGGCACCATTTTTGAGTGAATTGCAGAACGTCAGATTTTTAGGGTTAGGGTTAGGGTTAGGGTTAGGGTTAGGGTTAGGGTTAGGGTTAGGGTTAGGGTTAGGGCTAATTCTGTTTTCGATGATAAAAACCCATCTGTTTCCACTGAAAAACCTTTCAGGGGATCGTTTGCAACAGCTTGGCACCATTTTTGAGTGAATTGCAGAACGTCAGATTTTTGCTGAAATTGTGACCGCGCGGCTTAGGGGTTTTTTTAAAAAAAGTTGTTCAGACGTCGAGGGCTAATTCTGTTTCCGATGATAAAAACCCATCTGTTTCCACTGAAAAACCTTTCAGGGGATGGTTTGCAACAGCTTGGCACCATTTTTGAGTGAATTGCAGAACGTCAGATTTTTGCTGAAATTCTGACCGCGCGGCTTAGGGATTTTTTCAAAAAAAGTTGTTCAGACGTCGAGGGCTAATTCTGTTTCCGATGATAAAAACCCATCTGTTTCCACCGAAAAACCTTTCAGGGGATATTTTGTAACAGCTTGGCACCATTTTTGAGTGAATTGCAGAACGTCAGATTTTTGCTGAATTTGTGACCGCGCGGCTTAGGGATTTTCTCAAAAAAAGTTGTTCCGACGTCGAGGGCTAATTCTGTTTCCGATGATAAAAACCCATCTGTTTCCACCGAAAAACCTTTCAGGGGATATTTTGTAGCAGCTTGGCACCATTTTTGAGTGAATTTCAGAACGTCAGATTTTTGCTGAATTTGTGACCGCGCGGCTTAGGGATTTTCTCAAAAAAAGTTGTTCCGACGTCGAGGGCTAATTCTGTTTCCGATGATAAAAACCCATCTGTTTCCACCGAAAAACCTTTCAGGGGATCGTTTGCAACAGCTTGGCACCATTTTTGAGTGAATTGCAGAACGTCAGATTTTTGCTGAAATTGTGACCGCGCGGCTAAGGGATTTTTTCAAAAAAAGTTGTTCAGACGTCGAGGGCTAATTCTGTTTCCGATGATAAAAACCCATCTGTTTCAACCGAAAAACCTTTCAGGGGATCGTTCGCAACAGCTTGGCACCATTTTTGAGTGAATTGCAGAACGTCAGATTTTTAGGGTTAGGGTTAGGGTTAGGGTTAGGGTTAGGGTTAGGGTTAGGGTTAGGGTTAGGGTTAGGGTTAGGGTTAGGGTTAGGGTTAGGGTTAGGGTTAGGGTTAGGGTTAGGGTTAGGGCTAATTCTTTTTCCGATGATAAAAACCCTTCTGTTTCCACCAAAAAACCTTTCAGGGGATCGTTTGCAACAGCTTGGCAGCATTTTTGAGTGAATTGCAGAACGTCAGATTTTTGCTGAAATTGTGACCGCGCGGCTTATAGATTTTTTCAAAAAAAGTTGTTCAGACGTCGAGGGCTAATTCTGTTTCCGATGATAAAAACCCATCTGTTTCCACCGAAAAACCTTTCAGGGGATCGTTTGCAACAGCTTGGCACCATTTTTGAGTGAATTGCAGAACGTCAGATTTTTGCTGAAATTGTGACCGCGCGGCTAAGGGATTTTTTCAAAAAAAGTTGTTCAGACGTCGAGGGCTAATTCTGTTTCCGATGATAAAAACCCATCTGTTTCAACCGAAAACCCTTTCAGGGGATAGTTCGCAACAGCTTGGCACCATTTTTGAGTGAATTGCAGAACGTCAGATTTTTAGGGTTAGGGTTAGGGATAGGGTTAGGGTTAGGGTTAGGGTTAGGGTTAGGGTTAGGGTTAGGGTTAGGGTTAGGGTTAGGGTTAGGGTTAGGGCTAATTCTTTTTCAGATGATAAAAACCCTTCTGTTTCCACCAAAAAACCTTTCAGGGGATCGTTTGCAACAGCCTGGCACCATTTTTGAGTGAATTGCAGAACGTCAGATTTTTGCTGAAATTGTGACCGCGCGGCTTAGGGATTTTTTCAAAAAAAGTTGTTCAGACGTCGAGGGCTAATTCTGTTTCCGATGATAAAAACCCATCTGTTTCCACCGAAAAACCTTTCAGGGGATATTTTGCAACAGCTTGGCACCATTTTTGAGTGAATTGCAGAACGTCAGATTTTTGCTGAAATTGTGACCGCGCGGCTTAGGGATTTTTTCAAAAAAAGTTGTTCAGACGTCGAGGGCTAATTCTGTTTCCGATGATAAAAACCCATCTATTTCCACCGAAAAACCTTTCAGGGGATCGTTTGCAACAGCTTGGCACCATTTTTGAGTGAATTGCAGAACGTCAGATTTTTGCTGAAATTATGACCGCGCGGCTTAGGGATTTTTTCAAAAAAAGTTGTTCAGACGTCGGGGGCTAATTCTGTTTCCGATGATAAAAACCCATCTGTTTCAACCGAAAAACCTTTCAGGGGATCGTTTGCAACAGCTTGGCACCATTTTTGAGTGAATTGCAGAACGTCAGATTTTTAGGGTTAGGGTTAGGGTTAGGGTTAGGGTTAGGGTTAGGGTTAGGGTTAGGGTTAGGGCTAATTCTGTTTTCGATGATAAAAACCCATCTGTTTCCACCGAAAAACCTTTCAGGGGATCGTTTGCAACAGCTTGGAACCATTTTTGAGTGAATTGCAGAACGTCAGATTTTTGCTGAAATTGTGACCGCGCGGCTTAGGGATTTTTTTCAAAAAAAGTTGTTCAGACGTCGAGGGCTAATTCTGTTTCCGATGATAAAAACCCATCTGTTTCTACCGAAAAACCTTTCAGGGGATATTTTGCAACAGCTTGGCACCATTTTCGAGTGAATTGCAGAACGTCAGATTTTTGCTGAAATTGTGACCGCGCGGCTTAGGGATTTTTTCAGAAAAAGTTGTTCAGACGTCGAGGGCTAATTCTGTTTCCGATGATAAAAACCCATCTGTTTCCACCGAAAAACCTTTCAGGGGATCGTTTGCAACAGCTTGGCACCATTTTCGAGTGAATTGCAGAACGTCAGATTTTTGCTGAAATTGTGACCGCGCGGCTTAGGGATTTTCTCAAAAAAAGTTGTTCCGACGTCGAGGGCTAATTCTGTTTCCGATGATAAAAACCCATCTGTTTCCACCGAAAAACCTTTCAGGGGATCGTTTGCAACAGCTTGGCACCATTTTTGAGTGAATTGCAGAACGTCAGATTTTTGCTGAAATTGTGACCGCGCGGCTAAGGGATTTTTTCAAAAAAAGTTGTTCAGACGTCGAGGGCTAATTCTGTTTCCGATGATAAAAACCCATCTGTTTCAACCGAAAAACCTTTCAGGGGATCGTTCGCAACAGCTTGGCACCATTTTTGAGTGAATTGCAGAACGTCAGATTTTTAGGGTTAGGGTTAGGGATAGGGTTAGGGTTAGGGTTAGGGTTAGGGTTAGGGTAAGGGTTAGGGTTAGGGCTAATTCTTTTTCCGATGATAAAAACCCTTCTGTTTCCACCAAAAAACCTTTCAGGGGATCGTTTGCAACAGCTTGGCAGCATTTTTGAGTGAATTGCAGAACGTCAGATTTTTGCTGAAATTGTGACCGCGCGGCTTATAGATTTTTTCAAAAAAAGTTGTTCAGACGTCGAGGGCTAATTCTGTTTCCGATGATAAAAACCCATCTGTTTCCACCGAAAAACCTTTCAGGGGATCGTTTGCAGCAGCTTGGCACCATTTTTGAGTGAATTGCAGAACGTCAGATTTTTGCTGAAATTGTGACCGCGCGGCTAAGGGATTTTTTCAAAAAAAGTTGTTCAGACGTCGAGGGCTAATTCTGTTTCCGATGATAAAAACCCATCTGTTTCAACCGAAAAACCTTTCAGGGGATCGTTCGCAACAGCTTGGCACCATTTTTGAGTGAATTGCAGAACGTCAGATTTTTAGGGTTAGGGTTAGGGATAGGGTTAGGGTTAGGGTTAGGGTTAGGGTAAGGGTTAGGGTTAGGGCTAATTCTTTTTCCGATGATAAAAACCCTTCTGTTTCCACCAAAAAACCTTTCAGGGGATCGTTTGCAACAGCTTGGCAGCATTTTTGAGTGAATTGCAGAACGTCAGATTTTTGCTGAAATTGTGACCGCGCGGCTTATAGATTTTTTCAAAAAAAGTTGTTCAGACGTCGAGGGCTAATTCTGTTTCCGATGATAAAAACCCATCTGTTTCCACCGAAAAACCTTTCAGGGGATCGTTTGCAACAGCTTGGCACCATTTTTGAGTGAATTGCAGAACGTCAGATTTTTGCTGAAATTGTGACCGCGCGGCTAAGGGATTTTTTCAAAAAAAGTTGTTCAGACGTCGAGGGCTAATTCTGTTTCCGATGATAAAAACCCATCTGTTTCAACCGAAAAACCTTTCAGGGGATCGTTCGCAACAGCTTGGCACCATTTTTGAGTGAATTGCAGAACGTCAGATTTTTAGGGTTAGGGTTAGGGATAGGGTTAGGGTTAGGGTTAGGGTTAGGGTTAGGGTTAGGGTTAGGGTTAGGGTTAGGGTTAGGGTTAGGGTTAGGGTTAGGGTTAGGGCTAATTCTTTTTCAGATGATAAAAACCCTTCTGTTTCCACCAAAAAACCTTTCAGGGGATCGTTTGCAACAGCTTGGCACCATTTTTGAGTGAATTGCAGAACGTCAGATTTTTGCTGAAATTGTGACCGCGCGGCTTAGGGATTTTTTCAAAAAAAGTTGTTCAGACGTCGAGGGCTAATTCTGTTTCCGATGATAAAAACCCATCTGTTTCCACCGAAAAACCTTTCAGGGGATATTTTGCAACAGCTTGGCACCATTTTTGAGTGAATTGCAGAACGTCAGATTTTTGCTGAAATTGTGACCGCGCGGCTTAGGGATTTTTTCAAAAAAAGTTGTTCAGACGTCGAGGGCTAATTCTGTTTCCGATGATAAAAACCCATCTATTTCCACCGAAAAACCTTTCAGGGGATCGTTTGCAACAGCTTGGCACCATTTTTGAGTGAATTGCAGTACGTCAGATTTTTGCTGAAATTATGACCGCGCGGCTTAGGGATTTTTTCAAAAAAAGTTGTTCAGACGTCGGGGGCTAATTCTGTTTCCGATGATAAAAACCCATCTGTTTCAACCGAAAAACCTTTCAGGGGATCGTTTGCAACAGCTTGGCACCATTTTTGAGTGAATTGCAGAACGTCAGATTTTTGCTGAAATTGTGACCGCGCGGCTTAGGGATTTTTTCAAAAAAAGTTGTTCAGACGTCGAGGGCTAATTCTGTTTCCGATGATAAAAACCCATCTGTTTCCACCGAAAAACCTTTCAGGGGATATTTTGCAACAGCTTGGCACCATTTTTGAGTGAATTGCAGAACGTCAGATTTTTGCTGAAATTGTGACCGCGCGGCTTAGGGATTTTTTCAAAAAAAGTTGTTCAGACGTCGAGGGCTAATTCTGTTTCCGATGATAAAAACCCATCTATTTCCACCGAAAAACCTTTCAGGGGATCGTTTGCAACAGCTTGGCACCATTTTTGAGTGAATTGCAGAACGTCAGATTTTTGCTGAAATTGTGACCGCGCGGCTTAGGGATTTTTTCAAAAAAAGTTGTTCAGACGTCGAGGGCTAATTCTGTTTCCGATGATAAAAACCCATCTGTTTCCACCGAAAAACCTTTCAGGGGATATTTTGCAACAGCTTGGCACCATTTTTGAGTGAATTGCAGAACGTCAGATTTTTGCTGAAATTGTGACCGCGCGGCTTAGGGATTTTTTCAAAAAAAGTTGTTCAGACGTCGAGGGCTAATTCTGTTTCCGATGATAAAAACCCATCTATTTCCACCGAAAAACCTTTCAGGGGATCGTTTGCAACAGCTTGGCACCATTTTTGAGTGAATTGCAGTACGTCAGATTTTTGCTGAAATTATGACCGCGCGGCTTAGGGATTTTTTCAAAAAAAGTTGTTCAGACGTCGGGGGCTAATTCTGTTTCCGATGATAAAAACCCATCTGTTTCAACCGAAAAACCTTTCAGGGGATCGTTTGCAACAGCTTGGCACCATTTTTGAGTGAATTGCAGAACGTCAGATTTTTGCTGAAATTGTGACCGCGCGGCTTAGGGATTTTTTCAAAAAAAGTTGTTCAGACGTCGAGGGCTAATTCTGTTTCCGATGATAAAAACCCATCTGTTTCCACCGAAAAACCTTTCAGGGGATATTTTGCAACAGCTTGGCACCATTTTTGAGTGAATTGCAGAACGTCAGATTTTTGCTGAAATTGTGACCGCGCGGCTTAGGGATTTTTTCAAAAAAAGTTGTTCAGACGTCGAGGGCTAATTCTGTTTCCGATGATAAAAACCCATCTATTTCCACCGAAAAACCTTTCAGGGGATTGTTTGCAACAGCTTGGCACCATTTTTGAGTGAATTGCAGAACGTCAGATTTTTGCTGAAATTATGACCGCGCGGCTTAGGGATTTTTTCAAAAAAAGTTGTTCAGACGTCGGGGGCTAATTCTGTTTCCGATGATAAAAACCCATCTGTTTCAACCGAAAAACCTTTCAGGGGATCGTTTGCAACAGCTTGGCACCATTTTTGAGTGAATTGCAGAACGTCAGATTTTTAGGGTTAGGGTTAGGGTTAGGGTTAGGGTTAGGGTTAGGGCTAATTCTGTTTTCGATGATAAAAACCCATCTGTTTCCACCGAAAAACCTTTCAGGGGATCGTTTGCAACAGCTTGGCACCATTTTTGAGTGAATTGCAGAACGTCAGATTTTTGCTGAAATTGTGACCGCGCGGCTTAGGGATTTTTTCAAAAAAAGTTGTTCAGACGTCGAGGGCTAATTCTGTTTCCGATGATAAAAACCCATCTGTTTCTACCGAAAAACCTTTCAGGGGATATTTTGCAACAGCTTGGCACCATTTTCGAGTGAATTGCAGAACGTCAGATTTTTGCTGAAATTGTGACCGCGCGGCTTAGGGATTTTTTCAGAAAAAGTTGTTCAGACGTCGAGGGCTAATTCTGTTTCCGATGATAAAAACCCATCTGTTTCCACCGAAAAACCTTTCAGGGGATCGTTTGCAACAGCTTGGCACCATTTTTGAGTGAATTGCAGAACGTCAGATTTTTGCTGAAATTGTGACCGCGCGGCTTAGGGATTTTTTCAAAAAAAGTTGTTCAGACGTCGAGGGCTAATTCTGTTTCCGATGATAAAAACCCATCTGTTTCCACCGAAAAACCTTTCAGGGGATCGTTTGCAACAGCTTGGCACCATTTTCGAGTGAATAGCAGAACGTCAGATTTTTGCTGAAATTGTGACCGCGCGGCTTAGGGATTTTTTCAGAAAAAGTTGTTCAGACGTCGAGGGCTAATTCTGTTTCCGATGATAAAAACCCATCTGTTTCCACCGAAAAACCTTTCAGGGGATCGTTTGCAACAGCTTGGCACCATTTTTGAGTGAATTGCAGAACGTCAGATTTTTGCTGAAATTGTGACCGCGCGGCTTAGGGATTTTTTCAAAAAAAGTTGTTCAGACGTCGAGGGCTAATTCTGTTTCCGATGATAAAAACCCATCTGTTTCCACCGAAAAACCTTTCAGGGGATCGTTTGCAACAGCTTGGCACCATTTTTGAGTGAATTGCAGAACGTCAGATTTTTGCTGAAATTGTGACCGCGCGGATTAGGGATTTTCTCAAAAAAAGTTGTTCAGACGTCGAGGGCTAATTCTGTTTCCGATGATAAAAACCCATCTGTTTCCACCGAAAAACCTTTCAGGGGATCGTTTGCAACAGCTTGGCACCATTTTTGAGTGAATTGCAGAACGTCAGATTTTTGCTGAAATTGTGACCGCGCGGCTTAGGGATTTTTTCAAAAAAAGTTGTTCAGACGTCGAGGGCTAATTCTGTTTCCGATGATAAAAACCCATCTGTTTCCACCGAAAAACCTTTCAAGGGATCGTTTGCAGCAGCTTGGCACCATTTTTGAGTGAATTGCAGAACGTCAGATTTTTGCTGAATTTGTGACCGCGCGGCTTAGGGATTTTTTCAAAAAAAGTTGTTCAGACGTCGAGGGCTAATTCTGTTTCCGATGATAAAAACCCATCTGTTTCCACCGAAAAACCTTTCAGGGGATCGTTTGCAACAGCTTGGCACCATTTTTGAGTGAATTGCAGAACGTCAGATTTTTGCTGAAATTGTGACCGCGCGGCTTAGGGATTTTTTCAAAAAAAGTTATTCAGACGTCGAGGGCTAATTCTGTTTCCGATGATAAAAACCCATCTGTTTCCACCGAAAAACCTTTCAGGGGATCGTTTGCAACAGCTTGGCACCATTTTTGAGTGAATTGCAGAACGTCAGATTTTTGCTGAATTTGTGACCGCGCGGCTTAGGGATTTTCTCAAAAAAAGTTGTTCAGACGTCGAGGGCTAATTCTGTTTCCGATGATAAAAACCCATCTGTTTCCACCGAAAAACCTTTCAGGGGATCGTTTGCAACAGCTTGGCACCATTTTTGAGTGAATTGCAGAACGTCAGATTTTTGCTGAAATTGTGACCGCGCGGCTTAGGGATTTTTTCAAAAAAAGTTATTCAGACGTCGAGGGCTAATTCTGTTTCCGATGATAAAAACCCATCTGTTTCCACCGAAAAACCTTTCAGGGGATCGTTTGCAACAGCTTGGCACCATTTTTGAGTGAATTGCAGAACGTCAGATTTTTGCTGAAATTGTGACCGCGCGGCTTAGGGATTTTTTCAAAAAAAGTTGTTCAGACGTCGAGGGCTAATTCTGTTTCCGATGATAAAAACCCATCTGTTTCTACCGAAAAACCTTTCAGGGGATCGTTTGCAACAGCTTGGCACCATTTTCGAGTGAATTGCAGAACGTCAGATTTTTGCTGAAATTGTGACCGCGCGGCTTAGGGATTTTTTCAAAAAAAGTTGTTCAGACGTCGAGGGCTAATTCTGTTTCCGATGATAAAAACCCATCTGTTTCCACCGAAAAACCTTTCAGGGGATCGTTTGCAACAGCTTGGCACCATTTTCGAGTGAATTGCAGAACGTCAGATTTTTGCTGAAATTGTGACCGCGCGGCTTAGGGATTTTCTCAAAAAAAGTTGTTCCGACGTCGAGGGCTAATTCTGTTTCCGATGACAAAAACCCATCTGTTTCCACCGAAAAACCTTTCAGGGGATCGTTTGCAACAGCTTGGCACCATTTTTGAGTGAATTGCAGAACGTCAGATTTTTAGGGTTAGGGTTAGGGATAGGGTTAGGGTTAGGGTTAGGGTTAGGGTTAGGGTTAGGGTTAGGGTTAGGGTTAGGGTTATGGTTAGGGCTAATTCTGTTCCCGATGATAAAAACCCATCTGTTTCCACCGAAAAACCTTTCAGGGGATCGTTTGCAACAGCTTGGCACCATTTTTGAGTGAATTGCAGAACGTCAGATTTTTGCTGAAATTGTGACCGCGCGGCTAAGGGATTTTTTCAAAAAAAGTTGTTCAGACGTCGAGGGCTAATTCTGTTTCCGATGATAAAAACCCATCTGTTTCAACCGAAAAACCTTTCAGGGGATCGTTCGCAACAGCTTGGCACCATTTTTGAGTGAATTGCAGAACGTCAGATTTTTAGGGTTAGGGTTAGGGATAGGGTTAGGGTTAGGGTTAGGGTTAGGGTTAGGGTTAGGGTTAGGGTTAGGGTTAGGGCTAATTCTTTTTCAGATGATAAAAACCCTTCTGTTTCCACCAAAAAACCTTTCAGGGGATCGTTTGCAACAGCTTGGCACCATTTTTGAGTGAATTGCAGAACGTCAGATTTTTGCTGAAATTGTGACCGCGCGGCTTAGGGATTTTTTCAAAAAAAGTTGTTCAGACGTCGAGGGCTAATTCTGTTTCCGATGATAAAAACCCATCTGTTTCCACCGAAAAACCTTTCAGGGGATATTTTGCAACAGCTTGGCACCATTTTTGAGTGAATTGCAGAACGTCAGATTTTTGCTGAAATTGTGACCGCGCGGCTTAGGGATTTTTTCAAAAAAAGTTGTTCAGACGTCGAGGGCTAATTCTGTTTCCGATGATAAAAACCCATCTATTTCCACCGAAAAACCTTTCAGGGGATCGTTTGCAACAGCTTGGCACCATTTTTGAGTGAATTGCAGAACGTCAGATTTTTGCTGAAATTATGACCGCGCGGCTAAGGGATTTTTTCAAAAAAAGTTGTTCAGACGTCGGGGGCTAATTCTGTTTCCGATGATAAAAACCCATCTGTTTCAACCGAAAAACCTTTCAGGGGATCGTTTGCAACAGCTTGGCACCATTTTTGAGTGAATTGCAGAACGTCAGATTTTTAGGGTTAGGGTTAGGGTTAGGGTTAGGGTTAGGGTTAGGGCTAATTCTGTTTTCGATGATAAAAACCCATCTGTTTCCACCGAAAAACCTTTCAGGGGATCGTTTGCAACAGCTTGGAACCATTTTTGAGTGAATTGCAGAACGTCAGATTTTTGCTGAAATTGTGACCGCGCGGCTTAGGGATTTTTTCAAAAAAAGTTGTTCAGACGTCGAGGGCTAATTCTGTTTCCGATGATAAAAACCCATCTGTTTCTACCGAAAAACCTTTCAGGGGATATTTTGCAACAGCTTGGCACCATTTTCGAGTGAATTGCAGAACGTCAGATTTTTGCTGAAATTGTGACCGCGCGGCTTAGGGATTTTTTCAGAAAAAGTTGTTCAGACGTCGAGGGCTAATTCTGTTTCCGATGATAAAAACCCATCTGTTTCCACCGAAAAACCTTTCAGGGGATCGTTTGCAACAGCTTGGCACCATTTTTGAGTGAATTGCAGAACGTCAGATTTTTGCTGAAATTGTGACCGCGCGGCTTAGGGATTTTTTCAAAAAAAGTTGTTCAGACGTCGAGGGCTAATTCTGTTTCCGATGATAAAAACCCATCTGTTTCCACCGAAAAACCTTTCAGGGGATCGTTTGCAACAGCTTGGCACCATTTTCGAGTGAATTGCAGAACGTCAGATTTTTGCTGAAATTGTGACCGCGCGGCTTAGGGATTTTTTCAAAAAAAGTTGTTCAGACGTCGAGGGCTAATTCTGTTTCCGATGATAAAAACCCATCTGTTTCCACCGAAAAACCTTTCAGGGGATCGTTTGCAACAGCTTGGCACCATTTTTGAGTGAATTGCAGAACGTCAGATTTTTGCTGAAATTGTGACCGCGCGGCTTAGGGATTTTTTCAAAAAAAGTTGTTCAGACGTCGAGGGCTAATTCTGTTTCCGATGATAAAAACCCATCTGTTTCCACCGAAAAACCTTTCAGGGGATCGTTTGCAACAGCTTGGCACCATTTTTGAGTGAATTGCAGAACGTCAGATTTTTGCTGAAATTGTGACCGCGCGGATTAGGGATTTTCTCAAAAAAAGTTGTTCAGACGTCGAGGGCTAATTCTGTTTCCGATGATAAAAACCCATCTGTTTCCACCGAAAAACCTTTCAGGGGATCGTTTGCAACAGCTTGGCACCATTTTTGAGTGAATTGCAGAACGTCAGATTTTTTGCTGAAATTGTGACCGCGCGGCTTAGGGATTTTTTCAAAAAAAGTTGTTCAGACGTCGAGGGCTAATTCTGTTTCTGATGATAAAAACCCATCTGTTTCCACCGAAAAACCTTTCAGGGGATCGTTTGCAGCAGCTTGGCACCATTTTTGAGTGAATTGCAGAACGTCAGATTTTTGCTGAATTTGTGTATTAGGGATTTTTTCAAAAAAAGTTATTCAGACGTCGAGGGCTAATTCTGTTTCCGATGATAAAAACCCATCTGTTTCCACCGAAAAACCTTTCAGGGGATCGTTTGCAACAGCTTGGCACCATTTTTGAGTGAATTGCAGAACGTCAGATTTTTGCTGAAATTGTGACCGCGCGGCTTAGGGATTTTTTCAAAAAAAGTTGTTCAGACGTCGAGGGCTAATTCTGTTTCCGATGATAAAAACCCATCTGTTTCTACCGAAAAACCTTTCAGGGGATATTTTGCAACAGCTTGGCACCATTTTCGAGTGAATTGCAGAACGTCAGATTTTTGCTGAAATTGTGACCGCGCGGCTTAGGGATTTTTTCAGAAAAAGTTGTTCAGACGTCGAGGGCTAATTCTGTTTCCGATGATAAAAACCCATCTGTTTCCACCGAAAAACCTTTCAGGGGATCGTTTGCAACAGCTTGGCACCATTTTTGAGTGAATTGCAGAACGTCAGATTTTTGCTGAAATTGTGACCGCGCGGCTTAGGGATTTTTTCAAAAAAAGTTGTTCAGACGTCGAGGGCTAATTCTGTTTCCGATGATAAAAACCCATCTGTTTCCACCGAAAAACCTTTCAGGGGATCGTTTGCAACAGCTTGGCACCATTTTCGAGTGAATTGCAGAACGTCAGATTTTTGCTGAAATTGTGACCGCGCGGCTTAGGGATTTTCTCAAAAAAAGTTGTTCCGACGTCGAGGGCTAATTCTGTTTCCGATGATAAAAACCCATCTGTTTCCACTGAAAAACCTTTCAGGGGATCGTTTGCAACAGCTTGGCACCATTTTTGAGTGAATTGCAGAACGTCAGATTTTTGCTGAAATTGTGACCGCGCGGCTAAGGGATTTTTTCAAAAAAAGTTGTTCAGACGTCGAGGGCTAATTCTGTTTCCGATGATAAAAACTCATCTGTTTCAACCGAAAAACCTTTCAGGGGATCGTTCGCAACAGCTTGGCACCATTTTTGAGTGAATTGCAGAACGTCAGATTTTTAGGGTTAGGGTTAGGGATAGGGTTAGGGTTAGGGTTAGGGTTAGGGTTAGGGTTAGGGTTAGGGTTAGGGTTAGGGTTAGGGTTAGGGTTAGGGTTAGGGTTAGGGTTAGGGCTAATTCTTTTTCCGATGATAAAAACCCTTCTGTTTCCACCAAAAAACCTTTCAGGGGATCGTTTGCAACAGCTTGGCACCATTTTTGAGTGAATTGCAGAACGTCAGATTTTTGCTGAAATTGTGACCGCGCGGCTTAGGGATTTTTTCAAAAAAAGTTGTTCAGACGTGGAGGGCTAATTCTGTTTCCGATGATAAAAACCCATCTGTTTCCACCGAAAAACCTTTCAGGGGATATTTTGCAACAGCTTGGCACCATTTTTGAGTGAATTGCAGAACGTCAGATTTTTGCTGAAATTGTGACCGCGCGGCTTAGGGATTTTTTCAAAAAAAGTTGTTCAGACGTCGAGGGCTAATTCTGTTTCCGATGATAAAAACCCATCTATTTCCACCGAAAAACCTTTCAGGGGATCGTTTGCAACAGCTTGGCACCATTTTTGAGTGAATTGCAGAACGTCAGATTTTTGCTGAAATTATGACCGCGCGGCTTAGGGATTTTTTCAAAAAAAGTTGTTCAGACGTCGGGGGCTAATTCTGTTTCCGATGATAAAAACCCATCTGTTTCAACCGAAAAACCTTTCAGGGGATCGTTTGCAACAGCTTGGCACCATTTTTGAGTGAATTGCAGAACGTCAGATTTTTAGGGTTAGGGTTAGGGTTAGGGTTAGGGTTAGGGTTAGGGCTAATTCTGTTTTCGATGATAAAAACCCATCTGTTTCCACCGAAAAACCTTTCAGGGGATCGTTTGCAACAGCTTGGCACCATTTTTGAGTGAATTGCAGAACGTCAGATTTTTGCTGAAATTGTGACCGCGCGGCTTAGGGATTTTTTCAAAAAAAGTTGTTCAGACGTCGAGGGCTAATTCTGTTTCCGATGATAAAAACCCATCTGTTTCTACCGAAAAACCTTTCAGGGGATATTTTGCAACAGCTTGGCACCATTTTCGAGTGAATTGCAGAACGTCAGATTTTTGCTGAAATTGTGACCGCGCGGCTTAGGGATTTTTTCAGAAAAAGTTGTTCAGACGTCGAGGGCTAATTCTGTTTCCGATGATAAAAACCCATCTGTTTCCACCGAAAAACCTTTCAGGGGATATTTTGCAACAGCTTGGCACCATTTTTGAGTGAATTGCAGAACGTCAGATTTTTGCTGAAATTGTGACCGCGCGGCTTAGGGATTTTTTCAAAAAAAGTTGTTCAGACGTCGAGGGCTAATTCTGTTTCCGATGATAAAAACCCATCTGTTTCCACCGAAAAACCTTTCAGGGGATCGTTTGCAACAGCTTGGCACCATTTTCGAGTGAATTGCAGAACGTCAGATTTTTGCTGAAATTGTGACCGCGCGGCTTAGGGATTTTTTCAGAAAAAGTTGTTCAGACGTCGAGGGCTAATTCTGTTTCCGATGATAAAAACCCATCTGTTTCCACCGAAAAACCTTTCAGGGGATCGTTTGCAACAGCTTGGCACCATTTTTGAGTGAATTGCAGAACGTCAGATTTTTGCTGAAATTGTGACCGCGCGGCTTAGGGATTTTTTCAAAAAAAGTTGTTCAGAAGTCGAGGGCTAATTCTGTTTCCGATGATAAAAACCCATCTGTTTCCACCGAAAAACCTTTCAGGGGATCGTTTGCAACAGCTTGGCACCATTTTTGAGTGAATTGCAGAACGTCAGATTTTTGCTGAAATTGTGACCGCGCGGATTAGGGATTTTCTCAAAAAAAGTTGTTCAGACGTCGAGGGCTAATTCTGTTTCCGATGATAAAAACCCATCTGTTTCCACTGAAAAACCTGTCAGGGGATCGTTTGCAGCAGCTTGGCACCATTTTTGAGTGAATTGCAGAACGTCAGATTTTTGCTGAAATTGTGACCTCGCGGCTTAGGGATTTTTTCAAAAAAAGTTATTCAGACGTCGAGGGCTAATTCTGTTTCCGATGATAAAAACCCATCTGTTTCCACCGAAAAACCTTTCAGGGGATCGTTTGCAACAGCTTGGCACCATTTTTGAGTGAATTGCAGAACGTCAGATTTTTGCTGAAATTGTGACCGCGCGGCTTAGGGATTTTTTCAAAAAAAGTTCTTCAGACGTCGAGGGCTAATTCTGTTTCCGATGATAAAAACCCATCTGTTTCTACCGAAAAACCTTTCAGGGGATATTTTGCAACAGCTTGGCACCATTTTCGAGTGAATTGCAGAACGTCAGATTTTTGCTGAAATTGTGACCGCGCGGCTTAGGGATTTTTTCAGAAAAAGTTGTTCAGACGTCGAGGGCTAATTCTGTTTCCGATGATAAAAACCCATCTGTTTCCACCGAAAAACCTTTCAGGGGATCGTTTGCAACAGCTTGGCACCATTTTTGAGTGAATTGCAGAACGTCAGATTTTTGCTGAAATTGTGACCGCGCAGCTTAGGGATTTTTTCAAAAAAAGTTGTTCAGACGTCGAGGGCTAATTCTGTTTCCGATGATAAAAACCCATCTGTTTCCACCGAAAAACCTTTCAGGGGATCGTTTGCAACAGCTTGGCACCATTTTTGAGTGAATTGCAGAACGTCAGATTTTTGCTGAAATTGTGACCGCGCGGCTTAGGGATTTTTTTAAAAAAAGTTTTTCAGACGTCGAGGGCTAATTCTGTTTCCGATGATAAAAACCCATCTGTTTCCACTGAAAAACCTTTCAGGGGATGGTTTGCAACAGCTTGGCACCATTTTTGAGTGAATTGCAGAACGTCAGATTTTTGCTGAAATTCTGACCGCGCGGCTTAGGGATTTTTTCAAAAAAAGTTGTTCAGACGTCGAGGGCTAATTCTGTTTCCGATGATAAAAACCCATCTGTTTCCACCGAAAAACCTTTCAGGGGATATTTTGTAACAGCTTGGCACCATTTTTGAGTGAATTGCAGAACGTCAGATTTTTGCTGAATTTGTGACCGCGCGGCTTAGGGATTTTCTCAAAAAAAGTTGTTCCGACGTCGAGGGCTAATTCTGTTTCCGATGATAAAAACGCATCTGTTTCCACCGAAAAACCTTTCAGGGGATATTTTGTAACAGCTTGGCACCATTTTTGAGTGAATTGCAGAACGTCAGATTTTTTGCTGAAATTGTGACCGCGCGGCTTAGGGATTTTTTCAAAAAAAGTTGTTCAGACGTCGAGGGCTAATTCTGTTTCTGATGATAAAAACCCATCTGTTTCCACCGAAAAACCTTTCAGGGGATCGTTTGCAGCAGCTTGGCACCATTTTTGAGTGAATTGCAGAACGTCAGATTTTTGCTGAATTTGTGTATTAGGGATTTTTTCAAAAAAAGTTATTCAGACGTCGAGGGCTAATTCTGTTTCCGATGATAAAAACCCATCTGTTTCCACCGAAAAACCTTTCAGGGGATCGTTTGCAACAGCTTGGCACCATTTTTGAGTGAATTGCAGAACGTCAGATTTTTGCTGAAATTGTGACCGCGCGGCTTAGGGATTTTTTCAAAAAAAGTTGTTCAGACGTCGAGGGCTAATTCTGTTTCCGATGATAAAAACCCATCTGTTTCTACCGAAAAACCTTTCAGGGGATATTTTGCAACAGCTTGGCACCATTTTCGAGTGAATTGCAGAACGTCAGATTTTTGCTGAAATTGTGACCGCGCGGCTTAGGGATTTTTTCAGAAAAAGTTGTTCAGACGTCGAGGGCTAATTCTGTTTCCGATGATAAAAACCCATCTGTTTCCACCGAAAAACCTTTCAGGGGATCGTTTGCAACAGCTTGGCACCATTTTTGAGTGAATTGCAGAACGTCAGATTTTTGCTGAAATTGTGACCGCGCGGCTTAGGGATTTTTTCAAAAAAAGTTGTTCAGACGTCGAGGGCTAATTCTGTTTCCGATGATAAAAACCCATCTGTTTCCACCGAAAAACCTTTCAGGGGATCGTTTGCAACAGCTTGGCACCATTTTCGAGTGAATTGCAGAACGTCAGATTTTTGCTGAAATTGTGACCGCGCGGCTTAGGGATTTTCTCAAAAAAAGTTGTTCCGACGTCGAGGGCTAATTCTGTTTCCGATGATAAAAACCCATCTGTTTCCACTGAAAAACCTTTCAGGGGATCGTTTGCAACAGCTTGGCACCATTTTTGAGTGAATTGCAGAACGTCAGATTTTTGCTGAAATTGTGACCGAGCGGCTAAGGGATTTTTTCAAAAAAAGTTGTTCAGACGTCGAGGGCTAATTCTGTTTCCGATGATAAAAACTCATCTGTTTCAACCGAAAAACCTTTCAGGGGATCGTTCGCAACAGCTTGGCACCATTTTTGAGTGAATTGCAGAACGTCAGATTTTTAGGGTTAGGGTTAGGGTTAGGGATAGGGTTAGGGTTAGGGTTAGGGTTAGGGTTAGGGTTAGGGTTAGGGTTAGGGTTAGGGCTAATTCTTTTTCCGATGATAAAAACCCTTCTGTTTCCACCAAAAAACCTTTCAGGGGATCGTTTGCAACAGCTTGGCACCATTTTTGAGTGAATTGCAGAACGTCAGATTTTTGCTGAAATTGTGACCGCGCGGCTTAGGGATTTTTTCAAAAAAAGTTGTTCAGACGTCGAGGGCTAATTCTGTTTCCGATGATAAAAACCCATCTGTTTCCACCGAAAAACCTTTCAGGGGATATTTTGCAACAGCTTGGCACCATTTTTGAGTGAATTGCAGAACGTCAGATTTTTGCTGAAATTGTGACCGCGCGGCTTAGGGATTTTTTCAAAAAAAGTTGTTCAGACGTCGAGGGCTAATTCTGTTTCCGATGATAAAAACCCATCTATTTCCACCGAAAAACCTTTCAGGGGATCGTTTGCAACAGCTTGGCACCATTTTTGAGTGAATTGCAGAACGTCAGATTTTTGCTGAAATTATGACCGCGCGGCTTAGGGATTTTTTCAAAAAAAGTTGTTCAGACGTCGGGGGCTAATTCTGTTTCCGATGATAAAAACCCATCTGTTTCAACCGAAAAACCTTTCAGGGGATCGTTTGCAACAGCTTGGCACCATTTTTGAGTGAATTGCAGAACGTCAGATTTTTAGGGTTAGGGTTAGGGTTAGGGTTAGGGTTAGGGTTAGGGCTAATTCTGTTTTCGATGATAAAAACCCATCTGTTTCCACCGAAAAACCTTTCAGGGGATCGTTTGCAACAGCTTGGAACCATTTTTGAGTGAATTGCAGAACGTCAGATTTTTGCTGAAATTGTGACCGCGCGGCTTAGGGATTTTTTCAAAAAAAGTTGTTCAGACGTCGAGGGCTAATTCTGTTTCCGATGATAAAAACCCATCTGTTTCTACCGAAAAACCTTTCAGGGGATATTTTGCAACAGCTTGGCACCATTTTCGAGTGAATTGCAGAACGTCAGATTTTTGCTGAAATTGTGACCGCGCGGCTTAGGGATTTTTTCAGAAAAAGTTGTTCAGACGTCGAGGGCTAATTCTGTTTCCGATGATAAAAACCCATCTGTTTCCACCGAAAAACCTTTCAGGGGATATTTTGCAACAGCTTGGCACCATTTTTGAGTGAATTGCAGAACGTCAGATTTTTGCTGAAATTGTGACCGCGCGGCTTAGGGATTTTTTCAAAAAAAGTTGTTCAGACGTCGAGGGCTAATTCTGTTTCCGATGATAAAAACCCATCTGTTTCCACCGAAAAACCTTTCAGGGGATCGTTTGCAACAGCTTGGCACCATTTTCGAGTGAATTGCAGAACGTCAGATTTTTGCTGAAATTGTGACCGCGCGGCTTAGGGATTTTTTCAGAAAAAGTTGTTCAGACGTCGAGGGCTAATTCTGTTTCCGATGATAAAAACCCATCTGTTTCCACCGAAAAACCTTTCAGGGGATCGTTTGCAACAGCTTGGCACCATTTTTGAGTGAATTGCAGAACGTCAGATTTTTGCTGAAATTGTGACCGCGCGGCTTAGGGATTTTTTCAAAAAAAGTTGTTCAGAAGTCGAGGGCTAATTCTGTTTCCGATGATAAAAACCCATCTGTTTCCACCGAAAAACCTTTCAGGGGATCGTTTGCAACAGCTTGGCACCATTTTTGAGTGAATTGCAGAACGTCAGATTTTTGCTGAAATTGTGACCGCGCGGATTAGGGATTTTCTCAAAAAAAGTTGTTCAGACGTCGAGGGCTAATTCTGTTTCCGATGATAAAAACCCATCTGTTTCCACTGAAAAACCTGTCAGGGGATCGTTTGCAGCAGCTTGGCACCATTTTTGAGTGAATTGCAGAACGTCAGATTTTTGCTGAAATTGTGACCTCGCGGCTTAGGGATTTTTTCAAAAAAAGTTATTCAGACGTCGAGGGCTAATTCTGTTTCCGATGATAAAAACCCATCTGTTTCCACCGAAAAACCTTTCAGGGGATCGTTTGCAACAGCTTGGCACCATTTTTGAGTGAATTGCAGAACGTCAGATTTTTGCTGAAATTGTGACCGCGCGGCTTAGGGATTTTTTCAAAAAAAGTTCTTCAGACGTCGAGGGCTAATTCTGTTTCCGATGATAAAAACCCATCTGTTTCTACCGAAAAACCTTTCAGGGGATATTTTGCAACAGCTTGGCACCATTTTCGAGTGAATTGCAGAACGTCAGATTTTTGCTGAAATTGTGACCGCGCGGCTTAGGGATTTTTTCAGAAAAAGTTGTTCAGACGTCGAGGGCTAATTCTGTTTCCGATGATAAAAACCCATCTGTTTCCACCGAAAAACCTTTCAGGGGATCGTTTGCAACAGCTTGGCACCATTTTTGAGTGAATTGCAGAACGTCAGATTTTTGCTGAAATTGTGACCGCGCAGCTTAGGGATTTTTTCAAAAAAAGTTGTTCAGACGTCGAGGGCTAATTCTGTTTCCGATGATAAAAACCCATCTGTTTCCACCGAAAAACCTTTCAGGGGATCGTTTGCAACAGCTTGGCACCATTTTTGAGTGAATTGCAGAACGTCAGATTTTTGCTGAAATTGTGACCGCGCGGCTTAGGGATTTTTTTAAAAAAAGTTTTTCAGACGTCGAGGGCTAATTCTGTTTCCGATGATAAAAACCCATCTGTTTCCACTGAAAAACCTTTCAGGGGATGGTTTGCAACAGCTTGGCACCATTTTTGAGTGAATTGCAGAACGTCAGATTTTTGCTGAAATTCTGACCGCGCGGCTTAGGGATTTTTTCAAAAAAAGTTGTTCAGACGTCGAGGGCTAATTCTGTTTCCGATGATAAAAACCCATCTGTTTCCACCGAAAAACCTTTCAGGGGATATTTTGTAACAGCTTGGCACCATTTTTGAGTGAATTGCAGAACGTCAGATTTTTGCTGAATTTGTGACCGCGCGGCTTAGGGATTTTCTCAAAAAAAGTTGTTCCGACGTCGAGGGCTAATTCTGTTTCCGATGATAAAAACGCATCTGTTTCCACCGAAAAACCTTTCAGGGGATATTTTGTAACAGCTTGGCACCATTTTTGAGTGAATTGCAGAACGTCAGATTTTTGCTGAATTTGTGACCGCGCGGCTTAGGGATTTTCTCAAAAAAAGTTGTTCCGACGTCGAGGGCTAATTCTGTTTCCGATGATAAAAACCCATCTGTTTCCACCGAAAAACCTTTCAGGGGATCGTTTGCAACAGCTTGGCACCATTTTTGAGTGAATTGCAGAACGTCAGATTTTTGCTGAAATTGTGACCGCGCGGCTAAGGGATTTTTTCAAAAAAAGTTGTTCAGACGTCGAGGGCTAATTCTGTTTCCGATGATAAAAACCCATCTGTTTCAACCGAAAAACCTTTCAGGGGATCGTTCGCAACAGCTTGGCACCATTTTTGAGTGAATTGCAGAACGTCAGATTTTTAGGGTTAGGGTTAGGGATAGGGTTAGGGTTAGGGTTAGGGTTAGGGTTAGGGTTAGGGTTAGGGTTAGGGTTAGGGTTAGGGTTAGGGCTAATTCTTTTTCCGATGATAAAAACCCTTCTGTTTCCACCAAAAAACCTTTCAGGGGATCGTTTGCAACAGCTTGGCAGCATTTTTGAGTGAATTGCAGAACGTCAGATTTTTGCTGAAATTGTGACCGCGCGGCTTATAGATTTTTTCAAAAAAAGTTGTTCAGACGTCGAGGGCTAATTCTGTTTCCGATGATAAAAACCCATCTGTTTCCACCGAAAAACCTTTCAGGGGATCGTTTGCAACAGCTTGGCACCATTTTTGAGTGAATTGCAGAACGTCAGATTTTTGCTGAAATTGTGACCGCGCGGCTAAGGGATTTTTTCAAAAAAAGTTGTTCAGACGTCGAGGGCTAATTCTGTTTCCGATGATAAAAACCCATCTGTTTCCACCGAAAAACCTTTCAGGGGATATTTTGCAACAGCTTGGCACCATTTTTGAGTGAATTGCAGAACGTCAGATTTTTGCTGAAATTGTGACCGCGCGGCTTAGGGATTTTTTCAAAAAAAGTTGTTCAGATGTCGAGGGCTAATTCTGTTTCCGATGATAAAAACCCATCTGTTTCCACCGAAAAACCTTTCAGGGGATATTTTGCAACAGCTTGGCACCATTTTTGAGTGAATTGCAGAACGTCAGATTTTTGCTGAAATTGTGACCGCGCGGCTTATGGATTTTTTCAAAAAAAGTTGTTCAGACGTCGGGGGCTAATTCTGTTTCCGATGATAAAAACCCATCTGTTTCAACCGAAAAACCTTTCAGGGGATCGTTTGCAACAGCTTGGCACCATTTTTGAGTGAATTGCAGAACGTCAGATTTTTAGGGTTAGGGTTAGGGTTAGGGTTAGGGTTAGGGTTAGGGTTAGGGTTAGGGCTAATTCTGTTTCTGATGATAAAAACCGATCTGTTTCCACCGAAAAACCTTTCAGGGGATCGTTTGCAGCAGCTTGGCACCATTTTTGAGTGAATTGCAGAACGTCAGATTTTTGCTGAAATTGTGACCTCGCGGCTTAGGGATTTTTTCAAAAAAAGTTATTCAGACGTCGAGGGCTAATTCTGTTTCCGATGATAAAAACCCATCTGTTTCCACCGAAAAACCTTTCAGGGGATCGTTTGCAACAGCTTGGCACCATTTTTGAGTGAATTGCAGAACGTCAGATTTTTGCTGAAATTGTGACCGCGCGGCTTAGGGATTTTTTCAAAAAAAGTTGTTCAGACGTCGAGGGCTAATTCTGTTTCCGATGATAAAAACCCATCTGTTTCTACCGAAAAACCTTTCAGGGGATATTTTGCAACAGCTTGGCACCATTTTCGAGTGAATTGCAGAACGTCAGATTTTTGCTGAAATTGTGACCGCGCGGCTTAGGGATTTTTTCAGAAAAAGTTGTTCAGACGTCGAGGGCTAATTCTGTTTCCGATGATAAAAACCCATCTGTTTCCACCGAAAAACCTTTCAGGGGATCGTTTGCAACAGCTTGGCACCATTTTTGAGTGAATTGCAGAACGTCAGATTTTTGCTGAAATTGTGACCGCGCGGCTTAGGGATTTTTTCAAAAAAAGTTGTTCAGACGTCGAGGGCTAATTCTGCTTCCGATGATAAAAACCCATCTGTTTCCACCGAAAAACCTTTCAGGGGATCGTTTGCAACAGCTTGGCACCATTTTTTAGTGAATTGCAGAACGTCAGATTTTTGCTGAAATTGTGACCGCGCGGCTTAGGGATTTTTTTAAAAAAAGTTTTTCAGACGTCGAGGGCTAATTCTGTTTCCGATGATAAAAACCCATCTGTTTCCACTGAAAAACCTTTCAGGGGATGGTTTGCAACAGCTTGGCACCATTTTTGAGTGAATTGCAGAACGTCAGATTTTTGCTGAAATTCTGACCGCGCGGCTTAGGGATTTTTTCAAAAAAAGTTGTTCAGACGTCGATGGCTAATTCTGTTTCCGATGATAAAAACCCATCTGTTTCCACCGAAAAACCTTTCAGGGGATATTTTGTAACAGCTTGGCACCATTTTTGAGTGAATTGCAGAACGTCAGATTTTTGCTGAATTTGTGACCGCGCGGCTTAGGGATTTTCTCAAAAAAAGTTGTTCCGACGTCGAGGGCTAATTCTGTTTCCGATGATAAAAACCCATCTGTTTCCACCGAAAAACCTTTCAGGGGATATTTTGTAACAGCTTGGCACCATTTTTGAGTGAATTGCAGAACGTCAGATTTTTGCTGAATTTGTGACCGCGCGGCTTAGGGATTTTCTCAAAAAAAGTTGTTCCGACGTCGAGGGCTAATTCTGTTTCCGATGATAAAAACCCATCTGTTTCCACCGAAAAACCTTTCAGGGGATCGTTTGCAACAGCTTGGCACCATTTTTGAGTGAATTGCAGAACGTCAGATTTTTGCTGAAATTGTGACCGCGCGGCTAAGGGATTTTTTCAAAAAAAGTTGTTCAGACGTCGAGGGCTAATTCTGTTTCCGATGATAAAAACCCATCTATTTCAACCGAAAAACCTTTCAGGGGATCGTTCGCAACAGCTTGGCACCATTTTTGAGTGAATTGCAGAACGTCAGATTTTTAGGGTTAGGGTTAGGGATAGGGTTAGGGTTAGGGTTAGGGTTAGGGTTAGGGTTAGGGTTAGGGTTAGGGTTAGGGTTAGGGTTAGGGTTAGGGTTAGGGTTAGGGCTAATTCTTTTTCCGATGATAAAAACCCTTCTGTTTCCACCAAAAAACCTTTCAGGGGATCGTTTGCAACAGCTTGGCAGCATTTTTGAGTGAATTGCAGAACGTCAGATTTTTGCTGAAATTGTGACCGCGCGGCTTATAGATTTTTTCAAAAAAAGTTGTTCAGACGTCGAGGGCTAATTCTGTTTCCGATGATAAAAACCCATCTGTTTCCACCGAAAAACCTTTCAGGGGATCGTTTGCAACAGCTTGGCACCATTTTTGAGTGAATTGCAGAACGTCAGATTTTTGCTGAAATTGTGACCGCGCGGCTAAGGGATTTTTTCAAAAAAAGTTGTTCAGACGTCGAGGGCTAATTCTGTTTCCGATGATAAAAACCCATCTGTTTCCACCGAAAAACCTTTCAGGGGATATTTTGCAACAGCTTGGCACCATTTTTGAGTGAATTGCAGAACGTCAGATTTTTGCTGAAATTGTGACCGCGCGGCTTAGGGATTTTTTCAAAAAAAGTTGTTCAGACGTCGAGGGCTAATTCTGTTTCCGATGATAAAAACCCATCTGTTTCCACCGAAAAACCTTTCAGGGGATATTTTGCAACAGCTTGGCACCATTTTTGAGTGAATTGCAGAACGTCAGATTTTTGCTGAAATTGTGACCGCGCGGCTTATGGATTTTTTCAAAAAAAGTTGTTCAGACGTCGGGGGCTAATTCTGTTTCCGATGATAAAAACCCATCTGTTTCAACCGAAAAACCTTTCAGGGGATCGTTTGCAACAGCTTGGCACCATTTTTGAGTGAATTGCAGAACGTCAGATTTTTAGGGTTAGGGTTAGGGTTAGGGTTAGGGTTAGGGTTAGGGTTAGGGTTAGGGTTAGGGTTAGGGTTAGGGCTAATTCTGTTTCTGATGATAAAAACCCATCTGTTTCCACCGAAAAACCTTTCAGGGGATCGTTTGCAGCAGCTTGGCACCATTTTTGAGTGAATTGCAGAACGTCAGATTTTTGCTGAAATTGTGACCTCGCGGCTTAGGGATTTTTTCAAAAAAAGTTATTCAGACGTCGAGGGCTAATTCTGTTTCCGATGATAAAAACCCATCTGTTTCCACCGAAAAACCTTTCAGGGGATCGTTTGCAACAGCTTGGCACCATTTTTGAGTGAATTGCAGAACGTCAGATTTTTGCTGAAATTGTGACCGCGCGGCTTAGGGATTTTTTCAAAAAAAGTTGTTCAGACGTCGAGGGCTAATTCTGTTTCCGATGATAAAAACCCATCTGTTTCTACCGAAAAACCTTTCAGGGGATATTTTGCAACAGCTTGGCACCATTTTCGAGTGAATTGCAGAACGTCAGATTTTTGCTGAAATTGTGACCGCGCGGCTTAGGGATTTTTTCAGAAAAAGTTGTTCAGACGTCGAGGGCTAATTCTGTTTCCGATGATAAAAACCCATCTGTTTCCACCGAAAAACCTTTCAGGGGATCGTTTGCAACAGCTTGGCACCATTTTTGAGTGAATTGCAGAACGTCAGATTTTTGCTGAAATTGTGACCGCGCGGCTTAGGGATTTTTTCAAAAAAAGTTGTTCAGACGTCGAGGGCTAATTCTGCTTCCGATGATAAAAACCCATCTGTTTCCACCGAAAAACCTTTCAGGGGATCGTTTGCAACAGCTTGGCACCATTTTTTAGTGAATTGCAGAACGTCAGATTTTTGCTGAAATTGTGACCGCGCGGCTTAGGGATTTTTTTAAAAAAAGTTTTTCAGACGTCGAGGGCTAATTCTGTTTCCGATGATAAAAACCCATCTGTTTCCACTGAAAAACCTTTCAGGGGATGGTTTGCAACAGCTTGGCACCATTTTTGAGTGAATTGCAGAACGTCAGATTTTTGCTGAAATTCTGACCGCGCGGCTTAGGGATTTTTTCAAAAAAAGTTGTTCAGACGTCGATGGCTAATTCTGTTTCCGATGATAAAAACCCATCTGTTTCCACCGAAAAACCTTTCAGGGGATATTTTGTAACAGCTTGGCACCATTTTTGAGTGAATTGCAGAACGTCAGATTTTTGCTGAATTTGTGACCGCGCGGCTTAGGGATTTTCTCAAAAAAAGTTGTTCCGACGTCGAGGGCTAATTCTGTTTCCGATGATAAAAACCCATCTGTTTCCACCGAAAAACCTTTCAGGGGATATTTTGTAACAGCTTGGCACCATTTTTGAGTGAATTGCAGAACGTCAGATTTTTGCTGAATTTGTGACCGCGCGGCTTAGGGATTTTCTCAAAAAAAGTTGTTCCGACGTCGAGGGCTAATTCTGTTTCCGATGATAAAAACCCATCTGTTTCCACCGAAAAACCTTTCAGGGGATCGTTTGCAACAGCTTGGCACCATTTTTGAGTGAATTGCAGAACGTCAGATTTTTGCTGAAATTGTGACCGCGCGGCTAAGGGATTTTTTCAAAAAAAGTTGTTCAGACGTCGAGGGCTAATTCTGTTTCCGATGATAAAAACCCATCTGTTTCAACCGAAAAACCTTTCAGGGGATCGTTCGCAACAGCTTGGCACCATTTTTGAGTGAATTGCAGAACGTCAGATTTTTAGGGTTAGGGTTAGGGATAGGGTTAGGGTTAGGGTTAGGGTTAGGGTTAGGGTTAGGGTTAGGGTTAGGGTTAGGGCTAATTCTTTTTCCGATGATAAAAACCCTTCTGTTTCCACCAAAAAACCTTTCAGGGGATCGTTTGCAACAGCTTGGCAGCATTTTTGAGTGAATTGCAGAACGTCAGATTTTTGCTGAAATTGTGACCGCGCGGCTTATAGATTTTTTCAAAAAAAGTTGTTCAGACGTCGAGGGCTAATTCTGTTTCCGATGATAAAAACCCATCTGTTTCCACCGAAAAACCTTTCAGGGGATCGTTTGCAACAGCTTGGCACCATTTTTGAGTGAATTGCAGAACGTCAGATTTTTGCTGAAATTGTGACCGCGCGGCTAAGGGATTTTTTCAAAAAAAGTTGTTCAGACGTCGAGGGCTAATTCTGTTTCCGATGATAAAAACCCATCTGTTTCAACCGAAAAACCTTTCAGGGGATCGTCCGCAACAGCTTGGCACCATTTTTGAGTGAATTGCAGAACGTCAGATTTTTAGGGTTAGGGTTAGGGATAGGGTTAGGGTTAGGGTTAGGGTTAGGGTTAGGGTTAGGGCTAATTCTTTTTCCGATGATAAAAACCCTTCTGTTTCCACCAAAAAACCTTTCAGGGGATCGTTTGCAACAGCTTGGCACCATTTTTGAGTGAATTGCAGAACGTCAGATTTTTGCTGAAATTGTGACCGCGCGGCTTAGGGATTTTTTCAAAAAAAGTTGTTCAGACGTCGAGGGCTAATTCTGTTTCCGATGATAAAAACCCATCTGTTTCCACCGAAAAACCTTTCAGGGGATATTTTGCAACAGCTTGGCACCATTTTTGAGTGAATTGCAGAACGTCAGATTTTTGCTGAAATTGTGACCGCGCGGCTTATGGATTTTTTCAAAAAAAGTTGTTCAGACGTCGAGGGCTAATTCTGTTTCCGATGATAAAAACCCATCTGTTTCCACCGAAAAACCTTTCAGGGGATCTTTTGCAACAGCTTGGCACCATTTTTGAGTGAATTGCAGAACGTCAGATTTTTGCTGAAATTATGACCGCGCGCCTTAGGGATTTTTTCAAAAAAAGTTGTTCAGACGTCGGGGGCTAATTCTGTTTCCGATGATAAAAAACCCATCTGTTTCAACCGAAAAACCTTTCAGGGGATCGTTTGCAACAGCTTGGCACCATTTTTGAGTGAATTGCAGAACGTCAGATTTTTAGGGTTAGGGTTAGGGTTAGGGTTAGGGTTAGGGTTAGGGTTAGGGTTAGGGTTAGGGTTAGGGCTAATTCTGTTTTCGATGATAAAAACCCATCTGTTTCCACCGAAAAACCTTTCAGGGGATTGTTTGCAACAGCTTGGAACCATTTTTGAGTGAATTGCAGAACGTCAGATTTTTGCTGAAATTGTGACCGCGCGGCTTAGGGATTTTTTCAAAAAAAGTTGTTCAGACGTCGAGGGCTAATTCTGTTTCCGATGATAAAAACCCATCTATTTCCACCGAAAAACCTTTCAGGGGATCGTTTGCAACAGCTTGGCACCATTTTTGAGTGAATTGCAGAACGTCAGATTTTTGCTGAAATTATGACCGCGCGGCTTAGGGATTTTTTCAAAAAAAGTTGTTCAGACTTCGGGGGCTAATTCTGTTTCCGATGATAAAAACCCATCTGTTTCAACCGAAAAACCTTTCAGGGGATCGTTTGCAACAGCTTGGCACCATTTTTGAGTGAATTGCAGAACGTCAGATTTTTAGGGTTAGGGTTAGGGTTAGGGTTAGGGTTAGGGTTAGGGTTAGGGTTAGGGCTAATTCTGTTTTCGATGATAAAAACCCATCTGTTTCCACCGAAAAACCTTTCAGGGGATCGTTTGCAACAGCTTGGAACCATTTTTGAGTGAATTGCAGAACGTCAGATTTTTGCTGAAATTGTGACCGCGCGGCTTAGGGATTTTTTCAAAAAAAGTTGTTCAGACGTCGAGGGCTAATTCTGTTTCCGATGATAAAAACCCATCTGTTTCTACCGAAAAACCTTTCAGGGGATATTTTGCAACAGCTTGGCACCATTTTCGAGTGAATTGCAGAACGTCAGATTTTTGCTGAAATTGTGACCGCGCGGCTTAGGGATTTTTTCAGAAAAAGTTGTTCAGACGTCGAGGGCTAATTCTGTTTCCGATGATAAAAACCCATCTGTTTCCACCGAAAAACCTTTCAGGGGATCGTTTGCAACAGCTTGGCACCACTTTCGAGTGAATTGCAGAACGTCAGATTTTTGCTGAAATTGTGACCGCGCGGCTTAGGGATTTTTTCAGAAAAAGTTGTTCAGACGTCGAGGGCTAATTCTGTTTCCGATGATAAAAACCCATCTGTTTCCACCGAAAAACCTTTCAGGGGATCGTTTGCAACAGCTTGGCACCATTTTTGAGTGAATTGCAGAACGTCAGATTTTTGCTGAAATTGTGACCGCGCGGCTTAGGGATTTTTTCAAAAAAAGTTGTTCAGACGTCGAGGGCTAATTCTGTTTCCGATGATAAAAACCCATCTGTTTCCACCGAAAAACCTTTCAGGGGATCGTTTGCAACAGCTTGGCACCATTTTTGAGTGAATTGCAGAACGTCAGATTTTTGCTGAAATTGTGACCGCGCGGATTAGGGATTTTCTCAAAAAAAGTTGTTCAGACGTCGAGGGCTAATTCTGTTTCCGATGATAAAAACCCATCTGTTTCCACCGAAAAACCTTTCAGGGGATCGTTTGCAGCAGCTTGGCACCATTTTTGAGTGAATTGCAGAACGTCAGATTTTTGCTGAAATTGTGACCTCGCGGCTTAGGGATTTTTTCAAAAAAAGTTATTCAGACGTCGAGGGCTAATTCTGTTTCCGATGATAAAAACCCATCTGTTTCCACCGAAAAACCTTTCAGGGGATCGTTTGCAACAGCTTGGCACCATTTTTGAGTGAATTGCAGAACGTCAGATTTTTGCTGAAATTGTGACCGCGCGGCTTAGGGATTTTTTCAAAAAAAGTTGTTCAGACGTCGAGGGCTAATTCTGTTTCCGATGATAAAAACCCATCTGTTTCTACCGAAAAACCTTTCAGGGGATATTTTGCAACAGCTTGGCACCATTTTCGAGTGAATTGCAGAACGTCAGATTTTTGCTGAAATTGTGACCGCGCGGCTTAGGGATTTTTTCAGAAAAAGTTGTTCAGACGTCGAGGGCTAATTCTGTTTCCGATGATAAAAACCCATCTGTTTCCACCGAAAAACCTTTCAGGGGATCGTTTGCAACAGCTTGGCACCATTTTTGAGTGAATTGCAGAACGTCAGATTTTTGCTGAAATTGTGACCGCGCGGCTTAGGGATTTTTTTAAAAAAAGTTTTTCAGACGTCGAGGGCTAATTCTGTTTCCGATGATAAAAACCCATCTGTTTCCACTGAAAAACCTTTCAGGGGATGGTTTGCAACAGCTTGGCACCATTTTTGAGTGAATTGCAGAACGTCAGATTTTTGCTGAAATTCTGACCGCGCGGCTTAGGGATTTTTTCAAAAAAAGTTGTTCAGACGTCGAGGGCTAATTCTGTTTCCGATGATAAAAACCCATCTGTTTCCACCGAAAAACCTTTCAGGGGATATTTTGTAACAGCTTGGCACCATTTTTGAGTGAATTGCAGAACGTCAGATTTTTGCTGAATTTGTGACCGCGCGGCTTAGGGATTTTCTCAAAAAAAGTTGTTCCGACGTCGAGGGCTAATTCTGTTTCCGATGATAAAAACCCATCTGTTTCTACCGAAAAACCTTTCAGGGGATATTTTGTAACAGCTTGGCACCATTTTTGAGTGAATTGCAGAACGTCAGATTTTTGCTGAAATTCTGACCGCGCGGCTTAGGGATTTTTTCAAAAAAAGTTTTTCAGACGTCGAGGGCTAATTCTGTTTCCGATGATAAAAACCCATCTGTTTCCACTGAAAAACCTTTCAGGGGATGGTTTGCAACAGCTTGGCACCATTTTTGAGTGAATTGCAGAACGTCAGATTTTTGCTGAAATTCTGACCGCGCGGCTTAGGGATTTTTTCAAAAAAAGTTGTTCAGACGTCGAGGGCTAATTCTGTTTCCGATGATAAAAACCCATCTGTTTCCACCGAAAAACCTTTCAGGGGATATTTTGTAACAGCTTGGCACCATTTTTGAGTGAATTGCAGAACGTCAGATTTTTGCTGAATTTGTGACCGCGCGGCTTAGGGATTTTCTCAAAAAAAGTTGTTCCGACGTCTAGGGCTAATTCTGTTTCCGATGATAAAAACCCATCTGTTTCCACCGAAAAACCTTTCAGGGGATCGTTTGCAACAGCTTGGCACCATTTTTGAGTGAATTGCAGAACGTCAGATTTTTGCTGAAATTGTGACCGCGCGGCTAAGGGATTTTTTCAAAAAAAGTTGTTCAGACGTCGAGGGCTAATTCTGTTTCCGATGATAAAAACCCATCTGTTTCGACCGAAAAACCTTTCAGGGGATCGTTCGCAACAGCTTGGCACCATTTTTGAGTGAATTGCAGAACGTCAGATTTTTAGGGTTAGGGTTAGGGATAGGGTTAGGGTTAGGGTTAGGGTTAGGGTTAGGGTTAGGGTTAGGGTTAGGGTTAGGGCTAATTCTTTTTCCGATGATAAAAACCCTTCTGTTTCCACCAAAAAACCTTTCAGGGGATCGTTTGCAACAGCTTGGCAGCATTTTTGAGTGAATTGCAGAACGTCAGATTTTTGCTGAAATTGTGACCGCGCGGCTTATAGATTTTTTCAAAAAAAGTTGTTCAGATGTCGAGGGCTAATTCTGTTTCCGATGATAAAAACCCATCTGTTTCCACCGAAAAACCTTTCAGGGGATGGTTTGCAACAGCTTGGCACCATTTTTGAGTGAATTGCAGAACGTCAGATTTTTGCTGAAATTGTGACCGCGCGGCTAAGGGATTTTTTCAAAAAAAGTTGTTCAGACGTCGAGGGCTAATTCTGTTTCCGATGATAAAAACCCATCTGTTTCAACCGAAAAACCTTTCAGGGGATCGTTCGCAACAGCTTGGCACCATTTTTGAGTGAATTGCAGAACGTCAGATTTTTAGGGTTAGGGTTAGGGATAGGGTTAGGGTTAGGGTTAGGGTTAGGGTTAGGGCTAATTCTTTTTCCGATGATAAAAACCCTTCTGTTTCCACCAAAAAACCTTTCAGGGGATCGTTTGCAACAGCTTGGCAGCATTTTTGAGTGAATTGCAGAACGTCAGATTTTTGCTGAAATTGTGACCGCGCGGCTTATAGATTTTTTCAAAAAAAGTTGTTCAGACGTCGAGGGCTAATTCTGTTTCCGATGATAAAAACCCATCTGTTTCCACCGAAAAACCTTTCAGGGGATGGTTTGCAACAGCTTGGCACCATTTTTGAGTGAATTGCAGAACGTCAGATTTTTGCTGAAATTGTGACCGCGCGGCTAAGGGATTTTTTCAAAAAAAGTTGTTCAGACGTCGAGGGCTAATTCTGTTTCCGATGATAAAAACCCATCTGTTTCAACCGAAAAACCTTTCAGGGGATCGTTCGCAACAGCTTGGCACCATTTTTGAGTGAATTGCAGAACGTCAGATTTTTAGGGTTAGGGTTAGGGATAGGGTTAGGGTTAGGGTTAGGGTTAGGGTTAGGGTTAGGGTTAGGGTTAGGGCTAATTCTTTTTCCGATGATAAAAACCCTTCTGTTTCCACCAAAAAACCTTTCAGGGGATCGTTTGCAACAGCTTGGCACCATTTTTGAGTGAATTGCAGAACGTCAGATTTTTGCTGAAATTGTGACCGCGCGGCTTAGGGATTTTTTCAAAAAAAGTTGTTCAGACGTCGAGGGCTAATTCTGTTTCCGATGATAAAAACCCATCTGTTTCCACCGAAAAACCTTTCAGGGGATATTTTGCAACAGCTTGGCACCATTTTTGAGTGAATTGCAGAACGTCAGATTTTTGCTGAAATTGTGACCGCGCGGCTTATGGATTTTTTCAAAAAAAGTTGTTCAGACGTCGAGGGCTAATTCTGTTTCCGATGATAAAAACCCATCTGTTTCCACCGAAAAACCTTTCAGGGGATCGTTTGCAACAGCTTGGCACCATTTTTGAGTGAATTGCAGAACGTCAGATTTTTGCTGAAATTATGACCGCGCGGCTTAGGGATTTTTTCAAAAAAAGTTGTTCAGACGTCGGGGGCTAATTCTGTTTCCGATGATAAAAACCCATCTGTTTCAACCGAAAAACCTTTCAGGGGATCGTTTGCAACAGCTTGGCACCATTTTTGAGTGAATTGCAGAACGTCAGATTTTTAGGGTTAGGGTTAGGGTTAGGGTTAGGGTTAGGGTTAGGGTTAGGGTTAGGGCTAATTCTGTTTTCGATGATAAAAACCCATCTGTTTCCACCGAAAAACCTTTCAGGGGATCGTTTGCAACAGCTTGGAACCATTTTTGAGTGAATTGCAGAACGTCAGATTTTTGCTGAAATTGTGACCGCGCGGCTTAGGGATTTTTTCAAAAAAAGTTGTTCAGACGTCGAGGGCTAATTCTGTTTCCGATGATAAAAACCCATCTGTTTCAACCGAAAAACCTTTCAGGGGATATTTTGCAACAGCTTGGCACCATTTTCGAGTGAATTGCAGAACGTCAGATTTTTGCTGAAATTGTGACCGCGCGGCTTAGGGATTTTTTCAGAAAAAGTTGTTCAGACGTCGAGGGCTAATTCTGTTTCCGATGATAAAAACCCATCTGTTTCCACCGAAAAACCTTTCAGGGGATCGTTTGCAACAGCTTGGCACCATTTTTGAGTGAATTGCAGAACGTCAGATTTTTGCTGAAATTGTGACCGCGCGGCTTAGGGATTTTTTCAAAAAAAGTTGTTCAGACGTCGAGGGCTAATTCTGTTTCCGATGATAAAAACCCATCTGTTTCCACCGAAAAACCTTTCAGGGGATCGTTTGCAACAGCTTGGCACCATTTTTGAGTGAATTGCAGAACGTCAGATTTTTGCTGAAATTGTGACCGCGCGGATTAGGGATTTTCTCAAAAAAAGTTGTTCCGACGTCGAGGGCTAATTCTCTTTCCGATGATAAAAACCCATCTGTTTCCACCGAAAAACCTTTCAGGGGATATTTTGTAACAGCTTGGCACCATTTTTGAGTGAATTGCAGAACGTCAGATTTTTGCTGAATTTGTGACCGCGCGGCTTAGGGATTTTCTCAAAAAAAGTTGTTCCGACGTCGAGGGCTAATTCTGTTTCCGATGATAAAAACCCATCTGTTTCCACCGAAAAACCTTTCAGGGGATGGTTTGCAACAGCTTGGCACCATTTTTGAGTGAATTGCAGAACGTCAGATTTTTGCTGAAATTGTGACCGCGCGGCTAAGGGATTTTTTCAAAAAAAGTTGTTCAGACGTCGAGGGCTAATTCTGTTTCCGATGATAAAAACCCATCTGTTTCAACCGAAAAACCTTTCAGGGGATCGTTCGCAACAGCTTGGCACCATTTTTGAGTGAATTGCAGAACGTCAGATTTTTCGGGTTAGGGTTAGGGATAGGGTTAGGGTTAGGGTTAGGGTTAGGGTTAGGGTTAGGGCTAATTCTTTTTCCGATGATAAAAACCCTTCTGTTTCCACCAAAAAACCTTTCAGGGGATCGTTTGCAACAGCTTGGCAGCATTTTTGAGTGAATTGCAGAACGTCAGATTTTTGCTGAAATTGTGACCGCGCGGCTTATAGATTTTTTCAAAAAAAGTTGTTCAGACGTCGAGGGCTAATTCTGTTTCCGATGATAAAAACCCATCTGTTTCCACCAAAAAACCTTTCAGGGGATGGTTTGCAACAGCTTGGCACCATTTTTGAGTGAATTGCAGAACGTCAGATTTTTGCTGAAATTGTGACAGCGCGGCCAAGGGATTTTTTCAAAAAAAGTTGTTCAGACGTCGAGGGCTAATTCTGTTTCCGATGATAAAAACCCATCTGTTTCAACCGAAAAACCTTTCAGGGGATCGTTCGCAACAGCTTGGCACCATTTTTGAGTGAATTGCAGAACGTCAGATTTTTAGGGTTAGGGTTAGGGATAGGGTTAGGGTTAGGGTTAGGGTTAGGGTTAGGGTTAGGGCTAATTCTGTTTCCGATGATAAAAACCCTTCTGTTTCCACCAAAAAACCTTTCAGGGGATATTTTGCAACAGCTTGGCACCATTTTTGAGTGAATTGCAGAACGTCAGATTTTTGCTGAAATTGTGACCGCGCGGCTTATGGATTTTTTCAAAAAAAGTTGTTCAGACGTCGAGGGCTAATTCTTTTTCCGATGATAAAAACCCATCTGTTTCCACCGAAAAACCTTTCAGGGGATCGTTTGCAACAGCTTGGCACCATTTTTGAGTGAATTGCAGAACGTCAGATTTTTGCTGAAATTATGACCGCGCGGCTTAGGGATTTTTTCAAAAAAAGTTGTTCAGACGTCGGGGGCTAATTCTGTTTCCGATGATAAAAACCCATCTGTTTCAACCGAAAAACCTTTCAGGGGATCGTTTGCAACAGCTTGGCACCATTTTTGAGTGAATTGCAGAACGTCAGATTTTTAGGGTTAGGGTTAGGGTTAGGGTTAGGGTTAGGGTTAGGGTTAGGGCTAATTCTGTTTTCGATGATAAAAACCCATCTGTTTCCACCGAAAAACCTTTCAGGGGATCGTTTGCAACAGCTTGGAACCATTTTTGAGTGAATTGCAGAACGTCAGATTTTTGCTGAAATTGTGACCGCGCGGCTTAGGGATTTTTTCAAAAAAAGTTGTTCAGACGTCGAGGGCTAATTCTGTTTCCGATGATAAAAACCCATCTGTTTCTACCGAAAAACCTTTCAGGGGATATTTTGCAACAGCTTGGCACCATTTTCGAGTGAATAGCAGAACGTCAGATTTTTGCTGAAATTGTGACCGCGCGGCTTAGGGATTTTTTCAGAAAAAGTTGTTCAGACGTCGAGGGCTAATTCTGTTTCCGATGATAAAAACCCATCTGTTTCCACCGAAAAACCTTTCAGGGGATCGTTTGCAACAGCTTGGCACCATTTTTGAGTGAATTGCAGAACGTCAGATTTTTGCTGAAATTGTGACCGCGCGGCTTAGGGATTTTTTCAAAAAAAGTTGTTCAGACGTCGAGGGCTAATTCTGTTTCCGATGATAAAAACCCATCTGTTTCCACCGAAAAACCTTTCAGGGGATCGTTTGCAACAGCTTGGCACCATTTTTGAGTGAATTGCAGAACGTCAGATTTTTGCTGAAATTGTGACCGCGCGGATTAGGGATTTTCTCAAAAAAAGTTGTTCCGACGTCGAGGGCTAATTCTCTTTCCGATGATAAAAACCCATCTGTTTCCACCGAAAAACCTTTCAGGGGATATTTTGTAACAGCTTGGCACCATTTTTGAGTGAATTGCAGAACGTCAGATTTTTGCTGAATTTGTGACCGCGCGGCTTAGGGATTTTCTCAAAAAAAGTTGTTCCGACGTCGAGGGCTAATTCTGTTTCCGATGATAAAAACCCATCTGTTTCCACCGAAAAACCTTTCAGGGGATCGTTTGCAACAGCTTGGCACCATTTTTGAGTGAATTGCAGAACGTCAGATTTTTGCTGAATTTGTGACCGCGCGGCTTAGGGATTTTCTCAAAAAAAGTTGTTCCGACATCGAGACCTAATTCTGTTTCCGATGATAAAAACCCATCTGTTTCCACCGAAAAACCTTTCAGGGGATCGTTTGCAACAGCTTGGCACCATTTTTGAGTGAATTGCAGAACGTCAGATTTTTGCTGAAATTGTGACCGCGCGGCTTAGGGATTTTTTCAAAAAAAGTTGTTCAGACGTCGAGGGCTAATTCTGTTTCCGATGATAAAAACCCATCTGTTTCTACCGAAAAACCTTTCAGGGGATATTTTGCAACAGCTTGGCACCATTTTCGAGTGAATTGCAGAACGTCAGATTTTTGCTGAAATTGTGACCGCGCGGCTTAGGGATTTTTTCAGAAAAAGTTGTTCAGACGTCGAGGGCTAATTCTGTTTCCGATGATAAAAACCCATCTGTTTCCACCGAAAAACCTTTCAGGGGATCGTTTACAACAGCTTGGCACCATTTTTTTTTTTTTTTTTTTTAAATAATATTTATTGAAGTTTCCAAAATACAGAAAGAGAAGAAAAGAAATTATGAAGATACATTCAGAACCTTATTTTCAAACATCCACTTTCTGGGACTCCCCCCTTCCCCCACCCCTACCGTATTCCCCTTTCATATTGTTGTTTCCACAAGTTCTATTTCTGATTTAAAGCACAATTTATATACCCCATTGTTCAAATTTAAATTTATACAAACCTTATGCAACACCCTTGATAAAAAAAAAAGCAAAAGATCTCTCCCCATAGCCCACCCCCTTTTCTTTCCACAATGTCCCCCTTTTTTCCCATTAAAGTAAAAGCACACAGAATAAAAGTATAAAAAAATAAAAAATATATTAGAAAAAAGAAAACCAATTCAGAAAATAGTTGCAAGCCTTTGGATTCTAATTCTCCCTCCCCTTCCCCGGTTTAATTTCTCTTATCCTCCAATCTATGTTTCCAGCCTGGAAATCTTAAGTCCATCAATCCCATTTTTCCCCCAACTCCTTGCAGAATTATTTCCCATTTCTAGGATTACTTTCTTTAAAAATTAATTCCTAAATCTTTAAAAATGTCAAATTATAAAATTCCCCCCATTGTTCTTTCAAGGTTATAGTCCAGCTTCCTCTTGTTCCGCTGCTAAAACTTTCTTATTCAGAAGTTTAGTAACTCTACATGGGTTGTTGTTATTCAGGAACAAAAACTTGCGTTCAGTCCCTTCCTTCTTCAGTAAGGTATTCTGTTGTCTCCTTTTAGTCTAAACACCCTGTAGACAAGATTCAGTTTCCGTTTTGCAGCTTTCCCAGGAGATAACCAGTTCTGTGAAATTCCGGAGTGTTGTATTTTTCCCAGCTTACGCCCATCTTTGTAATGTCCCGAAACTCCTCTAGGGGGGTTGTTGTAACTTTGTTTCCAAAAATCCGATTGTTCTCCGTATTTTCGCCATTTTGTATTCAAGTCTTAACAAATTATATCAAGTTGTAACAAATTTGACCAGCAAGGTCCTTGTAATAAAATCCTCTTTAATATTCCGACTTTGACAGCTACTTTGACAGCTGTCAAAATCACCGGCTCTTTTCACCAGGCTCACTCCTCAATCGCCCCGGTTCCCAGGGAGGGGGGTGCATTTTCCTTCTCCTTCAATTCTTCCTCCAGCACAATTCTTGTACTTTCCCATCATGGAATTCTTAATTTAGCAAAGATACCGTTCTTTTTGGGCCTTGGCTTCCCAATCCTTGTTTTAAAATGTCTACAATAGGGAGGGGGACTGACTTCCTTTTTAGATCCCCCCCCGCTCGTCTCAAATCCCAAAAATTTTTCTTCTTTTAAACCCGATTTCCAATTTACTCACGGGTTGTTGTTAAAAGTCCAAATTCTCAATGGAAGAAGTCAGCGCTCTCCGCCGGATGGCATGCGGCTTCGCTCGGCAGGGATGGCAGAGGACTCAAAGCACCACGCTTCTCCCCGGCACCCGATCCGTAGCCTTTAAAAAGGCTCCTTCACGAGTCGGGAGGGCGCTAGCGGTGCTAGAGCTTGGCACCATTTTTGAGTGAATTGCAGAACGTCAGATTTTTGCTGAAATTGTGACCGCGCGGCTTAGGGATTTTTTAAAAAAAAGTTTTTCAGACGTCGAGGGCTAATTCTGTTTCCGATGATAAAAACCCATCTGTTTCCACTGAAAAACCTTTCAGGGGATGGTTTGCAACAGCTTGGCACCATTTTTGAGTGAATTGCAGAACGTCAGATTTTTGCTGAAATTCTGACCGCGCGGCTTAGGGATTTTTTTAAAAAAAGTTTTTCAGACGTCGAGGGCTAATTCTGTTTCCGATGATAAAAACCCATCTGTTTCCACTGAAAAACCTTTCAGGGGATGGTTTGCAACAGCTTGGCACCATTTTTGAGTGAATTGCAGAACGTCAGATTTTTGCTGAAATTCTGACCGCGCGGCTTAGGGATTTTTTCAAAAAAAGTTGTTCAGACGTCGAGGGCTAATTCTGTTTCCGATGATAAAAACCCATCTGTTTCCACCGAAAAACCTTTCAGGGGATATTTTGTAACAGCTTGGCACCATTTTTGAGTGAATTGCAGAACGTCAGATTTTTGCTGAATTTGTGACCGCGCGGCTTAGGGATTTTCTCAAAAAAAGTTGTTCCGACGTCGAGGGCTAATTCTGTTTCCGATGATAAAAACCCATCTGTTTCCACCGAAAAACCTTTCAGGGGATATTTTGTAACAGCTTGGCACCATTTTTGAGTGAATTGCAGAACGTCAGATTTTTGCTGAAATTCTGACCGCGCGGCTTAGGGATTTTTTCAAAAAAAGTTTTTCAGACGTCGAGGGCTAATTCTGTTTCCGATGATAAAAACCCATCTGTTTCCACTGAAAAACCTTTCAGGGGATGGTTTGCAACAGCTTGGCACCATTTTTGAGTGAATTGCAGAACGTCAGATTTTTGCTGAAATTCTGACCGCGCGGCTTAGGGATTTTTTCAAAAAAAGTTGTTCAGACGTCGAGGGCTAATTCTGTTTCCGATGATAAAAACCCATCTGTTTCCACCGAAAAACATTTCAGGGGATATTTTGTAACAGCTTGGCACCATTTTTGAGTGAATTGCAGAACGTCAGATTTTTGCTGAATTTGTGACCGCGCGGCTTAGGGATTTTCTCAAAAAAAGTTGTTCCGACGTCGAGGGCTAATTCTGTTTCCGATGATAAAAACCCATCTGTTTCCACCGAAAAACCTTTCAGGGGATCGTTTGCAACAGCTTGGCACCATTTTTGAGTGAATTGCAGAACGTCAGATTTTTGCTGAAATTGTGACCGCGCGGCTAAGGGATTTTTTCAAAAAAAGTTGTTCAGACGTCGAGGGCTAATTCTGTTTCCGATGATAAAAACCCATCTGTTTCGACCGAAAAACCTTTCAGGGGATCGTTCGCAACAGCTTGGCACCATTTTTGAGTGAATTGCAGAACGTCAGATTTTTAGGGTTAGGGTTAGGGATAGGGTTAGGGTTAGGGTTAGGGTTAGGGTTAGGGTTAGGGTTAGGGTTAGGGTTAGGGTTAGGGTTAGGGCTAATTCTTTTTCCGATGATAAAAACCCTTCTGTTTCCACCAAAAAACCTTTCAGGGGATCGTTTGCAACAGCTTGGCAGCATTTTTGAGTGAATTGCAGAACGTCAGATTTTTGCTGAAATTGTGACCGCGCGGCTTATAGATTTTTTCAAAAAAAGTTGTTCAGATGTCGAGGGCTAATTCTGTTTCCGATGATAAAAACCCATCTGTTTCCACCGAAAAACCTTTCAGGGGATGGTTTGCAACAGCTTGGCACCATTTTTGAGTGAATTGCAGAACGTCAGATTTTTGCTGAAATTGTGACCGCGCGGCTAAGGGATTTTTTCAAAAAAAGTTGTTCAGACGTCGAGGGCTAATTCTGTTTCCGATGATAAAAACCCATCTGTTTCAACCGAAAAACCTTTCAGGGGATCGTTCGCAACAGCTTGGCACCATTTTTGAGTGAATTGCAGAACGTCAGATTTTTAGGGTTAGGGTTAGGGATAGGGTTAGGGTTAGGGTTAGGGTTAGGGTTAGGGTTAGGGTTAGGGCTAATTCTTTTTCCGATGATAAAAACCCTTCTGTTTCCACCAAAAAACCTTGCAGGGGATCGTTTGCAACAGCTTGGCAGCATTTTTGAGTGAATTGCAGAACGTCAGATTTTTGCTGAAATTGTGACCGCGCGGCTTATAGATTTTTTCAAAAAAAGTTGTTCAGACGTCGAGGGCTAATTCTGTTTCCGATGATAAAAACCCATCTGTTTCCACCGAAAAACCTTTCAGGGGATGGTTTGCAACAGCTTGGCACCATTTTTGAGTGAATTGCAGAACGTCAGATTTTTGCTGAAATTGTGACCGCGCGGCTAAGGGATTTTTTCAAAAAAAGTTGTTCAGACGTCGAGGGCTAATTCTGTTTCCGATGATAAAAAACCATCTGTTTCAACCGAAAAACCTTTCAGGGGATCGTTCGCAACAGCTTGGCACCATTTTTGAGTGAATTGCAGAACGTCAGATTTTTAGGGTTAGGGTTAGGGTTAGGGTTAGGGTTAGGGTTAGGGTTAGGGCTAATTCTGTTTTCGATGATAAAAACCCATCTGTTTCCACCGGAAAACCTTTCAGGGGATCGTTTGCAACAGCTTGGCACCATTTTTGAGTGAATTGCAGAACGTCAGATTTTTGCTGAAATTGTGACCGCGCGGCTTAGGGATTTTTTCAAAAAAAGTTGTTCAGACGTCGAGGGCTAATTCTGTTTCCGATGATAAAAACCCATCTGTTTCTACCGAAAAACCTTTCAGGGGATATTTTGCAACAGCTTGGCACCATTTTCGAGTGAATTGCAGAACGTCAGATTTTTGCTGAAATTGTGACCGAGCGGCTTAGGGATTTTTTCAGAAAAAGTTGTTCAGACGTCGAGGGCTAATTCTGTTTCCGATGATAAAAACCCATCTGTTTCCACCGAAAAACCTTTCAGGGGATGGTTTGCAACAGCTTGGCACCATTTTTGAGTGAATTGCAGAACGTCAGATTTTTGCTGAAATTGTGACCGCGCGGCTAAGGGATTTTTTCAAAAAAAGTTGTTCAGACGTCGAGGGCTAATTCTGTTTCCGATGATAAAAACCCATCTGTTTCAACCGAAAAACCTTTCAGGGGATCGTTCGCAACAGCTTGGCACCATTTTTGAGTGAATTGCAGAACGTCAGATTTTTAGGGTTAGGGTTAGGGATAGGGTTAGGGTTAGGGTTAGGGTTAGGGTTAGGGTTAGGGTTAGGGCTAATTCTTTTTCCGATGATAAAAACCCTTCTGTTTCCACCAAAAAACCTTTCAGGGGATCGTTTGCAACAGCTTGGCAGCATTTTTGAGTGAATTGCAGAACGTCAGATTTTTGCTGAAATTGTGACCGCGCGGCTTATAGATTTTTTCAAAAAAAGTTGTTCAGACGTCGAGGGCTAATTCTGTTTCCGATGATAAAAACCCATCTGTTTCCACCGAAAAACCTTTCAGGGGATGGTTTGCAACAGCTTGGCACCATTTTTGAGTGAATTGCAGAACGTCAGATTTTTGCTGAAATTGTGACCGCGCGGCTAAGGGATTTTTTCAAAAAAAGTTGTTCAGACGTCGAGGGCTAATTCTGTTTCCGATGATAAAAACCCATCTGTTTCAACCGAAAAACCTTTCAGGGGATCGTTCGCAACAGCTTGGCACCATTTTTGAGTGAATTGCAGAACGTCAGATTTTTAGGGTTAGGGTTAGGGATAGGGTTAGGGTTAGGGTTAGGGTTAGGGTTAGGGTTAGGGTTAGGGCTAATTCTTTTTCCGATGATAAAAACCCTTCTGTTTCCACCAAAAAACCTTTCAGGGGATCGTTTGCAACAGCTTGGCACCATTTTTGAGTGAATTGCAGAACGTCAGATTTTTGCTGAAATTGTGACCGCGCGGCTTAGGGATTTTTTCAAAAAAAGTTGTTCAGACGTCGAGGGCTAATTCTGTTTCCGATGATAAAAACCCATCTGTTTCTACCGAAAAACCTTTCAGGGGATATTTTGCAACAGCTTGGCACCATTTTCGAGTGAATTGCAGAACGTCAGATTTTTGCTGAAATTGTGACCGAGCGGCTTAGGGATTTTTTCAGAAAAAGTTGTTCAGACGTCGAGGGCTAATTCTGTTTCCGATGATAAAAACCCATCTGTTTCCACCGAAAAACCTTTCAGGGGATGGTTTGCAACAGCTTGGCACCATTTTTGAGTGAATTGCAGAACGTCAGATTTTTGCTGAAATTGTGACCGCGCGGCTAAGGGATTTTTTCAAAAAAAGTTGTTCAGACGTCGAGGGCTAATTCTGTTTCCGATGATAAAAACCCATCTGTTTCAACCGAAAAACCTTTCAGGGGATCGTTCGCAACAGCTTGGCACCATTTTTGAGTGAATTGCAGAACGTCAGATTTTTAGGGTTAGGGTTAGGGATAGGGTTAGGGTTAGGGTTAGGGTTAGGGTTAGGGTTAGGGTTAGGGTTAGGGCTAATTCTTTTTCCGATGATAAAAACCCTTCTGTTTCCACCAAAAAACCTTTCAGGGGATCGTTTGCAACAGCTTGGCAGCATTTTTGAGTGAATTGCAGAACGTCAGATTTTTGCTGAAATTGTGACCGCGCGGCTTATAGATTTTTTCAAAAAAAGTTGTTCAGACGTCGAGGGCTAATTCTGTTTCCGATGATAAAAACCCATCTGTTTCCACCGAAAAACCTTTCAGGGGATGGTTTGCAACAGCTTGGCACCATTTTTGAGTGAATTGCAGAACGTCAGATTTTTGCTGAAATTGTGACCGCGCGGCTAAGGGATTTTTTCAAAAAAAGTTGTTCAGACGTCGAGGGCTAATTCTGTTTCCGATGATAAAAACCCATCTGTTTCAACCGAAAAACCTTTCAGGGGATCGTTCGCAACAGCTTGGCACCATTTTTGAGTGAATTGCAGAACGTCAGATTTTTAGGGTTAGGGTTAGCGATAGGGTTAGGGTTAGGGTTAGGGTTAGGGTTAGGGTTAGGGTTAGGGCTAATTCTTTTTCCGATGATAAAAACCCTTCTGTTTCCACCAAAAAACCTTTCAGGGGATCGTTTGCAACAGCTTGGCACCATTTTTGAGTGAATTGCAGAACGTCAGATTTTTGCTGAAATTGTGACCGCGCGGCTTAGGGATTTTTTCAAAAAAAGTTGTTCAGACGTCGAGGGCTAATTCTGTTTCCGATGATAAAAACCCATCTGTTTCCACCGAAAAACCTTTCAGGGGATATTTTGCAACAGCTTGGCACCATTTTTGAGTGAATTGCAGAACGTCAGATTTTTGCTGAAATTGTGACCGCGCGGCTTATGGATTTTTTCAAAAAAAGTTGTTCAGACGTCGAGGGCTAATTCTGTTTCTGATGATAAAAACCCATCTGTTTCCACCGAAAAACCTTTCAGGGGATCGTTTGCAACAGCTTGGCACCATTTTTGAGTGAATTGCAGAACGTCAGATTTTTGCTGAAATTATGACCGCGCGGCTTAGGGATTTTTTCAAAAAAAGTTGTTCAGACGTCGGGGGCTAATTCTGTTTCCGATGATAAAAACCCATCTGTTTCAACCGAAAAACCTTTCAGGGGATCGTTTGCAACAGCTTGGCACCATTTTTGAGTGAATTGCAGAACGTCAGATTTTTAGGGTTAGGGTTAGGGTTAGGGTTAGGGTTAGGGTTAGGGTTAGGGCTAATTCTGTTTTCGATGATAAAAACCCATCTGTTTCCACCGAAAAACCTTTCAGGGGATCGTTTGCAACAGCTTGGAACCATTTTTGAGTGAATTGCAGAACGTCAGATTTTTGCTGAAATTGTGACCGCGCGGCTTAGGGATTTTTTCAAAAAAAGTTGTTCAGACGTCGAGGGCTAATTCTGTTTCCGATGATAAAAACCCATCTGTTTCAACCGAAAAACCTTTCAGGGGATATTTTGCAACAGCTTGGCACCATTTTCGAGTGAATTGCAGAACGTCAGATTTTTGCTGAAATTGTGACCGCGCGGCTTAGGGATTTTTTCAGAAAAAGTTGTTCAGACGTCGAGGGCTAATTCTGTTTCCGATGATAAAAACCCATCTGTTTCCACCGAAAAACCTTTCAGGGGATCGTTTGCAACAGCTTGGCACCATTTTTGAGTGAATTGCAGAACGTCAGATTTTTGCTGAAATTGTGACCGCGCGGCTTAGGGATTTTTTCAAAAAAAGTTGTTCAGACGTCGAGGGCTAATTCTGTTTCCGATGATAAAAACCCATCTGTTTCCACCGAAAAACCTTTCAGGGGATCGTTTGCAACAGCTTGGCACCATTTTTGAGTGAATTGCAGAACGTCAGATTTTTGCTGAAATTGTGACCGCGCGGATTAGGGATTTTCTCAAAAAAAGTTGTTCCGACGTCGAGGGCTAATTCTCTTTCCGATGATAAAAACCCATCTGTTTCCACCGAAAAACCTTTCAGGGGATATTTTGTAACAGCTTGGCACCATTTTTGAGTGAATTGCAGAACGTCAGATTTTTGCTGAATTTGTGACCGCGCGGCTTAGGGATTTTCTCAAAAAAAGTTGTTCCGACGTCGAGGGCTAATTCTGTTTCCGATGATAAAAACCCATCTGTTTCCACCGAAAAACCTTTCAGGGGATGGTTTGCAACAGCTTGGCACCATTTTTGAGTGAATTGCAGAACGTCAGATTTTTGCTGAAATTGTGACCGCGCGGATTAGGGATTTTTTCAAAAAAAGTTGTTCAGACGTCGAGGGGTAATTCTGTTTCCGATGATAAAAACCCATCTGTTTCAACCGAAAAACCTTTCAGGGGATCGTTTGCAACAGCTTGGCACCATTTTTGAGTGAATTGCAGAACGTCAGATTTTTGCTGAATTTGTGACCGCGCGGCTTAGGGATTTTCTCAAAAAAAGTTGTTCCGACGTCGAGGGCTAATTCTGTTTCCGATGATAAAAACCCATCTGTTTCTACCGAAAAACCTTTCAGGGGATATTTTGTAACAGCTTGGCACCATTTTTGAGTGAATTGCAGAACGTCAGATTTTTAGGGTTAGGATTAGGGTTAGGGTTAGGGTTAGGGTTAGGGTTAGGGTTAGGGTTAGGGCTAATTCTGTTTTCGATGTTAAAACCCCATCTGTTTCCACCGAAAAACCTTTCAGGGGATCGTTTGCAACAGCTTGGAACCATTTTTGAGTGAATTGCAGAACGTCAGATTTTTGCTGAAATTGTGACCGCGCGGCTTAGGGATTTTTTCAAAAAAAGTTGTTCAGACGTCGAGGGCTAATTCTGTTTCCGATGATAAAAACCCATCTGTTTCTACCGAAAAACCTTTCAGGGGATATTTTGCAACAGCTTGGCACCATTTTCGAGTGAATTGCAGAACGTCAGATTTTTGCTGAAATTGTGACCGCGCGGCTTAGGGATTTTTTCAGAAAAAGTTGTTCAGACGTCGAGGGCTAATTCTGTTTCCGATGATAAAAACCCATCTGTTTCCACCGAAAAACCTTTCAGGGGATCGTTTGCAACAGCTTGGCACCATTTTTGAGTGAATTGCAGAACGTCAGATTTTTGCTGAAATTGTGACCGCGCGGCTTAGGGATTTTTTCAAAAAAAGTTGTTCAGACGTCGAGGGCTAATTCTGTTTCCGATGATAAAAACCCATCTGTTTCCACCGAAAAACCTTTCAGGGGATCGTTTGCAACAGCTTGGCACCATTTTTGAGTGAATTGCAGAACGTCAGATTTTTGCTGAAATTGTGACCGCGCGGATTAAGGATTTTCTCAAAAAAAGTTGTTCCGACGTCGAGGGCTAATTCTGTTTCCGATGATAAAAACCCATCTGTTTCCACCGAAAAACCTTTCAGGGGATATTTTGTAACAGCTTGGCACCATTTTTGAGTGAATTGCAGAACGTCAGATTTTTGCTGAATTTGTGACCGCGCGGCTTAGGGATTTTCTCAAAAAAAGTTGTTCCGACGTCGAGGGCTAATTCTGTTTCCGATGATAAAAACCCATCTGTTTCCACCGAAAAACCTTTCAGGGGATATTTTGTAACAGCTTGGCACCATTTTTGAGTGAATTGCAGAACGTCAGATTTTTGCTGAATTTGTGACCGCGCGGCTTAGGGATTTTCTCAAAAAAAGTTGTTCCGACGTCGAGACCTAATTCTGTTTCCGATGATAAAAACCCATCTGTTTCCACCGAAAAACCTTTCAGGGGATCGTTTGCAACAGCTTGGCACCATTTTTGAGTGAATTGCAGAACGTCAGATTTTTGCTGAAATTGTGACCGCGCGGCTTAGGGATTTTTTCAAAAAAAGTTGTTCAGACGTCGAGGGCTAATTCTGTTTCCGATGATAAAAACCCATCTGTTTCAACCGAAAAACCTTTCAGGGGATCGTTTGCAACAGCTTGGCACCATTTTTGAGTGAAGTGCAGAACGTTAGATTTTTGCTGAAATTGTGACCGCGCGGCTTAGGGATTTTTTCAAAAAAAGTTGTTCAGACGTCGAGGGGTAATTCTGTTTCCGATGATAAAAACCCATCTGTTTCAACCGAAAAACCTTTCAGGGGATCGTTTGCAACAGCTTGGCACCATTTTTGAGTGAATTGCAGAACGTCAGATTTTTGCTGAATTTGTGACCGCGCGGCTTAGGGATTTTCTCAAAAAAAGTTGTTCCGACGTCGAGGGCTAATTCTGTTTCCGATGATAAAAACCCATCTGTTTCCACCGAAAAACCTTTCAGGGGATATTTTGTAACAGCTTGGCACCATTTTTGAGTGAATTGCAGAACGTCAGATTTTTGCTGAATTTGTGACCGCGCGGCTTAGGGATTTTCTCAAAAAAAGTTGTTCCGACGTCGAGGGCTAATTCTGTTTCCGATGATAAAAAGCCATCTGTTTCCACCGAAAAACCTTTTAGGGGATCGTATGCAACAGCTTGGCACCATTTTTGAGTGAATTGCAGAACGTCAGATTTTTGCTGAAATTGTGACCGCGCGGCTAAGGGATTTTTTCAAAAAAAGTTGTTCAGACGTCGAGGGCTAATTCTGTTTCCGATGATAAAAACCCATCTGTTTCCGCCGAAAAACCTTTCAGGGGATCGTTTGCAACAGCTTGGCACCATTTTTGAGTGAATTGCAGAACGTCAGATTTTTGCTGAAATTGTGACCGCGCGGCTTAGGGATTTTTTCAAAAAAAGTTGTTCAGACGTCGAGGGCTAATTCTGTTTCCGATGATAAAAACCCATCTGTTTCAACCGAAAAACATTTCAGGGGATCGTTTGCAACAGCTTGGCACCATTTTTGAGTGAAGTGCAGAACGTTAGATTTTTGCTGAAATTGTGACCGCGCGGCTTAGGGATTTTTTCAAAAAAAGTTGTTCAGACGTCGAGGGCTAATTCTGTTTCCGATGATAAAAACCCATCTGTTTCCACCGAAAAACCTTTCAGGGGATATTTTGTAACAGCTTGGCACCATTTTTGAATGAATTGCAGAACGTCAGATTTTTGCTGAAATTGTGACCGCGCGGTTTAGGGATTTTCTCAAAAAAAGTTGTTCCGACGTCGAGGGCTAATTCTCTTTCCGATGATAAAAACCCATCTGTTTCCACCGAAAAACCTTTCAGGGGATATTTTGTAACAGCTTGGCACCATTTTTGAGTGAATTGCAGAACGTCAGATTTTTGCTGAATTTGTGACCGCGGGGCTTAGGGATTTTCTCAAAAAAAGTTGTTCCGACGTCGAGGGCTAATTCTGTTTCCGATGATAAAAACCCATCTGTTTCCACCGAAAAACCTTTCAGGGGATATTTTGTAACAGCTTGGCACCATTTTTGAGTGAATTGCAAAACGTCAGATTTTTGCTGAATTTGTAACCGCGCGGCTTAGGGATTTTCTCAAAAAAAGTTGTTCAGACGTCGGGGGCTAATTCTGTTTCCGATGATAAAAACCCATCTGTTTCAACCGAAAAACCTTTCAGGGGATCGTTTGCAACAGCTTGGCACCATTTTTGAGTGAATTGCAGAACGTCAGATTTTTGCTGAAATTATGACCGCGCGGCTTAGGGATTTTTTCAAAAAAAGTTGTTCAGACGTCGGGGGCTAATTCTGTTTCCGATGATAAAAACCCATCTGTTTCAACCGAAAAACCTTTCAGGGGATCGTTTGCAACAGCTTGGCACCATTTTTGAGTGAATTGCAGAACGTCAGATTTTTAGGGTTAGGGTTAGGGTTAGGGTTAGGGTTAGGGTTAGGGTTAGGGCTAATTCTGTTTTCGATGATAAAAACCCATCTGTTTCCACCGGAAAACCTTTCAGGGGATCGTTTGCAACAGCTTGGCACCATTTTTGAGTGAATTGCAGAACGTCAGATTTTTGCTGAAATTGTGACCGCGCGGCTTAGGGATTTTTTCAAAAAAAGTTGTTCAGACGTCGAGGGCTAATTCTGTTTCCGATGATAAAAACCCATCTGTTTCTACCGAAAAACCTTTCAGGGGATATTTTGCAACAGCTTGGCACCATTTTCGAGTGAATTGCAGAACGTCAGATTTTTGCTGAAATTGTGACCGCGCGGCTTAGGGATTTTTTCAGAAAAAGTTGTTCAGACGTCGAGGGCTAATTCTGTTTCCGATGATAAAAACCCATCTGTTTCCACCGAAAAACCTTTCAGGGGATGGTTTGCAACAGCTTGGCACCATTTTTGAGTGAATTGCAGAACGTCAGATTTTTGCTGAAATTGTGACCGCGCGGCTAAGGGATTTTTTCAAAAAAAGTTGTTCAGACGTCGAGGGCTAATTCTGTTTCCGATGATAAAAACCCATCTGTTTCAACCGAAAAACCTTTCAGGGGATCGTTCGCAACAGCTTGGCACCATTTTTGAGTGAATTGCAGAACGTCAGATTTTTAGGGTTAGGGTTAGGGATAGGGTTAGGGTTAGGGTTAGGGTTAGGGTTAGGGTTAGGGTTAGGGCTAATTCTTTTTCCGATGATAAAAACCCTTCTGTTTCCACCAAAAAACCTTTCAGGGGATCGTTTGCAACAGCTTGGCAGCATTTTTGAGTGAATTGCAGAACGTCAGATTTTTGCTGAAATTGTGACCGCGCGGCTTATAGATTTTTTCAAAAAAAGTTGTTCAGACGTCGAGGGCTAATTCTGTTTCCGATGATAAAAACCCATCTGTTTCCACCGAAAAACCTTTCAGGGGATGGTTTGCAACAGCTTGGCACCATTTTTGAGTGAATTGCAGAACGTCAGATTTTTGCTGAAATTGTGACCGCGCGGCTAAGGGATTTTTTCAAAAAAAGTTGTTCAGACGTCGAGGGCTAATTCTGTTTCCGATGATAAAAACCCATCTGTTTCAACCGAAAAACCTTTCAGGGGATCGTTCGCAACAGCTTGGCACCATTTTTGAGTGAATTGCAGAACGTCAGATTTTTAGGGTTAGGGTTAGGGATAGGGTTAGGGTTAGGGTTAGGGTTAGGGTTAGGGTTAGGGTTAGGGCTAATTCTTTTTCCGATGATAAAAACCCTTCTGTTTCCACCAAAAAACCTTTCAGGGGATCGTTTGCAACAGCTTGGCACCATTTTTGAGTGAATTGCAGAACGTCAGATTTTTGCTGAAATTGTGACCGCGCGGCTTAGGGATTTTTTCAAAAAAAGTTGTTCAGACGTCGAGGGCTAATTCTGTTTCCGATGATAAAAACCCATCTGTTTCCACCGAAAAACCTTTCAGGGGATATTTTGCAACAGCTTGGCACCATTTTTGAGTGAATTGCAGAACGTCAGATTTTTGCTGAAATTGTGACCGCGCGGCTTATGGATTTTTTCAAAAAAAGTTGTTCAGACGTCGAGGGCTAATTCTGTTTCTGATGATAAAAACCCATCTGTTTCCACCGAAAAACCTTTCAGGGGATCGTTTGCAACAGCTTGGCACCATTTTTGAGTGAATTGCAGAACGTCAGATTTTTGCTGAAATTATGACCGCGCGGCTTAGGGATTTTTTCAAAAAAAGTTGTTCAGACGTCGGGGGCTAATTCTGTTTCCGATGATAAAAACCCATCTGTTTCAACCGAAAAACCTTTCAGGGGATCGTTTGCAACAGCTTGGCACCATTTTTGAGTGAATTGCAGAACGTCAGATTTTTAGGGTTAGGGTTAGGGTTAGGGTTAGGGTTAGGGTTAGGGTTAGGGCTAATTCTGTTTTCGATGATAAAAACCCATCTGTTTCCACCGAAAAACCTTTCAGGGGATCGTTTGCAACAGCTTGGAACCATTTTTGAGTGAATTGCAGAACGTCAGATTTTTGCTGAAATTGTGACCGCGCGGCTTAGGGATTTTTTCAAAAAAAGTTGTTCAGACGTCGAGGGCTAATTCTGTTTCCGATGATAAAAACCCATCTGTTTCAACCGAAAAACCTTTCAGGGGATATTTTGCAACAGCTTGGCACCATTTTCGAGTGAATTGCAGAACGTCAGATTTTTGCTGAAATTGTGACCGCGCGGCTTAGGGATTTTTTCAGAAAAAGTTGTTCAGACGTCGAGGGCTAATTCTGTTTCCGATGATAAAAACCCATCTGTTTCCACCGAAAAACCTTTCAGGGGATCGTTTGCAACAGCTTGGCACCATTTTTGAGTGAATTGCAGAACGTCAGATTTTTGCTGAAATTGTGACCGCGCGGCTTAGGGATTTTTTCAAAAAAAGTTGTTCAGACGTCGAGGGCTAATTCTGTTTCCGATGATAAAAACCCATCTGTTTCCACCGAAAAACCTTTCAGGGGATCGTTTGCAACAGCTTGGCACCATTTTTGAGTGAATTGCAGAACGTCAGATTTTTGCTGAAATTGTGACCGCGCGGATTAGGGATTTTCTCAAAAAAAGTTGTTCCGACGTCGAGGGCTAATTCTCTTTCCGATGATAAAAACCCATCTGTTTCCACCGAAAAACCTTTCAGGGGATATTTTGTAACAGCTTGGCACCATTTTTGAGTGAATTGCAGAACGTCAGATTTTTGCTGAATTTGTGACCGCGCGGCTTAGGGATTTTCTCAAAAAAAGTTGTTCCGACGTCGAGGGCTAATTCTGTTTCCGATGATAAAAACCCATCTGTTTCCACCGAAAAACCTTTCAGGGGATGGTTTGCAACAGCTTGGCACCATTTTTGAGTGAATTGCAGAACGTCAGATTTTTGCTGAAATTGTGACCGCGCGGCTAAGGGATTTTTTCAAAAAAAGTTGTTCAGACGTCGAGGGCTAATTCTGTTTCCGATGATAAAAACCCATCTGTTTCAACCGAAAAACCTTTCAGGGGATCGTTCGCAACAGCTTGGCACCATTTTTGAGTGAATTGCAGAACGTCAGATTTTTAGGGTTACGGTTAGGGATAGGGTTAGGGTTAGGGTTAGGGTTAGGGTTAGGGCTAATTCTTTTTCCGATGATAAAAACCCTTCTGTTTCCACCAAAAAACCTTTCAGGGGATCGTTTGCAACAGCTTGGCAGCATTTTTGAGTGAATTGCAGAACGTCAGATTTTTGCTGAAATTGTGACCGCGCGGCTTATAGATTTTTTCAAAAAAAGTTGTTCAGACGTCGAGGGCTAATTCTGTTTCCGATGATAAAAACCCATCTGTTTCCACCGAAAAACCTTTCAGGGGATGGTTTGCAACAGCTTGGCACCATTTTTGAGTGAATTGCAGAACGTCAGATTTTTGCTGAAATTGTGACCGCGCGGCTAAGGGATTTTTTCAAAAAAAGTTGTTCAGACGTCGAGGGCTAATTCCGTTTCCGATGATAAAAACCCATCTGTTTCAACCGAAAAACCTTTCAGGGGATCGTTCGCAACAGCTTGGCACCATTTTTGAGTGAATTGCAGAACGTCAGATTTTTAGGGTTAGGGTTAGGGATAGGGTTAGGGTTAGGGTTAGGGTTAGGGTTAGGGTTAGGGTTAGGGCTAATTCTTTTTCCGATGATAAAAACCCTTCTGTTTCCACCAAAAAACCTTTCAGGGGATCGTTTGCAACAGCTTGGCACCATTTTTGAGTGAATTGCAGAACGTCAGATTTTTGCTGAAATTGTGACCGCGCGGCTTAGGGATTTTTTCAAAAAAAGTTGTTCAGACGTCGAGGGCTAATTCTGTTTCCGATGATAAAAACCCATCTGTTTCCACCGAAAAACCTTTCAGGGGATATTTTGCAACAGCTTGGCACCATTTTTGAGTGAATTGCAGAACGTCAGATTTTTGCTGAAATTGTGACCGCGCGGCTTATGGATTTTTTCAAAAAAAGTTGTTCAGACGTCGAGGGCTAATTCTGTTTCCGATGATAAAAACCCATCTGTTTCCACCGAAAAACCTTTCAGGGGATCGTTTGCAACAGCTTGGCACCATTTTTGAGTGAATTGCAGAACGTCAGATTTTTGCTGAAATTATGACCGCGCGGCTTAGGGATTTTTTCAAAAAAAGTTGTTCAGACGTCGGGGGCTAATTCTGTTTCCGATGATAAAAACCCATCTGTTTCAACCGAAAAACCTTTCAGGGGATCGTTTGCAACAGCTTGGCACCATTTTTGAGTGAATTGCAGAACGTCAGATTTTTAGGGTTAGGGTTAGGGTTAGGGTTAGGCTTAGGGTTAGGGTTAGGGCTAATTCTGTTTTCGATGATAAAAACCCATCTGTTTCCACCGAAAAACCTTTCAGGGGATCGTTTGCAACAGCTTGGAACCATTTTTGAGTGAATTGCAGAACGTCAGATTTTTGCTGAAATTGTGACCGCGCGGCTTAGGGATTTTTTCAAAAAAAGTTGTTCAGACGTCGAGGGCTAATTCTGTTTCCGATGATAAAAACCCATCTGTTTCTACCGAAAAACCTTTCAGGGGATATTTTGCAACAGCTTGGCACCATTTTCGAGTGAATTGCAGAACGTCAGATTTTTGCTGAAATTGTGACCGCGCGGCTTAGGGATTTTTTCAGAAAAAGTTGTTCAGACGTCGAGGGCTAATTCTGTTTCCGATGATAAAAACCCATCTGTTTCCACCGAAAAACCTTTCAGGGGATCGTTTGCAACAGCTTGGCACCATTTTTGAGTGAATTGCAGAACGTCAGATTTTTGCTGAAATTGTGACCGCGCGGCTTAGGGATTTTTTCAAAAAAAGTTGTTCAGACGTCGAGGGCTAATTCTGTTTCCGATGATAAAAACCCATCTGTTTCCACCGAAAAACCTTTCAGGGGATCGTTTGCAACAGCTTGGCACCATTTTTGAGTGAATTGCAGAACGTCAGATTTTTGCTGAAATTGTGACCGCGCGGATTAGGGATTTTCTCAAAAAAAGTTGTTCCGACGTCGAGGGCTAATTCTCTTTCCGATGATAAAAACCCATCTGTTTCCACCGAAAAACCTTTCAGGGGATATTTTGTAACAGCTTGGCACCATTTTTCAGTGAATTGCAGAACGTCAGATTTTTGCTGAATTTGTGACCGCGCGGCTTAGGGATTTTCTCAAAAAAAGTTGTTCCGACGTCGAGGGCTAATTCTGTTTCCGATGATAAAAACCCATCTGTTTCCACCGAAAAACCTTTCAGGGGATCGTTTGCAACAGCTTGGCACCATTTTTGAGTGAATTGCAGAACGTCAGATTTTTGCTGAATTTGTGACCGCGCGGCTTAGGGATTTTCTCAAAAAAAGTTGTTCCGACATCGAGACCTAATTCTGTTTCCGATGATAAAAACCCATCTGTTTCCACCGAAAAACCTTTCAGGGGATCGTTTGCAACAGCTTGGCACCATTTTTGAGTGAATTGCAGAACGTCAGATTTTTGCTGAAATTGTGACCGCGTGGCTTAGGGATTTTTTCAAAAAAAGTTGTTCAGACGTCGAGGGCTAATTCTGTTTCCGATGATAAAAACCCATCTGTTTCAACCGAAAAACCTTTCAGGGGATCGTTTGCAACAGCTTGGCACCATTTTTGAGTGAAGTGCAGAACGTTAGATTTTTGCTGAAATTGTGACCGCGCGGCTTAGGGATTTTTTCAAAAAAAGTTGTTCAGACGTCGAGGGGTAATTCTGTTTCCGATGATAAAAACCCATCTGTTTCAACCGAAAAACCTTTCAGGGGATCGTTTGCAACAGCTTGGCACCATTTTTGAGTGAATTGCAGAACGTCAGATTTTTGCTGAATTTGTGACCGCGCGGCTTAGGGATTTTCTCAAAAAAAGTTGTTCCGACGTCGAGGGCTAATTCTGTTTCCGATGATAAAAACCCATCTGTTTCTACCGAAAAACCTTTCAGGGGATATTTTGTAACAGCTTGGCACCATTTTTGAGTGAATTGCAGAACGTCAGATTTTTAGGGTTAGGATTAGGGTTAGGGTTAGGGTTAGGGTTAGGGTTAGGGTTAGGGTTAGGGCTAATTCTGTTTTCGATGTTAAAACCCCATCTGTTTCCACCGAAAAACCTTTCAGGGGATCGTTTGCAACAGCTTGGAACCATTTTTGAGTGAATTGCAGAACGTCAGATTTTTGCTGAAATTGTGACCGCGCGGCTTAGGGATTTTTTCAAAAAAAGTTGTTCAGACGTCGAGGGCTAATTCTGTTTCCGATGATAAAAACCCATCTGTTTCTACCGAAAAACCTTTCAGGGGATATTTTGCAACAGCTTGGCACCATTTTCGAGTGAATTGCAGAACGTCAGATTTTTGCTGAAATTGTGACCGCGCGGCTTAGGGATTTTTTCAGAAAAAGTTGTTCAGACGTCGAGGGCTAATTCTGTTTGCGATGATAAAAACCCATCTGTTTCCACCGAAAAACCTTTCAGGGGATCGTTTGCAACAGCTTGGCACCATTTTTGAGTGAATTGCAGAACGTCAGATTTTTGCTGAAATTGTGACCGCGCGGCTTAGGGATTTTTTCAAAAAAAGTTGTTCAGACGTCGAGGGCTAATTCTGTTTCCGATGATAAAAACCCATCTGTTTCCACCGAAAAACCTTTCAGGGGATCGTTTGCAACAGCTTGGCACCATTTTTGAGTGAATTGCAGAACGTCAGATTTTTGCTGAAATTGTGACCGCGCGGATTAAGGATTTTCTCAAAAAAAGTTGTTCCGACGTCGAGGGCTAATTCTGTTTCCGATGATAAAAACCCATCTGTTTCCACCGAAAAACCTTTCAGGGGATATTTTGTAACAGCTTGGCACCATTTTTGAGTGAATTGCAGAACGTCAGATTTTTGCTGAATTTGTGACCGCGCGGCTTAGGGATTTTCTCAAAAAAAGTTGTTCCGACGTCGAGGGCTAATTCTGTTTCCGATGATAAAAACCCATCTGTTTCCACCGAAAAACCTTTCAGGGGATATTTTGTAACAGCTTGGCACCATTTTTGAGTGAATTGCAGAACGTCAGATTTTTGCTGAATTTGTGACCGCGCGGCTTAGGGATTTTCTCAAAAAAAGTTGTTCCGACGTCGAGACCTAATTCTGTTTCCGATGATAAAAACCCATCTGTTTCCACCGAAAAACCTTTCAGGGGATCGTTTGCAACAGCTTGGCACCATTTTTGAGTGAATTGCAGAACGTCAGATTTTTGCTGAAATTGTGACCGCGCGGCTTAGGGATTTTTTCAAAAAAAGTTGTTCAGACGTCGAGGGCTAATTCTGTTTCCGATGATAAAAACCCATCTGTTTCAACCGAAAAACCTTTCAGGGGATCGTTTGCAACAGCTTGGCACCATTTTTGAGTGAAGTGCAGAACGTTAGATTTTTGCTGAAATTGTGACCGCGCGGCTTAGGGATTTTTTCAAAAAAAGTTGTTCAGACGTCGAGGGGTAATTCTGTTTCCGATGATAAAAACCCATCTGTTTCAACCGAAAAACCTTTCAGGGGATCGTTTGCAACAGCTTGGCACCATTTTTGAGTGAATTGCAGAACGTCAGATTTTTGCTGAATTTGTGACCGCGCGGCTTAGGGATTTTCTCAAAAAAAGTTGTTCCGACGTCGAGGGCTAATTCTGTTTCCGATGATAAAAACCCATCTGTTTCCACCGAAAAACCTTTCAGGGGATATTTTGTAACAGCTTGGCACCATTTTTGAGTGAATTGCAGAACGTCAGATTTTTGCTGAATTTGTGACCGCGCGGCTTAGGGATTTTCTCAAAAAAAGTTGTTCCGACGTCGAGGGCTAATTCTGTTTCCGATGATAAAAAGCCATCTGTTTCCACCGAAAAACCTTTTAGGGGATCGTATGCAACAGCTTGGCACCATTTTTGAGTGAATTGCAGAACGTCAGATTTTTGCTGAAATTGTGACCGCGCGGCTAAGGGATTTTTTCAAAAAAAGTTGTTCAGACGTCGAGGGCTAATTCTGTTTCCGATGATAAAAACCCATCTGTTTCCGCCGAAAAACCTTTCAGGGGATCGTTTGCAACAGCTTGGCACCATTTTTGAGTGAATTGCAGAACGTCAGATTTTTGCTGAAATTGTGACCGCGCGGCTTAGGGATTTTTTCAAAAAAAGTTGTTCAGACGTCGAGGGCTAATTCTGTTTCCGATGATAAAAACCCATCTGTTTCAACCGAAAAACATTTCAGGGGATCGTTTGCAACAGCTTGGCACCATTTTTGAGTGAAGTGCAGAACGTTAGATTTTTGCTGAAATTGTGACCGCGCGGCTTAGGGATTTTTTCAAAAAAAGTTGTTCAGACGTCGAGGGCTAATTCTGTTTCCGATGATAAAAACCCATCTGTTTCCACCGAAAAACCTTTCAGGGGATATTTTGTAACAGCTTGGCACCATTTTTGAATGAATTGCAGAACGTCAGATTTTTGCTGAAATTGTGACCGCGCGGTTTAGGGAGTTTCTCAAAAAAAGTTGTTCCGACGTCGAGGGCTAATTCTCTTTCCGATGATAAAAACCCATCTGTTTCCACCGAAAAACCTTTCAGGGGATATTTTGTAACAGCTTGGCACCATTTTTGAGTGAATTGCAGAACGTCAGATTTTTGCTGAATTTGTGACCGCGGGGCTTAGGGATTTTCTCAAAAAAAGTTGTTCCGACGTCGAGGGCTAATTCTGTTTCCGATGATAAAAACCCATCTGTTTCCACCGAAAAACCTTTCAGGGGATATTTTGTAACAGCTTGGCACCATTTTTGAGTGAATTGCAAAACGTCAGATTTTTGCTGAATTTGTAACCGCGCGGCTTAGGGATTTTCTCAAAAAAAGTTGTTCAGACGTCGGGGGCTAATTCTGTTTCCGATGATAAAAACCCATCTGTTTCAACCGAAAAACCTTTCAGGGGATCGTTTGCAACAGCTTGGCACCATTTTTGAGTGAATTGCAGAACGTCAGATTTTTGCTGAAATTATGACCGCGCGGCTTAGGGATTTTTTCAAAAAAAGTTGTTCAGACGTCGGGGGCTAATTCTGTTTCCGATGATAAAAACCCATCTGTTTCAACCGAAAAACCTTTCAGGGGATCGTTTGCAACAGCTTGGCACCATTTTTGAGTGAATTGCAGAACGTCAGATTTTTAGGGTTAGGGTTAGGGTTAGGGTTAGGGTTAGGGTTAGGGTTAGGGCTAATTCTGTTTTCGATGATAAAAACCCATCTGTTTCCACCGGAAAACCTTTCAGGGGATCGTTTGCAACAGCTTGGCACCATTTTTGAGTGAATTGCAGAACGTCAGATTTTTGCTGAAATTGTGACCGCGCGGCTTAGGGATTTTTTCAAAAAAAGTTGTTCAGACGTCGAGGGCTAATTCTGTTTCCGATGATAAAAACCCATCTGTTTCTACCGAAAAACCTTTCAGGGGATATTTTGCAACAGCTTGGCACCATTTTCGAGTGAATTGCAGAACGTCAGATTTTTGCTGAAATTGTGACCGAGCGGCTTAGGGATTTTTTCAGAAAAAGTTGTTCAGACGTCGAGGGCTAATTCTGTTTCCGATGATAAAAACCCATCTGTTTCCACCGAAAAACCTTTCAGGGGATCGTTTGCAACAGCTTGGCACCATTTTTGAGTGAATTGCAGAACGTCAGATTTTTGCTGAAATTGTGACCGCGCGGCTTAGGGATTTTTTCAAAAAAAGTTGTTCAGACGTCGAGGGCTAATTCTGTTTCCGATGATAAAAACCCATCTGTTTCCACCGAAAAACCTTTCAGGGGATCGTTTGCAACAGCTTGGCACCATTTTTGAGTGAATTGCAGAACGTCAGATTTTTGCTGAAATTGTGACCGCGCGGCTAAGGGATTTTTTCAAAAAAAGTTGTTCAGACGTCGAGGGCTAATTCTGTTTCCGATGATAAAAACCCATCTGTTTCCACCGAAAAACCTTTCAGGGGATCGTTTGCAACAGCTTGGCACCATTTTTGAGTGAATTGCAGAACGTCAGATTTTTAGGGTTAGGGTTAGGGTTAGGGTTAGGGTTAGGGTTAGGGTTAGGGCTAATTCTGTTTTCGATGATAAAAACCCATCTGTTTCCACCGAAAAACCTTTCAGGGGATCGTTTGCAACAGCTTGGCACCATTTTTGAGTGAATTGCAGAACGTCAGATTTTTGCTGAAATTGTGACCGCGCGGCTTAGGGATTTTTTCAAAAAAAGTTGTTCAGACGTCGAGGGCTAATTCTGTTTCCGATGATAAAAACCCATCTGTTTCTACCGAAAAACCTTTCAGGGGATATTTTGCAACAGCTTGGCACCATTTTCGAGTGAATTGCAGAACGTCAGATTTTTGCTGAAATTGTGACCGCGCGGCTTAGGGATTTTTTCAGAAAAAGTTGTTCAGACGTCGAGGGCTAATTCTGTTTCCGATGATAAAAACCCATCTGTTTCCACCGAAAAACCTTTCAGGGGATCGTTTGCAACAGCTTGGCACCATTTTTGAGTGAATTGCAGAACGTCCGATTTTTGCTGAAATTGTGACCGCGCGGCTTAGGGATTTTTTCAAAAAAAGTTGTTCAGACGTCGAGGGCTAATTCTGTTTCCGATGATAAAAACCCATCTGTTTCCACCGAAAAACCTTTCAGGGGATCGTTTGCAACAGCTTGGCACCATTTTTGAGTGAATTGCAGAACGTCAGATTTTTGCTGAAATTATGACCGCGCGGCTTAGGGATTTTTTCAAAAAAAGTTGTTCAGACGTCAGGGGCTAATTCTGTTTCCGATGATAAAAACCCATCTGTTTCAACCGAAAAACCTTTCAGGGGATCGTTTGCAACAGCTTGGCACCATTTTTGAGTGAATTGCAGAACGTCAGATTTTTAGGGTTAGGGTTAGGGTTAGGGTTAGGGTTAGGGTTAGGGTTAGGGTTAGGGCTAATTCTGTTTTCGATGATAAAAACCCATCTGTTTCCACCGAAAAACCTTTCAGGGGATCGTTTGCAACAGCTTGGCACCATTTTTGAGTGAATTGCAGAACGTCAGATTTTTGCTGAAATTGTGACCGCGCGGCTTAGGGATTTTTTCAAAAAAAGTTGTTCAGACGTCGAGGGCTAATTCTGTTTCCGATGATAAAAACCCATCTGTTTCTACCGAAAAACCTTTCAGGGGATATTTTACAACAGCTTGGCACCATTTTCGAGTGAATTGCAGAACGTCAGATTTTTGCTGAAATTGTGACCGTGCGGCTTAGGGATTTTTTCAGAAAAAGTTGTTCAGACGTCGAGGGCTAATTCTGTTTCCGATGATAAAAACCCATCTGTTTCCACCGAAAAACCTTTCAGGGGATCGTTTGCAACAGCTTGGCACCATTTTTGAGTGAATTGCAGAACGTCAGATTTTTGCTGAAATTGTGACCGCGCGGCTTAGGGATTTTTTCAAAAAAAGTTGTTCAGACGTCGAGGGCTAATTCTGTTTCCAATGATAAAAACCCATCTGTTTCCACCGAAAAACCTTTCAGGGGATCGTTTGCAACAGCTTGGCACCATTTTTGAGTGAATTGCAGAACGTCAGATTTTTGCTGAAATTGTGACCGCGCGGCTAAGGGATTTTTTCAAAAAAAGTTGTTCAGACGTCGAGGGCTAATTCTGTTTCCGATGATAAAAACCCATCTGTTTCAACCGAAAAACCTTTCAGGGGATCGTTCGCAACAGCTTGGCACCATTTTTGAGTGAATTGCAGAACGTCAGATTTTTAGGGTTAGGGTTAGGGATAGGGTTAGGGTTAGGGTTAGGGTTAGGGCTAATTCTTTTTCAGATGATAAAAACCCTTCTGTTTCCACCAAAAAACCTTTCAGGGGATCGTTTGCAACAGCTTGGCACCATTTTTGAGTGAATTGCAGAACGTCAGATTTTTGCTGAAATTGTGACCGCGCGGCTTAGGGATTTTTTCAAAAAAAGTTGTTCAGACGTCGAGGGCTAATTCTGTTTCCGATGATAAAAACCCATCTGTTTCCACCGAAAAACCTTTCAGGGGATATTTTGCAACAGCTTGGCACCATTTTTGAGTGAATTGCAGAACGTCAGATTTTTGCTGAAATTGTGACCTCGCGGCTTAGGGATTTTTTCAAAAAAAGTTATTCAGAGGTCGAGGGCTAATTCTGTTTCCGATGATAAAAACCCATCTGTTTCCACCGAAAAACCTTTCAGGGGATCGTTTGCAACAGCTTGGCACCATTTTTGAGTGAATTGCAGAACGTCAGATTTTTAGGGTTAGGGTTAGGGTTAGGGTTAGGGTTAGGGTTAGGGTTAGGGTTAGGGTTAGGGTTAGGGTTAGGGCTAATTCTGTTTTCGATGATAAAAACCCATCTGTTTCCACCGAAAAACCTTTCAGGGGATCGTTTGCAACAGCTTGGAACCATTTTTGAGTGAATTGCAGAACGTCAGATTTTTGCTGAAATTGTGACCGCGCGGCTTAGGGATTTTTTCAAAAAAAGTTGTTCAGACGTCGAGGGCTAATTCTGTTTCCGATGATAAAAACCCATCTGTTTCTACCGAAAAACCTTTCAGGGGATATTTTGCAACAGCTTGGCACCATTTTTGAGTGAATTGCAGAACGTCAGATTTTTGCTGAAATTGTGACCGCGCGGCTTAGGGATTTTTTCAGAAAAAGTTGTTCAGACGTCGAGGGCTAATTCTGTTTCCGATGATAAAAACCCATCTGTTTCCACCGAAAAACCTTTCAGGGGATCGTTTGCAACAGCTTGGCACCATTTTTGAGTGAATTGCAGAACGTCAGATTTTTGCTGAAATTGTGACCGCGCGGCTTAGGGATTTTTTCAAAAAAAGTTGTTCAGACGTCGAGGGCTAATTCTGTTTCCGATGATAAAAACCCATCTGTTTCCACCGAAAAACCTTTCAGGGGATCGTTTGCAACAGCTTGGCACCATTTTTGAGTGAATTGCAGAACGTCAGATTTTTAGGGTTAGGGTTAGGGTTAGGGTTAGGGTTAGGGTTAGGGTTAGGGTTAGGGTTAGGGTTAGGGTTAGGGCTAATTCTGTTTTCGATGATAAAAACCCATCTGTTTCCACCGAAAAACCTTTCAGGGGATCGTTTGCAACAGCTTGGAACCATTTTTGAGTGAATTGCAGAACGTCAGATTTTTGCTGAAATTGTGACCGCGCGGCTTAGGGATTTTTTCAAAAAAAGTTGTTCAGACGTCGAGGGCTAATTCTGTTTCCGATGATAAAAACCCATCTGTTTCCACCGAAAAACCTTTCAGGGGATCGTTTGCAACAGCTTGGCACCATTTTCAAGTGAATTGCAGAACGTCAGATTTTTGCTGAAATTGTGACCGCGCGGCTTAGGGATTTTTTCAGAAAAAGTTGTTCAGACGTCGAGGGCTAATTCTGTTTCCGATGATAAAAACCCATCTGTTTCCACCGAAAAACCTTTCAGGGGATCGTTTGCAACAGCTTGGCACCATTTTTGAGTGAATTGCAGAACGTCAGATTTTTGCTGAAATTGTGACCGCGCGGCTTAGGGATTTTTTCAAAAAAAGTTGTTCAGACGTCGAGGGCTAATTCTGTTTCCGATGATAAAAACCCATCTGTTTCCACCGAAAAACCTTTCAGGGGATCGTTTGCAACAGCTTGGCACCATTTTTGAGTGAATTGCAGAACGTCAGATTTTTGCTGAAATTGTGACCGCGCGGATTAGGGATTTTTTCAAAAAAAGTTGTTCAGACGTCGAGGGCTAATTCTGTTTCCGATGATAAAAACCCATCTGTTTCAACCGAAAAACCTTTCAGGGGATCGTTCGCAACAGCTTGGCACCATTTTTGAGTGAATTGCAGAACGTCAGATTTTTAGGGTTAGGGTTAGGGATAGGGTTAGGGTTAGGGTTAGGGTTAGGGTTAGGGTTAGGGCTAATTCTTTTTCCGATGATAAAAACCCTTCTGTTTCCACCAAAAAACCTTTCAGGGGATCGTTTGCAACAGCTTGGCACCATTTTTGAGTGAATTGCAGAACGTCAGATTTTTGCTGAAATTGTGACCGCGCGGCTTAGGGATTTTTTCAAAAAAAGTTGTTCAGACGTCGAGGGCTAATTCTGTTTCCGATGATAAAAACCCATCTGTTTCTACCGAAAAACCTTTCAGGGGATATTTTACAACAGCTTGGCACCATTTTCGAGTGAATTGCAGAACGTCAGATTTTTGCTGAAATTGTGACCGTGCGGCTTAGGGATTTTTTCAGAAAAAGTTGTTCAGACGTCGAGGGCTAATTCTGTTTCCGATGATAAAAACCCATCTGTTTCCACCGAAAAACCTTTCAGGGGATCGTTTGCAACAGCTTGGCACCATTTTTGAGTGAATTGCAGAACGTCAGATTTTTGCTGAAATTGTGACCGCGCGGCTTAGGGATTTTTTCAAAAAAAGTTGTTCAGACGTCGAGGGCTAATTCTGTTTCCAATGATAAAAACCCATCTGTTTCCACCGAAAAACCTTTCAGGGGATCGTTTGCAACAGCTTGGCACCATTTTTGAGTGAATTGCAGAACGTCAGATTTTTGCTGAAATTGTGACCGCGCGGCTAAGGGATTTTTTCAAAAAAAGTTGTTCAGACGTCGAGGGCTAATTCTGTTTCCGATGATAAAAACCCATCTGTTTCAACCGAAAAACCTTTCAGGGGATCGTTCGCAACAGCTTGGCACCATTTTTGAGTGAATTGCAGAACGTCAGATTTTTAGGGTTAGGGTTAGGGATAGGGTTAGGGTTAGGGTTAGGGTTAGGGCTAATTCTTTTTCAGATGATAAAAACCCTTCTGTTTCCACCAAAAAACCTTTCAGGGGATCGTTTGCAACAGCTTGGCACCATTTTTGAGTGAATTGCAGAACGTCAGATTTTTGCTGAAATTGTGACCGCGCGGCTTAGGGATTTTTTCAAAAAAAGTTGTTCAGACGTCGAGGGCTAATTCTGTTTCCGATGATAAAAACCCATCTGTTTCCACCGAAAAACCTTTCAGGGGATATTTTGCAACAGCTTGGCACCATTTTTGAGTGAATTGCAGAACGTCAGATTTTTGCTGAAATTGTGACCTCGCGGCTTAGGGATTTTTTCAAAAAAAGTTATTCAGAGGTCGAGGGCTAATTCTGTTTCCGATGATAAAAACCCATCTGTTTCCACCGAAAAACCTTTCAGGGGATCGTTTGCAACAGCTTGGCACCATTTTTGAGTGAATTGCAGAACGTCAGATTTTTAGGGTTAGGGTTAGGGTTAGGGTTAGGGTTAGGGTTAGGGTTAGGGTTAGGGTTAGGGTTAGGGTTAGGGTTAGGGCTAATTCTGTTTTCGATGATAAAAACCCATCTGTTTCCACCGAAAAACCTTTCAGGGGATCGTTTGCAACAGCTTGGAACCATTTTTGAGTGAATTGCAGAACGTCAGATTTTTGCTGAAATTGTGACCGCGCGGCTTAGGGATTTTTTCAAAAAAAGTTGTTCAGACGTCGAGGGCTAATTCTGTTTCCGATGATAAAAACCCATCTGTTTCTACCGAAAAACCTTTCAGGGGATATTTTGCAACAGCTTGGCACCATTTTCGAGTGAATTGCAGAACGTCAGATTTTTGCTGAAATTGTGACCGCGCGGCTTAGGGATTTTTTCAGAAAAAGTTGTTCAGACGTCGAGGGCTAATTCTGTTTCCGATGATAAAAACCCATCTGTTTCCACCGAAAAACCTTTCAGGGGATCGTTTGCAACAGCTTGGCACCATTTTTGAGTGAATTGCAGAACGTCAGATTTTTGCTGAAATTGTGACCGCGCGGCTTAGGGATTTTTTCAAAAAAAGTTGTTCAGACGTCGAGGGCTAATTCTGTTTCCGATGATAAAAACCCATCTGTTTCCACCGAAAAACCTTTCAGGGGATCGTTTGCAACAGCTTGGCACCATTTTCAAGTGAATTGCAGAACGTCAGATTTTTGCTGAAATTGTGACCGCGCGGCTTAGGGATTTTTTCAGAAAAAGTTGTTCAGACGTCGAGGGCTAATTCTGTTTCCGATGATAAAAACCCATCTGTTTCCACCGAAAAACCTTTCAGGGGATCGTTTGCAACAGCTTGGCACCATTTTTGAGTGAATTGCAGAACGTCAGATTTTTGCTGAAATTGTGACCGCGCGGCTTAGGGATTTTTTCAAAAAAAGTTGTTCAGACGTCGAGGGCTAATTCTGTTTCCGATGATAAAAACCCATCTGTTTCCACCGAAAAACCTTTCAGGGGATCGTTTGCAACAGCTTGGCACCATTTTTGAGTGAATTGCAGAACGTCAGATTTTTGCTGAAATTGTGACCGCGCGGATTAGGGATTTTTTCAAAAAAAGTTGTTCAGACGTCGAGGGCTAATTCTGTTTCCGATGATAAAAACCCATCTGTTTCAACCGAAAAACCTTTCAGGGGATCGTTCGCAACAGCTTGGCACCATTTTTGAGTGAATTGCAGAACGTCAGATTTTTAGGGTTAGGGTTAGGGATAGGGTTAGGGTTAGGGTTAGGGTTAGGGTTAGGGTTAGGGTTAGGGTTAGGGTTAGGGCTAATTCTTTTTCCGATGATAAAAACCCTTCTGTTTCCACCAAAAAACCTTTCAGGGGATCGTTTGCAACAGCTTGGCACCATTTTTGAGTGAATTGCAGAACGTCAGATTTTTGCTGAAATTGTGACCGCGCGGCTTAGGGATTTTTTCAAAAAAAGTTGTTCAGACGTCGAGGGCTAATTCTGTTTCCGATGATAAAAACCCATCTGTTTCCACCGAAAAACCTTTCAGGGGATCGTTTGCAACAGCTTGGCACCATTTTTGAGTGAATTGCAGAACGTCAGATTTTTGCTGAAATTGTGACCTCGCGGCTTAGGGATTTTTTCAAAAAAAGTTATTCAAACGTCGAGGGCTAATTCTGTTTCCGATGATAAAAACCCATCTGTTTCCACCGAAAAACCTTTCAGGGGATCGTTTGCAACAGCTTGGCACCATTTTTGAGTGAATTGCAGAACGTCAGATTTTTGCTGAAATTGTGACCGCGCGGCTTAGGGATTTTTTCAAAAAAAGTTGTTCAGACGTCGAGGTCTAATTCTGTTTCCGATGATAAAAACCCATCTGTTTCTACCGAAAAACCTTTCAGGGGATATTTTGCAACAGCTTGGCACCATTTTCGAGTGAATTGCAGAACGTCAGATTTTTCCTGAAATTGTGACCGCGCGGCTTAGGGATTTTTTCAAAAAAAGTTGTTCAGACGTCGAGGGCTAATTCTGTTTCCGATGATAAAAACCCATCTGTTTCCACCGAAAAACCTTTCAGGGGATCGTTTGCAACAGCTTGGCACCATTTTTGAGTGAATTGCAGAACGTCAGATTTTTGCTGAATTTGTGACCGCGCGGCTTAGGGATTTTCTCAAAAAAAGTTGTTCCGACATCGAGGGCTAATTCTGTTTCCGATGATAAAAACCCATCTGTTTCCACCGAAAAACCTTTCAGGGGATCGTTTGCAACAGCTTGGCACCATTTTTGAGTGAATTGCAGAACGTCAGATTTTTGCTGAAATTGTGACCGCGCGGCTAAGGGATTTTTTCAAAAAAAGTTGTTCAGACGTCGAGGGCTAATTCTGTTTCCGATGATAAAAACCCATCTGTTTCAACCGAAAAACCTTTCAGGGGATCGTTCGCAACAGCTTGGCACCATTTTTGAGTGAATTGCAGAACGTCAGATTTTTAGGGTTAGGGTTAGGGATAGGGTTAGGGTTAGGGTTAGGGTTAGGGTTAGGGTTAGGGTTAGGGTTAGGGTTAGGGTTAGGGTTAGGGTTAGGGTTAGGGCTAATTCTTTTTCCGATGATAAAAACCCTTCTGTTTCCACCAAAAAACCTTTCAGGGGATCGTTTGCAACAGCTTGGCAGCATTTTTGAGTGAATTGCAGAACGTCAGATTTTTGCTGAAATTGTGACCGCGCGGCTTATAGATTTTTTCAAAAAAAGTTGTTCAGACGTCGAGGGCTAATTCTGTTTCCGATGATAAAAACCCATCTGTTTCAACCGAAAAACCTTTCAGGGGATCGTTCGCAACAGCTTGGCACCATTTTTGAGTGAATTGCAGAACGTCAGATTTTTAGGGTTAGGGTTAGGGATAGGGTTAGGGTTAGGGTTAGGGTTAGGGTTAGGGTTAGGGCTAATTCTTTTTCCGATGATAAAAACCCTTCTGTTTCCACCAAAAAACCTTTCATGGGATCGTTTGCAACAGCTTGGCACCATTTTTGAGTGAATTGCAGAACGTCAGATTTTTGCTGAAATTGTGACCGCGCGGCTTAGGGATTTTTTCAAAAAAAGTTGTTCAGACGTCGAGGGCTAATTCTGTTTCCGATGATAAAAACCCATCTGTTTCCACCGAAAAACCTTTCAGGGGATATTTTGCAACAGCTTGGCACCATTTTTGAGTGAATTGCAGAACGTCAGATTTTTGCTGAAATTGTGACCGCGCGGCTTATGGATTTTTTCAAAAAAAGTTGTTCAGACGTCGAGGGCTAATTCTGTTTCCGATGATAAAAACCCATCTGTTTCCACCGAAAAACCTTTCAGGGGATCGTTTGCAACAGCTTGGCACCATTTTTGAGTGAATTGCAGAACGTCAGATTTTTGCTGAAATTATGACCGCGCGGCTTAGGGATTTTTTCAAAAAAAGTTGTTCAGACGTCGGGGGCTAATTCTGTTTCCGATGATAAAAACCCATCTGTTTCAACCGAAAAACCTTTCAGGGGATCGTTTGCAACAGCTTGGCACCATTTTTGAGTGAATTGCAGAACGTCAGATTTTTAGGGTTAGGGTTAGGGTTAGGGTTAGGGTTAGGGTTAGGGTTAGGGTTAGGGCTAATTCTGTTTTCGATGATAAAAACCCATCTGTTTCCACCGAAAAACCTTTCAGGGGATCGTTTGCAACAGCTTGGAACCATCTTTGAGTGAATTGCAGAACGTCAGATTTTTGCTGAAATTGTGACCGCGCGGCTTAGGGATTTTTTCAAAAAAAGTTGTTCAGACGTCGAGGGCTAATTCTGTTTCCGATGATAAAAACCCATCTGTTTCTACCGAAAAACCTTTCAGGGGATATTTTGCAACAGCTTGGCACCATTTTCGAGTGAATTGCAGAACGTCAGATTTTTGCTGAAATTGTGACCGCGCGGCTTAGGGATTTTTTCAGAAAAAGTTGTTCAGACGTCGAGGGCTAATTCTGTTTCCGATGATAAAAACCCATCTGTTTCCACCGAAAAACCTTTCAGGGGATCGTTTGCAACAGCTTGGCACCATTTTTGAGTGAATTGCAGAACGTCAGATTTTTGCTGAAATTGTGACCGCGCGGCTTAGGGATTTTTTCAAAAAAAGTTGTTCAGACGTCGAGGGCTAATTCTGTTTCCGATGATAAAAACCCATCTGTTTCCACCGAAAAACCTTTCAGGGGATCGTTTGCAACAGCTTGGCACCATTTTTGAGTGAATTGCAGAACGTCAGATTTTTGCTGAAATTGTGACCGCGCGGATTAGGGATTTTCTCAAAAAAAGTTGTTCCGACGTCGAGGGCTAATTCTCTTTCCGATGATAAAAACCCATCTGTTTCCACCGAAAAACCTTTCAGGGGATATTTTGTAACAGCTTGGCACCATTTTTGAGTGAATTGCAGAACGTCAGATTTTTGCTGAATTTGTGACCGCGCGGCTTAGGGATTTTCTCAAAAAAAGTTGTTCCGACGTCGAGGGCTAATTCTGTTTCCGATGATAAAATCCCATCTGTTTCCACCGAAAAACCTTTCAGGGGATATTTTGTAACAGCTTGGCACCATTTTTGAGTGAATTGCAGAACGTCAGATTTTTGCTGAATTTGTGACCGCGCGGCTTAGGGATTTTCTCAAAAAAAGTTGTTCCGACGTCGAGACCTAATTCTGTTTCCGATGATAAAAACCCATCTGTTTCCACCGAAAAACCTTTCAGGGGATCGTTTGCAACAGCTTGGCACCATTTTTGAGTGAATTGCAGAACGTCACATTTTTGCTGAAATTGTGACCGCGCGGCTTAGGGATTTTTTCAAAAAAAGTTGTTCAGACGTCGAGGGCTAATTCTGTTTCCGATGATAAAAACCCATCTGTTTCAACCGAAAAACCTTTCAGGGGATCGTTTGCAACAGCTTGGCACCATTTTTGAGTGAAGTGCAGAACGTTAGATTTTTGCTGAAATTGTGACCGCGCGGCTTAGGGATTTTTTCAAAAAAAGTTTTTCAGACGTCGAGGGCTAATTCTGTTTCCGATGATAAAAACCCATCTGTTTCAACCGAAAAACCTTTCAGGGGATCGTTTGCAACAGCTTGGCACCATTTTTGAGTGAATTGCAGAACGTCAGATTTTTGCTGAATTTGTGACCGCGCGGCTTAGGGATTTTCTCAAAAAAAGTTGTTCCGACGTCGAGGGCTAATTCTGTTTCCGATGATAAAAACCCATCTGTTTCCGCCGAAAAACCTTTCAGGGGATCGTTTGCAACAGCTTGGCACCATTTTTGAGTGAATTGCAGAACGTCAGATTTTTGCTGAAATTGTGACCGCGCGGCTTAGGGATTTTTTCAAAAAAAGTTGTTCAGACGTCGAGGGCTAATTCTGTTTCCGATGATAAAAACCCATCTGTTTCAACCGAAAAACCTTTCAGGGGATCGTTTGCAACAGTTTGGCACCATTTTTGAGTGAAGTGCAGAACGTTAGATTTTTGCTGAAATTGTGACCGCGCGGCTTAGGGATTTTTTCAAAAAAAGTTGTTCAGACGTCGAGGGCTAATTCTGTTTCCGATGATAAAAACCCATCTGTTTCCACCGAAAAACCTTTCAGGGGATATTTTGTAACAGCTTGGCACCATTTTTGAATGAATTGCAGAACGTCAGATTTTTGCTGAAATTGTGACCGCGCGGTTTAGGGATTTTCTCAAAAAAAGTTGTTCCGACGTCGAGGGCTAATTCTCTTTCCGATGATAAAAACCCATCTGTTTCCACCGAAAAACCTTTCAGGGGATATTTTGTAACAGCTTGGCACCATTTTTGAGTGAATTGCAGAACGTCAGATTTTTGCTGAATTTGTGACCGCGCGGCTTAGGGATTTTCTCAAAAAAAGTTGTTCAGACGTCGAGGGCTAATTCTGTTTCCGATGATAAAAACCCATCTGTTTCCACCGAAAAACCTTTCAGGGGATATTTTGTAACAGCTTGGCACCATTTTTGAGTGAATTGCAAAACGTCAGATTTTTGCTGAATTTGTGACCGCGCGGCTTAGGGATTTTCTCAAAAAAAGTTGTTCAGAAGTCGGGGGCTAATTTTGTTTCCGATGATAAAAACCCATCTGTTTCAACCGAAAAACCTTTCAGGGGATCGTTTGCAACAGCTTGGCACCATTTTTGAGTGAATTGCAGAACGTCAGATTTTTGCTGAAATTATGACCGCGCGGCTTAGGGATTTTTTCAAAAAAAGTTGTTCAGACGTCGGGGGCTAATTCTGTTTCCGATGATAAAAACCCATCTGTTTCAACCGAAAAACCTTTCAGGGGATCGTTTGCAACAGCTTGGCACCATTTTTGAGTGAATTGCAGAACGTCAGATTTTTAGGGTTAGGGTTAGGGTTAGGGTTAGGGTTAGGGTTAGGGTTAGGGTTAGGGTTAGGGTTAGGGTTAGGGCTAATTCTGTTTTCGATGATAAAAACCCATCTGTTTCCACTGAAAAACCTTTCAGGGGATGGTTTGCAACAGCTTGGCACCATTTTTGAGTGAATTGCAGAACGTCAGATTTTTGCTGAATTTGTGACCGCGCGGCTTAGGGATTTTCTCAAAAAAAGTTGTTCAGACGTCGAGGGCTAATTCTGTTTCCGATGATAAAAACCCATCTGTTTCCACTGAAAAACCTTTCAGGGGATGGTTTGCAACAGCTTGGCACCATTTTTGAGTGAATTGCAGAACGTCAGATTTTTGCTGAAATTCTGACCGCGCGGCTTAGGGATTTTTTCAAAAAAAGTTGTTCAGACGTCCAGGGCTAATTCTGTTTCCGATGATAAAAACCCATCTGTTTCCACCGAAAAACCTTTCAGGGGATATTTTGTAACAGCTTGGCACCATTTTTGAGTGAATTGCAGAACGTCAGATTTTTGCTGAATTTGTGACCACGCGGCTTAGGGATTTTCTCAAAAAAAGTTGTTCCGACGTCGAGGGCTAATTCTGTTTCCGATGATAAAAACCCATCTGTTTCCACCGAAAAACCTTTCAGGGGATATTTTGTAACAGCTTGGCACCATTTTTGAGTGAATTGCAGAACGTCAGATTTTTGCTGAATTTGTGACCGCGCGGCTTAGGGATTTTCTCAAAAAAAGTTGTTCCGACGTCGAGGGCTAATTCTGTTTCCGATGATAAAAACCCATCTGTTTCCACCGAAAAACCTTTCAGGGGATCGTTTGCAACAGCTTGGCACCATTTTTGAGTGAATTGCAGAACGTCAGATTTTTGCTGAAATTGTGACCGCGCGGCTAAGGGATTTTTTCAAAAAAAGTTGTTCAGACGTCGAGGGCTAATTCTGTTTCCGATGATAAAAACCCATCTGTTTCAAACGAAAAACCTTTCAGGGGATCGTTCGCAACAGCTTGGCACCATTTTTGAGTGAATTGCAGAACGTCAGATTTTTAGGGTTAGGGTTAGGGATAGGGTTAGGGTTAGGGTTAGGGTTAGGGTTAGGGTTAGGGTTAGGGCTAATTCTTTTTCCGATGATAAAAACCCTTCTGTTTCCACCAAAAAACCTTTCAGGGGATCGTTTGCAACAGCTTGGCACCATTTTTGAGTGAATTGCAGAACGTCAGATTTTTGCTGAAATTGTGAACGCGCGGCTTAGGGATTTTTTCAAAAAAAGTTGTTCAGACGTCGAGGGCTAATTCTGTTTCCGATGATAAAAACCCCTCTGTTTCCACCGAAAAACCTTTCAGGGGATATTTTGCAACAGCTTGGCACCATTTTTGAGTGAATTGCAGAACGTCAGATTTTTGCTGAATTTGTGACCGCGCGACTTAGGGGTTTTTTCAAAAAAAGTTGTTCAGACGTCGAGGGCTAATTCTGTTTCCGATGATAAAAACCCATCTGTTTCCACCGAAAAACCTTTCAGGGGATCGTTTGCAACAGCTTGGCACCATTTTTGAGTGAATTGCAGAACGTCAGATTTTTGCTGAAATTGTGACCGCGCGGCTTAGGGATTTTTTCAAAAAAAGTTGTTCAGACGTCGGGGGCTAATTCTGTTTCCGATGATAAAAACCCATCAGTTTCAACCGAAAAACCTTTCAGGGGATCGTTTGCAACAGCTTGGCACCATTTTTGAGTGAATTGCAGAACGTCAGATTTTTAGGGTTAGGGTTAGGGTTAGGGTTAGGGTGAGGGTTAGGGTTAGGGTTAGGGTTAGGGTTAGGGCTAATTCTGTTTTCGATGATAAAAACCCATCTGTTTCCACCGAAAAACCTTTCAGGGGATCGTTTGCAACAGCTTGGAACCATCTTTGAGTGAATTGCAGAACGTCAGATTTTTGCTGAAATTGTGACCGCGCGGCTTAGGGATTTTTTCAAAAAAAGTTGTTCAGACGTCGAGGGCTAATTCTGTTTCCGATGATAAAAACCCATCTGTTTCTACCGAAAAACCTTTCAGGGGATATTTTGCAACAGCTTGGCACCATTTTCGAGTGAATTGCAGAACGTCAGATTTTTGCTGAAATTGTGACCGCGCGGCTTAGGGATTTTTTCAGAAAAAGTTGTTCAGACGTCGAGGGCTAATTCTGTTTCCGATGATAAAAACCCATCTGTTTCCACCGAAAAACCTTTCAGGGGATCGTTTGCAACAGCTTGGCACCATTTTTGAGTGAATTGCAGAACGTCAGATTTTTGCTGAAATTGTGACCGCGCGGCTTAGGGATTTTTTCAAAAAAAGTTGTTCAGACGTCGAGGGCTAATTCTGTTTCCGATGATAAAAACCCATCTGTTTCCACCGAAAAACCTTTCAGGGGATCGTTTGCAACAGCTTGGCACCATTTTTGAGTGAATTGCAGAACGTCAGATTTTTGCTGAAATTGTGACCGCGCGGATTAGGGATTTTCTCAAAAAAAGTTGTTCCGACGTCGAGGGCTAATTCTCTTTCCGATGATAAAAACCCATCTGTTTCCACCGAAAAACCTTTCAGGGGATATTTTGTAACAGCTTGGCACCATTTTTGAGTGAATTGCAGAACGTCAGATTTTTGCTGAATTTGTGACCGCGCGGCTTAGGGATTTTCTCAAAAAAAGTTGTTCCGACGTCGAGGGCTAATTCTGTTTCCGATGATAAAATCCCATCTGTTTCCACCGAAAAACCTTTCAGGGGATATTTTGTAACAGCTTGGCACCATTTTTGAGTGAATTGCAGAACGTCAGATTTTTGCTGAATTTGTGACCGCGCGGCTTAGGGATTTTCTCAAAAAAAGTTGTTCCGACGTCGAGACCTAATTCTGTTTCCGATGATAAAAACCCATCTGTTTCCACCGAAAAACCTTTCAGGGGATCGTTTGCAACAGCTTGGCACCATTTTTGAGTGAATTGCAGAACGTCACATTTTTGCTGAAATTGTGACCGCGCGGCTTAGGGATTTTTTCAAAAAAAGTTGTTCAGACGTCGAGGGCTAATTCTGTTTCCGATGATAAAAACCCATCTGTTTCAACCGAAAAACCTTTCAGGGGATCGTTTGCAACAGCTTGGCACCATTTTTGAGTGAAGTGCAGAACGTTAGATTTTTGCTGAAATTGTGACCGCGCGGCTTAGGGATTTTTTCAAAAAAAGTTTTTCAGACGTCGAGGGCTAATTCTGTTTCCGATGATAAAAACCCATCTGTTTCAACCGAAAAACCTTTCAGGGGATCGTTTGCAACAGCTTGGCACCATTTTTGAGTGAATTGCAGAACGTCAGATTTTTGCTGAATTTGTGACCGCGCGGCTTAGGGATTTTCTCAAAAAAAGTTGTTCCGACGTCGAGGGCTAATTCTGTTTCCGATGATAAAAACCCATCTGTTTCCGCCGAAAAACCTTTCAGGGGATCGTTTGCAACAGCTTGGCACCATTTTTGAGTGAATTGCAGAACGTCAGATTTTTGCTGAAATTGTGACCGCGCGGCTTAGGGATTTTTTCAAAAAAAGTTGTTCAGACGTCGAGGGCTAATTCTGTTTCCGATGATAAAAACCCATCTGTTTCAACCGAAAAACCTTTCAGGGGATCGTTCGCAACAGCTTGGCACCATTTTTGAGTGAAGTGCAGAACGTTAGATTTTTGCTGAAATTGTGACCGCGCGGCTTAGGGATTTTTTCAAAAAAAGTTGTTCAGACGTCGAGGGCTAATTCTGTTTCCGATGATAAAAACCCATCTGTTTCCACCGAAAAACCTTTCAGGGGATATTTTGTAACAGCTTGGCACCATTTTTGAATGAATTGCAGAACGTCAGATTTTTGCTGAAATTGTGACCGCGCGGTTTAGGGATTTTCTCAAAAAAAGTTGTTCCGACGTCGAGGGCTAATTCTCTTTCCGATGATAAAAACCCATCTGTTTCCACCGAAAAACCTTTCAGGGGATATTTTGTAACAGCTTGGCACCATTTTTGAGTGAATTGCAGAACGTCAGATTTTTGCTGAATTTGTGACCGCGCGGCTTAGGGATTTTCTCAAAAAAAGTTGTTCAGACGTCGAGGGCTAATTCTGTTTCCGATGATAAAAACCCATCTGTTTCCACCGAAAAACCTTTCAGGGGATATTTTGTAACAGCTTGGCACCATTTTTGAGTGAATTGCAAAACGTCAGATTTTTGCTGAATTTGTGACCGCGCGGCTTAGGGATTTTCTCAAAAAAAGTTGTTCAGAAGTCGGGGGCTAATTTTGTTTCCGATGATAAAAACCCATCTGTTTCAACCGAAAAACCTTTCAGGGGATCGTTTGCAACAGCTTGGCACCATTTTTGAGTGAATTGCAGAACGTCAGATTTTTGCTGAAATTATGACCGCGCGGCTTAGGGATTTTTTCAAAAAAAGTTGTTCAGACGTCGGGGGCTAATTCTGTTTCCGATGATAAAAACCCATCTGTTTCAACCGAAAAACCTTTCAGGGGATCGTTTGCAACAGCTTGGCACCATTTTTGAGTGAATTGCAGAACGTCAGATTTTTAGGGTTAGGGTTAGGGTTAGGGTTAGGGTTAGGGTTAGGGTTAGGGTTAGGGTTAGGGTTAGGGCTAATTCTGTTTTCGATGATAAAAACCCATCTGTTTCCACTGAAAAACCTTTCAGGGGATGGTTTGCAACAGCTTGGCACCATTTTTGAGTGAATTGCAGAACGTCAGATTTTTGCTGAATTTGTGACCGCGCGGCTTAGGGATTTTCTCAAAAAAAGTTGTTCAGACGTCGAGGGCTAATTCTGTTTCCGATGATAAAAACCCATCTGTTTCCACTGAAAAACCTTTCAGGGGATGGTTTGCAACAGCTTGGCACCATTTTTGAGTGAATTGCAGAACGTCAGATTTTTGCTGAAATTCTGACCGCGCGGCTTAGGGATTTTTTCAAAAAAAGTTGTTCAGACGTCCAGGGCTAATTCTGTTTCCGATGATAAAAACCCATCTGTTTCCACCGAAAAACCTTTCAGGGGATATTTTGTAACAGCTTGGCACCATTTTTGAGTGAATTGCAGAACGTCAGATTTTTGCTGAATTTGTGACCACGCGGCTTAGGGATTTTCTCAAAAAAAGTTGTTCCGACGTCGAGGGCTAATTCTGTTTCCGATGATAAAAACCCATCTGTTTCCACCGAAAAACCTTTCAGGGGATATTTTGTAACAGCTTGGCACCATTTTTGAGTGAATTGCAGAACGTCAGATTTTTGCTGAATTTGTGACCGCGCGGCTTAGGGATTTTCTCAAAAAAAGTTGTTCCGACGTCGAGGGCTAATTCTGTTTCCGATGATAAAAACCCATCTGTTTCCACCGAAAAACCTTTCAGGGGATCGTTTGCAACAGCTTGGCACCATTTTTGAGTGAATTGCAGAACGTCAGATTTTTGCTGAAATTGTGACCGCGCGGCTAAGGGATTTTTTCAAAAAAAGTTGTTCAGACGTCGAGGGCTAATTCTGTTTCCGATGATAAAAACCCATCTGTTTCAAACGAAAAACCTTTCAGGGGATCGTTCGCAACAGCTTGGCACCATTTTTGAGTGAATTGCAGAACGTCAGATTTTTAGGGTTAGGGTTAGGGATAGGGTTAGGGTTAGGGTTAGGGTTAGGGTTAGGGTTAGGGCTAATTCTTTTTCCGATGATAAAAACCCTTCTGTTTCCACCAAAAAACCTTTCAGGGGATCGTTTGCAACAGCTTGGCACCATTTTTGAGTGAATTGCAGAACGTCAGATTTTTGCTGAAATTGTGAACGCGCGGCTTAGGGATTTTTTCAAAAAAAGTTGTTCAGACGTCGAGGGCTAATTCTGTTTCCGATGATAAAAACCCCTCTGTTTCCACCGAAAAACCTTTCAGGGGATATTTTGCAACAGCTTGGCACCATTTTTGAGTGAATTGCAGAACGTCAGATTTTTGCTGAAATTGTGACCGCGCGACTTAGGGGTTTTTTCAAAAAAAGTTGTTCAGACGTCGAGGGCTAATTCTGTTTCCGATGATAAAAACCCATCTGTTTCCACCGAAAAACCTTTCAGGGGATCGTTTGCAACAGCTTGGCACCATTTTTGAGTGAATTGCAGAACGTCAGATTTTTGCTGAAATTGTGACCGCGCGGCTTAGGGATTTTTTCAAAAAAAGTTGTTCAGACGTCGGGGGCTAATTCTGTTTCCGATGATAAAAACCCATCAGTTTCAACCGAAAAACCTTTCAGGGGATCGTTTGCAACAGCTTGGCACCATTTTTGAGTGAATTGCAGAACGTCAGATTTTTAGGGTTAGGGTTAGGGTTAGGGTTAGGGTTAGGGTTAGGGCTAATTCTGTTTTCGATGATAAAAACCCATCTGTTTCCACCGAAAAACCTTTCAGGGGATCGTTTGCAACAGTTTGGCACCATTTTTGAGTGAATTGCAGAACGTCAGATTTTTGCTGAAATTGTGACCGCGCGGCTTAGGGATTTTTTCAAAAAAAGTTGTTCAGACGTCGAGGGCTAATTCTGTTTCCGATGATAAAAACCCATCTGTTTCTACCGAAAAACCTTTCAGGGGATATTTTGCAACAGCTTGGCACCATTTTCGAGTGAATTGCAGAACGTCAGATTTTTGCTGAAATTGTGACCGCGCGGCTTAGGGATTTTTTCAGAAAAAGTTGTTCAGACGTCGAGGGCTAATTCTGTTTCCGATGATAAAAACCCATCTGTTTCCACCGAAAAACCTTTCAGGGGATCGTTTGCAACAGCTTGGCACCATTTTTGAGTGAATTGCAGAACGTCAGATTTTTGCTGAAATTGTGACCGCGCGGCTTAGGGGTTTTTTTTAAAAAAGTTGTTCAGACGTCGAGGGCTAATTCTGTTTCCGATGATAAAAACCCATCTGTTTCCACTGAAAAACCTTTCAGGGGATGGTTTGCAACAGCTTGGCACCATTTTTGAGTGAATTGCAGAACGTCAGATTTTTGCTGAAATTCTGACCGCGCGGCTTAGGGATTTTTTCAAAAAAAGTTGTTCAGACGTCGAGGGCTAATTCTGTTTCCGATGATAAAAACCCATCTGTTTCCACCGAAAAACCTTTCAGGGGATATTTTGTAACAGCTTGGCACCATTTTTGAGTGAATTGCAGAACGTCAGATTTTTGCTGAATTTGTGATCGCGCGGCTTAGGGATTTTCTCAAAAAAAGTTGTTCCGACGTCGAGGGCTAATTCTGTTTCCGATGATAAAAACCCATCTGTTTCCACCGAAAAACCTTTCAGGGGATCGTTTGCAACAGCTTGGCACCATTTTTGGGTGAATTGCAGAACGTCAGATTTTTGCTGAAATTGTGACCGCGCGGCTTAGGTATTTTTTTCAAAAAAAGTTGTTCAGACGTCGAGGGCTAATTCTGTTTCCGATGATAAAAACCCATCTGTTTCAACCGAAAAACCTTTCAGGGGATCGTTTGCAACAGCTTGGCACCATTTTTGAGTGAATTGCAGAACGTCAGATTTTTAGGGTTAGGGTTAGGGATAGGGTTAGGGTTAGGGTTAGGGTTAGGGTTAGGGTAAGGGTTAGGGTTAGGGCTAATTCTTTTTCCGATGATAAAAACCCTTCTGTTTCCACCAAAAAACCTTTCAGGGGATCGTTTGCAACAGCTTGGCAGCATTTTTGAGTGAATTGCAGAACGTCAGATTTTTGCTGAAATTGTGACCGCGCGGCTTAGGGATTTTTTCAAAAAAAGTTGTTCAGACGTCGAGGGCTAATTCTGTTTCCGATGATAAAAACCCATCTGTTTCCACCGAAAAACCTTTCAGGGGATCGTTCGCAACAGCTTGGCACCATTTTTGAGTGAATTGCAGAACGTCAGATTTTTAGGGTTAGGGTTAGGGATAGGGTTAGGGTTAGGGTTAGGGTTAGGGTTAGGGCTAATTCTTTTTCCGATGATAAAAACCCTTCTGTTTCCACCAAAAAACCTTTCAGGGGATCGTTTGCAACAGCTTGGCACCATTTTTGAGTGAATTGCAGAACGTCAGATTTTGGTGAAATTGTGACCGCGCGGCTTAGGGATTTTTTCAAAAAAAGTTGTTCAGACGTCGAGGGCTAATTCTGTTTCCGATGATAAAAACCCATCTGTTTCTACCGAAAAACCTTTCAGGGGATATTTTGCAACAGCTTGGCACCATTTTCGAGTGAATTGCAGAACGTCAGATTTTTGCTGAAATTGTGACCACGCGGATTAGGGATTTTTTCAAAAAAAGTTGTTCAGACGTCGAGGGCTAATTCTGTTTCCGATGATAAAAACCCATCTGTTTCAACCGAAAAACCTTTCAGGGGATCGTTTGCAACAGCTTGGCACCATTTTTGAGTGAATTGCAGAACGTCAGATTTTTAGGGTTAGGGTTAGGGATAGGGTTAGGGTTAGGGTTAGGGTTAGGGTTAGGGTTAGGGTTAGGGTTAGGGTAAGGGTTAGGGTTAGGGCTAATTCTTTTTCCGATGATAAAAACCCTTCTGTTTCCACCAAAAAACCTTTCAGGGGATCGTTTGCAACAGCTTGGCAGCATTTTTGAGTGAATTGCAGAACGTCAGATTTTTGCTGAAATTGTGACCGCGCGGCTTAGGGATTTTTTCAAAAAAAGTTGTTCAGACGTCGAGGGCTAATTCTGTTTCCGATGATAAAAACCCATCTGTTTCCACCGAAAAACCTTTCAGGGGATCGTTCGCAACAGCTTGGCACCATTTTTGAGTGAATTGCAGAACGTCAGATTTTTAGGGTTAGGGTTAGGGATAGGGTTAGGGTTAGGGTTAGGGTTAGGGTTAGGGCTAATTCTTTTTCCGATGATAAAAACCCTTCTGTTTCCACCAAAAAACCTTTCAGGGGATCGTTTGCAACAGCTTGGCACCATTTTTGAGTGAATTGCAGAACGTCAGATTTTGGTGAAATTGTGACCGCGCGGCTTAGGGATTTTTTCAAAAAAAGTTGTTCAGACGTCGAGGGCTAATTCTGTTTCCGATGATAAAAACCCATCTGTTTCTACCGAAAAACCTTTCAGGGGATATTTTGCAACAGCTTGGCACCATTTTCGAGTGAATTGCAGAACGTCAGATTTTTGCTGAAATTGTGACCACGCGGATTAGGGATTTTTTCAAAAAAAGTTATTCAGACGTCGAGGGCTAATTCTGTTTCCGATGATAAAAACCCATCTGTTTCCACCGAAAAACCTTTCAGGGGATCGTTTGCAACAGCTTGGCACCATTTTTGAGTGAATTGCAGAACGTCAGATTTTTGCTAAAATTGTGATCGCGCGGCTTAGGGGTTTTTTTAAAAAAAGTTGTTCAGACGTCGAGGGCTAATTCTGTTTCCGATGATAAAAACCCATCTGTTTCCACTGAAAAACCTTTCAGGGGATGGTTTGCAACAGCTTGGCACCATTTTTGAGTGAATTGCAGAACGTCAGATTTTTGCTGAAATTCTGACCGCGCGGCTTAGGGATTTTTTCAAAAAAAGTTGTTCAGACGTCGAGGGCTAATTCTGTTTCCGATGATAAAAACCCATCTGTTTCCACCGAAAAACCTTTCAGGGGATCGTTTGCAACAGCTTGGCACCATTTTTGAGTGAATTGCAGAACGTCAGATTTTTGCTGAAATTGTGACCGCGCGGCTTAGGGGTTTTTTTTAAAAAAGTTGTTCAGACGTCGAGGGCTAATTCTGTTTCCGATGATAAAAACCCATCTGTTTCCACTGAAAAACCTTTCAGGGGATGGTTTGCAACAGCTTGGCACCATTTTTGAGTGAATTGCAGAACGTCAGATTTTTGCTGAAATTCTGACCGCGCGGCTTAGGGATTTTTTCAAAAAAAGTTGTTCAGACGTCGAGGGCTAATTCTGTTTCCGATGATAAAAACCCATCTGTTTCCACCGAAAAACCTTTCAGGGGATATTTTGTAACAGCTTGGCACCATTTTTGAGTGAATTGCAGAACGTCAGATTTTTGCTGAATTTGTGAGCGCGCGGCTTAGGGATTTTCTCAAAAAAAGTTGTTCCGACGTCGAGGGCTAATTCTGTTTCCGATGATAAAAACCCATCTGTTTCCACCGAAAAACCTTTCAGGGGATCGTTTGCAACAGCTTGGCACCATTTTTGAGTGAATTGCAGAACGTCAGATTTTTGCTGAAATTGTGACCGCGCGGCTTAGGGGTTTTTTTTAAAAAAGTTGTTCAGACGTCGAGGGCTAATTCTGTTTCCGATGATAAAAACCCATCTGTTTCCACTGAAAAACCTTTCAGGGGATGGTTTGCAACAGCTTGGCACCATTTTTGAGTGAATTGCAGAACGTCAGATTTTTGCTGAAATTCTGACCGCGCGGCTTAGGGATTTTTTCAAAAAAAGTTGTTCAGACGTCGAGGGCTAATTCTGTTTCCGATGATAAAAACCCATCTGTTTCCACCGAAAAACCTTTCAGGGGATATTTTGTAACAGCTTGGCACCATTTTTGAGTGAATTGCAGAACGTCAGATTTTTGCTGAATTTGTGAGCGCGCGGCTTAGGGATTTTCTCAAAAAAAGTTGTTCCGACGTCGAGGGCTAATTCTGTTTCCGATGATAAAAACCCATCTGTTTCCACCGAAAAACCTTTCAGGGGATCGTTTGCAACAGCTTGGCACCATTTTTGAGTGAATTGCAGAACGTCAGATTTTTGCTGAAATTGTGACCGCGCGGCTTAGGTATTTTTTTCAAAAAAAGTTGTTCAGACGTCGAGGGCTAATTCTGTTTCCGATGATAAAAACCCATCTGTTTCAACCGAAAAACCTTTCAGGGGATCGTTCGCAACAGCTTGGCACCATTTTTGAGTGAATTGCAGAACGTCAGATTTTTAGGGTTAGGGTTAGGGATAGGGTTAGGGTTAGGGTTAGGGTTAGGGTTAGGGTTAGGGTTAGGGTAAGGGTTAGGGTTAGGGTTAGGGTTAGGGCTAATTCTTTTTCCGATGATAAAAACCCTTCTGTTTCCACCGAAAAACCTTTCAGGGGATCGTTTGCAACAGCTTGGCACCATTTTTGAGTGAATTGCAGAACGTCAGATTTTTGCTGAAATTGTGACCGCGCGGCTAAGGGATTTTTTCAAAAAAAGTTGTTCAGACGTCGAGGGCTAATTCTGTTTCCGAGATAAAAACCCATCTGTTTCAACCGAAAAACCTTTCAGGGGATCGTTCGCAACAGCTTGGCACCATTTTTGAGTGAATTGCAGAACGTCAGATTTTTAGGGTTAGGGTTAGGGATAGGGTTAGGGTTAGGGTTAGGGTTAGGGCTAATTCTGTTTCCGATGATAAAAACCCTTCTGTTTCCACCAAAAAACCTTTCAGGGGATCGTTTGCAACAGCTTGGCACCATTTTTGAGTGAATTGCAGAACGTCAGATTTTTGCTGAAATTGTGACCGCGCGGCTTCGGGATTTTTTCAAAAAAAGTTGTTCAGACGTCGAGGGCTAATTCTGTTTCCGATGATAAAAACCCATCTGTTTCTACCGAAAAACCTTTCAGGGGATATTTTGCAACAGCTTGGCACCATTTTCGAGTGAATTGCAGAACGTCAGATTTTTGCTGAAATTGTGACCGCGCGGCTTAGGGATTTTTTCAGAAAAAGTTGTTCAGACGTCGAGGGCTAATTCTGTTTCCGATGATAAAAACCCATCTGTTTCCACCGAAAAACCTTTCAGGGGATCGTTTGCAACAGCTTGGCACCATTTTTGAGTGAATTGCAGAACGTCAGATTTTTGCTGAAATTGTGACCGCGCGGCTTAGGGATTTTTTCAAAAAAAGTTGTTCAGACGTCGAGGGCTAATTCTGTTTCCGATGATAAAAACCCATCTGTTTCCACCGAAAAACCTTTCAGGGGATCGTTTGCAACAGCTTGGCACCATTTTTGAGTGAATTGCAGAACGTCAGATTTTTGCTGAAATTGTGACCGCGCGGCTTAGGGGTTTTTTTAAAAAAAGTTGTTCAGACGTCGAGGGCTAATTCTGTTTCCGATGATAAAAACCCATCTGTTTCCACTGAAAAACCTTTCAGGGGATGGTTTGCAACAGCTTGGCACCATTTTTGAGTGAATTGCAGAACGTCAGATTTTTGCTGAAATTCTGACCGCGCGGCTTAGGGCTTTTTTCAAAAAAAGTTGTTCAGACGTCGAGGGCTAATTCTGTTTCCGATGATAAAAACCCATCTGTTTCCACCGAAAAACCTTTCAGGGGATATTTTGTAACAGCTTGGCACCATTTTTGAGTGAATTGCAGAACGTCAGATTTTTGCTGAATTTGTGACCGCGCGGCTTAGGGATTTTCTCAAAAAAAGTTGTTCCGACGTTGAGGGCTAATTCTGTTTCCGATGATAAAAACCCATCTGTTTCCACCGAAAAACCTTTCAGGGGATCGTTTGCAACAGCTTGGCACCATTTTTGAGTGAATTGCAGAACGTCAGATTTTTGCTGAAATTGTGACCGCGCGGCTTAGGGATTTTTTCAAAAAAAGTTGTTCAGACGTCGAGGGCTAATTCTGTTTCCGATGATAAAAACCCATCTGTTTCCACCGAAAAACCTTTCAGGGGATCGTTCGCAACAGCTTGGCACCATTTTTGAGTGAATTGCAGAACGTCAGATTTTTAGGGTTAGGGTTAGGGATAGGGTTAGGGTTAGGGTTAGGGTTAGGGTTAGGGTTAGGGTTAGGGCTAATTCTTTTTCCGATGATAAAAACCCTTCTGTTTCCACCAAAAAACCTTTCAGGGGATCGTTTGCAACAGCTTGGCACCATTTTTGAGTGAATTGCAGAACGTCAGATTTTTGCTGAAATTGTGACCGCGCGGCTTAGCGATTTTTTCAAAAAAAGTTGTTCAGACGTCGAGGGCTAATTCTGTTTCCGATGATAAAAACCCATCTGTTTCCACCGAAAAACCTTTCAGGGGATCGTTTGCAACAGCTTGGCACCATTTTTGAGTGAATTGCAGAACGTCAGATTTTTGCTGAATTTGTGACCGCGCGGCTTAGGGATTTTCTCAAAAAAAGTTGTTCCGACGTTGAGGGCTAATTCTGTTTCCGATGATAAAAACCCATCTGTTTCCACCGAAAAACCTTTCAGGGGATCGTTTGCAACAGCTTGGCACCATTTTTGAGTGAATTGCAGAACGTCAGATTTTTGCTGAAATTGTGACCGCGCGGCTTAGGGATTTTTTCAAAAAAAGTTGTTCAGACGTCGAGGGCTAATTCTGTTTCCGATGATAAAAACCCATCTGTTTCCACCGAAAAACCTTTCAGGGGATCGTTCGCAACAGCTTGGCACCATTTTTGAGTGAATTGCAGAACGTCAGATTTTTAGGGTTAGGGTTAGGGATAGGGTTAGGGTTAGGGTTAGGGTTAGGGTTAGGGTTAGGGTTAGGGCTAATTCTTTTTCCGATGATAAAAACCCTTCTGTTTCCACCAAAAAACCTTTCAGGGGATCGTTTGCAACAGCTTGGCACCATTTTTGAGTGAATTGCAGAACGTCAGATTTTTGCTGAAATTGTGACCGCGCGGCTTAGGGATTTTTTCAAAAAAAGTTGTTCAGACGTCGAGGGCTAATTCTGTTTCCGATGATAAAAACCCATCTGTTTCCACCGAAAAACCTTTCAGGGGATCGTTTGCAACAGCTTGGCACCATTTTTGAGTGAATTGCAGAACGTCAGATTTTTGCTGAAATTGTGACCGCGCGGCTAAGGGATTTTTTCAAAAAAAGTTGTTCAGACGTCGAGGGCTAATTCTGTTTCCGATGATAAAAACCCATCTGTTTCAACCGAAATACCTTTCAGGGGATCGTTCGCAACAGCTTGGCACCATTTTTGAGTGAATTGCAGAACGTCAGATTTTTAGGGTTAGGGTTAGGGATAGGGTTAGGGTTAGGGTTAGGGTTAGGGTTAGGGTTAGGGCTAATTCTTTTTCCGATGATAAAAACCCTTCTGTTTCCACCAAAAAACCTTTCAGGGGATCGTTTGCAACAGCTTGGCAGCATTTTTGAGTGAATTGCAGAACGTCAGATTTTTGCTGAAATTGTGACCGCGCGGCTAAGGGATTTTTTCAAAAAAAGTTGTTCAGACGTCGAGGGCTAATTCTGTTTCCGATGATAAAAACCCATCTGTTTCCACCGAAAAACCTTTCAGGGGATCGTTCGCAACAGCTTGGCACCATTTTTGAGTGAATTGCAGAACGTCAGATTTTTGCTGAAATTGTGACCGCGCGGCTAAGGGATTTTTTCAAAAAAAGTTGTTCAGACGTCGAGGGCTAATTCTGTTTCCGATGATAAAAACCCATCTGTTTCAACCGAAATACCTTTCAGGGGATCGTTCGCAACAGCTTGGCACCATTTTTGAGTGAATTGCAGAACGTCAGATTTTTAGGGTTAGGGTTAGGGATAGGGATAGGGTTAGGGTTAGGGTTAGGGTTAGGGTTAGGGTTAGGGTAAGGGTTAGGGTTAGGGTTAGGGTTAGGGCTAATTCTTTTTCCGATGATAAAAACCCTTCTGTTTCCACCGAAAAACCTTTCAGGGGATCGTTTGCAACAGCTTGGCACCATTTTTGAGTGAATTGCAGAACGTCAGATTTTTGCTGAAATTGTGACCGCGCGGCTAAGGGATTTTTTCAAAAAAAGTTGTTCAGACGTCGAGGGCTAATTCTGTTTCCGAGATAAAAACCCATCTGTTTCAACCGAAAAACCTTTCAGGGGATCGTTCGCAACAGCTTGGCACCATTTTTGAGTGAATTGCAGAACGTCAGATTTTTAGGGTTAGGGTTAGGGATAGGGTTAGGGTTAGGGTTAGGGTTAGGGCTAATTCTGTTTCCGATGATAAAAACCCTTCTGTTTCCACCAAAAAACCTTTCAGGGGATCGTTTGCAACAGCTTGGCACCATTTTTGAGTGAATTGCAGAACGTCAGATTTTTGCTGAAATTGTGACCGCGCGGCTTCGGGATTTTTTCAAAAAAAGTTGTTCAGACGTCGAGGGCTAATTCTGTTTCCGATGATAAAAACCCATCTGTTTCTACCGAAAAACCTTTCAGGGGATATTTTGCAACAGCTTGGCACCATTTTCGAGTGAATTGCAGAACGTCAGATTTTTGCTGAAATTGTGACCGCGCGGCTTAGGGATTTTTTCAGAAAAAGTTGTTCAGACGTCGAGGGCTAATTCTGTTTCCGATGATAAAAACCCATCTGTTTCCACCGAAAAACCTTTCAGGGGATCGTTTGCAACAGCTTGGCACCATTTTTGAGTGAATTGCAGAACGTCAGATTTTTGCTGAAATTGTGACCGCGCGGCTTAGGGATTTTTTCAAAAAAAGTTGTTCAGACGTCGAGGGCTAATTCTGTTTCCGATGATAAAAACCCATCTGTTTCCACCGAAAAACCTTTCAGGGGATCGTTTGCAACAGCTTGGCACCATTTTTGAGTGAATTGCAGAACGTCAGATTTTTGCTGAAATTGTGACCGCGCGGCTTAGGGGTTTTTTTAAAAAAAGTTGTTCAGACGTCGAGGGCTAATTCTGTTTCCGATGATAAAAACCCATCTGTTTCCACTGAAAAACCTTTCAGGGGATGGTTTGCAACAGCTTGGCACCATTTTTGAGTGAATTGCAGAACGTCAGATTTTTGCTGAAATTCTGACCGCGCGGCTTAGGGCTTTTTTCAAAAAAAGTTGTTCAGACGTCGAGGGCTAATTCTGTTTCCGATGATAAAAACCCATCTGTTTCCACCGAAAAACCTTTCAGGGGATATTTTGTAACAGCTTGGCACCATTTTTGAGTGAATTGCAGAACGTCAGATTTTTGCTGAATTTGTGACCGCGCGGCTTAGGGATTTTCTCAAAAAAAGTTGTTCCGACGTTGAGGGCTAATTCTGTTTCCGATGATAAAAACCCATCTGTTTCCACCGAAAAACCTTTCAGGGGATCGTTTGCAACAGCTTGGCACCATTTTTGAGTGAATTGCAGAACGTCAGATTTTTGCTGAAATTGTGACCGCGCGGCTTAGGGATTTTTTCAAAAAAAGTTGTTCAGACGTCGAGGGCTAATTCTGTTTCCGATGATAAAAACCCATCTGTTTCCACCGAAAAACCTTTCAGGGGATCGTTCGCAACAGCTTGGCACCATTTTTGAGTGAATTGCAGAACGTCAGATTTTTAGGGTTAGGGTTAGGGATAGGGTTAGGGTTAGGGTTAGGGTTAGGGTTAGGGTTAGGGCTAATTCTTTTTCCGATGATAAAAACCCTTCTGTTTCCACCAAAAAACCTTTCAGGGGATCGTTTGCAACAGCTTGGCACCATTTTTGAGTGAATTGCAGAACGTCAGATTTTTGCTGAAATTGTGACCGCGCGGCTTAGGGATTTTTTCAAAAAAAGTTGTTCAGACGTCGAGGGCTAATTCTGTTTCCGATGATAAAAACCCATCTGTTTCCACCGAAAAACCTTTCAGGGGATCGTTTGCAACAGCTTGGCACCATTTTTGAGTGAATTGCAGAACGTCAGATTTTTGCTGAATTTGTGACCGCGCGGCTTAGGGATTTTCTCAAAAAAAGTTGTTCCGACGTTGAGGGCTAATTCTGTTTCCGATGATAAAAACCCATCTGTTTCCACCGAAAAACCTTTCAGGGGATCGTTTGCAACAGCTTGGCACCATTTTTGAGTGAATTGCAGAACGTCAGATTTTTGCTGAAATTGTGACCGCGCGGCTTAGGGATTTTTTCAAAAAAAGTTGTTCAGACGTCGAGGGCTAATTCTGTTTCCGATGATAAAAACCCATCTGTTTCCACCGAAAAACCTTTCAGGGGATCGTTCGCAACAGCTTGGCACCATTTTTGAGTGAATTGCAGAACGTCAGATTTTTAGGGTTAGGGTTAGGGATAGGGTTAGGGTTAGGGTTAGGGTTAGGGTTAGGGTTAGGGTTAGGGTTAGGGCTAATTCTTTTTCCGATGATAAAAACCCTTCTGTTTCCACCAAAAAACCTTTCAGGGGATCGTTTGCAACAGCTTGGCACCATTTTTGAGTGAATTGCAGAACGTCAGATTTTTGCTGAAATTGTGACCGCGCGGCTTAGGGATTTTTTCAAAAAAAGTTGTTCAGACGTCGAGGGCTAATTCTGTTTCCGATGATAAAAACCCATCTGTTTCCACCGAAAAACCTTTCAGGGGATCGTTTGCAACAGCTTGGCACCATTTTTGAGTGAATTGCAGAACGTCAGATTTTTGCTGAAATTGTGACCGCGCGGCTAAGGGATTTTTTCAAAAAAAGTTGTTCAGACGTCGAGGGCTAATTCTGTTTCCGATGATAAAAACCCATCTGTTTCAACCGAAATACCTTTCAGGGGATCGTTCGCAACAGCTTGGCACCATTTTTGAGTGAATTGCAGAACGTCAGATTTTTAGGGTTAGGGTTAGGGATAGGGTTAGGGTTAGGGTTAGGGTTAGGGTTAGGGTTAGGGCTAATTCTTTTTCCGATGATAAAAACCCTTCTGTTTCCACCAAAAAACCTTTCAGGGGATCGTTTGCAACAGCTTGGCAGCATTTTTGAGTGAATTGCAGAACGTCAGATTTTTGCTGAAATTGTGACCGCGCGGCTAAGGGATTTTTTCAAAAAAAGTTGTTCAGACGTCGAGGGCTAATTCTGTTTCCGATGATAAAAACCCATCTGTTTCCACCGAAAAACCTTTCAGGGGATCGTTCGCAACAGCTTGGCACCATTTTTGAGTGAATTGCAGAACGTCAGATTTTTGCTGAAATTGTGACCGCGCGGCTAAGGGATTTTTTCAAAAAAAGTTGTTCAGACGTCGAGGGCTAATTCTGTTTCCGATGATAAAAACCCATCTGTTTCAACCGAAATACCTTTCAGGGGATCGTTCGCAACAGCTTGGCACCATTTTTGAGTGAATTGCAGAACGTCAGATTTTTAGGGTTAGGGTTAGGGATAGGGTTAGGGTTAGGGTTAGGGTTAGGGTTAGGGTTAGGGCTAATTCTTTTTCCGATGATAAAAACCCTTCTGTTTCCACCAAAAAACCTTTCAGGGGATCGTTTGCAACAGCTTGGCAGCATTTTTGAGTGAATTGCAGAACGTCAGATTTTTGCTGAAATTGTGACCGCGCGGCTTATAGATTTTTTCAAAAAAAGTTGTTCAGACGTCGAGGGCTAATTCTGTTTCCGATGATAAAAACCCATCTGTTTCAACCGAAAAACCTTTCAGGGGATCGTTCGCAACAGCTTGGCACCATTTTTGAGTGAATTGCAGAACGTCAGATTTTTAGGGTTAGGGTTAGGGATAGGGTTAGGGTTAGGGTAAGGGTTAGGGTTAGGGCTAATTCTTTTTCCGATGATAAAAACCCTTCTGTTTCCACCAAAAAACCTTTCAGGGGATCGTTTGCAACAGCTTGGCAGCATTTTTGAGTGAATTGCAGAACGTCAGATTTTTGCTGAAATTGTGACCGCGCGGCTTAGGGATTTTTTCAAAAAAAGTTGTTCAGACGTCGAGGGCTAATTCTGTTTCCGATGATAAAAACCCATCTGTTTCCACCGAAAAACCTTTCAGGGGATCGTTTGCAACAGCTTGGCACCATTTTTGAGTGAATTGCAGAACGTCAGATTTTTGCTGAAATTGTGACCGCGCGGCTAAGGGATTTTTTCAAAAAAAGTTGTTCAGACGTCGAGGGCTAATTCTGTTTCCGAGATAAAAACCCATCTGTTTCAACCGAAAAACCTTTCAGGGGATCGTTCGCAACAGCTTGGCACCATTTTTGAGTGAATTGCAGAACGTCAGATTTTTAGGGTTAGGGTTAGGGATAGGGTTAGGGTTAGGGTTAGGGTTAGGGCTAATTCTGTTTCCGATGATAAAAACCCTTCTGTTTCCACCAAAAAACCTTTCAGGGGATCGTTTGCAACAGCTTGGCACCATTTTTGAGTGAATTGCAGAACGTCAGATTTTTGCTGAAATTGTGACCGCGCGGCTTAGGGATTTTTTCAAAAAAAGTTGTTCAGACGTCGAGGGCTAATTCTGTTTCCGATGATAAAAACCCATCTGTTTCTACCGAAAAACCTTTCAGGGGATATTTTGCAACAGCTTGGCACCATTTTCGAGTGAATTGCAGAACGTCAGATTTTTGCTGAAATTGTGACCGCGCGGCTTAGGGATTTTTTCAGAAAAAGTTGTTCAGACGTCGAGGGCTAATTCTGTTTCCGATAATAAAAACCCATCTGTTTCCACCGAAAAACCTTTCAGGGGATCGTTTGGAACAGCTTGGCACCATTTTTGAGTGAATTGCAGAACGTCAGATTTTTGCTGAAATTGTGACCGCGCGGCTTAGGGATTTTTTCAAAAAAAGTTGTTCAGACGTCGAGGGCTAATTCTGTTTCCGATGATAAAAACCCATCTGTTTCCACCGAAAAACCTTTCAGGGGATCGTTTGCAACAGCTTGGCACCATTTTTGAGTGAATTGCAGAACGTCAGATTTTTGCTGAAATTGTGACCGCGCGGCTTAGGGGTTTTTTTAAAAAAAGTTGTTCAGACGTCGAGGGCTAATTCTGTTTCCGATGATAAAAACCCATCTGTTTCCACTGAAAAACCTTTCAGGGGATGGTTTGCAACAGCTTGGCACCATTTTTGAGTGAATTGCAGAACGTCAGATTTTTGCTGAAATTCTGACCGCGCGGCTTAGGGCTTTTTTCAAAAAAAGTTGTTCAGACGTCGAGGGCTAATTCTGTTTCCGATGATAAAAACCCATCTGTTTCCACCGAAAAACCTTTCAGGGGATATTTTGTAACAGCTTGGCACCATTTTTGAGTGAATTGCAGAACGTCAGATTTTTGCTGAATTTGTGACCGCGCGGCTTAGGGATTTTCTCAAAAAAAGTTGTTCCGACGTTGAGGGCTAATTCTGTTTCCGATGATAAAAACCCATCTGTTTCCACCGAAAAACCTTTCAGGGGATCGTTTGCAACAGCTTGGCACCATTTTTGAGTGAATTGCAGAACGTCAGATTTTTGCTGAAATTGTGACCGCGCGGCTTAGGGATTTTTTCAAAAAAAGTTGTTCAGACGTCGAGGGCTAATTCTGTTTCCGATGATAAAAACCCATCTGTTTCCACCGAAAAACCTTTCAGGGGATCGTTCGCAACAGCTTGGCACCATTTTTGAGTGAATTGCAGAACGTCAGATTTTTAGGGTTAGGGTTAGGGATAGGGTTAGGGTTAGGGTTAGGGTTAGGGTTAGGGTTAGGGTTAGGGTTAGGGCTAATTCTTTTTCCGATGATAAAAACCCTTCTGTTTCCACCAAAAAACCTTTCAGGGGATCGTTTGCAACAGCTTGGCACCATTTTTGAGTGAATTGCAGAACGTCAGATTTTTGCTGAAATTGTGACCGCGCGGCTTAGGGATTTTTTCAAAAAAAGTTGTTCAGACGTCGAGGGCTAATTCTGTTTCCGATGATAAAAACCCATCTGTTTCCACCGAAAAATCTTTCAGGGGATCGTTTGCAACAGCTTGGCACCATTTTTGAGTGAATTGCAGAACGTCAGATTTTTGCTGAAATTGTGACCGCGCGGATTAGGGATTTTCTCAAAAAAAGTTGTTCAGACGTCGAGGGCTAATTCTGTTTCCGATGATAAAAACCCATCTGTTTCCACCGAAATACCTTTCAGGGGATCGTTTGCAACAGCTTGGCACCATTTTTGAGTGAATTGCAGAACGTCAGATTTTTGCTGAAATTGTGACCGCGCGGCTAAGGGATTTTTTCAAAAAAAGTTGTTCAGACGTCGAGGGCTAATTCTGTTTCCGATGATAAAAACCCATCTGTTTCAACCGAAATACCTTTCAGGGGATCGTTCGCAACAGCTTGGCACCATTTTTGAGTGAATTGCAGAACGTCAGATTTTTAGGGTTAGGGTTAGGGATAGGGTTAGGGTTAGGGTTAGGGTTAGGGTTAGGGTTAGGGTTAGGGTTAGGGTTAGGGTTAGGGCTAATTCTTTTTCCGATGATAAAAACCCTTCTGTTTCCACCAAAAAACCTTTCAGGGGATCGTTTGCAACAGCTTGGCAGCATTTTTGAGTGAATTGCAGAACGTCAGATTTTTGCTGAAATTGTGACCGCGCGGCTAAGGGATTTTTTCAAAAAAAGTTGTTCAGACGTCGAGGGCTAATTCTGTTTCCGATGATAAAAACCCATCTGTTTCCACCGAAAAACCTTTCAGGGGATCGTTCGCAACAGCTTGGCACCATTTTTGAGTGAATTGCAGAACGTCAGATTTTTGCTGAAATTGTGACCGCGCGGCTAAGGGATTTTTTCAAAAAAAGTTGTTCAGACATCGAGGGCTAATTCTGTTTCCGATGATAAAAACCCATCTGTTTCAACCGAAATACCTTTCAGGGGATCGTTCGCAACAGCTTGGCACCATTTTTGAGTGAATTGCAGAACGTCAGATTTTTAGGGTTAGGGTTAGGGATAGGGTTAGGGTTAGGGTTAGGGTTAGGGTTAGGGTTAGGGTTAGGGTTAGGGCTAATTCTTTTTCCGATGATAAAAACCCTTCTGTTTCCACCAAAAAACCTTTCAGGGGATCGTTTGCAACAGCTTGGCAGCATTTTTGAGTGAATTGCAGAACGTCAGATTTTTGCTGAAATTGTGACCGCGCGGCTTATAGATTTTTTCAAAAAAAGTTGTTCAAACGTCGAGGGCTAATTCTGTTTCCGATGATAAAAACCCATCTGTTTCAACCGAAAAACCTTTCAGGGGATCGTTCGCAACAGCTTGGCACCATTTTTGAGTGAATTGCAGAACGTCAGATTTTTAGGGTTAGGGTTAGGGATAGGGTTAGGGTTAGGGTAAGGGTTAGGGTTAGGGCTAATTCTTTTTCCGATGATAAAAACCCTTCTGTTTCCACCAAAAAACCTTTCAGGGGATCGTTTGCAACAGCTTGGCACCATTTTTGAGTGAATTGCAGAACGTCAGATTTTTGCTGAAATTGTGACCGCGCGGCTAAGGGATTTTTTCAAAAAAAGTTGTTCAGACGTCGAGGGCTAATTCTGTTTCCGATGATAAAAACCCATCTGTTTCAACCGAAATACCTTTCAGGGGATCGTTCGCAACAGCTTGGCACCATTTTTGAGTGAATTGCAGAACGTCAGATTTTTAGGGTTAGGGTTAGGGATAGGGTTAGGGTTAGGGTTAGGGTTAGGGTTAGGGTTAGGGTTAGGGTTAGGGCTAATTCTTTTTCCGATGATAAAAACCCTTCTGTTTCCACCAAAAAACCTTTCAGGGGATCGTTTGCAACAGCTTGGCAGCATTTTTGAGTGAATTGCAGAACGTCAGATTTTTGCTGAAATTGTGACCGCGCGGCTAAGGGATTTTTTCAAAAAAAGTTGTTCAGACGTCGAGGGCTAATTCTGTTTCCGATGATAAAAACCCATCTGTTTCCACCGAAAAACCTTTCAGGGGATCGTTCGCAACAGCTTGGCACCATTTTTGAGTGAATTGCAGAACGTCAGATTTTTGCTGAAATTGTGACCGCGCGGCTAAGGGATTTTTTCAAAAAAAGTTGTTCAGACATCGAGGGCTAATTCTGTTTCCGATGATAAAAACCCATCTGTTTCAACCGAAATACCTTTCAGGGGATCGTTCGCAACAGCTTGGCACCATTTTTGAGTGAATTGCAGAACGTCAGATTTTTAGGGTTAGGGTTAGGGATAGGGTTAGGGTTAGGGTTAGGGTTAGGGTTAGGGTTAGGGCTAATTCTTTTTCCGATGATAAAAACCCTTCTGTTTCCACCAAAAAACCTTTCAGGGGATCGTTTGCAACAGCTTGGCACCATTTTTGAGTGAATTGCAGAACGTCAGATTTTTGCTGAAATTGTGACCGCGCGGCTTAGGGATTTTTTCAAAAAAAGTTGTTCAGACGTCGAGGGCTAATTCTGTTTCCGATGATAAAAACCCATCTGTTTCTACCGAAAAACCTTTCAGGGGATATTTTGCAACAGCTTGGCACCATTTTCGAGTGAATTGCAGAACGTCAGATTTTTGCTGAAATTGTGACCGCGCGGCTTAGGGATTTTTTCAGAAAAAGTTGTTCAGACGTCGAGGGCTAATTCTGTTTCCGATGATAAAAACCCATCTGTTTCCACCGAAAAACCTTTCAGGGGATCGTTTGCAACAGCTTGGCACCATTTTTGAGTGAATTGCAGAACGTCAGATTTTTGCTGAAATTGTGACCGCGCGGCTTAGGGATTTTTTCAAAAAAAGTTGTTCAGACGTCGAGGGCTAATTCTGTTTCCGATGATAAAAACCCATCTGTTTCCACCGAAAAACCTTTCAGGGGATCGTTTGCAACAGCTTGGCACCATTTTTGAGTGAATTGCAGAACGTCAGATTTTTGCTGAAATTGTGACCGCGCGGCTTAGGGGTTTTTTTAAAAAAAGTTGTTCAGACGTCGAGGGCTAATTCTGTTTCCGATGATAAAAACCCATCTGTTTCCACTGAAAAACCTTTCAGGGGATGCTTTGCAACAGCTTGGCACCATTTTTGAGTGAATTGCAGAACGTCAGATTTTTGCTGAAATTCTGACCGCGCGGCTTAGGGCTTTTTTCAAAAAAAGTTGTTCAGACGTCGAGGGCTAATTCTGTTTCCGATGATAAAAACCCATCTGTTTCCACCGAAAAACCTTTCAGGGGATATTTTGTAACAGCTTGGCACCATTTTTGAGTGAATTGCAGAACGTCAGATTTTTGCTGAATTTGTGACCGCGCGGCTTAGGGATTTTCTCAAAAAAAGTTGTTCCGACGTCGAGGGCTAATTCTGTTTCCGATGATAAAAACCCATCTGTTTCCACCGAAAAACCTTTCAGGGGATCGTTTGCAACAGCTTGGCACCATTTTTGAGTGAATTGCAGAACGTCAGATTTTTGCTGAAATTGTGACCGCGCGGCTTAGGGATTTTTTCAAAAAAAGTTGTTCAGACGTCGAGGGCTAATTCTGTTTCCGATGATAAAAACCCATCTGTTTCCACCGAAAAACCTTTCAGGGGATCGTTCGCAACAGCTTGGCACCATTTTTGAGTGAATTGCAGAACGTCAGATTTTTAGGGTTAGGGTTAGGGATAGGGTTAGGGTTAGGGTTAGGGTTAGGGTGAGGGCTAATTCTTTTTCCGATGATAAAAACCCTTCTGTTTCCACCAAAAAACCTTTCAGGGGATCGTTTGCAACAGCTTGGCACCATTTTTGAGTGAATTGCAGAACGTCAGATTTTTGCTGAAATTGTGACCGCGCGGCTTAGGGATTTTTTCAAAAAAAGTTGTTCAGACGTCGAGGGCTAATTCTGTTTCCGATGATAAAAACCCATCTGTTTCCACCGAAAAATCTTTCAGGGGATCGTTTGCAACAGCTTGGCACCATTTTTGAGTGAATTGCAGAACGTCAGATTTTTGCTGAAATTGTGACCGCGCGGATTAGGGATTTTCTCAAAAAAAGTTGTTCAGACGTCGAGGGCTAATTCTGTTTCCGATGATAAAAACCCATCTGTTTCCACCGAAAAACCTTTCAGGGGATCGTTTGCAACAGCTTGGCACCATTTTTGAGTGAATTGCAGAACGTCAGATTTTTGCTGAAATTGTGACCGCGCGGCTAAGGGATTTTTTCAAAAAAAGTTGTTCAGACGTCGAGGGCTAATTCTGTTTCCGATGATAAAAACCCATCTGTTTCCACCGAAAAACCTTTCAGGGGATCGTTTGCAACAGCTTGGCACCATTTTTGAGTGAATTGCAGAACGTCAGATTTTTGCTGAAATTGTGACCGCGCGGCTAAGGGATTTTTTCAAAAAAAGTTGTTCAGACGTCGAGGGCTAATTCTGTTTCCGATGATAAAAACCCATCTGTTTCAACCGAAATACCTTTCAGGGGATCGTTCGCAACAGCTTGGCACCATTTTTGAGTGAATTGCAGAACGTCAGATTTTTGCTGAAATTGTGACCGCGCGGATTAGGGATTTTCTCAAAAAAAGTTGTTCAGACGTCGAGGGCTAATTCTGTTTCCGATGATAAAAACCCATCTGTTTCCACCGAAAAACCTTTCAGGGGATCGTTTGCAACAGCTTGGCACCATTTTTGAGTGAATTGCAGAACGTCAGATTTTTGCTGAAATTGTGACCGCGCGGCTAAGGGATTTTTTCAAAAAAAGTTGTTCAGACGTCGAGGGCTAATTCTGTTTCCGATGATAAAAACCCATCTGTTTCAACCGAAATACCTTTCAGGGGATCGTTCGCAACAGCTTGGCACCATTTTTGAGTGAATTGCAGAACGTCAGATTTTTAGGGTTAGGGTTAGGGATAGGGTTAGGGTTAGGGTTAGGGTTAGGGTTAGGGTTAGGGCTAATTCTTTTTCCGATGATAAAAACCCTTCTGTTTCCACCAAAAAACCTTTCAGGGGATCGTTTGCAACAGCTTGGCAGCATTTTTGAGTGAATTGCAGAACGTCAGATTTTTGCTGAAATTGTGACCGCGCGGCTAAGGGATTTTTTCAAAAAAAGTTGTTCAGACGTCGAGGGCTAATTCTGTTTCCGATGATAAAAACCCATCTGTTTCCACCGAAAAACCTTTCAGGGGATCGTTCGCAACAGCTTGGCACCATTTTTGAGTGAATTGCAGAACGTCAGATTTTTGCTGAAATTGTGACCGCGCGGCTAAGGGATTTTTTCAAAAAAAGTTGTTCAGACGTCGAGGGCTAATTCTGTTTCCGATGATAAAAACCCATCTGTTTCAACCGAAATACCTTTCAGGGGATCGTTCGCAACAGCTTGGCACCATTTTTGAGTGAATTGCAGAACGTCAGATTTTTAGGGTTAGGGTTAGGGATAGGGTTAGGGTTAGGGTTAGGGTTAGGGTTAGGGTTAGGGCTAATTCTTTTTCCGATGATAAAAACCCTTCTGTTTCCACCAAAAAACCTTTCAGGGGATCGTTTGCAACAGCTTGGCAGCATTTTTGAGTGAATTGCAGAACGTCAGATTTTTGCTGAAATTGTGACCGCGCGGCTTATAGATTTTTTCAAAAAAAGTTGTTCAGACGTCGAGGGCTAATTCTGTTTCCGATGATAAAAACCCATCTGTTTCCACCGAAAAACCTTTCAGGGGATCGTTTGCAACAGCTTGGCACCATTTTTGAGTGAATTGCAGAACGTCAGATTTTTGCTGAAATTGTGACCGCGCGGCTAAGGGATTTTTTCAAAAAAAGTTGTTCAGACGTCGAGGGCTAATTCTGTTTCCGATGATAAAAACCCATCTGTTTCAACCGAAATACCTTTCAGGGGATCGTTCGCAACAGCTTGGCACCATTTTTGAGTGAATTGCAGAACGTCAGATTTTTAGGGTTAGGGTTAGGGATAGGATTAGGGTTAGGGTTAGGGTTAGGGTTAGGGTTAGGGTTAGGGTTAGGGCTAATTCTTTTTCCGATGATAAAAACCCTTCTGTTTCCACCAAAAAACCTTTCAGGGGATCGTTTGCAACAGCTTGGCAGCATTTTTGAGTGAATTGCAGAACGTCAGATTTTTGCTGAAATTGTGACCGCGCGGCTTATAGATTTTTTCAAAAAAAGTTGTTCAGACGTCGAGGGCTAATTCTGTTTCCGATGATAAAAACCCATCTGTTTCCACCGAAAAACCTTTCAGGGGATCGTTTGCAACAGCTTGGCACCATTTTTGAGTGAATTGCAGAACGTCAGATTTTTGCTAAAATTGTGACCGCGCGGCTAAGGGATTTTTTCAAAAAAAGTTGTTCAGACGTCGAGGGCTAATTCTGTTTCCGATGATAAAAACCCATCTGTTTCCACCGAAAAACCTTTCAGGGGATCGTTCGCAACAGCTTGGCACCATTTTTGAGTGAATTGCAGAACGTCAGATTTTTGCTGAAATTGTGACCGCGCGGCTAAGGGATTTTTTCAAAAAAAGTTGTTCAGACGTCGAGGGCTAATTCTGTTTCCGATGATAAAAACCCATCTGTTTCAACCGAAATACCTTTCAGGGGATCGTTCGCAACAGCTTGGCACCATTTTTGAGTGAATTGCAGAACGTCAGATTTTTAGGGTTAGGGTTAGGGATAGGGTTAGGGTTAGGGTTAGGGTTAGGGTTAGGGTTAGGGCTAATTCTTTTTCCGATGATAAAAACCCTTCTGTTTCCACCAAAAAACCTTTCAGGGCATCGTTTGCAACAGCTTGGCAGCATTTTTGAGTGAATTGCAGAACGTCAGATTTTTGCTGAAATTGTGACCGCGCGGCTTATAGATTTTTTCAAAAAAAGTTGTTCAGACGTCGAGGGCTAATTCTGTTTCCGATGATAAAAACCCATCTGTTTCCACCGAAAAACCTTTCAGGGGATCGTTTGCAACAGCTTGGCACCATTTTTGAGTGAATTGCAGAACGTCAGATTTTTGCTGAAATTGTGACCGCGCGGCTAAGGGATTTTTTCAAAAAAAGTTGTTCAGACGTCGAGGGCTAATTCTGTTTCCGATGATAAAAACCCATCTGTTTCAACCGAAAAACCTTTCAGGGGATCGTTCGCAACAGCTTGGCACCATTTTTGAGTGAATTGCAGAACGTCAGATTTTTAGGGTTAGGGTTAGGGATAGGGTTAGGGTTAGGGTTAGGGTTAGGGTTAGGGCTAATTCTTTTTCCGATGATAAAAACCCTTCTGTTTCCACCAAAAAACCTTTCAGGGGATCGTTTGCAACAGCTTGGCACCATTTTTGAGTGAATTGCAGAACGTCAGATTTTTGCTGAAATTGTGACCGCGCGGCTTAGGGATTTTTTCAAAAAAAGTTGTTCAGACGTCGAGGGCTAATTCTGTTTCCGATGATAAAAACCCATCTGTTTCCACCGAAAAACCTTTCAGGGGATATTTTGCAATAGCTTGGCACCATTTTTGAGTGAATTGCAGAACCTCAGATTTTTGCTGAAATTGTGACCGCGCGGCTTATGGATTTTTTCAAAAAAAGTTGTTCAGACGTCGAGGGCTAATTCTGTTTCCGATGATAAAAACCCATCTGTTTCCACCGAAAAACCTTTCAGGGGATCGTTTGCAACAGCTTGGCACCATTTTTGAGTGAATTGCAGAACGTCAGATTTTTGCTGAAATTGTGACCGCGCGGCTTAGGGATTTTTTCAAAAAAAGTTGTTCAGACGTCGGGGGCTAATTCTGTTTCCGATGATAAAAACCCATCTGTTTCAACCGAAAAACCTTTCAGGGGATCGTTTGCAACAGCATGGCACCATTTTTGAGTGAATTGCAGAATGTCAGATTTTTAGGGTTAGGGTTAGGGTTAGGGTTAGGGTTAGGGTTAGGGTTAGGGTTAGGGTTAGGGTTAGGGTTAGGGTTAGGGTTAGGGCTAATTCTGTTTTCGATGATAAAAACCCATCTGTTTCCACCGAAAAACCTTTCAGGGGATCGTTTGCAACAGCTTGGAACCATTTTTGAGTGAATTGCAGAACGTCAGATTTTTGCTGAAATTGTGACCGCGCGGCTTAGGGATTTTTTCAAAAAAAGTTGTTCAGACGTCGAGGGCTAATTCTGTTTCCGATGATAAAAACCCATCTGTTTCTACCGAAAAACCTTTCAGGGGATATTTTGCAACAGCTTGGCACCATTTTCGAGTGAATTGCAGAACGTCAGATTTTTGCTGAAATTGTGACCGCGCGGTTTAGGGATTTTTTCAGAAAAAGTTGTTCAGACGTCGAGGGCTAATTCTGTTTCCGATGATAAAAACCCATCTGTTTCCACCGAAAAACCTTTCAGGGGATCGTTTGCAACAGCTTGGCACCATTTTTGAGTGAATTGCAGAACGTCAGATTTTTGCTGAAATTGTGACCGCGCGGCTTAGGGATTTTTTCAAAAAAAGTTGTTCAGACGTCGAGGGCTAATTCTGTTTCCGATGATAAAAACCCATCTGTTTCCACCGAAAAACCTTTCAGGGGATCGTTTGCAACAGCTTGGCACCATTTTTGAGTGAATTGCAGAACGTCAGATTTTTGCTGAAATTGTGACCGCGCGGCTTAGGGATTTTCTCAAAAAAAGTTGTTCAGACGTCGAGGGCTAATTCTGTTTCCGATGATAAAAACCCATCTGTTTCCACCGAAAAACCTTTCAGGGGATCGTTTGCAACAGCTTGGCACCATTTTTGAGTGAATTGCAGAACGTCAGATTTTTGCTGAAATTGTGACCGCGCGGCTAAGGGATTTTTTCAAAAAAAGTTGTTCAGACGTCGAGGGCTAATTCTGTTTCCGATGATAAAAACCCATCTGTTTCAACCGAAATACCTTTCAGGGGATCGTTCGCAACAGCTTGGCACCATTTTTGAGTGAATTGCAGAACGTCAGATTTTTAGGGTTAGGGTTAGGGATAGGGTTAGGGTTAGGGTTAGGGTTAGGGTTAGGGTTAGGGCTAATTCTTTTTCCGATGATAAAAACCCTTCTGTTTCCACCAAAAAACCTTTCAGGGGATCGTTTGCAACAGCTTGGCAGCATTTTTGAGTGAATTGCAGAACGTCAGATTTTTGCTGAAATTGTGACCGCGCGGCTAAGGGATTTTTTCAAAAAAAGTTGTTCAGACGTCGAGGGCTAATTCTGTTTCCGATGATAAAAACCCATCTGTTTCCACCGAAAAACCTTTCAGGGGATCGTTCGCAACAGCTTGGCACCATTTTTGAGTGAATTGCAGAACGTCAGATTTTTGCTGAAATTGTGACCGCGCGGCTAAGGGATTTTTTCAAAAAAAGTTGTTCAGACGTCGAGGGCTAATTCTGTTTCCGATGATAAAAACCCATCTGTTTCAACCGAAATACCTTTCAGGGGATCGTTCGCAACAGCTTGGCACCATTTTTGAGTGAATTGCAGAACGTCAGATTTTTAGGGTTAGGGTTAGGGATAGGGTTAGGGTTAGGGTTAGGGTTAGGGTTAGGGTTAGGGCTAATTCTTTTTCCGATGATAAAAACCCTTCTGTTTCCACCAAAAAACCTTTCAGGGGATCGTTTGCAACAGCTTGGCAGCATTTTTGAGTGAATTGCAGAACGTCAGATTTTTGCTGAAATTGTGACCGCGCGGCTTATAGATTTTTTCAAAAAAAGTTGTTCAGACGTCGAGGGCTAATTCTGTTTCCGATGATAAAAACCCATCTGTTTCCACCGAAAAACCTTTCAGGGGATCGTTTGCAACAGCTTGGCACCATTTTTGAGTGAATTGCAGAACGTCAGATTTTTGCTGAAATTGTGACCGCGCGGCTAAGGGATTTTTTCAAAAAAAGTTGTTCAGACGTCGAGGGCTAATTCTGTTTCCGATGATAAAAACCCATCTGTTTCAACCGAAATACCTTTCAGGGGATCGTTCGCAACAGCTTGGCACCATTTTTGAGTGAATTGCAGAACGTCAGATTTTTAGGGTTAGGGTTAGGGATAGGATTAGGGTTAGGGTTAGGGTTAGGGTTAGGGTTAGGGTTAGGGTTAGGGCTAATTCTTTTTCCGATGATAAAAACCCTTCTGTTTCCACCAAAAAACCTTTCAGGGGATCGTTTGCAACAGCTTGGCAGCATTTTTGAGTGAATTGCAGAACGTCAGATTTTTGCTGAAATTGTGACCGCGCGGCTTATAGATTTTTTCAAAAAAAGTTGTTCAGACGTCGAGGGCTAATTCTGTTTCCGATGATAAAAACCCATCTGTTTCCACCGAAAAACCTTTCAGGGGATCGTTTGCAACAGCTTGGCACCATTTTTGAGTGAATTGCAGAACGTCAGATTTTTGCTAAAATTGTGACCGCGCGGCTAAGGGATTTTTTCAAAAAAAGTTGTTCAGACGTCGAGGGCTAATTCTGTTTCCGATGATAAAAACCCATCTGTTTCCACCGAAAAACCTTTCAGGGGATCGTTCGCAACAGCTTGGCACCATTTTTGAGTGAATTGCAGAACGTCAGATTTTTGCTGAAATTGTGACCGCGCGGCTAAGGGATTTTTTCAAAAAAAGTTGTTCAGACGTCGAGGGCTAATTCTGTTTCCGATGATAAAAACCCATCTGTTTCAACCGAAATACCTTTCAGGGGATCGTTCGCAACAGCTTGGCACCATTTTTGAGTGAATTGCAGAACGTCAGATTTTTAGGGTTAGGGTTAGGGATAGGGTTAGGGTTAGGGTTAGGGTTAGGGTTAGGGTTAGGGCTAATTCTTTTTCCGATGATAAAAACCCTTCTGTTTCCACCAAAAAACCTTTCAGGGCATCGTTTGCAACAGCTTGGCAGCATTTTTGAGTGAATTGCAGAACGTCAGATTTTTGCTGAAATTGTGACCGCGCGGCTTATAGATTTTTTCAAAAAAAGTTGTTCAGACGTCGAGGGCTAATTCTGTTTCCGATGATAAAAACCCATCTGTTTCCACCGAAAAACCTTTCAGGGGATCGTTTGCAACAGCTTGGCACCATTTTTGAGTGAATTGCAGAACGTCAGATTTTTGCTGAAATTGTGACCGCGCGGCTAAGGGATTTTTTCAAAAAAAGTTGTTCAGACGTCGAGGGCTAATTCTGTTTCCGATGATAAAAACCCATCTGTTTCAACCGAAAAACCTTTCAGGGGATCGTTCGCAACAGCTTGGCACCATTTTTGAGTGAATTGCAGAACGTCAGATTTTTAGGGTTAGGGTTAGGGATAGGGTTAGGGTTAGGGTTAGGGTTAGGGTTAGGGCTAATTCTTTTTCCGATGATAAAAACCCTTCTGTTTCCACCAAAAAACCTTTCAGGGGATCGTTTGCAACAGCTTGGCACCATTTTTGAGTGAATTGCAGAACGTCAGATTTTTGCTGAAATTGTGACCGCGCGGCTTAGGGATTTTTTCAAAAAAAGTTGTTCAGACGTCGAGGGCTAATTCTGTTTCCGATGATAAAAACCCATCTGTTTCCACCGAAAAACCTTTCAGGGGATATTTTGCAATAGCTTGGCACCATTTTTGAGTGAATTGCAGAACCTCAGATTTTTGCTGAAATTGTGACCGCGCGGCTTATGGATTTTTTCAAAAAAAGTTGTTCAGACGTCGAGGGCTAATTCTGTTTCCGATGATAAAAACCCATCTGTTTCCACCGAAAAACCTTTCAGGGGATCGTTTGCAACAGCTTGGCACCATTTTTGAGTGAATTGCAGAACGTCAGATTTTTGCTGAAATTGTGACCGCGCGGCTTAGGGATTTTTTCAAAAAAAGTTGTTCAGACGTCGGGGGCTAATTCTGTTTCCGATGATAAAAACCCATCTGTTTCAACCGAAAAACCTTTCAGGGGATCGTTTGCAACAGCATGGCACCATTTTTGAGTGAATTGCAGAATGTCAGATTTTTAGGGTTAGGGTTAGGGTTAGGGTTAGGGTTAGGGTTAGGGTTAGGGTTAGGGTTAGGGTTAGGGTTAGGGTTAGGGTTAGGGTTAGGGCTAATTCTGTTTTCGATGATAAAAACCCATCTGTTTCCACCGAAAAACCTTTCAGGGGATCGTTTGCAACAGCTTGGAACCATTTTTGAGTGAATTGCAGAACGTCAGATTTTTGCTGAAATTGTGACCGCGCGGCTTAGGGATTTTTTCAAAAAAAGTTGTTCAGACGTCGAGGGCTAATTCTGTTTCCGATGATAAAAACCCATCTGTTTCTACCGAAAAACCTTTCAGGGGATATTTTGCAACAGCTTGGCACCATTTTCGAGTGAATTGCAGAACGTCAGATTTTTGCTGAAATTGTGACCGCGCGGTTTAGGGATTTTTTCAGAAAAAGTTGTTCAGACGTCGAGGGCTAATTCTGTTTCCGATGATAAAAACCCATCTGTTTCCACCGAAAAACCTTTCAAGGGATCGTTTGCAACAGCTTGGCACCATTTTTGAGTGAATTGCAGAACGTCAGATTTTTGCTGAAATTGTGACCGCGCGGCTTAGGGATTTTTTCAAAAAAAGTTGTTCAGACGTCGAGGGCTAATTCTGTTTCCGATGATAAAAACCCATCTGTTTCCACCGAAAAACCTTTCAGGGGATCGTTTGCAACAGCTTGGCACCATTTTTGAGTGAATTGCACAACGTCAGATTTTTGCTGAAATTGTGACCACGCGGATTAGGGATTTTCTCAAAAAAAGTTGTTCAGACGTCGAGGGCTAATTCTGTTTCCGATGATAAAAACCCATCTGTTTCCACCGAAAAACCTTTCAGGGGATCGTTTGCAACAGCTTGGCACCATTTTTGAGTGAATTGCAGAACGTCAGATTTTTTGCTGAAATTGTGACCGCGCGGCTTAGGGATTTTTTCAAAAAAAGTTGTTCAGACGTCGAGGGCTAATTCTGTTTCCGATGATAAAAACCCATCTGTTTCCACCGAAAAACCTTTCAGGGGATCGTTTGCAACAGCTTGGCACCATTTTTGAGTGAATTGCAGAACGTCAGATTTTTGCTGAAATTGTGACCCCGCGGCTTAGGGATTTTTTCAAAAAACGTTATTCAGACGTCGAGGGCTAATTCTGTTTCCGATGATAAAAACCCATCTGTTTCCACCGAAAAACCTTACAGGGGATCGTTTGCAACAGCTTGGCACCTTTTTTGAGTGAATTGCAGAACGTCAGATTTTTGCTGAAATTGTGACCGCGCGGCTTACGGATTTTTTCAAAAAAAGTTGTTCAGACGTCGAGGGCTAATTCTGTTTCCGATGATAAAAACCCATCTGTTTCTACCGAAAAACCTTTCAGGGGATATTTTGCAACAGCTTGGCACCATTTTCGAGTGAATTGCAGAACGTCAGATTTTTGCTGAAATTGTGACCGCGCGGCTTAGGGATTTTTTCAGAAAAAGTTGTTCAGACGTCGAGGGCTAATTCTGTTTCCGATGATAAAAACCCATCTGTTTCCACCGAAAAACCTTTCAGGGGATCGTTTGCAACAGCTTGGCACCATTTTTGAGTGAATTGCAGAACGTCAGATTTTTGCTGAAATTGTGACCGCGCGGCTTAGGGATTTTTTCAAAAAAAGTTGTTCAGACGTCGAGGGCTAATTCTGTTTCCGATGATAAAAACCCATCTGTTTCCACCGAAAAACCTTTCAGGGGATCGTTTGCAACAGCTTGGCACCATTTTTGAGTGAATTGCAGAACGTCAGATTTTTGCTGAAATTGTGACCGCGCGGCTTAGGGGTTTTTTTAAAAAAAGTTGTTCAGACGTCGAGGGCTAATTCTGTTTCCGATGATAAAAACCCATCTGTTTCCACTGAAAAACCTTTCAGGGGATGGTTTGCAACAGCTTGGCACCATTTTTGAGTGAATTGCAGAACGTCAGATTTTTGCTGAAATTCTGACCGCGCGGCTTAGGGATTTTTTCAAAAAAAGTTGTTCAGACGTCGAGGGCTAATTCTGTTTCCGATGATAAAAACCCATCTGTTTCCACCGAAAAACCTTTCAGGGGATATTTTGTAACAGCTTGGCACCATTTTTGAGTGAACTGCAGAACGTCAGATTTTTGCTGAATTTGTGACCGCGCGGCTTAGGGATTTTCTCAAAAAAAGTTGTTCCGACGTCGAGGGCTAATTCTGTTTCCGATGATAAAAACCCATCTGTTTCCACCGAAAAACCTTACAGGGGATCGTTTGCAACAGCTTGGCACCTTTTTTGAGTGAATTGCAGAACGTCAGATTTTTGCTGAAATTGTGACCGCGCGGCTTACGGATTTTTTCAAAAAAAGTTGTTCAGACGTCGAGGGCTAATTCTGTTTCCGATGATAAAAACCCATCTGTTTCTACCGAAAAACCTTTCAGGGGATATTTTGCAACAGCTTGGCACCATTTTCGAGTGAATTGCAGAACGTCAGATTTTTGCTGAAATTGTGACCGCGCGGCTTAGGGATTTTTTCAGAAAAAGTTGTTCAGACGTCGAGGGCTAATTCTGTTTCCGATGATAAAAACCCATCTGTTTCCACCGAAAAACCTTTCAGGGGATCGTTTGCAACAGCTTGGCACCATTTTTGAGTGAATTGCAGAACGTCAGATTTTTGCTGAAATTGTGACCGCGCGGCTTAGGGATTTTTTCAAAAAAAGTTGTTCAGACGTCGAGGGCTAATTCTGTTTCCGATGATAAAAACCCATCTGTTTCCACCGAAAAACCTTTCAGGGGATCGTTTGCAACAGCTTGGCACCATTTTTGAGTGAATTGCAGAACGTCAGATTTTTGCTGAAATTGTGACCGCGCGGCTTAGGGGTTTTTTTAAAAAAAGTTGTTCAGACGTCGAGGGCTAATTCTGTTTCCGATGATAAAAACCCATCTGTTTCCACTGAAAAACCTTTCAGGGGATGGTTTGCAACAGCTTGGCACCATTTTTGAGTGAATTGCAGAACGTCAGATTTTTGCTGAAATTCTGACCGCGCGGCTTAGGGATTTTTTCAAAAAAAGTTGTTCAGACGTCGAGGGCTAATTCTGTTTCCGATGATAAAAACCCATCTGTTTCCACCGAAAAACCTTTCAGGGGATATTTTGTAACAGCTTGGCACCATTTTTGAGTGAACTGCAGAACGTCAGATTTTTGCTGAATTTGTGACCGCGCGGCTTAGGGATTTTCTCAAAAAAAGTTGTTCCGACGTCGAGGGCTAATTCTGTTTCCGATGATAAAAACCCATCTGTTTCCACCGAAAAACCTTTCAGGGGATCGTTTGCAACAGCTTGGCACCATTTTTGAGTGAATTGCAGAACGTCAGATTTTTGCTGAAATTGTGACCGCGCGGCTTAGGGATTTTTTCAAAAAAAGTTGTTCAGACGTCGAGGGCTAATTCTGTTTCCGATGATAAAAACCCATCTGTTTCCACCGAAAAACCTTTCAGGGGATCGTTCGCAACAGCTTGGCACCATTTTTGAGTGAATTGCAGAACGTCAGATTTTTAGGGTTAGGGTTAGGGATAGGGTTAGGGTTAGGGTTAGGGTTAGGGTTAGGGTTAGGGTTAGGGTTAGGGTTAGGGTTAGGGTTAGGGCTAATTCTTTTTCCGATGATAAAAACCCTTCTGTTTCCACCAAAAAACCTTTCAGGGGATCGTTTGCAACAGCTTGGCACCATTTTTGAGTGAATTGCAGAACGTCAGATTTTTGCTGAAATTGTGACCGCGCGGCTTAGGGATTTTCTCAAAAAAAGTTGTTCCGACGTCGAGGGCTAATTCTGTTTCCGATGATAAAAACCCCTCTGTTTCCACCGAAAAACCTTTCAGGGGATATTTTGCAACAGCTTGGCACCATTTTTGAGTGAATTGGCAGAACGTCAGATTTTTAGGGTTAGGGTTAGGGATAGGGTTAGGGTTAGGGTTAGGGTTAGGGTTAGGGCTAATTCTTTTTCCGATGATAAAAACCCTTCTGTTTCCACCAAAAAACCTTTCAGGGGATCGTTTGCAACAGCTTGGCACCATTTTTGAGTGAATTGCAGAACGTCAGATTTTTGCTGAAATTGTGACCGCGCGGCTTAGGGATTTTTTCAAAAAAAGTTGTTCAGACGTCGAGGGCTAATTCTGTTTCCGATGATAAAAACCCATCTGTTTCCACCGAAAAACCTTTCAGGGGATATTTTGCAACAGCTTGGCACCATTTTTGAGTGAATTGCAGAACGTCAGATTTTTGCTGAAATTGTGACCGCGCGGCTTAGGGATTTTCTCAAAAAAAGTTGTTCCGACGTCGAGGGCTAATTCTGTTTCCGATGATAAAAACCCATCTGTTTCCACCGAAAAACCTTTCAGGGGATCGTTTGCAACAGCTTGGCACCATTTTTGAGTGAATTGCAGAACGTCAGATTTTTGCTGAAATTGTGACCGCGCGGCTTAGGGATTTTTTCAAAAAAAGTTGTTCAGACGTCGAGGGCTAATTCTGTTTCTGATGATAAAAACCCATCTGTTTCCACCGAAAAACCTTTCAGGGGATCGTTTGCAACAGCTTGGCACCATTTTTGAGTGAATTGCAGAACGTCAGATTTTTGCTGAAATTGTGACCCCGCGGCTTAGGGATTTTTTCAAAAAACGTTATTCAGACGTCGAGGGCTAATTCTGTTTCCGATGATAAAAACCCATCTGTTTCCACCGAAAAACCTTACAGGGGATCGTTTGCAACAGCTTGGCACCTTTTTTGAGTGAATTGCAGAACGTCAGATTTTTGCTGAAATTGTGACCGCGCGGCTTACTGATTTTTTCAAAAAAAGTTGTTCAGACGTCGAGGGCTAATTCTGTTTCCGATGATAAAAACCCATCTGTTTCTACCGAAAAACCTTTCAGGGGATATTTTGCAACAGCTTGGCACCATTTTCGAGTGAATTGCAGAACGTCAGATTTTTGCTGAAATTGTGACCGCGCGGCTTAGGGATTTTTTCAAAAAAAGTTGTTCAGACGTCGAGGGCTAATTCTGTTTCCGATGATAAAAACCCATCTGTTTCCACCGAAAAACCTTTCAGGGGATCGTTTGCAACAGCTTGGCACCATTTTTGAGTGAATTGCAGAACGTCAGATTTTTGCTGAAATTGTGACCGCGCGGCTTAGGGATTTTTTCAAAAAAAGTTGTTCAGACGTCGAGGGCTAATTCTGTTTCCGATGATAAAAACCCATCTGTTTCCACCGAAAAACCTTTCAGGGGATCGTTTGCAACAGCTTGGCACCATTTTTGAGTGAATTGCAGAACGTCAGATTTTTGCTGAAATTGTGACCGCGCGGCTTAGGGGTTTTTTTAAAAAAAGTTGTTCAGACGTCGAGGGCTAATTCTGTTTCCGATGATAAAAACCCATCTGTTTCCACTGAAAAACCTTTCAGGGGATGGTTTGCAACAGCTTGGCACCATTTTTGAGTGAATTGCAGAACGTCAGATTTTTGCTGAAATTCTGACCGTGCGGCTTAGGGATTTTTTCAAAAAAAGTTGTTCAGACGTCGAGGGCTAATTCTGTTTCCGATGATAAAAACCCATCTGTTTCCACCGAAAAACCTTTCAGAGGATATTTTGTAACAGCTTGGCACCATTTTTGAGTGAACTGCAGAACGTCAGATTTTTGCTGAATTTGTGACCGCGCGGCTTAGGGATTTTCTCAAAAAAAGTTGTTCCGACGTCGAGGGCTAATTCTGTTTCCGATGATAAAAACCCATCTGTTTCCACCGAAAAACCTTTCAGGGGATCGTTTGCAACAGCTTGGCACCATTTTTGAGTGAATTGCAGAACGTCAGATTTTTGCTGAAATTGTGACCGCGCGGCTTAGGGATTTTTTCAAAAAAAGTTGTTCAGACGTCGAGGGCTAATTCTGTTTCCGATGATAAAAACCCATCTGTTTCCACCGAAAAACCTTTCAGGGGATCGTTCGCAACAGCTTGGCACCATTTTTGAGTGAATTGCAGAACGTCAGATTTTTAGGGTTAGGGTTAGGGATAGGGTTAGGGTTAGGGTTAGGGTTAGGGTTAGGGTTAGGGTTAGGGTTAGGGCTAATTCTTTTTCCGATGATAAAAACCCTTCTGTTTCCACCAAAAAACCTTTCAGGGGATCGTTTGCAACAGCTTGGCACCATTTTTGAGTGAATTGCAGAACGTCAGATTTTTGCTGAAATTGTGACCGCGCGGCTTAGGGATTTTCTCAAAAAAAGTTGTTCCGACGTCGAGGGCTAATTCTGTTTCCGATGATAAAAACCCCTCTGTTTCCACCGAAAAACCTTTCAGGGGATCGTTTGCAACAGCTTGGCACCATTTTTGAGTGAATTGCAGAACGTCAGATTTTTGCTGAAATTGTGACCGCGCGGCTAAGGGATTTTTTCAAAAAAAGTTGTTCAGACGTCGAGGGCTAATTCTGTTTCCGATGATAAAAACCCCTCTGTTTCCACCGAAAAACCTTTGAGGGGATATTTTGCAACAGCTTGGCACCATTTTTGAGTGAATTGCAGAACGTCAGATTTTTAGGGTTAGGGTTAGGGATAGGGTTAGGGTTAGGGTTAGGGTTAGGGTTAGGGCTAATTCTTTTTCCGATGATAAAAACCCTTCTGTTTCCACCAAAAAACCTTTCAGGGGATCGTTTGCAACAGCTTGGCACCATTTTTGAGTGAATTGCAGAACGTCAGATTTTTGCTGAAATTGTGACCGCGCGGCTTAGGGATTTTTTCAAAAAAAGTTGTTCAGACGTCGAGGGCTAATTCTGTTTCCGATGATAAAAACCCATCTGTTTCCACCGAAAAACCTTTCAGGGGATATTTTGCAACAGCTTGGCACCATTTTTGAGTGAATTGCAGAACGTCAGATTTTTGCTGAAATTGTGACCGCGCGGCTTACGGATTTTCTCAAAAAAAGTTGTTCCGACGTCGAGGGCTAATTCTGTTTCCGATGATAAAAACCCATCTGTTTCCACCGAAAAACCTTTCAGGGGATCGTTTGCAACAGCTTGGCACCATTTTTGAGTGAATTGCAGAACGTCAGATTTTTGCTGAAATTGTGACCGCGCGGCTTAGGGATTTTTTCAAAAAAAGTTGTTCAGACGTCGAGGGCTAATTCTGTTTCCGATGATAAAAACCCATCTGTTTCCACCGAAAAACCTTTCAGGGGATCGTTCGCAACAGCTTGGCACCATTTTTGAGTGAATTGCAGAACGTCAGATTTTTAGGGTTAGGGTTAGGGATAGGGTTAGGGTTAGGGTTAGGGTTAGGGTTAGGGTTAGGGCTAATTCTTTTTCCGATGATAAAAACCCTTCTGTTTCCACCAAAAAACCTTTCAGGGGATCGTTTGCAACAGCTTGGCACCATTTTTGAGTGAATTGCAGAACGTCAGATTTTTGCTGAAATTGTGACCGCGCGGCTTAGGGATTTTCTCAAAAAAAGTTGTTCCGACGTCGAGGGCTAATTCTGTTTCCGATGATAAAAACCCCTCTGTTTCCACCGAAAAACCTTTCAGGGGATCGTTTGCAACAGCTTGGCACCATTTTTGAGTGATTTGCAGAACGTCAGATTTTTGCTGAAATTGTGACCGCGCGGCTAAGGGATTTTTTCAAAAAAAGTTGTTCAGACGTCGAGGGCTAATTCTGTTTCCGATGATAAAAACCCATCTTTTTCAACCGAAAAACCTTTCAGGGGATCGTTCGCAACAGCTTGGCACCATTTTTGAGTGAATTGCAGAACGTCAGATTTTTAGGGTTAGGGTTAGGGATAGGGTTAGGGTTAAGGTTAGGGTTAGGGTTAGGGTTAGGGTTAGGGTTAGGGTTAGGGCTAATTCTTTTTCCGATGATAAAAACCCTTCTGTTTCCACCAAAAAACCTTTCAGGGGATCGTTTGCAACAGCTTGGCAGCATTTTTGAGTGAATTGCAGAACGTCAGATTTTTGCTGAAATTGTGACCGCGCGGCTTATAGATTTTTTCAAAAAAAGTTGTTCAGACGTCGAGGGCTAATTCTGTTTTCGATGATAAAAACCCATCTGTTTCCACCGAAAAACCTTTCAGGGGATCGTTTGCAACAGCTTGGCACCATTTTTGAGTGAATTGCAGAACGTCAGATTTTTGCTGAAATTGTGACCGCGCGGCTTAGGGATTTTTTCAAAAAAAGTTGTTCAGACGTCGAGGGCTAATTCTGTTTCCGATGATAAAAACCCATCTGTTTCCACCGAAAAACCTTTCAGGGGATATTTTGCAACAGCTTGGCACCATTTTTGAGTGAATTGCAGAACGTCAGATTTTTGCTGAAATTGTGACCGCGCGGCTTAGGGATTTTTTCAGAAAAAGTTGTTCAGACGTCGAGGGCTAATTCTGTTTCCGATGATAAAAACCTATCTGTTTCCACCGAAAAACCTTTCAGGGGATCGTTTGCAACAGCTTGGCAGCATTTTTGAGTGAATTGCAGAACGTCAGATTTTTGCTGAAATTGTGACCGCGCGGCTTAGGGATTTTTTCAAAAAAAGTTGTTCAGACGTCGAGGGCTAATTCTGTTTCCGATGATAAAAACCCATCTGTTTCCACCGAAAAACCTTTCAGGGGATCGTTTGCAACAGCTTGGCACCATTTTTGAGTGAATTGCAGAACGTCAGATTTTTGCTGAAATTGTGACCGCGCGGCTTAGGGGTTTTTTTAAAAAAAGTTGTTCAGACGTCGAGGGCTAATTCTGTTTCCGATGATAAAAACCCATCTGTTTCCACCGAAAAACCTTTCAGGGGATGGTTTGCAACAGCTTGGCACCATTTTTGAGTGAATTGCAGAACGTCAGATTTTTGCTGAAATTCTGACCGCGCGGCTTAGGGATTTTTTCAAAAAAAGTTGTTCAGACGTCGAGGGCTAATTCTGTTTCCGATGATAAAAACCCATCTGTTTCCACCGAAAAACCTTTCAGGGGATATTTTGTAACAGCTTGGCACCATTTTTGAGTGAACTGCAGAACGTCAGATTTTTGCTGAATTTGTGACCGCGCGGCTTAGGGATTTTCTCAAAAAAAGTTGTTCCGACGTCGAGGGCTAATTCTGTTTCCGATGATAAAAACCCATCTGTTTCCACCGAAAAACCTTTCAGGGGATCGTTTGCAACAGCTTGGCACCATTTTTGAGTGAATTGCAGAACGTCAGATTTTTGCTGAAATTGTGACCGCGCGGCTTAGGGATTTTTTCAAAAAAAGTTGTTCAGACGTCGAGGGCTAATTCTGTTTCCGATGATAAAAACCCATCTGTTTCCACCGAAAAACCTTTCAGGGCATCGTTCGCAACAGCTTGGCACCATTTTTGAGTGAATTGCAGAACGTCAGATTTTTAGGGTTAGGGTTAGGGATAGGGTTAGGGTTAGGGTTAGGGTTAGGGTTAGGGTTAGGGTTAGGGTTAGGGCTAATTCTTTTTCCGATGATAAAAACCCTTCTGTTTCCACCAAAAAACCTTTCAGGGGATCGTTTGCAACAGCTTGGCACCATTTTTGAGTGAATTGCAGAACGTCAGATTTTTGCTGAAATTGTGACCGCGCGGCTTAGGGATTTTCTCAAAAAAAGTTGTTCCGACGTCGAGGGCTAATTCTGTTTCCGATGATAAAAACCCATCTGTTTCCACCGAAAAACCTTTCAGGGGATCGTTTGCAACAGCTTGGCACCATTTTTGAGTGAATTGCAGAACGTCAGATTTTTGCTGAAATTGTGACCGCGCGGCTAAGGGATTTTTTCAAAAAAAGTTGTTCAGACGTCGAGGGCTAATTCTGTTTCCGATGATAAAAACCCATCTGTTTCAACCGAAAAACCTTTCAGGGGATCGTTCGCAACAGCTTGGCACCATTTTTGAGTGAATTGCAGAACGTCAGATTTTTAGGGTTAGGGTTAGGGATAGGGTTAGGGTTAAGGTTAGGCTTAGGGTTAGGGTTAGGGTTAGGGTTAGGGCTAATTCTTTTTCCGATGATAAAAACCCTTCTGTTTCCACCAAAAAACCTTTCAGGGGATCGTTTGCAACAGCTTGGCAGCATTTTTGAGTGAATTGCAGAACGTCAGATTTTTGCTGAAATTGTGACCGCGCGGCTTATAGATTTTTTCAAAAAAAGTTGTTCAGACGTCGAGGGCTAATTCTGTTTCCGATGATAAAAACCCATCTGTTTCCACCGAAAAACCTTTCAGGGGATCGTTTGCAACAGCTTGGCACCATTTTTGAGTGAATTGCAGAACGTCAGATTTTTGCTGAAATTGTGACCGCGCGGCTAAGGGATTTTTTCAAAAAAAGTTGTTCAGACGTCGAGGGCTAATTCTGTTTCCGATGATAAAAACCCCTCTGTTTCCACCGAAAAACCTTTCAGGGGATATTTTGCAACAGCTTGGCACCATTTTTGAGTGAATTGCAGAACGTCAGATTTTTAGGGCTAGGGTTAGGGATAGGGTTAGGGTTAGGGTTAGGGTTAGGGTTAGGGCTAATTCTTTTTCCGATGATAAAAACCCTTCTGTTTCCACCAAAAAACCTTTCAGGGGATCGTTTGCAACAGCTTGGCACCATTTTTGAGTGAATTGCAGAACGTCAGATATTTGCTGAAATTGTGACCGCGCGGCTTAGGGATTTTTTCAAAAAAAGTTGTTCAGACGTCGAGGGCTAATTCTGTTTCCGATGATAAAAACCCATCTGTTTCCACCGAAAAACCTTTCAGGGGATATTTTGCAACAGCTTGGCACCATTTTTGAGTGAATTGCAGAACGTCAGATTTTTGCTGAAATTGTGACCGCGCGGCTTATGGATTTTTTCAAAAAAAGTTGTTCAGACGTCGAGGGCTAATTCTGTTTCCGATGATAAAAACCCATCTGTTTCCACCGAAAAACCTTTCAGGGGATCGTTTGCAACAGCTTGGCACCATTTTTGAGTGAATTGTAGAACGTCAGATTTTTGCTGAAATTGTGACCGCGCGTCTTAGGGATTTTCTCAAAAAAAGTTGTTCAGACGTCGAGGGCTAATTCTGTTTCCGATGATAAAAACCCATCTGTTTCCACCGAAAAACCTTTCAGGGGATCGTTTGCAACAGCTTGGCACCATTTTTGAGTGAATTGCAGAACGTCAGATTTTTGCTGAAATTGTGACCGCGCGGCTAAGGGATTTTTTCAAAAAAAGTTGTTCAGACGTCGAGGGCTAATTCTGTTTCCGATGATAAAAACCCATCTGTTTCTACCGAAAAACCTTTCAGCGGATATTTTGCAACAGCTTGGCACCATTTTCGAGTGAATTGCAGAACGTCAGATTTTTGCTGAAATTGTGACCGCGCGGCTTAGGGATTTTTTCAGAAAAAGTTGTTCAGACGTCGAGGGCTAATTCTGTTTCCGATGATAAAAACCCATCTGTTTCCACCGAAAAACCTTTCAGGGGATCGTTTGCAACAGCTTGGCACCATTTTTGAGTGAATTGCAGAACGTCAGATTTTTGCTGAAATTGTGACCGCGCGGCTTTGGGATTTTTTCAAAAAAAGTTGTTAAGACGTCGAGGGCTAATTCTGTTTCCGATGATAAAAACCCATCTGTTTCCACCGAAAAACCTTTCAGGGGATCGTTTGCAACAGCTTGGCACCATTTTTGAGTGAATTGCAGAACGTCAGATTTTTGCTGAAATTGTGACCGCGCGGATTAGGGATTTTCTCAAAAAAAGTTGTTCAGACGTCGAGGGCTAATTCTGTTTCCGATGATAAAAACCCATCTGTTTCCACCGAAAAACCTTTCAGGGGATCGTTTGCAACAGCTTGGCACCATTTTTGAGTGAATTGCAGAACGTCAGATTTTTGCTGAAATTGTGACCGCGCGGATTAGGGATTTTCTCAAAAAAAGTTGTTCAGACGTCGAGGGCTAATTCTGTTTCCGATGATAAAAACCCATCTGTTTCCACCGAAAAACCTTTCAGGGGATCGTTTGCAACAGCTTGGCACCAATTTTGAGTGAATTGCAGAACGTCAGATTTTTGCTGAAATTGTGACCGCGCGGCTTAGGGATTTTTTCAAAAAAAGTTGTTCAGACGTCGAGGGCTAATTCTGTTTCCGATGATAAAAACCCCTCTGTTTCCACCGAAAAACCTTTCAGGGGATATTTTGCAACAGCTTGGCACCATTTTTGAGTGAATTGCAGAACGTCAGATTTTTGCTGAAATTGTGACCGCGCGACTTAGGGGTTTTTTCAAAAAAAGTTGTTCAGACGTCGAGGGCTAATTCTGTTTCCGATGATAAAAACCCATCTGTTTCCACCGAAAAACCTTTCAGGGGATCGTTTGCAACAGCTTGGCACCATTTTTGAGTGAATTGCAGAACGTCAGATTTTTGCTGAAATTGTGACCGCGCGGCTTAGGGATTTTTTCAAAAAAAGTTGTTCAGACGTCGGGGGCTAATTCTGTTTCCGATGATAAAAACCCATCTGTTTCAACCGAAAAACCTTTCAGGGGATCGTTTGCAACAGCTTGGCACCATTTTTGAGTGAATTGCAGAACGTCAGATTTTTAGGGTTAGGGTTAGGGTTAGGGTTAGGGTTAGGGTTAGGGTTAGGGTTAGGGTTAGGGTTAGGGCTAATTCTGTTTCCGATGATAAAAACCCATCTGTTTCCACCGAAAAACCTTTCAGGGGATCTTTTGCAACAGTTTGGCACCATTTTTGAGTGAATTGCAGAACGTCAGATTTTTGCTGAAATTGTGACCGCGCGGCTTAGGGATATTTTCAAAAAAAGTTGTTCAGACGTCGAGGGCTAATTCTGTTTCCGATGATAAAAACCCATCTGTTTCCACTGAAAAACCTTTCAGTGGATGGTTTGCAACAGCTTGGCACAATTTTTGAGTGAATTGCAGAACGTCAGATTTTCGCTGAAATTCTGACCGCGCGGCTTAGGGATTTTTTCAAAAAAAGTTGTTCAGACGTCGAGGGCTAATTCTGTTTCCGATCATAAAAACCCATCTGTTTCCACCGAAAAACCTTTCAGGGGATATTTTGTAACAGCTTGGCACCATTTTTGAGTGAATTGCAGAACGTCAGATTTTTGCTGAATTTGTGACCGCGCGGCTTAGGGATTTTCTCAAAAAAAGTTGTTCCGACGTCGAGGGCTAATTCTGTTTCCGATGATAAAAACCCATCTGTTTCCACCGAAAAACCTTTCAGGGGATATTTTGCAACAGCTTGGCACCATTTTCGAGTGAATTGCAGAACGTCAGATTTTTGCTGAAATTGTGACCGCGCGGCTTAGGGATTTTTTCAGAAAAAGTTGTTCAGACGTCGAGGGCTAATTCTGTTTCCGATGATAAAAACCCATCTGTTTCCACCGAAAAACCTTTCAGGGGATCGTTTGCAAGAGCTTGGCACCATTTTTGAGTGAATTGCAGAACGTCAGATTTTTGCTGAAATTGTGACCGCGCGGCTTAGGGATTTTTTCAAAAAAAGTTGTTCAGACGTCGAGGGCTAATTCTATTTCCGATGATAAAAACCCATCTGTTTCCACCGAAAAACCTTTCAGGGGATCGTTTGCAACAGCTTGGCACCATTTTTGAGTGAATTGCAGAACGTCAGATTTTTGCTGAAATTGTGACCGCGCGGATTAGGGATTTTCTCAAAAAAAGTTGTTCAGACGTCGAGGGCTAATTCTGTTTCCGATGATAAAAACCCATCTGTTTCCACCGAAAAACCTTTCAGGGGATCGTTTGCAACAGCTTGGCACCATTTTTGAGTGAATTGCAGAACGTCAGATTTTTGCTGAAATTGTGACCACGCGGCTTAGGGATTTTTTCAAAAAAAGTTATTCAGACGTCGAGGGCTAATTCTGTTTCCGATGATAAAAACCCATCTGTTTCCACCGAAAAACCTTTCAGCGGATCGTTTGCAACAGCTTGGCACCATTTTTGAGTGAATTGCAGAACGTCAGATTTTTGCTGAAATTGTGACCGTGCGGCTTAGGGATTTTTTCAAAAAAAGTTGTTCAGACGTCGAGGGCTAATTCTGTTTCCGATGATAAAAACCCATCTGTTTCTACCGAAAAACCTTTCAGGGGATATTTTGCAACAGCTTGGCACCATTTTCGAGTGAATTGCAGAACGTCAGATTTTTGCTGAAATTGTGACCGCGCGGCTTAGGGATTTTTTCAGAAAAAGTTGTTCAGACGTCGAGGGCTAATTCTGTTTCCGATGATAAAAACCCATCTGTTTCCACCGTAAAACCTTTCAGGGGATCGTTTGCAACAGTTTGGCACCATTTTTGAGTGAATTGCAGAACGTCAGATTTTTGCTGAAATTGTGACCGCGCGGCTTAGGGATATTTTAAAAAAAAGTTGTTCAGACGTCGAGGGCTAATTCTGTTTCCGATGATAAAAACCCATCTGTTTCCACTGAAAAACCTTTCAGGGGATGGTTTGCAACAGCTTGGCACAATTTTTGAGTGAATTGCAGAACGTCAGATTTTCGCTGAAATTCTGACCGCGCGGCTTAGGGATTTTTTCAAAAAAAGTTGTTCAGACGTCGAGGGCTAATTCTGTTTCCGATCATAAAAACCCATCTGTTTCCACCGAAAAACCTTTCAGGGGATATTTTGTAACAGCTTGGCACCATTTTTGAGTGAATTGCAGAACGTCAGATTTTTGCTGAATTTGTGACCGCGCGGCTTAGGGATTTTCTCAAAAAAAGTTGTTCCGACGTCGAGGGCTAATTCTGTTTCCGATGATAAAAACCCATCTGTTTCCACCGAAAAACCTTTCAGGGGATATTTTGCAACAGCTTGGCACCATTTTCGAGTGAATTGCAGAACGTCAGATTTTTGCTGAAATTGTGACCGCGCGGCTTAGGGATTTTTTCAGAAAAAGTTGTTCAGACGTCGAGGGCTAATTCTGTTTCCGATGATAAAAACCCATCTGTTTCCACCGAAAAACCTTTCAGGGGATCGTTTGCAACAGCTTGGCACCATTTTTGAGTGAATTGCAGAACGTCAGATTTTTGCTGAAATTGTGACCGCGCGGCTTAGGGATTTTTTCAAAAAAAGTTGTTCAGACGTCGAGGGCTAATTCTGTTTCCGATGATAAAAACCCATCTGTTTCCACCGAAAAACCTTTCAGGGGATCGTTTGCAACAGCTTGGCACCATTTTTGAGTGAATTGCAGAACGTCAGATTTTTGCTGAAATTGTGACCACGCGGCTTAGGGATTTTTTCAAAAAAAGTTATTCAGACGTCGAGGGCTAATTCTGTTTCCGATGATAAAAACCCATCTGTTTCAACCGAAAAACCTTTCAGGGGATCGTTTGCAACAGCTTGGCACCATTTTTGAGTGAATTGCAGAACGTCAGATTTTTAGGGTTAGGGTTAGGGTTAGGGTTAGGGTTAGGGTTAGGGTTAGGGTTAGGGTTAGGGCTAATTCTGTTTTCGATGATAAAAACCCATCTGTTTCCACCGAAAAACCTTTCAGGGGATCTTTTGCAACAGTTTGGCACCATTTTTGAGTGAATTGCAGAACGTCAGATTTTTGCTGAAATTGTGACCGCGCGGCTTAGGGATATTTTCAAAAAAAGTTGTTCAGACGTCGAGGGCTAATTCTGTTTCCGATGATAAAAACCCATCTGTTTCCACTGAAAAACCTTTCAGGGGATGGTTTGCAACAGCTTGGCACAATTTTTGAGTGAATTGCAGAACGTCAGATTTTCGCTGAAATTCTGACCGCGCGGCTTAGGGATTTTTTCAAAAAAAGTTGTTCAGACGTCGAGGGCTAATTCTGTTTCCGATCATAAAAACCCATCTGTTTCCACCGAAAAACCTTTCAGGGGATATTTTGTAACAGCTTGGCACCATTTTTGAGTGAATTGCAGAACGTCAGATTTTTGCTGAATTTGTGACCGCGCGGCTTAGGGATTTTCTCAAAAAAAGTTGTTCCGACGTCGAGGGCTAATTCTGTTTCCGATGATAAAAACCCATCTGTTTCCACCGAAAAACCTTTCAGGGGATATTTTGCAACAGCTTGGCACCATTTTCGAGTGAATTGCAGAACGTCAGATTTTTGCTGAAATTGTGACCGCGCGGCTTAGGGATTTTTTCAGAAAAAGTTGTTCAGACGTCGAGGGCTAATTCTGTTTCCGATGATAAAAACCCATCTGTTTCCACCGAAAAACCTTTCAGGGGATCGTTTGCAAGAGCTTGGCACCATTTTTGAGTGAATTGCAGAACGTCAGATTTTTGCTGAAATTGTGACCGCGCGGCTTAGGGATTTTTTCAAAAAAAGTTGTTCAGACGTCGAGGGCTAATTCTATTTCCGATGATAAAAACCCATCTGTTTCCACCGAAAAACCTTTCAGGGGATCGTTTGCAACAGCTTGGCACCATTTTTGAGTGAATTGCAGAACGTCAGATTTTTGCTGAAATTGTGACCGCGCGGATTAGGGATTTTCTCAAAAAAAGTTGTTCAGACGTCGAGGGCTAATTCTGTTTCCGATGATAAAAACCCATCTGTTTCCACCGAAAAACCTTTCAGGGGATCGTTTGCAACAGCTTGGCACCATTTTTGAGTGAATTGCAGAACGTCAGATTTTTGCTGAAATTGTGACCACGCGGCTTAGGGATTTTTTCAAAAAAAGTTATTCAGACGTCGAGGGCTAATTCTGTTTCCGATGATAAAAACCCATCTGTTTCCACCGAAAAACCTTTCAGCGGATCGTTTGCAACAGCTTGGCACTATTTTTGAGTGAATTGCAGAACGTCAGATTTTTGCTGAAATTGTGACCGTGCGGCTTAGGGATTTTTTCAAAAAAAGTTGTTCAGACGTCGAGGGCTAATTCTGTTTCCGATGATAAAAACCCATCTGTTTCTACCGAAAAACCTTTCAGGGGATATTTTGCAACAGCTTGGCACCATTTTCGAGTGAATTGCAGAACGTCAGATTTTTGCTGAAATTGTGACCGCGCGGCTTAGGGATTTTTTCAGAAAAAGTTGTTCAGACGTCGAGGGCTAATTCTGTTTCCGATGATAAAAACCCATCTGTTTCCACCGTAAAACCTTTCAGGGGATCGTTTGCAACAGTTTGGCACCATTTTTGAGTGAATTGCAGAACGTCAGATTTTTGCTGAAATTGTGACCGCGCGGCTTAGGGATATTTTAAAAAAAAGTTGTTCAGACGTCGAGGGCTAATTCTGTTTCCGATGATAAAAACCCATCTGTTTCCACTGAAAAACCTTTCAGGGGATGGTTTGCAACAGCTTGGCACAATTTTTGAGTGAATTGCAGAACGTCAGATTTTCGCTGAAATTCTGACCGCGCGGCTTAGGGATTTTTTCAAAAAAAGTTGTTCAGACGTCGAGGGCTAATTCTGTTTCCGATCATAAAAACCCATCTGTTTCCACCGAAAAACCTTTCAGGGGATATTTTGTAACAGCTTGGCACCATTTTTGAGTGAATTGCAGAACGTCAGATTTTTGCTGAATTTGTGACCGCGCGGCTTAGGGATTTTCTCAAAAAAAGTTGTTCCGACGTCGAGGGCTAATTCTGTTTCCGATGATAAAAACCCATCTGTTTCCACCGAAAAACCTTTCAGGGGATATTTTGCAACAGCTTGGCACCATTTTCGAGTGAATTGCAGAACGTCAGATTTTTGCTGAAATTGTGACCGCGCGGCTTAGGGATTTTTTCAGAAAAAGTTGTTCAGACGTCGAGGGCTAATTCTGTTTCCGATGATAAAAACCCATCTGTTTCCACCGAAAAACCTTTCAGGGGATCGTTTGCAACAGCTTGGCACCATTTTTGAGTGAATTGCAGAACGTCAGATTTTTGCTGAAATTGTGACCGCGCGGCTTAGGGATTTTTTCAAAAAAAGTTGTTCAGACGTCGAGGGCTAATTCTGTTTCCGATGATAAAAACCCATCTGTTTCCACCGAAAAACCTTTCAGGGGATCGTTTGGAACAGCTTGGCACCATTTTTGAGTGAATTGCAGAACGTCAGATTTTTGCTGAAATTGTGACCGCGCGGATTAGGGATTTTCTCAAAAAAAGTTGTTCAGACGTCGAGGGCTAATTCTGTTTCCGATGATAAAAACCCATCTGTTTCCACCGAAAAACCTTTCAGGGGATCGTTTGCAACAGCTTGGCACCATTTTTGAGTGAATTGCAGAACGTCAGATTTTTGCTGAAATTGTGACCGCGCGGCTTAGGGATTTTTTCAGAAAAAGTTGTTCAGACGTCGAGGGCTAATTCTGTTTCCGATGATAAAAACCCATCTGTTTCCACCGAAAAACCTTTCAGGGGATCGTTTGCAACAGCTTGGCACCATTTTTGAGTGAATTGCAGAACGTCAGATTTTTGCTGAAATTGTGACCGCGCGTCTTAGGGATTTTTTCAAAAAAAGTTGTTCAGACGTCGAGGGCTAATTCTGTTTCCGATGATAAAAACCCATCTGTTTCCACCGAAAAACCTTTCAGGGGATCGTTTGCAAGAGCTTGGCACCATTTTTGAGTGAATTGCAGAACGTCAGATTTTTGCTGAAATTGTGACCGCGCGGCTTAGGGATTTTTTCAAAAAAAGTTGTTCAGACGTCGAGGGCTAATTCTATTTCCGATGATAAAAACCCATCTGTTTCCACCGAAAAACCTTTCAGGGGATCGTTTGCAACAGCTTGGCACCATTTTTGAGTGAATTGCAGAACGTCAGATTTTTGCTGAAATTGTGACCGCGCGGATTAGGGATTTTCTCAAAAAAAGTTGTTCAGACGTCGAGGGCTAATTCTGTTTCCGATGATAAAAACCCATCTGTTTCCACCGAAAAACCTTTCAGGGGATCGTTTGCAACAGCTTGGCACCATTTTTGAGTGAATTGCAGAACGTCAGATTTTTGCTGAAATTGTGACCACGCGGCTTAGGGATTTTTTCAAAAAAAGTTATTCAGACGTCGAGGGCTAATTCTGTTTCCGATGATAAAAACCCATCTGTTTCCACCGAAAAACCTTTCAGCGGATCGTTTGCAACAGCTTGGCACCATTTTTGAGTGAATTGCAGAACGTCAGATTTTTGCTGAAATTGTGACCGTGCGGCTTAGGGATTTTTTCAAAAAAAGTTGTTCAGACGTCGAGGGCTAATTCTGTTTCCGATGATAAAAACCCATCTGTTTCTACCGAAAAACCTTTCAGGGGATATTTTGCAACAGCTTGGCACCATTTTCGAGTGAATTGCAGAACGTCAGATTTTTGCTGAAATTGTGACCGCGCGGCTTAGGGATTTTTTCAGAAAAAGTTGTTCAGACGTCGAGGGCTAATTCTGTTTCCGATGATAAAAACCCATCTGTTTCCACCGTAAAACCTTTCAGGGGATCGTTTGCAACAGTTTGGCACCATTTTTGAGTGAATTGCAGAACGTCAGATTTTTGCTGAAATTGTGACCGCGCGGCTTAGGGATATTTTAAAAAAAAGTTGTTCAGACGTCGAGGGCTAATTCTGTTTCCGATGATAAAAACCCATCTGTTTCCACTGAAAAACCTTTCAGGGGATGGTTTGCAACAGCTTGGCACAATTTTTGAGTGAATTGCAGAACGTCAGATTTTCGCTGAAATTCTGACCGCGCGGCTTAGGGATTTTTTCAAAAAAAGTTGTTCAGACGTCGAGGGCTAATTCTGTTTCCGATCATAAAAACCCATCTGTTTCCACCGAAAAACCTTTCAGGGGATATTTTGTAACAGCTTGGCACCATTTTTGAGTGAATTGCAGAACGTCAGATTTTTGCTGAATTTGTGACCGCGCGGCTTAGGGATTTTCTCAAAAAAAGTTGTTCCGACGTCGAGGGCTAATTCTGTTTCCGATGATAAAAACCCATCTGTTTCCACCGAAAAACCTTTCAGGGGATATTTTGCAACAGCTTGGCACCATTTTCGAGTGAATTGCAGAACGTCAGATTTTTGCTGAAATTGTGACCGCGCGGCTTAGGGATTTTTTCAGAAAAAGTTGTTCAGACGTCGAGGGCTAATTCTGTTTCCGATGATAAAAACCCATCTGTTTCCACCGAAAAACCTTTCAGGGGATCGTTTGCAACAGCTTGGCACCATTTTTGAGTGAATTGCAGAACGTCAGATTTTTGCTGAAATTGTGACCGCGCGGCTTAGGGATTTTTTCAAAAAAAGTTGTTCAGACGTCGAGGGCTAATTCTGTTTCCGATGATAAAAACCCATCTGTTTCCACCGAAAAACCTTTCAGGGGATCGTTTGCAACAGCTTGGCACCATTTTTGAGTGAATTGCAGAACGTCAGATTTTTGCTGAAATTGTGACCGCGCGGATTAGGGATTTTCTCAAAAAAAGTTGTTCAGACGTCGAGGGCTAATTCTGTTTCCGATGATAAAAACCCATCTGTTTCCACCGAAAAACCTTTCAGGGGATCGTTTGCAACAGCTTGGCACCATTTTTGAGTGAATTGCAGAACGTCAGATTTTTGCTGAAATTGTGACCACGCGGCTTAGGGATTTTTTCAAAAAAAGTTATTCAGACGTCGAGGGCTAATTCTGTTTCCGATGATAAAAACCCATCTGTTTCCACCGAAAAACCTTTCAGCGGATCGTTTGCAACAGCTTGGCACCATTTTTGAGTGAATTGCAGAACGTCAGATTTTTGCTGAAATTGTGACCGTGCGGCTTAGGGATTTTTTCAAAAAAAGTTGTTCAGACGTCGAGGGCTAATTCTGTTTCCGATGATAAAAACCCATCTGTTTCTACCGAAAAACCTTTCAGGGGATATTTTGCAACAGCTTGGCACCATTTTCGAGTGAATTGCAGAACGTCAGATTTTTGCTGAAATTGTGACCGCGCGGCTTAGGGATTTTTTCAGAAAAAGTTGTTCAGACGTCGAGGGCTAATTCTGTTTCCGATGATAAAAACCCATCTGTTTCCACCGTAAAACCTTTCAGGGGATCGTTTGCAACAGTTTGGCACCATTTTTGAGTGAATTGCAGAACGTCAGATTTTTGCTGAAATTGTGACCGCGCGGCTTAGGGATTTTTTCAAAAAAAGTTGTTCAGACGTCGAGGGCTAATTCTGTTTCCGATGATAAAAACTCATCTGTTTCTACCGAAAAACCTTTCAGGGGATATTTTGCAACAGCTTGGCACCATTTTCGAGTGAATTGCAGAACGTCAGATTTTTGCTGAAATTGTGACCGCGCGGCTTAGGGATTTTTTCAGAAAAAGTTGTTCAGACGTCGAGGGCTAATTCTGTTTCCGATGATAAAAACCCATCTGTTTCCACCGAAAAACCTTTCAGGGGATCGTTTGCAACAGCTTGGCACCATTTTTGAGTGAATTGCAGAACGTCAGATTTTTGCTGAAATTGTGACCGCGCGTCTTAGGGGTTTTTTAAAAAAAAGTTGTTCAGACGTCGAGGGCTAATTCTGTTTCCGATGATAAAAACCCATCTGTTTCCACTGAAAAACCTTTCAGGGGATGGTTTGCAACAGCTTGGCACCATTTTTGAGTGAATTGCAGAACGTCAGATTTTTGCTGAAATTCTGACCGCGCGGCTTAGGGATTTTTTCAAAAAAAGTTGTTCAGACGTCGAGGGCTAATTCTGTTTCCGATGATAAAAACCCCTCTGTTTCCACCGAAAAACCTTTCAGGGGATATTTTGCAACAGCTTGGCACCATTTTTGAGTGAATTGCAGAACGTCAGATTTTTGCTGAAATTGTGACCGCGCGACTTACGGGTTTTTTCAAAAAAAGTTGTTCAGACGTCGAGGGCTAATTCTGTTTCCGATGATAAAAACCCATCTGTTTCCACCGAAAAACCTTTCAGGGGATATTTTGCAACAGCTTGGCACCATTTTTGAGTGAATTGCAGAACGTCAGATTTTTGCTGAAATTGTGACCGCGCGGCTTATGGATTTTTTCAAAAAAAGTTGTTCAGACGTCGAGGGCTAATTCTGTTTCCGATGATAAAAACCCATCTGTTTCCACCGAAAAACCTTTCAGGGGATCGTTTGCAACAGCTTGGCACCATTTTTGAGTGAATTGCAGAACGTCAGATTTTTGCTGAAATTGTGACCGCGCGGCTTAGGGATTTTTTCAAAAAAAGTTGTTCAGACGTCGGGGGCTAATTCTGTTTCCGATGATAAAAACCCATCAGTTTCAACCGAAAAAACTTTCAGGGGATCGTTTGCAACAGCTTGGCACCATTTTTGAGTGAATTGCAGAACGTCAGATTTTTAGGGTTAGGGTTAGGGTTAGGGTTAGGGTTAGGGTTAGGGTTAGGGTTAGGGTTAGGGTTAGGGTTAGGGTTAGGGTTAGGGTTAGGGTTAGGGTTAGGGCTAATTCTGTTTTCGATGATAAAAACCCATCTGTTTCCACCGTAAAACCTTTCAGGGGATCGTTTGCAACAGTTTGGCACCATTTTTGAGTGAATTGCAGAACGTCAGATTTTTGCTGAAATTGTGACCGCGCGGCTTAGGGATTTTTTCAAAAAAAGTTGTTCAGACGTCGAGGGCTAATTCTGTTTCCGATGATAAAAACTCATCTGTTTCTACCGAAAAACCTTTCAGGGGATATTTTGCAACAGCTTGGCACCATTTTTGAGTGAATTGCAGAACGTCAGATTTTTGCTGACATTGTGACCGCGCGGCTTAGGGATTTTTTCAAAAAAAGTTGTTCAGACGTCGAGGGCTAATTCTGTTTCCGATGATAAAAACCCATCTGTTTCCACCGAAAAACCTTTCAGGGGATCGTTTGCAACAGCTTGGCACCATTTTTGAGTGAATTGCAGAACGTCAGATTTTTGCTGAAATTGTGACAGCGCGGCTTAGGGATTTTTTCAAAAAAAGTTGTTCAGACGTCGAGGGCTAATTCTGTTTCCGATGATAAAAACCCATCTGTTTCCACCGAAAAACCTTTCAGGGGATCGTTTGCAACAGCTTGGCACCATTTTTGAGTGAATTGCAGAACGTCAGATTTTTGCTGAAATTGTGACCGCGCGGCTTAGGGGTTTTTTTAAAAAAAGTTGTTCAGACGTCGAGGGCTAATTCTGTTTCCGATGATAAAAACCCATCTGTTTCCACTGAAAAACCTTTCAGGGGATGGTTTGCAACAGCTTGGCACCATTTTTGAGTGAATTGCAGAACGTCAGATTTTTGCTGAAATTCTGACCGCGCGGCTTAGGGATTTTTTCAAAAAAAGTTGTTCAGACGTCGAGGGCTAATTCTGTTTCCGATCATAAAAACCCATCTGTTTCCACCGAAAAACCTTTCAGGGGATATTTTGTAACAGCTTGGCACCATTTTTGAGTGAATTGCAGAACGTCAGATTTTTGCTGAAATTGTGACCGCGCGACTTACGGGTTTTTTCAAAAAAAGTTGTTCAGACGTCGAGGGCTAATTCTGTTTCCGATGATAAAAACCCATCTGTTTCCACCGAAAAACCTTTCAGGGGATATTTTGCAACAGCTTGGCACCATTTTTGAGTGAATTGCAGAACGTCAGATTTTTGCTGAAATTGTGACCGCGCGGCTTATGGATTTTTTCAAAAAAAGTTGTTCAGACGTCGAGGGCTAATTCTGTTTCCGATGATAAAAACCCATCTGTTTCCACCGAAAAACCTTTCAGGGGATCGTTTGCAACAGCTTGGCACCATTTTTGAGTGAATTGCAGAACGTCAGATTTTTGCTGAAATTGTGACCGCGCGGCTTAGGGATTTTTTCAAAAAAAGTTGTTCAGACGTCGGGGGCTAATTCTGTTTCCGATGATAAAAACCCATCAGTTTCAACCGAAAAAACTTTCAGGGGATCGTTTGCAACAGCTTGGCACCATTTTTGAGTGAATTGCAGAACGTCAGATTTTTAGGGTTAGGGTTAGGGTTAGGGTTAGGGTTAGGGTTAGGGTTAGGGTTAGGGTTAGGGTTAGGGTTAGGGTTAGGGTTAGGGTTAGGGTTAGGGTTAGGGCTAATTCTGTTTTCGATGATAAAAACCCATCTGTTTCCACCGTAAAACCTTTCAGGGGATCGTTTGCAACAGTTTGGCACCATTTTTGAGTGAATTGCAGAACGTCAGATTTTTGCTGAAATTGTGACCGCGCGGCTTAGGGATTTTTTCAAAAAAAGTTGTTCAGACGTCGAGGGCTAATTCTGTTTCCGATGATAAAAACTCATCTGTTTCTACCGAAAAACCTTTCAGGGGATATTTTGCAACAGCTTGGCACCATTTTTGAGTGAATTGCAGAACGTCAGATTTTTGCTGACATTGTGACCGCGCGGCTTAGGGATTTTTTCAAAAAAAGTTGTTCAGACGTCGAGGGCTAATTCTGTTTCCGATGATAAAAACCCATCTGTTTCCACCGAAAAACCTTTCAGGGGATCGTTTGCAACAGCTTGGCACCATTTTTGAGTGAATTGCAGAACGTCAGATTTTTGCTGAAATTGTGACAGCGCGGCTTAGGGATTTTTTCAAAAAAAGTTGTTCAGACGTCGAGGGCTAATTCTGTTTCCGATGATAAAAACCCATCTGTTTCCACCGAAAAACCTTTCAGGGGATCGTTTGCAACAGCTTGGCACCATTTTTGAGTGAATTGCAGAACGTCAGATTTTTGCTGAAATTGTGACCGCGCGGCTTAGGGGTTTTTTTAAAAAAAGTTGTTCAGACGTCGAGGGCTAATTCTGTTTCCGATGATAAAAACCCATCTGTTTCCACTGAAAAACCTTTCAGGGGATGGTTTGCAACAGCTTGGCACCATTTTTGAGTGAATTGCAGAACGTCAGATTTTTGCTGAAATTCTGACCGCGCGGCTTAGGGATTTTTTCAAAAAAAGTTGTTCAGACGTCGAGGGCTAATTCTGTTTCCGATCATAAAAACCCATCTGTTTCCACCGAAAAACCTTTCAGGGGATATTTTGTAACAGCTTGGCACCATTTTTGAGTGAATTGCAGAACGTCAGATTTTTGCTGAATTTGTGACCGCACGGCTTAGGGATTTTCTCAAAAAAAGTTGTTCCGACGTCGAGGACTAATTCTGTTTCCGATGATAAAAACCCATCTGTTTCCACCGAAAAACCTTTCAGGGGATATTTTGTAACAGCTTGGCACCATTTTTGAGTGAATTGCAGAACGTCAGATTTTTGCTGAATTTGTGACCGAGCGGCTTAGGGATTTTCTCAAAAAAAGTTGTTCCGACGTCGAGGGCTAATTCTGTTTCCGATGATAAAAACCCATCTGTTTCCACCGAAAAACCTTTCAGGGGATCGTTTGCAACAGCTTGGCACCATTTTTGAGTGAATTGCAGAACGTCAGATTTTTGCTGAAATTGTGACCGCGCGGCTTAGGGATTTTTTCAAAAAAAGTTGTTCAGACGTCGAGGGCTAATTCTGTTTCCGATGATAAAAACCCATCTGTTTCTACCGAAAAACCTTTCAGGGGATATTTTGCAACAGCTTGGCACCATTTTCGAGTGAATTGCAGAACGTCAGATTTTTGCTGAAATTGTGACCGCGCGGCTTAGGGATTTTTTCAAAAAAAGTTGTTCAGACGTCGAGGGCTAATTCTGTTTCCGATGATAAAAACCCATCTGTTTCCACCGAAAAACCTTTCAGGGGATCGTTTGCAACAGCTTGGCACCATTTTTGAGTGAATTGCAGAACGTCAGATTTTTGCTGAAATTGTGACCGCGCGGATTAGGGATTTTCTCAAAAAAAGTTGTTCAGACGTCGAGGGCTAATTCTGTTTCCGATGATAAAACCCCATCTGTTTCCACCGAAAAACCTTTCAGGGGATCGTTTGCAACAGCTTGGCACCATTTTTGAGTGAATTGCAGAACGTCAGATTTTTTGCTGAAATTGTGACCGCGCGGCTTAGGGATTTTTTCAAAAAAAGTTGTTCAGACGTCGAGGGCTAATTCTGTTTCCGATGATAAAAACCCATCTGTTTCCACCGAAAAACCTTTCAGGGGATCGTTTGCAACAGCTTGGCACCATTTTTGAGTGAAATGCAGAACGTCAGATTTTTGCTGAAATTGTGACCACGCGGCTTAGGGATTTTTTCAAAAAAAGTTATTCAGACGTCGAGGGCTAATTCTGTTTCCGATGATAAAAACCCATCTGTTTCCACCGAAAAACCTTTCAGGGGATCGTTTGCAACAGCTTGGCACCATTTTTGAGTGAATTGCAGAACGTCAGATTTTTGCTGAAATTGTGACCGCGCGGCTTAGGGATTTTTTCAAAAAAAGTTGTTCAGACGTCGAGGGCTAATTCTGTTTCCGATGATAAAAACCCATCTGTTTCTACCGAAAAACCTTTCAGGGGATATTTTGCAACAGCTTGGCACCATTTTCGAGTGAATTGCAGAACGTCAGATTTTTGCTGAAATTGTGACCGCGCGGCTTAGGGATTTTTTCAAAAAAAGTTGTTCAGACGTCGAGGGCTAATTCTGTTTCCGATGATAAAAACCCATCTGTTTCCACCGAAAAACCTTTCAGGGGATCGTTTGCAACAGCTTGGCACCATTTTTGAGTGAATTGCAGAACGTCAGATTTTTGCTGAAATTGTGACCGCGCGGCTTAGGGATTTTTTCAAAAAAAGTTGTTCAGACGTCGAGGGCTAATTCTGTTTCCGATGATAAAAACCCATCTGTTTCCACCGAAAAACCTTTCAGGGGATCGTTTGCAACAGCTTGGCACCATTTTTGAGTGAATTGCAGAACGTCAGATTTTTGCTGAAATTGTGACCGCGCGTCTTAGGGGTTTTTTTAAAAAAAGTTGTTCAGACGTCGAGGGCTAATTCTGTTTCCGATGATAAAAACCCATCTGTTTCCACTGAAAAACCTTTCAGGGGATGGTTTGCAACAGCTTCGCACCATTTTTGAGTGAATTGCAGAACGTCAGATTTTTGCTGAAATTCTGACCGCGCGGCTTAGGGATTTTTTCAAAAAAAGTTGTTCAGACGTCGAGGGCTAATTCTGTTTCCGATGATAAAAACCCATCTGTTTCCACCGAAAAACCTTTCAGGGGATATTTTGTAACAGCTTGGCACCATTTTTGAGTGAATTGCAGAACGTCAGATTTTTGCTGAATTTGTGACCGCGCGGCTTAGGGATTTTCTCAAAAAAAGTTGTTCCGACGTTGAGGGCTAATTCTGTTTCCGATGATAAAAACCCATCTGTTTCCACCGAAAAACCTTTCAGGGGATATTTTGTAACAGCTTGGCACCATTTTTGAGTGAATTGCAGAACGTCAGATTTTTAGGGTTAGGGTTAGGGATAGGGTTAGGGTTAGGGTTAGGGTTAGGGTTAGGGTTAGGGCTAATTCTTTTTCCGATGATAAAAACCCTTCTGTTTCCACCAAAAAACCTTTCAGGGGATCGTTTGCAACAGCTTGGCAGCATTTTTGAGTGAATTGCAGAACGTCAGATTTTTGCTGAAATTGTGACCGCGCGGCTAAGGGATTTTTTCAAAAAAAGTTGTTCAGACGTCGAGGGCTAATTCTGTTTCCGATGATAAAAACCCATCTGTTTCAACCGAAAAACCTTTCAGGGGATCGTTCGCAACAGCTTGGCACCATTTTTGAGTGAATTGCAGAACGTCAGATTTTTGCTGAAATTGAGACCGCGCGGCTTAGGGATTTTTTCAAAAAAAGTTGTTCAGACGTCGAGGGCTAATTCTGTTTCCGATGATAAAAACCCATCTGTTTCCACCGAAAAACCTTTCAGGGGATATTTTGCAACAGCTTGGCACCATTTTTGAGTGAATTGCAGAACGTCAGATTTTTGCTGAAATTGTGACCGCGCGGCTTATGGATTTTTTCAAAAAAAGTTGTTCAGACGTCGAGGGCTAATTCTGTTTCCGATGATAAAAACCCATCTGTTTCCACCGAAAAACCTTTCAGGGGATCGTTTGCAACAGCTTGGCACCATTTTTGAGTGAATTGCAGAACGTCAGATTTTTGCTGAAATTATGACCGCGCGGCTTAGGGATTTTTTCAAAAAAAGTTGTTCAGACGTCGGGGGCTAATTCTGTTTCCGATGATAAAAACCCATCTGTTTCAACCGAAAAACCTTTCAGGGGATCGTTTGCAACAGCTTGGCACCATTTTTGAGTGAATTGCAGAACGTCAGATTTTTAGGGTTAGGGTTAGGGTTAGGGTTAGGGTTAGGGTTAGGGTTAGGGTTAGGGTTAGGGTTAGGGTTAGGGCTAATTCTGTTTTCGATGATAAAAGCCCATCTGTTTCCACCGAAAAACCTTTCAGGGGATCGTTTGCAACAGCTTGGAACCATTTTTGAGTGAATTGCAGAACGTCAGATTTTTGCTGAAATTGTGACCGCGCGGCTTAGGGATTTTTTCAAAAAAAGTTGTTCAGACGTCGAGGGCTAATTCTGTTTCCGATGATAAAAACCCATCTGTTTCTACCGAAAAACCTTTCAGGGGATATTTTGCAACAGCTTGGCACCATTTTCGAGTGAATTGCAGAACGTCAGATTTTTGCTGAAATTGTGACCGCGCGGCTTAGGGATTTTTTCAGAAAAAGTTGTTCAGACGTCGAGGGCTAATTCTGTTTCCGATGATAAAAACCCATCTGTTTCCACCGAAAAACCTTTCAGGGGATCGTTTGCAACAGCTTGGCACCATTTTTGAGTGAATTGCAGAACGTCAGATTTTTGCTGAAATTGTGACCGCGCGGATTAGGGATTTTCTCAAAAAAAGTTGTTCAGACGTCGAGGGCTAATTCTGTTTCCGATGATAAAAACCCATCTGTTTCTACCGAAAAACCTTTCAGGGGATATTTTGCAACAGCTTGGCACCATTTTCGAGTGAATTGCAGAACGTCAGATTTTTGCTGAAATTGTGACCGCGCGGATTAGGGATTTTTTCAGAAAAAGTTGTTCAGACGTCGAGGGCTAATTCTGTTTCCGATGATAAAAACCCATCTGTTTCCACCGAAAAACCTTTCAGGGGATCGTTTGCAACAGCTTGGCACCATTTTTGAGTGAATTGCAGAACGTCAGATTTTTTGCTGAAATTGTGACCGCGCGGCTTAGGGATTTTTTCACAAAAAGTTGTTCAGACGTCGAGGGCTAATTCTGTTTCCGATGATAAAAACCCATCTGTTTCCACCGAAAAACCTTTCAGGGGATCGTTTGCAACAGCTTGGCACCATTTTTGAGTGAATTGCAGAACGTCAGATTTTTGCTGAAATTGTGACCACGCGGCTTAGGGATTTTTTCAAAAAAGGTTATTCAGACGTCGAGGGCTAATTCTGTTTCCGATGATAAAAACCCATCTGTTTCCACCGAAAAACCTTTCAGGGGATCGTTTGCAACAGCTTGGCACCATTTTTGAGTGAATTGCAGAACGTCAGATTTTTGCTGAAATTGTGACCGCGCGGCTTAGGGATTTTTTCAAAAAAAGTTGTTCAGACGTCGGGGGCTAATTCTGTTTCCGATGATAAAAACCCATCTGTTTCAACCGAAAAACCGTTCAGGGGATCGTTTGCAACAGCTTGGCACCATTTTTGAGTGAATTGCAGAACGTCAGATTTTTGCTGAAATTGTGACCGCGCGGCTAAGGGATTTTTTCAAAAAAAGTTGTTCAGACGTCGAGGGCTAATTCTGTTTCCGATGATAAAAACCCATCTGTTTCAACCGAAAAACCTTTCAGGGGATCGTTCGCAACAGCTTGGCACCATTTTTGAGTGAATTGCAGAACGTCAGATTTTTAGGGTTAGGGTTAGGGATAGGGTTAGGGTTAGGGTTAGGGTTAGGGTTAGGGTTAGGGCTAATTCTTTTTCCGATGATAAAAACCCTTCTGTTTCCACCGAAAAACCTTTCAGGGGATCGTTTGCAACAGCTTGGCACCATTTTTGAGTGAATTGCAGAATGTCAGATTTTTGCTGAAATTGAGACCGCGCGGCTTAGGGATTTTTTCAAAAAAAGTTGTTCAGACGTCGAGGGCTAATTCTGTTTCCGATGATAAAAACCCATCTGTTTCCACCGAAAAACCTTTCAGGGGATATTTTGCAACAGCTTGGCACCATTTTTGAGTGAATTGCAGAACGTCAGATTTTTGCTGAAATTGTGACCGCGCGGCTTATGGATTTTTTCAAAAAAAGTTGTTCAGACGTCGAGGGCTAATTCTGTTTCCGATGATAAAAACCCATCTGTTTCCACCGAAAAACCTTTCAGGGGATATTTTGCAACAGCTTGGCACCATTTTTGAGTGAATTGCAGAACGTCAGATTTTTGCTGAAATTGTGACCGCGCGGCTTATGGATTTTTTCAAAAAAAGTTGTTCAGACGTCGAGGGCTAATTCTGTTTCCGATGATAAAAACCCATCTGTTTCAACCGAAAAACCTTTCAGGGGATCGTTTGCAACAGCTTGGCACCATTTTTGAGTGAATTGCAGAATGTCAGATTTTTGCTGAAATTGAGACCGCGCGGCTTAGGGATTTTTTCAAAAAAAGTTGTTCAGACGTCGAGGGCTAATTCTGTTTCCGATGATAAAAACCCATCTGTTTCCACCGAAAAACCTTTCAGGGGATATTTTGCAACAGCTTGGCACCATTTTTGAGTGAATTGCAGAACGTCAGATTTTTGCTGAAATTGTGACCGCGCGGCTTATGGATTTTTTCAAAAAAAGTTGTTCAGACGTCGAGGGCTAATTCTGTTTCCGATGATAAAAACCCATCTGTTTCCACCGAAAAACCTTTCAGGGGATCGTTTGCAACAGCTTGGCACCATTTTTGAGTGAATTGCAGAACGTCAGATTTTTGCTGAAATTATGACCGCGCGGCTTAGGGATTTTTTCAAAAAAAGTTGTTCAGACGTCGGGGGCTAATTCTGTTTCCGATGATAAAAACCCATCTGTTTCAACCGAAAAACCTTTCAGGGGATCGTTTGCAACAGCTTTGCACCATTTTTGAGTGAATTGCAGAACGTCAGATTTTTAGGGTTAGGGTTAGGGTTAGGGTTAGGGTTAGGGTTAGGGTTAGGGTTAGGGTTAGGGTTAGGGCTAATTCTGTTTTCGATGATAAAAGCCCATCTGTTTCCACCGAAAAACCTTTCAGGGGATCGTTTGCAACAGCTTGGCACCATTTTTGAGTGAATTGCAGAACGTCAGATTTTTGCTGAAATTGTGACCGCGCGGCTTAGGGATTTTTTCAAAAAAAGTTGTTCAGACGTCGAGGGCTAATTCTGTTTCCGATGATAAAAACCCATCTGTTTCAACCGAAAAACCTTTCAGGGGATATTTTGCAACAGCTTGGCACCATTTTCGAGTGAATTGCAGAACGTCAGATTTTTGCTGAAATTGTGACCGCGCGGATTAGGGATTTTTTCAGAAAAAGTTGTTCAGACGTCGAGGGCTAATTCTGTTTCCGATGATAAAAACCCATCTGTTTCCACCGAAAAACCTTTCAGGGGATCGTTTGCAACAGCTTGGCACCATTTTTGAGTGAATTGCAGAACGTCAGATTTTTTGCTGAAATTGTGACCGCGCGGCTTAGGGATTTTTTCACAAAAAGTTGTTCAGACGTCGAGGGCTAATTCTGTTTCCGATGATAAAAACCCATCTGTTTCCACCGAAAAACCTTTCAGGGGATCGTTTGCAACAGCTTGGCACCATTTTTGAGTGAATTGCAGAACGTCAGATTTTTGCTGAAATTGTGACCACGCGGCTTAGGGATTTTTTCAAAAAAAGTTATTCAGACGTCGAGGGCTAATTCTGTTTCCGATGATAAAAACCCATCTGTTTCCACCGAAAAACCTTTCAGGGGATCGTTTGCAACAGCTTGGCACCATTTTTGAGTGAATTGCAGAACGTCAGATTTTTGCTGAAATTGTGACCGCGCGGCTTAGGGATTTTTTCAAAAAAAGTTGTTCAGACGTCGGGGGCTAATTCTGTTTCCGATGATAAAAACCCATCTGTTTCAACCGAAAAACCGTTCAGGGGATCGTTTGCAACAGCTTGGCACCATTTTTGAGTGAATTGCAGAACGTCAGATTTTTAGGGTTAGGGTTAGGGTTAGGGTTAGGGTTAGGGTTAGGGTTAGGGTTAGGGTTAGGGTTAGGGTTAGGGCTAATTCTGTTTCCGATGATAAAAACCCATCTGTTTCTACCGAAAAACCTTTCAGGGGATATTTTGCAACAGCTTGGCACCATTTTCGAGTGAATTGCAGAACGTCAGATTTTTGCTGAAATTGTGACCGCGCGGATTAGGGATTTTTTCAGAAAAAGTTGTTCAGACGTCGAGGGCTAATTCTGTTTCCGATGATAAAAACCCATCTGTTTCCACCGAAAAACCTTTCAGGGGATCGTTTGCAACAGCTTGGCACCATTTTTGAGTGAATTGCAGAACGTCAGATTTTTTGCTGAAATTGTGACCGCGCGGCTTAGGGATTTTTTCACAAAAAGTTGTTCAGACGTCGAGGGCTAATTCTGTTTCCGATGATAAAAACCCATCTGTTTCCACCGAAAAACCTTTCAGGGGATCGTTTGCAACAGCTTGGCACCATTTTTGAGTGAATTGCAGAACGTCAGATTTTTGCTGAAATTGTGACCACGCGGCTTAGGGATTTTTTCAAAAAAAGTTATTCAGACGTCGAGGGCTAATTCTGTTTCCGATGATAAAAACCCATCTGTTTCCACCGAAAAACCTTTCAGGGGATCGTTTGCAACAGCTTGGCACCATTTTTGAGTGAATTGCAGAACGTCAGATTTTTGCTGAAATTGTGACCGCGCGGCTTAGGGATTTTTTCAAAAAAAGTTGTTCAGACGTCGGGGGCTAATTCTGTTTCCGATGATAAAAACCCATCTGTTTCAACCGAAAAACCGTTCAGGGGGTCGTTTGCAACAGCTTGGCACCATTTTTGAGTGAATTGCAGAACGTCAGATTTTTGCTGAAATTGTGACCGCGCGGCTTAGGGATTTTTTCAAAAAAAGTTGTTCAGACGTCGAGGGCTAATTCTGTTTCCGATGATAAAAACCCATCTGTTTCTACCGAAAAACCTTTCAGGGGATATTTTGCAACAGCTTGGCACCATTTTCGAGTGAGTTGCAGAACGTCAGATTTTTGCTGAAATTGTGACCGCGCGGCTTAGGGATTTTTTCAAAAAAAGTTGTTCAGACGTCGAGGGCTAATTCTGTTTCCGATGATAAAAACCCATCTGTTTCCACCGAAAAACCTTTCAGGGGATCGTTTGCAACAGCTTGGCACCATTTTTGAGTGAATTGCAGAACGTCAGATTTTTAGGGTTAGGGTTAGGGTTAGGGTTAGGGTTAGGGTTAGGGTTAGGGTTAGGGTTAGGGTTAGGCCTAATTCTGTTTTCGATGATAAAAACCCATCTGTTTCCACCGAAAAACCTTTCAGGGGATCGTTTGCAACAGCTTGGCACCATTTTTGAATGAATTGCAGAACGTCAGATTTTTGCTGAAATTGTGACCGCGCGGCTTAGGGATTTTTTCAAAAAAAGTTGTTCAGACGTCGGGGGCTAATTCTGTTTCCGATGATAAAAACCCATCTGTTTCAACCGAAAAACCTTTCAGGGGATCGTTTGCAACAGCTTGGCACCATTTTTGAGTGAATTGCAGAACGTCAGATTTTTAGGGTTAGGGTTAGGGTTAGGGTTAGGGTTAGGGTTAGGGTTAGGGTTAGGGTTAGGGTTAGGGTTAGGGATAATTCTGTTTCCGATGATAAAAACCCATCTGTTTCTACCGAAAAACCTTTCAGGGGATATTTTGCAATAGCTTGGCACCATTGTCGAGTGAATTGCAGAACGTCAGATTTTTGCTGAAATTGTGACCGCGCGGCTTAGGGATTTTCTCAAAAAAAGTTGTTCAGATGTCGAGGGCTAATTCTATTTCCGATGATAAAAACCCATCTGTTTCCACCGAAAAACCTTTCAGGGGATCGTTTGCAACAGCTTGGCACCATTTTTGAGTGAATTGCAGAACGTCAGATTTTTTGCTGAAATTGTGACCGCGCGGCTTAGGGATTTTTTAAAAAAAAGTTGTTCAGACGTCGAGGGCTAATTCTGTTTCCGATGATAAAAACCCATCTGTTTCCACCGAAAAACCTTTCAGGGGATCGTTTGCAACAGCTTGGCACCATTTTTGAGTGAATTGCAGAACGTCAGATTTTTGCTGAAATTGTGACCGCGCGGCTTAGGGATTTTTTCAAAAAAAGTTGTTCAGACGTCGGGGGCTAATTCTGTTTCCGATGATAAAAACCCATCTGTTTCAACCGAAAAACCTTTCAGGGGATCGTTTGCAACAGCTTGGCACCATTTTTGAGTGAATTGCAGAACGTCAGATTTTTAGGGTTAGGGTTAGGGTTAGGGTTAGGGTTAGGGTTAGGGTTAGGGTTAGGGTTAGGGTTAGGGTTAGGGTTAGGGTTAGGGTTAGGGATAATTCTGTTTCCGATGATAAAAACCCATCTGTTTCTACCGAAAAACCTTTCAGGGGATATTTTGCAATAGCTTGGCACCATTGTCGAGTGAATTGCAGAACGTCAGATTTTTGCTGAAATTGTGACCGCGCGGCTTAGGGATTTTCTCAAAAAAAGTTGTTCAGACGTCGAGGGCTAATTCTATTTCCGATGATAAAAACCCATCTGTTTCCACCGAAAAACCTTTCATGGGATCGTTTGCAACAGCTTGGCACCATTTTTGAGTGAATTGCAGAACGTCAGATTTTTTGCTGAAATTGTGACCGCGCGGCTTAGGGATTTTTTAAAAAAAAGTTGTTCAGACGTCGAGGGCTAATTCTGTTTCCGATGATAAAAACCCATCTGTTTCCACCGAAAAACCTTTCAGGGGATCGTTTGCAACAGCTTGGCACCACTTTTGAGTGAATTGCAGAACGTCAGATTTTTGCTGAAATTGTGACCACGCGGCTTAGGGATTTTTTCAAAAAAAGTTATTCAGACGTCGAGGGCTAATTCTGTTTCCGATGATAAAAACCCATCTGTTTCCACCGAAAAACCTTTCAGGGGATCGTTTGCAACAGCTTGGCACCATTTTTGAGTGAATTGCAGAACGTCAGATTTTTGCTGAAATTGTGACCGCGCGGCTTAGGGATTTTTTCAAAAAAAGTTGTTCAGACGTCGAGGGCTAATTCTGTTTCCGATGATAAAAACCCATCTGTTTCCACCGAAAAACCTTTCAGGGGATCGTTTGCAACAGCTTGGCACCATTTTTGAGTGAATTGCAGAACGTCAGATTTTTAGGGTTAGGGTTAGGGTTAGGGTTAGGGTTAGGGTTAGGGTTAGGGTTAGGGTTAGGGTTAGGGTTAGGGTTAGGGTTAGGGTTAGGCCTAATTCTGTTTTCGATGATAAAAACCCATCTGTTTCCACCGAAAAACCTTTCAGGGGATCGTTTGCAACAGCTTGGCACCATTTTTGAGTGAATTGCAGAACGTCAGATTTTTGCTGAAATTGTGACCGCGCGGCTTAGGGATTTTTTCAAAAAAAGTTGTTCAGACGTCGGGGGCTAATTCTGTTTCCGATGATAAAAACCCATCTGTTTCAACCGAAAAACCTTTCAGGGGATCGTTTGCAACAGCTTGGCACCATTTTTGAGTGAATTGCAGAACGACAGATTTTTAGGGTTAGGGTTAGGGTTAGGGTTAGGGTTAGGGTTAGGGTTAGGGTTAGGGTTAGGGTTAGGGTTAGGGATAATTCTGTTTCCGATGATAAAAACCCATCTGTTTCTACCGAAAAACCTTTCAGGGGATATTTTGCAATAGCTTGGCACCATTTTCGAGTGAATTGCAGAACGTCAGATTTTTGCTGAAATCGTGACCGCGCGGCTTAGGGATTTTCTCAAAAAAAGTTGTTCAGACGTCGAGGGCTAATTCTATTTCCGATGATAAAAACCCATCTGTTTCCACCGAAAAACCTTTCAGGGGATCGTTTGCAACAGCTTGGCACCATTTTTGAGTGAATTGCAGAACGTCAGATTTTTTGCTGAAATTGTGACCGCGCGGCTTAGGGATTTTTTAAAAAAAAGTTGTTCAGACGTCGAGGGCTAATTCTGTTTCCGATGATAAAAACCCATCTGTTTCCACCGAAAAACCTTTCAGGGGATCGTTTGCAACAGCTTGGCACCACTTTTGAGTGAATTGCAGAACGTCAGATTTTTGCTGAAATTGTGACCACGCGGCTTAGGGATTTTTTCAAAAAAAGTTATTCAGACGTCGAGGGCTAATTCTGTTTCCGATGATAAAAACCCATCTGTTTCCACCGAAAAACCTTTCAGGGGATCGTTTGCAACAGCTTGGCACCATTTTTGAGTGAAGTGCAGAACGTCAGATTTTTGCTGAAATTGTGACCGCGCGGCTTAGGGATTTTTTCAAAAAAAGTTGTTCAGACGTCGGGGGCTAATTCTGTTTCCGATGATAAAAACCCATCTGTTTCAACCGAATAACCTTTCAGGGGATCGTTTGCAACAGCTTGGCACCATTTTTGAGTGAATTGCAGAACGTCAGATTTTTAGGGTTAGGGTTAGGGTTAGGGTTAGGGTTAGGGTTAGGGTTAGGGTTAGGGTTAGGGTTAGGGTTAGGGTTAGGGTTAGGGCTAATTCTGTTTTCGATGATAAAAACCCATCTGTTTCCACCGAAAAACCTTTCAGGGGATCGTTTGCAACAGCTTGGCACCATTTTTGAGTGAATTGCAGAACGTCAGATTTTTGCTGAAATTGTGACCGCGCGGCTTAGGGATTTTTTCAAAAAAAGTTGTTCAGACGTCGAGGGCTAATTCTGTTTCCGATGATAAAAACCCATCTGTTTCTACCGAAAAACCTTTCAGGGGATCGTTTGCAACAGCTTGGCACCATTTTTGAGTGAATTGCAGAACGTCAGATTTTTGCTGAAATTGTGACCACGCGGCTTAGGGATTTTTTCAAAAAAAGTTATTCAGACGTCGAGGGCTAATTCTGTTTCCGATGATAAAAACCCATCTGTTTCCACCGAAAAACCTTTCAGGGGATCGTTTGCAACAGCTTGGCACCATTTTTGAGTGAAGTGCAGAACGTCAGATTTTTGCTGAAATTGTGACCGCGCGGCTTAGGGATTTTTTCAAAAAAAGTTGTTCAGACGTCGGGGGATAATTCTGTTTCCGATGATAAAAACCCATCTGTTTCAACCGAATAACCTTTCAGGGGATCGTTTGCAACAGCTTGGCACCATTTTTGAGTGAATTGCAGAACGTCAGATTTTTAGGGTTAGGGTTAGGGTTAGGGTTAGGGTTAGGGTTAGGGCTAATTCTGTTTTCGATGATAAAAACCCATCTGTTTCCACCGAAAAACCTTTCAGGGGATCGTTTGCAACAGCTTGGCACCATTTTTGAGTGAATTGCAGAACGTCAGATTTTTGCTGAAATTGTGACTGCGCGGCTTAGGGATTTTTTCAAAAAAAGTTGTTCAGACGTCGAAGGCTAATTCTGTTTCCGATGATAAAAACCCATCTGTTTCTACCGAAAAACCTTTCAGGGGATATTTTGCAACAGCTTGGCACCATTTTCGAGTGAATTGCAGAACGTCAGATTTTTGCTGAAATTGTGACCGCGCGGCTTAGGGATTTTTTCAAAAAAAGTTGTTCAGACGTCGGGGGCTAATTCTGTTTCCGATGATAAAAACCCATCTGTTTCAACCGAAAAACCTTTCAGGGGATCGTTTGCAACAGCTTGGCACCATTTTTGAGTGAATTGCAGAACGTCAGATTTTTAGGGTTAGGGTTAGGGTTAGGGTTAGGGTTAGGGTTAGGGTTAGGGTTAGGGTTAGGGTTAGGGTTAGGGCTAATTCTGTTTTCGATGATAAAAACCCATCTGTTTCCACCGAAAAACCTTTCAGGGGATCGTTTGCAACAGCTTGGCACCATTTTTGAGTGAATTGCAGAACGTCAGATTTTTGCTGAAATTGTGACCGCGCGGCTTAGGGATTTTTTCAAAAAAAGTTGTTCAGACGTCGAGGGCTAATTCTGTTTCCGATGATAAAAACCCATCTGTTTCTACCGAAAAACCTTTCAGGGGATCGTTTGCAACAGCTTGGCACCATTTTTGAGTGAATTGCAGAACGTCAGATTTTTGCTGAAATTGTGACCACGCGGCTTAGGGATTTTTTCAAAAAAAGTTATTCAGACGTCGAGGGCTAATTCTGTTTCCGATGATAAAAACCCATCTGTTTCCACCGAAAAACCTTTCAGGGGATCGTTTGCAACAGCTTGGCACCATTTTTGAGTGAAGTGCAGAACGTCAGATTTTTGCTGAAATTGTGACCGCGCGGCTTAGGGATTTTTTTCAAAAAAAGTTGTTTAGACGTCGGGGGCTAATTCTGTTTCCGATGATAAAAACCCATCTGTTTCAACCGAATAACCTTTCAGGGGATCGTTTGCAACAGCTTGGCACCATTTTTGAGTGAATTGCAGAACGTCAGATTTTTAGGGTTAGGGTTAGGGTTAGGGTTAGGGTTAGGGTTAGGGTTAGGGTTAGGGTTAGGGTTAGGGTTAGGGTTAGGGTTAGGGTTAGGGCTAATTCTGTTTTCGATGATAAAAACCCATCTGTTTCCACCGAAAAACCTTTCAGGGGATCGTTTGCAACAGCTTGGCACCATTTTTGAGTGAATTGCAGAACGTCAGATTTTTGCTGAAATTGTGACCGCGCGGCTTAGGGATTTTTTCAAAAAAAGTTGTTCAGACGTCGAAGGCTAATTCTGTTTCCGATGATAAAAAACCATCTGTTTCTACCGAAAAACCTTTCAGGGGATATTTTGCAACAGCTTGGCACCATTTTTGAGTGAATTGCAGAACGTCAGATTTTTGCTGAAATTGTGACCGCGCGGCTTAGGGGTTTTTTCAAAAAAAGTTGTTCCGACGTCGAGGGCTAATTCTATTTCCGATGATAAAAACCCATCTGTTTCTACCGAAAAACCTTTCAGGGGATATTTTGCAACAGCTTGGCACCATTTTTGAGTGAATTGCAGAACGTCAGATTTTTGCTGAAATTGTGACCGCGCGGCTTAGGGGTTTTTTCAAAAAAAGTTGTTCAGACGTCGAGGGCTAATTCTGTTTCCGATGATAAAAACCCATCTGTTTCCACCGAAAAACCTTTCAGGGGATGGTTTGCAACAGCTTGGCACCATTTTTGAGTGAATTGCAGAACGTCAGATTTTTGCTGAAATTCTGACCGCGCGGCTTAGGGATTTTTTCAAAAAAAGTTGTTCAGACGTCGAGGGCTAATTCTGTTTCCGATGATAAAAACCCATCTGTTTCCACCGAAAAACCTTTCAGGGGATATTTTGTAACAGCTTGGCACCATTTTTGAGTGAATTGCAGAACGTCAGATTTTTGCTGAAATTGTGACCGCGCGGCTTAGGGATTTTCTCAAAAAAAGTTGTTCCGACGTCGAGGGCTAATTCTGTTTCCGATGATAAAAACCCATCTGTTTCCACCGAAAAACCTTTCAGGGGATCGTTTGCAACAGCTTGGCACCATTTTTGAGTGAATTGCAGAACGTCAGATTTTTGCTGAAATTGTGACCGCGCGGCTTAGGGATTTTTTCAAAAAAAGTTGTTCAGACGTCGAGGGCTAATTCTGTTTCCGATGATAAAAACCCATCTGTTTCCACCGAAAAACCTTTCAGGGGATGGTTTGCAACAGCTTGGCACCATTTTTGAGTGAATTGCAGAACGTCAGATTTTTGCTGAAATTCTGACCGCGCGGCTTAGGGATTTTTTCAAAAAAAGTTGTTCAGACGTCGAGGGCTAATTCTGTTTCCGATGATAAAAACCCATCTGTTTCCACCGAAAAACCTTTCAGGGGATATTTTGTAACAGCTTGGCACCATTTTTGAGTGAATTGCAGAACGTCAGATTTTTAGGGTTAGGGTTAGGGTTAGGGTTAGGGTTAGGGTTAGCGTTAGGGTTAGGGTTAGGGTTAGGGCTAATTCTGTTTTCGATGATAAAAACCCATCTGTTTCCACCGAAAAACCTTTCAGGGGATCGTTTGCAACAGCTTGGCACCATTTTTGAGTGAATTGCACAACGTCAGATTTTTGCTGAAATTGTGACCGCGCGGCTTAGGGATTTTTTCAAAAAAAGTTGTTCAGACATCGAAGGCTAATTCTGTTTCCGATGATAAAAACCCATCTGTTTCTACCGAAAAACCTTTCAGGGGATATTTTGCAACAGCTTGGCACCATTTTCGAGTGAATTGCAGAACGTCAGATTTTTGCTGAAATTGTGACCGCGCGGATTAGGGATTTTTTCAAAAAAAGTTGTTCAGACGTCGAGGGCTAATTCTGTTTCCGATGATAAAAACCCATCTGTTTCCACCGAAAAACCTTTCAGGGGATCGTTTGCAACAGCTTGGCACCATTTTTGAGTGAATTGCAGAACGTCAGATTTTTGCTGAAATTGTGACCGCGCGGCTTAGGGATTTTTTCAAAAAAAGTTGTTCCGACGTCGAGGGCTAATTCTGTCTCCGATGATAAAAACCCATCTGTTTCTACCGAAAAACCTTTCAGGGGATATTTTGCAACAGCTTGGCACCATTTTTGAGTGAATTGCAGAACGTCAGATTTTTGCTGAAATTGTGACCGCGCGGCTTAGGGGTTTTTTCAAAAAAAGTTGTTCAGACGTCGAGGGCTAATTCTGTTTCCGATGATAAAAACCCATCTGTTTCCACCGAAAAACCTTTCAGGGGATGGTTTGCAACAGCTTGGCACCATTTTTGAGTGAATTGCAGAACGTCAGATTTTTGCTGAAATTCTGACCGCGCGGCTTAGGGATTTTTTCAAAAAAAGTTGTTCAGACGTCGAGGGCTAATTCTGTTTCCGATGATAAAAACCCATCTGTTTCCACCGAAAAACCTTTCAGGGGATATTTTGTAACAGCTTGGCACCATTTTTGAGTGAATTGCAGAACGTCAGATTTTTGCTGAAATTGTGACCGCGCGGCTTAGGGATTTTCTCAAAAAAAGTTGTTCCGACGTCGAGGGCTAATTCTGTTTCCGATGATAAAAACCCATCTGTTTCCACCGAAAAACCTTTCAGGGGATCGTTTGCAACAGCTTGGCACCATTTTTGAGTGAATTGCAGAACGTCAGATTTTTGCTGAAATTGTGACCGCGCGGCTTAGGGATTTTTTCAAAAAAAGTTGTTCAGACGTCGACGGCTAATTCTGTTTCCGATGATAAAAACCCATCTGTTTCCACCGAAAAACCTTTCAGGGGATGGTTTGCAACAGCTTGGCACCATTTTTGAGTGAATTGCAGAACGTCAGATTTTTGCTGAAATTCTGACCGCGCGGCTTAGGGATTTTTTCAAAAAAAGTTGTTCAGACGTCGAGGGCTAATTCTGTTTCCGATGATAAAAACCCATCTGTTTCCACCGAAAAACCTTTCAGGGGATATTTTGTAACAGCTTGGCACCATTTTTGAGTGAATTGCAGAACGTCAGATTTTTGCTGAAATTGTGACCGCGCGGCTTAGGGATTTTCTCAAAAAAAGTTGTTCAGACGTCGGGGGCTAATTCTGTTTCCGATGATAAAAACCCATCTGTTTCAACCGAAAAACCTTTCAGGGGATCGTTTGCAACAGCTTGGCACCATTTTTGAGTGAATTGCAGAACGTCAGATTTTTAGGGTTAGGGTTAGGGTTAGGGTTAGGGTTAGGGTTAGGGCTAATTCTGTTTTCGATGATAAAAACCCATCTGTTTCCACCGAAAAACCTTTCAGGGGATCGTTTGCAACAGCTTGGCACCATTTTTGAGTGAATTGCAGAACGTCAGATTTTTGCTGAAATTGTGACCGCGCGGCTTAGGGATTTTTTCAAAAAAAGTTGTTCAGACGTCGAAGGCTAATTCTGTTTCCGATGATAAAAACCCATCTGTTTCTACCGAAAAACCTTTCAGGGGATATTTTGCAACAGCTTGGCACCATTTTCGAGTGAATTGCAGAACGTCAGATTTTTGCTGAAATTGTGACCGCGCGGCTTAGGGATTTTTTCAAAAAAAGTTGTTCAGACGTCGAGGGCTAATTCTGTTTCCGATGATAAAAACACATCTGTTTCCACCGAAAAACCTTTCAGGGGATCGTTTGCAACAGCTTGGCACCATTTTTGAGTGAATTGCAGAACGTCAGATTTTTGCTGAAATTGTGACCGCGCGGCTTAGGGATTTTTTCAAAAAAAGTTGTTCCGACGTCGAGGGCTAATTCTGTTTCCGATGATAAAAACCCATCTGTTTCTACCGAAAAACCTTTCAGGGGATATTTTGCAACAGCTTGGCACCATTTTTGAGTGAATTGCAGAACGTCAGATTTTTGCTGAAATTGTGACCGCGCGGCTTAGGGGTTTTTTCAAAAAAAGTTGTTCAGACGTCGAAGGCTAATTCTGTTTCCGATGATAAAAACCCATCTGTTTCTACCGAAAAACCTTTCAGGGGATGTTTTGCAACAGCTTGGCACCATTTTCGAGTGAATTGCAGAACGTCAGATTTTTGCTGAAATTGTGACCGCGCGGCTTAGGGATTTTTTCAAAAAAAGTTGTTCAGACGTCGAGGGCTAATTCTGTTTCCGATGATAAAAACACATCTGTTTCCACCGAAAAACCTTTCAGGGGATCGTTTGCAACAGCTTGGCACCATTTTTGAGTGAATTGCAGAACGTCAGATTTTTGCTGAAATTGTGACCGCGCGGCTTAGGGATTTTTTCAAAAAAAGTTGTTCCGACGTCGAGGGCTAACTCTGTTTCCGATGATAAAAACCCATCTGTTTACAGCGAAAAACCTTTCAGGGGATCGTTTGCAACAGCTTGGCACCATTTTTGAGTGAATTGCAGAACGTCAGATTTTTGCTGAAATTGTGACCGCGCGGCTTAGGGATTTTTTCAAAAAAAGTTGTTCAGACGTCGAAGGCTAATTCTGTTTCCGATGATAAAAACCCATCTGTTTCTACCGAAAAACCTTTCAGGGGATATTTTGCAACAGCTTGGCACCATTTTCGAGTGAATTGCAGAACGTCAGATTTTTGCTGAAATTGTGACCGCGCGGCTTAGGGATTTTTTCAAAAAAAGTTGTTCAGACGTCGAGGGCTAATTCTGTTTCCGATGATAAAAACACATCTGTTTCCACCGAAAAACCTTTCAGGGGATCGTTTGCAACAGCTTGGCACCATTTTTGAGTGAATTGCAGAACGTCAGATTTTTGCTGAAATTGTGACCGCGCGGCTTAGGGATTTTTTCAAAAAAAGTTGTTCCGACGTCGAGGGCTAATTCTGTTTCCGATGATAAAAACCCATCTGTTTCTACCGAAAAACCTTTCAGGGGATATTTTGCAACAGCTTGGCACCATTTTTGAGTGAATTGCAGAACGTCAGATTTTTGCTGAAATTGTGACCGCGCGGCTTAGGGGTTTTTTCAAAAAAAGTTGTTCAGACGTCGAGGGCTAATTCTGTTTCCGATGATAAAAACCCATCTGTTTCCACCGAAAAACCTTTCAGGGGATGGTTTGCAACAGCTTGGCACCATTTTTGAGTGAATTGCAGAACGTCAGATTTTTGCTGAAATTCTGACCGCGCGGCTTAGGGATTTTTTCAAAAAAAGTTGTTCAGACGTCGAGGGCTAATTCTGTTTCCGATGATAAAAACCCATCTGTTTCCACCGAAAAACCTTTCAGGGGATATTTTGTAACAGCTTGGCACCATTTTTGAGTGAATTGCAGAACGTCAGATTTTTGCTGAAATTGTGACCGCGCGGCTTAGGGATTTTCTCAAAAAAAGTTGTTCCGACGTCGAGGGCTAATTCTGTTTCCGATGATAAAAACCCATCTGTTTCCACCGAAAAACCTTTCAGGGGATCGTTTGCAACAGCTTGGCACCATTTTTGAGTGAATTGCAGAACGTCAGATTTTTGCTGAAATTGTGACCGCGCGGCTTAGGGATTTTTTCAAAAAAAGTTGTTCAGACGTCGAGGGCTAATTCTGTTTCCGATGATAAAAACCCATCTGTTTCCACCGAAAAACCTTTCAGGGGATGGTTTGCAACAGCTTGGCACCATTTTTGAGTGAATTGCAGAACGTCAGATTTTTGCTGAAATTCTGACCGCGCGGCTTAGGGATTTTTTCAAAAAAAGTTGTTCAGACGTCGAGGGCTAATTCTGTTTCCGATGATAAAAACCCATCTGTTTCCACCGAAAAACCTTTCAGGGGATATTTTGCAACAGCTTGGCACCATTTTTGAGTGAATTGCAGAACGTCAGATTTTTGCTGAAATTGTGACCGCGCGGCTTAGGGATTTTCTCAAAAAAAGTTGTTCAGACGTCGGGGGCTAATTCTGTTTCCGATGATAAAAACCCATCTGTTTCAACCGAAAAACCTTTCAGGGGATCGTTTGCAACAGCTTGGCACCATTTTTGAGTGAATTGCAGAACGTCAGATTTTTAGGGTTAGGGTTAGGGTTAGGGTTAGGGTTAGGGTTAGGGTTAGGGCTAATTCTGTTTTCGATGATAAAAACCCATCTGTTTCCACCGAAAAACCTTTCAGGGGATCGTTTGCAACAGCTTGGCACCATTTTTGAGTGAATTGCAGAACGTCAGATTTTTGCTGAAATTGTGACCACGCGGCTTAGGGATTTTTTCAAAAAAAGTTATTCAGACGTCGAGGGCTAATTCTGTTTCCGATGATAAAAACCCATCTGTTTCCACCGAAAAACCTTTCAGGGGATGGTTTGCAACAGCTTGGCACCATTTTTGAGTGAAGTGCAGAACGTCAGATTTTTGCTGAAATTGTGACCGCGCGGCTTAGGGATTTTTTCAAAAAAAGTTGTTCAGACGTCGGGGGCTAATTCTGTTTCCGATGATAAAAACCCATCTGTTTCAACCGAATAACCTTTCAGGGGATGGTTTGCAACAGCTTGGCACCATTTTTGAGTGAATTGCAGAACGTCAGATTTTTGCTGAAATTCTGACCGCGCGGCTTAGGGATTTTTTCAAAAAAAGTTGTTCAGACGTCGAGGGCTAATTCTGTTTCCGATGATAAAAACCCATCTGTTTCCACCGAAAAACCTTTCAGGGGATCGTTTGCAACAGCTTGGCACCATTTTTGAGTGAATTGCAGAACGTCAGATTTTTGCTGAAATTGTGACCGCGCGGCTTAGGGATTTTTTCAAAAAAAGTTGTTCCGACGTCGAGGGCTAATTCTGTTTCCGATGATAAAAACCCATCTGTTTCTACCGAAAAACCTTTCAGGGGATATTTTGCAACAGCTTGGCACCATTTTTGAGTGAATTGCAGAACGTCAGATTTTTGCTGAAATTGTGACCGCGCGGCTTAGGGATTTTTTCAAAAAAAGTTGTTCAGACGTCGAAGGCTAATTCTGTTTCCGATGATAAAAACCCATCTGTTTCTACCGAAAAACCTTTCAGGGGATATTTTGCAACAGCTTGGCACCATTTTCGAGTGAATTGCAGAACGTCAGATTTTTGCTGAAATTGTGACCGCGCGGCTTAGGGATTTTTTCAAAAAAAGTTGTTCAGACGTCGGGGGCTAATTCTGTTTCCGATGATAAAAACCCATCTGTTTCAACCGAAAAACCTTTCAGGGGATCGTTTGCAACAGCTTGGCACCATTTTTGAGTGAATTGCAGAACGTCAGATTTTTAGGGTTAGGGTTAGGGTTAGGGTTAGGGTTAGTGTTAGGGTTAGGGTTAGGGTTAGGGTTAGGGCTAATTCTGTTTTCGATGATAAAAACCCATCTGTTTCCACCGAAAAACCTTTCAGGGGATCGTTTGCAACAGCTTGGCACCATTTTTGAGTGAATTGCAGAACGTCAGATTTTTGCTGAAATTGTGACCGCGCGGCTTAGGGATTTTTTCAAAAAAAGTTGTTCAGACGTCGAGGGCTAATTCTGTTTCCGATGATAAAAACCCATCTGTTTCTACCGAAAAACCTTTCAGGGGATCGTTTGCAACAGCTTGGCACCATTTTTGAGTGAATTGCAGAACGTCAGATTTTTGCTGAAATTGTGACCACACGGCTTAGGGATTTTTTCAAAAAAAGTTATTCAGACGTCGAGGGCTAATTCTGTTTCCGATGATAAAAACCCATCTGTTTCCACCGAAAAACCTTTCAGGGGATCGTTTGCAACAGCTTGGCACCATTTTTGAGTGAAGTGCAGAACGTCAGATTTTTGCTGAAATTGTGACCGCGCGGATTAGGGATTTTTTCAAAAAAAGTTGTTCAGACGTCGGGGGCTAATTCTGTTTCCGATGATAAAAACCCATCTGTTTCAACCGAATAACCTTTCAGGGGATCGTTTGCAACAGCTTGGCAACATTTTTGAGTGAATTGCAGAACGTCAGATTTTTAGGGTTAGGGTTAGGGTTAGGGTTAGGGTTAGGGTTAGGGCTAATTCTGTTTTCGATGATAAAAACCCATCTGTTTCCACCGAAAAACCTTTCAGGGGATCGTTTGCAACAGCTTGGCACCATTTTTGAGTGAATTGCAGAACGTCAGATTTTTGCTGAAATTGTGACCGCGCGGCTTAGGGGTTTTTTCAAAAAAAGTTGTTCAGACGTCGAGGGCTAATTCTGTTTCCGATGATAAAAACCCATCTGTTTCCACCGAAAAACCTTTCAGGGGATGGTTTGCAACAGCTTGGCACCATTTTTGAGTGAATTGCAGAACGTCAGATTTTTGCTGAAATTGTGACCGTGCGGCTTAGGGATTTTTTCAAAAAAAGTTGTTCAGACGTCGAGGGCTAATTCTGTTTCCGATGATAAAAACCCATCTGTTTCTACCGAAAAACCTTTCAGGGGATATTTTGCAACAACTTGGCACCATTTTTGAGTGAATTGCAGAACGTCAGATTTTTGCTGAAATTGTGACCGCGCGGCTTAGGGATTTTTTCAAAAAAAGTTGTTCAGACGTCGAGGGCTAATTCTGTTTCCGATGATAAAAACCCATCTGTTTCCACCGAAAAACCTTTCAGGGGATCGTTTGCAACAGCTTGGCACCATTTTTGAGTGAATTGCAGAACGTCAGATTTTTGCTGAAATTGTGACCGCGCGGCTTAGGGATTTTTTCAAAAAAAGTTGTTCCGACGTCGAGGGCTAATTCTGTTTCCGATGATAAAAACCCATCTGTTTCTACCGAAAAACCTTTCAGGGGATATTTTGCAACAGCTTGGCACCATTTTTGAGTGAATTGCAGAACGTCAGATTTTTGCTGAAATTGTGACCGTGCGGCTTAGGGGTTTTTTCAAACAAAGTTGTTCAGACGTCGAGGGCTAATTCTGTTTCCGATGATAAAAACCCATCTGTTTCCACCGAAAAACCTTTCAGGGGATGGTTTGCAACAGCTTGGCACCATTTTTGAGTGAATTGCAGAACGTCAGATTTTTAGGGTTAGGGTTAGGGTTAGGGTTAGGGCTAATTCTGTTTTCGATGATAAAAACCCATCTGTTTCCACCGAAAAACCTTTCAGGGGATCGTTTGCAACAGCTTGGCACCATTTTTGAGTGAATTGCAGAACATCAGATTTTTGCTGAAATTGTGACCGCGCGGCTTAGGGATTTTTTCAAAAAAAGTTGTTCAGACGTCGAGGGCTAATTCTGTTTCCGATGATAAAAACCCATCTGTTTCCACCGAAAAACCTTTCAGGGGATCGTTTGCAACAGCTTGGCACCATTTTTGAGTGAATTGCAGAACGTCAGATTTTTGCTGAAATTGTGACCGCGCGGCTTAGGGATTTTTTCAAAAAAAGTTGTTCAGACGTCGAGGGCTAATTCTGTTTCCGATGATAAAAACCCATCTGTTTCCACCGAAAAACCTTTCAGGGAATCGTTTGCAACAGCTTGGCACCATTTTTGAGTGAATTGCAGAACGTCAGATTTTTGCTGAAATTGTGACCGCGCGGCTTAGGGGTTTTTTCAAAAAAAGTTGTTCAGACGTCGAGGGCTAATTCTGTTTCCGATGATAAAAACCCATCTGTTTCCACCGAAAAACCTTTCAGGGGATGGTTTGCAACAGCTTGGCACCATTTTTGAGTGAAATGCAGAACGTCAGATTTTTGCTGAAATTGTGACCGCGCGGCTTAGGGATTTTTTCAAAAAAAGTTGTTCAGACGTCGAGGGCTAATTCTGTTTCCGTTGATAAAAACCCATCTGTTTCTACCGAAAAACCTTTCAGGGGATATTTTGCAACAGCTTGGCACCATTTTTGAGTGAATTGCAGAACGTCAGATTTTTGCTGAAATTGTGACCGCGCGGCTTAGGGATTTTTTCAAAAAAAGTTGTTCAGACGTCGAGGGCTAATTCTGTTTCCGATGATAAAAACCCATCTGTTTCCACCGAAAAACCTTTCAGGGGATGGTTTGCAACAGCTTGGCACCATTTTTGAGTGAATTGCAGAACGTCAGATTTTTGCTGAAATTGTGACCGCGCGGCTTAGGGATTTTTTCAAAAAAAGTTGTTCAGACGTCGGGGGCTAATTCTGTTTCCGATGATAAAAACCCATCTGTTTCAACCGAAAAACCTTTCAGGGGATCGTTTGCAACAGCTTGGCACCATTTTTGAGTGAATTGCAGAACGTCAGATTTTTAGGGTTAGGGTTAGGGTTAGGGTTAGGGTTAGGGTTAGGGTTAGGGTTAGGGTTAGGCCTAATTCTGTTTCCGATGATAAAAACCCATCTGTTTCCACCGAAAAACCTTTCAGGGGATGGTTTGCAACAGCTTGGCACCATTTTTGAGTGAATTGCAGAACGTCAGATTTTTGCTGAAATTCTGACCGCGCGGCTTAGGGATTTTTTCAAAAAAAGTTGTTCAGACGTCGAGGGCTAATTCTGTTTCCGATGATAAAAACCCATCTGTTTCCACCGAAAAACCTTTCAGGGGATCGTTTGCAACAGCTTGGCACCATTTTTGAGTGAATTGCAGAACGTCAGATTTTTGCTGAAATTGTGACCGCGCGGCTTAGGGATTTTTTCAAAAAAAGTTGTTCCGACGTCGAGGGCTAATTCTGTTTCCGATGATAAAAACCCATCTGTTTCTACCGAAAAACCTTTCAGGGGATATTTTGCAACAGCTTGGCACCATTTTTGAGTGAATTGCAGAACGTCAGATTTTTGCTGAAATTGTGACCGCGCGGCTTAGGGGTTTTTTCAAAAAAAGTTGTTCAGACGTCGAGGGCTAATTCTGTTTCCGATGATAAAAACCCATCTGTTTCCACCGAAAAACCTTTCAGGGGATGGTTTGCAACAGCTTGGCACCATTTTTGAGCGAATTGCAGAACGTCAGATTTTTGCTGAAATTCTGACCGCGCGGCTTAGGGATTTTTTCAAAAAAAGTTGTTCCGACGTCGAGGGCTAATTCTGTTTCCGATGATAAAAACCCATCTGTTTCCACCGAAAAACCTTTCAGGGGATCGTTTGCAACAGCTTGGCACCATTTTTGAGTGAATTGCAGAACGTCAGATTTTTGCTGAAATTGTGACCGCGCGGCTTAGGGATTTTTTCAAAAAAAGTTGTTCAGACGTCGGGGGCTAATTCTGTTTCCGATGATAAAAACCCATCTGTTTCAACCGAAAAACCTTTCAGGGGATCGTTTGCAACAGCTTGGCACCATTTTTGAGTGAATTGCAGAACGTCAGATTTTTAGGGTTAGGGTTAGGGTTAGGGTTAGGGTTAGGGCTAATTCTGTTTTCGATGATAAAAACCCATCTGTTTCCACCGAAAAACCTTTCAGGGGATCGTTTGCAACAGCTTGGCACCATTTTTGAGTGAATTGCAGAACGTCAGATTTTTGCTGAAATTGTGACCGCGCGGCTTAGGGATTTTTTCAAAAAAAGTTGTTCAGACGTCGAGGGCTAATTCTGTTTCCGATGATAAAAACCCATCTGTTTCCACCGAAAAACCTTTCAGGGGATGGTTTGCAACAGCTTGGCACCATTTTTGAGTGAATTGCAGAACGTCAGATTTTTGCTGAAATTGTGACCGCGCGGCTTAGGGATTTTTTCAAAAAAAGTTGTTCAGACGTCGGGGGCTAATTCTGTTTCCGATGATAAAAACCCATCTGTTTCAACCGAAAAACCTTTCAGGGGATCGTTTGCAACAGCTTGGCACCATTTTTGAGTGAATTGCAGAACGTCAGATTTTTGCTGAAATTGTGACCGCGCGGCTTAGGGATTTTTTCAAAAAAAGTTGTTCCGACGTCGAGGGCTAATTCTGTTTCCGATGATAAAAACCCATCTGTTTCTACCGAAAAACCTTTCAGGGGATATTTTGCAACAGCTTGGCACCATTTTTGAGTGAATTGCAGAACGTCAGATTTTTGCTGAAATTGTGACCGCGCGGCTTAGGGGTTTTTTCAAAAAAAGTTGTTCAGACGTCGAGGTCTAATTCTGTTTCCGATGATAAAAACCCATCTGTTTCCACCGAAAAACCTTTCAGGGGATGGTTTGCAACAGCTTGGCACCATTTTTGAGTGAATTGCAGAACGTCAGATTTTTGCTGAAATTCTGACCGCGCGGCTTAGGGATTTTTTCAAAAAAAGTTGTTCAGACGTCGAGGGCTAATTCTGTTTCCGATGATAAAAACCCATCTGTTTCCACCGAAAAACCTTTCAGGGGATATTTTGTAACAGCTTGGCACCATTTTTGAGTGAATTGCAGAACGTCAGATTTTTGCTGAAATTGTGACCGCGCGGCTTAGGGATTTTCTCAAAAAAAGTTGTTCCGACGTCTAGGGCTAATTCTGTTTCCGATGATAAAAACCCATCTGTTTCCACCGAAAAACCTTTCAGGGGATCGTTTGCAACAGCTTGGCACCATTTTTGAGTGAATTGCAGAACGTCAGATTTTTGCTGAAATTGTGACCGCGCGGCTTAGGGATTTTTTCAAAAAAAGTTGTTCAGACGTCGGGGGCTAATTCTGTTTCCGATGATAAAAACCCATCTGTTTCAACCGAAAAACCTTTCAGGGGATCGTTTGCAACAGCTTGGCACCATTTTTGAGTGAATTGCAGAACGTCAGATTTTTAGGGTTAGGGTTAGGGTTAGGGTTAGGGTTAGGGTTAGGGTTAGGGCTAATTCTGTTTTCGATGATAAAAACCCATCTGTTTCCACCGAAAAACCTTTCAGGGGATCGTTTGCAACAGCTTGGCACCATTTTTGAGTGAATTGCAGAACGTCAGATTTTTGCTGAAATTGTGACCGCGCGGCTTAGGGATTTTTTCAAAAAAAGTTGTTCAGACGTCGAGGGCTAATTCTGTTTCCGATGATAAAAACCCATCTGTTTCTACCGAAAAACCTTTCAGGGGATATTTTGCAACAGCTTGGCACCATTTTCGAGTGAATTGCAGAACGTCAGATTTTTGCTGAAATTTTGACCGCGCAGATTAGGGGTTTTTTCAAAAAAAGTTGTTCAGACGTCGAGGGCTAATTCTGTTTCCGATGATAAAAACCCATCTGTTTCCACCGAAAAACCTTTCAGGGGATGGTTTGCAACAGCTTGGCACCATTTTTGAGTGAATTGCAGAACGTCAGATTTTTGCTGAAATTGTGACCGCGCGGCTTAGGGATTTTTTCAAAAAAAGTTGTTCAGACGTCGAGGGCTAATTCTGTTTCCGATGATAAAAACCCATCTGTTTCCACCGAAAAACCTTTCAGGGGATCGTTTGCAACAGCTTGGCACCATTTTTGAGTGAAGTGCAGAACGTCAGATTTTTCCTGAAATTGTGACCGCGCGGCTTAGGGATTTTTTCAAAAAAAGTTGTTCAGACGTCGAGGGCTAATTCTGTTTCCGATGATAAAAACCCATCTGTTTCCACCGAAAAACCTTTAAGGGGATCGTTTGCAACAGCTTGGCACCATTTTTGAGTGAATTGCAGAACGTCAGATTTTTGCTGAAATTGTGACCGCGCGGCTTAGGGATTTTTTCAAAAAAAGTTGTTCAGACGTCGGGGGCTAATTCTGTTTCCGATGATAAAAACCCATCTGTTTCAACCGAAAAACCTTTCAGGGGATCGTTTGCAACAGCTTGGCACCATTTTTGAGTGAATTGCAGAACGTCAGATTTTTGCTGAAATTGTGACCGCGCGGCTTAGGGATTTTTTCAAAAAAAGTTGTTCAGACGTCGGGGGCTAATTCTGTTTCCGATGATAAAAACCCATCTGTTTCAACCGAAAAACCTTTCAGGGGATCGTTTGCAACAGCTTGGCACCATTTTTGAGTGAATTGCAGAACGTCAGATTTTTGCTGAAATTGTGACCGCGCGGCTTAGGGATTTTTTCAAAAAAAGTTGTTCCGACGTCGAGGGCTAATTCTGTTTCCGATGATAAAAACCCATCTGTTTCTACCGAAAAACCTTTCAGGGGATATTTTGCAACAGCTTGGCACCATTTTTGAGTGAATTGCAGAACGTCAGATTTTTGCTGAAATTGTGACCGCGCGGCTTAGGGGTTTTTTCAAAAAAAGTTGTTCAGACGTCGAGGGCTAATTCTGTTTCCGATGATAAAAACCCATCTGTTTCCACCGAAAAACCTTTCAGGGGATGGTTTGCAACAGCTTGGCACCATTTTTGAGTGAATTGCAGAACGTCAGATTTTTGCTGAAATTCTGACCGCGCGGCTTAGGGATTTTTTCAAAAAAAGTTGTTCAGACGTCGAGGGCTAATTCTGTTTCCGATGATAAAAACCCATCTGTTTCCACCGAAAAACCTTTCAGGGGATATTTTGTAACAGCTTGGCACCATTTTTGAGTGAATTGCAGAACGTCAGATTTTTGCTGAAATTGTGACCGCGCGGCTTAGGGATTTTCTCAAAAAAAGTTGTTCCGACGTCTAGGGCTAATTCTGTTTCCGATGATAAAAACCCATCTGTTTCCACCGAAAAACCTTTCAGGGGATCGTTTGCAACAGCTTGGCACCATTTTTGAGTTAATTGCAGAACGTCAGATTTTTGCTGAAATTGTGACCGCGCGGCTTAGGGATTTTTTCAAAAAAAGTTGTTCAGACGTCGGGGGCTAATTCTGTTTCCGATGATAAAAACCCATCTGTTTCAACCGAAAAACCTTTCAGGGGATCGTTTGCAACAGCTTGGCACCATTTTTGAGTGAATTGCAGAACGTCAGATTTTTAGGGTTAGGGTTAGGGTTAGGGTTAGGGTTAGGGTTAGGGTTAGGGTTAGGGCTAATTCTGTTTTCGATGATAAAAACCCATCTGTTTCCACCGAAAAACCTTTCAGGGGATCGTTTACAACAGCTTGGCACCATTTTTGAGTGAATTGCAGAACGTCAGATTTTTGCTGAAATTGTGACCGCGCGGCTTAGGGATTTTTTCAAAAAAAGTTGTTCAGACGTCGAGGGCTAATTCTGTTTCCGATGATAAAAACCCATCTGTTTCTACCGAAAAACCTTTCAGGGGATATTTTGCAACAGCTTGGCACCATTTTCGAGTGAATTGCAGAACGTCAGATTTTTGCTGAAATTTTGACCGCGCGGATTAGGGGTTTTTTCAAAAAAAGTTGTTCAGACGTCGAGGGCTAATTCTGTTTCCGATGATAAAAACCCATCTGTTATCACCGAAAAACCTTTCAGGGGATGGTTTGCAACAGCTTGGCACCATTTTTGAGTGAATTGCAGAACGTCAGATTTTTGCTGAAATTGTGACCGCGCGGCTTAGGGATTTTTTCAAAAAAAGTTGTTCAGACGTCGAGGGCTAATTCTGTTTCCGATGATAAAAACCCATCTGTTTCCACCGAAAAACCTTTCAGGGGATCGTTTGCAACAGCTTGGCACCATTTTTGAGTGAATTGCAGAACGTCAGATTTTTGCTGAAATTGTGACCGCGCGGCTTAGGGGTTTTTTCAAAAAAAGTTGTTCCGACGTCGGGGGCTAATTCTGTTTCCGATGATAAAAACCCATCTGTTTCCACCGAAAAACCTTTCAGGGGATGGTTTGCAACAGCTTGGCACCATTTTTGAGTGAATTGCAGAACGTCAGATTTTTGCTGATATTGTGACCGCGCGGCTTAGGGATTTTCTCAAAAAAAGTTGTTCCGACGTTGAGGGCTAATTCTTTTTCCGATGATAAAAACCCATCTGTTTCCACCGAAAAACCTTTCAGGGGATCGTTTGCAACAGCTTGGCACCATTTTTGAGTGAATTGCAGAACGTCAGATTTTTGCTGAAATTGTGACCGCGCGGCTTAGGGATTTTTTCAAAAAAAGTTGTTCAGACGTCGGGGGCTAATTCTGTTTCCGATGATAAAAACCCATCTGTTTCAACCGAAAAACCTTTCAGGGGATCGTTTGCAACAGCTTGGCACCATTTTTGAGTGAATTGCAGAACGTCAGATTTTTGCTGAAATTGTGACCGCGCGGCTTAGGGATTTTTTCAAAAAAAGTTGTTCAGACGTCGAGGGCTAATTCTGTTTCTGATGATAAAAACCCATCTGTTTCTACCGAAAAACCTTTCAGGGGATATTTTGCAACAGCTTGGCACCATTTTCGAGTGAATTGCAGAACGTCAGATTTTTGCTGAAATTGTGACCGCGCGGCTTAGGGATTTTTTCAAAAAAAGTTGTTCAGACGTCGAGGGCTAATTCTGTTTCCGATGATAAAAACCCATCTGTTTCTACCGAAAAACCTTTCAGGGGATATTTTGCAACAGCTTGGCACCATTTTCGAGTGAATTGCAGAACGTCAGATTTTTGCTGAAATTTTGACCGCGCGGATTAGGGGTTTTTTCAAAAAAAGTTGTTCAGACGTCGAGGGCTAATTCTGTTTCCGATGATAAAAACCCATCTGTTTCCACCGAAAAACCTTTCAGGGGATGGTTTGCAACAGCTTGGCACCATTTTTGAGTGAATTGCAGAACGTCAGATTTTTGCTGAAATTGTGACCGCGCGGCTTAGGGATTTTTTCAAAAAAAGTTGTTCAGACGTCGAGGGCTAATTCTGTTTCCGATGATAAAAACCCATCTGTTTCCACCGAAAAACCTTTCAGGGGATCGTTTGCAACAGCTTGGCACCATTTTTGAGTGAATTGCAGAACGTCAGATTTTTGCTGAAATTGTGACCGCGCGGCTTAGGGGTTTTTTCAAAAAAAGTTGTTCCGACGTCGGGGGCTAATTCTGTTTCCGATGATAAAAACCCATCTGTTTCCACCGAAAAACCTTTCAGGGGATGGTTTGCAACAGCTTGGCACCATTTTTGAGTGAATTGCAGAACGTCAGATTTTTGCTGATATTGTGACCGCGCGGCTTAGGGATTTTCTCAAAAAAAGTTGTTCCGACGTTGAGGGCTAATTCTCTTTCCGATGATAAAAACCCATCTGTTTCCACCGAAAAACCTTTCAGGGGATCGTTTGCAACAGCTTGGCACCATTTTTGAGTGAATTGCAGAACGTCAGATTTTTGCTGAAATTGTGACCGCGCGGCTTAGGGATTTTTTCAAAAAAAGTTGTTCAGACGTCGGGGGCTAATTCTGTTTCCGATGATAAAAACCCATCTGTTTCAACCGAAAAACCTTTCAGGGGATCGTTTGCAACAGCTTGGCACCATTTTTGAGTGAATTGCAGAACGTCAGATTTTTGCTGAAATTGTGACCGCGCGGCTTAGGGATTTTTTCAAAAAAAGTTGTTCAGACGTCGAGGGCTAATTCTTTTTCTGATGATAAAAACCCATCTGTTTCTACCGAAAAACCTTTCAGGGGATATTTTGCAACAGCTTGGCACCATTTTCGAGTGAATTGCAGAACGTCAGATTTTTGCTGAAATTGTGACCGCGCGGCTTAGGGATTTTTTCAAAAAAAGTTGTTCAGACGTCGAGGGCTAATTCTGTTTCCGATGATAAAAACCCATCTGTTTCCACCGAAAAACCTTTCAGGGGATCGTTTGCAACAGCTTGGCACCATTTTTGAGTGAATTGCAGAACGTCAGATTTTTGCTGAAATTGTGACCGCGCGGCTTAGGGATTTTTTCAAAAAAAGTTGTTCAGACGTCGAGGGCTAATTCTGTTTCCGATGATAAAAACCCATCTGTTTCCACCAAAAAACCTTTCAGGGGATCGTTTGCAACAGCTTGGCACCATTTTTGAGTGAATTGCAGAACGTCAGATTTTTGCTGAAATTGTGACCGCGCGGCTTAGGGATTTTTTCAAAAAAAGTTGTTCAGACGTCGGGGGCTAATTCTGTTTCCGATGATAAAAACCCATCTGTTTCAACCGAAAAACCTTTCAGGGGATCGTTTGCAACAGCTTGGCACCATTTTTGAGTGAATTGCAGAACGTCAGATTTTTGCTGAAATTGTGACCGCGCGGCTTAGGGATTTTTTCAAAAAAAGTTGTTCAGACGTCGGGGGCTAATTCTGTTTCCGATGATAAAAACCCATCTGTTTCAACCGAAAAACCTTTCAGGGGATCGTTTGCAACAGCTTGGCACCATTTTTGAGTGAATTGCAGAACGTCAGATTTTTGCTGAAATTGTGACCGCGCGGCTTAGGGATTTTTTCAAAAAAAGTTGTTCCGACGTCGAGGGCTAATTCTGTTTCCGATGATAAAAACCCATCTGTTTCTACCGAAAAACCTTTCAGGGGATATTTTGCAACAGCTTGGCACCATTTTTGAGTGAATTGCAGAACGTCAGATTTTTGCTGAAATTGTGACCGCGCGGCTTAGGGGTTTTTTCAAAAAAAGTTGTTCAGACGTCGAGGGCTAATTCTGTTTCCGATGATAAAAACCCATCTGTTTCCACCGAAAAACCTTTCAGGGGATGGTTTGCAACAGCTTGGCACCATTTTTGAGTGAATTGCGGAACGTCAGATTTTTGCTGAAATTGTGACCGCGCGGCTTAGGGATTTTCTCAAAAAAAGTTGTTCCGACGTTGAGGGCTAATTCTTTTTCCGATGATAAAAACCCATCTGTTTCCACCGAAAAACCTTTCAGGGGATCGTTTGCAACAGCTTGGCACCATTTTTGAGTGAATTGCAGAACGTCAGATTTTTGCTGAAATTGTGACCGCGCGGCTTAGGGATTTTTTCAAAAAAAGTTGTTCAGACGTCGGGGGCTAATTCTGTTTCCGATGATAAAAACCCATCTGTTTCAACCGAAAAACCTTTCAGGGGATCGTTTGCAACAGCTTGGCACCATTTTTGAGTGAATTGCAGAACGTCAGATTTTTAGGGTTAGGGTTAGGGTTAGGGTTAGGGTTAGGGTTAGGGTTAGGGTTAGGGTTAGGGTTAGGGTTAGGGTTAGGGTTAGGGCTAATTCTGTTTTCGATGATAAAAACCCATCTGTTTCCACCGAAAAACCTTTCAGGGGATCGTTTGCAACAGCTTGGCACCATTTTTGAGTGAATTGCAGAACGTCAGATTTTTGCTGAAATTGTGACCGCGCGGCTTAGGGATTTTTTCAAAAAAAGTTGTTCAGACGTCGAGGGCTAATTCTGTTTCCGATGATAAAAACCCATCTGTTTCTACCGAAAAACCTTTCAGGGGATATTTTGCAACAGCTTGGCACCATTTTCGAGTGAATTGCAGAACGTCAGATTTTTGCTGAAATTTTGACCGCGCGGATTAGGGGTTTTTTCAAAAAAAGTTGTTCAGACGTCGAGGGCTAATTCTGTTTCCGATGATAAAAACCCATCTGTTTCCACCGAAAAACCTTTCAGGGGATGGTTTGCAACAGCTTGGCACCATTTTTGAGTGAATTGCAGAACGTCAGATTTTTGCTGAAATTGTGACCGCGCGGCTTAGGGATTTTTTCAAAAAAAGTTGTTCAGACGTCGAGGGCTAATTCTGTTTCCGATGATAAAAACCCATCTGTTTCCACCGAAAAACCTTTCAGGGGATCGTTTGCAACAGCTTGGCACCATTTTTGAGTGAATTGCAGAACGTCAGATTTTTGCTGAAATTGTGACCGCGCGGCTTAGGGGTTTTTTCAAAAAAAGTTGTTCCGACGTCGGGGGCTAATTCTGTTTCCGATGATAAAAACCCATCTGTTTCCACCGAAAAACCTTTCAGGGGATGGTTTGCAACAGCTTGGCACCATTTTTGAGTGAATTGCAGAACGTCAGATTTTTGCTGATATTGTGACCGCGCGGCTTAGGGATTTTCTCAAAAAAAGTTGTTCCGACGTTGAGGGCTAATTCTTTTTCCGATGATAAAAACCCATCTGTTTCCACCGAAAAACCTTTCAGGGGATCGTTTGCAACAGCTTGGCACCATTTTTGAGTGAATTGCAGAACGTCAGATTTTTGCTGAAATTGTGACCGCGCGGCTTAGGGATTTTTTCAAAAAAAGTTGTTCAGACGTCGGGGGCTAATTCTGTTTCCGATGATAAAAACCCATCTGTTTCAACCGAAAAACCTTTCAGGGGATCGTTTGCAACAGCTTGGCACCATTTTTGAGTGAATTGCAGAACGTCAGATTTTTGCTGAAATTGTGACCGCGCGGCTTAGGGATTTTTTCAAAAAAAGTTGTTCAGACGTCGAGGGCTAATTCTGTTTCCGATGATAAAAACCCATCTGTTTCTACCGAAAAACCTTTCAGGGGATATTTTGCAACAGCTTGGCACCATTTTCGAGTGAATTGCAGAACGTCAGATTTTTGCTGAAATTGTGACCGCGCGGCTTAGGGATTTTTTCAAAAAAAGTTGTTCAGACGTCGAGGGCTAATTCTGTTTCCGATGATAAAAACCCATCTGTTTCCACCGAAAAACCTTTCAGGGGATCGTTTGCAACAGCTTGGCACCATTTTTGAGTGAATTGCAGAACGTCAGATTTTTGCTGAAATTGTGACCGCGCGGCTTAGGGATTTTTTCAAAAAAAGTTGTTCAGACGTCGAGGGCTAATTCTGTTTCCGATGATAAAAACCCATCTGTTTCCACCGAAAAACCTTTCAGGGGATCGTTTGCAACAGCTTGGCACCATTTTTGAGTGAATTGCAGAACGTCAGATTTTTGCTGAAATTGTGACCGCGCGGCTTAGGGATTTTTTCAAAAAAAGTTGTTCAGACGTCGGGGGCTAATTCTGTTTCCGATGATAAAAACCCATCTGTTTCAACCGAAAAACCTTTCAGGGGATCGTTTGCAACAGCTTGGCACCATTTTTGAGTGAATTGCAGAACGTCAGATTTTTGCTGAAATTGTGACCGCGCGGCTTAGGGATTTTTTCAAAAAAAGTTGTTCAGACGTCGAGGGCTAATTCTGTTTCCGATGATAAAAACCCATCTGTTTCTACCGAAAAACCTTTCAGGGGATATTTTGCAACAGCTTGGCACCATTTTCGAGTGAATTGCAGAACGTCAGATTTTTGCTGAAATTGTGACCGCGCGGCTTAGGGATTTTTTCAAAAAAAGTTGTTCAGACGTCGAGGGCTAATTCTGTTTCCGATGATAAAAACCCATCTGTTTCCACCGAAAAACCTTTCAGGGGATCGTTTGCAACAGCTTGGCACCATTTTTGAGTGAATTGCAGAACGTCAGATTTTTGCTGAAATTGTGACCGCGCGGCTTAGGGGTTTTTTCAAAAAAAGTTATTCAGACGTCGAGGGCTAATTCTGTTTCCGATGATAAAAACCCATCTGTTTCCACCGAAAAACCTTTCAGGGGATGGTTTGCAACAGCTTGGCACCATTTTTGAGTGAATTGCAGAACGTCAGATTTTTGCTGAAATTGTGACCGCGCGGCTTAGGGATTTTTTCAAAAAAAGTTGTTCAGACGTCGAGGGCTAATTCTGTTTCCGATGATAAAAACCCATCTGTTTCCACCGAAAAACCTTTCAGGGGATCGTTTGCAACAGCTTGGCACCATTTTTGAGTGAATTGCAGAACGTCAGATTTTTGCTGAAATTGTGACCGCGCGGCTTAGGGGTTTTTTCAAAAAAAGTTATTCAGACGTCGAGGGCTAATTCTGTTTCCGATGATAAAAACCCATCTGTTTCCACCGAAAAACCTTTCAGGGGATGGTTTGCAACAGCTTGGCACCATTTTTGAGTGAATTGCAGAACGTCAGATTTTTGCTGAAATTGTGACCGCGCGGCTTAGGGATTTTTTCAAAAAAAGTTGTTCAGACGTCGAGGGCTAATTCTGTTTCCGATGATAAAAACCCATCTGTTTCCACCGAAAAACCTTTCAGGGGATGGTTTGCAACAGCTTGGCACCATTTTTGAGTGAATTGCAGAACGTCAGATTTTTGCTGATATTGTGACCGCGCGGCTTAGGGATTTTCTCAAAAAAAGTTGTTCCGACGTTGAGGGCTAATTCTCTTTCCGATGATAAAAACCCATCTGTTTCCACCGAAAAACCTTTCAGGGGATCGTTTGCAACAGCTTGGCACCATTTTTGAGTGAATTGCAGAACGTCAGATTTTTGCTGAAATTGTGACCGCGCGGCTTAGGGATTTTTTCAAAAAAAGTTGTTCAGACGTCGGGGGCTAATTCTGTTTCCGATGATAAAAACCCATCTGTTTCAACCGAAAAACCTTTCAGGGGATCGTTTGCAACAGCTTGGCACCATTTTTGAGTGAATTGCAGAACGTCAGATTTTTGCTGAAATTGTGACCGCGCGGCTTAGGGATTTTTTCAAAAAAAGTTGTTCAGACGTCGAGGGCTAATTCTTTTTCTGATGATAAAAACCCATCTGTTTCTACCGAAAAACCTTTCAGGGGATATTTTGCAACAGCTTGGCACCATTTTCGAGTGAATTGCAGAACGTCAGATTTTTGCTGAAATTGTGACCGCGCGGCTTAGGGATTTTTTCAAAAAAAGTTGTTCAGACGTCGAGGGCTAATTCTGTTTCCGATGATAAAAACCCATCTGTTTCCACCGAAAAACCTTTCAGGGGATCGTTTGCAACAGCTTGGCACCATTTTTGAGTGAATTGCAGAACGTCAGATTTTTGCTGAAATTGTGACCGCGCGGCTTAGGGATTTTTTCAAAAAAAGTTGTTCAGACGTCGAGGGCTAATTCTGTTTCCGATGATAAAAACCCATCTGTTTCCACCAAAAAACCTTTCAGGGGATCGTTTGCAACAGCTTGGCACCATTTTTGAGTGAATTGCAGAACGTCAGATTTTTGCTGAAATTGTGACCGCGCGGCTTAGGGATTTTTTCAAAAAAAGTTGTTCAGACGTCGGGGGCTAATTCTGTTTCCGATGATAAAAACCCATCTGTTTCAACCGAAAAACCTTTCAGGGGATCGTTTGCAACAGCTTGGCACCATTTTTGAGTGAATTGCAGAACGTCAGATTTTTGCTGAAATTGTGACCGCGCGGCTTAGGGATTTTTTCAAAAAAAGTTGTTCAGACGTCGGGGGCTAATTCTGTTTCCGATGATAAAAACCCATCTGTTTCAACCGAAAAACCTTTCAGGGGATCGTTTGCAACAGCTTGGCACCATTTTTGAGTGAATTGCAGAACGTCAGATTTTTGCTGAAATTGTGACCGCGCGGCTTAGGGATTTTTTCAAAAAAAGTTGTTCCGACGTCGAGGGCTAATTCTGTTTCCGATGATAAAAACCCATCTGTTTCTACCGAAAAACCTTTCAGGGGATATTTTGCAACAGCTTGGCACCATTTTTGAGTGAATTGCAGAACGTCAGATTTTTGCTGAAATTGTGACCGCGCGGCTTAGGGGTTTTTTCAAAAAAAGTTGTTCAGACGTCGAGGGCTAATTCTGTTTCCGATGATAAAAACCCATCTGTTTCCACCGAAAAACCTTTCAGGGGATGGTTTGCAACAGCTTGGCACCATTTTTGAGTGAATTGCGGAACGTCAGATTTTTGCTGAAATTGTGACCGCGCGGCTTAGGGATTTTCTCAAAAAAAGTTGTTCCGACGTTGAGGGCTAATTCTTTTTCCGATGATAAAAACCCATCTGTTTCCACCGAAAAACCTTTCAGGGGATCCTTTGCAACAGCTTGGCACCATTTTTGAGTGAATTGCAGAACGTCAGATTTTTGCTGAAATTGTGACCGCGCGGCTTAGGGATTTTTTCAAAAAAAGTTGTTCAGACGTCGGGGGCTAATTCTGTTTCCGATGATAAAAACCCATCTGTTTCAACCGAAAAACCTTTCAGGGGATCGTTTGCAACAGCTTGGCACCATTTTTGAGTGAATTGCAGAACGTCAGATTTTTAGGGTTAGGGTTAGGGTTAGGGTTAGGGTTAGGGTTAGGGTTAGGGTTAGGGTTAGGGTTAGGGTTAGGGTTAGGGTTAGGGCTAATTCTGTTTTCGATGATAAAAACCCATCTGTTTCCACCGAAAAACCTTTCAGGGGATCGTTTGCAACAGCTTGGCACCATTTTTGAGTGAATTGCAGAACGTCAGATTTTTGCTGAAATTGTGACCGCGCGGCTTAGGGATTTTTTCAAAAAAAGTTGTTCAGACGTCGAGGGCTAATTCTGTTTCCGATGATAAAAACCCATCTGTTTCTACCGAAAAACCTTTCAGGGGATATTTTGCAACAGCTTGGCACCATTTTCGAGTGAATTGCAGAACGTCAGATTTTTGCTGAAATTTTGACCGCGCGGATTAGGGGTTTTTTCAAAAAAAGTTGTTCAGACGTCGAGGGCTAATTCTGTTTCCGATGATAAAAACCCATCTGTTTCCACCGAAAAACCTTTCAGGGGATGGTTTGCAACAGCTTGGCACCATTTTTGAGTGAATTGCAGAACGTCAGATTTTTGCTGAAATTGTGACCGCGCGGCTTAGGGATTTTTTCAAAAAAAGTTGTTCAGACGTCGAGGGCTAATTCTGTTTCCGATGATAAAAACCCATCTGTTTCCACCGAAAAACCTTTCAGGGGATCGTTTGCAACAGCTTGGCACCATTTTTGAGTGAATTGCAGAACGTCAGATTTTTGCTGAAATTGTGACCGCGCGGCTTAGGGGTTTTTTCAAAAAAAGTTGTTCCGACGTCGGGGGCTAATTCTGTTTCCGATGATAAAAACCCATCTGTTTCCACCGAAAAACCTTTCAGGGGATGGTTTGCAACAGCTTGGCACCATTTTTGAGTGAATTGCAGAACGTCAGATTTTTGCTGATATTGTGACCGCGCGGCTTAGGGATTTTCTCAAAAAAAGTTGTTCCGACGTTGAGGGCTAATTCTTTTTCCGATGATAAAAACCCATCTGTTTCCACCGAAAAACCTTTCAGGGGATCGTTTGCAACAGCTTGGCACCATTTTTGAGTGAATTGCAGAACGTCAGATTTTTGCTGAAATTGTGACCGCGCGGCTTAGGGATTTTTTCAAAAAAAGTTGTTCAGACGTCGGGGGCTAATTCTGTTTCCGATGATAAAAACCCATCTGTTTCAACCGAAAAACCTTTCAGGGGATCGTTTGCAACAGCTTGGCACCATTTTTGAGTGAATTGCAGAACGTCAGATTTTTGCTGAAATTGTGACCGCGCGGCTTAGGGATTTTTTCAAAAAAAGTTGTTCAGACGTCGAGGGCTAATTCTGTTTCCGATGATAAAAACCCATCTGTTTCTACCGAAAAACCTTTCAGGGGATATTTTGCAACAGCTTGGCACCATTTTCGAGTGAATTGCAGAACGTCAGATTTTTGCTGAAATTGTGACCGCGCGGCTTAGGGATTTTTTCAAAAAAAGTTGTTCAGACGTCGAGGGCTAATTCTGTTTCCGATGATAAAAACCCATCTGTTTCCACCGAAAAACCTTTCAGGGGATCGTTTGCAACAGCTTGGCACCATTTTTGAGTGAATTGCAGAACGTCAGATTTTTGCTGAAATTGTGACCGCGCGGCTTAGGGATTTTTTCAAAAAAAGTTGTTCAGACGTCGAGGGCTAATTCTGTTTCCGATGATAAAAACCCATCTGTTTCCACCGAAAAACCTTTCAGGGGATCGTTTGCAACAGCTTGGCACCATTTTTGAGTGAATTGCAGAACGTCAGATTTTTGCTGAAATTGTGACCGCGCGGCTTAGGGATTTTTTCAAAAAAAGTTGTTCAGACGTCGGGGGCTAATTCTGTTTCCGATGATAAAAACCCATCTGTTTCAACCGAAAAACCTTTCAGGGGATCGTTTGCAACAGCTTGGCACCATTTTTGAGTGAATTGCAGAACGTCAGATTTTTGCTGAAATTGTGACCGCGCGGCTTAGGGATTTTTTCAAAAAAAGTTGTTCAGACGTCGAGGGCTAATTCTGTTTCCGATGATAAAAACCCATCTGTTTCTACCGAAAAACCTTTCAGGGGATATTTTGCAACAGCTTGGCACCATTTTCGAGTGAATTGCAGAACGTCAGATTTTTGCTGAAATTGTGACCGCGCGGCTTAGGGATTTTTTCAAAAAAAGTTGTTCAGACGTCGAGGGCTAATTCTGTTTCCGATGATAAAAACCCATCTGTTTCCACCGAAAAACCTTTCAGGGGATCGTTTGCAACAGCTTGGCACCATTTTTGAGTGAATTGCAGAACGTCAGATTTTTGCTGAAATTGTGACCGCGCGGCTTAGGGGTTTTTTCAAAAAAAGTTATTCAGACGTCGAGGGCTAATTCTGTTTCCGATGATAAAAACCCATCTGTTTCCACCGAAAAACCTTTCAGGGGATGGTTTGCAACAGCTTGGCACCATTTTTGAGTGAATTGCAGAACGTCAGATTTTTGCTGAAATTGTGACCGCGCGGCTTAGGGATTTTTTCAAAAAAAGTTGTTCAGACGTCGAGGGCTAATTCTGTTTCCGATGATAAAAACCCATCTGTTTCCACCGAAAAACCTTTCAGGGGATCGTTTGCAACAGCTTGGCACCATTTTTGAGTGAATTGCAGAACGTCAGATTTTTGCTGAAATTGTGACCGCGCGGCTTAGGGGTTTTTTCAAAAAAAGTTATTCAGACGTCGAGGGCTAATTCTGTTTCCGATGATAAAAACCCATCTGTTTCCACCGAAAAACCTTTCAGGGGATGGTTTGCAACAGCTTGGCACCATTTTTGAGTGAATTGCAGAACGTCAGATTTTTGCTGAAATTGTGACCGCGCGGCTTAGGGATTTTTTCAAAAAAAGTTGTTCAGACGTCGAGGGCTAATTCTGTTTCCGATGATAAAAACCCATCTGTTTCCACCGAAAAACCTTTCAGGGGATCGTTTGCAACAGCTTGGCACCATTTTTGAGTGAATTGCAGAACGTCAGATTTTTGCTGAAATTGTGACCGCGCGGCTTAAGGATTTTTTCAAAAAAAGTTGTTCAGACGTCGGGGGCTAATTCTGTTTCCGATGATAAAAACCCATCTGTTTCAACCGAAAAACCTTTCAGGGGATCGTTTGCAACAGCTTGGCACCATTTTTGAGTGAATTGCAGAACGTCAGATTTTTGCTGAAATTGTGACCGCGCGGCTTAGGGATTTTTTCAAAAAAAGTTGTTCAGACGTCGAGGGCTAATTCTGTTTCCGATGATAAAAACCCATCTGTTTCTACCGAAAAACCTTTCAGGGGATATTTTGCAACAGCTTGGCACCATTTTCGAGTGAATTGCAGAACGTCAGATTTTTGCTGAAATTGTGACCGCGCGGCTTAGGGATTTTTTCAAAAAAAGTTGTTCAGACGTCGAGGGCTAATTCTGTTTCCGATGATAAAAACCCATCTGTTTCCACCGAAAAACCTTTCAGGGGATCGTTTGCAACAGCTTGGCACCATTTTTGAGTGAATTGCAGAACGTCAGATTTTTGCTGAAATTGTGACCGCGCGGCTTAGGGGTTTTTTCAAAAAAAGTTATTCAGACGTCGAGGGCTAATTCTGTTTCCGATGATAAAAACCCATCTGTTTCCACCGAAAAACCTTTCAGGGGATGGTTTGCAACAGCTTGGCACCATTTTTGAGTGAATTGCAGAACGTCAGATTTTTGCTGAAATTGTGACCGCGCGGCTTAGGGATTTTTTCAAAAAAAGTTGTGCAGACGTCGAGGGCTAATTCTGTTTCCGATGATAAAAACCCATCTGTTTCTACCGAAAAACCTTTCAGGGGATATTTTGCAACAGCTTGGCACCATTTTTGAGTGAATTGCAGAACGTCAGATTTTTGCTGAAATTGTGACCGCGCGGCTTAGGGATTTTTTCAAAAAAAGTTGTTCAGACGTCGAGGGCTAATTCTGTTTCCGATGATAAAAACCCATCTGTTTCCACCGAAAAACCTTTCAGGGGATGGTTTGCAACAGCTTGGCACCATTTTTGAGTGAATTGCAGAACGTCAGATTTTTGCTGAAATTGTGACCACGCGGCTTAGGGATTTTCTCAAAAAAAGTTGTTCCGACGTCGAGGGCTAATTCTGTTTCCGATGATAAAAACCCATCTGTTTCCACCGAAAAACCTTTCAGGGGATCGTTTGCAACAGCTTGGCACCATTTTTGAGTGAATTGCAGAACGTCAGATTTTTGCTGTAATTGTGACCGCGCGGCTTAGGGATTTTTTCAAAAAAAGTTGTTCAGACGTCGGGGGCTAATTCTGTTTCCGATGATAAAAACCCATCTGTTTCAACCGAAAAACCTTTCAGGGGATCGTTTGCAACAGCTTGGCACCATTTTTGAGTGAATTGCAGAACGTCAGATTTTTAGGGTTAGGGTTAGGGTTAGGGTTAGGGTTAGGGCTAATTCTGTTTTCGATGATAAAAACCCATCTGTTTCCACCGAAAAACCTTTCAGGGGGTCGTTTGCAACAGCTTGGCACCATTTTTGAGTGAATCGCAGAACGTCAGATTTTTGCTGAAATTGTGACCGCGCGGCTTAGGGATTTTTTCAAAAAAAGTTGTTCAGACGTCGAGGGCTAATTCTGTTTCCGATGATAAAAACCCATCTGTTTCCACCGAAAAACCTTTCAGGGGATCGTTTGCAACAGCTTGGCACCATTTTTGAGTGAATTGCAGAACGTCAGATTTTTCCTGAAATTGTGACCGCGCGGATTAGGGGTTTTTTCAAAAAAAGTTGTTCAGACGTCGAGGGCTAATTCTGTTTCCGATGATAAAAACCCATCTGTTTCCACCGAAAAACCTTTCAGGGGATGGTTTGCAACAGCTTGGCACCATTTTTGAGTGAATTGCAGAACGTCAGATTTTTGCTGAAATTGTGACCGCGCGGCTTAGGGATTTTTTCAAAAAAAGTTGTTCAGACGTCGAGTGCTAATTCTGTTTCCGATGATAAAAACCCATCTGTTTCTACCGAAAAACCTTTCAGGGGATATTTTGCAACAGCTTGGCACCATTTTTGAGTGAATTGCAGAACGTCAGATTTTTGCTGAAATTCTGACCGCGCGGCTTAGGGATTTTTTCAAAAAAAGTTGTTCAGACGTCGAGGGCTAATTCTGTTTCCGATGATAAAAACCCATCTGTTTCCACCGAAAAACCTTTCAGGGGATATTTTGTAACAGCTTGGCACCATTTTTGAGTGAATTGCAGAACGTCAGATTTTTGCTGAAATTGTGACCGCGCGGCTTAGGGATTTTTTCAAAAAAAGTTGTTCAGACGTCGAGGGCTAATTCTGTTTTCGATGATAAAAACCCATCTGTTTCCACCGAAAAACTTTCAGGGGATCGTTTGCAACAGCTTGGCACCATTTTTGAGTGAAGTGCAGAACGTTAGATTTTTGCTGAAATTGTGACCGCGCGGCTTAGGGATTTTTTCAAAAAAAGTGGTTCAGACGTCGAGGGCTAATTATGTTTCCGATGATAAAAACCCTTCTGTTTCTACCGAAAAACCTTTCAGGGGATCGTTTGCAACAGCTTGGCACCGTTTTTGAGTGAATCGCAGAACGTCAGATTTTTGCTGAAATTCTGACCGCGCGGCTTAGG